>NW_028275164.1:27293240-28531054 GCF_013281855.1 Momordica charantia | reverse complement strand
TCGTGTTCGATATATATATATTTTTGGGTTAAATGATAATATCTTAGGGACATCGTATTTATCATCGTGTTCGAATATATATTTTTTTTTACAAGTATTTTTTTAACTTGTAAGTGTGTCATTCTCGATTATTTATTTGTCTTTTAGGATAATATTTTCGATTATTTATCTGTTTTTAAGATAATTGTTTTTCAGAATTGGGATGATAACGCTGGTCACAACTCTCCTTATGTAAAATTTAATGATCTTTTTCAATGTTTTTTTTTTTTTGTTTCAGAAATAAAACAACCTCTAGATTTTCAATTGCCACAAATTAAAACTTAAAATTCTAAGAATTGGATGTATATGTTTTTCACTGCCTTTCCCAGATTTTCCCGATAAAATTTTAGGTGTTTTAATGCTCAATTCTGGTTGGTCGATTCTTGGGATTATATCTACACTAGTCGGTGAAGTTCTTCTCCCTGGTTTCATCATAAATTCGCTCTCCTCTGCCGTGCCCATCTCGTTCAATCCTTCTTCGTCGGCTTCCAATACTGGTTCTAGATTTTCTCATGAACTAGCCCCGCCCTCAAATCCCAATTTCTCGTCTCCCGATCTTTCGATTAATCGCTGAAATCATCATCTGGGTTCTTCCATTCGTGCCATTTCGAGCAAACCTCATATCGAATTCGAATCCCTCCCCCTGCCGGTTTCCATGGCTTCTCCGGTGGGAAGTTCACTGGCATCTCCAAGCTCCGACAAAGATCTGCGGCAAATCGTGGATCAGAGGAAGAGGATAAGAGAATGATATCGAATCCAGAATCCAGAATCGGCCTCAAAAAATAAAATTTTAAAAATTTGCACCCACGCTATCAATCCTCCGCAACGATGGGGATTTGATCTACGTGGACAGCTTCTAATTTCGTTCATTTCATCAGAGCGGCTGGAATAATCCACCAAATATATCCAATCTAAATTTTAGAGAGTCCAGATTTATTTACCGGAAAGTTCAAAGATTTAATTTTCACCATTGAAAGTTTTAGTAATTTTTTAAATTTATGAAAGTTTAAAATTTTAATTTTTATGATAAGGAGTGATATTGTAACAATTGTCGTAGATAAGCCAAAGCATAGCTGAGCGATAATTGGCATATGTCTACAACTATGAGGTTGTCAGTTCGATCTCCCACCTATATCATGTTGTAAACTAAACGATATTTTAGTTCAAGATATATACTTTAACCAATCACATATTATTAGTTGCAACTGTATTTTATTTTATTTTTCTAAAATTATATTTTATTTTTAATTATGAATATTTTAGAGTTAACCGTTCAATAAGAGTCATAATCCTGAAATATTTGGTTTAAATATATAAGTTCGGGTAATATCATATACATTTTTTTTCTTTATTTGGTTTAAAAATGAATGATGATTGAACCATAAATTTTCGGACTATCATATCGTGCACGATGATATAAAATAAATTATGTTGGGAGTAAAAATATGTGGCGAGATAAGAATAAATCATCTTGAGTGATCGGACGATCGAGCCATTAAATTCATCCATAAATACAGATAAGTAGTTTATCATAGTGGCCGACCTATCAAGCTCGATTAGAGTGGTACCAAATAGATTGGCCAAATCGAAGATTGCCCCAAAAAGGTTTGATGCTGACTTGCAGAGTTCGCTACCTACCAAGCCTCAAAGGAAGGTAAAGGATCCATAGCTCGTCTTGCTCGAGTTAAGGAATCTGACAACTTCCACGAACAATTGGGAGTAGCTTAACAACCTTAGCAACAAAATAATAAAGCAATCTGACAACTTCCACGAACAATTGGGAGTAGCTTAACAACCTTAGCAACAAAATAACAATTTTTATGATCGTTGTTATAATTGCACAATATAAATATTCTCCCTTTAACTCCTATAAATACATCATTACTCTATCCAATTAGATATGTAATTTATCGACCTAATCAACTCGAATTTAGACTGATTTGGGCTTTTAATTATTTATTCCTAATTTGCATATATTTCCTTATATAGCTCGTTCATGCAGATGATAATGTAGCCGACCTTCCTTCATTAGCATGACATCAACAAATTATATATTCAACGACTGACCCTTAGGACCTATCATTACTTTAGGTTTTTTCCTTTTTTTAAGAGGAAAATCTATCATTAATTTAGTAAAAATAAGATCAAAGACAATTTAAGTATATTTTTAACGATTCATACGACTATATGAGTGCTTTTTCCAAAGGAGTCAGCTGTAGACTTGTAGACTTGTAGTCGTAGGTTCAGATAATATCTATTTTATTTATAATGCAACATTTAAGAGAGAAGAAAAGGAGTTTGTAATGTAACTTTGTATTATGTCATAGCCTCACATGTGCATTTTTCAAAAACAAAAAAAAAGGAAAAAAAGTATATTTATGACGTAATCAAACGAGTCTGTAAATTGTCGTTTCATCACAAAATTTCGGAACACGGAATGTCCGGAGCGCGTGGACCAGACACATCCATCGATGGCCTTTTTTCGCCAAAAAGCAGTGGCTTTGCCTTTGGCTTAGTAGCAGTAGTAACAGTAACAGTAGAGTGTTGTTGCCATGTAATAAAGTTCCTCACCTAGCTCCTCGCCCACCCCTCTCTCTCTCTCCTCTGGTTCCATCTCTCTCTCTCTCTCTCTATCTCTCTGCACTTTCAAGATCTCGTTCTCTTTTTTCCTCCATTTTCTATCCCTAAAAGTTCTGCAATCTTTCTTTTTTTTTCTCTCCTTGTAAAGTGAAGTTTTTATATTCGTTCTTCTAGATCCTCGACCGCATTTCATGGATCTGCTAGCCCACACACCTGCATTGCTTCCTACTGTTTGTTCCATTTCGTTTTCTCTCTCCTAGGGTTTTTACTGCTCCCATTTTGCCTGTGTATTTGAGCTGAAGTTAGTGCATCAGTGAGCCATGTGGTGCGGGATTTGGAGCTCGCATTGCGTCGGACAAGGTTGCTGCCGGCGATTACTTCACCGCAACCCTTGTGAATGTTTTCTTTGGCAGCTTTATGTTGAGGCGGTTGAGCTCGTAGGCGGTGATGGCTATTGATGATGGTCGTTTCCTCTGAAATTTGCTGCGTGGACACAAAATGCCTTTCTCGAATATTCTGCATCTTCTTCTGGTTCTTCTTCATGTGGTCAATTTGCTTTCCTTTTGCTCAGGTACTTTGCATTTACCTTTTCGACTTGATTTCGTCGAACAAAGCGCGTACGTTCTGTTGCTTTCTTTGCTGCTTTTGGCATTTTCTTTTTAAAAAAATTATTGTCTCTTTGTGGTTCGGTTTTCCTTTCGAAATGTCGCAAGAGTGTCGTTCGTAGGATTATTAATCTTGAGCAAACAATTAGACCCTGGAGGAGGAAGTGCTTTTGCCAACTCTCAGCGACAACCAATTAATCTGCACCATAGTGTTTGTTTTTAGCTGTATCTTCTTCGTGGCAGTTAATTTGTTTTTGATTTATGATTCATTTTTCTAGATACAACATTTATGTCTCTTATCGTTAAGCCGTAGTAATGTAGTTTGAATTGTCTAACCCTGTATTAAAACGCGGAAGTTACCTCATGTCTCTCATGTCTCTGGTTTCAGGACAATCTTCACCACACATATACTTATCTCCTTCCATACAGCCAAATCTGCAAACGACAATGACAGAAAGCTCAACAGAAAATGGTATAGTGATGTCCATTTGGTAACAAGGTGTCGTGTTTGATTAATATATTTTTATATTCCAACTTCTACATGAACACACGATAAGTGCCCACAATGTATTCAAATGTAAAGTCATGGATCCTACAGAGTACAGACATTGATAATGCACAACCTGCATATTTAATCAAAGGAACTGTTAGAAACAATTTGAAGAGGGAACATGTCAAACTAGCTTAATCAATGTAGTTGGTACTTGGTAGCATTAACATTGCCTTTGGAGTTTGGATTGTATTCGGATTTATGGTTAATTAATTTTGAATTGAGTAGAAAACAATTTGAGCTGTGGCCTGGGCATGCGGAAATCAAGTAGGCAGCAGGCATGCTTACCTTATAATTTGGTGGTTTTTTTTTAATGTTTAATTTCTGCTTGGTTGGGATTGTTCTAAAATTCAAACTGATTTATTATTATTTTTTGAAAAGAAACTAAAGTGAAATAGTGAAGTTTCGATGATGGTCATCTCCTTTTCATCTCCTTTTCATTGTTCAACTATTTATGGTCATCCCCTTTTTTATGGCATGCGTATGGCTCCTTTATTGCAGGAAGGTCAGAGTTAACGGGTTTTTCATTTGCATCTTCAAAATTACCTGGTAACTGGATATATAGGTCTTCTTTGGGACCATCCACTGCTCCTGCACCATCTCCAGGTTATGAAGGCAATATATTAAATTTTCCATTTTCCTTGTGTTGCTATTACTTACTGACATTACCTTTTTGCAGTAGGTCCTAGGAATGCACCTTTACCAATTCGACACCGTCGACGGCATCGTATACGACCTCATGTGGTTGCACCTACCCCATCAAAAGACCAAGGTAGAGTCTGGGATTGAATTATTCAACCGGTCAATTATTCATCATAACAGGAAACCAGTATAACCTCACAACATATGATGGCCAAGTGATGGCTCTTTGTTTATACGCTCCTACTCCACATTTTTTGTTTGATAAATGGCTCTTATTTTGCTTGATAAATGGCTCCGTCCACCCCTTTCCTGCTAAAAAAAAATAGTTTTATGGAGCTATTCCTGTCTGTTAACCATCTGCTTGAATATGAGATACTTCAGAGCTGGATTTCAGTCGTTGTGAATTGAAGCTAAGTTGTTTTAGCTCAGTCTCATGTTTCCTTTGAATAGCTTTGTAATATTTGAAATTATTATTGGTTCCTTATATTTTGTAAGTGATGGTGATCCATTAACAATTGTGCTTTCCATATGAAGACAGCCTTGCAAATTTTCATCTTTCACTGTTTAGACCGATGATTAGCTTTCTAGTTGTAAATCTTCTTTTATGAAATTCCTTTTACTAAATTTTTTTGGCCATGGACTTGGCAGGTTGTGATCAAATATGCATGGAACCCCTTACTGCGGCTCCCTTTGGTTCACCTTGTGGCTGTGTGTTTCCCATGAAAGTCAGACTTCTTCTGGATATAGCTCCATATGCTGTTTTTCCTGTGATGAACGATCTCGAAATTGAGATTGCAGAGGGTACTTATTTGGAGCAGAGCCAAGTGAAAATCATGGGTGCAAGTGCAGATAGTCAAAATCAAGGAAGAACTATGGTGGACATAAACTTAGTACCTTTGGGAGAGAAGTTTGATAATACCACTGCAGTATTGACTTACAGAAGGTTTTGGGATAAAAAGGTGCATCTAAACATGACACTTTTTGGTGATTATGAAGTTGTCTACATCAGCTATCCAGGTAATAACTTTAACTATCATTTTTTCTTAGCTTTTGTTATCTGCCCCCTCTCAATAAATATTAAGATTCAATGAGCCATGATCAGGGATTCCTTCTTCACCCCCATATGGAGGATACATGGGAAGTGCTCCTAGTGGAAGTGCTGGAGATCTTCCCATCACTGCAAATTTCGTTAATAAAAGCCAGAGGATGAATGTCAAAACGATTGCAATCATAGCACTTTCAGCATTTGTTGTGTTATTAGTGTTCATTGGAGCTCTTTCCATCTTGGTAAAATGGAGAAAGGTCGGAAGACCGTCTAGTGCTGTTGGCCCTGTCTTCACATCATCTATTAACAAAAGATCTGGTGAGTTTGTAGATCCCGATATGTTAGCTCTCAATAGGATCTTTCCACAAGTATTGTTTGAGTTCAAGCTGTCTATTCCCTGAGCTATCTAGAAAGTCCTGTTGAACTTACTTGTAATACTGCTTGAGATGATTACATATTGATTTGTTGCAGGAATAGGATCAACTTTATCAAGTAGCATTGCAAGCTCCACCTCTGTTTCCATAATTTCCACAATGCCAACCAGTATTCAATCTGTTAAAACGTTTGCACTTTCAGAACTTGAGAAAGCAACAGAAAAGTTTAGTTCAAAAAGGGTCTTAGGCGAAGGGGGATTCGGCCGAGTTTTCTGTGGAATTTTGGAAGATGGAAATGAAGTTGCAGTTAAGTTGCTTACAAGGGATAATCAGAATAGGGACCGGGAATTTATTGCAGAAGTTGAGATGTTGAGTAGACTGCATCATCGCAACCTTGTGAAACTGATTGGGATATGCATTGAAGGTCGAACTCGCTGCTTAGTATACGAGCTTGTCCATAATGGCAGTGTTGAGTCCCACTTGCATGGTATATCTTCCATATTGCATTTGATTTGTCGTTATGTACTGTTTTTAGATTATCCTTTTTCTATACATGATTTGTTTGATGAATTGCTGGCAAAATTTTCTCATTCATTCAATTCTTGAATAAAAATGTCCCATTATCCTTCTTCGTTGATCATTCAATTTCGTGACATTTGATCTCGTAGAAACCATAAAACTAGAGACTCCTTATCTGATTTTCAGGCCTAAGGACCTCTCAAATTTGTTGGCCTTTTTTATTAATTGATCATTCTGTATCGAAAATATTGAGAGATGAAGGATTTCTCGAAAAGCCATAAGGATGAAGAAGAAAGATGCTCTTTTAATAGGAAACTGTAGAAATTTCTTTAACCAATCAACACCCAAATAACCTAAAGGCGACAAGGTTTCCTCATGGCAGGAGGGAGGGGATCAAACATAAAGGCCTCCAATCTAGGTTGATAGAAAAAGTAGAAACAAAGAGATTTGTGTAAGACACTCCAATTTGAGGTCGTAAAGGGCAAGGTCCCAAAAGTAATAAAAAGAATTCAACGTATCTTTGAAAATTCATTGTTTCTTTCCTTCTAAAGGGACTACCAACAAATCTTGTAGGCATGGGGCCAAAGAACTCTAGCTCTCTTTTGGTAATAGAAACAAGAATTTCTACATCCTTTTAGTGAAATAGTTTGAATTAACCACTCTTAGCATCAGATACATAATATTTGGTTTTAGTGGAAAACCGAATCGAAAGCTCTTCCCACCCGCATCAAGAAACAGAAGCTCTTTAGGTTTCTCTTGTTAGATGTATCATATATGTTGGTACGTACCATTTTATTAGTTTAAAAAGTTTCTATCACCTTGTTCTTAATCGCTCATTTTGTAGTTCTGTATTCGTTCGTGCCAATCTAATTACTCTTGGTTTTACTTACAAAGGACTCTTCACCTGCGTTGTGTAGGCATTGACAAGAGAAAAGGACCTCTCGACTGGGACGCACGGTTAAAAATTGCTCTTGGAGCAGCAAGAGGTTTGGCATATCTTCATGAAGATTCTAATCCTCGTGTCATCCACCGCGATTTCAAGGCAAGTAATGTTCTATTGGAAGTTGACTTCACCCCCAAGGTTTCGGATTTTGGATTGGCTAGGGAAGCAACTGAAGGAAGTGAACATATATCGACACGGGTCATGGGAACTTTCGGGTAATCCTTATGCTGTGTTTTAATTATGTATTGGATTGGATCAATCTGTTTACAAATCCTTAATTGTCGATTGCAACTGGTTGTATGTTGTCAATGGATCATGACTATGAGAGTTAAGACAACTGGTTTCAGAACCCTATATATGTTAAGCAGCCTTTGACCTCAATTTTTCTATAATCATTGGCAGAATAAGCTTTTTTCTGGAACCGTGTTGGTTAACTCGAGCCTGTCTCTTCCCCATGAAGTGAATGTCTTTTTATAGGTGCCATATCAGTTATCACCTACTCGTTCTTGACTGAGTTGATAAATTTTTAGGTACGTTGCACCTGAGTATGCAATGACTGGGCACCTGCTCGTCAAAAGTGATGTTTATAGTTATGGAGTTGTGCTACTTGAGCTTCTTTCGGGAAGAAAACCGGTCGACATGTCCCAACCACATGGCGAGGAGAACCTCGTTACTTGGGCTCGGCCTCTGCTGACCAGTAAAGAAGGTTTGGAGCAACTAGTAGATCCTTCTATAGCAGGTAGTTATGACTTTGATGACATGGCCAAGGTGGCTGCCATTGCTTCTATGTGTGTTCATCCGGAGGTGACCCAGAGGCCATTTATGGGAGAAGTCGTGCAAGCTCTAAAGCTAATATACAACGACACAGACGAGACATGTGCAGACTGCTGCAGTCTAAAGGAGTCCTCTGCTCGAGACTCGGATTTCAAAGGCGATCTTGTGCCATCAGATAGCAGTTGGTGGAACGCGGGTGGCTTTACTCCTCGGTTGACATTCGGGCAAGCCTCTTCCTTCATCACCATGGAATACAGCTCTGGCCCTCTTGAAGAGATGGAAAACAGACCGTTTTCAACTTCAAGTTTGGTTGGGGATGAAATATCATTGCCTATTCGGCATGGAAACAGGTCCGGTCCCTTGCGAACCGCCCGAAGCAAGCCTGCCTTCTATAGATTTTCGGGAAGCAGGAGCGAGCATGGGGGACTTCTTTCAAGGCCTTCTTGGAACAACGGGTTTTGGGTTTGAGTTTCTTTCTTTAAATCTTCGAAAAAACAAGAATGCTTGGGAGAGCAATGGCAGCGGATGAGCGCCATTGGTGGCCCCCTCGACAGCTCCATTCTTGATCATTTTGTGCTGTGTGGAGCTCTCAAGGGGACATTGGTGGCTGATCCTTCTGCGACTCTTTAAAATGTACAGTTAACTCTCTGATTCATAAGCGCTGTCAGGCTTGGAAGTTAAAAGTGGTTTTTCAAGAGAGAAGGGAAGAAAGAGAGGTAAAAGTATTGGGTTTTGGAATTATTGATTCATTACCATACGAGTTAGAAATGTATTCTGAATACTCTCTTCTATCATATTTTCTGACAATTTTTGCATCGATGAGCCTCTGTGCTTGTATCAATTGACAGATCTCACCATGCACGTCCTCTTTTATGTTTTAGATATGTAAGGTAGAAATTACGGGTCCATTTAGTAACGTTCTCATTGTTTTTTATATAAAAGTCAAGAATGATAAAATTTGGTAAAATATATTTTAGTTCCTAAGATTTAGGTTGGAGTTAAATTGCGGCAAGGGTTTTTAAATATAAATGTGATGTGGTAATTTTATGTGTATATGTGGCATATTTTTTTAATTTTAAATTATTTTTTATAGTTGACATGAAGAAAAATTATAAAGAGTAAAACAAGCATAAAATAATCTGTAGTTGAGGTTAAGAATGAACTTACCTAAATATTGATGATTTGTACAGTTAGATTCAATAGAATAATGTTTGTACATGTGTGAAATTCACATTGGTAACTTATGAAAAAGAAATTCTATGTTTTAAAAAGCTTTTAAAGCTTACGCCTCGAGGCTCGAGGCAATGCTTTAGCTTTTAGCCTCGAGACTTACGCCTTCTTTGAACCATAAGAGACTTATGCCTCTTTGAAGGCGCACTGCAATGTAGGTGTGGTGACGATTCAATCTATCACTACTTTTATTACTTAGACTTTAAAAACATTGGAGACAAATTTTTATAGAATAAGTCAATCCTATTAGTGATAATAGTAGTAGTATTATTAGTGATATTGAGGATCTTCTTTTAGGATGTTTATTTAAGTGGCAATTAACTCGTGATTTTTTTTATACTGGTATATAACTATTATGTTTAGCAATACTTTGATCATACAAAATTTAAAATTTGTATAATTATTTTAACTAAAATTGAGGCTTACGCCTCATACCGCCTCGCCTATTTAAGAGGAAAAGTCTTGAGGCCGCCTTTAGCCTTTTAAAACATTTGAAGTTCAACTAAAACTGATATTGTATTTGTTGGGAGTGACTGTATAGTTAACTCCAAAGATATCTGATATTATAGTTCAAACATTTTTGTCTATAAACTTAATGATCCATCCAACTTAAAAATAGACTCTTAAAACCTGTAAAAGTTGAAAAAAAAAACATATTTAAACTAACAAATTCAGCATTTTACCATTATTTTTAGTAAAAAAGTTTTAAATGCTTGTTATTAATATTATTTGTTTACTTATGATATTTTCTAATAATTCTTCTAAGTTTTTGTGATACAAAGTATTGTGAGGAGGGTTTCACAAGTTGAAGGAAGGAAATTGACTCTTGAAAAAATAAAAATAAAAAGAGGGAAATTGTCCTAAAACTTGACAAAAGAAGAAATATTAATTTATCCCTATGTCGATGTCGAATCTATAAATCGATCCAAATTTAAGAAGAAGAGAAAAATTGAAGGGGAAGTGGCATGGGAGAGAGATGGTGAGAGAGATAAATTTATATTTGAAAAATAAAATTACCCTCCAAAATAATGTTTAAAATAAAACGATAAAATAGGGAGAAAAAGTTTTTTCCTATTGTTCTTGCCACCGCAGCATCTCAAGACTTTTTAAAATTTACTATGTCCTTAAAATTATCATAAATTGTGAGTTGCACAGAGAGGAAATTATGTTAATAAACTCACTTTTTTTTTAAGTAGAAAATAATATATGTTTGGATTTTATGAATTTGTACTTTTATTGATTTTTGTTTAATATTTCTGAAATAAAATATTTTAATATACTGTATCAAATTAATATTTTTTCAGTTTTTGCAGTTCGTATTGTGGACCAGTCTTAACCATTTTTATTTATGGTTAGTTGGAGATTCTCTTTTCTGCTGTTTTGTGATTTTATCGAAGTAAAGAAAAGAAAAAAAGAAGAAGAAATTTTAACTACTAGAAATACTGATTTTATTTTCCATTATCATTATTAAGATAATATTTTTACCCGTCTCCAAAAAAAAAAAAAAGATAATATTTTTGCCCTCTGGTTTGAATTTATTTATATAAGATAATATCATTCATTTAAATTTATTCGAGAAAAAAGCAAAACGGAAGAGACGGGTGGCGAAAACCGAAGAGGAAATCAAAATCTTCCATTAAAAAAATAACAGTGAAGAGTCTTCTCCTACGCCATCAGCAAGATGTCATTGCAGTCTTTCGTTTCAAGCTTTACGCCTGTCCATTTTCCCCGGAGCTTCTCTCTCCTCTCCTCAAAATTATCGAGGTCTGCCTTCTCTCTCCTGCAAACCGATTACTTCTCTCAGCTTTTTCCGATCAAAACGAAACTAATTGTTTACATTTCAGCGGTTTCTTTGTGCATTATCTGATTTCAGGCCAAGAATGTCATCGTCGACCTCGTCCTCAGTTGCGATTCCTCTTCCTGATAATCGCGTCGTCGTGAGTTACCTTCCCTCCCTCTCTTCTAACAATGCTTGTTCGGTCTGGCTCTGATTAGGCTCTGATTACTGACATAATTTATTTTGTGCTCTTATTTTCATTGTCCGTGAGAGTATGTATTCTTATGGATTCCTTGAATGTGATTGAAAGGTCGGGTGTGTTTTTGCAGCTTGGTGTTGGTGGTACGTCTGTTGATTTCTTGGCGGCAGTGGCTTCTTATCCAAATCCTGATGACAAAATTAGAACCACAAGTTTAAAGGTATGCTCTCTTCCGTTAGCGATGCGACAGAGACGTGAGTTTTTGTGTTTTGCTTGCTATGTATCAGGCATTGTTAAAATTTGTGTTGTGTATGATATGTTGACTTGCTCGAGCTTGGCTCTATATCCTGTGATGAAGATTCAGCGCTGACTGAAGTGACTCGGATGAGGATTTATATGAATAAGATATTTTTTTTGTCTAATTTGTCATGTTAAGTTTTGGACGTTGTTGAAAATTGGAAAGTGTTGGTTCAGATTCTTGACATTTTTTATGCTGTTAAATTCCTCAAGTTTTGATGGATGCCATGTCTTCATCGTGCTTTTTAGTCTGGGGGTATTATTCTCGTTGAACTTTTAAAGTTGCGTATTTTATATATATTGATCAAAACTACTCAAAAGACCTTTTGTTAATTCATATACTCCCCGCGACTAATACAGTGTTAATATAATGGACGGTGTGAACATAAATATATACTATCTGGAATAACATTCCCTTAGGAAGTGAATATGTTTGGAGTAGAACTTAGCATATAATTTCACGAGTTGTCTTGGATTCAACCATATTGAATTCTAGATATTGTTCTTTGTATTAAATTTAGTTTACTTGACGTGCATCCTCTTTTATAATAAATAAAATATTTTCTTACAAGGAAAAGATTATAATTTCTATATACTGTAACCATTTGGAGAACCTGTAGCTTGACGTGGCTGATACTTCTTCTTAGGTACAAGGTGGGGGGAATGTGGGGAATGCTTTAACTTCTGCAGCTCGGTTGGGTTTAACACCAAGGATAATTTCCAAGGTTGCTCTTTATCCTTAGAATGTTTCCTTTAACAAGCCCAATTTCCGGGTATTAGTGGAACTGATGTATATTAATTAGTTGCTGGTCTTTATCTCTTTTTACTAAGGTTTGTTACATTCATGCCTGATAAAATTTTAGGTCGCAAATGATAGTCAAGGAAGGAGTATAGTCGAAGAGCTAGAAGCTGATGGGATAGATACATCTTTTCTTGTAGTAAGCACTCTTCATAATGCACAATTTAGAATATTTGTAACTTACATATCATAATTGACTTCAGCGTTTTGCCCCAACCATTTGCATTGTATTGATAATATTGCCCTCGTTTAACTGTATTTTGAAACCAAGTGTAAGTGTACACGGGGGAGCAGGAAAAGATATGTTTATTATTATTATTATTATTTTCTCAATGCAAGTGCAATGGTGATGCATTTCATATGCAGGCTATAACACCAATGCTCGTGTATCTTTTAGAATAAAAGGGCTTTCTTAGTGCATGATTTGGTGCTTGTGTGTTATCATTTGTTTTCTTTTGAACGAGGTGCTTGTGTGTTACCAAGAAACAGGCAAAGCACATTCTGTGGTCTTGAATTCTAATTCCAATATATGGTGGTACGGAGTAGTGAAGCAAGAGTGTAATGGGACTTTGAGGGTCTAAGGATGACAGCAGACAGTAAAGGACATAAACTTAAATTTTGTTTGATGAAACCTGCACCAAGTGCATCAAACGGTTGAAGTGTAAATTAGTTATTTCTTATTATTGAACTTAATTACTTTCTGCCACTGAATTCTGTGAGGTAGCTTCCATGTTCCATGCCAATCTGTTGAAATTTGACATTTTGAATGACATCAAGAATCTTCTAAGGTGCAGAGTTCTCTTCAGTATGTAGTTTTATTAACAGTGTTCTATCTTATAAAGTTGGCATCTACAGTTTGTGAAATATTTAATTATCATTTGAACATAATTCTTGGTTTCAATAAAATGTAAATTTGCTGTTAAATATAAATGTGTTGTAACAAATATTTAATCTTTTCCTACTATTTGCTATCTGAATGAATATCTTCTTTCTTTCCACGATGAGTTCTTTAGTTATTACCTATGAGTTACCACATTTGTGATTTTTTTTGTGTTTTCTCAGGTTTCTGAAGGGGGTAATTCACCATTTACCTATGTTATTGTGGATAATAAAACGTAAGCATCTGCATTTCTATGATCCTCTATTTTGTCCATTTTCCGAGTGGTAAAATGCAGAGAAATTCCTATGACATTTTTTGTTCCTTTTAGCTTCTAGTCTCTTTTATATCCCATGTTTTAGAAGGCTAAAGGTGACCTTGAGACATTTTCTCTTGAAGCGATTGGATGCATGCCTCTTTAAATATTAAGTATGACAAAAGATATTAAAATGTAAATCAGAATGCTAAACTTGATAATTATTAAAAGTATAAATTAAATAAATATTTTAGAGATGATTTTTAACATCATTTTAGGCATGTACATAATCATCTCACAATTCATTTACTGCGGTGAACTCTTTTAGGCACACCCGTACATGCATCCACACTCCAGGATCTCCTCCCATGGTGCCAGATGACCTTTCACGATCAAACTTGTTGTCTGCTTTAAATGGTGCCAGACTTGTTTATTTTGACGTTAGATTGCATGAAACTGCTTTGATTGTTGCACAAGAGGTAAAATATTATTAGTTGCTTTGATGCTTCACATGCTGCATCTTGTGTGTGGCTACTCTTTCAAGTAGTTCTTTTTAGAGCCACATTTCTGTGTTCCCGTCCCAGATTGAAAATTCAAAAGAAACTCACAAATATCTATGAACTGGATGTTTCTCCTTAACAAACTTCTTCTCTTAATCCATGTTGTAAGGGATATTAATTTTTACTTTTACAGTACAGGCAGCTCGGCAGAATATACCTATCTTGATTGATGCAGAAAGGAAAAGGGAAGGTCTGGATGATCTACTGGCACTTGCCAATTATGTTGTCTGCTCAGCAAGATTTCCACAGGCAAGTGTTCTTTCTTCGTTCAGTTTGTCAAAATTTACCTTTTTGGAAATTGAACTCCAACTGTACTTGTTACTCTGAATACCTTTTCAAATTTTCAATTTGATCTTAAGTTTGTATTTTTTATCCCCTGGTCTTTATTGATTAACTTGCTGCTTATGCAACATGTAACTTGTGTGTTTGTTGGAGAGAGATTTTATGATGCCATTTAGCAAGATGACATTGATTTTTTCATCTACCAATTTATATAATTATTATACTATGTATTGTGTTTTAATGTGTATTAAGACTTTCTATTGTTTTTGCGAAGGTATCGATTCATAACAATTTGTTTATTTTTATATTTTAATATAAAAATATAAAATAGAAATTTGGGTTGTCACTGATCAAATAGTACTTCAGCAGAAAGAGAGAGATAGAAATAATGGAAAAATGATCTTGTATTTAATGCGTCTCATCTTAACCCTTCAAGGGCGTAATACATAAATACACATAGAGAAGGCTCAACCATACAACTGAAAGCCCAAGCCCAATAATATTACTTACAACAGATTACAACAGAACCTTAACAATATAACTGATTACATTTATCAACTATTCAACTTTTATATCTTAAGTTGTTCATTGGGTTACATCTTATGTATATGTGCTCCTTATGTCACCTGCTGTTACTAAATTATAAAAATATTATTTTACGGGACAGGAATGGACAGAGGCACCATCAATTCCATCTGCACTTGTTTCCATGCTTCTCCGACTTCCAAAACTCAGATTTGTGATTGTCACCTTGGGTGAAAATGGATGCATAATGCTGGAAAGATGCACTAATGGTGAGTTTTGATGATTAGCTTTCTACTATACAATTGGCATCGTAGGCTGTTCACCCTTAAGGGTTGCTATCGTTTATGTACAAAACTTTGTGAATTTAATTTATATTTAAAATTTACAGGTATTTTCTCTGTTTCTGGCAGAGATACCTGATCAGATGGAAGAGTTTGAAATAGACAGCTTACTTGGAGTGATCAAGGGCAGAAAGGATGAGAATATAAACGTTCCAACTTACGTTTCATCGGTAATTTCTTTTTGTTACTTGGGCATATGTTCAACCCTGCTATAGACTATAGTCCTTGACATTTGACAAAATCATTGGCTGCCTTCTCTGCTGTGTACCAGTAAAAATTTGTAGCTGATCATGATCCTTGTAGATTAATATCTGTCAAGGTCATTAAGAAATAGTGATATAGAGAAAGGAAAAGGTAAGTGCTTGCCATTGTTTGCAGGGTGCAAGTTTGTACCTAGACATACAGGAGAGAGGTAATTTGAAGCTCTGTCCGCCAGTTTTGGGTGTAGTATGTGGATCAAATACTGCAAGGCTACTGTTTTTGTTAAGTGGTATTGAAGACTAAAAATCTGTTTGTAATAATTCAAGAAAGAAAAATAGTTTACAGACGTGACCAATTTCTTTCTTCTTTTTTTCCCCCCTATATACAAAAGGATGACTAATTTTATACAAATTATCTGAGGGATGTAAGGAGTTTTAGTATGTTATCTGCCTTCTATGTTATATTTTTTCTGTTTACCTCCTAGGATGGAAGTGAAGGTATAAATATCGGCGTTCAATTTTGCCATGCATTTTTAAAAGACATACGTAGAATGAAGTTTGAGTTGAGCATAGGAATCGTCAGAGGACCACGATGCATTTGGACTTTGTGAGCATTGTGCTAATCTAATGAGTTCAGTAATATCTGTGGTAGAGTTATAAGGGTATATCCCATGATCTGGAACATTTTGGTCGTCCAGCATGGCTCCAATGAGTCCGATTACATTGTTTTACATATGAGGATATGAATGAGATTCAGTCCAGTTATATTGCGTCCTCTCGTTTCTTTCAGCCAGCGGCCAAGTTGAGAGCTGAGGGGATAGGGACAGTCTGTGGAAGGCTGTTGCTCGGGACAGCTGAAAAAATACCAGAATCTGAAATTGTTGATACTACCGGTGCTGGAGATGCATTTATTGGAGCGGTTCTTTATGGTTCGTAAATTTGATCTAATAACTTTGTGACCTTGTACTTTTTAGCGATTGTTGTTTTCCTTTAGAAGTGCTGCATGGAATTGTAATTTGTCCAACTTCTAGAGCAGAAAGTTTGAAAACTATGTCAGAATGAACCTCACGGTGTAGTTTTCTTCTTTCACCCATTCAAGAATTGTTTATATACGTTTTTACTTGTTCTCCAATTTCAGCTTAAACAACATCCACCCCAAAAAATTTATGCAGTTTATTTCTTTATTTCTTTGTTTATTTCGGGACCTATTGTAGGGATTTATGTTTTTGCTTTCAATTGCAGCATTATGTGCCAACATGCCACCGGAGAAGTTGTTGCCATTTTCCTCCCAGGTGGTAAGTTGCCTAGGTGCTCTTTTGGGAAGTCTTAACATAAACGGCGTGTTTATTTCTTTTGGAAAGTGCCACCGAATTTGCTCCATTATGTGTTACATTGCAGGCTGCTGGATGTTGTCGGGCTTTGGGTGCTCGAAGTGGTCTTCCTCATCGTACAGATCCACGCCTGGCATCTTTCTTATGTTAGAAGTTCCCAATGGATCACCATTAACTTAACTATTCTCAGTTCACTCTATTGACTCGTTACATTTTATGTTGCTACCTTATGTAAAATGTATTTCAGTCCAAAGCAAGAACTTTGATTTAGTAGCAGCAGGGGTATTGAGTTTCGTTCCATGTCTCTTTCTTTTGAATTTATTTAACAGGTTTACGGCAGCCAAAAAAGGGGGAAAACAAGGGCAAGTACGAGTGCGAGATTGGATGCTTTCTTCAAGTGAAACAGTTATTATGGGTATGCAAACGTCGATTGTCCGTTCTTGATTAACTAATCTTTGCTTCTGTGCTTCAGAGTATAATGAGTCTATTTTCCTTTTGGAGGGGAATTATAGCGCATCAAATAAAACATAATTAGATAGTGGTGTCTCAAATTTTTGAAACTACGCAATACGTTTGACACCTTTCTTTGAGGTCTCAATTTTTCGTAATTATCATTTGGTTGCCATTCTTTGGGGATCGGGAATGAAATTTTGGGGATGTTTTAGAGTTGCAAGCTGAACAAAACTAGAAGAACAACCCGGCAGTTGTGAATAACAATTTTTTATATAGATAGACTATATTTTTATTTTATTTTATTTTTTTTGGGAATACGATAGAAGATATATTATTTTGTATATAGAAAATGATCTGACGTTCTGTTATCTTTTATTTTGGAGCCAAAGATGCTTTTAAATGTCTCGTATGCCTTTCTATCTGGAGGAAGAAAAATAGCAACTTTTCTTCTTATAGGCTATCTATAAATAAGAGTATTTAATTGGAAAGGTAACCTGACACTGGTGTAAAAACGTGCGATAGCCCACATATGTTAGATACGAAAATCATCAACTGCTCGATCAATATCTTAATAGGCAGCAGAAAAATTGTAACTTATCATAAACCACGTAGGCAAGGCACGTAGTTTCTTTACTCTTTTATCCTTCAATTGTAGGAGGAAATCTTTGCCAGGATTACATTGCATTGCTAGTATATTATTGCTTTGGGAAGGTGGTTTCGAGGACATCGCTGGAGTAGACATGGATACTCCACAAACTATGCAGAGCGATTCCTTCTGTCCTATCCACTTCCAGGTACTACTGCACTTTGATTTATTACTTGAATTATCATTGAATCGGCAAAAAAAAACCTGGTTCACGTGGTCGGGAGGCCGATTTTGGTCCTTAAATGTGAGCCACATGGCTAGCCCATCTGAGTATGGGCCTTTGAACTAATGTCTTGGCCCATGTAAAGAGTCCAAAACCAAGTCCATTGGACGTTGGGCTTCTGTACCTTGGAATTGGAATATTTAGGAAGATTAGATGAAAATAGTGCTTATCCTGGAAAAGATCATTCCAAAATGCATATGAAAATTTTAGTAATATTTTAAATGGCCAACCATGTTACCGATCAAATCTGACCTTCAAATAAATAATCAAGAACGAGTGTGCTAGTTCTAAGTTGGTGGGTGTTAAAAGCCCGCCAAGAGAGCTTCTGAAAGGAAAAAAAAATATCAGAATTGAAAATAGATCTTAATATGGCTAATTAGTCTAGTAATTACATTAGTCTTTGCAAATATCAACCCGAATACCAACGATAATGAAAACTTCTAAACAGAGTGACTAGTTTAAAGATCTAATGAGAACGTGGGATATTAATTTATCAGTAAAAAACGAACAAAATACTTCCCTGTTCAACTAAATGATTGAACAGATCATAAGCTAGCTGGTCCATCCTAGAGCGTATTAGGCTTTGCTTGGGCTGTAATAACAGCTCAATTTAAATGTGTTCGATTTTCTTTCCAAAATTTATAGTATTTAATTGACAACAAAAATGGAAATAAAAAAAAAAGTTAAAAAACTCGAGGAAGAATGAGCGAAGGTGACCTGGATATACTCATGCACTTAATAAATGAACAGTGACAAGTACCTAGAGAAATCAAGATCACATAGTTGGATTCACTAGGGGCAAGAGAAAGAAATAGTATTTGGCCACCCATGAGAACTTCACATGCCATTTTGGCACTGCCCCAAATGCTCCTTCCAATAAGCTGCCTCTCGAGTGCTTCCAAATCATAGGTCTTTCCTTCTCTTCTTTGTGGTTCGGGACCATAGAATAACAAGGACCTCTTTTCCCAATAGGACCACCCCTCAATCTTCAACCCATTTACTTCCTCCATTTTGCCTCTCCTTCCTTTCTCTTTCTTTTTCTTTCGTCTTTTTGGATATGGATCAAGCAACTCTATCAATTTGATAAAATTTGGATAAGTTTTTGAATTTTGTGATTCAATTTTCTTCATTGCTTAGATCACACTAAAACCAAAAAGGGGCTATATCCTAAATAAACTTTACATCAACTTTTAATTGCGTCCTAAACTTGAATTTTTTTTCTTTTAATTTTGATGATTCAAAATCACTCTCAAACACTATTTAAACATATGAAAATAGAGATATAGCATGACATATATGTATATCTTTTAATTTTATCTCGAATTAGAATTTTAAGTTTGGTCCTTGAACTTCATATTTTCCAAAATTTTTTTAGTAGAGTTAACAGAATGAATAGTTTTAAGATAGAAGTCATATAACATTTATGAAATATTTTAAAATTATAAAAATTAAAATATATTTTGTATATAGCCTTGAAAAGTATAATTGAGCCCATTTGAAAGATCGTTATAATAAAGATCTGTATCACAAGCGTGTGCAATTTATTTTCATACTTGGCGTGTACTAAATGTGTCTCGTTTTTTGTTTTGTTTTTAAAATGTGCTACTTTGGATATGATATTATATACATAGATGTAGAGTTGGGGGTTAGGAGTGAAGTAGAGTTTTTGTTTTCCTCCTTCCTTTTGGGTACGAAATAAATAGGTTATACTTTTATTAGAGTGTTGAAGGTTCACCTGACTAAGTCACCTCAACATCCTGGAATTGGTCCATGGAATTAGCAAATAAGGTCCCCTCCAATCTCCTCCTTGCCACCCACCTTCTTCCTTCTTGCATTATTGCCACTTGGGAAATCGCAAATACCTAACTTGTTCACATGTACCATGTACCCTATCTCTCATGGCTATGAATGAAAAGCTTCCCTATTTGTCTATTTTTCTGCAAGTTTTGGTCCCAAAGCCTTTATTATACCTTCTCTTCATTTTGCATTGAAAGTTTACTTTCAACTTTTCATAAATATTTGTGTTCACATCCAAAAATTTGACTATCGATGATAACTTTAGTCGACTTGAATATAGTTCAAGTAGTTTTAGAGTCCATGTTTCTTTTTTGGGAAGAGTTGAATCCCATCATCTAATTTGTAAATATATATATATATATATATATATATATATATATATTTATTGATATCTTTGTACTAATATTAGTAAATGAACCAAAAAAAACTATATCTGACACTTCAGTTTTTTTTAAAGAAAAAAGCCTTTTAAAAATTTGTTTGGATCTATTGTAATTTTTCAATACATTTATTTTTCTAAAAAAAAAAAAGTTGCTTTTTTGCATGAGCGAAGTTATGAATATAAAATATGAGTTCTTGTACCTTTTTTTCCCCTTCTCTTTTGGTGTTCGAAATGACCCCATTTTCATTAATTTTTTCCGGGTATGGACTCATTAATTATGTTGTGACAATTCAATGAAATTATTTATTGTTTTTAATTAATGATACTATCAAATTTTTTTTTAAATAGTAATGATATTACCATTACGGCAAAACGAATGAGAAACAAAATTCAAACTTACCAGTCATAAGAGGGATGCGTCGGCATAATTGATCCAATTAAAACTTTATTTTTATTGGTCCTATTCACTTTTTAATAGAAACCTCAATTTCAACAGTTTGCACGAAATGCAAAATTGCGTGGCCGACTTCAAATTTTTTACAACGGCCTTGAAAGTTCTATAGCTCGGTATGGTTCACATTTTTATGTCTGTTTTAGAACTATTTTGATGGAAAAAAAAGTTTTTGAAATTAAAAATTGAGACATTTGTGTTTAAACAATTATTTCTTAAAAATTATTATGAGTGACCTATTGTTTACGTTTAAAAATGGTCTTTAGAACATATTTAAAAAATAAATTTAAAAATAGTTCCATTATATTTTCATAATTTTTTAATTGGTTAAAATATAATTTGGGTCTCTCAATATTAGCCAAAATTAAATTTAAGCATTCAAAATTTTATGCCAAGTAAGAAAATGACTCATGTAAAATTTTAACCAGGATTGAATTTGAAGTTTTATTTTATTTTTCTTTTTTAAAAAATATATTTACAAACACTACCTCAATGTGTTCTGCTACTTTATTATCTACTTCTAGAATCTTAAAAAACGCTTGAAGAACATATTAAAGAAATGAAATTGTGAAAAAGTATGCATAGTTTTGAAAACATAACTAAAAATGGAATTGTTATTAAATAAAGTCTAAATTAAAAAATTTTGAACTTCCAAGATCAAATTTATATTTTAACCATATTATTTAACCTATCTAATATTATTATGTTGCTACCTTAGTATATCTACGTGGACGCGTGTAGAAATTTTCACACGCAAACAAAGTCTGAGGGAGGAATGAGAACTATGTGTAAATCCAACTATAACATTTAAATCTGCGTACGTAAAAGCAGAAAAAGCTGGTCCAGTTGTAGCAATAGTAATGAACCGCACGCATGACTAGATTCCTTCTGGATCTTTATTTTTTCCTTTATTTTTTTTTAAATTTTTAAAGAAATATGAAAAAATTATCATCGACTAGATTTATTCGAATAGCTTAGATTCATAGAATTTGTTCTACTTCCTTGCCTATTTCTCATGTTTTTCTCCCCCATGAATTGTCTGAATGTTTACACTTTTGTCCAAACTCTTAAATTTTTAATAATACTCTTATTCTTTGATTAGGAGTTTAGATTGACCTAGCTCAGCGAAATACTTCTGTAGTTTTGGAAAACGCTGTGATTAAAAAAAAAAGTTTTGGAAAACGCACCAATTAAACACCTCTCTACAGGTATTGTTTTAGAATCATTTTTAATAACGTGATCACTTCACTTTAAAGGGTTTCTAATTAGTTACATGATAAGTTATCAAATTCATTTTGTATATGTGCTTTAGGAGAAATGTTTAGGAAATACTTGAATTACGGATTTGGTTTGTGTAATCTAAGGTTAAGAAATCAAATCTATGTTGGGTGTGTAGATTTGTCAATCCTAGACTAGAAGTGTTGATTATGTGGGTTAAATAAACTTAAGTTTATGATATTCACTTTTAATATTATAATTGACTATTTCTAGTATTATGCTCTATACTTATCAAAATTGAGGCAAACATCATCTCTTAGAATATCTAGTTGACGTTTATATAGATATATAGTTTGACAATACGGAGATTCGATCTTTTGTTTGGCTGAGATTATGGCGACTTAATTGATTAAATAAAGGTTTGGTAACCTTTATAATATCTTTACGTTTACAAGAAGACAAAGATGGTTAAAGCTTAATGATTTTTTATACTTTGTTGAGGCAAAATTAATATTATCCATCAAATCAAACACATTTATAAACATAAAAAAATTCCATATTCATGTAAGTTTGGGCATGCCATTATGGGGACTATGGAAGTCATGACCACCCGAAATTCTAGCTTTTAAATATATGAATAATGAGTCACCAATTCTTACAAATAATGAATCACCAATTCTTACGGATAATGAATGATTAAAAATAATTATTTAATTAAAATTTAAATGGAAACAATACATTACATGTTTATCATTCATATCGATTAATTATTTATTTAATTATTATATAAACTGTTTTTCGGTGGCTCTTTTAATCAGTCGATTATTTTTGTGTTCCCTCGTTTGTTTGTGTTCTAATTTAATGTTTTAGTTTCTATTCTTACTCGATGGGTTTGATAATACCTATAGGTCGTTATTAAATTTATTATAATAATCAATAAGTTTTTTTTTTTTAGTATAGCATGTTGGGGAGGGGATCCGAACTTACAACCTCTTGGTTGAAGGTATATGTCAATTATCGCTGAGCTATGCTCGCTTTGACAATAATCAATAAATTGATGCTTATTTTTACTTTGTTAAATTTTCATTTAATATTGAAGTGGAACTCAAGTGGGTAAAAGTACCTATATTATCTTTAAGATTGATTTTTTAATCTCTCACTCCAAACAAATAATAATAATAATAATAATAAATGTCGAATGAAATGATTTATTTTATTTTTAGTAAATCATCTATTTTCATTTGAAATTTTATCGTTGAAACCTAGTATTTAACAATATTTTGTTTTGTCGATAGGAACACAGTCCAACAAAAATGACATTTACATCTTATTTCTAAGGTTGGTGGTTCAAAATTTCATACTCCATATTTGTGGCATATAAAAATTCATTTTTCTAAGTGAATAAACGTAATTTTGATTGACATAAACTCTCTTTTGATAATAATTATTGATTAACAAATCAGGTTTACATTCAATTTCGCTACCTAGTTTTGGATTCACCCTTGCATTTTAAGCCACAATTAGAGGGCTCACATGAATCTTATTATTATTATTTTTTTGTTTTGTTTTTTTCTTCCTCCCTCAAATTTTTTTTTTGTTTTTTTGTTTTTTGAAAACTCCCTCATACTTATCTAAACCAAAGTCGGCACATAGTATCATTTAATTCTAGAGTTTAAGGTAAAGTCCATTGACCCCTAATAAGGTTTACTTTTGGAGAGAGGTTGTTTTCATGTTTTGTAAAAATTAGAAATTCAAAAAGTTATTACAAAAGTCATGATTTTGATGTTTCTTAAAATAAGTAAAAGGTTATATATACAAAAAGTTAAAAGGTATAATTTTGTCCTTTCAATAGAAACTTCTTGCCCTTAACGAGGTATAACAAGTCACATCATGTTATGATTCGTTTTCATCAATGTTAGATTTGGGTATGTTTTGAAATAATTAACATGTTTGGTGGTATTATCGAAACTAAAAAAAAAAAAAAGACCAAAGTAAAAATTAGAGACATGTATGAAAGTGATATAATTTGATGGGGTAGAAAAGAAAAAATCTTTCCTCTCATATTATTGACTCTAGCAATGAATGCGTTGACAATGAATTTAGAGTTGAAATGAAGGAAAATGTTTCTACCCATGTTGACAACCATTTATGAAAGACTAGAATTATCTTTGGTAGAGGAAAGAGGTGCTCTAGCTTCCCCTTTATTAGGAGTTATTGGCATTTCACATTACAACGTGGGCATGTCATCATCACATGGACACATATATATATAAGTATCTTCATTTTGAAATTATTTTTCAAACTACCTCCATGCCATTATTGTGTAGGAAAATATTAATTAGATCGTTAATTAATTTTTCTTCCAACATACGTATATGCATAAAGGATAATTTTATCATGAATTATACAGAATTTAAAATCAATTATGCATTAAGAATACCTTTGAAATTAGCAAATCCAAGCATAGCTTAAGTTGATAAAGAATCTATTACTATTGTAAAGGGTTGGTGGCTTTATTCCCCACTCTAATTTTCACTTATTAATCATTCGTAATTTGATTATGAACAAAAACTATAAAATGAGTGGAATTGGTTTAGAGTAAGATAAGACACCTGTTACCTTTTTTTAAGATTACATTTGAAAAACTAAAAAGATAAAAATAAGAAACTCAAACTAGCATTTAATGAGACCATCCTCTCATCATCTTTATGGATTTTGTTTTGTTTTGTTTTTTTTTTTTTTAACTTCAATATCATGTGAGAGTGGAATTCCAATTATCGACCCTAACTAATTGAGTTATGTTAAGATTGATGTCGTCTATCTGAATTTAGTGTCATGCATCATAAATAAATTTTTGAAATACGTATTTTTTTTTTTGGAAAGATTTAAATAAGTATGCATATTAAGGTGAAATTCCCTCTAAAAGTTAGGATAAGTAAATGAATTTGGATGGCCGACAATCGAGCCATGAATACAAAGTAATAAGAGTCAATTATCACATAAAACATCAAATAAATATTTCCACAAAGGACGTCATAATGTATAGATGCGTCATTTTCTACATATATGCTCTGAAATTGTCTTACTTGGCTAACTATGAACTGATGTGGCTTATCCCAATTGGTCAAATCCCACATGTCACTTTCATCCTACTTGGCCCAATAATATATTTCTTAATTGATTAATTTTATAATTCACAGAAATGGGTCAGAATCTCAAAAAAAAAAAAATAATAATAATAAATAAATAAATAAATAAATAAAAATAAATAAAGAAGAGGAAATTGGTGGGTGAAGTGAGTATTCGTAACTGGATCTTTGATATTTAATGTAATGAAAGTGACAATTCAACAACAATGATTTATAGGGCCGAATTTCTTGACCTTATTTTTGTTATTTAAAAAATTGATTTAAATTAACCCTAGCCATCTGATGAAGATGATCAAATCTTTTGGTTTCTTCTTTTATAACCCAAAAAAGAAAAAAAATATTGTTTAAGAAAAAAACCAAAAAAAAATCTTATTGCAATAGTAGCTTGATTGAAATATAGTACCTAGCCTGTTCAACTTCCTCGATCTTTGTATTTGTATATGTGGCATTTTCCTATGTATATCCCATATTTAATTTCATATTTTGGGAATATTTTATTAGTTTTTTTATTTAATTTAAATATATATACGTCATTAGTTGATAAATTGCTAGTACTTTTTCATTTTATAGTTTGGTAAAAATGGATGATTTGATGGAGATACGTATAAAGGATTTATTTATAGCTTATTTTTAAAGTTAATTAGAACTCTTTTTTATCATAAAGATTTTTTTAGCAAGGTTGTCGAAGAATGTTTCTCTACATTTATTGTCCTACAAACTAAATATCAATTATGAAATTATAATTCATCAACATAGAAATTAGTTGTCATTTTATATTATTTATTTAATTAATTTTACTTCTTAACAAATCTAAAGCTAAGAACGTACAAAATCATTTATTGTAAGTAAAAGTATTGATCCCACAATTTATAGATCTAACATTATGAACCATGTATTTTATTTATTATTAAATTATTATTATTTATTATTTTTTGTTGAGAGAAAGAAAATGCATTCGTTTACTCGTTGTATTAATTACCTTTTTTGAAGGCTTTGTATTACTTGAGGTCAGGATTGTAATATTTGTAGGGAATAAATATAATATAAAATTTTGGTCTAAATCCAATTTTATCCATTAACTTTCATATTAATATATTTTTTTTGTCTTAAACTTGGATGACGATTTGTTTTAATTTTATATTACATTTAACAAAATTTTCAAGTATGGCATGTACATTCATGATTCAAATCTATGATCATATGGTGTGGAGTCTAAGATTAAACTTGAAAATAGGTAGCTTAAGTGTTTTTATTTTTATTAAATATATCTGAAAATTGAATAGCAAAAATCAAACAAATATTTTTGAAAGTTTAAAAATGGAGGTAGAATATTTAGACGTATAATGTCTAAAATAGAGCACGTGATGTGGAATTTTAAAAATAATATTAGAATTTAAACATAATTTTTTAATATTATTTTCATGGAATTAAGAATTTATCTCTTGGGTTCTCCAACTTTCAAATATTTATTCTTGTCTCCCTCAATCTTCAAATATTATGCTTAGCTCCAAAGTTTTGCTTGGAAAGTAATTTTAGTAGTTGTCATTTGTTTATAATTGTTTTTTAAATTACCATTCAATAAAAATAAAAATTTATGTTATAGCCTTACATTTTGCGAATCTTATATAGATTCAATATTTTTACAATATTATGCTACAAATGAAAAGGAGAAAACATATTCCAACCTGTGAATCTATTTTCTTTCTTTTTTTTTTTTTAATTCAAGAATTGAAATATTAAATCGTCAAATTTTAAATTGATAATAGGTGTATTATCCATTAATCTGTACTCGAATCACTGAGTCCGCAGGCTTGAATGGTTATCCAAAGTTGGAAGAATCAAATCAAATCTACAAAATAAATAAATAGAGAAAGAGGAAGAGAAAATGTGTACGCGTAGGGGAGGGAGTTTTTAATTTGAGGTATTAAATAGGAAAAAGAGAATAAAATTAATATTATGGACGCGGAGGAGAGGCTGAAGAAGCAAAGTGCGTAAACACAGCTGGAAGTGGAAGGAAGCAGGTGCGTTTTTGCGTTTGTTATAAAATCTCGTTTTCAGTCTCACACGCTTACATTTAATCTGCCTTTGGATTCGAGTCTCACACGTTTACATTTATATCCCAAGTTTCCTATTTAGGTTCATGGGAGTTATTTTATTATTCTTTTTAATTAAGTCACTTTTAATTTGATAGTCAGGTCCAACAAATCTAAATTTTGATAGATTGAATACCTCATCTAAAATTTTAATTTTTTATTATTTCATATTAATACGGTAAAGTAAGCAAACCTAAACAAATTTCAAATATAAATGTATGAAACTGTATGAGATGATTTTTTTTTAAATAAAAGAAATAGGATGAAAATGTCTGGAACTTTGAAGTTGCTAGATTAATTCAAACAAAGAACAAACATGAAGATTTGATTTCTACTTTAGTAGTACTAATAATCACCCTTGGGTGGGAAGGGCACGGAGAGATGAAAAGTTGAGAGAGATGGGAGAAATGAAATTAATTGAAATTAGTCTAACTCGTGCAATATTTATGGTAGAGTTTTCAAGAGAATTAGAAAGGTTTTAATTGAAGGAAAAAAAATAAAAAGAGAGAGAATATGAAAAGTTTTCCAACCTAAATTTGAGAGAGTTTTGAGAGGGACTATATGTATTATTGAGTTTTTATGAAAATTTGAAAGGTTTTGGTGGGGAAGGGAAATATAAAGTAACAAAATTTGGGAGGTAGCCAATTAAAATCGAGAATAATTCATGAGGCTTAATTAATTATTAGTTTTTAAAAGAATTTGCATTTAACTAAAGATCACTTTTAATAAAAAAAAATTATATTCAAATTGTTACCTCGTTTATTGATCTACAATGATAAATTTGCTACTTCTATTTTCCAAATAGTTTGAATTTGGTTTTAATCGAGGATCAAACATTCGAATTCGACATAGAGAGAAGGAGTAAGGTGCTTTAACCGCTGAGTTATGCTCATGTTGACGAATTTAAGTCAAGTTAGCTAGCATAATTCGTCAAGCTACGTATATTTTCTCTTAAGATTGATGATTTAGTTCCATAATTTACATTTGTTGAACTAAAAAAAGCTAAAAGAAATGTATAAGATGAAAACTGGTATTCATACCAGTCACAGAAAACATAGTTTTAATTTCAAAAGGAAAAAAGAAAAAGTTAAATGAATATAACTCAATAGTTAAAAGATATTATTTACTTTGTTAAGTAGGATGTTTGAATCTAACGTAGTGTACTAAAAAGGGTTAATTGAGTTAATTTCTAGAGCTGGCTTCACCATTGGTTTGACAAATTAATTTACCTACTACAAAGTAGATAACCAATGACAAAATTGTTAATGACACTATAATATTTAATTAATATTATAATATAAAAGATTATTTAATCTATTAAAAAATACATATCTACTACAAGAAGTACAATGGAATCCAAACAAGTGCTTTTTTTTTTCCTTCTGGAAAAGAAATAATTGCTCTTCGTAGTGATTGACATGATTTTTTGTTATTTTATTTGAAATGTAATTCTCTTGCATGATCATCAAGTGAGTGAGTTCCTATGTGCGATATTTGAGACTCTGTTCTTTTGATAAATTTTTTAAATATTAACTTCCGAAAGTGCAAGATTTTGAAAGCAATTATATTTGATTGATTAATTTCAAAATAGTTACATATTAAAATTATTATGAGGTATAAAATTTAGTCCTATATAGGCTTTTGTTAAAGTGTAATCCACTAAGTTGATACAAATATTTTATTAAATCATGAGTATAATGGATACTTTTTACTTCAACACTATGTATCATCAGATTTCTATTATAATGAAAGTTGTCTATCGAAATTCAAGGAGTTTAGTCGAGAATAAAATAAGCCCTATATTTATTAGCGTAGGTTCAAATTCTTAAACACTATATTCTAATTCTATACGTGTATTATGGAAGAAACACTCCCAAAGAATAATTGAACTAAGTTGTCTTATATACGTTAAAGCACCCATTACGAGGACAAAAGATTTAAGATTAGAACAAATCTAAAAAACATGATGGGAAATATTCCATCTTGAATTAATTAATGAAATAGCCATTGTTTATGAAATATTATTGGGTAATTTCAGACTCCAATTTCTTGAATAATTAAGAGCTTAGTTATATCATCAATGGAATAAAATCTCTAAATCTTTCCAAGATTCTGATTAAATTAACATCCCATTTATGATATGGATTTCTTCAAGTGTTGCTTTGTTTTCTTCTAATTATTATTTTGGCATGTTTAGTGGATCATATGTTATCAAATTAAGTATTTTTTACGAGTTCTAAAAAAAGTTAAAATTTGTCATAATTAAATCTTACGATACTTTGGAATCTTTTTTTTTTTTCTTAAAAGAAAATTTTAAGAATCAATCATAGCATGAAGTGGATCTAAAGGGTGGGTAGGGTAGCCCTCTAAGTTTTGGTTATATTGCCCTATATACACACACACACACACATGAAATCTTTTATATATATATATATATGAAATCTTTCAATTAAGGAGGGATTATTTTTCTGACTAAATTAAGGAGAGATTTTAAAATTTCACTTTCAAATTTCAGAAATTTAATAGATGGGCAGAGAAAAGCAGATACCGTTAAAAAGTACATACTTGAATAAAATTTTCTCTTTCTTTAGTACATTGAATATGGAATGAGATTTTGTAAACGAAACCTAAAGTACATAATTTGTGTCTCATTCGTTGAACTATGTATTGGATTATAACTTTATGCTAATTTAACTTCTATTTTGCAATTTGTCTATCACATTGTTTGATCAATAAAGTGATGCAAGTAGGGAACATATAAAAGAGCGTAAGCACTCCAACGTTCAAGTTAGTAGTTGGTCGATCTACACTCTATTTATAGGCAAAGTTACCGATCAACGAACCTCCAACGACTCTTCGACAACCCGAGAATCACAGCATGTTGTCGTGGTTGCGTTAGCGTAGGTTGACTCGACTGATAACTCACACGACCAATGGTATGAGTTCGTGGTTGGCTGGCGGATATCTCAGACAGCCAAGGTGTGAGACTTTGATCGACTTGGCATGGAACATGGGTAGTGACCCTCTGGTTCTGCTCGGCCTTGACAAAGGTTCGAAGTACATTTTCTTTCATGTGTGAGTCACTGGGCTAACTCATCACTATTAAGTATATCAAATAATGTTGACACATGACTGATGAAAAATCACCAAACACACATCATGCCAAATGAACTAATATTTGTCACACAGACATATATGAATGGTAAATACAACAAAAAAAAAAATCACAATTAAAAATTTAAAAACATGATTGAAAAAAATTTCAGACCTATGAATTAAATTGACCATGAAAGTTCGTGGACTTAATTCGTAAATTAATAAAATAATTATTACATTAAGCAATTGTAATTCGAAAAGGTTAATTTAAGCCTAACAATAGCTATACCCATCTATTAAATTTTCTATCAGGTTATAGGCATCTTGCATTTTATGATTTAATATTCTAAAAGTAAAAACATATGGTGGGCCATAAACTATTTCTTATATTGGTAGTTTCTTTTGTATGTGTGAATTCAAATGAAACTTTTACCATTTTTAAAACTATATATTATTTTTAAACAGGAAGAGCCACTAATTAAAAGTAAATGATTTAATTCCTCACACGTGGCCTCCAACGTTTTCTATTCTTCACAAAAACTCAATACGTATGGAGTAGTATTAGGGTCAAAAAAGAGAATTTGAACTCTACACTTCATATTCTACTATTATGATAATCTTTTTTTTTTTAATAATTTCCAAAAGTTTAAAAGTATGAAGTTAGAATAAGAGCCAATAATTTATAATAATCTCAATGATTACATTGAAAAAGTGCTTAGAATGTGAAATAATGATTTAAGGGCTCATAAAATGTATGAAGTGATAGGTGCAATTTGCAAAATAAATATAAAAGTAGCCTTATTTAATATTGAAAAGCCAACAAGGAGAGGGAGTTAATTAAAAGTCATCTCCTTAACCAAGAAAACCCCCACAATCTAATCTAATGGGTCCTTTTTTTTTTTCAATTGTGAAATGACTTAATTATACCCCACATTGTAATTACTTTTTTTTCTTTTTTTTTTTTGGAATCATATTGTAATTACTTAATAACTCCCTTTATTAGTTACACATATGATATCAATTATAATTCTATTTCTAATAATTTTATGACAAACATTACTTGTATACAATATCAAATATGTTTATTATAATTTTTGTGATATATGAAGAAGACTAAAAAGAGTACATTTCATGACATTTTTAGGGTTTGTAAATTCAAAATTAGTCTACATCAAAATCAAATAACAAAAAAAAAAACGATGTTATCAATTCTAGCTTAAAAAATCGAGTCAAACCAACTTTAGTTACTACATTTTCTTATGGAATGTTATTTGCCTCAACTTTCACAAGCTTATATTTTTTTTCTTTATAATTTATAAAAATAATTAGTGATATATAATATATAAATTATAATTTTGGAAATCAGGCTTTCACACCATAAGACTCAACAAATCCTAATTTAAAAGAAGAAAATTCATACGCCAATTATTAGACTTGACTTTATAAATCAAATTCACAAGTCAAACGCGACGTTTAATATATAATATAAAAGGCTTTTCCAAATATCTCAATGGTCAATACACACATGAACAAGAAAGAACATATAGTATATAGTATAATTATAATTAGTGGCACACCGCCAATCGCAGATGACTTTGAACTTTCTGCAGAACGATGATGATCAAACGAAGTTGGCAGCGAATTGTAGAGAATTAAAAAGGTACATCCACAACATTGATATTTTTAATTAAAAAAAAAAAAAGAACCGTAACAAATATTTAAACTAATAAATAAGCCTTACACAACTTTTAAATATGTTAAAAATTTATTGATATTAAAAAATTATAGTGGATAGCAAATATCTTTCATGTATTTTAAATTATGTCATCTATTTTTAAAATTTTTAAATATAGCAAAAATTTTCACTTATCTCAATAATATTTTAAATACTCATATCAATAGTATATTAGATGTATATTATATTACACAGACACTCATATTAGTAGTATATCATATGTATATCATGCAAGTATATCATACACTCATATCAGTAGTCTATCAAATACATATATGTTAGACATATTATAGATATGTATTATTTAGGTAAAGTTGTCATTTTAAAATTGGACCTCCGTTTTTTTAAGTGCTATATTTGAAAAAATTTAAATGTGGTTGTTATTTTGTAAATTTTATTAAATATTTTTGACAATTGTCCCTAATAATAATATTATATTCGAATTAGTGATATTATGTCGGGGGTTCGAATCCCTCCTCGCCCATAACCGATCAAAAAAGGAATGACTTTTTTCTCTGGATGTATTGAAGTCGAATTTATACACATACGAAAATATCGCAATGGTGACGGAAATTTAATATCGTATACCAAAACCCAAATTTATATAAAAACCATGCAGCGAAGAATTGAATATTGGCGCCGCCGACTAATCCCTTTTTCTTATTCTTTTTTTATTTTGTTTACGCGTGATTCATTTCTAAACCCATTTTTTAATGCTCACGCTTTATTAGTTATTCAATATATATTTTCTTTTTATAATTTATTACTGTCTCCACTCAACCCTTTGAGTTAGAGGTCAGTCTCCCTTAAATTAAACGCCAAATATATAGCTTCTTTGTAGCTTCTCATTAGGTAGCGCCGACGATTAAATATCAACCAAAAACCCTAGAGAGAGAGGGCATTGCGATTTTGTTCTAGGTTTAATTTTTGTGTATGTTTTGATTTTGAATATATAAAAGTTTTGAGAGAGTGGCTCTCGTAATTGGGTTTTGAGAGAGCTGGCTGTGGGGCAATTCAAGGCTGGTGGGCGACCCCAAGATAGGGTTTCAACCCCCAAACTCATATATATGTATCTTTTTTTTTTTTTTTTATCAAATTGGAGAAATTATTCGATTTCGTTATCTTTTCTTTTAACGGTTTTAGGGAAGTCGGCAATGTTTGTGATGGCTACCCCCAATAATTTCTCCGTTATTTTATGAAAATGGATATATATGGATATAATATGTGCATATAGATGTCTTTCTTGATGTGTCTTATCAATTGTATTAGAGGATGATGTAATGAACATAACCATTTCTTTTTCATTATTAGAAAAGTTATTCGTTGAAATTTTATTTGATAGGTAAAGTTTTAAAATCAACTTAGATATTTTCTTATTAAAAAAAAGATAATAAGTTTTAGATTTAAATCTAGCATTTGTACTTATTTTGATTGTCTTTGTCGATCTCTCACATTTTATAAATCTCGAGCTACCCATGGTATTGGAAGTTAAGACACAAGGTACTTTCTATACGCTGTACCAATATACAAAACTTTTGTTGAATACATTTTGCATAATGGCCCAAAAAAAAAAGATTTTAAATTGTATTTGAATAAATTATAATTTTAAGATAATATTGGCCACACTCTTATAAAGTTATAAATATATATAAAAAATGATAATAATAAAAAATCAGAAAACTAGGGTTTTTGTAGGGTTGTGATTTGGAAGTTAGCTCAAGTGTTAAAAATGATATTGGAGCCACTCAAATAATAATAGCATGATAACTTTATTAATTAAAACCTTAGCCCTTTTGTAGGTTTTCACTTGGAGGTTTGTAGATTAATTATAGAATTACAAGTGAAGATGAGAAGCAATGATTCACAAAGGGAAACCCTTTTGGAAAGGCCAAAGAACTCCCACAAAGCTCCTAAATGCATATATACAAATTATTTTCATCAAAAGGAGAGTCTCTCATTGCCTTTCAAGTTCCATGCACATGCCTTCCCTTTCCTCTTCCCATGCCTTTCCTTTTCTACCTTTTTTAAATACTATTTTCTTCTTCTTCTTTTGAGATTTTAATATCATTCTTGACCCCCCCTTAAGTGGTGTGTGCGTCATTCCATGATTTTTCCAACTCCATTTCTTTCATGTACTCATTGTACTTTGCATTTTATAATTTCCTCTAGTTCGTGGAGCATTTTTATGGTCAGAAATATTCGTCACTGTTCGGGTCAGCTTGTGCACACCTCGATTAATTTTACGAGGCAATCGTCTGATCCTATTACATTTGGTTGTCAAGGAATATATATAAAATTAATTCTTACGTATGTTGCAATTCCTAGATGCGCATAGCTCTTTGGGTTGTGTTGTAAAGTTTTAGTTGAGTTTGAAGATTTCGAAACCGAATTTGAGTACTTCTCGATCTCCCTTTGATTTTGTTCCTTTGCATTTAAGTGAATTATGGGAACTTTGTTTTAAGTGTTTTGCTAGTGGAATTTTGTGTCATTTATTTAGTTTGATTATTGGGCTAAGTTTCTAATTTAGTTTTGAAGGGTACCGCATTTATTCAAATTTAAGGTTTAATCGGATGAAATTAAAAAAAAAATAGACCTTAAAATTGCCTACTCTTTCAACTAAAGTTTAAACAATAAGAACTATTTTTTTTTTCCAAAAAATAATTTGATCTTGGCATAGCGAGAGTTTGGAGATTTAAAAAGAAAAGGAAAAAGATTTCAACTAAAGTTTAAATGAGAAGAACTATTTTATTTTCCAAAAAAAAAAAATTTGATCTTGGCATAGAGAGTTTGGAGATTAAAAAGAAGAGAAAAAAGAAAGAAAAACGAAAGCTTCTATGACTATACGGTCTTTATTTCATTATAAGTGATCATTATTCTTTTAACATATAATATATTTGGCAACTGTCATCTTAAATTAGCCAAATTAATATTTACTTATATTTTGAGTAATAATTTGATTACATAGGCTCTTATATGAAATGTTAAAGAGCTAAATATTCTATGCTTCTTTTTTAGATTTCTTATTTGATAAATTCAAAGTCTATTCCGAATTAATGATACTTTACAGTGATGAAATGTGGCTAAATTTTGTAAGAACGTAACTCTAAACCAGCCAAAGAAAAAAATAATAATAATGAATAAGTTTTTTTACAAAAGTATATTAAATATAAAAATGATTGTTAAAAAAGTTAATAGATTTTGGAAGTAAGTTGCAAGTGGAAATCAAAAAAATTAACTATTTTTAGTTGGTTTAGTTTGTTTTTGTTAATTTATTTTAATCAGGTGACTTATTTGATTGATTTGAATAATTGATTTGAATAATGAAGTTTATTTCAACATTATTTTCAATCTTTAGTCAATGCATAATGTCAATTTTGGTCAAAAACATCAATTCAACTTACTTACATTGTTTAGTGTATGATCTAACACACTACACAAAAAAAATTAGATTTTTGTCAAGGTAAGTTTTTGTCGCTGTTAAATAATAAAACGTCGGCGACATTTTTTCTTAATAAAATTTTTTTGTCGACAATTTCGCGTTGTGATAGAATTGTCAAGAGATTTATTGTGAAAAATAGAAAAATCATTGATAAGACCAACATATACGAATAAAATAAAAATCATCGATCTTTGTCATTTTCACGAAGATGATATACGTAAATAGTAAATTTGAGATGCATTTGATTTAAAACTTTATTCGATATCTATGAGTACTAATATTTGGAGTAATTTGTATACTTTATGACCAATAAATTATGGGATGAAAAAAAAACCAATAAATTATGATTAGTTTCGTTTTGCAAAGGAAATTATGATTAGTTTCTCGAGTAATTTTTTTATTACCAACAAATAAATTATTAGTGAGGAAAGGAGGAAATAAATTAATCACGCTTGGTTTTCCGCGCTTAATACATAAATAAATAAAATAAATGGTACTTACCAAAAATAAATAAATTAATCAACAGTACAAATTAAGTCAAAGAAAAGCTAAAACCCAATCAGAGATGCTAATGGAAGCCACGTGTCCACTTAAGGACACGTGGTGTAATAAGATAGTAGGCTTTATTTCAAAGCGTTCCACGTACTCACCCATGCAAATCGTGTTTAAAAATTATTAAAAAAATATTATTTGTAAACAGAAAACAAATTTCTGATTAAAATTATTTGTTTTTGGCTTTTTAAAAATTTGTAAATAAATACAACAGTTTAATATCTAATGCTATTTCGTTGTCTCTAGATACTTCTTTTGCTTTTTTTTCTTGAATAATTGTAAATAATAATGACAAAAAGTAATTTAATCACACTAAATTATTAAGTAATCTGAAGAAATATATATTTATAAGGGTTTTTCAAATTTAAATAATTGAAATAGTTTCCTAAATTAATTGAATATATACCATGACTAATTTGTAAGCATCCTCTAAATTTTAGAAGATGATTTTGCATTTGAAGGCGAATCTTCATCTTCATATGTTATTGAACTCAAAACAATAATAATAATAAAATAAAAACTATTGGGATAATTATAGTTTTAGTCTAATTTAAGAATTTTCAATTACATTTCTAAAATTTGAATTGTAATTATATTTAATGATTATTATTATTTTTATTAAAACATTGTTCACTTGATAAATTTTAATTGAATTAATGCGATGTGATAGACAACTAGATAAATTAATAGATGTGTTACATCAATATCCATTAATTGAATTTTTTAATAAAAGTAATTAGAGTGCCTTTTTTTCGGTATAACCTATTATTAAAACAATAGTGGAGTTTAATATATTGATTTAAATATTTTTTAGTTTGTAAAATTTTACATTCATTATCATTTAATTTGATATGCTACTTAAAATATGTAATTTGAAATACGAGTCTATATGGTGCTTTGCCACTTTTATTTAATAAAACATTAAAATCTAGCCATAAAAATCAAAACAAAATTTTATTAAAAATTTCTAGATCAAAATACAACTGCTAAAATAAAATTAGAATGGATCAAATAAGAAATAATATTTAAAGTAAACAAAAAGTATTTCTTTATGTGAAAGCACAGTGGGATGACCACGTGGCTCTCAGCACAAAACGGTTGGCAGAATGGGGGCTCTGAGAACTGAAACAGCTTTACGAATATTGCAATCCCGATGAGGTGGAAGGCTTTTGTTGGGGTCCACGTTGGACACTTGCGGGCCCCGCACTTTTACCACTTGGAATCCTGCCCACGTGGCTATTTTATTTTTGTTTTTCTTTTTTTCTTTCCTTTTTGAAATAAACTTATATTACTGATTCATGAATTCACCGTGGGATCTCAAAATCCTTTTGGGGTCCCAATAGAATCAGAAGAGGATGAGTCTTCATCACTCCCAATTGCTCCCCTAACTGCAACTTCTTTCAAATCTATGAGCAATGATTAAACTAATAAAAGTTTCATATGAGTTTCATCTGGGTTTAAATAATTTTTCAATTGACTTTAAATTTTTAGTTTTATTAAAAATAAATCTATGAGCAATGATTAAACTAACAAAAGTTCAATATGAGTTTCATCTCGGTTTAAATGATTTTTCAATTGACTTTAATTTTTTAGTTTTATTAAAAAGTAATAGAGATTGATAGTTTAGCTGATAGATTTGTTCAAAATATTTGGTTCATCACTTATTATAATTTTTGAATTGATATGATTTGAGATTTAAAAGATCAGTCACAAATGTTTAAGTTCGTGTGTACCTTTTGTTTGATTTGGTAGTTCAAGAAGTGGGTGTCATAAGTTTGGGTTCTAAGTAATTTTTTGATTTATATAGAACTCGTGAAACTAGTAAATTTATAGTCTTGGAGAAACAAAATCATATATCAAATATTATGTACAAGTTATAAATATAAATCCGACTTGTGAATCAAACACTTATTTAATTAATTTAAATTTCATATTTTGACATTATAATAAATGCTTATATATATCTCTTTGATCTTAAATTTCAATTATAGGTTTATTGTCGAATATTTGATCCAAATAGTTACAAAAGAAACTTCAATAATGTGATCAAACTTATTTTAAACATGCTTTTATAATCTTAATATCTTTTAAGAAAATGATTAGTCATATGATGTAGTATAATATATTTAACCTAACATAATAATAAATAGTAGGTCATCCTAGAGATCTAACTATGTAAATATCTCATATTATAACATATAGAAAATACATGAATCTTTAAAAAATTCATACATCGATTAACGTTGGAGATTCATCGTCAACAAACCAAAATATGTCACATTATATACTTCCCCTTCATTTTTGTAAGCCAAAACTTAGATGACTATTTTTAATACAAGTAACAAGTATATTTGCAGGTCAAGAAGAAGAGAAGTAAAGTATATGTTTCACCATATTAATTATAACTAGTTAAATAAAAAGTTGGAATAATAGCTAAACTCTTCCTTTTATATATATTTATAATTGGTTTCAAACTATGTTACTTTTAGCTTAGCTATGTATATGAATATATTTCTATTTTATTTTATAAAGCATAGTATAGAGTGCACTAAGATGTATTAAAATAATAACAAAAGCATATCATATGATTAAATAATAAAGTGGATCCACAGTCTTATGATTTGAGAATGACACTCTAAAATCCCCTTACCTCCTCACTTCCATCACATGCACCCTCTATTCTCTATTTAAGCCCCTCCCACGCCCTCCCCTCTCCCTCACTCCAAATCAAATTATCTCCTCATTCTCCAATCCCAACCAAATTTCTATTCTTAAAAAAAAAAAAAAACCTTGAATTCTCCTCACCCATTTTGCCAAATCCACAAAGCAAAACACATTTTTATTTTATCTAGAAAAAAAAAATGGATTTCAATTTGCTTCATCCGGCGGATCATGAAGGTTTCTTCCCCCACCGGTGCGTTTGGGTTAATGGGCCGGTGATCGTCGGCGCCGGACCGTCGGGGCTGGCGACGGCGGCGTGCCTGAGAGAACAAGGCGTCCCGTTTGTGGTTGTGGAAAGAGCCGATTGCATAGCTTCTCTGTGGCAAAAACGGACTTACGATAGGCTTAAGCTTCATCTCCCGAAGCAATTTTGCCAGCTCCCGAGGCTTCCATTTCCCGAAGAATTCCCAGAATACCCTTCCAAGAAACAATTCATTCAATACCTCGAAAGCTACGCCAAGAAATTCGAAATTAGCCCCCAGTTTAACGAGTGCGTTCAATCCGCGAGGTACGACGAGACGAGTGGACTCTGGCGAGTCAAGACCGAGTCGAGCTCCGGCGAGGTCGAGTACATTTGCCGGTGGCTCGTGGTGGCCACCGGCGAGAATGCTGAGTGTGTCATGCCGGAAATCGAGGGGCTCAGCGAATTCGCCGGCGAAGTTTTGCATGTCTCCGATTATAAATCCGGCGAGAAGTTCAAGGGAAAGAAAGTTCTCGTTGTGGGCTGCGGAAATTCCGGCATGGAAGTTTCCCTCGACCTCTGCAACCATGAAGCTTCTCCATCAATGGTGGTTCGGAGCTCGGTGAGTGATCGAGCATAAATTTTTTCACCACCAATTTTTTTGTTTTTAAAGCTCAGATTTCAATTGGATTTTTTTTTATTGAAATCTTAATTTCTTTATTGGTTCTACAGGTTCATGTTTTGCCGAGGGAAGTTCTTGGAAAATCGACTTTCGAATTGGCTGTTTTACTGATGAAATGGCTTCCACTTTGGCTAGTGGACAAGTTGATGCTGATTTTGGCATGGTTTGTGCTTGGAAACATTGAGAAATATGGGCTGAAGCGGCCATCAATGGGGCCATTGGAGCTGAAGAACACGAAGGGGAAAACCCCTGTTTTGGACATTGGAACACTGAGCAAAATCAGATCTGGAGACATTAAAGTGGTAGCAGGAATCAAAAAGTTCAGTGAGAAGCAAGTTGAGTTCATCAATGGCGAAAAGCTCGACATTGATTCAGTCGTTTTGGCAACTGGTTACCGTAGCAACGTGCCGTTTTGGCTTCAGGTGAGAGAGAGAGAAAAAAAATTTTATATATTTGAATCCTCTGTTTGTATAATACTATGTTGTTTTGTTTGTCTGACTGAAAATGGCATTGACTTGACCATTTTTTAAAAAAAAAATTTGGTTTTTTCTGTTTTTTGGGAGAGAAAAAAGTGTATAAAAATCTAATATTGTTTTGGAAATGTTTGTGTTACAGGAAAGGGAATTGTTCGGCAAAAATGGGTTTCCAAAGGCCGCATTTCCCCACGGATGGAAAGGGAAATCAGGGCTTTATGCAGTTGGGTTCACAAGGAGGGGGCTTTCTGGAGCAGCCTCAGATGCCATTAAAATAGCTGAAGATATAGGCACCGTTTGGAGACAGGAAATCAAACAGAAGAACACACCAATTGCTTGCCTAAGAAGATGCATTTCTCAGTTCTAGACCCTAATTTTACACACCCTATAAATTTAAATCTTGATTCATTCTTTTGGTGTAAATTGTGCATAAATGGCACTGTAAAAAAAAAAAATTTAACAAAAAGGGTTAGATATATAGACATTGAGAGAAGGCAAGCCCTCTCCAAAAAAGGAAAAAAGAAAAAAAAAAAGCCCAAGTTTTGAATTTGTTTTGGGCATTTTTGTTGAAGTGGGGATGATGAGGCTAGGCTCTTTGGTTTGAGGTTAATTCAAAAGGAAAAAAGAAAAAAAGGGATGAAGTATTTTTCCTTTCTTTTTTTTTTTGTACCTAATTTCATTTCATTGATCTAATCAAAAGCCACATATTCATCTTTGTTTTTCCTTTGCTCACTTGCTGCTGTCTCCCCCATTGAGCTACTTAGTTGGAGTGTCATTGTTTCATTCTACAGCTTTTTTTTTTTTTTTTTTTTTTTTTTTTGCAAAATTTCTCTTTTTGCTTCCATAGATTGAATCATCAATTTCTTTTCCTCACCACTCACTTTTTTTTTGAGAAAAAGAAGAAAAAATAGTCGCATCATCTCTTTCTTACCCATCAAAATTTTAAGGATCGATAATACTAAAATTTATATCCTATGGTTCAATTAGTAGAAAAGTATTGTCTAATCCATATATAGTTCCTTGGTAAGATCTCTAATGGATGGTCATTATCTAATGACTAAACAACCTAGAAAACTCTCATTCTTTTTTTCTCCACTTTCTCTCTCTTATCTCATTTTCGAGATGAGGGCAACGTGTAGAGAAGTCATTGGATGGTGAATCAGTTTTGCATTATTTTCAGCTTCAATCTATCAGAGTTGTGATTTAAGGAAAAACCCCACAAGATTCAATGTCTCAGATTGCCAAGTTGCTCACAGGCTTCTATCAAGTATCAGCAGATAGGGGTAGGACCATGGATTAATCAAGCCATGGAACTCAACTTAATTCATACCCATTTTCTCTCTCTCTCTACAGGAATTATTTTGAGTTTGACCATCTAACTCAAAAGAGAGAGAAATACAGTCAAATCTCACCTGTAAAGCAAAATTGTAAACTTGGGGTACAGTTCACAAAGCAGAAAAATAAAGGTTATTATCGCCAAATACAGCCTCTCGTTTCTTTAATTAGAAAAATCAAAATTACATCGAATAATGAAACTTGTTGAAATTGGAAACTTCTGGTTCAGTTCCCAAAAAGCAGAGAATTAGTAGATATTATTTGTTTGTAAAATACTTTTTTTTCCTATTTTTCTTTAATTATTAGTTACATAAAATTGAAAAAAAAAAAGTTGGCGTCGCCCGGACTCGAACCGGAGACCTTCAGTGTGTTAGACTGACGTGATAACCAACTACACCACGACACCAATTCATGCACATAAGTAGAGTTAAACTTATTTGTGTATTTTAATATTATTTTAAAAATAAGTTTTAAATTGATAATAAAGTCTTGGGTTAGGCAAGTACAAATCAGGCCGGATAGAAAGACTGCTTGGTTTTGAAAGCAACCTAATTTGTCTAAAAGATCAATCTCATTGAACAGTGTTCGTGATTGTTATCGAGATTCATCACGCCGAAAACTATATGATAGATTGTGGGAGTCACAATCATAAACATTGTTATAGAAATAAAAAGAGTATGTAATACAAAATAAGAAGCATATTCTATAACAAAATGTGATTGCCAATGGGAGATGATATGATCCTGTTAGATCATCATTTATTATGGGGAAAAATGTCATATGAGTGATGAGACTTGTATCAATTATGATAAAACCTACCAATTTTCTTAACATAATCACACCGGCTCAAATCATATATATATCGGCGGTTGAGAACAATTTTCCTTAAAGAAAACAAGAAATTAAAATGACTAAATTTTTCTGCCTCATAAGTTTAATATGCATAGGTAGTAAGTAAAGAGGTCTCGAAATTAGGCTTACAATATAATTTACTCTCCATTTGAATAATAGTCCATTGATTGAGTCTTAGGTAGAATTAAAAATATATTAAAACAATAAATTTATGAAATTTTTGGGTCTAGATTCTAGAAATTCATTTTTTATAAATTTTCTCTAAAGTTTGTGAAGGAGAAAGAGATATATGGTGAAATTCACCAAAACAATTTTACAGCAGAATGTACCGTGCCTTTCATTGTCATATGCAATTAAATTTGGGCATTTCATTGCTTAAATGAGGGCACCATAAGTAGAGAAATTGGTAGAGAAGTAAAGCCCACAAATAGAAACTACATGGTATGGCCTTGTTTGTCTCCTACACTCTATTTTTGAGAACAGCCCACATGAACACTAAACCTAATGATTTTCAGAATAGAAGAAAAAAACAAAAAACTCCACTACACAAATCAAATCTTCTTTCTCATGTCCAACGTCCTGTATAGTTCAGCAATAATATATATATACTCATACTCCAATTTGTTGTACTTAAAAAGAAGAAAAAACTCTGAAATTGGAAGAAATTTTGGTATAAAAGAGAACTGAGTTGACTGCTCTAGAAACACTGATAGCTATACCTCCACTCCTTTCACTTCTGCACCTCCCGAACTCATAACATTTTAATTTCGTCTTTTTCAATTAATCTTTTAGATATACGTACCAAAAAATTTCTCTAAACGATACATCAAAATGTTAGTAGGAGCGTTTTATTTCTCTAAAAAAGCGAAAAAGTGAGATGCATTTTTGGGTGGGTGACCCATTGATTGTGATTCTATTCTCTCTTTTTTTGCTTTCAGCACCCCCACAATCAGCCTAACTCACTCTCCCCACCCACCTTTCTCAAGTTTTCCCAGCATTATCTACTTAGGGGAGACTTGGGTGCAAAAAAAAGGCATAAATGTAACACATGGGATACTCAATAATCTTCCATGTCATAACCCTATCAAAAGGGCCCAAATTTCTTGTGCTTGACAAACAATTGAAGATGCAATACAGAAGATTGTTCCTTCACATGTTATCTGTCTGCCATCTATCTTTACATGAATTATCTTATCAATATAAATTGTATTATTACATTCTGTACATAATATTTAATTTATATATTATATATGTGATATACAATACCTAGGACTTGAATTTATTATATGATCTTAATCTTTCTGTTATTAGATAAACACGATCTACAACATTTGGAGTATATTTGAACAACAAAATCATATTGTAGGGATTTTATTCTATGTGGCCCTCATCTTAACTTGATTTATACTTTATTAAACAAATTGGTTCAAGTATAATTGTGGAATGTGTGGAGTATTCTCTCTTTTCAAAACCCTACTGCTCGATCAATTAAGGTACTCTCTAAAGGGTACAGTTTTGTTGGTAGGATCCTTGGATTTGTTTACCTAACTTTTGCTTTATTTGCTCATATCATTGTTTTCTTCCCTAATTCACCATACTTTTTCTATTGATGACTACCCTTCATCATTAAGAGCTTAAAACTCTTGACAACTCGTTGGGTCGTCTTAGGTGAGTTGGTTCGTCTTCCCTGATGTTAAATATGATCCCTTATCGTTAAAGAGAGAGATAAAAAAAGAACTCTGGTCACCATCGAGATTTCGAAAGAGATATGAAAGGTCTTGTTGTCCTAACACGCCACCGAATAAAATTCTTATCATCAACGCATCAAACCTTCTTCGACAAACTTGTCGAGTCTGAGGTGAATTGGTCAATCTTCTCATTAAAAGCTATTGAGAAATTTTGATCAACATTAAGATTTGACGGCCTAATCCGCAAGATATGAAAGGTCTCGTTGTCCTAACACATCACGCATCCCAATTTTAAATTTTGATCGACAATAAGATTAGACATACTAATACGCACGAGATATGAAAAGGTCTCGCTATCCTAACACATCACGCAATCCCAATTTTAGATTTTGATCGACATTGAGATTTGACATACTAATACGCGAGATATGAAAGGTCTCGTTGTCCTAACACATCACGCATCCCAATTTTTCTTACATTACACGAGCACTTTAATTAATGAATTCAGGCTAAGTTCGTATCTACCATTTTTATTATTTTCTTTTTTTGAGTCCAAAGATTCCAATGTACCAATACATAGATATGAAAAGCTTCGATGTCCTAACACGATACTACGTACCGACTACCCATCATATAACTTGCATCTTCTTCGTTCCTTCATAAAAGTAAAAACTGATTATAACTTTTCATTCATAAGAGAACATGAGGGGGAAGCTTCTTGATTCTTAATAGGGCAAATGATTCTTATGAGGGTAATAATAATAGTAGTTCCCATAATCCTGAAAATGACAGAGTGTCAATCTGAGACGAGACGAAAAAAATTGAAGTAATGTCTAGGAATGGGATCACCCACATGTGATAAAGATGTAATTTATGACCCATATAATATATATTCTGACAGACAAACTCAAAACCCCATTCAGGCAAACGCTGCAACCTCTATCCTGGCAATGTTTGATTGTCAGCCTGTTGTTTTGTTTTTTTCTTGTCCAAATTCGGACACAGTTCCCTTCAATTGAATTATCAGATCACTCGACATAATAACAAAAACCCTAATTATCCGTTATTATGATTTTCAAAATTAGAGTTATCGGTTATCCCGATAGAGATTGATATAGTGGCAAGCGCTTGAGACCATTCAATCCGATAACGAGCTCTAGTTATAGAGGATTCATTAGCGTAAACTACGTTACATCGATTCCGAAAAATTAAAAAAAAAACAAAAACAAAAGTCTCTCTCAACGTTTTGTTATGTCAATTTTCAACAAGAAAATTTCCGAAAGAAAATAGGTGGGGCACTGTTTGGAAATTCTACTGTTTAGGCATCCATCACTGCAGAGAAGCTGAAAGAGCAATTATCGCCATGTCTTTTAAAGCTAATTGCTTTTATTTAATTTCCTCTCCTTCGTTGAAAATGGCAAGGAAATGGCGGCAATTGATAATTATTATTCTCTACCAAACCTAAAGATTATGGAGCTCTCGTGGGTTTACTGTGTGGTTGTTGTGGGATTTTTGAATCCCAATTGCAACATGGGGAATTTTAATTATTCAATTTAAAGCCTCATATTTTTTTAGACCACCTTTTATAATTCCCATATGTTAAATAACCTATAGCCATTCTTCTTTTAATTGCATGTTAATGTTGAAATTATAATCTCATCTGTGACATCAAATTTAAAACATTCATTGTGATATGTTTTTGAGATGTTCTCTTGATCTTGACGTATCACATTTTGGAGTCAACTTCTTTTGTTTGGATTTGAATTGTAAGTGTCAACGGGACAGTGAGAACCAAAGAATCGGTTGTATTTAACTACAATATTTTTATTTTATTATTATTGTTTTTTATTTACATGCATGCATTTGTTTTTATGATTCTGATGAACTCAGTTCAAAATTTGAATGTTAAATTAATAACGAATGAGATTGGAAATATGTTTTTTTATCAATTACTTTTTCATGATCCAAACTCTCACCCAATCCACGATTTTTTTTATTTTTTTATTTTTTTTCTTGCCACCTTCATGTAAAATACTATGGCTTTGCTTAATATATTTTCATGAATAAAGAGCCCATGCCTCCATGACTTGTAAATGGTCATGTAATATCACTTGCATATAACAATTCAATACACCATTCAAACAGGATGAAAATAAAGATTTAAACTTCTAACAAGATTTATAATATTTAACCAATTAATTGTAAAATTATTCAAGCCAATATGTTTTCAATAGATTTAGTAATTATAAGAGTCACGGCTACATTTGATAATTTGTTTCCACTTTATGTATAATTATACTCATGTTTGTGTCAACATAAGCATAGCTAAGCAATTAAGGTATCTTGCCTTTTTTTAGAGGTCGGTGACTCGGATACGTTGATTTCTCTTTTATTGAATTAATTTAATTCTAATTATGTATGATTACTAAGTTAGAGAATGAAAATAAAAATAGAATAATATTTACAGAACGAAAATATAATTTAATTGAATATTATTATTACTACTGCTTCTGTTCTTCTAATTTAATATACTATTCAATTATTATATTTATAAAAAAAATATATATATAATATTTTTTTTGACGAAATATATATATATATATATATATAATTTAATTGAATACTACAGCCATGTGCAACTGGACCACCCTTGATAAACTTGGCCGTTATAATTTGAATTGGGCCTAATAGGCCTTGGAGATGATTGGGCTTGGGCATTAGAACGCTTTAACAATCATTTGGGCCTTCAGGACCTAGTGGTTTCGTGTGGTCCCTAAAAAAATTGCCATCCATTTTCCAACCCTCGGCCCCCAATTTCATTTAGCAGAAGCCAGCCCACTAGTTTTCTACGAAAATATTTGTACGAGGGGTATTTGTGTAAAATGAAATTGGGCTTCTCTATATAAATAAGGATGGGAACTTGAATGCGAACTGAGAGAGACAAATTTTGCGCGCCAAAGTTAGCGTTTCTGATTGCTCCGGCGAGAAGTATGATGTATTAGGGTTCGAAATTTTTGGTGGCCCACGATGCTGTAGGCAATTGCAGGTATGTTTCGGTGATTTGCCTTTCAGAAAACGATATTGTTTCTTTGATCAATCATTGATTGTTAGGTCTCATAAATCCTCATTACTTGACGATTTTGATTAGTCGAGGAGGAAACCGAATCGTTTATTAAACTAATGACTGTCATTGCTCAGTTCCATAAATCCTAATTACTTTACGATTTTGATTACTCGAGAAGAGGAAATCAAATCGTTTATTACTGATGATCGAGATCGCTTAGACTCATAATCCAAAGTATCAGATGTTTGTTTTGTTCGTCGATTAGATTAGATGAGGTGTTTAGTCGATAGATTTGATTCATATATTGATTTATCTCTTATTTTATGCACGGTCCGATGATAAACAGAACATCTCTCAATACGTTATATTTCAGATTTGTACGAGTTGCTGCAGTCCTTGTAATTTATAAGTTCAAATTAAACTCCTTCCACGGAGGTCTTCCTTTCCTTTGTTTGCAGAGTTTTGAAGACGATTACGTGTTGGCAGTGGTTTCTGTTGAAGCGTGAATTAAGTAGCTACCTAAACAATCTTTATCGGTATGTGTATAGATGATTTTTCTACTGTTACACTTTTATAACATTTTATTAAGTTCAATTTGTGAGTCAATTTGTACTTCCTAATTGCTTTTATTTTTATGTATTATAATTGTCGTGATATTTTTGGATTTAATGTATTTTGTGTCTTGTGAAAGATTTTACTGATTCATAAAGTAATATGCATTCAAGAACGGAGTTGCTTCCACCTAAAACATTATGATCTGATATGGATTTTGTTCATTTACATGCTATGCAGTTAGGACAACTCTGGTTATAATATTGTCTAAAATATCTTATACAAAATAATTTTGATAAAACAAGTTTGTCTTCATGCATGCTATTTTTCTTATTAACTTGGTCAAAATTTTTCTTAGTAGTCTTCGTTTCTTGTAGGCTCAACTTATTCTTTGATACTTTCCATCACTAGTAGAATTAATGTTAGTTGTTACTGTATTTCGATGTACTCTCTTTAGTTTATACGTTATGATATTTTTGGAATAATAGGTTTTGTTGAAGATACCATCCCGAGTAAATAAAAGACCAGTAAAATTAAGGATAGAAATGAATAGAAAATAGTTATTAGCCTTCTTTGATTATTACTCTTATTCTCCCTGTCCGCTCTTTACTGTAAGGCTTCTATAAAGAGTTTGTGCTGGTGGACTTGCTTAGCTTTTTCTGAAAGGAAACAAGGAAATTTTCATTAGATGAATGGTTTGAGCCCTAGTGATGTGTGAGTATGAAGAATGAAAGTTGTAGGGAAGACTTAAGAACTATAATAACCTTAACTTCGTCCTTTATTTGGTCTTTTCCATCAAAATTCCTAGAAAAAGCATCACAGTGTTTAAGTACCTTCTTTTTATCATTGAAGAGTTGGAAAATGTTAGGGGACAAATCTTTGCGGGAATTGGTTACAGTAGAATTTTCATACCAAAAACTCATTCTTTCCCCATTTTTCTTTTTTACTTCAACATGTGGGTACGGGGATTTGAACCTTTAATTTAGCTGAGGATATATACGTTAATTAGTTGGCTTAGATTGGCACTCTTTCCTTATCCTTAACATTGGAGGAGGATCCATTCATCTTTTTCTTGTAGATAGAAACTTACAAGTCATTTTAAATACAAAATAAAGTTAGTACTATATGATTTATACTTGTATCCCATTTTAACGGGTTAAATATATATTTTGGTCTAGTCCAAAATAGTTTTATTATAGAGAATAGTCCACTTTTATGTTTCCTCAAATGAAGACCCTTTGTTACCTAAGTCTGCTCATGTAATGTAGACTGTTTAGATTAATGCTCAATTGAATTTTGTATGTACTGTATACTATGTTTGAGAGTGTATGGAGTAATGTTAGGTAAAAATAACATTATCTAAGATATAGAAAAATTCATAGATTATAGATAGGTATTTTTTTTCCGAATGTTAATAATTATAATTATGAACTCTTTTAGCATGAACATCACAAGCCAACTTGAACGTAACTCAATTATATATTTTCGACTGAAAATGTTGGAGGTTCGAATTCTCACGTCTCTATGTTTAATTAAAAATTATGTACAACCTTATAGGCAATAACATTAGGTAAGAAACGAAAAGTTAACCTTACAATGTTATCATAGATTAGTAAGAAGCACGAGTCAATTTTGTTGGGATATGACACATTGTAGTGGGGTGTGTTTATTTGGTTTAGGTTTGAGGGATATTTTTGACCCAGTTGGATTCCTTGACCCTAAACTTAAATGATGCAACTAAACAACCTAGGTCAATTCAATTGTTGGAGGCGAATCCTGGCCTGCCACGTGTCACGATCGAAAAGGTGGGTTGGTTAAACACGCGGGTGAAGTGAAGAAAGCGGCTCCAAAATACTCAGGTCGGCAGTCAGGGTAGGACCCATAGTGCCGAGCTGAGCTGATACAGAGTCCGTAACAGTGTCCCTTTCGTGCCCGACAACACGCCGCGATTTTAGGGTGTGTCAGAATCCCTGTCGGGCCCAATTTCTATAAATAGAAACCCTTGCCTTAAATGCAAGGTACGCAATCCTAAGTAAACTCAGCAAGTTAGCTCGGACTAGAACTAATTTGCTCGTCGGAGTGCTAACTTTGTGTTGCAGGTCTCAAGAACTGTTCAAGGAAGGTGCCGACCATTGGCCATAGCTTCTCCTGAGTATATCGATCCGAATCGTGTCCGAGCTCAATCAATTTCGGGCTCAAACATTTGGCGCCGTCTGTGGGGACGACATATTTAGAAGTCAGCCTCACCTTTTGCAATCTGAGCCAATGGCCCAAACCCGCTCCCAGCAGTCACGATCTCAACTTTCGCCCATCCGCTCTCCGATGAGGGACGCGGTCACTTCCCGAGCCCATCCACGACTCACGTATTCTCAGGTGGCAGGAACTCTCGTCGTCAAACAACGACCCCACGCAGGGGCGGTCAAGGAGAATGGAGGTCGACCTGCCACATCCGATCCAGTAGCAGTCCGGGATTTCCACCTCGCCTCAGATCAGTTCCCGCCACTGCAACCTCAGAGAAACAGGTTGCCACCCCGCGCACCTCGCCTCCGCGGTTGGGGAAACACAGGCGCACGTTCCGGGGCAAGTGCTGATGCGGGCGTAGACCCCGTCATGGTAGCCGACGTGATCGCCGAGCTCAAAGAAGTCAAAGTAAGGCTTGAGGCGGTCGAGAGAGGCAGTGAATTTTCCGGCTCTTCCGTCTCCAGAGACCCCATTCGAGGAAAGGGACCGATGCATCCTACCCAAAGAACGGAGTATCAGTTCCGACCCGCAGGGAGGCCCGAGCTGGAGCACCCTTGCGAAAGCCACAACGAGTGACGACAGGCGGTGCTCTGGAAGCACAGATTCACGACCACCCTCGGCAGGACGATCGGGTCGAGGGCCGGCGCCCGAGGATCCGACCAATTCGGACCCCCTTGGCATCTTTCGATAATTCCAACGCCCATCAGGGCCGAGGTGCCGAGACGCCAAGACGACGAGCAGTGGCTCCCGAAGATCGGGAGTATTTGGTTGACGATGAGGAGGAAAGCCCAGTGGTCGACGTTCAAGAAAGGTCCTCCCACGCTGACCATTCGTTCCGGTCTGAAGTGGACCTCCTCCGGGATCAGTTTCAGAGGGAGATAGAAGATCTCAAGCGACAGTGCAGGCCTGTGGATCTGCATCGCGTGGCCAAGCAAGAGGAATCGCCTTTCTCCCAAGCGATCCTGGATGCACCTATCCCACCGAGGTTCAAGGCTCCAGTCATGAATTCTTACGACAGATCTGGAGATCCGATCTCCTATGTAGAGGTGTTCAAGGGGAAGATGGATTTCCTGGCCGCAAGCGACGCTATGAAGTGCCGAGCATTTCAAATAGCCTTGGAAGGCTCGGCAAGATTGTGGTACCGACAGTTGAAGCCCCGGCCCATCGACAGTTACCAACAGCTGAGGAGGTTGTTCATCAACCAGTTCTCAGCTCGGCAGTTGTTGAAATTGCCACCCTCTCACCTCGAAATAGTAAAGCAACGGGACAGCAAGTCCCTGACAGAGTACATCGCTCGATTCATGGACGAGCATGTCAAAGTGGTAAGTTGCACCGATGACATTGCCATGATGTACTTCACCACGGGCTTGAACGACAAGAACCTAACGATAGAGTTCGGAAGCGGACCACCGGCCTTCCTGAACGAGATGCTCGTTAGAGCTCGCCAGTACATCGACGGCTTGGAGTTGTGGAAAGCCAATGGAGCACGGCGGAGCGACCGTGGTAAAGATCGGAACCAAAAGTCCCCTCCTCCCAAGAAGCAGCGCAGCGACGGCTGGAGCTCGTCTCGACGGGCCGACGACAGTAAGAGTAGAGGCCATCAGGATGAGAAAACCCCTTCAGACCGTCGGGGGCCAAAATTCGACAAGTTAACTTCGTTGAATGCCTCAATCGCGGAGATCTACGCGGCAGTCGAAGACACCGACCTGGAAGCACTCTTCGCGGCCCCAGAAAAGCTTCGCCGACCTCCAGGGAAACGAGACAAGCGGCTTTACTGCCGATTCCACAAGGATCACGGCCACGACACTTCACGCTGTTTCCACTTGAAGGAGCAGGTTGAAGATCTGATTCGGAGGGGCTATCTGAAAAAATACGTCGGCAGGCGTGAAAGAGCGAAGTCAGGGGGGTCGGCTCAGGAGGCCAAGCAAGAGAACCCGCCCCCGCCAAGACGGAAGGAAGATCGACCCGCCGTGATAAATACCATCCATGGGGGCCTAAGTGGGGGACAGTTGGGGCAGAAGAGAAAAGTTCTGGCTCGGGAAGCAGCACACGAGGTCTGTACCTCGTACCCCAAAGAGCCTTCGATGCCGATCTTATTCGACGACCAAGACGGCGAAGGAGTGCACATGCCCCATAATGACGCCCTAGTAATCGCCCCACTCATAGATCACGTGAAGGTGGGAAAAGTTCTTGTCGACGGTGGAGCGTCGGCCAACATCTTATCGTTCTCGACCTATACGGCCTTAGGGTGGGAGAAGAAGCACTTGAAGCTCAGCCCGACGCCCTTGGTCGGTTTCGCAGGGGAGTCGGTCAGCGCAGAAGGATGTGTCTCGCTCCCTGTTACCATTGGCGAGGGAGATCAACAAGTAACTGAAGTTGCATAATTTGTCATGATAGATCGGAGCTCTGCGTACAACGCCATAATTGGTCGGCCCTTGATTCATGATCTCAGGGCAGTTCCATCCACTTACCACCAAGTTTTGAAGTATCCCACCTCGGCCGGAATTGCAATAGTCCGGGGTGAGCAAAAAATGTCTAGAGAATGTTACGCAGCCGCGATGAAGGGAACAACCACTTGTGCAACGGTCACGGGCGCGGCAGGGCCGTGTGCCGACGAAACAGAGCCGAGCCGTGGTACCCCAGCTGAAGAACTAGAACGCGTCCCCCTGCTGGGGCCGGAAAAGCAGGTCAGCATCGGCAGCAGACTGGGGGCCGAAGTGAAAGAGGAGCTCGTCGGTTTTCTGAAGGCAAATGCTGATGTGTTCGCATGGTCTCACGACGACATGTCTGGCATAGACGCAAGTATAATGGTGCATAGACTTAATGTAGATCCTAGCTATAGGCCTGTAAGGCAAAAGCGTCGGCCTGTCGACGCCGAGCGAAGCAATGTAATTTGTAAGGAAGTCGAGCAATTGCTACGAGCTGAATTCATAAGAGAAGTTCATTACCCCGCGTGGCTATCTAACGTAGTTTTAGTTAAAAAGTCCAACGGCAAGTGGCGCGTCTGTATTGACTTTACGAGCCTCAATAAGGCGTGTCCGAAAGACAGTTTTCCCCTGCCTCGAATAGACCAGCTCGTCAACGCAACGGCAGGGCATGAGCTCCTCTCCTTCATGGATGCGTACTCTGGGTACAATCAGATTCGAATGCATGTGCCCGACCAAGAGCATACCGCCTTTGTTACCGACCAAGGACTGTATTGGTACAATGTCATGCCTTTCGGCCTGAAGAATGCCGGGGCGACCTACCAGCGGATGGTCAACATGATGTTCGCCAAGCAGATCGGACGCAACATGGAGGTTTATGTAGACGACATGTTAGTGAAAAGCAAGCAGATGAGCTCCCATTTGGCCGATCTAACAGAGGCCTTCGGCGTGCTTCGAAAGTATCAGATGAAGCTCAACCCGTACTACGTTCCGCCGAGCTGAGAGGTAGTACCGGCCCTCTCCCTCGTTGGAAGCTTTGACGGTATGGGTCGTTAGGAGCTGGTCCACCGTAAGCCTGTCCTCATCCTCGTCTCGGAGGACCCACCACAGGACGTAGGCTCCGAGCACAGTAGACCATCCGTTAGGGGAGAGTTGAGCTGGGGCAAGGTTAACTGCGCTAAGGAACCTTTGTATAAAAGGATGGAGTGGAAGTCTAACCCCCCTATGGAACATCTGGGGGTAAAAACTGACGAAGCCCTAAAGAGGGTCGTCGAGGTGTTCCCCGATGTTAGGCACCCTAAGCTCTACAGAGTTGGGGATTGAGTAAGTTTTGCGGAGCTCGGCCAACCTACCTACCGAGTAGGATGAAAGAGGGAGTTCAGCTACAGGACCGAGGTCAGGGTTTCCCGAAGTTGAGGCTATGTTGGGGTTCGTCGAGCTATCCTCGACGTAAGGGTTCCTTGAGGTAGGAGCTAAGGTCGGATCTCCTAAAACGCCGTTTGACCTAGAGGAACTAGACGACTCAGACGACGAGTCCTTAGACGAGCTACTCATCGCCAGACCTGACTGAGAGGACTTGAAAGAACTATCTAAAGAAAGAGGGAGAGAGTACCTGACTTGGTAACGGCCGAGGTACACGAAAACTCAGAAGTGAGAAATAAAAAGTGAAAAGTGAAAAACTTTCGCCTTTTATAGGACAGGACGGAGGCATGAGGGCCGTTCGATCAGGGAGGGATCAACGGACAAGAACTACCCACGCCAGGTTGTCCCCACGACGACGTTTGGGTTCCTGAAGCAGAAGCTAAGGCTGACGACATCCATGACGTCACACATGCACACGTGGATTCGACTCGTCTCCAGTTAGCTCGGAGGACTTTGCCGAGCCGACCTCCACCCCGCCGAAGTGGGGGCCAATGTTGGAGGCGAATCCTGGCCTGCCACGTGTCACGATCGAAAAGGTGGGTTGGTTAAACACGCGGGTGGAGTGAAGAAAGCGGCTCCAAAATACTCAGGTCGGCAGTCAGGGTAGGACCCATAGTGCCGAGCTGAGCTGATACAGAGTCCGTAACAGTGTCCCTTCCATGCCCGACAACACGCCGCGATTTTAGGGTGTGTCAGAATCCCTGTCGGACCCAGTTTCTATAAATAGAAACTCTTGCCTTAAATGTAAGGTACGCAATCCTAAGTAAACTCGGCAAGTTAGCTCGGACTAGAACTAACTTGCTCGTCGGAGTGCTAACTTTATGTTGCAGGTCTCAAGAACTGTTCAAGGAAGGTGCCGACCATTGGTCATAGCTCGTCCTGAGTATACCGATCCGAATCGTGTCCGAGCTCAATCAATTTCGACCTCAAACATCAACCATGAAATATTTTGATGGAGGGGTTCTAGTTATTAGGTCATTTGATCAGAATTTTGTTTAAAAAATAGTGAGAATGCTTGTCCTTTAACCATCATTTACTTATTTTTAAACACTGAATTAAGTTTAGGGTGAATTAGTTTAGTTTAAGCACTTTAAATATATCTCTTATTTTGTACTATATTTAGAGTGAATTTGTTTAGTTCAAGTTTAAGCACTTTTAAACCTATCATTCTCATTTTATACTATATTTTAGGGTGAATTATTTTAGTTTAAGCACTTTTTAATCTCTCTCATTTTCTACCTTAATTAGAGTGAATTAGTTTTAGTTTAAGAGACCTATATACTTGTTACATTTCTGTAAAGTATTTTTAATTGCAAATTTGTTTAGTTGCACTATATCTAATAATGATAGTGATCTAATCATAATTTTTTTTTTCACTCCATATTTTAAATGATTTTCAATCCATCACTTTTAATAAAAAGTATTTTCGATTCATTTGATTTTTAATAAGTGCATGATCCTACTCTGAGATTTTGATGACTAGGAGTATATAATGATAAAAGTTTGAAATATGTAGTTATTAGAGTGCTCATTGATTAAGCTTTACACCCATTTATCAACGGTTAAATTTGTACGCATAAGCATGGAATCGAGGTAATGAGATACTTATAATGTGGCAGTGTTTTGCATAAGCATGTCAACGGTTTCAAAACATGTAGCAGTGGTTTGCTTCTATCAGCTCTTCCGTTTCAGATCCACAAAGTCGAAAGAAAATACAAAAGAAGGTAACAATCTCTAAGATAATGAGATACTTATAATGTTCCAATTTTTTTCCCTGTTTTTTGGTTTTCAGTTTTTGAAAAACATAACTGTTTTATAATTACTTCTATTTTTTGTTTTTCATTTTTAGAATGTTCTCAAAATTGTAGTAGAAATTCTAAAAAACTAACCAAACCAAGTTTTTTGTTTTTTTTTTTCTAAAATATGAATAAAAATATTATCATATCATTACTTACTTACAAAATGCATAATAAATATTAGAAATAAATATGACATAATAAATTTTAAATATTAATTTTTATCTAAAACTTTTACTTTTTAAATTTTAAATTTTAGAAAAAAAAAACAAGAATGATTATGATTTCTCTTAAAAAACAAGAAATAGTCATTAAATGTTTTTTTTTTCTAATTTTTGTCATTAAATGTTCCAATAGCAGTTAAACATGCTCGGGAGATAGCTAGGCAAGTTTGTGTGATAGGAGAGGAAGTATAGTAGTTGCCTCTGGGTGTGTCTACCGAAACACTCAAGTTAGAATGAGATAACGATGAGAGCGAACCTACTGCAGTTGACAGTCGACAGTCGAGGTCTGTGTGATCAATTTACCACTCTGCTGGCTACCATTCCTGGAGTACGAGGTGCGAACGATTTGTCTTCTTATTTACTAACGCCTGATACTTGAGGTTTTCCCATAGATGATGGCGCAGAGGAGATAATTCACATAGTGAGAGAGTTCCAACAAAGAAACAGAACCCACGATTGATATCTATGAAAATCATTGCAGGGCTATAGTTCCATGGGTAGCCCCACTGCAAGAGATGGTAACGATTACTCTTTGAAGGTAATAAAATTCGGATATTACCTTTTTATGTCAATTTAGTATAATTTTCGAAAACATAATTACTCTTTTTCAAAATCTATTTTTGAAGGTATAGGTAAATTTAAAAAATAAAAGTATTTAACAAACATATTACAGTTTTTCAAAATTAGACATAAAATGTTTACCTGTAATTTCTATTTACTAAAATGTTTACCAGTCATCACCCTTTTATCTCTCTCTCTTGAAAATTTTATGTATCTTTAATTTTTCTTTCTTTTCAAACACATCTCTCTCATTTTTCTGTCTTGTAAGTTTCATTTCTCTTTTTTAACTATACGAACATATTTCTGGCTATTCTCTCCTTAAAAATTTAATATTTATCTCAAACTTCTCTCTAATATATTTTATCCAAACTTTTTCCTTCTCTCAATTATTTTTATCCTAACAAATCTATGTATATCTTTTGTCTATCTGAAATTTCTCTAAACTTTTCACTATAACTTTTCTCTCTCTTTCTTTATAATTTGCTCTAAAATTTCTCTAAATTTGTACCATAACTTTTATATATCCAAATTTTCTCTAAATTTCTCTAAAGGTTCTCCATGTTTTCTCTCTAACTTTCCTCTCTAAAATAAAACTTGAAAAAAAAAATCAAACTAATTGCCTTACCAAACTTAAATAATTTATGCTTTCTTGAAAACAAAAATCATACACGCATGGTAATAGTTTTTAGTTTTCTAAGATAGAAAAGAGAGAAATTAAAAATATATGTTGGAGAAAAATGTTTTAGTTACAACCGTGCTGATAGAAATTTAAGAGAGACTTTTGGCGAGAGAGTATTTTAGAGAAATTAAAGAGAGATAAAGCAAACAAGATATTATCAAACTACACCTAAAATTTGTTCTCTTCATCTTTCCTCACCCACTTAAACCTTTTTTTTTTCTTTTTTTTGAGAATTCTGTTTTAGTATAACATATGAAAGTTTAACTTCCAATTTCAAGAAAAGAGTAACAGTCAATTAGGCCACATTTACTTATTCGCAATCGTAATGAAAATCAATCGTAATAAAATCAATAGAAATTGTAATGTTATTTCATTGATGTTTATTAAAAAAATTTTGGAATTGTAATCAGAATTTTTTTTATGTTGTTTATTAAAACTGTCTGGAATCGGAATAATTAGATATATAACAATTATTAATATATCCATTTCTCCTTTTTAACCAATTACAAATATATTATTGTGCTAATCCTTTTTAAATTACAATAATAATAAAATTTGATTTAATTTATTAATATATTATTGATAGTAAATATTTTTTATTTAACAATTTATCTAATATTAATACATGATGAATAATTAAAATAAAATTAATATTTGTTATTAGAACAACCAAACTTTAATATGACATATTATTAAGTTTTATTATCCTAATATTTAAGATGTTAAGGAAAGATTTTTAAACTCTAATAGCTTAACTTTTAAGATGTTACTTAAAAGATTTTTAAACTTGAAAAATCGTAATAGGATTTTATACTTATAATTTTGTCTTATAGAACCTTGACCTTTTAATATTGTATTTATTAGGTTCATGAATTTTTTAAAATATTTACAATTTAGCTCATATTAGATATTTTAAAGTTTAAGAGCTTATTAAATATAAATTTGAAAGGGTTTTGCTTTCAGATAGGAAAAAGGAAAAACCAAGAAAAACTATTTTTCAATCAAACACAAGGACCAATCTCCATTATACCAGGGAGAGATGAAAGAGCTATTTATCTTAAATATATTATAATATTTTGTCAACATGTTTTGATTTTCATATCCTGTATCTGTTATCAAAACATTTTGCTAGATGATCGGTTACAGAAATACTTTTGTATCAGTTGAGTTGCTTATAATTTACTGTCTCAATTGTCAAGCATAAGAACAATTTTTTTCCTCATGCATTCAACTTAAAGATATTTTATTTGTACTTACATGTTAATTACATTTCATTAATTCAGTGACATGTATGTTGTTAAGCTGTTAGCTATGTCACTAAGAGTTCATTTTTTTTTAATTTTAATAGAAGTATTTTTTGAATTACTAAAACAGAAGAAGAAATATATATTAAAGCCAAAAAGAGTTAAAAAGTTAGAATATGGTGTCTTAAAAAGTTATTTTTAACTCAATTTTCCATTTTTCTAAAAAAAATCATTTTGGATAACAACATTACAAACAATAATATATTTATCACGTACTTTCTATTTTTTTCAACCAAAAAAAAGAGAGTAATAAACAACAAATAGCACCACAAACATACTGTTTCTTTTTTTTTTTTTTACTAAAAAACGATTAAACAAACGAATGTATATACACACATGTACATGCAAGCTAACAGCCCAGTCCCTGCCACGAAATTTCTCCCACCGATGTGAACTCCCTAAAATCTATAGGTCAAATGGACCTGGATAAGTAGAATGCATGATAGTAATCGAAGCTAAAGATAGCAAGTTTGAATATTTTGTTTTAAAAAGTTATTTTACAAAACCTTGAGACAAAAATGGAAGATTCCATTGTGAAAAAACAACTTTTTTTCTAAATAATTAGTCATTCTAAACTCCAATTTTAATATTTCAAAACAAATTAACATTTTTAAAACAAATTCATATTTTCGATAACAAGAAACAAAAATACAGTTATCAGCTATCACTTACATTTTATTTCCTTTTCAGCAAAAAGAAATAATAATATATAATATTAATATAAAACTTAGCAATAGAAATTTACGGATCACTGAGTAAATGAAATCCACATCTATGTAATGACTCGATTCCTTTTCTTTTCGGAGCTGCAAAGGTAGGCTTTGGAAAATTAGGGAAAGAGAATTAGATTCTTAATAGGAAAATCTTGAGAATTGCAAAAGAGTGTTGAAAGTTCCATTCTTAGAGAAAGTCGAGGATGACGGCGGAGATGGAGAGTTTTTGTGAATTAAAAAAATTCAATCAGATCGTCAGGTTTGGAAGACCAGAGAAAAACTCGAGTCTGAAGAGAACAAACGGAATCAATGTATCAACGTCGTAAAATTTGAAGAGATAGTATCTGACATTGATATTTTGAAGGAAATTCTGGACATTATTAGGAGGCAGAGGCATGTAGCTTGGAAAATTCTAATTAGGGAAGAAATTTTCTGCGCTGTTCTTATTGAGGCAGAAAAAGAAGTCTACGGGTACAAAAAATGGCACGGTTACTGGCATGGAGAAGTATTTGATTTAGAAACTAAATTTGCTTTCAGAAGACATTGGAGTAGAAGAAAATTTGATTATCAAGGCAAATTACGAGATAATGGATTGATTATAATAGTGATAAGAAACCTATGGTCTCGGAATGTGGGTTTGATCATTGTTGAAAGTAGAACAACTTTTGTAGAGGTAAAGATATTAAGTACGCTATCACTCCATTGAATTATAACCTAGAGAAAACTATGAAGCATTCGATCAAAATATGATCATCGTGGGAAAATTGAAATCCAGCTTAGAAACTATGGTCAGTGATCGAGAAAAAGTTCGTTAAATTTCTCCTGTCAAATAAAATGTACTAATAGGAACCTCTCCTACTTAGACCTTCATAATGCGCAGCTAACCAAGTCAGATCCCAATTGGTAGCACCCAAAACTTCTGGTGCTCCAACATATTTTTATGATTTGGAGCTGATGGCTGAAATTGGGAACAATAGTATTGAGGTACCGACCTTATAGGCTTCTTCTTTGGTAACGTTTCATTTGATCTTCATGAGCAAAAATGCCGCAACTGTTAACAAACCAAATAGCTTAAACAAAGTCTACTTCCTCAAGAGCAACTCCACAAAGAAATACTTGGATAAAAATTTGTTGTTTCAAGGAAATAAATGTAATTCATGTTTACTACAGAAGCTTCTCTGTGAGAAAAGGAATCACTTCAATTATAGGGCTTTTCATCAGCAGGTGCCAAAATCTGAGAAAAGCCAAAAGTGAAGTTCTATATTCTCAATTTTACTAATCTCAGATCTCTTTTCCAAATACAGAAAGATATCGCAATACTGAAAATAATGACTTAAAATTTTGAAAAAAAAAAGATATTAATAAGAAAGATTACATGTAATTTAGGAATTTTTTTTTAATTTAGAGAATATTATGTACAATCTGTAAATGAACAAAATCCAAATTCAGTTAACACAATGAATACCAATAAATACTGTTCCTAACTATTCAACAGAAACCACCGCTGACACAGAACCGTCGTCAAATTCTGAAAACAAGGAATTGAAGACCTGTAGTCTCATCGTGGAAGAAGTTTAATTTGAAATCGTGGTAACACAATGACTACAGATAAAAGTATCGAGAGAGATTAATCAAATCGAGATATAACAAAACAAGACACAAGTCGGCAATGGATGAATCAAATCAAATCGATCAACTAAAAGCTTAAACACCTAATCTAATTAGATCGACGAATGAAAAGCATTTTAGCCTAATCGATACTGAGCAATCGCGATTATTAACTTAAGAACTATTTGATTTCCTCGTCGACTAATCAAAACCGTACGGCGTACAGTAATTAGGAAATATGAAATTTAGCAATCGCGATCGTTGTTCAAGAAGCTACTTGATTTCCTTGTCGACTAATAAAATCGTACAGTAATTAGGAAATGTAAGACCTAGCAATCAATCGCAATACCTCATTCAGAAACTATTTGATTTCCTCGTCGACTAATCTAAACCGTACAGTAATAAGGAATATGAAACCTAGCAATCGCGATGGTTGTTTAAGAAAATATTCGATTTCCTCGTCGACTAATCAAAATCGTACAGTAATTAAGAATCATAGACCAAGCAATCAAGATTACTGATTAAAGAATAAAGGAATTACGAGGCCTGGCAATCACGATTACTGATCAAACTAGAAATTGTTTGGTTTTCTGAAAAGTAAATCACCAATAACCAATCACCAGCTCATACAATGAATCGATAAAAGATCATTCATAATCCATCATACCTGTCTTCTTCCGATTCCGCGATTCTTGATTTCGAACCATAATCTCATCGCACTTCTGGTCAGAGCAATCTCAAAAACCAAAAACTATCGGAAGCATATTTTGTAGCGTTCAACTCGTTTCCAAGTTCCCGCTCTTGCATTTATATAGAGTACTAGCGGAAGCGGTTGCAGGAGAAAATGGTAAAAAGGGGTTTTCCGTTTTGTATGGACGACACAACGACGCTGTAGACTATGGTTATTAAGACCTAGCCCAATATTGTAAGAGGTTTTATGGGCCTTAAGCCCAATATTGTAAGAGGCATTATGGGCCTCGAGCCCAGTACTCCTCTTTTTCATTTCTTCCTTGCGCCCACAGGCCCTTCAAGCTTCGCCGTCTGAGAGTTCTATGGTGCGGCAAATTCTGGGTATCGTGGCGCCATCGAGACCATCCCCGAAATTTGCTTCCATTGGCAAACTGAGAAACTACCTTAAATGTCAAGTGTAGTTTCTGGAGTGGACAATCATGGTAGTTTCCATGGCGAACATTTCCTCCTTCAACAATACTGGTCCACCTCCACATTCTCCTCGCACTCGCAGCCACAACGCTCACAATTTCAAATTCTATCGCCTTATCTGCTGCCGCGTCCATTGGAAGACGGTCTTCTTCTCTTCTGGCCCTAGTCTGGCTGAATCGCTTCGTCCTCTGCAGCCCATGAGACGGAATTTAGCCAACTTCACTTGCTCCGCTGCTGAAAAACCGGAAATCAGGTTGTTCTCTCTATAGTGTTTGATGGAATATCAATGGCTGATGATTTTAGTTTAGTTTTTCCTTTACGACGAATATTCCATTGAAATTACTTCGTTTGGAATTCGGGACTAGTTAACCTTTTCATTGCTCGTTTCGATGAAGAATATGCTATGAATTCTATGTTACACTGGAAATTTAGCTCATTTGCGAGGAAAGAACTCTAATGCATTGCAACTAATTGTGTCTGCATTTGATTTTACTAGTTTTATGTTCCTTTTCTTTGTAAATTCGAGTGGCTGCATTCGCGGACGACCTACCAACAAAAATTTGAGGAAACTACGAGCTTTCATCATCAAGACTGGCTTCTTGTTTGAGCGTTTCCCTCTGTTACACTAACTGTTTTGTTCTTGGTTTCTGTTTTAAAAAATTAATTTGATAAACACTACTTCCACTCCCACCCATATGTTTCTTTGATTTAAAAACATTTTCAAAATCTAAGCTGCATTTTGAAATTCATATTTTTATTTTTAAAATTTGACTAAGAAATTAGATGTATTTTTAAGAAATGCAACAAGACAACTAAAAGTGAAATAATTATCAGGGCGGTGTTAGTTGGTTGTCATTTTGATCATTAATGCTTTTAATTTACAAACGAAAGACCAAGAGGAAGCTGGTGTAGTCTGATTGGTTTTCTTCTATCTTAATGTTTTTTTTTTCAGTCTACCTGTTATTCAACCTGAAATGAGGCTTTGTGTGACCATATCTGTTTTTTTCTTAGTTCCACGGCCAAGATAAGAAGTGAAGTTCTCTCTCCTTTTCGATCCGTTCGGATGTTCTTTTATCTCACTTTCATTGCCAGTGGTACATTGGGAGGACTGATTGCAACCACTCAATTGCTAGCTGCATTGGCAAATTCATCAAGAGCTGAACAAGTCCCTGATATTCTAAAAGGACTTGGAATAGACTTCGGAGCCGTAGCTCTTTTTGCATTTCTTTACTTCAGAGAGAACAATGCGAAAAATGCTCAGTTGGCAAGACTTTCAAGAGAAGAAAGTCTTTCGAATCTGAAGCTTCGAGTGGACCAAAGCAAAGTTATTCCTCTCAACTCTCTGCGTGGGATTGCTCGTCTGGTAATTTGTGCTGGCCCTGAATCCTTTATCATGGAAGCTTTTAGATCAAGTGAACCTTTCACTGAACAACTTCTAGAACGGGGCGTGGTAGTCGTACCCTTTGCCACAGATGTCAGTTCCCTGAATTTTGAGTTTGATGAACGTGAAGATTTGAAGGATGTAACCACCAAAAGAAAAAGACTCTGGCGGTTGACTCCAGTTTACATGCCCGAGTGGTCGGCGTAAGTAATTATAATTTACCATCCATTTTCACATTGTTTCCCTCCTCCCCCTTCTCATTTTCCTTTTCCTGTGAACTTTAGGTGGTTAGATGAACAAAAGAAGTTGGCTGGAGTATCCACCGAGTCTCCTGTGTAAGTCGTTCTCCTTGTTAATCTTCAAATAAATTTAAAGTAAAAGGGTGACCTCTACCATATTCTATGGAGCTGCCAATTCGCACAGTCTATCTGGACCGGTTTCTTTTTGGGGTGTCCTTGGCTTGTAACAGGAATTGTATGGGTTTCCGGGATAGAGGAACCCTGTTTTGATAGGCTTGTTTTTCTTGTTATTATGTGAGGTATTTAGATCGAGGGGAATAGTATAATTTTTAGGGGTGGGGATTGGGATCTAGTTAGATTTAATGCCTCTTTTTGCGTTGATTTCTAAGGCTTTTTGTAATTACCAATTAGGTGTCATTCTCTTGAACAGGGGTCATTCTTGTAGGTGGATCCCTTTTGGTGGGCTTGTTTTTTTGTATGCTCCTGGTATATTCTTTCAAATGAAAACTCGGTTTCTTATCATAATAAATAAATAAAATGGTTTCCCTTTTTATACTTAAACTAAAAATCAAATTGTGTTAATAAATTCTTTCTTTAGTTTTTTAATGTAATATATTGTTTCATCAAGAAGAGAACAGAAAATAAACTGGTATTGCAGAATCCATGCCAAAACTAGTGCACCTTATGTTACTATTTGTTCTTTCAGGTATTTATCACTGCGAATGGACGGCCGTGTTCGTGGTAGCGGTGTTGGTTATCCTCCTTGGAATGCTCTTGTTGCACAACTACCACCTGTGAAAGGGCTATGGTCAGGTCTTCTAGATGGAATGGATGGAAGAGTTCTTTGAAGAAAAACACTTGCTCTTCTTCCAAGTTAGTATTCATTTAACATAACCTGTTGCCGTTGCACACTTCTATTGTTCTTTTGAATACATTAGACATGCTTCTTGTGATCGTATATCTGGCATCTAAACAGCACAGATATTTAAATGTGGGTATTTTGTTCGTGTTTGACACTTGGATACTTCTCACTTATTAGGGCACGTATCACTCACTTGTTAGTCCAACAAACGTTTGTCACACATCAGTGGTACAAAGTAAATATAGTTTTGACAGTTGTTACACACATTTGAACGCAATATAAATGGTAAACCAGGATAAAATGATAAATTTTGAGAGCAAAATACACCAAACTCATTTTTTTAAATATATAAATGCATAAGCTTATTGACTTTAAATTTTCTACATGATATATATTAAAAAATATGTATATTTGAATAAATGTGTCATTGTCGTGCCCATATCCTATATTTAAAAGAAAAAATGACGTATCAATATATCTATGTCGTATCGCATCCGTATTTCATATCCGTATCCGTGCGTCTTAGTCTGCTCATTGATTGAGACTGAATTTAAAATCTACTCTATGATTGAGACTGAGCTGGCACCAAACTTTCCATATCTGACTCAAATCTTATCTAGTTTCAAGAAACGAGGGAATCAACTTTCCTTGAGAAATAAGGTAGAAAACGATGTCACTTTCTTTTTTTTGTACAAAACCTTTATGTCAAACTAGACGGCAGAATCATATCGTATAATCCAACTGTTTGCTAAAGTTTCTTGCTCCAAACAGAAATATTGTATTGATTTGTTATTGTTTTCAGCCTTCTGCTTCCTCAAATACCTATACTGGAGCTTCCCAGAGCCTTTACCATGGAGTGGAGCAAAGTTTTGCTATCATCTTTCTGTCATATCCAGCACAGAGTCACTGTAAAAGCTCCAACTCCATTGTCAATGGTGGACTGCCTGAGAAATGGAACTGAATCTCGTGACAGCAGAATACAGGTTTTTTTGTAAAGAGATAAAAAGAAGAGGTTTAGCTTATGTGACATCTGGAATTTTATATTTGATCTAGAATCCAATATCCTTATTTATTAGTTATTATAGCTGCAGTAATTGTATTGTAAATCTATATATTGTTAATTGTTAGATGAATGTATATTCAAGTGCCTCAATAAATGGAAATCAAGTAATTATACATTTTCATTCAAATAATACTTTCTAGGCTGCTGTGATAAACATGTGTATACTTCAACTGGTTAGGCATATTTTCTTTACCGAAGTTTAAATTCTGTCTTGTTGAACTTTATTGTGATCAATATGGTATTAGAAAACTTTTACTTCCTTAGGAGCAAATATGTCAACCTGACATTTTATTTAACTCATGACACAAATCTTCGAAACCCATCCATGGGAATCAAACATTGACTTTCATAACCTCAAATCTCTCTTAAAAATCTCATAGGATCTTTTTAGATGTCTTAAAACTCTTTGGGTACTCATCAATTACTAAAATTTAGTAGATGTCTCTTATTAATCACTATTGTGTTTTTAACCATTAAAAGAGAAAGAATGTATACTAGAAGGAAGAGAGAGAGATTTTTTTCTTATACTAGGAAAAGAAATAGTTGTCTACTTTTTAATAGTAGAAAAATACTTACTCAATGGTAGTACCTAAATAAGTAAATCTTATTCTCAAATGGTGATTTATCATGATGTTAGAAGACGTTGTGTGTTCGAATTCTCTAATGTCATTTCTTCCCCATTTAATATTGAACTACCACATGTTGGATTTTGTACAAATTTTCAAGCACATGAGTGACATTAGATAAAAATTGAATTTTGTGTCTAATATAATCATCCAAGTTAGATAGTATTAGATACAAAATTTAGAATACGTAAATTATTAGACATTTTTAAAGTTTAAGAACATACCAAATACGAAATTTAAAGTTGGATGATCTACTGGACACACAATTAAAAATTAAGTTTAGTTGTAAACTTAAAAAAGTAGTCCATAAGTCCAGTTCAGATAAATTTGGTCAATTTCGGTCTGTTTGGTGTTTTTCTTTCCGGTCTATTTGCCGGTTCGGTTCGGCTAGGTGTAGTTGGGTCTGGTCGGATTTAAAAAACGGAGTTTGTTTTTCTTTCCTTTTTTAGTACATATGTTGGTTCGGTTCAACCACAGCCCCTGCCCACAAAACAAACACCACCTTCACTCATGCTACAATGGTTGAAAACCTTCCCTGGTTGTTATTTTTTTTTCTCCAGGGTGCAAGTTGAAATCGAAAAAATCAAACAAAATCCGTTCGAGTCGAGTTATTTCGATCGGTTCAACAGTAGATGTCGATTGGTTGAATTGAAATTGGTTGATTTTAGTCAACTCGATCGGTCAACATGATTTTCAACTTTGGATCGCAAATCAAGTTGGACCGAACCATTTATACTCTTACTTGACTAAAGTCATCTTGTGTGAGTACAGAGGAGAGAGAATAATATTCCGAATATTTAAATACTATTTGGTCCGTTAATATACTTTATGTTTTTGTTTATTTTGATTTTTGTATTATTAAAAATATTTATTTTTATCTATGTAATTTTGAATGTTGTTCAAATAAGGACCAAATTTTTTTAGTATAACAGATTGGAGAGGAGATTCGAACTCACAATTTTATGATTGGAGATATATGTTAATTACCCTGAACTATGCTCGTTTTAGCATAAATAAGGATCAAATTGATTAGTTTTTAAAGACATAGATAATAAAATATATATTTTGAAAGAAAAATTAAAAATATGAAATCAAAATGATGAGTATTAAGGACCACATGAAGAAAAAAGGGGTCTCGAGAGAGGACCGCTTCCTTCTGCACTGTCGCGTCCCTTTCACACGCTTTCACTCTCTTCCTCCTCTTTACGCATATGTGATCCTAGAATTTTGATTTGATATTCATAAAATTTCATCCATTTTTTTGGACAGAATTATTTTTAGGTTAAATTATATATTTGATCCTTAAAATTTTCATGATTTACTCTTCAATAGATAAGGTAACACTCTCCTCTATTCGTGAGTTTGAAAATTTGCACAAGACTCAATAATTGGTAATTAATCAAATGTTATATTATTGCTGGACCCAAAATCTTAAATCGATATGTTTCAATAAATTTAATCACTCAAAAGTTTAAGCTAATGTATTTCAATAAATATAATATTCTATAGATACCTTAACCGAATGATCTTTAAACTATATAAAATGTTAAATATGTTTCTAAACTTTCAATTTTATGTCTAATAAATCTTTGAGCGTCTAATAAATTCGTGAACTTTCAATCTTGTGTTGAGTATTTCTATGAACTTTACATTTTGTTACCATTAGGACCATTAACTTTCAATCTTGTGTCAAGCACGTCTATGAACTTTTAATTTTGTCACTATTAAGACCTTAACTTTCAATCCTATGTCCAATTTGTGAATTAGAGCTTCTTAAAAGTTTAAATATCAAGTTTAGAGACCTATTATATACAAAATTTAAATTTTGATGATATATTAGATACTTTTTAAAGATCGATGCAACTTTGAGAGTGCGAAGACTAAACTTGTAATTTAACTTATTTTAAATCTATTACAATTTTATTTTTTAAAAAGTAAAATGGTTATTTTATATCGAAATAATCGAAATCAATAATAAATAGATATGAAACAACCCACGACAAATAAATTCATTTCTTGATAGTGAACATGAATTATATAGTATACATCTTCATCTATGCTCCATTCTGTTGAAATTCACATGCCTAAAAGTTAATTTTATGATCAAAGGGTTGGAAAAAAGAAAATTATTTTGAAACTTTTGTCGACAACCAAGTATTTGCACGATATTAACATTTTATTTTAACATAATGTTTTATCATGTAAATCATATGCATTAAATGAAGACCGTAAATTTGATAATGTAGCAAAATAGTGACAAATTGTTTATTAAAAAAAGAATTGAATTTTTCATTAGGCATCCAAACAAACATTCCCAACAAGTTGAAGTTGATCATTAATTATTTTTCCAATTATATAATGTATAGTAGTTGTTATAAAAATCTTGAAGTGAAATTAAAAAAGGCCCAAATGGAGGGTCCCCCTTTCATTTCCATGTGCACCATGTTTGACCCTATTGTACAGACCAAAGATTTTGTTGCCATTATTTATTTATTTTTATTATTATTTTTTTTTTGGCTAATCTCAATCTGTTGCCAGCTTACCACATAATCAACTTTTTCTTACCTTTAATTTTGCCAATCACATCAAATTTTTCTTCCTTTTTCTTTAAAAAAATCAATTTATTTCTTTTACCCATCTCTATCTCTATTCATTCTCAAATATTATTGATGTTTTTTAAACGACAAAGATATTTTAAATATTTTTTTACGTTTTTTCATTGATTAACAAATTGGGTCCTCAAATTCACCTTTATTTTAGACGTTATTACTGCATCTCATTAATAACATGAAAAATTTAAAATATTTTTAATTGTTATATGGATTAGTTGGTTTAAGTGTAACAATACGCTGTCACGCTTTTTATAATTAATACATAAGAGAGTACTTATTTTATCTATAGACGCTACTTTACAACTTGTCTTCCCTTACTATTGTGAAACATTTTTACATTGTTGGTTGCTAGTTGTAAATAAAAAGCAAGAGTTATTCTAGTTCCCTTCACTCCTCCTCCTATAGTTGAAATCTTTTTGTTGTTGTGAACTTTCCGCCTAGTTATTCGGTGTATTTTCATTTATCTTAAAAGAAAATAAAAAAATATCTAAAAATCAATTATGGTAGTTGTTTTTTTCTTTTTATTCGTGGCAATGAGATTGTTTGCAAAAATGTATATACATGGTGGTCCATTGTGAGCCATCAAGTTGCCCAAAAATAAAAAGAGAGATCCCTGTGGATGTTGATGGAGGCCACATTATTCTTTCTTTTATGGACATTAAAGGGATTATGTTGGACTAATCACAACATTCTTTACTTTTGTTTCTCTTTGAATGCTAAAATGCATTAAAAAAAGATAAAATTTTAATTGAAAAGAAAAGTTTGCCCAATAAATTTTGTAATATCTCAATCAAATCAGATCAAATGTTATATGATTCTGAATGATGTTAATGCTGTAGAAAAAGAAACCCTACTCAAATTAAAGTCAGGGTTGCTGACTGCTTTTTTTTTCTCTTCAAATGTTATATGTTTTTGAATGATTACAGTTTAAAATTTTAAGATTTAAAAATTACTGATTTTACTATTTTTGTTTTTATTTTCATTTTCTTTTAAGAAGAATGATTAAATTAAAACAATTAGCTAGAAATAATTACTCATACATGTCATTAAACTCTTCTAGAAACTAAGCCAGGTATAAAAACAAACTAAAGGAAAAACAAATCTTGATCCATCTTTATGTTCAGTCTATAGAATGTCGTCAACATGAGCATAATTTTAACGAATACACTTCGACCAAAATGTTAGAAGAACAAATTCTCATCTCCTGATATTGTTGAATTAAAAAAAGTGGAACGTCTATTTTTATAAAGCTGGATGAGTTTTCTTGATTTGTTTTACAGTGTTAATCATAATTTTATCATATCCACTAATTTGACAAATTAAAACATAAAGTGGAAAGAAGATATTTGTTGCCAACATGATATGTGTGTTTTAAATTACTAATGATTTTTATAATTTATTCGTTGAATAATAATATTATATCTATAATGGCTCAAAATTTACTTGTTGATGTAGGATTTTGGACGATGGGACATGTCAATACCTAGTAGAGGTACTTCGTCACTGATACTTAAAAACTTAAGTTATAACTGAATTTGAGCTAATGTCGAATAAGTTAGATTGTATAAAAATCTTGTGGGGAGCTTTAGGAAGCATGGCCCACCTTGCTGACTCGAAAATGATCATGGAATTCTCTTGGCCACTTGACATGTGGTAGAGAGGTATAATTTTGATAAATTGAAAGTTTTTTTGTCATTATTATTGTAGATGGACTTGTCATCCACATGTTATTTCTTTAACAAAAATTTCCATAAGACAGATCAATACTACTCGTGTCACTTTCACATTCTTCATCATTGCATATATACATATCTATATACATATATACACAATAGAACAAAATTAATTTTTATTATTTTTCTTTTTTTATTTCATATCATATGAGCCTATTTTACTAACAATACCAATCATATAATTATCAATTGAGTGTTTAAAATAGTCGTATTTTAGTATTTCTTTTAATATATTGAAATATTGGAATGTTAAAAGTTTTTTTTAGTACAAATATTAAAGTTATTCAGGAGACCATGATTTTAGAATTCGTAAATCATACTTAAAAAAGAGAAAAACATGAATCACATAATTTTCTATAGAATAATCACATAAATTTTTGACAAAATTAATTTTAAAAAATTAGCCTCACCAATAATAATAATAAAAAATTATTATTATTATTTCGTTTTTAAAAATACAGTACTGTAAAGTATATTTATATAAGAAAGATCACTGATGCAAACATGATTTGGCGCAGCAAAAAAGAAAGAACTAATTACTCAACTAACTTGTCAAAGACGTATATAATTAATATCAAGAATAGGTCAAATTTTTTTAATCTCTTAACCCTAATTTTTTTCATAAAAGTTACTCAAAACAATTTTTTTTAAGAATATCAATAGAAACGTCAGTCTCAATTTTATAGAAATGTCGATGAAATTATCAATAAAATATCGACGTTGATGGATATTTCTAAAAATTTGAAAATAAAAAAATCATAATAAATAGTTAAATTAACAAATAAATCTTTCACACATTTAAATAAGTTAAAAATTATTTATATCAATAAATATTATTTATATCAATATTATGTTCATACTATATTGAAAATTTTTATATTTTGTCAGATTTTTTTTATAATACTATAAAAATCCATCTATTTCAGTGTACATATGAAAAAATCGATGTAAATGAAAATTGAATACCTGCTTAAATATTTGAAATAATAAAGAGTTTTAAAAATGAAAACGCAAAACGTAAAAATCCTTAAAATAGACTTTATTGTACCACGATTCATAATTGCATTAGAGAATAGGTCCCATGTGGATATTATTACGTTAAAAGGGTAAATATAATAGTAAAACGAAGAGGGGCATTGTCGGGTTTACACATTTTTTGTTACTTGTTTTCCCCTTTCGTAACCGAACGTTGCGAATGAATTAGAATGGACAATAATTTCAAGTCCGACAGAGGGTCGGTGGAGGGTATAGAGTCCACTCTCAGACTCAGCGACAACATTCTCTCTCTAGAACCTCACTGCGAACCCATCAGTTTCTCTCTCTATCCAATTGCAGTTGCAGAGGGCTGTAACCAACGGCGGAGTTCCGGTGGTTTTACACCGGAATGTCACTTTCCGGCTGTACTCCGGCACCTATTGCGTCCTTTTCAGCTCCTTTTTCTCTCTCTATCTCTAAGTCACAATGCACCTCCTCGTTAAAAATGTCAGAATCTTGATTCTTTTACTTAGAAAAGCTGGGTGAAACTTGGCTCCATTTGCAGCTGTACAATTTTTTGTTTCCCCTTTCTCTCCATTTTTTGTCTGCCTCTTTTCTCTTGCTTTTTCTCGTCGATCTCGCTCTCCAATTTCCCCTTTGTCATCGCTGCTAATCGAATCTGACTTCTCTCTCTCTTCCCCTTTTTCTTTCCGGTTCATCTTTTGCTCAGATAACTTTTGAAGCTAGATTCTTCTCTTTTTATCTCTTTCTTTATTTTGCCCCTTTCTCCTTGTCGTTGCTTAGACCCATTTTGAATCTGTAAAAGTTGCTTTTAATCTGTTTTGGATTAGGGATTCATTTCTAATTTTAATCGTCTCTTCAGTTTTTCCAGAATGTTTATCATGTGGTTACCAGCCGAATTCAATGTAGGTTCCCTGAGGCTCTGATTTCTATTCTGGCTCATTCATTCCTCTCCCCCTGCTCCATGGGAATTCCATAGCCCTTTACCTCGCTGAAGGTGATTTTACACCCAACTGTTTTTGGTCAACTTCTCAGAAACAGATCCTTGAGTTTGCTGCAGCCTTGCGTATTCAGGTTGGGATTCTGCACCGCATATCTCATTTTTATGCGATAAAACTTTTTTAGCACTTCAGCTTAGATGTATGGAAGTTTCAGCATTACAGGTATTGAGATGAATGGGATTCAGAGAAGAAAAGTTGGTAATAATGACAAGCCTTTCCCTGGCTGTCTGGGTAGAATGGTGAACCTTTTCGATCTGAGTACGGGTGTTCCTAGGAACAAGCTTCTTACTGATGCACCACATCGTGAAGGTGACCTATATTTCCCCTCTAGATACCAGATTCTGTTCAAACTACTTTAGTTTATCTAATTAAACTGTCATTGTTATTTAATTCTTGCTAGAATTTAGTGGGTTCTTTTCCTCTCCCTTTCCCACTTGATTTTCTTGGTTGTGCTCATTCTTCTTGTTATCTTTCTTTTGATTGTGAATGGGATAACAGAGATGTGGCTATTTGGCAGGTTCTGCACTCTCAAGAAGTCAGGCAGATGTTGCAAGGATGTTTAATCACTCCACAAATCAGACCGAAGATAATCTGGTACGTTTTGTGCACCACTTATACTTGTAGATAATTAACTACATATTCGATTCATATGGAGCTGGAGGTCGAGAATCACGTGCAGCATTTGTCTGACTCTGGATTAGTTTTATTATTCACAGCCCATTATCTTGATATTTTGCATTTGTGTGGATTGATCAGACAGTGCCTGAATTGCAGAGGATATCGCGTAAGAAAGCAAATGGAACGCCTGTGAAGATGCTCATAGATCAAGAGATGTCCGAAATGGAGCGGATGCACAATCCACCCAATGTGGTTGCAAAACTAATGGGGCTTGAAACTCTCCCTCGTCAGCTTCCTGGTTCATCTATTCAAAGAAATAATGTAAGAAGTTATCCAAAGAGTAGAGTTGCAGACCATTGGATGCCATTAGGATGTAGGGAACAAGGCGACTTCTTGGAGGAGGAAATTAAATGCCAAGATGATCAATGTTCAGAGCAGAAGGAATATAAAGATGTTTATGAAATATGGCAGCAATCTCCGCAGACGAATTACACTAGAGAAAAACTGCCAAAGAAGGGAATGGAAAGTGAAATTTTGAATGATAGAAAGATGGAACTTGTTCGCCAGAAGTTTGTAGAAGCTAAACGTCTGGCCACCAACGAGAGACTGTGTCAATCCAAGGAATTTCAAGATGCACTAGACGTCTTAAGTTCTAACAAGGATTTGTTTGTCAAGTTTCTGCAGGAGCCAAATTCTTTGTTTACTCAGCATCTGAATGAACTCCAGTCCATCCCTCCATCTCCTGAGACAAAACGTATCACTGTTCTTAGACCTACAAAGGTTTCTAGGGATGAAGGGTTTACTGAATTCGAGAAAAAAAACTACAGACAGTTGAGGCTACCAGCTCAGAGGGGTCAGTCAGCTATTTTAGACAAAAGCGACTTGAGACGTTCTCCTACTCCAGCTAATAGGACTAATGAATATGCTGTAGCTATTAATCGAGCTAATGAATATGCTGTAGCTGTTCAATCAACAAGAATAGTGGTACTGAAGCCTAGTCCTGGGAGGAGTCATGATACTAAGCCTATAATCTCATTACCTGGCGCATTGCCTAGAGTGGTGCAGGGTGGAAGCTTTCATGAGGGATTTGAAGATGATGATGTGAAGGAATCAAGAAAATTTGCAAAGAATATTACTCAGAAAATGTGTGAAAATCTTTTGGGGCATCGAAGGGACGAGACTTTGCTTTCTTCTGTGTTTTCAAATGGTTATACTGGTGATGAAAGTTCATTTGAAAAATCAGAAAATGACTATGCAGTTGAAAATCTCAGTGATTTGGAAGTCATGTCTTCCTCTTCACGGCATTCTTGGGAATATGTAAACAGATATAGTAGCCCGTATTCATCCTCCTCATTCAGCCGGATGTCATGTTCTCCAGAGTCATCAGTGTGCAGAGAAGCCAAAAAGCGACTATCAGAAAGATGGGCCATGATGGCATCACATGGGAACTATCAAGAGAAAAGGCACGTTCGGAGAAACTCAAGTACATTGGGTGAGATGCTTGCACTCTCAGATGCAAAGAAATCAACAGTTTTGGATAATGAAGTTAATGAACATGAAACAAGTGAATTAGATCCATGTTTTAATCGTGATGAAAATATAGAATGTATTGACGATTCGCCCACGACATTTATAAGGTCAAAATCTGTCCCGGGATCTTTTGCATCATTTGGTGTGCTTAATGTTGAAGCATCAGATCTTGAGACTGTCAAAACTGATGATCCGAAGTTCCTGGCAAAGCCAAAGGGTACTAAGTCGTCATCATTTAATGAGAAAGTTTCTAGTTTATTTTTCTCTAGGAATAAGAAAACAAGTAAAGAAAATTGTAGCGGATCTCAAACAAAGGATGAATCGCAATATTCCAGTGCTGGGACACCCTCACCCCTATCTTTCATTCGTCATTCTAGAGGGGTGAGTAACGGTAATGAAGGCCTCGAAGGGTGCTCGTCAAGCTCGTCTTTTCTACATTTAACCAATATGGTTGCGGGAGGAGGTGCAGTTCATCATGAGGTAAATATTTCATTCTGTGGTTGTAATAGTTTATTTCTAATCTATTTGATGTTAAATATCACAACATACATGATATAATCATAAAAATGTAGGTTTTTGCTTTTCTAAGGTATATTCTTGTTTGTTATTGCAATTAGATATGCAATTATTTGTCGATTTGTTATAAGAGAGCTGGAGAGAAGATGTCCCGAATAGTCCTTTCACCTATTGATTCTCTTCAATTCTCATTCATGTATCATAGGCAGCTGGTTTATATGTTAAGCATCCAAGTTCTCAAATGTTTTTCCTTTTAAGTTGTGAGGAAAGTTAGTTTTCTTATGTTGAGAGTAGTGTAATAAACAAGGTTTAAATGCCCGGCACAATAAACTGAGTGCCCTTGGCTTGTGTCTGTGTTCTAGTGATTTCATGAATAATTTTCTTTTCGGAATACATCAAACCGTTTGATTTTAAGTAATAATGAACAAGGTTGTTTTTTTACGATTTTCAGGCAGGGTTGTCTGTAAAAAGGCCTTTCATGACTGGAAATATTGGTGAAAATCAGGAGCAGCCAAGTCCAATATCCGTTCTGGAACCGCCATTTTTTGAAGACGACTACACAAATCTTGAGTTGTCAAGCTATTTGAAGCCAGGAAACCAAGGTAATGTAGTTAATACATATGCTAGAACGGAGATGGCCTACACTTATCTATCTTTATCTGTATCTCATATAAATCTTTAACCGAACAGAGTTCTGTATGCCGTTCAAGAGTAGCCTCATTGACAAATCGCCGCCCATAGAATCAATTGCTCGGAGTATGTTCTGGGGCGCTTGTTTGGATTCATCTGCTCCTTATCCACTTGAATCTCCACCAGTTTCCACTTGTTTGGAGGAAGAACAAAACTGGCATTGCCTTGTCGAAGCCCTTCTCACAATGTCTGGTCTCAGTAGTGAAGTACAACAATGTGGCTTATTGTTCACTAGATGGCATTCGCCTGTAAATCCACTAGATCCATCTCTAAGAGACAAATATGCCAATCTAAGCAGCAAAGAGCCAATGCTCGAGGCCAAGCGGAGGCAGCTGCGATCAAGTAGGAAGCTTGTATTTGACCGTGTCAATGCTGCCTTGGTGGACATAACTAGTGAGGAACACGACCAAATATGGAGAGCAAAAACACCTACCGGTGCTGGTGCCCGTGACAGCAGCTCTACAGAGTGTACATCACTAACATTATTAGACTGTGTTATGGGCAAACTCAAGGATTGGGTTTGTGGTGAATCTAGATGTGTTTTAGGAGACATAGGGGACAGCAACAGCCTGGTGGTGGAAAGGGTAGTTAGAAAAGAGGTTGGGGGGAGAAATTGGGATGACCATCTGAGGATGGAAATGAATAATTTGGGGAAGGAAGTAGGAAGGAGATTAATGGAAGAGCTTTTGGAAGAGGCTGTAGTTGAACTGACAGGTAAAGTGTGATTAGACTTTGAAGTTTCTGTTTTGTTTCATATTAATTCATTATCTCTTTCCTTAACTTAACTTTGTACTGATATTCAATAATGATGGCCCTCTGATTTATTCCCTGTATGTTATGTTCAGTTAAGTCCCTCTTAACCTCTGATATTCAATATGTGAAAATCCATCGGGTATAGGTCGATGCAGAATTCGGTTTTAAGCTCGCTCCGACATCCTATGCTCAAGAATTGTAGAGCATACCTCGAACTCCAGGTCTCTAGGGAGTCAACTTGGATTTGTTCAGGTTGATCGGCTCAATTGGATCCAGGCTGAGTGATCCAACCCTAGTCGGGTCTAGTCCGGTCAGGTTTGGCCTCACTACAAATGAATCTTACCCATAGGAGTAAGTTTGAAAGAAAATATATAGATAGCCGAAGAAGCAGCAGAATGTGGCAATGAGGCCTAAAAAAAGCACATGATCCCGTGACAGCCTGTAATGGGTATTTGGAATCAAGGGCATTAATTGAAAAAAGGATTCGGCTTTATCCGTGGGGTCCATTGATTGCTATTTGCTAGTGGACTGATTCTTCAAACAGTGAAGGCCAATGGGACACACACACTCGTATCGCAGTCGTCTCTATCTGTATAGGAAATCGCATTGGTTCAGGGCAGACGTGTGATTGCCAAAAATTACAAATTTAAATATATATAATTATAAGGCTAAATATCTCTCTTTTATAATATTTTTAATTTGGTCTTTAATTTTTCTAAATTTTCAATTGAGCTATTTTAAAAATGGGCAAGCGACTTTGGTTATGGTTTTGTCAAATGAAATTCTTTTATCATTAAGTTATTGTTTTGTTTTATTGATATATTTGGGTATGCGAATATACCACTTCGATTATGGGTGGATATTTTTGCCTTTTCAAATATATGCATGAATTCTTTGGTTAATAAATTTTAATAATTTCTTACCAGAGCTGAATAAAAATTTAACAACTTTTTTATTTTTCGAAAGATAGAAAAAATATCTTATATTTTGAATTTTTCCAAGTTTACGGGTGACTAGAAAAAATGAGGGTTGGCAGATAAATCTTTTGGTAACATTCGTAGAGAGACCTAAACATTTAACAACTATTTTATGTTTTTATTTCCCATTTTTTATAAATATTCTCAACATTGTATAGAAATTTTGAAAAAAACAAAAAACAATCAAATTTCTCGTTCCTTATTCCAATTTTCAATGAGTATTAAAGGTCATGCAATTCTATTTTCTTTATTATAAAAAAGAAACAGAAACCAGAAACGAAAACGAACCCTAAGTATTTCTCATATAGGTTAGGTACCTGAACACTATTTATATATAGATATTAGAAGTGGCCGCCATAGAGGATTCAACAAATCAATCCATTAGATTAGACCTTACTGATTTAGTTAACATGGCCAGGAACTTTACAAGATTAGAATGAAAAAACTCATTCAAATTCCTCAACTGGATGATATTCACATCTCATCACACACCGGAACCTTGCATTCTTTCACACAGCTGATTGCAATCCATCCTATGAGATATCCCAAATGAAAGCACACGACACAGTGGAACAGAAACTTACAGACACCAATGACCAGTTCAATTCACCTTGCAACCTTCAATTTAAATCCCCAAGGTTACCTAACTATGTGGCAAAAAGATAATCCGGTAACGCCCATGGGTTCCTCCGACCAGCGCAAGGAAGACTTTATGTTTCGACTGCCTGGATTCTTCTCTTTCATCTATGAACTTTGGTTTGATGAATTGTATCTGTCACTGTTGTTTAATCCATACTGCAACAAAAAAGGAAAGCTACATTTAGAAACGAATATCGTATGAAGACAACCCTCCCTCGCTTTTCCTAAGAGAGGAGAATAGTGCATGGGAGAACACGATACCTTCTCTCTCATGCGTGCACCCCAAAGGTCAAAATGAGTACCGGAAGCTTGATTTGCTGGTGGATTGAGTAATGGCTCCCGAGTTCTATCACGACCATCGGTATCCTCTTCAGCATCATACTCAGTTTTACGGGTTGAAACCATGGATCTCAGAATAATTGCCAGCAGTAAAGATAATGCCTGAGAGGTTGCGAGAAAGACAAGTGAATGACCAAAACAAGTATCATCAAAAAGTGTCAGAGAGGTTACACTATAAACTTTGAGTAAACTCCATAAATGATAAAACGAGCAAGTATGCTAAGGATTCTTTATAAGACATTTCAAAAAAGAACATATTGTGCATAGGGACTATTGAGTCATCCAAAATAAGGGTCCAGGTTGCACCTAGGAGGGAAAAACTAAAGTGAGATTCATCTTGAGGAAACTCCTGCCCGTTTAAACTACCGGGGCAATGAATTGGCAAGTTAGCACTTGCAAAAGTTTAGGTATGTTGTTCATGGCAGATAAATGAAAACAGGAGCACTTTCCAACTTGTCCTGTGGAGAAGTTATGCCTATAATGAAATTGGACGATATGAAATTCTTGGAATATACAATAGTTGCTATATGAGCAAACTATTTGAAGTCCTTCCAGACAAAAAAAGAAAAAGAAAAAGACCCCTGATGTCCGAAGCAGCATGAACCACCAGATAAATAGATTCACCTGGTACTATTCAGATAAATATCAACATTTGACCTCGAAGTGGGTCCAGAAACAAGCGAATTAAGGGATACATGATTAATTGCCATCAATTTAGAAATCAATATACCTGGGTTGATATCACAATGATGCCGATCCACTTGCATAGATCTACATTGTCTTCAATGAATTGCCTGAGTCCCTCCAATTCTCCAGTTGGGTCAAACGGAAGGTCCTGAATCATTGTTTTCAGGTAAATATATTTCGATAGAGCCATATGCACGTGTAAATTTGCTTTCAAGTAGAGAAGAATACCTTTTCCCACCCGCGATCAATTGCAATAAATGCCACCAGAGCCACTTCAACGAGAATAAGCAGCATTATAAGCATATTATACTAGTATTGCTAGGTTAAGGGAAAGAGATGCTAAATAGAAATATTCACTCGTCAAGAAACAAAGTGCTTTCCACTTCAAAGGAAGACAGTTAAAAAAAGCTGAAAAGGAGTCAATGTTCACTTATTGGAAAAAGGATCAAAAGTTCCAAAAGTAGTTGAAATTGGGTGGACAAGTTTACAATGAAAGAAAGTACATCCTTTTTCCTCATCCATTTTGCTTGAATTAAACTATTGGAATGCAATTCTTTAAAAAGTTAGGATCGGTAAGTTCTACACTAACACATGCGTCCCTAGAGCATGTTTTTATCAGTCCTCACAAACTCAACTATTAGAGGTATGATTTTTACCATTTTAACTCAAACAAAGTTAAACTGCAGTATCGAGGTGCATTTTAAATGTCCACGAAACAATATGTAGAACTGAGAAACAAGCTGTCAAAAAGATTAAAATTAGTAGGATACGAAACAAAGGCAGCAGCCACTTATTGCTTCAGCTGCAATACAGCCAACTAAAGTAATACAACACAACGAGATGCCCAATCCCATGAATGAGTAGATGAACCTGCCACCAAGAAAAAGCATCAAATTAGCAATCATATGAGCCTATCGGACCCAAAAGTTTGACAAAATATAATTACCAATCGGCAGCTATGATCATTGGAATGATAATTCAGCATCAGATTGAGAACTTCATTTCCTAAGAACTACCGAATTAATATGAAGAGAATCGTTGAGGAGAAGACTGTAAAATCAATGTTTAGTTACTTCTCAAAGAAGGGTCTTATCCATCAAATCCATAGTAGCAATCCATCACCAATAATTAAGAGTAAATTTAATGCCATTGAAGTTTAAACGCACCCGGAACCGAATTTCAAACAGTATTAGATAATTATTTGGGAAAAAAGAAAAGAAAAGGCAGCGACAGAGAGTACTTAAGGAAAATTTAAATAAAAAAAAATTAAAACGAAGTTCATTTAATTTTGAGTACGAAATCCCAATCCGGACATAATTCCACCGCCACAAGATCATTGATTATGTAAACTTACCCAACTCATAAATGCGCAACATGGATTTCCAAACTCGCCCCAATTAAGAGTCACGAGAGATAAACGAAATTGAAAAGTTCACATAAATTCCCAATCACAAATTCAAATAAACCTTACCAAGGGGCCGGAAGCTTAAATGCGTTCAAATCAGGCTCAAATTCCGTACCGAACGCAGCTAAATTCATGGCCGCGAACCGATCGGCAACACGGATTGGTTCGGAATTAAAATAGAGCGAAAAAGAAGAAACCGGGGAAGGAGCCAGAGCCGGTACGGGAGGTGGCGGGGACACAGGAACGTCGCGATGGCTCCACCGATCGAGCATCCATGCCGAGTAAACTATGATCGAGATTCCAACAAAAGCTTGAAGAAAATTGAAGCATTTTAGGACGAAGGCGAGAGATACATGGCAACAAGTGCGAGCCATTTCCTGACGAAAATTCGAAGGTGTGGGAACTCGAACCCTAATTCTGATTCTCGGGTGACCCTTCTTTTGTTTGGGGGAAAAAAGATCGAAGGTCTGGCAATTCGAACCCTAAGCAAAAGAAACAGTTCCCAAAGGAGAGAGAAAAAGGGCCGAGAGGGTTCGTCGCCTCGACCTTGATCCCTTTTGATTCTGTATTCCAAACAAATTGTTCGGCCCCAAGCAAGGCTGTATTACCAAACTAAAAATTATTCAAAAAAACGTAATTTTCCCTCTCTGGTTTCGAAATGAGTTTTTTTACATTATTACCGTTAGAGCATTGTTCTGTCAAGAAACGAAGAATAGGCAAATGGGCGGTCATAATTCTATTTGTTAAGAAGGGAAGGTCAATTCTCTCTCCTTTTTCTTTTCTTTTTCCTTTCTTTTTTAAGTTTAAATTAGGTGAAAGTTTGAGATTTATTTTTTCGCTTTTTTCCCCTAAATTCTATTCCATTTTGTTTAATCTTATACAATATTTCACATTATCAATCTGTATACTTGTTTTGTACTTTTCGTTGTGTTATATTCTTTTGATAAATGTATTTTTTTCTAATCAATTGTTGTATGGTATAAAAATTTATAGTGATTATTGATATACGAAAACGAACATATTGTTCATGTAGTAAAATATACACTCAAAAAAAAAAAAATAATATATATATATATATATATATATATATTAATTTGTTTACTGAACTAAAAAGTATCAAGTTTTTTTATATTTTGTTGGGAGAAATTTTGTGGTTTTCATTTCTCTAAGTAAAACATAGGTGAATTCCTTTGTGAATGTTATAGGATAACAATGAAACGAGAAAGATAATTATATGGATTTATAAAATTATAGAGATAATATATTGTGATGGAATAACCTTACTCAGTGGATCCACTCCAATGCACAATGGTGATTTATTTAAAAAAAAAAAAAAGGGTTTAATAAGGCAAATGTTGGAGTAATCCAACAAACAAAGCAAAGGGGGAATACGGAAAAATAGGGAATATGGATTTAGGGATTTCCATTTTTTCTAAAATCTTAGAGAGGAAACAGGGAAAGAGGCAAAGTGCTAGAAAAAGAAATAAGGTAAAACCAACCGTAATGAAATGTCTTTTGCAAATTTAATATGAAAAGTTTCTTTTGGGTAAGTAAGAAGGTATAGATAATTTGGTCAAACCAAACATAGTTCAAGTGGTTAAGGCATATATCTCTGACAAAAAGATCATGAGTTCGAACTCCCAATCCACATGTTTACTAAAAAAACGTATAGGTAATTTGAATACTATCTTGTGAGAATTAATCTGAAGCTAATTTAATATAGTTTGTAAATTTTTTTAGTACATTTAACGTATGGGGTTGGAGTTCAAACACAATATTTTTTTTATTAAAAATACATGCATTAATGAGTTGAATTAAATTGACTATACAATTTATTCAAAAAAAAATTGACTATACAATATACGTTTATAAACCTCGTTATCCTATAAATTGTCGTGTAGAAATTGGAAAAATACCAACAACAAAACTACAGAAGAACTCGGTTGGGCCCAATTGTCACCATGGCCCAGTTAATAGAACGTGAAAGGGAAGGGACCGGGAACATTCAAATATTAATCGATCAAAATTTTTGTCTAGTGAAAATACAATTTCTAAAAGTTATCTTAAAAAATTAAATTAAAAAAAAGAACCTAAAAGTTACATTTATTGAGTTGTTTTGGAATTAAAATCATAATGAAAAAGATAAGCATTGACATTGTTGTTAAATTTTCTAGACTGATGGTCAACTTCAAATTGGATAAAAATTCACCTAATTAAATCAATCCATGAGTGATTTTTAATTTTAGTAGGGTTCTTAAAAAAAAATAAAATGTTCTTAATCATACAATAAAGTCAGAAAACAATGAGCATGAAAATCTACGTTGATTATATTATAAGTTATAACCAAGTAAACATGGCTAATTATCTAAAAGAAAACAAAACAAAAATAAAAAGCAAGCATAGCTTAAGATATGAAAGCTAAAATATTCGCAGATTTTTTTCCGTGGATACCATTACCATTTGAGAGGTGAGGTTTCAAAAGTAAATTTTCAACTGGGAGATTCAAAAATTGACCTTTCAGAAGGCAAGTAAAGTTTTAACTAATAGTATATGTTCATGCCAACATGATGCTTCAAAAAATAGATTCTTTACAACAATTCAAATTTGTCAATTAAATTGCTGTATATATTTTTATTAATTTAAAGCCAAACATTTTCATTTTTTACTTTTCATTTTCAATTTTATCCAGAAATTTAAGTATTAATTGGTAACCATTTATGTTTTCTTTTTCTCAAACTTTTTAAAAAATTGTTTAAAAATTTTGGAAACAACAGAATCAATTTTTTTTTTGTTTTCAATTTTTCTTGAAACATAAATTATTTTATTATTCTTGCATAATAAATATTAAAAAATAATAATAGTACAAATTTTTTTGAATATTTAGTTAAAAAAAATTAAATTTCACATAAAAACTTTACTTTTTGAATTTAAAAGTTTATTGTTACCTTCTTTCTTCAACAAATAATAATAATAATGATAATAAAGAACTAGATTGTAATTATGTTTTTCTTATAAAATAAGAGTAAAGAAGAAACGATAATGTTAGTGTACAAATTCGTCTGTCTAAATAAAATGACTTAACTCTTCTGTTAAGGGAGGGACCTATAAAATAGAGCAGAGTACTCTCATGCCTAAGTTAGCAATGATGATCGAAGGTAAATAATATACTTAAGAAGATATTTGAACATATAATGTAGTGGTTTACCTTTTCATATAAGGTGATCCACGCTGAATCTATTTGATAAGAAGGCAAAGATTCTTGCATTGGCAAGGGTTAGTCTGGCTGTAGGCTTTGACTGCGTTCAGTCAATCCTGTTATTGGCCCACTTTCATGGCGATAACAACACGGCGAGGTTGAACTTACTGGCTCTCTTGGATCAACCTGATACGCCCAAGTCGACGCGTTCTCTGAATACGCAACACATAGCAGCCTGATTCATTCTCACAACAGCTAATTTTAACCTAAAGGATCCTTAGTAACCTCCATTTGATTTGAATTCCACCACTTTGCTTACCGTCACGTGTTATGCATATTTTTAATCTTTTAGTCAATGATATATATTTTAACTATTTGAAAATTTATCAACTTCAACTTTGATTTCAAGCATGGTTTAACGGACCATTAATTAAGACATATATCTCACAATCAAAAATCTTGATTCGAATTTTCATACTCACATGTTGTTGTATTTTAAAAAGATCAAATTCATTATAAAACTAATATTTTTATTTAATAAGACGGTAAAAAAATAAGTTCGATTGATTTATTTTTCTCGGTGGACTTGATCCCACCAAATCATTGCCCATTAAATAACTTTGCCACGTGGAGGATTAGTGGGATCTCACTTATTGTCTCTTGACTGGCCAACATGGCATGCTCTTCACTTGCCACGTCTGCAGGATTTCCAAAGTCCACTATTCAAAATCCCCCCATTATTTTTATCCTCTGCTCTCAATTCCATTACACTTATCTAGGCTCGCGATCTTGACCGTTTATAATCTCACCTCTTCCGACCGTTATTTATACCACATGATGTGAATAATTTGGAAAACGATGATATTTGGAATAATGAAAATAAAATAAGTCACTCATACCATGATGCTGCAATATTGGGAGACATTGCATCTGTATATAACATGTGATTGATACAAAATCCACCCACTATTTTTGTTGGATTATGCAATTTTTTTTATGTTAGATTTATATTATTCAACTTATAATTTTGAGACTTATATCCCATCATAGTCCCTTTTACTTCTTGTGTTTTTATTTACTACATTCGTCCTTTTTTTATTACTTTTTACTATATTCGTATTGAACCTACGGATAAATGAAAATATTGTTAAAAATACCGACAGATAAATAATACATTATTACGTAAATCAAAATGAATTTATTTAAAATAATATTTCTTATTATTTAAGGTATTTTTAAACTCTTTTAAGGAGTCTTTTTATTTTCTTGAATTTAACCACTTATAGAACTAAGATTTAAATTTGTGACATTTTGATCAAATATATATAATATATATGTTTTATTTATAGAATATTAATAATAAAATAATTATTAATGAAACATCATACATGAAATTTAATATATTGAATCTGCAGCATCCTTTATTTTATTTTTCTTGTGATCAATTACTTTGAGCAAATGGATGCATGGGTTGTTTTATTAAATAATATATCTTGTCTTTCAGTCCCATATTTTGCATATATAATATTAGTTCGTTAAATATTTTCATGTGCGGCGAGATAAATTCTTGCCAGGAAGAAAAAAAAATTGTGACTATATAAAAAATATATGTTCAAATATAGCAGTACGTTTAAAATAATTTTATAAATGCAGCATAATTAAAATCAATTAAATCTGAATGTTGGGTTAAAATACATTAAAAAAGGTTAAATTTATGCTTTGTTAAAAAAAAATGGAAAGTTGTTACAAATTTTTTAAATATATATATATTAAAATTTTGAACTTTTTTTTCCTCCTCCATTTTTCATTTAACTTTCTTCTTTGTCTTTGTAAGTCTTCAAACTTACACTCTGATTTTTTGTTTTCAAATTTCTCCATGATTTTAGAATTGGTTTTCTTTTTTTTTTTTTTTCATTTTCCAACCAAGAATTATAAGAAAAGAATTTCGGCCCACTTCTTGTAATGTGAAATTACTATAGTACAATCTTTGTAATTTTTTAAATTTTATTTTAAAACCTATTTAAATTCTCAAAATACTCTAAAATTAAATAAATGATAATTAAAATGATATAAAAGTTAAAACTTAAGTACCTCATATATATTCCCCCTCTTTACAAAAATTAAGATTGAAATACTTAGGATATTTGCTTTATTTAGGTTATTTTCAATAAAAGAATCAGAATTGGATCTCAAATGTAATATGGCATAGGAAAGAAAAAATAGGAATAAATATTTCCCTCCACATTTATTGGAATGCTCGAATATACATGTGGATACTATCAAATCCACTCATACTCATCGTGTTCACGTGATTCAATCTTTTAATTCTTTTGATTTTTTCGACTGTAAATAGATAATACTACATATTTGAATGATAGCGGTGTTTAAATAAATTTTTACACAAAAAAAAAACTGATTTTTCATTAAAATAAAGAAAGAATTGATAGATTTTTTTTGTTTAGTTAAATATCGAAGATAAATATTCGAACCTCTGATCTTCTGTTCTATCATGGTAAGAATAATGAAAAATATTGTAACTTGTCTTATCCAAAATCTCCGCGATATTGAAAAAAAAAATATCAATTGTTATTCTCTTCATTCTCTACTCTTGTTTTCCTTCTCTTTATTTGTTCTTTCTCCAAAATGGGTTGTGGGGTTGACTTTCAAATGGAAAAAGGAATACAATTCCTTTGATAAAAAATAGAAAATATGCTTGGTAATCCTACTCTTTTTGTAATGATCTGATTTGATTATTGGCGCTGCCGCTAAGTGACAATTTGTTGAAAATTATGGTTAGATTGATTATAGCAAAATTAGTTGGTTAAAAAGTCCACTGCAATTATCAAAGTTCAAATTTTAAATTATTTTTTTTGCAAAGGTAAAATTTAAATTATTAGGAAAAATAAGAATAAGAGCAAATATTTTTGTTAATTAGAGCTCAAGTAGGTATTATGCCACAAAATTTAATGGATTTATTAACTCACATTTTTAACAAATTTCTTTTCGTTAATTTTTAAATTGAAAACTTTTATGTATATATGTGCAATTAACGAATCTATAACTTAAAATATTTATACATCAAGAATAGGTTATTTATTTGTTTCGAGTTATATAAATCTAGGGCAGCGGAGTTAGGAAAATTTTATAGAAGAGTAATTATACATATATATACATATGATACTAATTTCTTATTAAATTTTGACCATTTAAGATAACTAATCAAATTAATCATATATGTATGTTTTTGTCTCCCATAAATTTCCATCAGTTCTCATTTTACACTTAAAAGTGTAACAACAATGATTGTTGGAGCAAATTATAGAGTAACTAATGATGTCTATCCAATCATCAAGTTTGTGATTATTTCAAGAGTTAGCTAAACGACAAATTTTTTTTGTTTTATTTTCATCCCTTTTTTTAACTAATAATAATAATAATAATAATATAATTCTATAGATAATATTTGCAGAAAATATTTTCTTAAAAAAACAATAAATGGATTTCTTTCCTAAAATTATATAATATGGTGTAATGGTAATATTTCTAAAATAACTTACCCAATATTATTTAAAAAGTTATATAATACTGAAAATCTTTGATTGAAAATGACTGGGAAATCTAGTCCTATGATCCTATATTAATTATCAATTCAATAATTTAGAATATGATTATTTAGAGTGAGAGTCATTTCATCTATCATATAAATGACATCATCACATTCATATAAATGATATAATTAAATATCGCTTCAATGACTTCATGTAATTTATGTCATATCACATGAATTTCATAAATAATTATTTATATAAAAAAAACAGAAACTAAGATGATTTAAATATTCAAATTTACACTGATTTCTAAAAAAAAAAATAGTCCGTTTCAACCTAACTCAACTAGTTAAGATATATATTATCGATCAAAAGTTCATGAAAAAAATTAAATAGACATTTTTAACAAGTACTTTAATTTTGAATTAATCTCATTTTAAAGCATAACCTGTATTAAGTTTGCTTACTTAAATGATGAAAATATTGATGGACAAACTTTATAAACTCAATGAAATCTAAAACTTTTAAGAATTATAAAAGAATAAATCAACTACCAAGTTTCATAAATTCAGCTTTCTAAAAACTCAAATTGTATACAATTCTTTTGCCAAAGTGAATCACCCTAAAGATGAGGTTTTAAAGGTTGATGCTCATGAAAATGTCGATGGAAATATCTTAAAATGTCGATGTCCATAAATATTTATGAAAAACTTATAAAAAATATAAACATTTGCAACAAATATTTAAATTAACAAATAAGCATTTCACATATTTGTATCTAAACCAGTTGAGCTATATTCATGTTTACTATATATATGACAATTTATTATTATTTTAAAAAAAAAACTCAATTTGGGTTTGGAAGAGAAAGTTAATAGGAGAAAACCAAGTATTTATTGAATTTTTTCTTTTTTCATTTTTTTTTTGAAATTTAAGAAATTGAAGCAACTAAGTTTTGTTTTTGTGACAATTATATGATTGGTCAGAAATGGCGGCAAGGGGGTCCTGAATTTTAATAGGGCACCTCCCTCCCAATTCCCTGTCTCTGTATTTAGGTAATCTTCCCATACATTTTTTTCTGCTAAAAAAACTACTGTCCCCCGGGCCCCACCAATAATTATCCTCTGCATCGCTCCCTTTCTGGGACCACATGCATCCGCCCCTGGTCCCCGTCTAATTTCCCACATCACTTATTTACTTCATCCTGGACCATCCATACTCCACTTCATTAATTACACCTTTGCTCCGCCAAGCACCGGAACAGTTGGAACAAATCAAAATATAATCATACTCTCTCTCTCTCTCTCTATATTATATGGTTTTTTTCCCCAAAATATATATATATATATATATATATTAGGCTAATATGATAGGATGGCGTGTTATCTTTATTTAATTCCTGAATTAAAAAAGAAAGCAATTGCTTTAAGTATTGTTCTGACTCAGGTAATTTTAGTTTTGGTTTATTTTAATTAATGTAGGTTCTGCCTATTTTTTTTTGTCTTTTGGTCCTTGCACTCTTAAAAAGTTACCATTTTAGTACATTCATTCTAATTTTTATCTCATTTATTTCAATCGTAATTTTAATATGATAAAATGTAACCATAACTTTGTATTAAAGAATTTTTATTGTGTATAGAACTTGTGTTAAATTTTTATCAATAAGAATTAAATTGGTCACTTTTTAAAAATATGTAGATAAAATAGAAACGTTTTGAAAGTATATGGATTAAGATGTACAAAAGTTGAAAGTACATGGATCAAAATAGACGTTTTGTAAATAAAGTGATAAAATAAATCAAATATGAGAATACAAAATGAAAATAATGTTTAAATAAAAAAGTTTCTAACTAAATTTTGAAATACCAAGTTCACTGGGTTAAAGTATTAAACTCTACTACAACTTCTTCCTTGAACTAAAGAAAAAATCCATTTATGGAGTGATGTGGCACGACTGTTCCATAATTTTTTTATTGAATTAATCTAATATGGCAAGATGACTGGATAGGTCATGGTTAATAGATTAGGCAGTTCTTTTCAAAAAAAAAAAAAAAAAGCAGTTGGACGATTTAAATTAGGGTTCAACTAGATATGTTGATCTTTACCTAAATGACTAAAAACACATTTGATTAAATTATAAAATGGACACTTTAATTTATCTGTAAATTATTATATTACGTAGTCAAATTTTTAATTTATGTTGGTTTGATATCTATATTCTATATATCAATTTCATATTTATTTTTATTTAATTTTTTTAGTACAACAGGGAGAGATGAGAGATTAAATTTATAACCTCTTAGTGAGAGGTAATATGCTGGTTTTGACAATTTTACGTCTATTTGATTTCTATGTTTATGACGTGATATTAGGTTTTTTTTTACTGCAACCAACGTGGTATTGAATCTAAAAATTAAGAATCTAAATCGAAATAAATACAGAATTTAGAAATGAAAATAATGCGTAAAGAATATGGGAACGATCTATTTAATGTATAAAGAAAAGAAACTAATTGTTCGGATACCAAAAGGAAAAAAAAGCTTATCCGGTAGTTGCTGTGCGCTGTTAGCTCATAATGATTTCCCAATTTAATATAATAAAAAGAATAATAAAATAGCAATATTTTGGAAAGCTCGACTTCGGGAAAGAGAGTACATTGATTTGGGCGCATAACCGTCAAAACCTCAACTCGTCTTTTTGCCCTTCTGCGCAGCAGAGAGAGAGAGAGAGAGAGAGAGAGAGAGAGAGAGAGAGAGAGAGAGAGAGAGAGAGAGAGAGAGCTTATCCTGGAACAAGGCCGTTCGGCTGTTCACATTCACACGACAAGCAAAAAGGCCCAACCAGAACCAGTCCTTCTTTTTCTGCATTCTCTTTCTTCAATTACAGCGTCGCGCAAATTTGAGCTCTCATGAAGGACAATCGACAATTGGATCTGCGATGAACGGCTGAAATTAGAACTCTCGAGACCAATTTGGACACTGAGTTTCAAGGAATTGGAAAATGTTTTGTTGATTATGGAATTTAGTTCCACCGACTATTGATGATCAGTTTTGTTCTGTTTTTATTTATTTATGCGGTCTCACTTTTCAGAGCGAGCGTCAGGAGTCATAATCACCGGCTGAACGTACGGCTTCGACCTCTTGCTGCCACCGTTGGTTTCATCTTTCAAAGTCTCAGCTAATGATTGATTGAGCCGGTAGTTGGTTTCTTTGATTGTCCAAGAGATTAAAGAAGAAGATGAATCACTGCGTTCCTGATTTCGAGACGGACGACGATTTCTCGCTTCCTACTTCTTCCGCGCCATCGCTCTGCAAGGCATCTTCCATGTGAGTGTTTTTGTTTCTTGTATTTATTTATTTGTCTCCGGTTTCGAGGTTAATTTCATGGATATCGGATACGAGGTCGGTTTTTTGGATTTTAAAAGCAGGTCAGACGGGGAGGTTATAGAACTTGTTTGGAAGAACCGGCAGGTGGTAATGCAGAATCAGACCCAGAATTCTGGGACGAAATCTAACGGCACTACAGTAACCGCGGAGCAAATCAGGAACAGAGATATTCGAGCTTTGCATCAAGAGGAGAAACCGGAACTCTTCATGCAGGAGGACGAAATGGTTTCGTGGCTTCAATATCCTCTCGATGAAGAACCTCCATTGGACCATAGTTTCTGCGATCAACTCGTCTATACTACGCAGCCTCAGAGTATTGAGCAGAACGCCAGCGTCACTGCACAAGTTCGTACTAGTTATGGCATGGAGTTCCGACCGGTGACGCCGATGTCTACGACGGCGACCTCAACGATGATTGCTAGGCCGCCAATACCACCGATGAGAACAACGGAATCGGAAATGAACACAAATAGTTTCGGACTCTTCTCGAGGTACACACGGAGCGTTGAATCTGGGCCGTCGAGTTCGAGGAGCACAGTAAGGGAATCTCCGGCTTCGGAATTACGGCGGACGGCTATAGCCGACGCATCAAGCGGTGGTTTAGCCTGCAGGCTCATGAGCGGTGGTGGAGTAGCGGCTACGTCCAGCGCAGAACCGACAATTCGAAGGACGACGAGTCTCGAGGACCGGAAGCGGAAAGGAAAAGAGAAGGATGATCCTGAATACCAATGCCATAGCACGGTGAGTCCTGCTACGAACTGGGTTAATTTGGTGTTATTCAATTTAGTTAAAATTTCTTAAGAAGATTTTTCGGACGTCCTTAATTTTTAGGCATTTGCGATATGTACCTTAAGAACCGGATGAAAAAGGTAAGTGGGTGTGCATATGTAGGTATCCATTGCATTGAATTTTGGTTCCAAGTTCAATTGGTGGTTCTGAAATATTGTGCTTCGAGTCGAATTCTTGCGTGCTTCTGTAAATTCTGACGCTGACGCCTGATGGTGCTCCTTCATTCGTGCCATTTTCTAGCTTTTTATGGACTCATTAGAATTTTTACTTTTAAACATTTTTTCAAAGGACGTTGAATTCGAAACTTCTGATGCAAAGAAGCAAGTTCGTGTACCAACCTCTACAAAAAGATCTCGTGCTGCTGAGGTCCATAATCTCTCAGAGCGAGTGAGTATTTTCTGTTTTTAGCACTTCGTTTAATCATAAAGCATGGTTTGGCTTCATCTGTTTTGTTGTTATCCTTCTATTTATGGAATATTGCATCCCTCCCGTTGCAGAAAAGAAGAGATAGGATAAACGAAAAGATGAAGGCTTTGCAGGAGCTCATACCACGGGGTAACAAGGTGCATATTGAATTGGCGAGATAATTTTCCACCCTGAAATCAGTTCGTAGATCGATCAAATCATTTCTTCCCATTTTTATGTGTTAAATATTTTCTCAAGTTTCAGGCAGATAAAGCTTCAATGTTGGACGAGGCAATTGAATACTTGAAGTCTCTTCAGTTGCAAGTGCAGGTTGGTTGTCTCTATCGTGTTTACTAAAAGGTCACATTGGGCATGCATTTTCCTACTATTACGATGCATAGTTTCCATTTAGCATAACCGTTTACTCAAAGTTGCATTGCACGGTTCCAGCATTTTTCACTGCACACCACTAATGCTTTCTCACTAGAAGTCAACATCTTTCCAATGCCTTATGCATAATTGTAATACAACAGAGTGGGGATGAGACATGCATTGGCGTAATTATTTACACATAGAATCTGGAGAACTTCATTTGACAACCCAATTATAAAGTGGGAAAGAAGATCGGCCTATTTTATTCTCCATTGCATTTGTGCAAAATATCAAATTTGATTTAATGACTCTCTGTACACTGTGGACGTACAATAGAGCGGTAGTTGTTTCTCTCTTGATAAAATTTAGGTGAAATGCATTTTGTTATAGAAGTTAGAATATATTAGGTATGAAAACGTTATGAAAATAGGAGCGGATGTAGTTTAATTTCATTTTAACATAATTTTTTGAGCTAAAATTGATATAGGATGCAGTTTGAATCAAAATGTACGGTGGGAGAGTTTTCAAACTTGACAGCTGGAAGTTTAAAGTGTTGAAATTCAATAAGGTTTAGTTGTCTACAATATCCCAACTTTTTCAGTTGTGATTTCATTCTCCTGTCTCCTCGAAGGTTGAAACAAAATACTCCACTGATTTTATAGCATCCATGTTTCAGGATGGCATAAGAGTTTTCTAGCTAGGCAAAATTTTTGTAAACATCAACAATGCCAATACAAAGTTCAGGGAAGAAAAATTGCAAGGTTCCCCCGAGCCTGCCCATCCAATGATGTTGGAGTTTTCTTCTAAATACTCAATAATTTCCTGATAAAAAACCTTGGTTAAATTCTACCCTGCAGCCCTTCTCTCTATATAACTTGTTAACGTATGTCATTTTTGAAAGGTCCAGATGGGCATTCAGTCAGAACCACCTAGCGATTTGTTATTGTGTTAGTTAAAGGTCTTTCTCAATGGTTAATGAAAGGCATTCGTTAGTTTAGAGTGACTTAAGAGAGGAATTCTAATCTTTCTTTCTTTCTGTTGATTTTGTCAGCTCTCTGTAGAAAACCTTGAAGATAGTAAGAATGGCTGCCGTAAGTGGATGTAGGCTAATTGCCAAACCACTCCAAACTCTGTGTTCAATTCTGCTTTCCCTTTTACCCTTAGCCTTATTTTCTGTTCGAGCAGCAAGTTAATTTTCTTCTGTGTGTAAAGCTTGTATTGGAAAGTTGGATTGGTCATTTCCCCTACATTCAGCTTGATTATTAACAACATAACTAACTAATGAAGACTTACTCAGGCTAGCAACCACCGTGAACCCTGCTCCTTGACCTTCCTCACTGCGGGACCATTCTACTCTCTTTTCTCGCTGCATGGTCCCTTCTTAATCTGGCAACAGTAATCCCCTTGTGATATTTAAAGAAAATTTGTTTACATGAAACAGAGGTTTTTAAACCCTCCCACCCCTCTCTTCCTGTCCTCGAAATGAACGGTTGTAGTATAACAAACGTGATGCAGCATGCACAATAAGTAATACAAATATTGACCAGTTTCTATGCAGATGATGTCCATGGGATGTGGTATGTTGCCTATGATGTTTCCTGGTATGCAACAATTTGTGCCACCAATGGGAATGGGACTTGGAATGGGAATGGGCATGGAAACAAGTGCGAACCGCCCTATGATGCCATATCCTAATATGTTAGCTGGATCGACGTTTCCAAGGCAAGCTGGAGCTGCTCAACTTGGACCAACTTTCCCTTTTGCAGCCTTTCATATGGCGCATATTGCCAGTAATGATCCATCCAGAATCCAAGGAACAAATCAGTCAGATCCTATGCACAGCTCACCAGGAATGCAAAATATAAACCAGTCAAGGATGTCAAGTTCACTCGATGGTTATCAGCAGTTTCTTGGTTCTCAACAGATGCAGGTGCCAGCAGCAGTATCACAGCGTTCCCCACAGGTATCTAGCCTCTAATCTCTCTGTTAGACCTCAAACCTTCCAATTAAAACATTAAGTGCATATTTTTGACACTCAAATTCTTTCACAGAATCAACCAGCAGCCCCACCAGGAACCCACAATCAACATACGAATAGCCGTAGTGGACTTGAAAACATTGAAAATTACAAATCAGGGAACCGCACCATGGATCCATGTAAGCTTTAATCTGAATATTTTTCTTATTCTATTTGGTGCTCAAAAGGATCACAGAAGCACAACAGATAGGAACATGATCTCTTTAAATGTCGTACCTTTATTTATTTATTCCTTGTACCGTGGACGCGGTTAAGTTAGTCTAATCTTAACTCTGTCTGATTGCAGGTTGAAATTGGATGAAGCTCCTAGACAGGCTCTACATGCCTGCAAAATTTTGTAGCGTAAGAGAGGCAGTATATGGTTTCGGCTTAGTTTCTTTAGTAGGTAGAGTTTGATTACAACACAACACAGATTGACATGTAAATTATGCATAGTTCATACCATCATCAAACGAGATCAACAGCTCATTTTGCATCTTTTTCTCCTCCTCTTTCTTGTGATTTGTTTGAGTTTTTGCACATGATGATATGGAAACTCTCAGATAACAACACCCTACAGATCAGCTAACTGAGAGTAGAGACAGTATCTTATGAAAATTAGTCATTGAAACATTTTTGTTGCATGGTGAGTTTCTTAGAAGAAAGGTGAGAATTCCTGAGCTGTGGGAAACTTCGCTGTTGATGGAATTTTCTTGCATTTGCAATCACCTGTTTGGAACTCTTCTATGTGGATTATATTATTTCATCTCACATGGTTTTCTTTTGTCTTTGGTTAGAGTATTGGAAGAGCAGAGGAAGAAAGAAGACAAGGCTGGTAAGGAGAAGACAAATGTGAACAAAGAGATTTAATTTGGAGTGACCAAGCTAGATAATAGGTATTTAACACATATTCAATCTAAATTTTGATATTTGTTTATTTGTCAAGCACATGGTTAGTTTTTCAAATTACATCATTTAATTTTTTTTTTCTTTAGGTTTTTATAATGTTAGTTTTTCACTTGTGATCTTTAATTATAAGATTATTTGCCCTCTTTAGTCCAACTTTGAGCCTTTTCTTATATTCACAATTATTGAGTTAAACATTGTGAAATATGTCATATGGTTTGTATGAATTACTAAATAATTAAGTTCTTAATCCCAAATCACTTGATTTGATTTATTGGAGTTGGGAACAAAGAAAAGTTGTTATATCTACTCTGCATCATATTTATTGATCTTTTCTTTTTTTGATCCACGAGATAAAATAAAGGAGTTTTTCCCATAAATTTGTTGATAATCCACATTATCTGTGATATTTTATTTTTGTCCACAATATTGTAATGTCTACAAATTGGTTGCCCCATCATCCACGTGTCCCATATTTTTTTCAACATATTTTGGATATTCATTAAAGATCATGGGATATTCATATAAAACGATACCAATAGTGCCAAATCGAGCATAGCTCAAATGGTTAAGGCACCTATGTCTGGCCAGAAGGTCATGAGTTCGAACCCCACCTCCACAATATTGTATTAAAAAAAAAAAGTTAATTAAATACCAATAGTTCTATTTTAAAAACATCCAAATCATTTTACCAAGTAACCTGCTTCATATAAATAATATTATCTTCATTTTACAAAAAGATATAAACAAATCATATTTGCACGCAACTTGTTTCATATTTTATATGATCTCAATTTTCCATTTCATATTCCTCATTTTACATAAAATTAAGTACACGACTAGTTAATTTAAGAATTCAAATTATAAAATTGGCTAAACTATTCAGAATTTATAATATTGTCTAAGATTAATTTTATAGATGGAGTCCATAGGAAATTACCAATGAGTCCTTTGTAATACATATTTAATTAAAAAAATACAAAATCATAAAATCAAAACTCTAAAAGTTACAGAGCTTCAGTTTCCCATTTTTTTGAAAACCCCAAATCCCTAATATCTCTCTCAAATATACACGATTCCTTCTTTTCTATTTATTTGAAACCCACAAATCTCTAAAAATCCTCACGCCGTGCTGAATGCATTCCAAAGTGGTCTCGTTGTCAACCGTCATTCTAAGTGGTTCCGTTGTCTGTCTTTGTTGCTCAAAGCCGCGCTGCTGCATGTGGGTCGTGGCGGAGAGGTCGCCACCAGATTGTTACTCGTTGTCGGAGAAGACAGTTGAAGAAGGGAGTAGCATGAAGAAGAAGACAAGACAGATACAGAGAGGAAGACTGATGCATATAATATATATACCAAACGGACTAGTTTGAGTAAATATTAAATCTAATTATTTAAATAAAAAAATATCATTAAATCAAAAAGTATTAATTGTGGGCAAATCTGAGATTAATAAAAAGAAAAAAATATGGAAATCTAAATATGTAAAAATTTGGAAACACATATAGAATTTAACCAACAATTCCTCTTCAATCTAATAGATGATTAGGTCAGGTTTACATTAGCTCAATCAACTGCTGACCTTTGGACATGATGTTGTAGTTTAAGTAAATTTTGAATAAATTATTTAAATTAATTCGACTAACAAACTAAACTATATTAATTATTAAGTAGACTACACAATTGCTTCTAAAGAAACAGAATTCATGAGTGGGCTGTAACAATTACTAATTCTAAATAATAATTTTTAAGTTAAATTTTTGGGAAAATGACACATATGACCCTCCCAGGTTTCTATTTTGCTCAAATAATCCTGCCCTCTAAAATTTTTTCAGTTACCTACTTTATTATTTTAATTAATTAAAAAAAAAATACATTTGTACCCTTGAAGTAAAAACAACTAACCTTTGGCCTTTCTCCCTCTATCTTTTCCCGTTCGTTTTCCTTCGTCTTCTTCTTCTCCTTTTCGATTCCCTCCGTTCCCTTCAACACAGAAAGCTTCGATTAGACGTTCCATTTCGTTTTGAAAGTAGCGTGGACATTGAAGGTTCAATTTCATTTTGTTTATTTCTTGTTTTCCTTTTCGATTTCGTTTTTTTCCATCGATTTCATCTTAAAGTTTTAGGGGTTTTAGTTTCCGGCGAGTATTTGTACCGATTTCTGGTTGTTTGAGGTGTATGGGAGGTTGAAGATGACTGTCGTTGTGGGTTTTTCGAATGGGAGGTATTCTCGGGGTTATTTCGTAGGAAGTGGGTTAGGCTTCGATTGTTTAGAATCTGGAGAATTCTCGGTGGGTTTCGGGCGAAATAGTTTAGGATTGCCAACGTTTTGGAGTGTGTTCTTAAGAATTTGATGATTTCTCGGTGGTTTTCGGGCAAATTAGATTACGGATTTGGGAAATTATGAATTCTCGGGGTCTTTCGAGCATGGTGGATATGCAGTCGGAGTATTATTTATCGACTGGATAAATTCTCGGGGCATTTCGGCCATGGTGTGTTGGAAATCCTTTTTTATTTATTTCGCCTGAAATGCCCCGAGAATTTTTCCAGACAATAAATAGCACTCTAAATTCCCGGGGCATTTCAGGCGAGCTAAATTGAAATTGTGGGAGATGTAGGATCTGGGAAAATTCTCGGGGCCCGTTCTCGCCTAGGAAAGTCCACGAGAATTTTTACAGGATTAATGATTCCCGAGCGAAAGGTTCGAGTTCATTAATACTGCTAAAATTCTCGTGCACGACTTCGCCCGAACATTGCCCCGAGAAAGTTGACAGAAATAGTTTTTTTTTTCGGGTTCGTTTAAGGATTGGTTGGATATATCTGATTATTACCATCAACAGAGGAGGCTATCAATATCACACCTTTATATTTTCCCTTCAGATGTGCACCGTCGATGACAAGTATGGCGCGAATGCAACTTCTAAACCCCCGGATAGAGCAGCCTAGGGCCATGAATGCATATTGGAAATATTTATCGTCCTCCAACTTCAATGAAAATACCGTGTCCGGGTTCACCGATTTCAACGCCTCACCGTATTTACGCAAAAGAGTGTACGACTTCTTCGGCGATCCCATTAGTAGTTCCAAAGCCCTCTCTCTCACACGCCACGCCTTTCCATATCGGATGTTAACAGCATAATTTTTCCGCATGTCATTAACAATATCCTTCGGTTTATAACGTCGACTTACATCCTTAAATGTGGACTTTATAATCTGACCCACTACACGACTTCGAGCTTGCTGGTGGTCATGTTTCATTACCTCACGAGTGCAACTGTGAACTTCATAGAATGTAGAGATAAGAAAAGTATCTGAACCTTTAATTTTCCTTGAACGTAGGCTCCATTTGCACCCATCCTCAATGCATCCGACAGTGTACAAACTTTTTGTCGACTTCTTCACGCGATATTCAAAATTCATCTTCATTGCGTACACCAAGAGTTTGAACTGCAAATCTTCTTTCGATCGAAAAGTACTCCCTACCGCAATACCGTTGACGAACAAACTTCATCACCTGTCCTAGCAATTTCCCTTGAGCAAGAAGCTTGACTGGTTGCACACGGTGCATTCGTACTGACCACGTGCACTTCGGTCAAGGGGTCTGATGATGGACCGGCTACATCCACTGGGTCTACTTCCTCCTCGTTGTCAAAATCAACATCATAATCGAATTCAGTATCGTGGTTGTCATCATCCTCGGCCTCGTACTCGTACTCCACGTCGTTCTCATCGTTATCGTCCCATTGACTGTAATAGTTTGTTTCATCGTCACCCAAGTTACATGGGATTACATTGTCCGTCAGCGACGTCATTGATGGGACAAAACATGATGAGTTTGGGAGCGTGGAATCAAAAGGAAACGATGAAGCATAATACGGAACGGTCTGCCCTAACTGGTGGGGAAATGATTGAAATGCTTCTGCTTTTGGAATGTTATGATTCATTGAACTGCTTCCACTGCCATGTATTTCCTTCGGTACGACAGATACATACAATGAGACTTCGGAAGGAAGTGGAGGGCCTCTTAAAAAAAATCTAAGGCTATGGTCATCAAAGATGTAATTCTTCGGAACCTGGTACTGCAGATTGAACTTATATACACAGTGTATCAAGATTTTGAACCGATCCGGATCTATTCGGGTAAGGCTGAACATAACACTAAGGAGCTCCCTCATAAGTTATAGAGTTGTCCACATCCAAACCTCCCATAATTCCACCTTCATATAGAAATTGTGACTCATTCCAACTACCACCATAGTTAACAAATAGGCGAGGCATCCTGCATGTGGAAAGAGAAGAATTCGAAATTCGAAATTCAAAATTTTCGACGTTCTCGGGCGGAAGGTATTGTTGTTCGAGCGAGAATTCATGCCCGTATACAATATGATTCTTGCCCGAAACTCATATTATATTGTCATTTTCGACCTTGAATAACCCTAACTTCGCCCGAGAATCATGGAAAAATACAGATAGTACATGCCCAAACATGTCGTTCTCTAAGGAAGAATAAAAACCACAAAGGTGCATTCAAACGTTTCCAAATAAACAAAAAACAAAAGGGTAGACATATAAACGTGCGACTTCAGAGACGAAAAACACAAAAAAGACCATTCTTTGTAAATGACATTTCACCTACCTCGTTTGTGTAGAAATCTTACTCAGCTACAAACAAACTGTGTGGTCAGATGGAAGAGTTACTTTCAATGTACAATATTCTTTTTGTTATCTACAAATCTGAGTACGAATTGCACAGATGAAGAAGATTGGTTTGCTGAAGTGCACAGATGAGAGAGGTGGTTGTTTGATTAATTGGAAAACCTTAAATTCTAGGGCGAAATAATACCAGTTAACAGCTGAGAATTCATTGTAAGTCATCCTAACTTCTCGCAAATTCTCGCCCATAAACAACCCAAAATTAGCATTTTGGCCAATTTTCGGGCGGGAAAAATGCGATTTTGCCCGAGAATTAGTTATCATTTTCACGCTTACGGCCATGAAAATCACGTTTCAGCCCGAGAATTGACGCTATAATTGAGGGGTAGTTTGGTACATTTACTTCCACTGACAATTCTGAAAAAACATATTTGAATCATTCAAAACAATTTTTGAGAGGTGGATTATTTGAGCACATTGGAAACTTAGGAAGGTCATATGAGTCATTTTCACTAAATTTTTCTAAAAAAAATTATTAATTTAAATCATCAATTTTCAAATCTTTATTTCATCTCTAAATTTTCAATTAATCATTTAAATTTTAAAATTATCCAATAAATTTCAAATTTATAAATATATTACTTAAAATTTTTTTTTGAAAATAATGACACGTTTAAAGATTTATTAAACATGAAATTTAAAATTTTAAGATACCTTTTTTTAACTAAAGTTTTCGGTTTTAACAACATATTATTTTTATAAAAAAGAAAATTACGGTATAACGATTTTGTCCAGAAAACTGAAAACCCTTCGTCGGACGGTGAAGCCAGGCGCCAAATCGATTTGTTGCTTGATCTGAGAGCCGGCGATTTCGCTTCTCGAACCCGAAATCGGTAGGGCCTCTGCTTTTCTTCTGGTTTCTGCTCATTCGCCTGTGAATCCATGGTTAGAAGTCCGATTGTTTGGTTAGAACATGCTGAATTCGTTTTTTCTTCCTTTTCTCTTGTCCTGATTTCCTCCTTTCGATTCTATGTTTGCTTGAACTTGAAGTGATCCATAATATATCGGTACATGTTTCGCTAATGTGCCTCTGATTGTGGAATGATCAAGTGTAGTTTAAGTTGATGTAACAGCTCTAGCATTAGTTCTAATGGCGAATTCTTACCCTCCGGACAGAATTTCAACTTCATTATTGAGATAGAAGCAAACTATCGTCGTCACTTCCTGCTTGAAAGTTCTCTTTTCTGAAAATTTTTTATATATGAAATGTGTGTGTGTGTGGATTTGGATCGACATGTTATGTTATATCTCAGAATTTTAGTGGGCCTTCTTATTTATCCATATTACGCTGCAGCATTTGGGACTGAAAATTGAACATTCTATGGGTCCTCGGCAATGTCAGGTCTGCAATGAAGCACCATCCAAATACAAATGCCCCCTTTGCCTTGCACCTTAGTAAGACAAACTAAAGGATTTATTTTATGTTACTTTCGTGTATTTTGATCGAAAACTTTCTGACCTTTCTTCACTTTCGTCTCATTTTTCTCAAAGCTGCTCTCTGGTTTGTTTCAAGAAACACAAAGGTACTGTTATTGAAAACTTGGATACTCTTGTTGTATTTGGGTTGTATGTTATAATTTTTGTAAGCAGTTTCATATTCATATGGTCTTTAGTTCTAGAACAACTATCAAGAAATGAAAGTTTGGATAGACAACCAAATTGATCACGAATACTATTTGCTTCAAAACCTACAGTGCTGTTGCCTTGTTTTCTTGAAGGAGGGAAAATTTTTTGTACCTTTTATAAGAATGAATTGATATTAACTTGAGGGTCTGGAATCTGTTAAATGCTTATTAGTTACGTTTTTTAAGCTATGTTACTTGAATGTATGGCTCCAATAAATAGTTCATAGGGTTTTCTTTTGTAATTCTACTCACTTTCTGTGATTAATGTTCTATTCTATTAGTATGATGTCTTACGTAATGTGCCACTTGTGCAGAAGTTCCTTGTGTTAAGCCTGTGTCTGCAGGGGACCAATCAAGTAAGACTAACTCTATTCTCATGCTGAATGCACATTCGTAGACAGCTGAATAAATGTCTTATGGAGTTCCTTCCTGATTCTAGCCTTCCTGGGTGCTGTAGAAGTTAATTATCTTTCTTTTCCCCATTCATTCTTCAAGCATTCTTTTTGCTCACCGAGTTTTTTGTTCTCTGTTTTCAGCTGCTCCTAATGGATCACTTGTAGATAGGCCAATATGTGTCGAAGACCAAAGTGAAGTACTTGAAAAGTCGCAGCTGGAGGCCATCGGTATTGATTCATGATTACTGACTTATTTACCTCAATTTATACATGGGTCATTTGGGCCCATAAAACACTTGACATGCCTTTATAATTCTTTGTAAGAGAAATATAAAAAATTTATGATGATTATGAGAGACAAAAAAATCTTCAGTTGTCGAAGTGAGAAATGATTACAGGATTAGGTCACATGATAATTCTAGGATAAGATAGCCTTTTGAAACATTTGTATGGCTGAACTGCCGTTGGATGGTAAAATATTTTTTGAGGGGGTTTAAAGTTTGAACAATTTAACAATTTCTATGTCGATGAGAAGCTAGGCAGGGAAACTCTGTTTGTTTATCACGGTTTTATTTGTGTGTTAAGAATAACTTTGTAGCTTGTTATTAGGACATTAATGAACCTACAATCTGGGTTTTTTACCACTTATCCTTGTGCATCTTTCAACAGCTTCTTCCTCAGAAATACGCAATACTTTGAATGATGAAAGCCTTCAGAAGCTCATCTGTGCCATTGGTAGTTCACCGGATCCAGAAACCGTGAGTTGTCTTCATGTTCCATTACGTGGGAAATTTGACTCTTATAACAAAATATTGCCCCATTATACTTACCAGCAAATTCTAGTGAATGTGAACATCAATAATTAAAGTTGTTGGCTTAATTTGGTTATATTAATTGTTCTCATTAGGAACTTGATAGAGCTATGGAAGACGAAGCATTTCGCATATTCAGCAGCAAGGTATTATTTTCAGTTAAAGTGTTCTCATATATTTACGTTCTTCTACTACTTGGGACGCGGTTGTTACAAGCATGTCAGATAAATGATTTTGTTTTCCTTGAGCATTTATTCCCGTTTCTGTGTTGGTAGATATCATCGATCATTGGCTCCTAGCCCCAGCAATCACGGATGGAGGACAGAAAACACTAGTTCGAAGACATCCGTATAATCAACGGGGAATTTCTGCCCCCTTACCTTAAGTACTCAGCTCAGCAGATGCTGGAATCAAGGATGTGGAAACGACACTTCTTCTCGGAATGAAGTAAGCTGGGGGAGAGACCATCCAAGCGTTTAGCTGAAATGTGTAATGGTGATAGATTTGACAAGTTTAGCAATGATGTATGGTCTTCTCGTCTTTTCCTCTTTTTAAACGCTGTGTTTGTGTATTCAAACTCTCGTGTGTTTAATGCTTTCTAGGCTCAATAGTTTGTAGGAAGTCATGTTTTTGACTGAGTGCAATTGAATGATCAAACCGAAAGTTGAACGTTTTATATCATGTTGCTCCCGAAAACTTTGCTCCGACTCACAAAGTTAGAAATTGAATTTGGAACGACTTTTCCATACGAAAAGTACTGTTATTTGAAGCACTCGCTCATACTTTTGGTTTACAAAAATGCTGAAAATGAAATTAGAAGTATCAATAAGATTTGAAAGAGATGATATATGAAATCTAGCCATTTGAATTTTCAAAACATGAGTACGAGTTAAAGATGTTGTAAACCATATAGGTGAAATATATGATTATCTCAAAATTTTGATGCATTACAGTTCTAATCATTAGGAGAAGAACAGTTTGGAGAACATTGGAAACACATCTCCAACAAAGGCTACCCAAAGAACTACCTTCAGAATCAAAAAGCAAGTATATATTGCTTAAAGTTTGATAATGGAGAAAGTATTTCCAACTCCAAAATGTGAAAGAAGACATTTCTTCGAACAGTTTCAAACACACTTCTGATAATCTTCATCACATATATAAACCTTCAGGCACACCTTCTTTCTTCTTGTACATAACCTTCTCCTTTGCCTTTTTGAAGTCGGCATGTGTGACCTGAAGTGGAAGACAACATCAAAAGAACAGCTTAAGCCTCACTTCACTGTCATTTAATCAACTCGATGTACTAAACGACTTAGATAAACTGTTCAGCCCCCATCCATTATCTCTAGCAATATAGACCCGAAATTTCATGAAGTTTGATAGTCTAAAAACTTGAAAATTATTCATCAAAGTCTAAAGATGTGAATTTTTAAAACCAACACCACCACAGATTCTTTGAAACTAAGTTAATCAATCATTAGAGGTGGAAAAGTTGTATCCCATCATAGTTCTTAGAAAACTGAGGCAACTATTACCTTCATGCGCCTTTCCCTCAGAGCAAGCAACCCAGCTTCAGTACATATGGCCTTTATATCAGCACCAGAGAATTCATCTTTGGTCATCACAAATTCCTCTAAGTTGACATCATCTGCCAATGTCATTCTTGATGTGTGAATCTGCAAGTCAGAGTTTTCAAGTTTTACTTGTTAGATAAAGAAGAAACACTTTTATAGTCATGGTCATCTTAAACTGGAAAATGGAATATTTAACGTGCATCTTCCACATTAACATGCCAAAATGTCAACACACCTGAAAAATACGCCTCCTGGTTTTTATGTCAGGCAAGGGAAACTCAATCTTCCTATCTATTCTGCCAGGTCGAAGCAAAGCTGGATCAAGACTTTCAATTCTGTTCGTAGCAAGTATCACTTTAACATCTCCTCTTGAATCAAAACCATCTAATTGGTTCAGTAATTCCAACATTGTTCTCTGGATCTCACGTTCACCTCCAGAGTGAGCATCATACCTGCAGGGAGTATGGATCAGAATTCAGAACAACACAATCTTCTTCTAGAATATGTATGTTAGACAACCGACCTTTTCGTGCCGACTGCATCGATCTCATCAATAAAAACAATTGAAGGTGAGAGATCATCAGCAACCCTGAAGAGTTCCCTCACTAACTTTGGCCCATCTCCCAAGTATTTCTGGATGAGTTCACTTCCAACAACACGCAAGAAAGTTGCAGAAGTTGAGTTCGCCACTGCCTAAAAGACGGAAAATGCAGTTTACAAAGTCAAGAAAAATTGAAGCTATACATAGTAGTTCTAATAAAGAGTGGTCATTTATAGGACACAAGGATGAAGTCAACTTAGGTGTATATATACATATCCAATTAGAAATTGATCTTCAAGTTGAATAGGTAATCTAAAAAAGCTAGTCTGATTAATTTCTAACAGGATAAGTTATAGAGCCATTGAACGACTTGGCAGCAAATTTTAAAGGGGAATAAAAAGAATAAACACACACCTTTGCAAGCAAAGTCTTGCCTGTTCCTGGCTCCCCATATAGTATTACACCTTTAGGAGGCCTAATACCTATGTCCTCATATAGCTCAGGATGAGTCAATGGCAACTCAACAGCTTCTTTAATCTCTTGTATCTGAGCATCTAATCCACCAATATCAGCATATGACTCTAAAGGGGCCTTCTCAACTTTCATCACAGACACCATTGGATCAACCTCATCTTGGAGAAGTCCAACTACAGAGAGTACCTGAAAGTAACCGCCGACAATAGGCAAAATGATCAACGAATGCCTTCATTATAGTCCAATATAACAAACTAAGAAACATGTGCATAATATCGTATCAAAAGCCAATGAACTATTCTGTTTCCATCACACATCTGACTACAACACTTCAAAGATAAGCTTTACAGTTCACACAAGTGCTTAACAATATCAGAATTATACAGAAAAGTGGAAATGATTAAGACCAGAACATAAGTTCCCTTGACAAATTATGTACTAAAAGTTTCAATTTGCCAGTCGTGATATCCAGCAAAATTAAATTTCACAACACTTTGCTTAGTAGTAATACACGAATCACAGAGAGGTGTAATGAAGTATTATATGAACTGAATCCTGATTACTAGCCTTGGGATGTCATCTATATTTGAAGCCGTTCCCACTTCCTCTTCTTGAAGGACAAATCTAAGAAATTAAAATGTCTACCAGACCACATTATTTCCCCCATCCAAACAAGGAGTAAGTCCCAAAATTGCAATCGAAAACTACCCAAGTCTTCAACTAACAGAATCATAAGGCCAAGACACAAAATCGAACGCCAAGAAGAAGTTAGAAAGAGGAAATTCAACAAAATATTTAAAGAAAAGAAAACCCTATACCTTATTATGCATCAAAATTGCACACCCAGGCTCTAGCTGGTCTTTATCAACAAAAGACATAATACCAACGTAATACTCCGGTCCAACTGAAGATGAAACGATCGCGTGATTCTCATCAATCAACTCCTCCAAATTCCCAACGCTCATGGGAGATCCTCGCAGATCATCGACCTTGGAGCGGTCTTCCTCCGCCTTCTCCTCCTGCGGCTTAAGGCGCTCCTGATTAGTGACGAATTCCTCCTCCATTAACAGGTAATCCTTGACGCGCTCCAACTTCAGAAGCCTCAGCCTGCACTTTGTGAGAGGCGTCACTGTGGGCAGCCGAGCCGCCGCCTCCGGACCTTTCTGCTTCCGCTGTTTCCGGCCAACTCGGGTCGGCGGTGCCGCTGGTTCATACTTCTTGTCTTTCTTTTTGTCGCCGTCGGACTTCCGGTCGCCGGGGGATTGCCGGTTCAGACCACCTGGAGTTCCCTGACCCATTCTTACAATCCTAGAGAGAGAAAGGGAGAGAGATTATGAGGGATGGCCTCCGATTGAGGCTAATATTCAGTCACGGTGACCCATTGAACAAGAAAAGAATCAATCACTGTTGTACCGATTGATATGGGCTTGGGCCTTTACCTAAATATCTCACATCGAATTGGGCTTGAAATTGAGCTCATTTGGGCCTTGTCACGGTGTCACCTAACATTTCACCTCAAATCGGGCTTGTGATTGAAATCATCATGGGCCTTGTTTACAGTAATCGGAACAAAGTATGGGCTCGTGGGCTTGCATTTGAACTCATTTGGGCTCTGTCTAAATCGGAAAAGATGACTAAATTAGTATCGAACACCCCACCTTTGGGCTTTAATAACTCTCCCCTTAAATTGGGCTTGTAATTGAACTCATCTAGGTCCTGTCTAGAGTAACAAGGAGGACCATGTTGGTATGGGCTTGGGCCTTTACCTGAATATCTCAAATTGAGTTTGCAATGTATAAAATCGAATGTTTTTTTTTTAGAATTCATAGCAGGTGTCCTATTTGTCACTTGGTTTTAAAAAATGGCTAGATGATTTTTGTTAATAAAAATTATCCATTCCGATTTTTCCGTTTTACAAGTTTGATTTTGACCATTTTACCCTTTTTATTTGATTATTATTTTCAAAATCAAAATTATACTCTCTCAGTCTCAAGTTGGTTCTTGTGTTATATTATCTCTTTCTTCCTACATTTTCTCTTATAAATTTTAACATAAAATAACTCAAGGAAGATAGTACATAAAGTGAGACACAATTAAGGGGTATCGCGAGAGAGACAGCAGGAATGAATGGGAATGGACAAGAATTGACCAATGGTGACAACAAGACGGGGAATGGATAGAATTGATCGCAACGGGACAATTGTAGAGCAGCAAGGTGGGTGACACAGGTGTAGGTGGGGCGAGGGATTGATGAAATTGAGCAAGGGATATAAGGATGGAGCAACAAGGTGGGTGACAAAGTTGTAAGTGGGGTGGGGAGTGGCGAACGGTAAAGAAGAGAGAGGCCAACAATATGAGTTCAAAGGTAGAATTTTTTATTTATTTATATTTTTTGTATTAATTGTATAACGAAAATAAATATTATGTGTTCATCTTAATGTTCATGTGTTTGTTCATCTATTCATCTTGATATGTTCACTATATTTGTTCATTTGTTCACCGTATTTTTTCGTATTTGTTCATCATGTTTGTTATTATATTTGTTTCCATCTTTGGTATTGGTATTTCTGTTTCTAAAGTGATTTTCATGTTTAAATTTTGACATTTCTATTTCTAAAATGATTTTTTTTTTGTTAAAATTTTGTTTTAGATTTTAATTTAATTAATATTTTTTCTTTTAGGTTTGTTAGTAAAATTCTTTTGTAAAAAAATTTGAATTAAAAAATACGGGTAAAATTCTCAAAATATTTGAAGAAAAAAATATAGGTATGATAAGGCTAATTTCGTACCAAAGTAGAAATTTTCTTATGTTGGCCATTTTTTCAAAACTGAAAGTTGTTTGGCATTTTTTGAAATGGTTTATTTTAAATGAGTATATCTATTGTTAACTTTTTCTTTTTCCTTAAATTTCTTTTCTCCGTGCTTTCGACCTCTTATTTATTTATTAGTTTATGAGTTTTGGGTAGACATCCATTGGCAAAATACATGATCGTCAATCGCCTGCCATCCTCCCTCCATTTTCAATCTGGAGGAGGGAGTTGGGGAGTAAACAACAAGGGTTCGAACACACGACGTTTCGTTTTCGTACCATGTCATGTCAAGGATAAATAAACTACTATTCAACCCAAAAACTTAAGCTGATGAGTATGATAACTTTAATTCATATATTGAATATCTAACATAAGGAGAAGAACGAGAAAGGAAGGGATTGAAAGAAGAAGATAGTCCACTCAACATAAATATAACATTAAATTAATATATCTTGCCAAATTAATCATTGCTCTCAGCAATAATTAAACAATCCCATCATAATTGACGGTCAAAACATCTTAGAGATTTTGAACCATTTCATAAACTTCTTCATGACTAAAAATGTCTCAACGTTTAGATGGGTTCTCATTCTCCCTACTTTTTAAGTCCTTTTTTTTGAAAAAAAAGATTTTGTTTATATTGTTAGATATTATTTTTTCTTATCTTTTCTAATTCTAAAATAAATCTGATTTCTTTTATTCAATTATTCTTGATAATCAATTTGTCATTTTAAACTTCAAAGTTTTTTCAATAAAAACTAGCTTTAGATTTTTAAAAGTGACTTAACAAATCTTAAATCATTTTGGGGAAAGACATAGGAGGGCAAATAATAAGCAAAAAAATCAACAAAAAAGGAAAAAATTAAGAAAAATAAAAGTCGAAATGATGTCTCTAATTAGGGTTGTACATTCACTACTTAAAAATCCACCTGGGACAAAAGGATAAAATACCTATATATTCAACTTAACACGACAACACCACCAATTGAAACATAGCAACTCCTTCATTTAGAGTCGGAGGTTCAAATCTCCCTATTACATACTCTTACGAAAAACAAAATACCAATTATCAACGTACCAATTACATATTCCATTTATTATTATGGAGAAATAAGACAATTATTACAACAAATGATTTGTGTTTTGAACTGGAATCACACAAGAAAACAATAGCTCAGATAATACTATGCTTTAGGCACCCACTGATGCAAAGGCTCAAAGGTATCTTGAGGGATATTTTTCAAGGAAAATCCTTCATCTGTGGCAGCTCAAAATGCAGTTGGAATAATCACATCTATCTCTGAGCCAAGGAAATTTCTCATGCCAATACACTTCAAACTCAGCATGAAAACCCTTACTATTACCAAAATTACACCAATAAAGAGTGCTATGCCATATATTTTCTCTGAAACTCCAAGAATATTGCCCTCCAACTTCGAAGACGTGCATGTTCAGATCATCGTCTTTCGACTTACAATGAACGCACAGCTTTGATTGTTTATGATCGTCACCCTCCATTTGCTGAACGGAAACGTGTATTTTGAACCTCCATAACTTGGCTTCACACAGCTGCTTAATCCTAGAACAATCACCAAACTAATTACCAACAACAAATTATGACTTGATGAATTCATTTCTCTTTAATTTCCCTTTTGCTGTAATTTATAATTTATAACCAAAAAATGAGGGTCTATTTTGGAAGTTTAATGGGGTTTTTTTTCCTTTATTTCTTACGTGCATGCATGTGAGATGGTCTAAGGGCTGTGTTTTCTATGTAGAGAGGTATGTTAACAGCTTATTTTTTTATATCTGGGTTAATAGAGCATTGATCGTTTTGTTAACTGATAATTCACACATTGCCATATTTACTAATCTGTTTTCCATGTTTGATTGGTAATTAAGAGAAGAATGAAAAAATCGGAATAAGCTAATTTCAACATGGCTCTAAAATTGAGATGTTAGTGGTAGCTTTCGTTTAAGTCGATGGTTCAAATTTTTACCCTATATTTCGCTTAGTTCAAGATAACTACTGTGGAGGAACATAAACGTTTCGGTTCAATCTTATATAACCATCTTATTTGTAATTATGATGATATTGCTCCTTGATTTCTTTGAATTTTGGAGTTTTTTCTTATATTGCTTCCCTTGTATGTTTTCTCACGTACTATTTATCAATGCAAGTCTATTTTATCCAAAAAAAAATAAAGTACAGTGTGGATAGAGTAAACTCTCTCCTTTTATCAAATTTCTAATTATAATTATTGTTTTTTATTTCTTTCCTGCTCCCACTTAGAAGTTAGAACAGAGATTCTACAACCAAAACAATCCTCCCATTTTTATTAGACTAATAAAATAACCCACAACAATATCTTATTTTTGTCCCAAAAGAGAAATCACAACTCTCTAGTTATTGAGTTACATGTGTAAATAAACAAACACTCAAGAAAATTGAGGTTTTTGAATGAGCAAAGGTGAGAGTACGAGGGATTTCCAGGGAACAAATGAGACACTCATCAAAAATATCTCTTTTTCTACATTTTTCTCTCGTACTTGTTAAATATTTAATGGTGGTGTGATCGATAAGCATCTAAGTATTTTTCATTTCTAAACAATAGGTTCCCAAGGGTGTATAAACTCAAATTTTTTTGCAGGAATATTATCTATGTAAAATCCATCGTTTCCAGCAGCCCAGATGCAGTTTCTATCGGCGCATCGATCTGCAAGCCAAGTTGTTTTCTCTGGCCAGAAAACCTGGAATGAAGCATGCCCATTCCAGCTGCGAAAGTGGCACCAATACAACCTCGTTTGCCAAAAGTTTTCTTTGAACCCCCAGTAGAAATTTCCTTTGATGTCGAGGACGTGGTTGCCTAGATCATTGTCTTTGGACTTGCAGTGAACGAACAGAGTCGAGTTCGTTTGATAGTTCAAAATGGTCACTTGCCAATGGGATCCTGGAAACTGTCTTTTGGATGCTGCAAAACATGTGTTAATAATAAAGCTCAATTCCAAAGCAAGCAATAAGATAAAACAGAAGCTGGTTAGAGCCTTCATTTTCCTAATTTCTTGGAGTTTGGTCAGTTTAGACACAATATAATCTCTCTTTTCTCAATGATAAACCATTTTGAGCTGAGTTTGTATATGGAAATTAAATTGGATTCACAACTTATGCTGTACACCACTTCTCTCTTAGGAGGGTCATTTAGGTAAAATATCCATGCAAAGATTTAATTTCTGAATGTTTTAAAGTTGTATATCTATATATACTGCATTTCTCATATTTTCTTCTCAATTAGGATCAACTCATCTCAAATACATTCATGCATATATATATATATATGGTTTATAAATATCATGTGTAACCTTTTTAACCTGTTATTTTTAATGGAGTTGGTATAACAAGCTGTGTTATTTTTAATGAAGCAATATAAGAAAATACAAACTAGACAATACTGTATTTTCTATATTCTCTTAATTAGCATAAATCATCTCGCAATATTTCTTTTAGTATAACAACATGTGGGGTCTAGATTTGAACCTACAATATTTTGGTTAGATATATATACTCTAAACTTTTGGACTATGCTCAAGGTTGCCCGTCTCACAACACGTTAAAGCATAGTTGTTTTACTCTCATTGTTATTATTTGACGATAACATTAGGACAATTATAAAATCATACTGATATTATTAATTTGCAAGTCTAAAACCCACACATATCAATTTATTAAGCATATATATATAGAGAGAGAGGTTCGGTTCTGTATCTATATATTTTTCAAGTTGAAGATTTAAAACGAGCCTAGTTCAGTGAAAATTGGCATGTATCTCCAATCAAGAGCTTGTAAGTTCGATCCCACCCTCACATGTTTTACTAAAAAAAATATATCTAGCCTATATTTTCAACTTCGAAAAGAAAAAAGAAAAAAAATCCAACCTACATCATTTTTCTTTAAAACTCCATCTAAAAGTTTTTTTTTTTGGAGCTTATCTGAAAGGCTTCTTCATATGGAGGTATATTTAATATCTTCTTATTATAAACATATGATTTTCTCAAATTTTAAATTAGTTGCACCTCTCACAGTGCAAGGCTGTGTCTAAAAAAAAAAAAAATTGAAGTCGTATTCTTCCAAAAAAAAAAAAAAATTGTAAGATTAAGTTATTAATTTTTAATATTCTCTTGAGTGAATACCTGAGATACATGAAAATAAATAATGAATTTTCTATTACACAATAGCAAATATGACTTTTATTATTGTTATTTTTAAGTAAATAATTTTTGAGCGAGAATTTGAACCTCTTACCTCTATACATATGTATATTCCTTAATCTATTGAACCATTTTTAAGTTGGATAAATGTATATATACACACACATTATCATCTTCATTTTAGTGTATCATTTGAGTAAAGTTTTTGAAAGATTGAAAAAGTAAAGAGAGCCTTTTTTTTCAAAGGAAAATGCACATAGAACTTTATTAAAATGTAATGAGATTCTGTTAATTAAGTTTAGAAATAATTTTTTTACAACAATTTGGGGATACGAGAGATTGAGCTTCTGACTCCGAAGAAAGAAGTACATGTCAATTACCATAGAGTTATGTTCATAAATAAAAAAATAAATCACAAATCCATAGAGAATAATACTCAGGTGCTGCACCCATATTTTGTGTTGACTATCCCTCAAAATTTGACAGTTCTTCGATTAAAAAAAAATCATCTCTTATACTTGTCAAAAGTTTAATGATGATTGAGATAGGTGTGTGATCTCAATACCTTTTTAGTACGTCAACATAAGGGGATGTGATTCGAACCGCTATAATGTTTTGGTTGGAATATTAGTTAACTAGTTTGACAGCTTGGTTTGCATGCCTTCAAACACTTGAGTATTATTAAGTAAAAAAAAAAACAAATTTGTTTTTAATTTTTTTTTTTTTTTGGTAATAGGTAACCTTGGAGGAAAGTTTGGAATTCGATTACTTTAAGACGGTCATCAAAAGAAAACGCCAACTGTTGACCTAAATAAAAACTTTATAAATATGCAACTTGTTTTTTATCTTTAAAAAAAAAAACACACTAAAGTTCTTTTTTTTTTCTCATTTTTTTATGTTTAATTATTTGCAGGGGATTCGAATGTGAGGATGGTAATAGGTAAAGAATGTTTGGCTTATGGAGAACATTTTTTGTGCTTTAATCGTTGGAGTTTTACTGAATTGACATTGTTTTTAGTTCTTATAATTTAAGCTTTGTATTAATTTACTTATTTTATTTTTAAAAAATATCCCTATACAGCTTATATTAATGTTGATATTGAGCTATAATCTTTCGATCTAATAAACTTCTTTGAGTTCAACAATGCGTAGAAGGGAGATTTAACATTTTAATCAAGAATATCTACCTAAGATTGACTAAGATGTAATAAACTTAATTAAAGGACAAATACAATAATAATAAAAGTTTTACGGTTTGTGTCAATGAATTAATAAACTAAGACCAACAGCCCTACAATTAAAGCTTTTAATTTTCTTGTTATATATTTATATTTCGGTGATGATTAGTCGAACACCTATATTTTTCGGTTAACCACTCTTCAAAATTTGACAACTCTTAGATTGAAAATATATCATAAACCACCAACTAAGATATGTGATACAGAAACAAAAATCACTTACATTATTGGGATTAGACATAAAAATCACATATTTCTAGCATAACAAAACATATTGGTGCTGACCCATCGGTACATAAGTATTATTATTCTCTATGGAGACCTTGGTAACAAGAAAAATAGTCACTTTGTTTAAAAAAAAAAAAGAAAAAGAAAAATAGTCACTTAAGGCAACTAAGAACGAGTGACCCAAGGATGCACCAACTCAAATTTATTTTCAGGAATATTTTTCAGGTAAAATCCATCATCTTTAGCCGCCCAGATACAGGTTTCATAGTTGCATCGGTAGGAAAGCCAGTCTTTTTTCTCGGGCCAAAACACCTCAAACAAAGCATAACCACGATAACTCCGAAAATTGCACCAATAAAGTGTCCGACGCCAAAAATTTTCACGAAACTGCCAATCATATTTTTGGTCCATGTCCAGCCAGTGCTTGCCTAGATCGTCGTCTTTCGATTTGCAGTGAACCGACATAGTCCCATGACTCTGAAAATTGTAAATAGTTACTGACCATCGGCTTCCGGGCAAGGCGTACTTGGACGATGCAGCACAACATTGGCTGACATGGCTCAAACAAAAAGCAAAAAAAAGCAATGAAAATACTCTTAGATCACCCATTTTTTGTTCATATCACAACTTCTAAGTTTAGGTTTCTTTTTATAACAACAAATGTATGATCCTATAGGGAGTATTTTTGTATGGATAGATTCATAATTGAATGAAATATTTGCAGAATATAGTATTATATTTGGCTGCAAAAATATAAAAGGAAAAGTTAATAATATATTACGTAATTAATTAGAATTTCACCCTCATCATACTATAACTAGATATTTGTTGCCCTTCTTGGTTAAACCAATAGATAGCATTCATCCCATTAATCATCAGCATCACAGTGGTAAAACCCAACAACTAATAAAGAGAGAAAATATTCCAACATAAGCCTTATTCAACTGGTTAGGATATTCCAACATAAGCCTTATTCAACTGGTTAGGATAGGTCGGAATCTACGTAGGAGTCAAGGCACCTTTGTGGAGTCTTCTGCCTCTCATCATCCAAAATTCACGGATGATTAGAGGGGCAGGACTCGAACATGGGATGATGAGAGGAGAAAGACTCCAAAATGCATGAGAAAGCTAGGCGACAAACCAAAATCAATTCTTCATTAAGTAAAGTACAATAATATATAATCTTTTAACCAGAATCTGGGGACACGTGCCCCTTTCCCTTACGTGGATGTAAATGATTTAGACCATATGAAAGACTCTAAACAGGAGTAAAGACATACAAAAAATATATATATATATATATATATATATATATATAGTTTGTTCGTGGAGTCAGCAGTCCTTTGATTTTTATACGTACCCCTATATCTAGGGTATACGTAGTGTCTACCTACGCAAGGATTATTACTTAATTAATTGAAGTTGCATTTTATATGACTTGAGAAATTAAAGATATACAATATTTCAAAGTAACCTTCGTCAATTCCTCAGAGCACTTGTGAAACTAGGTTTCTTAATTTCTATGTTTTGTTGCAAAATTGAACGAAAGTCAACTAAAAATTTTGTACTTGTATTGTAAATATAAGATGAGAAACCCCTCATTAATTATATTGACCGTTTCTTCTCTTTTATCAACGTATATAACGTATGCTAACATGTTCTAAAAAAAAGTATGCTAATGAAGAATTATGAAATAGAATATTGTATTACACATAACATTTTTCTAAAATACATTTCTTAGCTTTTTTTTTTTATTTGACCAAGTTAATTGTTGGAGGTGAGTTGAGCTCACACGTGGCGTGTTATGATTGCATGATCAGAAGTACACGTGGCTCTCCTTATCAAGAAGTGTGTCGTCTACTCGCCTCGGTCATGAGTTCTCATGAACGAGCCGACTTCTTGTACGGTTGAGCCGACTAACCATGTTACTTGGACCACTTCGACTCAGCCTATTCTCCGACAGACTTCGCGACATCACGCCACACTTCCGGCTACCTTAAAGAGCCATTGAGGCCTTGTCGGGGACTTCACCTAGCTATATATAGAATCATTTCACTTCATTTTGAGGTACGTGAACAACCAAATTCTCTCTCTCTCGATAGTTGATTTGGACATTTACTAACTTTGGCATCAGAGTCCTTACTCTGTTTTGCAGGTTTTCTGCGCGGTATCAGGAGCTCACTATCCAAGTTCATCCTTGCCGATCCGACGTTTGCAGGGCTGTTCAAACATTAATATCAATGTCTCAAAAGTGTTGCAGTAAATTCTTACTCTTGCTTCTACTCTTTAAACATAGAAAGTTAAACATTTTCTTTTATTTTAAACAAGTAAAAGATTAAAAAAAATAGAATAAGAATGTATATACAGTGATTAAAAAAAATGAACATACTAAAAAGTCTGGAATTTCACATGCCTTGTTGATAAATGTACGGGATCTTGTGGTATCACTACCTGCCATGTGAGATCTTGTGTTCACACCTTAGACTTAGATGAGTTTAATAGCAAAAACCTTAACTTCTTCCCGGATCAGGCATTGGGACGACAATTTTGGATACTTCCAATTATACGAGTAAAAACTAAGAGTTATCGATTCTGGATCATACAAAAATCTTATTTCTCTCTTAAAAGCAGCACATAGAATTCATACTTACTTTGACTAATGCGTGTCACCTGAGCTACATTTGAAAGATGGTGAATATAGCATGCAAAAGCCTTGCAATATGCAAGAAGGAAATCAACTTGAAAGACTTGGAAATGTCCATTAGGATATCAGCAACAACTTTGCATCCATCACATTTCGTTTTCCATAGTACTATATTATAGAAATTAACCTTGAAATATAAAGCTAATTAAGTTATCTTATCAAAATGTAAATGTAAAATCAACTTAAATATTATTTGTTATTCGGTATTTGGATTAACCTTTCGTGTGATAAAATCTTTGGGGATGGGAGATCAAATTAGAAACATCATTTTTTGCAGTGTGATTAAATATATATATATATATATATAGCATATTATATTAAGATGAGTCTCCAATTGATAGTGGTATAATTTATATGAATCTTCAATTGATTTATCAAAATATTATGGATGTGTGGAAAGCAAAAGAGGAGACCAATTCTTTCGTATTTAATTATATGTAATAATATTGTAATTTTTTGGCATTTTTATTCAAATTGATTAATTAAACCTTAAAATTGGCATTAGTACATGATGTGGAAGGCCACGGTGGGGACGATTACAGAGGTATTGCGAAGAAAGTGAAGGGAACGGAATCACTGTGAACTGCGAAGAAAGGGAGAATTTGTAGTTCGACCGACCCGATTATAAGGATTTAATTATTATTTACGTGACTTGACTAGTTTAGTTGGCAATTAGGACTTGTTTGGTAAACATTCCGGTTTTTGGTCTGTTCTTATTTTAATGAAGAAAAATAGGGTTGCATGAACCTAAAATCCATGGATTTACATGATAAAATATATTTTTATTTCACGTTTTGGAACAAATTGGAAACGAGGTTTTTGTTCTTTTCAAAATTTCTCAATTTTGAAAATATTTTTAACACATGAGAAATAAGAAACATAAATAATTGTCAAATGTTTAAAATTCTTAATAAAATTAGAAACGAGAAATAATAAACGAAAATGTTACCCAACGGACCTAAATGACCATATAAGCTCCTACTCTTTTTTTTTTAAATGTCACATCAACTCCATATCTGTTATCTATTTAGTGGAAATTGAAAGTACACGAAACAAAAGAATTATTTGAACGAATAATTTTTTGTTTTACTGTCATATTGCAAGTTTTAAGATTAGTACAAGGAAAATAATAAAAGCAGCTCTCAACTTCATAGTTTGATACATGAACCTTAGACCTGTTGAACTATATATTCTCGTGGACATAAATAAATAACTCCTTTTAACACATATTAGTGTTTAATTTATATTGAAAAACAAAACAAAACTCTCCATATGAATTCTACTAACTAAGCCTCCCATTTTGCTACAAATTCAAACTTCTCGTCCCAAGTATTCATTATATAGATTCCATCGTCTCTTACAGACCAGATGCAGTTGTGATAATCCTCCCAACATTTGCCGTACAGGAAACCGTCATCTCTTGCATTAAACACATCTAAAGAAACATGTCGACCGCGTTGATCGCGCATGTAGCACCAAAATAGTGTCGACGAAAATAGATTTACCTTAAAATTCCATGTAAACTTTTTCCCAACTCCGAGATTATGTCGTCCCAAATCGTTGTCTCTAGATTTGCAGTGAAGAAATAATGTTCGTCCTCGTTTCATGTCGTTGTGTACTTGCACTGTCCAAGCTTCGAAGGGAAGTGACCCAAAGCATGGATCAACGCTTAGCAATGTCACGACCAAAAGTAAAGCCATACAATATTTCAAAGTAATCGCCATTTCTCTCGACGAATTTTGGAACTCGATTTTTCTTTCTATGTTTGGTTGAATGAAAATCAACTCAAAGTTTGTATTTATATGGTAGATACAAAGATGAGAAACTGATCCGCCGTTATTTAATTTCATTCACAAATAACTCCAAACATATTTAATTTTCTCTTCTATAAACTTATAACGTTTATGCTAATAAAGAATTATGAAATAGATTTAAGTAACACTAGTCATTAATGAATTACGGGATATTAAATTTTGGGTTTAGCCATTTTCATAATATCGCAAAAAGTAACACAAAATATATGAAATATCTAACATGATATCATATATAATGTTAATATTAATAATTTTTAACTCATTTCACTTGTTTGTTAATTTAGATTTTTTTTTTAATTTTTCTGTCAAAGCGAGCTAATTCAACGTTAATTTTGACATATATCTTCAAGAGATTGTGAATTCAATCTCCCACGCCCTTACATATTGTACTAAACAAAATTTAGAAATTTTTTATATATAACTTTTCCAAAAGTTAAATTTTTTTTGTAATATCACTCAGTAACTTTTGTTTTCTTCTCTCTTTTTTGTTTGACCAAAGCTATTGTGGTCAAAACGTTTGACAGTAAATTCTTGTTCTTAACGTAATTATATTCATGCATGCCTTCAAACTTCAAAGGGTTCTTCGACTCTTTAATGAAGAACGTTAAACTATATTTTTCACTTATATTCTAAACAAGTAAAAGATAAAAGAATAATAAGAATGTATATACAGTTATTGAAGAAAAAAAAAAGATGATCCATTTTTTGTAAATAAAGTTCACAAATTTGTACTTTTTTTTTCTTTTAAGCGAGAAATGATCCTTTCTTGTTTTTCATTTTCTTCGACTCAAATGATTTTTTTTTGTTTGTTTTGGTTACGACGTTGAAGATTAGAATAATTAGGAAGGAAATAAACTAATTCTAAAAAATTGAAAATAATGTGAAACTCAAACATAACTCAATTAGTGGATTGATCAAAAGGTCAAAGAATATCGAATCATCCTCAATATGTTGTTAAACTAAAAAAGCATAACTTTTTAATCAGAAGAACAACTTTTTCCATTAATTTAACATTATTATCTAAAAGATACAACATCACACATACCCAACAATAAGGAAAAAAAAGTAATCCCAATTATTTGTGTTGAGAATGCAATCCCAATTATTCCTTTTCCTTAACATATAACTCTACCCTAGATCCAATTAGCATGATGCTCAAACTTATTTTCAGGAACATTTTTTATATAGATTCCATCATCTCTTGCAGACCAATAGCACACTTGACCTTGACATCGGTGACGAAGCCATGGATCACGGATCGCCTCGGGCCAAAATACTTCTAAAGAGACATGATGATTTATTTTGCTCATGTAGCACCAGAAGAGTGTGTTTTGCCACAAATTCTCTCTAAATTTCCACGAAAATTGTTGTCCCGTTGTCATGTAATGTTTTCCCAAATCATCGTCCTTGGATTTGCAGTGAAGAAACAATTTTTCTCCACTTTTCATGTCGTTCGATACCTGCACACTCCACCGCTCGAATGGAGATGCAAGACAAGTTTTAAGCATGATCAGGAGTGCCAAAACCCAAACTAAAGCCATGCAATATTTGAGATTCATCATTATTTTCCTTGTTGGTTTCTTTTAAGTTCCCAAGTTCTTCTGCAAAAATGTTGAAGAAAACCATTCCGAATTAGCTTTAATACAGTTTGAAAAAAATGTATATCTACATACACATATATATACCAAAACTTCCAAAAACCTTGAACTTCACAGCTTTTTAAGTACACTTGAGATCTTTATTTTCCTTAAAGCAGGAAGTGATTAAAAAGTTTGAATCTTTATACCTTTCATCTTCTTTACAGAGTGTTGGAGGAGCAAAATTTAGCTTCTAACTTTTTAGTTATATAATCTTTCGATTTTTAAATTATGGGAGAAGAGGAAAAATAGAAAATTTTATTGAAAATCTTAGACTACACTTAGTTGGTGTTCTGAAAACAGAAATTTGAAAACAACAGCTTTGTATTTCATGGTTTCAGTGTTTTGTGTTTGGTAGCAGCAGAAGTAATATGTTTGTAAACTAATAGTAGTTATCGACTAAATATTTACTTCAATCTAAAATCATATTTGTTAATATATTAATATATATGTGATAAATTTTGTAAAATTATTATTATATAATTTATTATAATTTATATTTTTTATTTTTTAATTTTGACAAAAATGAAATGAGTTTATATCCTTATATTTATCCAATTTTTTTTGGTCTTTTTTAATGTAATTTTATATTTTAAAGTTTCAAATTCAAAAACTGAAAACATTCAAAACATTTGTTTTCATAATTTCCACTATTTGGATAATCTTAAAACAATTTTAAAAACATATCTTTCCGAACAATATTTTCATGAATCCTAAATTTGAAAATAATAAACAGAATCCAATATTGCCTCTAATTTTGTATATAATTGTCCCTCCTTCCGGCCCTGCTTCTTTTTTACATATTTGAAAACCAAGTCAGCGAAATAATGTATTGGAGTTGGCCAGAGAGAAAAATGATAGTAATAAACAAACATAAAAACAAAATTATTTTTGAAACCACAGGATTAAAGCAAAAAGAAAAAATCATCAGAACACACTTACAGACCAAGATTACCATTCACTTGTACGATGATGTACGATGTTGTCTTTCTGTATTTAAATAGTGTGTTCTTTCTCTCCATTTTTCCTTACAGATGATATTACATTGTTTTTCTTCTCATTCTTTGAACTTGGTTTGTGTAACTTGAAACAATTTGATGGCATTTCCTTGTATTACCAATGCACATAACTTTTTACCAAAATTTGCAAATATATATTACCCTTGTTGACATTATAGCATTTCCCTTCCTTAACAAGGTCGAATTGTCAATTTGATCCCTCTAATATGGATTAGTAATTTTCAAAATCTAGTCTTTATAGTTCTACAATTTTAAAAAAATTGTCCCTTACATGCTATGGGAAAAGAGATGAACTCACGGCCTTTTGATCGAAATGCATATAATTGGTGTCACATATTAATTTGTTTTTTTTTTTTTATCTTTTGTCTTAGTACACAACAACATGCATTTGAGAATAGAGATTTGAACTCACGATCTCTTGATCGAATTTTCAATTAAGCTGAACAATTGCACCTACTATTTCATATTTGCACATAGGGTAAAAGGCTTCCTTTTTATGCAATGGGACAGAGACTCTTATCAGGGTTTCTAGCATATTTTAGAGAATAATAAAATGAATCAAAATGAAGGTAAAAGAGCATTTAATTCATTAGTGGGAAAAACAAATTTTTTTTTAGTATCGGGAGAATTCGAGCTCACAATCTTATGATAGGAGGGTACATGTCAATTATCGCTAAGCTATGCTCATTTTGGCTGAAAAAGAAAACAAAACAAAAACAAAAACGGTATAAAAGAACGAAATAAAAACATAAATTCTAAAACTCAAAATGTTTGGTTGGAAAAAATATTTTAAAAGTAATTTTAATAATTAAAAAATAATTTATTATACGGTCAATTTAAATCTTATTGGAGAGGTTAGTCCATGTTCGATTTAACTTTGGGTTTATTAAGTTAAAGCTCATAAATTGAGCCATAAGCCTAAATTTTAAGAGATAATGTTTTGGATTGCTGTTTTAGAAACTTATTTACACAAATGTCTAAAATTTTCTAATTTTATACTTTTAGATTTCTGCCTGTAGTATTTTATTTTAATTTCGATTTTACCCTTATTTATAGCATTTACAGTTATTATAGTTATTTGTTTTTTTTAAATATAAAAGATTTAATTCCATAAATTATTATCATAATCCTTTAATTATTGTGGGCCCCATACAAATTTTTAACACTAATCCCTTAATTTACTCATTCAAAAAATTGATTCTCTTCATTTCCAATATTATTAATTACAAAAATATCAAAATCATTCTCTCCCCTTTTGTAATGGTCCAACATCTTCTTACCGGTGAGCTTCATATCCCATAACATTGAGTGTAAAATCACTATTTATTAGCAACTCACTCTCCCACTACAACCCTCCGATATGTCCGGATATAAACTAAATTCCATATAAACTTACTAGAATCACTTTTAGCAACTCACTCTCCAACTACAACCCTCGAATATATCCACATATGAACTAAATTCCATATAAACTTCCTAAAATTACTGTTAGCAACTCACTCTTCAACTACAATCCTCGGATATTTCCGGATATAAACTAAATTCCATATAAACTTCCTTATATCCTCATATATACAATAGTTCACACGAAATCAGAAATCGAAAACAACCGTTGGAGACTACTTGGGAATGCAGATGTCCGGAATTTTAGCTCTCTGGCATCTTTGGATGACCACGTTTGTTTCGTAGGAAAATATATAAGGATGTCCGGGAATATCTGGATAACCACGTTTGTTTTGCAGGATTTATTCATGGGAATATTCTAAATTTATATAATGTTCCAAAAACACCCTTACGAATATTTATATAATTTATACATTAATCTAATATAATTTGCATTTATATAATAGATTTTCTTAAAATCAATTTAGTATTTTATGTTTTTTTATATTAATTCCGTATAATGTATTGATTTTTGTATGTTATCACTTATCTGGTAGAATTCATATTAATATAAGACTTTTTTAAAAGGAATTAATATTGAATATATATATTTCATTTTCAACTTTAATATTTTTTTAAAAATACAATTATATAATTAATGTTATATGGGGTAAAATTCATTTATTATATTATCAAATTATATTATTTTAAGAAGAAAAATATCAAAGGTAAGCTGATAATTAAGAAAATGTTGCTTTAAAATTAGGTATTTAAGATAATAGATATTATTCATAATAATTCATTTCAAATACTAAAAGTAAATGAAGATATTGTATAATTTAATTGAAGTTTTTTTTATATGTACATGTAATACATAAAATATACTTAATTGCTTATTAGTCAATGAGTATATTAATTTATTTAAACTATAAAATTACAAATAAAACCAAAGAAATTTGATAAAAGAAAATATATGAAAAAATAATGACAGGATAAAAATGTCAACATAGGATGCCCGCGACATAGGAATCATGAAAACTCATGTTTCAAAAGGCATCCAAATCGACTTGGATACCTTCCAAATGGGCATCCTAAGATACCCGGACACATCTCGAGATACCCGGATATCTTACATTATCACAAAACAAACGTGAGAATTCAAATACTCGTTTCACGGGAATCTTCGATTCCCACAAAACAAACGGCTCCTTAGGATATATTTGAATGCAAACCTTTCGATCAGGATAAACGGAAGACGAACTGCTTCGACAATGGAGGGGGACCGGAGACGAAGGAACGGCAACCGGAGATGAAGGAGCGGACGGAAACGGCGAGTTTTTGAATAAGTATATCGGAGACGGTGAAGGGATAAGACGGAGGCACCCAGACAGTGGCAGAGGCGAAGAAATGCAGAGACGGTCGGTCGGAGACGGAAAATAAAGACGGTCTGTTGGAGGTGGAAAATAGAGGAGGCAGAAGAGTCGAAGGGATTTAAATGGTAACTTTCAAATTTACCGATTTGTGATTTTAAAAATTATTTAATATTACAAAAACATATACTAATAATTTGAATTAGGATTGCTAAATAGGTATGTAGTAATCCCAAATTTTAATAGTTGGGTCCGCCCAAACAGTGTTTGAGGCCCATCTCTCTTTTTTCAATAGGCACTCACCAATTTCTTAGGTTATTCTCCTTTTGCATCAAACAAAAGTCTGTATTTTGTTTTACCATCTAAAATTACATACGAATAGAAAGTAAAAAGAAAAGAAAAATTCTAAAGGTACGGTAGAAGGTCAGAATTTTTTTTAAAAAAATTATCTTTTCATTTATCTTTTTTCCTTATAACGAGATATTGAGCTTTAATAAAATAATTATAAAAATAGAAAAACAAAAAACTAACACATGTTATTGGGTCACGCGAAGGTGAGACGCAAAATGGCTCATGCACATTCAAGAGCAAAGTTTCTTCCAATTTTGGTTGCAAAATAACTTTCACGATGAAAAGATCACCACATCCAAAAATTCCGTAATGTAATTACTTTAAAATTATATTACAAATTTCAACCGCATTTTTTTTAATATGAAGAAAGCAATGTGTGTCTTAACGGCTTCTATGGACATGTTGGCCAGATTTCAAAAGAAATTTGTATCATGTAATCTAAAATTAACTTTCGTGACAGTTTCTTTTGTTGATTGGCGTATATAATTTCAAAATAACTCAGTATTTTCAGAGAAGAAACTGTATAAAAAAATTAATTCAAACTTGAACTTGAAGAACCATTTTGAGTTTCAAATGAAATGTTGTGTCTTTCATGAATAGTTATATATATTATTTTATTTTATACTTTTTTCATGAATAGTTGCTTCTTTTCATGAATGGTCATTATCCCTTTCCCTCTATAAATACCCTATCATTTCTTCTTCTCAATTCTTCACTTGTTATCTACAAAACACTCCTCCAAGCCCAATATTTTAGATTCACAATCCTCCAACTATTTTTCTTCCCTCTTAATTAATCCTCACATTTTCTATACTCCGACAGACATATTCAACCCTTCGTCACTCCGATACGTCGGAGAAGTCGAGGAAGAACGTACGAGTAGGTGGGTCGGAGTCGATCGGGCGACAGATTGGCAGCAATGGAAGAAAGTAGTGTGTGTGGGGTGGGAAGCGTTTTTATGGTTCTTCTGGTGGCTGCATTTCTTCTGTTTCTGCCGCTGGGGATCGGCACCATTCAGCCGCCGTCCGGGCTTCTGCTGCTCCTTTTTCCGATCGTTCTCGCCGCGGTTCTCATCTGCCTCTCACGTGCCTCCTCCAACTGATCAAATAATTTAGGATGAATAAAGAAAATCCATTGTTATGGGGATTGCTTTTTCTGATCTATGTTTCTGTATAATCAACCATGTAACACATGCAAAACTCTCAATAAATAATAATGTTTCCAGAGAAATAATAATTCGTATTTGCTTCTTTAATTCTCTCTTTTTGCTTTTTTAATCAGCTCCTTACTCTTTGCTTAAACTTAATTATGCTTTATATGAATATTCATTCACCCAAAAAGAAATCCTAATTAATAAATGTAACAAATGATTTAGTGTGTTATAAATTTTTTTTCATATGTATAAACATAGTCTTAAAATAAACCCTAACAAGGAGTATGTTCCAAAAAGAAGAAAAAAAAACTAACAAGGATTATCGGATTTGGGAGTAAACTTTAACATGTTAAAAAGTTTAGAGACTGTACAAAAAATAGACTGATCTTTTTTACTGTGTGTTAAAAAGAAATTTTAAGTTGCTAGAACATTTTGTTTTTGAAGATTTTTTTTTTTTTTTGAGGAAAAAATAATCAAACTTTTTTATTTTTTTTTAGGAAAATCAAACTTTTTTATTAGTTAAATTATATCCACATGATACATGTCATCAATATGTGTTAATAAATTGTTGGTCGTTCCAATACAACGTCAAACTACATAATTAAGTACGCCATGTCTATTTTCAGTTATATTTAATATCACTCATAAACGCCGACAAGTACTATATTGAGACTAATAAATTAAAGTACATTGACAACACTTAGACTTCCAAAAATATAAAAATATAATTGACGTAAACTTGATTTACGCAATATTTGATCTTATCTATTAATATCTTAATCAGCGGAGCCATCAATTAAAAATTTTATTTTCTCTATTGAATTTCTCACTCTTTGAATTTATGATATTTCTTTCTATAGTTATGGTCATATTTTCATTTTCATTTTAAGTTCTAACTAACTCTACCATGACTTTCGTCATGGAAATTCATTTAATTCCTTTCTTAAAATTCTTATTTGAAACAACAATAAAGATTATCCCTTTCTTTATTGTCATTTTAAATACCATGTTTGACCCATAATTAATACAATATGCATCACCTTAACAAAAATGGTTTGTCACTTTCTTAATATACATGAAATTTACTACATTGGCCAAGAAATTAATTTTAATTAGTATGAGATATATGCCTTACCATATAAACTATGGTTTTTCCAAAATATATATGAAATATCACAAAAACTTTCATATATATTTTGGAAAAAAAAAAAGAGAGAAAAAAACCTCATCAAACACCTAATAAATAATGGAGAAACCTCATCAAACTCCTAATATTTATCATTGCTTGTGGTATATGAAACAACGTTTTTTAACTACGTACTTTATACTTGTTGGGTTTGTAAGGTAATTGCAAATAAAGTTTCACATTAACTAGAGAAGGGAATGATCGTGAAGATATAAGAGAGGACAATTATTATCTTCATTGATATGAGGTTTTTTGGTGGAACCAAAAGCAAAGCCGTGAGGGATATACCCAAAACGAACAATATCATACCATTGTGGGAGATACTCGAGTCAGAGACGATCCGATTAAATGTGAATGATATAATAAATTTGTGTTTTTGTTATCACCCAACATCTAAAATTGAACTTTTTCAATAAGTTTATGTCGACGATTAAGTAGAAGATCAAACAAAAATCTACTCGATCGGTGAAGCCATGAATCAATTTCTACCACATCATCCATGGAAGTGAAATAAATATAATGATATTTTTAATTAGTATGGGGTTTCTTCTCTTTTATTACGGAGTAATATGCAGGAGCTCAAAGCTTAATCAAGAAATGTTATTATTGGGTTGTTAAATATCTTATTCATATCAATATTTATATCAATATTTATAGGGTTTTATATCTTCTTGAGTGTCGTCTCTTTTGAGTTCCATCTCAAAATCAATTAATAACGAGAGGAGTGTAGTAGAATCACTTATATTATAAACCATTTGTTAAATTTCTTATCTTTTTAAGATGTGGGATCCTTAACGCTCCAAAGTTTTTCTCTACTTTTTAATTTATTATGAAATTGAAATAAATATGTGATATGTAATGAACTTTTCAAACTTATTGTGATAATTGGGTACGATTATTCATATAAATTAGAGTTATATATTTTGAGAGTTCTCTTATTTTTTTTGAGACGTTATTTACAAAAATTAATTCAAATCTAAGTCAAACTCAAATTCAAACCTAACATAATTTATGCAGAGGCCAACATACGACTGCTTTTAACAACATATAACTTTAACAAAAAACATATTTAAATCCATAAAACAAACACACACATTACCAAGTTTTCTCATGCCCTAAATGAACTCCCAAACATTACAAAATACTTCAAAAAAAACCAGAGAAGGAAAAAAAAACATCAAAACACCAAACTAATTAAACCCATCTTGATCAAGGAAACCTGACAAATCCTCCACCACCACCAATACCACCAATTCCGCCGAGCGCGCCGCCGCCAATCCCGACTCCGATGCCACCGATGCCGCCCCCACCGTATCCACCAATGCCACCGCCGAGACCACCTAGCCCACCAGCTCCTCCGCCAAGTCCCCCGAGGCCGCCACCGAGCCCGACTACCCCGCCGATGCCCCCAACGGGAAGCCCGTTGTCCCCAATGCCGGAGAAACCGCCAAGGCCGCCATAGTTGAGCAAGTTCTTCTGGTCCTTGAGGCCTTCTCCGGCAGGATCATGATGATCAGTTGGGGCAGCTCTTGCTGAAGCCTGGACTGCAAATGCAGCCATAGCGACAACCAACATTAACATATAAAGCGCCTTTTTCGCCATCTCCGGCCGGCCTCTGTGCGGTGATCTGATCGGAACCTCCTTTTTAAAGGTGGAGGGGACGGTGGACAGTTGCAGCAATTCAATGAGGGGAAACCCTTAGTAAATGCTGTGGCATGGCAGCCGTCGTGATATAGGTTTTGAGTAACATGAACCTCATGAAACTCATAACTTTGAAATAATGAGAACCTTTATTCTTTACCATATATACGATACATCCAAATTAATTTTATCAACGTGTGTTCTGATTTCTATAAATTTCTATAAAATATTCGATTATATTTCTAAGTTCTTCGTCACTATTAAAATTAGCTTACGATACATTTACATGACACTATATATATTGAGTTTACATAAGTTGAGAAGAGGGATTAGACCATCTTCTTCGCCAGCTTTTTTTATAAATTTGGAAGAATGTTGAAAACTTCCTACTAGATATCCAATTTTTTCTCTAAATATCATGTCATTTAAGTCTTAGTCCACCATCGGTCAATTTTAACATGTAACGACATAAATGATATAATTTAAAAAAATTAAATGCACATGAAACTAAATTGAAAATTTTAAAATAATAAGGAATAATTGAAAAAATATATATATTCAAACATTAGCAACTAAAAATATTATATTTGACCTTATATATATAAAGTTTGTAGATCTTTTTTTTTAATAGATTTAAGGGGTAGTTTTGATAATGAGATAATACAAAGGGCCAGCTACGGAAAATTCCCCAATATGAAGTGGGCTGATTTGCGTTGGGCTGTCCCAATGATCAGGCCCAAACCAGGCCCAAAATAAGAGGCCTACAAAGTACAAAGTTGGACCATGGGCTGATTTGCGTTGGGCTCTCCCAATGATCAGGCCCAAAATAAAAAGCCCACAAAGCACAGCCTTGGCGTGGGTCCTCAGTTTTATGAGGCTGAGAATTTACGTGCTTCTCCATAGTCAGTCAACTGAGAGCTTCTTCCTCTTTCCAAATTCCAACTCCACCATCGTTTCAGTGTCACCTTTTTATATGGCTTCTTCATCTCTATTTCACAATTTTTCTTCCATTTCTCCACACCCTTCAATCCGCCATAGAAACCCACCCATTTTTCCCCATTCCCAGTTCCTCCCTCCCAACTCCTTGAAACTCAAAAAACAATCTCTCTTCTCAAATTCGCAAATTCGGAAGCTAACAGCTCGAGGGTCTCCTTCTTTCCCTCTTGTATATGCTGCACAGAACAATTTCTTGAGAGGTACCCTTCATTTTCTTTCTTACTTTCTTCTTTGTTTCATCTTTTGTGGCTTCTGAATTTGCCTCAATGCTGTTTTCTAGTGGGTTTGTTTGGAATTTCAATAAGTTATTTGAACTGGGTCAAGTGGGCTGAAATTGAACTGCGTCATTCGTTATTTGTACTCTATTATTCTGTTTTACAATGATATGGTGAGGTTGTAATTTTGATAAATCCTATGGAACAGTCTTTCAGACAGTTTGGAAGATTGGTAAGGATGGAATTGAGGCAGGAACAGGCCTGGTACCTGTAAGTTTTTCTTTTCTGTTTATTATCCAATTCTTCCCCTTTTAAAACGTAATTTTCAGTTCATTTAACATCTAATGCGGATGATTTTTCAGTGGCAAGAAGAAAGAGATTATGGAGAACACAATATAGATAAACTAATTGTCTATTTGTGCGTTTGTTTTGTAGGATTCTGTACCAAGGCCTATAGCAAGGATATCTGTAGCAATAGTTGCATCAACTATTGCACTTTTTTTGCTCAAGTCAGTCCTGTCTACGGCCTTGTTTGTGCTGGTATTGCAATACTCTTACTATCATTTACTTGTGAACTATTGTTGTTGTTTTTCCTGCTACACCATATTTAGCACGGAAGTATGTGTATCTCAATAGTTTTTGGAGTTTTATCAACAAGTATAATTTTTTTCGTTGTCTCGTCTATTGTCTGTAGTTTTAATCTAATGTTTTTCATGCTTCATCAACTAGACATGAGACTCATAACCAGAAATAGGGGTGAAATACTACTTTTTTAGGTAAACCCAACTAAAAAGATCACAGTTGGCATGTTCACCAATATCACTTTTCATCCCCTTCCTATTCCTTTTTGTTCCAAATCATCGGTTGAGAGGTCTTGGGGGAAATTTTGGAACTAGTTAGATTTAATACCTCTAGGTGGGTGTCGGTTTCTAAGGCTTTTTGTAATTACCAATTAGATTCTTTTGGATTAGATTTCCTTCTTATAAATGGATCCCTTTTGGTGGTTGTTTTTTTGTATTCCCCTAGTATATTCTTTCATTTATTCTCAATGAAAGCTCGGTTTCTTATATATATAATAGTATTTTCATGGTATCTGCTCCTCCTCAAACTTAGACACATAACAACATAATTATTATTCTATTTTATGGTCCCTGCATTATTATCTAAATACCACTGGCATGACTAACATACTAGTACCAGAAAATTTCCCCTTATTCTTGAACGGAGACCAATTGCCTTAGTTGGAGAGCTATTCTAGTTCAGCCGCTCATTCTAAGTCATAAGCAACTTGGGAGGGATATGTTGGCAACTCTTCCCTGGACCAATAACCTTGCAAACTTACAAGATGTGGATGACTAGGTGGATAAGGCAGTAGGTGGCAATTTCTATCCATATGCAACTTGAACAACCTACTTGAGGACCCAAAAAACAAGGAGCCAATTTGTAGTTATACTTCTTTTCTAGAGATTGTTGAACTGCAAATTCCTTGATTTCTACCGCCGTATCCATGATAAAACCTTATTGGGCGTGGGGGCCTCAATAAATGAACATTTTAGTTTCTTCACAAACCCAAAGTAAATGATATTGGTGATGGCTGTAGTCCTCACATCACCATACTGATTTAAGCACTACTAGCACATGGCTTCACCTCTCAACTAAATCCTTTGACCTCGCACACATATTCCCCTTATTGTTCCTTCTCGATTAAGCGTGTAATTTTGGGTCTGTCATATTTGCATCACGTGATGGTATGAACAAAGAAACAGTGGTACATTTATCCGTTGAAGTCTTCTACACTTAAATTTTTTATTTGTTATCGAGTGTGGGATGATACCATTTACATCTCATGATAGTTGGTAGTGAGCATTTTAGCGACGGAAGCATTTTGTCTAGTAGTGCTTGATTACTCGAATAGGAAAATTGTTACTTGATTTCTGATTGCCTGATCATGAAACTGATTGTTTTGTCGATGACTGCATCGAAGTTGTCATACTTGCAGACTGCAGTCATTTAAATGGTAAGAACTGACCGAACAAAGGATTGTATGGATGCAGGCTATGATGGGAGCAATTTATTTCGTATTTATAGCGCTGAATAAAGATGAAGGACCAAGAGGAGGTGGAGGCTCCCCCTCCTCATCCACAACCTCCACAGAGGAGACTCTTGAAGAAGCGAGAAGAATAATGGAGAAGTACAAGTAGCAACACCTGCAGTAAGCCAGTGTCAAATACCTCATATCAATTTCCTATAATCATTCCCCATAAGTTGTCAAATACCACAGTCGACCTAGTCTACATCGTTATGAAGTTAATTAGTTAACATTACTAATCTTGCTTCATAATCCAGACAATCCTCAGCATTGTTGGCTGTATAATTTTTCGGTCGCTTGACCATGCAAGAGTAGTGATGTGGTTGATATCTTATTCAATTGAAGGTTGTAAATACCATGTATTTGAGAAGTACAAGCATAACGAACCACACTGCCTCTCTATATTTTTCTGTGTCATGCACTATGACCCATTTTATCTGCTGAGGTGATACTCCAGATATCAAATGTTTGTAATTATTTTCATGTTTTAACTCTATTAATTGATATGCTTCGTTAAGAATTAGACTTAGTCTTTCAATCTAGTTGCTGGAAGTCTAAATTTGTTGGTTCCTATGAGATTTTTATTCATGATGAAGCAATCCCCTATCAATAATTTGTTCCCGTGAACCCAATCTGTTTCGGAGAAGGTTTCATTTGCCTAAGCTATAAGTTTGTTATGTGATGTCCGAGTTAGTTATGCATCATAAGGGTGCCCATATGTGAGAGTATGAGGTTTTTACGTGAGGTGGGGACCCTCTTATGTTATACCATTAGTATTAAGAAAGAACAGGTACGAGAACAAGTCGGGAGGTGCTCGGTTTGGTGAGGAGGAGAGACATAGGCCTCTTGGAAGCATGTTAGCTTGTAAGTTTTCTTTCCTCTATCAATATAGCTGGCATATTTCAGCAAAGGCTCAATCATAGTTTCGAGACAACTCTCACTCCTTACAAAGCTTTACATGTTTCTGTAGCTCATACAAAGCTTTATCTTGAAGTTCTCAGTCTTAGACTTTCCTATATACTCTTCATGTTCTGGCTCAACTCCTATAGTAGAAAATATGCAATCTAGTCCGTATATGCTAATATCATTACCAAGCTAATTCGTTTTCTAATGAGTTTTCAAGTATTTTAAGTTGATGATAAGATAACTTGCACAACTTATTAAGTTTGCAAAATATCTTATCTTATCTTCCTGATTCCTTTCATTTCACTCTTTATACAGAATAAAGACCATGAGGGCATATGCTACTGCTAGCTCAGTGGCTCTTCTAGGATCACATGGGCGAAAGGTGACAACTCAAGTGAATCTCATAATTGCAACATGGGTGGTTTAAACAAACTGGTTGGCAAGAAAAACGACATTGTTTTGTAGGTATAAGAAATGAACACATGACTATAGGCCCTCTAACACCATGTGTCCACAGTGTAGGATGTGGCATTTGTTATCTACTCATGAATTATTGAGGGAAATCTTTATTTCAGGCTCATTCTGTTCATTTATTGAGTTGAAGTTCACACATTTTTTACACAAATGAAAATGTAAAGAGAAGGAATGATAGGGTTGGACTATAGGCCTTAGGATTAGATTTGTAATAGGGTAGATAAAATCAAGTGCAACACGTGGTCTTCCCCACTAGGATACGTGCGTCCGAGCCTCAGTTTAGATGCTTCGAAGACAAGGAGAACTGGCCCATGACTTTGGAAGCAAAGCCCAACTCGACTCTGACTTGAGGATTCTGACTAACAGGAAACTTGCTGATATTCGGTGAAATGACGATTCTACTGTCAGATGATCTTTCATTTGCTAGCGTAAAATTTATTGAATGATAGATACGGCACCTACAGTGGTACTAGTATTTTGGTATAAGTTTTTGGTGTAAGTTTTAGTTTTGAGATGATGATATATCATTTTCAAATTTGTAGTTTGAAGTGCTTTGTTTTCTCTTCTTTGTGAAATTTATGACAAAAATGCTTCTAGGTGGAAGAATCTTGATGTGGATTGAGGACAACTCTGTCACGTTACTTTACATCCATCATAACCTTCCCTATTTCTATAAGCTGACTTTCTAAGTAATGTTGTCAAATATTCAAGACCAATGAGAGGAAGATAATGATATGGATATTACAACATTTGCCATTGATATGTAACCGAAGAAAAATGTACAGTTTCCAATTCTTGATTGGGACAAGTACAAAGGTGGGTTGTAAACAGAATGGATGGCTCGAACTCGTTGGGATAATGCTATAATTGTAACAATAATAGGGAAGAAAAAGATGAGTAAATTGCATTTTTCTTCCTTTTAAATCTTTAGAGTTTCTTCTTCATTCCTTTTTTTTCCTTTTTTCTTATATTTTGTTTAACTGTGGCTTGAAATTAACAGCGGTATCCCCTGCGACAAGAAAGGGCACCTGCGCCAGAAGTAATGGAGGCGACCAAAGAAGAGGATTTGGCTCCTAAGCTTGAGGCTCTGGCATAACTGGCTGCTGCACCAGCTCCTGATGGGGTGAAATAGGCTCCATTTAGCATAAGATCTCCCTCTGATCTCCAATTCCACTGCTTCCACACGCCGTTAGATGTGTCGACCCGCTTCGTGACCTTCCCGCATTAACCATTAGAATTAATCAGCCATTGTTCAACTAAAGGTGGAGCCAAGTTGCCCCCTCTTAGCTCGTCATGAAGTACATAAATATATAATTTTTCCCATGCTTAAGAAAATTTCTAGCTCTGCCTTGATGCTTAATCATCCTATTGATTAATCAGTATTTCCTTACTATTTGAAACATGATTAAAATTGCGAGATTGAGAGAGAGAGGGAAGATACCTCTTTGGCAAAAGGGTTGACAGGGGCAAGATATCTGTTGCCCTGGCTATTAATGGTTGGATCAGCACTTCCACCAATGGCATACATTACCCAATGAGTGTAGTCATTGTTTACTACATGGAAATACCCATGTCTACACCTGCAACATTAAATTATAGGGTCCCACCTCTTAATTTTCAGGCTTTGGCTACACAGAATCAATTATGACACACGCACACAGGAATTTGAAAATAAACAAATTGTGTTACATTACACTACCTTGGCATTCTCTGAATAAGACCTTCACCAAAATGGTTATAAGCAATGGTCACCTGCATTTGCTTGTCTCTAACATAAGAGTCACTGTGACCCAGCAGCATCACCTATCAAAAAAAGGGGAATTCTCAGACCAATTTTCTCATTTGAAACCAAAACGCTCTGAGTCATTGAATAAAGTAAGTTACCTCATTGTGGTGGGTGAAGTAGTTGTTTGAAATTGTAATGGCAGTGGATCCCATCACAGCATCAATGAGCCCATCAGCGCAGGTAGAGAGAGAATTATGGTCGATCCAAATGTGGCTGGATCCAAAAATGGAAATTCCATCACCGTCGGCCATTGTCCTCCACCCATAATGGCTCGGGGAGCTCCGCACCATGGCGTTCCCCGTGGGCTTGCAGTCGTGAATATGAAGACCGTGAATGATGACATTGGTGATGAACTGGATGGTAATGCAAGCCCCATAAGCAATGTGGACATTGGCGCCACGGGCATCGATTGTCTTGAAGCTGTTCATGATCAGTTCTTGCTTCAGAGTGATCACCATGTCCCTCTTGAACACAATCCACAGAGGCCTGTCCTGAATCACAGCGTGGCGGAGGGTGCCGGGTCTGGGGTTGACAGGGTCGTCGTCGCCGGGATCCGAAACGACGTAGTATCGCCCATCGCGGCCGCCGACTGCGTTTCTCCCGAACCCAATGCCGCAGTCTGCAAGGTGCTTACGGCGCAGCTGCCAACGGGGGTCGCAGCGCCAACAATCATCAATTGGGTTCCCTGTTCCACAAGAGAAGAATCCCAAATTCCTCCTCTCTGTGCTGTTTCGAATGCTCCTGAGAAGATTCCAACACTAAGGAGATTAGGCGTAAATTTTGGTTTCTCGCATTCAATGATTATGTGGGATACGGATCATACGGAGAATTGGTTTAGTTTTTAAAATTCGGTGGGGAAATTTAATGCTACAAACACACAGAAAATTCGTTCTTTTGCTTTATTGGACTAAAATTTGATGTGTCGGTGGGGGTGTCTTTAAATGAAAAGGTGGTTTCATTTATTGATTGGTATAGTTTTACATGCTAGGCAGCTGCCGCCTACGGCCTGCCTCATCTGCTCAATAAATTCAACAGAAAAGAAAAAAGAAAAACGAGATTTTTCTTGTGCGAAACCAGATCTGAGAATATGGTTAGCTAGCGGCTGATAATTTTGAAAGGCAAAAGACATAAACATTTATATGCCATTCTCCCTCCTCTTAACTATGGTGATCTCGAATAAATGTCAAGTGGGGAACTCACGCAATGCATTTGCATTCGATTCCAAAGCAATAAACTTTAGAAGTGAATGGTTAAATGCTCCATTAACCCAAAAGTTTGAATCGATGAATTATGATAAATTTAATCATTGTTAAAGATACTTAACAAAAATTCTTACCATGTAACCAAAAATTAGAAAAGAGGCTAATTATGGTGGTCATATTGAGTAATCGTGCTACGACGCCTAAAGGGCATTAAATTTGATCCAATTTTTATGGGATTGAAGTGTAGTATTTGTTCTAAAAGTTTTTTTTTTGCTGAAAATGACGCAGAGAGAGTGAGAGAGGGGATTGGCAACAAACAAAGAACCTTTTTGGGGATTGAAATAATGAGATGCTTTTGGGCAATCTAGATATGATACATATCTTTACAAAGAGATTAGGGGAATCCAAAATCTGGCTTTTTTTTTTTTTGCCTTTTTTGTTTTCTTAACAACATTTATATATGTATTTCCATAGTTTGGATAAGGGAAGAGACAAGAATTAAATTATGAGCGTGACGGGTGGATCTCGCCACATGGGCTTGTGTGAAAGAGATTGAAGTTTGCAGCAGCAAACAACGTGGTGGTTGGTCCCTCCAAATCATATATTTTAATAATAAAATAAACAAAATTAACACTAATATGATCCATAATAATGGTGGTAGCCAATGAAACCAATACTCAGCTTTAAAGAAGTTCAATAATAAATAATTTTAAATTTTAAATGTATTTTTCATTAAATTCTGTCGCCTATATTAAATCTATTTAGTATTTATTACGACGGAAAGAAACGTCTATTGGAAGTGTTTTCTCATTCAAATATCTATTAAAAACTTTAACATATTTGGAGTAAAATGGCACATGCTACGCAAAAAGCAAAATCTTTTTTCTTTAATTCTTTCACTTAGAGTCATAAATATGAGAAAGAGAGGGAGAGGGATCTTACAAATCAACCATAGATGCAATTTCCTCTGGATTATCAACGGCGTGCTGATTCTTAATGTACCTGAAATTTTTCAATTAAAAAAGATTCATTAGATAAATTAGAACATTTAATTACATAATTAAAATATCGTAACTAAAAAAAAAAAGAGAACAAAGAGAAAGAAAAGGAACTCTTGGCCGGTGGAAGGCTGTTTTCATATGTTTTTATTATTTCGGTATTTTTCAGCTTTTGAATTTTATCCCAGGGAAGTGAAACAAATACACGTGGAAGTGAAAATAGCCCTTTGACCAAAAGGTCCAAAAATAGGCAAGAGTTGAAACGCAATATCGGAGGGCAAATTGGTCAAATGTAGAGTCAAAGAAAGTAATTAATTCAGAGTGCGACTCTTTTTTGTTTTACTGATGCCGGTACGGCCCAGATTTTCCAGATCTGATCTCAAAAATGGTTCTCTCTTTAAATCCACCGGATTATCTATCTGACGGTCTGGATTACGCGCCCGGCCAGGGGAACGGCCCACATTAGCTACCAAAAAAAACAGAGAGAGAGAGAAGGCCAAGTTGTGATACTGACCGGTCCGCCATTGATGAAGAATTGAAGCTCTGCGATCCGTCAGCTCCGACAAACCTAAAACAAAAAAAAAACATTGAATCAATAATGTGGAGAGAGGAAAATGAGAATACAGATCATCGTCGTCGGTGAAGCCGGCTGAGGTTCAAGAACCGCGACGGCATTTTTTTCTCAAAAATCGCAGAGAAATTAACACGATGTAATGAGTAATGAGAATATTGATGAAGCATTTACCTGAATCGTATGAAGACGATGTTGAGAAGAAGCAAGAGCAATGAAGAAGAAGCGGCAGAAAACCGCGTCTGAGAAACCGCCATTGTTAGGTTCCCGAAGTTTTCTTCTGCAGATTAAATTACAGAAGTTCACTGTTCTTTCTCTTAATCTCTCTCTCGATCTGTAAATTTGTATGAGTGAGAGAGAGGGAGTAAATGCGAGTGGTTGTTAAATGCGAAATGCAAAAAAACGAAAGAGATGGAGTGAGAAGCAAAACTGCGGTGGAGCATCTCCTTTTATAGGCCCTCCTTATATCCTTTTTTTTTTCTTTTCTTTTCTTTTTCCTTCCTCTTTGCCCAACTGTTTCAGTACGTATTCCCCGTCTTCAAGAAACCATTTTTAAAAGTAAATCATGTATACTTACACTTTAAATTACTTATCCGTCAGCATATATATTTTATTTACTGCTGTAAAATATTTGATAAATACGAGAAAGAAATACAAACAAATTTGAATTTTTAGTGGTAATTAGAACATAAATGAACGTTGACGGATAAACATCTAAGTATAGTTATTCTTTTCTTTTTTATCTATTTGCTATAATAAATAAATAGTTATAGTGATTTAAAATTTTAGGATTAATCAAATTGAAACTATTCTCCATTTAATTTTAGGGATAAAATTTATTACCGATTTGTAATTTGTATTATACTTTTGCTTGGTTCTGTTAATATTGTTAACTAAATCTTAACATGTTCCTTAGAGAAATTTTGGTTGATAAGTATGTTGAGTTTTTTTTTTTTTATGAATGAAAATTAATGAGAGAGACTTAATATAAAAATCATCTAAAATTCAAAGATGTAACAATCCATGTTGTTCTTTAAAAAAAAACATTAATAAGGGGTGTAGATTTGAACCTACAAATCCATGTTGTATTGTTTAAATAAAATGTATTTAAACATTTATTTTGAAATTTAATTATTTTTTGTTAATTTTCTAAATAACAAGTAACATTAAGAATGTCTAAAGAACAAAAAAAAATTGTTGTTAAGTGCGTGCATTGGTGTTTCTCTTCCTCAAAAATAAGAAATAGAACTGGAGAAAACCTAGGGGTTATCAAACAACCCATAAAAACTTGAAAATAAAAATTGCGGCACTTAGATAGTTCCCAAATATGAATATAATGTTTCTGTATATTTCTTTAATGTGTTATTATTTAGTTGCTTGTAATAAATCTCAATGTATTAAATTTTATTAAAATTTTCTATGATGTTGATTAAATATATATATATATAATAATTGAATCAGTATTAATAAAATAAAATAAATCATTATAATTGAATGCATTTATGCATATGTATTTGTTGCTAGTCAAAAATTGACATATTTGAAAGACTAAAACATGTTTTTAGGACTACCAAAAATTCATATAAACAAAAAGGACTATCAAAAAACTTAATTACAAGGTGAAAATGAAGTTATAAAATATTGAATTACTCAATAAAAAGTCATTTCTCTTTGATAATAAGTTATTTATTAGATGCAATTCTTAATCCTTTATTAAAAAAATACATTCAATATTTTACAATCATTTCCAAAAGTCCATACTGAATATAATTTCTCTTTCTTTTTAAGTATTGAAATTTAAACTAGATGTAATTTACAAATTAATTATGCTCACATTGTACTATTGATTAGTTTCAAATATAAGTTGACATGCAACTAATATTTCTATTTATCCTAATGAAAATTAGTGGTAATTATCATATATATATATTTTTTTTTTGGTAAAGGGTGGAATTCATTTTTAAGTATAATAATCTCAAGTAATCAATTTCTTTGGTCATTAACTATAGATTTGAATCGTCCTTTATTTTTAATTTATTTTTTAGCCTTACAACTTTCTTTATTCTTTAGGCAAAGGGGACTCAAACTTCTAATCCATAAAACGATAAAATGATTTAAATCCCCAAAAAAAAATAAAAAAAAAAAGATTCAATATAAATGGTCATAGATATAGCGGTAAAAATCTTTATTACTGTTATTTTACCGCGCTAACTTCAGTTAATCTTAGTAAAACTTCGCGAATCCCCATAGTAACCGTCGTTAACTAACTTTTAAGCTGTTGTTCTGTTTTTTACCTTGCTTACGTGTCACATCTGTCGGTCAATCACGTGGCCTACCCCCTCAGTCTCTGACACCTCGGCCAACTTTAAAGCGCTTGACCACCACATCGCTGGGACCACCGCTTCTGCCACGTCATAGTATTAAATTCTTATTCTGAAGTGCCCAATAATGGACGCGCACAGTTGGGAAAGTCTCAACCACTCGCCATGTTTACGCGCCACGTGTCCACGTGACCGATGTTGAAAAGTAACGGAATTTCTGGTGAAGTTCACCGAACTGTCCGTATCGTAGATCTGGCGCTGGCGGTCCTTCGCGGACAGGTGTCTCGGATTCGGGTACGGCCATACCCGGATTCGTCGGGTATAATCAGCGGGCTTTCAGGCCTGGATCCGTACGCCGTGCCCCAGAAAACGTTGGTTCCGCTGGCCCCGTCTTTTTTCCCGCCGCTTTCCTTTTGCCAGCACGGCCACGTTTTACTCGAATTTTGTTATTTTCTTTTAGAGATATTTTAATAGAATAAGATTAGTTTGAGAATAATAAAATTTCTCTCTATTATTTTAAAATTTTTAATTTTATTCTTTTCATTTTTTTAATTTCTTAAAATGACTCTCTTTTATTACGGGACAAAAAAAAAACAATGAATTAACACTCAGAAATCAATATGAATATAGTTCAGCGTAAAAGTATCTTTTGTTTCTCTTAAAATTGGAGATTTCAAATCATCACACTCTCATATTTGCTATATTAAAAAAATGTTAGAATTCAAAGACAAATATTAATTGTTAATATTTGGTAAGCACAATTAGAGCTCGATTTTAGGTGTGGTCTGGCATCCAAACATTTTCACAAATAAACTATCAAACCCTAATTCTTGTAAGTCTTTCATCACAATAACTACTATGATAGAAAAAAATTTAATTCATATTAAATGTATTCAAAATAGTGTATCGTAACTATTAACTAAGAAAATGAATAAAAATTTGTAATTTGAGGAACATCCCTAAACGTGTCGTAACTTTTTAAATTGATTCTTTTATCACATTCTAAGATTTTTATAAGAAGATTTAACCCAATTACAGATACTATAAGTTTCAGACTTTTAAATTCGTAAAACCAACTAAAAATCAAACATGAAATGATAATTAACTTGACGAACATTTTATCAATCTCAAGTCATAAGTAGTAAAAAAATTATGCACGGTTCATAATTCTTTAAAAGAAAAATAATTACTCTTTAAAGGCACGTGATATATAAAACTATTTACGATAAATACCTAAAATAAAAGTGCGGTAATATATATGACATCAAATTTACAATTATATAAATATAACTAACGTAGGACCGAAAGTCTCTTTACCTATACGTTTTCGTTAATCGTTATAGGTTCGTGGTAGTATTCAAAGACAATTACTTATACCAAAAGCAATTTTCTATTCTTTGGAGTTTCTCTATTTTAATAGATATATATGTACACCGTACAAACTATCATTGCTATTTATAATAATCCTGCCTCATAATTAAATTTAAGAAATGGAGACATAATTATTTGACATTTATATATCGTCATACCAATATTTTAGTTGGTCTATACTATTTATCTTTAGTCATATAAATGGAAAAAAAAAATAAACATATACCCAAATTTGATCTCTAATAATTGAATCAAAATTTCTTTATAATATTAGAAATAAAGTGAAATGAAAATAAAATGAAAGTTGGAAATTAATAGGGGTGTGGTAGCATTGTCTATATATATGATATTCAAGATGTATTATTGGATCCAATGTATATAGTGCCAAACAAAATGTGATGTCTCCAATCTTTCTAAGATAATGCATGGGTCAACTTCATTTGTCTCTCCAAAATAATAGTGTAAAAATTTTCACTTTATTTCTTATATAATATATATAAATTTGTTTTTATTGCTCGTCGTTCAACTCATAAATAAAGTTTAATTTTTTATAATAAAACCCGCACACCAGACATTTAATTTTCTAAGTTTAAGAAAGTTTTATTTTTCAAGTTATACTCTCGCGGCCTTCTCCTTTTAATTAAACATATTTTAATTATTTAACTACTAAAGAAAATATTAATTGAAAAAAAAATTTAAGAAATAATGTTAGCAAAACGATGATAATAATAATAATAATAATAATAATAATAATAATAATAAAAGAATCCCCTTTTCGAATTTGACTTTGACAAGTTAAATTCAAAGAAAAGTCTAATATTTCATACCAAACCAGCATTTACCTAAAATCCCATTAGTAATATTGACCAAAGGAATTAGCATGGCTCAAACTTCCACCATCAAGAAAATTCTTATACTAAAATGAATTTATAATTACACTGCCTCAAGATTAAGCACTAGATGTAGAATTTTAGTTTAATTTATTCATAAGATGATCCATATTAATAATGTTGTGTATAAATTATACGACAATTTAATTTAGAAAGATAAATACCTGTATTTTGAATTTCTTCCCTCCTCCACATACTACCTAGTATAAATGCATTATCTATATTTATTTTTTTCGTACAACATGATGTAAGTGGGAGAATCCGGACTCGCAATCTTTTGGTTGGACATAAATATCTCAATTCGTTGAGTTAATTTACGATACAATTTTATAAATAAAATATAATATATGGAATTTAATAGGGTAATTAAAGAATTAGTTGAAGTTATTTAATGAGTTGCTAAGACTTTTTGGAGATTGGCAAATGAAATGAAAGGGACAAAGTTCACAAAAGGTCCAACTAAAAAAAAAAATAGTTATTGTCTTTAGTCAATGTATATCACCCCATAATCAAGGCCATAATTGGCTCCCCTACTTGTAGCACCACTTTGTACCTCTACATTCCCCAATTTTATTTTAAGATAAATGTTCATTGAACATTATAAACATTTAATTATGTTTAATTATAATAAAGTTAGAATTTGACATTCTTTCGTAGACTCTATATATATTCAATGTTTCAATCCATAGATTTATCTGAAAGGCTATTTATGTTTTTTAAATACAATGTATATGGAGCGTTGAGATTTGAACTTCTGAGTTTACAGAAAGAAGTAGATGTTATTTATCGTTGAACTATACTCATTTCCAAAATAACTTTCTATGTTCTTTTTACATGCAAGTTTTATCGAAGCCAGCCCGCTTTGTGTTCCTTTTTTTATTAATTGAAAAAATAGTTTACCCAAGCAAAAAACACAACTTGCCCCATTTGGATTTCATAATTGAAAGCTTATATATAAATATTAAAAATGTAAAATTAGTGTTTCCCCAGAAAAATTTCTTATCAAGAAGTTTCACACCTTGATTAAAGATATATGACAATCCACTAGGAAAAAATTATAATAGTTCACCTTAGGATAAGGAATGGTAAATAAAATACAAAATTAATGATAAAAATACTATGTATTATAAAATTTAAATGTTAATATATTTTTATGATAAGAATCTTGATACGTGAAAGGATGGAAGAAAGCACTAATTAAGAGCCATGTGAGAAGGAATCTGCTGCCCTTATCTCACTGTTGTTACAAATAATTTTCACATGGACCGACCGCCATGCAAATCCATACTTTATATTATTAATTATTTAATTAAACCATATAGTATACGTGCATAATTAATTTTATTAATTTTAATGCCTAGCTATGTACTTGGTTAATGGCGGATTGTGATTGGTAAGTTTTTAATCTAATTGGGTCTTAATTAAAAGACAAGATTACACATATTCTATACGTGAAATTATTACTCTTTATAACCCCAAGAAATGCTTAAACCAAATTAATTCCAATTTGCTATCACTGATACAAAATATAAATAAATAAATCTCATTTTTGCTTATTTCTGGTTTGAGTTGAGAGCTAGTTTTCAAATAAGAGTCTTTATTTTCCCTTATTTTTGAGATAAAAGAAATCAGTGAAAATATAACTCGGCAACTATTTAGAAAATTGTTATGTTTTTTTCTTATTATATTTGTTTTTCACAAATAGTTGTTTCATCAATTGATGATGAAAGAAATGTGGGACCCACCATATAAAATAATGAATTAAGTGATGATGTAGACCTCGAATTAAGTTTTTTTAGAATATTCGAATACACAATCTTTTAGTCGGAGATATATGTCTTAAATAGTTTAGTTATAACTGTACTAACCGTTTGATATAAATGAACAATACCCAAAAAAGTTAAGTTTTTTTCTTTAGATATATTTTCACAAGTCTTTTTATTCGATTTATGCATACCTCAACTGATCTCATAGAATAATCACAACCCTATAACAATTGTTTGTCAAGAAAAATGTGAAATTTTTAACATTCTAAATAGAGGGGTCAATATGGGGTCATTCGAGAGCTCATAACCATCAAAATCTTCTTACTTTTTTTCACATACTCCAACAATCGCTGACTATGGAATCATTTTTATAGTTGAGTATAGTAAGACTTTAATAACTTTCTCGCTAGCCTTAGTAATTTCTACTATAGGTTAATTAGATATTCAAAATCTCTCCTTTTGAATTATAATATTTAAAAAAAATATTAATTTTTCAATTTTATTATGGTCTCTAATATTGAACTCTTAAAAGATTACGGGAATGATTGGTTATAAACAAAATAATTCAAAATACATTAAGAAGGAAAGAAATGTAGAGGTGTTACTATAATTATCAGCGTATGAAGACTACATAAATTTGAATTAAAATTTATAATTTTAGAGTCAAAGTAGTAATAAAGCGACGGGGAATTATTTATTCATAATTTTAATAAAACAAAAAAACTAACTAACAATGTGAATGAAAGAAAGAAAAAAAAAAGTTCTGGTCAACTGATTGGCTGCGGGCTACTCTGCGAAATTTGTGGGTTTAATTAATTAATACTTTTATTCTGAACTCATAAAATGTACGTAATTTTTAGCCAGAAACGTCTCTCCCATTGAACAATTAAAAAAAAAAAAAAGGACTTTTGTTACAATTTTCAAATATTAGTTTGGTTAGGTTTAAAACTTAGCAACAGTGGTTGACTTAAAGTTTCAAAAATTAGTCAAGCATGGTAAAAGGAATATAATAATGATTATAAATTTTGTAATTTATACTAAACTTGAATATTGTTTCGATTGGTTAAGGCATTTATACTCCATCAAATTATTTGCACTCTTTTATGATAATGTCTTTTTTTATAATTTTGTTATTAACATTACAAATATGAAGTAGAAATTGGAACCTTTGATTTAGAGGAATGTAACTATTAACTACTCTTTTTAGTTTAACAAAGAGTGGATGATTCAAATTTTCAATTTCGAGCGAGATAAATAATATTTTAGCTAAATGAGCTATACTCATATCGACAATATTATGTATCATTAGCATAACTTAAGGTCAACTAGATTGAAGAGTATAAATAGGTGGGGTTATACATGTAAATTTAACAATAATTTATATCATATTATGTATGGTGTCAAATTTGGGCATAATTTGTCGATCTAAGCATAGCTCAACTGGTTGAAGTATCGCAATCTCATCCTTCAATGGATATTAAAAATGGTTAAATATGGATCTCCCTAAATTTAAATGAATAAAAAAAGAAAAAAAGGCCCATAAATATGGCCCATAAGTTCAATGAAAAGAGCCCAAAAGATTGAAAGTGGATGGGCTTCCTCTTAACTATACACTTCAATGGCCCAAATGAACCCAACCCATTTTCTTGATTCAAGCTTAAAGGTTATAACAAAATAGAAAAGTTTGGTCAAATCTCAATGTGTTAAAACTATGCCTTTTGTTGCAAGAGTGGAAGATTCAACATTCATTTTTAAGGAAGGTAATAGGTGTAGCTATCGAAGCCGCAACATCGTGTCTATTCAATCCCTAAACGTTAATAAATTTTATTTAGATCTCAAAACTTTAATACTTCTATTTAGTTTCGTTGTTAATATCATTAATAAAACATCGACATAACTTGTTAGTTAAATTTTGGGTTGTGATGTGACAGTGGCAAACAGCTAACCTACGGAAGCTAAAACATAGGAACAGCATGTGTGTTTGAGGTCTGAAATATTTGATACTTTTTTTTTAATACACAACAGGTGGAGTATTGGACTCAAACCAGAACTCACACCCTCTTGGTTTGAGTCAATTAATTCTCACCTGTGTTCATTTGAATTGAAACTTTTGATAATTGACTGTGAGTGAGGAAAGTGCATTTTGGAGGAAGCCCCTCATTCGCCGCATCTGCAAAACTAAGAAATACAGACAAACAAGAGACTTTGTAAAACAAAATTGATTTAAAACTTTGTAAAATTCAACCCCAATACAGAAAAAGAAGAAAAAAAAAAAGAAAAAAACCTCAATCTACCACAACTACAAGAGACCTTGTAATTAAGCTTCTATAGATGGAGAGAAAGATCAAGTTTTTTCTCTTTTTCCTTATCATGATCTATCCTACTAACATTTTTCTTCATGCTTCTCTGCCAATTCAACACATTTTGTTCATCTTCCCCAAATTGTTGATATCTACTACCATAATAAACCATGTTCTCAAACTTGGGAGCAGCTCCAATGGCAGCTCCCAAGCCATCACACAGCATCTGATTATTTGGGAAACAATGATAATGGGAAGCATGTGCAGCAGCAGCAGCAGCAATGTACATTGGAGGTGGCCACAGCCCTGTATGACTAGCTGCAAAGATCGGCGGCGGTGGTGGCGGTGGCGGTGGCGACGGTGACGGGAAATTGGTCGGGGCGTAGTCGGAAATCCGCTTCGCCTTCCTCGCCGCCGTCCTCTCTTTCTTGTGAGCATTTTGATGGCCTCCTAAGGCCTGAGAGCTTTGAAACTTTCTTGAACAGAACAAACAGGGGAAGACTCTTGATGGGATTTCTTCTTGTTCCATTTCAAAGTTGCTGCTTTCTCCCACTTGTGAAACCTTCTCCTCATCCTCCATATGCCTGCAAACCAAAAACCCAAAACCAAAATGGGGCCAAGTTAAGTTTACCATCAAAAACAAAAAATTCCCACTTCTCAGAAGAAGGAAAAAAAACCACCTTTCAAGAAATTGAAGAACAAGTATGGGAAGTGGAGAGTTGTTTGTATAAGAAGGCTGCAGCAAGAGGAGAGTTATGGGAAGCTGACTTTTTTGGTGAACAAAAAAGAGATAAAAAGAGAGAAAAAAGAGTTGAGAAGCTAAATTCTAAAAAGAGTTGGAAAATGTGCAAACTCTATTACTCCTTTTGCATAATAATTATAAAAAAAAAGTGCTTTGGTGGCAAAGATGGATGCATGGGCTTGGGAACAGAAGAGATAAGAGAGAGACAGAGACAGAGACAGAGATTCCATTTCCCAATCCAGATTTTATGTACCCAACATAATTCATTGCCTCTCTGTCTCTCCTTTGGTTCCAAACTTGGCTTCCACAGTTCAAAAAAGATGTAATTTTGGAGATAGAAAGTGGAGTGTAAGTCAGATTTGTTTTGTTTAGTCAGTGGTTTCAACTTTCAACTTGGTCTGCAACTTAGAAAAAAGTTGTTTGTTTTACTTTTTAGTTGTTTCTTAACATCAACCCATTTGCCTCACTCTCTCTTGATCGGTGTGGTGTGTCTTCTGAGCATGCGGATGGCCGATGTCAGGGCCGACTCAGAAACTTCCAAAATCTTACCTTCTAACTTTTTCCTCATAGAAGACGAATTAAGAGGAAGTCCTTAGTAACTCATACTCACCACTAAATATTTTTACCGCTCTCTCTGAGTCGTGTCATTCAGTCAGTAGGAAAGTATTGTCCGAGAGCGAGCAAGGCTCGGTTCGTGACGAGGGTTGTGGTTATCTAAAAATGGTTATGGGAGTAAAAAGGGGGGCAGTGGTGAATGTGCAGCTGCAACTTTGTCACTTTTCTCCCATTCCTTGCATGCAGATGGGAACCTCCTCTCCCATATCACTCCTCCAATCGCATAACTCTCTTCCCTGTCTCTCCAATCGTCGTCGGACACGTGCCCTCTCAAATAGATTATATTATATTCTCTCAGCCACGCGCCAAAATTTGAACACTTCAATTATTAAGCAACCATACTTGATTCAATTAAAGCAATAACGTAATGTTGGGCTTTGAGTCCTATGTGTACTTATCTAAACTTTCATTCTGATTTCTTTTGCTTGGTCAAAGCCTAACTAAATGCGAGATGTAATTAAAAAATAAATAAATTACAGGAGTATCATACTTTCTTTATTCACACTATAATTTTATCTTTATAAAATAAATCTTTAACGTTGGTGAACCCCATATTCTATTTAACACGATGCTGATGTGTCGTGCAATGAAGAAAAAGAATATCCATATTCTTGTTGTACCATAAATTTTTCCATTTATAAGTGTGTTAAAGAAGCTTCTCCGTATGATATTTTATCGGTTAAAGTAAACTTTCAATATTATGTCCAATTCATCTTTGAACTTTAAAAAATGTCTAATAGATCTCTGAAGTCTCAATATTGTTGAAGATCCTACACCAAAAAAATCAAGAGACCTAACAAGATTTATAAGATACATAAATTACTCCTCTTATTATCAATTTTGAGATGTAATTATGTAAATATTGATAAATATCACCTGTAATCGCTACACTATAAAAAGACGTACCTATTAATCTCATGAACTTTCTATAAAAAGTTAAGAAGCTATTAAAATAACCAATCATTTAAATCCAATTTTGTAGGATGAAATACTCAATGATAAAATCGTAATTTATCCTATTTTATTAGTATGGAAGTGTGACAAATCACATTTATCGAGAAATACGAATTTAGATAAAAACTCTTGAAACATTATTTTGATTTAAAATTGGAATATAGAAAATCTGAACCTGATGAAAGCATCTATATCTAATCAAGAGTTATTGTGGGCCCTTTTAAGTTGTTACAACAAAAATAACTTGCACATTTGATTTCTGAAACTCCTCACCGTCGCCAAAACAAGAACTTCTGATGAACTTTAATAATGAAATTTTTAAAAAGCAAAAACACCAAGATAATGACATTTTTTTTATATAACTTCCATTGTTTTACACGTTCTAAAAAATGAGGAAATCAATATGACAACCAATATGACAAAGGGTCTGTGGAATATTTCGTTTCTTAATTAATGTGGACAAATCTCTTGCAACTTAAATTCCAACAGCGAATGCCTCTTTCAAGGTCACAAATTTATCCTTTGTATCGAAAAAGTAAATAAATACACATTTTGATGGCCGTAACCCACCAACCAGATGGGAATCATGAACCAGCTGCATCAAAAAGAAGCATAAATTGAAATCTTCTTCTAGTCTTCAGGTTTTCTCAACACAACATAACTTGGTCCTCCATTAGTCTTTTGGATCCTTGAAATTCTCCTCAGTATTTCTGCAAATGCATTCTTGTCCTGCATATCATGGGATGAATAAGGCATCAGAAAATTTCCATGGTCCGTTAAATTTCTCAGCGTTCATTCCGAAGATGAACGATATAACATCCGTCTTAAACAGCATCCCAACCAGAAACTGTAACTTGTTTCATTGACATTGTGATTTGCAGAGTTGGTCTTCATACACATAACCCACCGAAAGAAAGAACAGTTTATGTAAAACATACGGTAAAGACGCTACATACCTCTTGAGACCTTAGTCTTGCTTTGAATTTTGCAACAAGATCCTGTGTAGTCACAGGAGTCCTTTGCCGCAAAACAGCCCTGATTTCTTCTTCAGTAACAGGTCCAGAAGGCAATGCCGATTCTGTTTTGACTGATGCCGGTGCACCTTTCGAGGCCGTACTTTTAGATGTAGACACACCCTCGTCTGTAGACTTCGAGTCCTGAATACCATAAGAGATCTTTGTTTACCACGGAAAATGACTTAGCCAGCTCATCCTTATACTACAAATAAAAAGTACATTTCTCGGAGCTTAAACCATGAGATGATGGTAAAACATGGCATACCGTCTCGGTTTTCACTTTCTTCGGAGGTACATTAGATGGTTTCACATCGTCGCCATTTAATTTTCTTTTCCCCTTGGATGCCTTCGTAGAAGACGGGGTTCCCTTAGAAGATCCAGAAGGTATAGGCTTTGAGGGACTGCTGGCTGCAGCTTCTTCTTTAACTGTATCCTTCTGCTTCGAAGCCACAACTGGGGTGCCACCAATATCCTCCTCCACCTGAACAAATAAAAAGTATAAAGTCACTTAACAATTACATAAACATACAGGCAGTATCACAATAAACAGAGGATTATATATAAATACTGATACAATCAGGTATTCTTTGTCGCTAACGAAAGTCCTATCAGAGAAAGGGCAGCATAACACATAATCAAATAACACTTCTTCAAACTGCATAAAGATACCATGACAAATTATTGACCGCAATTCACACAGATTCCAGGCAACAAAGTGCTTGTAGGTCATTATTTAAAGGTTTGGATCATGCTGTTAAGTACTATTAACAGGAATCACAAGAGCTTACATCGTCATCGTCGTCGTCATCCTCTCCATCTGAATCATTAAGACCTCCAGTACGCCTAAGCAATTTCTTCAACTCTTTTCCAGATTTGCTCAGACCACCCTCCCCTTCATTTTCTTCATCCTCGTCGTCTTCATCCTGCATAGTGAGATAAGAATTTACAGAACAAAAACCATCTGTATCTTTATATATTCAGGAAAAGTTTAAGACAATAAAACATGTTAGACCAGAACTCTTGGTTATTTTTAAGGTCGACGGAAATCAAACATTGAGAAAGTGTATATTGGGGGGATCCAGTTCCACCACTACCAAGTGAAACCACAAAAATGTCGACGATGTTTCGCATTGAGAATCAAATTGGCCATCCCGTAGGTCCTTGGAGAAGAACATACCCCATACGTCTTCAGAAATGTTCTATTGTATAATTAAAGAATAATAAAAATTGAAGACTCTAGCATAGCACATATTCCACGAAAGACCAAGAATAAAATAATAATAGAGAACTTCCATGACCACCATTCAGTAAATAAGTAACTTCCAAGCCAAAAATATATTCTCATCCTTGTACATCTTGCTCTTTTCCTTTTCCTAATCAATTAACTTTCCATATTTTAAGGTCAGGTTGTAAATCCTGTTGGTAAGAATTCTAGAATCCTGAAGTTACTCTTTTGATAGCAAACATCTGACGGGTTTCATAATTACATTTGCACTTATATCAGCAGATGAAAAATTAACGCCCAATGGAAAATGCTCCAATATACTGTTTTCATCTAATCACTCCCATATGTGCATGTGAATGATGGTTGTAGACTCTACTTCCAACAAAAATTATGATCACTAATAAAAGTCTTCCCTCCTCCGTTCCTGTTTCCCGTCCCCCATCCGGCATTAGCTTCATTTCTTACCACCTTTTTCAACACTTTTGGAGTAAAACATATACAATTACTTCAACTGTTGAAATATGTAGAATTGTACAAATAACGTATCAGTGAGAGCTTTTTTTTTTTTCCAAATAAGCGCTAGACAACCTGCTTGATTTCTGGAGGTGCCGGAACCTCGGGGGCCAAATCCTCCCTTTCTTCACGATCAGGAGCAGTAGTTTCGTCATCATCAGTAAAAATTTCTTCGTGCTCCCAATCATCTCCTAAAAGGTTAGACAGTCACATTAACGTAAAGGAATATTGGCAGTGGACTTAATGCTCTTCATGCAAATTAAAAGAAAATTTTCACATGTTTGAATATGAGAAAATGCATAGTGAAAATTTGAATCTCTTGGATAAGAACAAAAGAATTTGCTAACCCATTTACATCCACAACATAAAACCCTACGATTGATGCAATTAATTCCCATATGATGGCCTACTATCTGATAAACAAACAAATGGTGCAAATGACCTTCCATAGAGGTAGAGATGATATGATAAAAGCACTTAACCTTAAAATAAGTAAATAAAAGTTTTAGAAAAAGTCTTCTTTTTATTTGAAGAAATATAACCTTTCTCAATATCATCATCGTCCATGTCATGGTCACCTCCCCTAGGACCTTCCTCATCATCATCATCGCCGCTCTTTTTATTGAGGCCCAACCTGTTCTTCCTTGCCGCCTCTTCTTCTTCATCTTCTTCTCCCCTATCTGAGGCATTACCTTCATTCTCATCACCAGTAGTTTTCCTGCGCCCCCGACCACTAGCACCAACAGCATCTTTGTCATCAAACTTCTCGACTTCACCAAAAGCAGCAGGACCATTACTTGCAGCTTTCATCATCCATCTTTCATATCCATCAGCTGTTTTCTTTCGATTCTTCATTTTCTCTTCTGCCTCCTCCAACGTAAGTTGCTTATACTGTGCCACTTTGTTGAAATTGTACCTGGAAATTGAGGTTAGTTATCCCCTTGTCACCATGGCTGACTTGAAATTTTACATCGTGTTTGGATCCAATAGAACCATTGTCTCACAAAAAATATAGAATCATTCGAAAATTGAAAATGTAATAACCATGTATGAAGAAAACTTAAGTCAAACAACAAAAGACTGCAGCTCGATTCATAGCAAACTGACTCAAAGTTCACTCGTACCAAGAACCAGCAGGAATGGCAGTAAATTCCTTCCCTTGCAATACAAGCAAGTAATATGTTGCTGACTGTGAACCTTCAAGATGTCCTTGGAACTGAAATTGGCCCGTTTCATCTTCCAAGAGCCAGGGTCTATTCTTGTATTTCTCCTATGTTCATGGAGTAATAATTAATCAGGGTCAAGTAGGACACTGCAAATAATATTTAAAAAGGAAAAAGGAAGAGAAGAGAAATAAGCCACAAAACAACTAACTTGAAGTAAGAAACAATAAAAAGATAAATACAACAAGAAATCAACCAAATACATCTCCATGGTCAAAGCTGAATTATGATTAACAACACAGAGCAATATATAAATATTGAAGTACAAAACACACAATTACATGGTCCACGTCCAACTCATATGTAAGCCATATGAAACACCAAAGTGCAGCCTAATACAAATAGCAAGTATTTCTGTATTCCAATGAGGCAGAAGCTCACGAAGTGGCAAAAAAAGTGCACGAGACTCCAAATCTATAAATTTCCTAAGCCTTTGTTTCAAGGTAATATTGCAACTCCCAATCTTGTTAAAGAAGAAGGTGTATTTCCAATTCATTTTGCCGGGGGATAGCCTCAATTTCTTTTGCTCCTATTTTCCCCCAACAGAAACAGCTTCTAAAGGAATCAAGCTCTCGAAACAATTAATTATCCAAATACAAACTTTAAAAGGAATGCAAAATAGAAGTTAACTCAGTACCCGCAAGGCATCAGAAAGCTGGCGTCCTTGAAGACCTTCCTTGTAAAGAGACCATTTATTTTCAGCATTTCTCTTCCTCGAGAAGTTTGGCAGCCCACTCATGAACCTACCAATGAAGTAGTTCTTGTCGCTACTTGCACTTGCTCGAACATTGTATTCCTAAAATATTATCAGCGCTCTCAGAAAGAGAAGACAGACATGAAAATTCTTAAACCTGTCGTAAATAAAAATCCTAATCACATGAGTACGAATTTAACATATTGAAATCACCATGTTCCTTAATAAAGACGAGGTAGAAGACGAACTCTTATTAAGCGAGTTACAGTAGCGCCACAGTCGTAACATTTGCCCTTATTCTCAGCCATAGTTTTGCCGCAGGTCAAGCACAAAGTCATGTGCTTACAATTGCTCCCATACAAATCCGTCGAGGACCCGCATCCACTGCACGACGGCTTCAGCAGCAGATCGAATGACATTTTCCCACCTCCTTATTTAGCCACAAAAATCTACAAAACCGCCAAAAAGAAAAATAGCACAAATCACATAAGAATCCCAATTGAAAAATCTAGGGTTCCCAAATAACAGCCAAAAACTCACTCAATTGATGAAGAACCCCAACAAGATTGAAAACTTCAAGTTTCTCTGGCCGTAAATTTGCAGAATTATGACCAGTTGGTGCAGAATCCACGTCAATCGACAGTAGTTACAGGATCTAAGAAAGAGAGTAAGCTTTCTGAGATAGGAGAATTGCAAAAATCGCAGTTCTTCAGACCGAAACCGGAAATAATACTATGATTCTGAGTCTCGAGACCGCAGGCACCCTTAGCCCTTTTTCGAAGTAAATAATTGTTGTCTTATGAAACAAATTTTCTAACTTTTTCTGTATTTATTCTTACTCCAATCCTTTTCCTCGAGTAAAAAGGAATTATAACAAAATAAACCTAAAGTTTTAAAGTTGGTTATCGATATCTATACTATATAAATATCTATAATATTTAAAATTTTAATTTTATTTCATTAATATATAATTAAATTAAATTAAAATACAATGACGTATTAAAATACTAATAATAATAATAATAATAAATTTTAAAAAATTATTTTTTCTCCTAGATTTTAAATTTAGTTTTAATTTACTCTTCTATCAACTATCGGTTGAAATGACTTGTAAAATAGTGGTTCACTTTAAAAGTTGTCGATTTCATTTATGTTCATGAATTTAAGATATGTTGATAAAATGTCGATCGTATTAGGATATTTCTATTTCGTTAATCTAGGTTTTTTAATTAAGTTATCGGGATATTTTAAATTTAATAAAACTAGAATCATCTAAATTTAAAAGCATCCAACTATTTTCTCACTAACTTTACACCTCATCTCCATCTTGGCTTGAACAAGGAAGACAATGCACAGTACGCAGGTTGAAAAAAAAAGATGACTTTATTCAATGATGAGAGATTAAGTATTTTGTTTTTTAAGAGATAATTTATAATGAAAAAGAATTACCCAAACTCGTATTTGTGAGAGACAAATTATGATAAAAGATGTTTTAGGTGGAATGGGAGATTGCCACGTAAACGATTCTTTCGGTTCCGAGAATAATCTCAACCTAGACAGGTAGAATCTATTAAGAGTTAGTTATGTTATTTAGTTAGTTTTATTGGCATATTTTTTCAGTTATTCTCGCTTGTATAAATAACCTTAGTTATTTTTGGGGCAATATACCGAATATACCGAATTACATTTAATACGATATTAGGTCAGTTAAGTTTTTAAAAACGCATTTCTGTTTTTTAAATTTTGGTTTTCATTCTTATGCTCAACTTTTTTTTTATCTCTTTTACATACTTATTTTTAATAAATTTATTTTTTCACTTTAAAATTTCTCCTCACATAAATTTTTCTCTCTAACAAATTTATTTTTCCCTCTCTAAAATTATCGTCTCTAAAATAGTTATTATTATTTTCCGCTCTCTTCAAAATTTCTATCTCTATATCTATTTCTTTCTTTTTTATTAATACATCACTCCTATTTTTCTCTCTAAAAAATTAATATTTTTTCGAATATTTATAATTTATTCTCTAATAAATATATATTTCAATTTGTCTTTTATCTACATTTTTCTGGTTCAATTCTCATTTACTACAACTTCTTTTATATATTTTTCTTTATTAATTTATTTGTAACAAATATATTTTCTAACATTCTTTTGTCTGACTTTTTTCTCGCTATGATTTTTTTTATTTCTAAAATTTGTTTTTTTTCCCCTCAACTTTACTCCCCCTGAAACTTTATATTTTTATCAACTTTTCTCACTAATTTTTGTCTACAACTTTTTTTCTCTCTAAAAAATTTACTCTTTCTCACATTGATTTTTCAAAATTTTATTTTTATCTTTCCAAACTTTTATTTTTATGTATCTACATTAGAAATGAGACTCTTGCGGGCTCGAATCTCCACTTTAAGAATATAGAAGGCATATCCCACCATATACCGACCTTGTTCCCAATTCCATTTTTTAAGTAACTAATATATATTTTATTAATTGTCTTGCTATGAAAAAAATATTGAATATTTTTTAAAGCTAATTATTTATACTAATAATAATAAATTTTCAGTAAAATATATATGAATTATATATATTTATTACTTTTTATCTTAAAAATCTAAAATTAATTATTAAACCAGTCACGTGAAGATCCCATCTCCAAATGAGGAATCCTCAACTTCGACCTCGATTCCTATAATCAAAAAACATGGTGAAGACAAGAATTAAAAATTTTAATGAGGACGAGAATGGGGCAGGACATTACTGTTGTCATCTCTACTCCATAGATTTTTCTCTCTTAAACCTATAGTTTCAACTTTCTAACTTTTTAGAAATAGAAAACAAAATTTGGTTGTCAATCACAGTTTTGATTTTTTGTTTCTTAAAAACCAAAAACAAAATCCAGTTATCACACATATCTAATTTTTGTTTTTTAAAACTAAAAACTTATCAAACAAGCCGGAAATAATTATCAAATAGGACAATGAAAGAAAATTCATGGAGATTTGAACTCAGAGATATAATCATGTGAAAGAAGATTTTGAATGTCAGTTGCTCCAACAAAATTTTCCTTAAATTAATAAACTTCCCTATATGATTATGATGCATGAGTTAAAAAAAATGTGCCTCAACAAAAATTTCTTATAATTAATAAATTTCCCTAGAATTCAAATCTTTCTATCCACTTCAAAAGAGGATAACCAAATCCACAAACTAACACAAATGTTATCCATTCCCGCATCAATCAACTCCATTGTTTAGGAAACATAAAAGATGAAAACACCATCATCACCTAATAAACCTGCATATATCTACTTTACAATAAAACCAACAAAGGGCTCAAAAAAATATACATTTAAAGGTCAGGAAGAGATGAATTAAAAAGAATACTGATAACAACAAATAAAAATATGCATCAATCATTGAGATTATCAACAGTATAAGCATTTACCTCTAACATATCACTGCTCAGGACATTTGCCCATGTTTCGCAGCAGGGACATGCCATCTTCTATTACCAGAAAGTCGTAATAGAGAGTCGCGTCGAGGATAATTCCCACGGCATAGAATCAAGAACAACCAAAACATCTACGTATAGAGAAAACGGTTGGCTCATCTGACTCTGACTCTGGTTCGGTCTTTCTTGGACAATAATGCTTAAAGAAGGCCTTCACAGCTCCTTCTACTCCATCTTCCTTCTCCATGGCCTTGGCAAGCTCGAGCGCAGACTCTTTTACCTGGAATGACACATAAGTTCATAACAATCTCCGTAAAACAAGGGGCAAAGCTTCTACGACAGCATCTTATTCTTTTCATATTTTCCTACTAAGAGTTCAAATAGATTAATTAATTAATTAAATAAAAGCAAAGATAATCAATAATTTGCATCTTGAAAGTCATTCAAATTTGATTAGTTCCGATTTCTGGAAAAGAAAAAAAAAAATCAGCATAGGCATCATAGGCATCAGCATAACCATTCAAAACTTACCTTTGGATCTAGCATGAACTTCATAGCACCAACCAATTTGTCAAGTGATAACTCATCAATTGGGATAGGTGCAGGACCAACTCCTCTAGCATGTACCCGCTCACCCCAAAATGGTTGATCTCCAAAAATAGGGATGATCGTTGTAGGGCACTACAATGAAAAAAAGACTGAAAGTTAGCAAAAATCAATCATGCGGTACCGAAAAGACAAGTTTTCCAACGTGAAGCCATTACAGCAGCTTTTAGTCCGGCAGCTGTTGTTCCAGCACCACCATGATGCACCTGTAAACAAGATACAACATAGGGGAAACCCTTTAGATGCAGGAAACAGGTTAAAAACAAGCAAACGTAGTCAATATGCAAATAGTCATAGCATACATTATATAATATCCAACCTTTTAGTTACAGAAGGAAAAAAAATATTGATAAACTTCACACGTATTTATGAACCTTCTGTTATTTGAAATCACGGTCAAAATTACAGACCCAAGCCCGTAGCTTATTCCATTTTTGTGTGATTATTACATATCTCAAGTTTCCTATCAAAAAAAAGAAGAAGAGGAAAAAAAAAGGGTAGAACAGATTCTCCAGCAAAATTTGTAACTTTCCTGCTTAAATGAGCCAGCTATCCTTAGGCAAATTAGGCCTCTATAGCTTGGGTTTGTTTTTTCCATATCTTTGGTAATATTTCCTCACATCAATGAAATATTTTGTTTCCTGTCAAAATAAAAATCCATTTTAATTTCTTGAGTTTGGGCGGATACCCTATCTCCCAATCCTTTATACATTTTCATTTTCTTCATTTACTAATACAACTTGAGTTTTTTTTTTTCAAATTTGTTTTATTACATCATACTTCTTCAGACCTTTATCAACCCAAGCTAAGCCACAAAATTCAACCCACAAATTTATCTGCATCTTCTCTCAAATTTCCAACCCACCTCTCCAGAAATCTTCATCTCCGAATTCTGGGGCCAAGTATGCTGTTGTAAGTGATTTTTTTGGATGAAAAGAAGGTAATCTGAACAAAATTTAATAAGGCGTTCACAACCATATATCTAACTTATTTGCATGTGCATTAACCTATAGGAAGGTTCGGCATTCTGCCTCAACTAATTTGGCTGAAAGCTCCACATTAATTTTTCACTATACTCCCACCTCTTTGTTTAGCTTATTATTGAATCGAAGTTCTTGATTAGTATATTGTATTGTTGATTAGATGAAAAAGGAAACTCACAACTTCAGGTCTGAATACATAAAAAGAATGTGCTCAAGCGAAACATGCCAACACCTAGAACTTTTTTTTACAAGAGACAACTATGACTTCGGACCCCCCATTCAAACTCGTTCAAGCTAAAAGCCACACCAATTAGTTCTGAATCATCATGATGGCCTTTCCACCAACAAAACAACTTGATCCATAAATCTCCATTCTAGGTCCACCATTCTAATTCCTCAAGAAAATGGTCAAGAATATTTTTTTGAATTGAAAAAAAAATATAAAGAAACAAGAAACAAGAATATAAATAATGAGGCAGATTATTTGTTTTCTCAGCTTCTTTCAGGTGAAGGATATGTATCCTTGAACCTTACTTTGTGAAGACCTCTTATTTGTACAGATACATGATCATTTTCAAATAAAAGGAGAACCTTGCACTGTAACTATGCAGACTCACCACAGCCTTGCACTGTAAGAATAGCCAATCATGAGGGCAATTGTCCAATAAATACACAAAGTCCTTCGGTTCTGCCACTGGGAAGAAATAAAATTTAAGCTAAATAAATCAAATCTCCCAAAAGCTATATTTTCCAAGCAACAAAATTTCAGGGGAGGGGAGTGCATATGTAGTGCTAGTTACAATCGTATATGATGTGTCAGTAGAACATACTGAGAGAAATTCAGAAACTTACAATTTCCAAGACCGCCCCAGCCTTTGTTGATGATGCCTCTCTGCCCAGTAATTTCCAGCGCTTCTACAATTATTTGGGTTATCTTTTCAGGTTCTTGAACAGGCTGACATACAATAAAAAACTAGGTTGAGAATGTGAGAAACCTATTAATTAAGAAGGTTGTTTCTTGAGAACATGATAATGCTGTTATCAAAGAAATTGATCGCCAATTAGTAATATCATGAGATGTTTCAAGATGCTACTGACAATTGAAACTGAAAAGAAAATGTCGGAGATAAGCAGAATGTCAAGTTAACATCAAATGTGAAAGGTCAAATTGTCTAGGTGGTCTTTGTTTCTGGAGGGATACACTGTCACTGCAAAACCAGGCCAAATCGATTTACGAAAGGGAACTCATGGCAGTAGTTTTAGCTATCACTGGCGGCCCTACCTGTTGGGACAGAAGTTTGTTGTCTGAACCGACCAACAGGCGTTGAAGTACTTGCTAGAGCAGAGGATAGTGCAACCTGAATATCAAAAGTGGATCTCTAAGCTTCTGGGATATGACTTCGAAATACAATATAAATCAGGGCTGGAAAACAAGGCGGCGGATGCTCTATCTCGAATGTCGGAATCTCCTCAATTGGCAATGCTATCAGCCCCCGCGGTGATCGATACAGAGATCATTCGACAAGAAGTAGCAGTCGATCCCCACTTGGCCCAAGTGATAGCTAGTTTGACTGAAGATCCGGAGAATATGACAAAGTTCCGTCTGCAACAAGGAACCTTATACTACAAGAACAGGTTGGTACTCTCAAAGTCCTCTTTCTCTTATTCCTGCCATATTGCATATGTACCACAACTCCGTGTTAGGGGGTCACTTGGGTTTCTTGAGAACCTATAAGCAGTTGACTAGCGAACTCTATTGGGCTGGAATGAAAGAAGATGTTAAAAAGTATGTTAATGAGTGTGAGATATGCCAAAGAAACAAGACAGAGGCACTAGCTCCAGCAGGGCTACTACAACCCATACCTCTCCCAGACCGGATATGGGAAGACCTGACCATTGATTTCGTGGAGGCATTACCTAAATCCCAGGGGAATGACACCGTACTCGTGGTTGTCGATAGATTGAGCAAGTTGGCTCATTTCATTCCCCTACATCACCCATTCACTGCCAAGGGAGTCGCAGCGACGTTCATACAAGAAATAGTCCACTTACATGGCTTCCCTAGGTCCATCATATCGGATAGGGACAAGGTTTTTATCAATCACTTTTGGACTGAGATGTTCACGCTACAAGAGACTACATTGAAGCGCAGTACTGCTTACCACCCTCAAACGGATGGACAGACGGAAATCGTCAATCGCTGTTTGGAGACTTACCTCCGGTGTTTCAGCAGTGAGCACCCCAAACATTGGAGCCAGTGGTTATCGTGGGTGGAATACTGGTACAACACAACTTATCACGAGTCTCTAAACACTACTCCATTCCAGGCAGTGTATGGGCAGGCACCCTCTGATCATGTATAGAAACCAGAAGACAATGAATGCAACTCTCGACCAACAGCTGGTCGAAAGAGACCAGGCATTAGAACAGTCGAAGGACCATTTGAGGCAGGCCCAAGACCGAATAAAGAAGCAGGTGGACAAGCATCGCCAGGAGGTTGAATATGAGGTTAGAGAGAAAATGTATCTCAAGGTTCGTCCCTACAGACAGCGAACCTTGGCCAAACGAAGGAACGAAAAACTGAGTCCCAAATACTTCGGGCCTTATGAAGTCTTACAGAGGATCGGAAAAGTGGCCTATCGATTGAATTTGCCAGCACTAGCAGAAGTGAAAGTCCATCCAGTTTTCCTTGTGTCCCAGCTCAAAAAGGCGGTTGGTGAGTCCTCCACCTCACAACACATCCCGAGTCAACTCTCTGAAACCTGGGAATGGATGGCAGAACCCGAGTCTGTGTTTGATTTCCAAACTAACACGACAACAGAAGAAAGAGAAGCATTGATTAGCTTGAAAGGTTTGGCAAAAGAAGAAGCAACGCGGGAGTTCGTGCGTGAAATCAGCAAGCAGTTTCCGGAATTTCACCTTAGGGACAAGGTGACTGTCCGTGGGGGGGGGGGGGGTGATGTTAGGCCCCCGATTGTAAAAACTTACAGTAGAAAGGGCAAAGAAGTAATTGGGTAGGCATAGGCCAAAACGACCAACAGAGAGAAATGCTTAGATAGGGGCAGGGGAGTGTGTCCTTTTAAGGGGGAAGGAATGTCGTTAGGGATCATCTTCATTTTCTGTGTTTGCTACTGCATTAGCGTTTGGGAGAGATTCCCCACCCTTTCGAATTGGTGGGTAGCTTTTGTATTGCCTTAGGGCATCTTTTGTAAAGCCTTCGACTCTGTTTTTATCTGAATCAATGAATAGTAAGATGATACCTCACATCTTGGTATCAAAGCAGTTCGGTGCTGGGAGGATCGCCATCAAAATGACGGTGAAAGAACTAGAAACTAGGTGTGAAATAGTAGAAAAGGAAATCGCCGGTGTGAAGTAAGAAATCACGGCAATACACCTGAAGCTCGATGAGCAACAGAAGCTGAGTGAAAATATTCACGTAACGCTTAAAGCGTTCATGGCTGAGATAATCGGCAGGAGTCCCCGTCCTATTTCGTCAGTAACAAGAGAGACCTCGACATTGAAAGGGAAGGCAACCACAGGAGAAGTGGCCGAGAACAATAATGGAAACCAAAGGAATGACAGGAACCGTTTCAAAAAGGTAGAAATGCCTATTTTCGGAGGAGAAGAACTCGAAGCGTGGATATTCAGCGCTGAACGCTACTTCGAGATTCAGAAACTGATGGAGGAGGAGAAGATGATCCACAACGACATTCCTTCCCCCTTAAAAGGACACACTCCCCTGCCCCTATCTAAGCATTTCTCTCTCTGGGCTGTTTTGGCCTATGTCTACCCAATTACTTCTTTACCCTTTCTACTGAGTTTTTACGATCGGGGGCCTAACAGATTAACACTAATGATAAAATACAGTCTAGGAGTCCAAGTTTTTCTTAGTTCTACTCGTATGGTGGTGCAATATGTGAAAGGGTACCAATGAATGTATCAAGTTCTTGTTTCTCCAGTGCCCCTTCTCATTTTAAGTGATCAAGGCTTAACATCAATTGGGTCTTTCCGTAAAATGATAAAATCTAAAAGAATTCTTCATTCAAATATTTTTAGGCCATTCATTTATTGAGAAGTCTAAAGCTCTTTCTCGTTTAGTTCTCGTTTTTTCTCTTTTTGGGAGGAGGTTGTCTCAGCCCCCATCATTAGGCTGTTTCTTTTGGTTCTTGTTCAATGAATTGTCTCTTATTCAAAAAAGAGAAGACTAAAGTTCTATAACTAAATGGTTCTCTTGCTATAATGTGGACATTTGGCTTGAAAGGAATAAAGGCATCTTCCAAGAAGAGGGAACCAGATGAATAAACGATTTACATCTTCACCACTATTTTTTACCCATTGTGCCAATTCCACGACATCACATGGAAGGATATCTATTTGAACTTTGTTCAATTAATTTCTTAATGAAAGTTTCATTCTTAAGTAATTGGGAGGGGATCTCTCTTCCCCCTGCCCTTAGGCTGTTTTGCTCTTTTGTTTTATATATCTAAGGTTTCTAAACCAAAAGGAAGGAAAAAAAAAAGAGTTTCATTCCATAGCAAAATAAACTAAAATTAAAAATATACAACCTCTTTCATACCCACCCCAGAAAAGAGGAGCCAGGCTTTCAATGCAGAGAAAGGAGAAACTTTTAAAAACTGAAATATCAAATTGAATGGAGGGAGTAATATGAAACACTCACAAGGCTACCAAAACCAATATAAATAGGCTTGTCACCAGCCTGAAGCCAATTTACAAGCGTCTCAGGAGGTTCATAATTTGATGCAAGATCAAGGAAGCAAAATCCGACCACGTCCACCTTAGACCCCCAATCTGAAAAAACCCAAGTTTTAAAGCTAGAACCATAAGATTCTATGTGCTAATGATCAAGAATGACACATTCTATATTCTTTTCCAAATGAAAAAATTACAGATCCTGCAAGCATGCTGTTTTATATTATGAAACAACACGGTAAATTTCTTAAAGAGTAACTTGTTAATAATGCTTTACAGTACAATAACAATTAATAATTTCAAGAATGAACCTTTTGGTTTAGGAACAAGATGCGGGCTCCATATATATCCATGTGGCACATTTGATTCAGAGGCATGAGAGCCACTTAAATAAGTGACAGGTCGTAGCCTCAACCTTTTCTTCCTAAGATCATTAATCATGTCCCGTATCCCAAGCCAAATTAAGGAGTCTACAATTTGATATGAGAGCTGGAAATTACAAAGAGTCAAAGGTCAAACTAGATTTGACTAAATTTGGTGAAGGTGAAAAAATAAGTCAACATGATGTGTGTGTGTGTGTGTGAAAAGGCAGAAGGCAGCCGTGATAGAATTACCCGATAGCCAGCCTGTTGCTTGACACGGGATAAAGGATGAGGAAATTCACTTGTTGGCCTGGTAAGAGGAGGAAATAATACATGTTTCAAACTTTCTCACAGAGCACATGGCACAAATGTAGTATTCATACAATATAACTCAGTAATAGTATCTCCGTCAAAAAAGAAAAACAAAAGTACGTTGTCTAGGGCAAACTTACGTCCATGGCATTGTAAAAAAAATGTGAATTGGAATGTTAAGTGCCTCTGCCACATGGGTATGTCCTATAGAAGCATTGAAGAGGTAATTGTAAAGAGTTTCTTCACAAAATAACAAATTAGATTGTCACACGAGAATTTAAATGAGCTTAGATGACAATGGAAAAATGTGCCACCGTCTTACAACCTCATTCCAAGAACCCTCTGCCCAGGATGAGAAAGACTGAAAAAAGTGGAGAAGTAAAGAGAACTAATGCTTTCCACAAATATTAAGCAAAAGCATAGTAGAATAACAAAATGAAACCTGAGAGAGGTTTTATCTCTTACAGAAGGCGGTAACATTGTTCTTTGTTGTTCCTTCTAAAGGACAATGGTTTACTTTGTAACTTTCAGATGTAAAAGTTCATGTTTCTTAGGAGAGAAAAAAGGGCGTATATATATATTTAGTGGGAGGGTCTTACCATAAGCTGGTGGGTTGGCAATGATAGCATCAGCTTCAAAGGCAATGCCAGAATCAATATCAGGTTCTTTGCAAGCTGGAAGTAACGAATAAATGATTTCTTTCATTTGATTCCTTTGAATGGGTATCTCAGAAGGCCCCGAGGGCAAGAAACCCTTGTTTTTCACCATGTCTGTTGCATAAGGGTAATAAATTGCTCACAAAACAATAAATGAAAAACAATTGTCTAAATTCTCTAACAGAAGTTAATAAGTAAATCAGATAAATATTCAATCATTTGAATGATTAGATCATCGGACGGTTGGCAGAATATTTGTCATCATATTATACCTAAACTCAGAAGAAAAGGCAGCTCGTGACAGTAAAAGAAACACTTAGCTTTGAACAAGCCACGTACAAATAAAGAGTTGTTCATAGACTTGCACGGGGCACTAAGATTCATAAATCTAATGATGAATCAAACATGAGCTGGGAAGATAACAATTGAAATTAAAATAAAAATTGCAAGGGGAGAGAACCATAATTAATATCTTCCCAGCAATAAAAGATAAAAATGGAAGGTCTCATAAAGAGAGGAGAAACAAATTTCCTCTATCAGGTACAAGTGAAAATTCCTGACAAAAGAAATATAAGTAAAAATGGGAGATCACTAGCATGCAATCAAAAAAATTTTGATCCATTACAAATAGAATCTGATTCTCTTTTCATTTATGTTACTTTTTTCCTCATTTATTTGATCTCTTCATTTTCCGTACATGATTCTAAAGCACAAGTACATGTCCCTTATTTCAATAATGTTTTCTTCCTCGAGAAATATCATACATAAGAAATGGAGCATTGCTTGCTACCAACTCGGGCATAATCAAGAATTAATTTCAATAAAAATAAATAAAGCAAGTTCGAACTTGGCCTTGACAAGGTTAACATGAGATTAACAGAAATTGTTTCTCGTTAGGAGATTTTGAGGGGACAGAAAGAAGAAGAAAAGAAAGAATGAGGAAGTTGTGGGATCTCCAGATGTTCCATAGGCACTATATTAAGCAACTGCTGATTAAAGTATTGTACCAAAATAGTTTCTCTGACCTCTACTTTTAACGTGCTTGAGCTCAGGAAGACACTAAAGCACAAGGTAGAATGTTTATGGTGAACTTACAGCTCGCAAGAATCTTCGGATCTCCACCAAGTGGATAAAACTCCAGCCCAGCAGTTAAAACAAACTCCTTGAAATTTGAATGAGTAGCAAGTCTAACACGATGACCATAATCCTGCAAACATTGTAAACACACATGAGAATAATTATTACCTCAGATATATTAAATAAAAATTATAATAATATTTGATTGCATGTTTTTTCTATCATTTTTTAACAAGAAACAAAATTTTCATGGATGGATGAAAAGAATAAAAATGTTGGAAGATACAAACTCCCACAGAGAGTGAAAAGAAAAAAACAATACAACCAAACAAAATAACAAAACATAGCAAAACAAGCTCTTCAAACCTAACAAGTTTCCAATCAAACCTACGGCACCAAACTAAAAGATGTCAACCACTGGCTCTGAACAAAAACCAGCTAAAATCAAAGAACCAAGAAAAACCACAGCCATCAAAACTTCACAAATTTCAGCCTATAACAAGATCCAAAGTAAAAATGTCAGCCTACCAACACCACCAAAGCAAAGTAGAGCAACATGAGAATCCACAAAGAGATCTCCTCGAAAACTAACGTGAACCCTTCGGCTTTATTTCACAAAGATTAAATCCAATTTCTTCAAAATAATGCAGAAGAGCTTCCTTATCTAAGGCAATAGAGGGTGGACAAAGTATTTCACTATCCTTAGAATGACTCTTGGACAACCCAAGCTTAATATCTTCCAAACCGGATTTTCAGGGTAGACAAAGTGTTTTTTCTATCATTTTTAACAGGAAAACGAATTTCATGAAATACATAACAAAGCCTCAAAAATGCCAAGGAGTTACAAATAGACTGTCAAATTGACTATGGTTGTAGAAATAGGGTAATTCAATAAGAAATAGATAAAGAAGGCTTTTGTGGCCAAGGTGTGGGCTTTTTGTATGTACCAAGTTCAGGTTATCTTTTTGTCCCACACGTAAGATTGATAACTTGATCCTCGAAAATTTTGGGGAGGCCTTCTTAAAGGCAAGGCTTTTGTTTAGCGGAATTGTGCTGCGAGCATTATGGCTCATTTGGAGAGAAAGTAACAGTAGGTTTTTTAGATAAAAGGTCCTTGGAGGATGTTTTTTATAGCAATGTATAGCATATTGCTTCGTGGTGGTCTATAAACCACATGAAATTCTTTTGTAATTATAACCTATACTTGATAGTTAGAAATTGGAAGGTTGCTATCGTTTAGTTTCCCGGGGAGGGTGATCTCAACCCTCTGCCCTTAGGTTGTCTATTTCCTTAACACCTGCTAAAAAATTGCAAAGATACTTTTTTTTCTTTTTTTGAACAAATATGAACTTTTCATTGAAAAGATGAAAATGAACAATAATTGTTCAAGGATACAAACTCTCGAAAGAGTGAAAAAGAAACATAAAGATAAAAATACAGAATCTAAACAACTGAATTACAAGGCCAAATAAAAACATCACAACTGTTAAAAATAAGAGAAAGTGAATAACGTGAGAATGGCTCAGAAAGAGAACACCAATGATACTGCAACACCAAATGATACTTCTTCTTCTCTTTGAAGAAATTACCACCTTAATCATTCAGCCAAGCCATTAGGGAACCAAATATCTCCCTACAAACCCAAAGTCTCTATATATCCTCAAAAAGTTCTCTTGCTTCTTTAGTAGCTTTTATGCCATTTAACCAATGAGATCCAAATGTGTTTTTTTTTCTAATAAGAATCGGAAAATATATTTTGAGACAGCAAAAGGAAACAACCTAAAGGTCAGACACCCCGCTGGGAGAAAACTATAAACTGAAGAGCTCCAAACACGTTAAAAATAAATTGTTTAGTAAGCAAAATTAAAGAGATACTCATAAAAGTTCCATACCTGTAAACGTTTTCCAATTGCAATAAATGGCTGTACATCTCCACGTGTTCCAACTATAAGCATTACTATTTGCAGAGGTGGTATATCCTGGAGGTCTGTTGCTTCGAGAGGTTCTTCTTCATTTGTTTCATGATAGGCTTCCTTTGGTCCAACATCAAGAGTATGAGGTTCAATGTCTTCATGGACTTCAAATTCCACAGTTCCATTGTCTTTCACCGTGGCTATTCTGTTTAACAATTTAAGCTGTACGGTTTTAAAAAGTTAGTATAGAAAACCTTGTTCTAGGAATTTTACAGTAATTTTTAAGCAAAGGGGGAACACGTTCTGGGTTCTGCACCACGGCGTCGCCAGTAGAAAGAAAAAAATGTAAGCTGCATTTTCTCATTGCAAACATGCCAGTTAAAAATGTCATAAAGAAAAATTTTTAAATGTGAATCATCACCATGAATGCGAAAAGAAATAACACATTTGCAGAAAAGTTCAAAGACATAGTATATAGCTAACTGTCTAACATTAACGTGATTGGTAAACTCCTATAAAGCAACAAACATAGTTTGAAACAATGAATATAATCTTGATTTCATTCCTTACCATGTAGATTAAAGTTTCACATGAAGAGTGAAAGAGGGTATTCTTTAGCCCAAAAGTGTTAACATTTTCTTCATTCGAGAAAATACGACGCAGGCTGGTGTAAATCATAGTCAACTTTAAAGGCTTGAGGTTTCTTTTGGATTTTTTTTGCTGCTATTTATTTACTGTGGGGCAATTGTCTATACTGTTCAATTACGAGTAATACCAGGTACAATCTGTCAAAAATACCTTTAAATATTCAGCTTATTTGTCTGGGAAGAATATTATAAAATTTCTAAGAATTTGTTCTTCCGAGATCAGTTACATTATCCTATTTCATCATTTTAGTTAAATTAATCTTTCGAGAGTGACCCTAGGAGTTCTCTAGACAAAAGAAGAATATACAAAATATAGGAGGTATTGTTAAACTGCAATGCTCAGCGTCCAGATGAGGTCATTTGATTCAATAATCAAGGAGTGGTCAAGGAGTGGCCAATTTATAAAGCATTAATTAAAATTCATCGTTTGCACCAAATAGGTATCTTCCAATATACCTGAAATGGAGTTATCTAAATGCAATTATGTTTAGAGTAAAACAATTGCAGACTTCTGATTAGAAGAATAAATAGAGAACAACATAAAACTTCTAGGTGTAGCCCTACAGGGCTAAATTGTAATCTGCAATGTACCTTATGTTAGACAAAATAATTTGTTATTGTTTCTGCAGTATTATACCTTCCTATGAACAGGAATCTTGTCATCAAAAATTTTAGCTGCCTCTTCAGCAAGAAACTTATGTTTGTGCATCTCAGTCTTTGATCTTTCTAATTTATGCTGACTTGAATCAGATTCCAACTGGTCAACACTTGATGTCTGTATTGGCATGGTGTTGACTTTAAAAAGAGTCCTGCTGGAGATACCTGAATTAAAAGAAAATTCATATATCCCAGTGGTTTTATCAATTTTGATTCTTGAAATAAAACTAATGTGAAAGCATAATTCTCCCATAATGTTGGTATTTAGATGAACATGTCAAGAAAAAAAAAATGTAAGACCCGCCAATTATATCTGAAAAAAAGTGAAGGGGAAGATGCTATATCGATAAAATGATACCAAGTGTTTTATATCTATAATAATTCTAATTTGTGATAAATTGAAATAAAATAAAATAAATTAAAGGTACACAGAAACAGGGCACAAAAAATCTTAATAAAAATTTCAGGCTATCTATCTACAATATGATAAAGGAGGCCAACCTTTTTTTCTTTTTGAGAATTGAAGGGACCACAACTTCAACTACATATATCTCAGCACCAGTTGTTATGTGCATAAAAATAACAAAATCGAATAACAAAGTTTTAAAACAAAATATATTGAGAGGAAAGTATATCCCGCACCATACTTTAAAAACAAAATACCAAATCAAAATTACTTCTATACCGCCAAGTGGTGATTTGACATGTGAAGTCTGGGTTGGGACATAAACAGAGGTTTAAGATCTAATAATGCCATAAAAAACCTACAAGGTGGAAGCATAAAAGGGATAGGCTGGCAATGCGACCAAAGTTCTATATTGGCCAAACAAGGGGAAAATCCATTGGTTTAGAAGTAGAGGACAACGTCTCCTTTTTGGTGAAACTCAAAGTAAAACTATAAAGGCTTATGCACAAAGTGGACAATATCATACATTCATACCATAGTGGAAATGCGAGGAGGTCTATTGTCCTAACGTGATACAACCTTGGACAAGCCTATACCCTATTCATTTTCTTGTTTGAAGATTAATACCTCACAAAAGAAATAATATAGTACAACTCAAGGTTCAAAGCTTGGCAAAGTTTACAATGACCCGGTGACACCATTGTGTTGTAAAAAAATGATGAGAAATTATATTTTTTCACCAATATGGCTCAGCCTAGTCAATTGAGTCATGCTCCTAAGTAGACAAAGTCAACTCTGACTTCTGATTCAAACTAGCATTTGGAAGATACTACTAACATATGGTGGTTACAATATATAAGTTAGGTTGAAGAAGATATGTAGCTCAATGACATCTAAAGACATTGGTTAACCATTTTAAGTAATGTTGATAGTTCAAGTAATTCAAAAGTGTATTAGTGCAACTTACTATCCGATGTGTTTGGATCATGATTAGTAAATTTTAGCTTTTATCTAAGCTTCCTATCTACTTTCTTCCACCTGCATGAATCGTCCAATATCAATGCAAGTTTTTTTTTTTTAATGATAGAAACTAAACTTTCATTATCAAAAGGGAGGTACAAAAGTGGGAGATGAGATATTCCCACAAGCCAGGGAATTACAAAAAAGCTTCCCAATTGGCAAAGATCTAAGAAACACTGTCAATGCAAGTCAAGTTACATTCGTCCCAGGACCGTCTGACTACCTAAAACCATTAATTTGAACCATTAATTGACTTCAGAATCGATCCAAAATACTGTTTCCTTCCCCTCTACCAAATAAACTAAAACCAGATAAGTTCCTCAATAAAATGTCAGAAGTATTGTGGAATTTGGAGCACTTCGACGAATAGATGGAGGATATTACGGATATATAGATGATCAGTATCCTCGTTCGTTTCCAAATGGATCACAACAGTCTAAGCTCCATGACGTAATTATCAAAGCAAGATATAATAGCTGCATTTGAATTATAATTTGGAAAGTGGATCAAAGTGAAATTGCAACAGGAGCCGACACCACTGAACCGGAGTACAACAGCAACAAGATTCGGAACATGAACTAACAGTGTAACGAGCTTAATCTCAACCTTTTCACAAGATTACGGTCGACAACTGGTGTGGATTAAGAAGTACATCGAGTACGAACCAACAAACAAAAAAAAAAGGAGACACGAGAGATCCATCTGCAGAGTATTAGCCAACGACACTAAGCTATCAAAGTACAATTTTCACAACGCCATGACCTACAAACCTGGAGAGTCATTGCCGCCATTCTTTTCGGGACCAAGGCTATCTTCAATTCTAACTTCTCTGCTCGCCATTCCATTACTATCACTACCATTCTCCCTCCTCGTATCCTGCTCCATGCTGACTTCAACTTCGGAGGAACTCAAGGACGAGCTCTGGTGCCTGTCGAGCGTCTGCCTCATCGCATCGGCGCCGGAACAAGGCGACGCAATTGAGATCCAACGATCTGGACAGGGGACTGAACAGAAAGTTCTGATTCCAAGGAAATGATAACAAACAGAGGAATCTTTCACCTTTTTTGTGTTTGTGCCTTTTTCTGCTTCTTCTTGTTCTTCCTTTTTCAGGGGACTGTGGTGAACGAGAGGGAGAGCACGTTCCCCATCCACGAGTCGAGTTGAGTTGGTGGGCGAGTTGTGATGGATGCCAATTGCCAATTATGTTGTAATTGGGGTTCGATTCGATACGTGGCAGTTGGCACGTGATTTCCTTTTGCGTGGTGTTTTCCTCTGTCGTCTTCCGCCGTCAAAGACGGCGACCGGACGAGACCCAGCGGCGGGTTCGGTCACTTGCCTTCTTTTTTTCAATTAAGGTTAAAACATTTTTTCTCTCCAAAAAAAATTGTTGCTAAAGCTCCTATTTTCTTTTGATTTTATTTCATTCAAAAAGTATTTCTCTTTCTTATTTTGATGGCTTCTTTAAAACATTAGTTGGGAAATAATATGTATCAATTAGTATGCTCATGTTAAAAGAAAACTTAATTGATTAAATTATAAATTTGGTTCATGAATATTCATAGTTTATATTTAATATGCTCGTGACTTGTGAACTTTAGAAAATATAAGGACAACTTTGTAAATTAACCAACTTAGTTTAAAAATATATAAAGTAAGTAAATATCAATGTCTTCGAATTGTTTTTATATATTCCTCCTAACATAAAGTCATAGATTCACGCTCTAAAAAAAATAATACTAAATAACTAAAGGGGTTATGTATTCACCATTTATACTTGTTATGTTCAATATCAATTTTGCTTATTTACCGATTTTTAAATAAAGTCTGTTAAGATAAAGTTTTGGATAATGTATGTCAATATATTTATAAATGGAATATTCCATATTGATATTAGGAATCAATTATACATGTCTTGTAAATTGAGATCTATAATTTATGTAATAAGTGAAATAACATTGATAATGTGAGTTTGACTTAATGCGAACTTGAACTTAGTTGAATTGGTTAAGGCACTCCGATTATAAGGTAATGAGTTTGACTCTCACTCTATCATAAATTTTAGCTTAGCAATTTATGTATCTTGTGTATTCTTAGGGATAAACTTTGTCTCATGCCAAAGCAAGCATAGCTCAACGGTAATTGGCATAAGGAAAAAAAAAAAAAAAACTTTATCTCCTATTTTGCTTTTTAATTTTAATGTTTTTATCTATTATTTTTATCTCACGTTTGTAATTCATCTTTCTCTCAAATTCCACCAATTATGTCTCTCTTCCTCCCTCCCAATGCTATCCTTCCTCTATTTTTCCTCTTTTTTTTTCTTTTTCATATATTTGTTTGAGCAAGCATGAACTGAAAAACAAGAGAAATGATGTGAAATGTTTTAATAAAATTGTTCTCAAATTTATTCTTAAAATTTGATGACTTTATCTTTATTATATAATTATAATTGTTGCAGTGTTTTAATAGTTGAATAATATTTAAAAAATAAATATATTTAAATAAATAATTAATGCATTCATAAATTAAAAAGACAAAAAACGTGTAAGTTTGACTATAAAAAAAGCACATTCATATAAAAAATAAACAAAAAGCACATTCATATGTGACTATAAAAAATAAACAAAAATAAGGAATATGTAATATGAATGTGCTTTTTGTTTATTTTTTAATTTCCTACCAGTATTGAAAGAAGAAAAAAAATAAAAAATTTTTAGGAGCACTTAATCAAACTTCAATGGTATTGTTAGAATATATACCCATCTGAACTTATTATACACTTTTCTAATACATATGTACATATGTTGTAATATTTTAATTTGATTAGTAATTATTTATGAGTTTTCTTTTATTATTTAATTTGAGAGTCAAGAGATCGAAATATTTTATCAAATTGTGGGGAAAAAAAAGAAAAACCGTATTTGAAAAGGAGAGGTTAAAAATTTATTAATTTTATATTAAATTACCAGCTAATTTTCAAACTCTCAGAACACAAATTTTAACAGATATAACATATATGGTACCTTTTCCACTTTACCAATTTGTTATATTTTGTTATTTTAAGAGTAATTGGTCAAAAGATGAATATTTTTTACTCGGGAACATTAAGTCAACATCTAGTTGTATAATGATTTGAGCTCCACAACATTTCAGTTGGATTGTTGTATATTGGATGGGATGTATTAGAAAATACCTATTGTTGATAAAAAAATATATATCATAGAGGGGTTGAATCTTGAAAACGAGATATCTGCATCTCAACCTAACTAATTACGTATGTTATTTGTAATTTCCCAACACATTATCTCAACGAAACACAAATTTAAAACATTTATTTTATGTTTTGCTCATAATAATATATCAATTTTATTTAGGTAGCTTGATTATAATATTTAATTAAATTTATCCAACTTTATTTTATATATATTAAAATAAAATAAAAATATAACGTGCAACACGTGTTTCTTTTTAACTAGATGTAATAAAAAGTACAATGTGTGTTGTCGGTAACATGGGACTCGTGTCTGAGAATTGAGATTCAGTAACGTGACGTGGTCATCCCATTTGACATGTTTTTTTACCACCCACTTAATACATCCATCATATAATAGTTCACACCGATGTCACTATAAACCTAACTTCATTGTTTCCCATTAATTATATTTTATATATTTTAGGGACTATTTGTTTTGGGGTAGATGATGAAATTTCAGATGTTTTGAATTTTAGATGTTCGTCATCTTCAGATAACCACGTTTGTTTCGTAGGTCAATTTATAAGGATACCTGAGAGTATTTGGATAGTCATCTTTGTTTTGTAAGATTTGTTCTTGGAGATGTGTTAAATTTATGAAATCTTAAAAAAATGTACTAATATTTATATAATTTATAAATTCATTTAATATAATATATTTATTTGAAATAATTTTATTTATTTTATTTATTTATGTGTTATTTTGTAGAACAAATTAATTGATATTAACTTAATATATATTTCATTTTTAACTTTAATAATTTTCCAGAAAAATAATCATATAATTTCTGCTATCAGTGAAATTTATTTATCCTATCATCACATTATATTTTTTTAAAAAAGAACAACATCACATGTATGTTGGTCGTAAAAATATTGTTGCTTTAAATTATATATTTATAATAATAAATATTATTAATAATGTAATTTCTCAAAATATTAAAAATAAATGAGGATATTATATAATTTAATTGCAATTTATTTTACATATAAATCTAATGTACAAATATATTTAATAGCATAAAGTTGTTTATTAGTGCTGACTACATTGATTTATTTTAATTATAAATTTAAAATATTAAAATAAAGAAGGGTAAAATATTAAAATTAATAAAATTGATGAAAGAAAATATATGGAGAAAAAAATGAATAGTAAAAATGTTAAAGAAGCTATCCTCAACACGAGAATCTTGGAAACCCGTGTGTCAAAAAGGCATCCAAAACCCGTAAGATGCCTCCCCATATGAGCATCATAAGATATCCGGACATCTCAAGATATCCGGGTATCTTACATTCCCGCAAAAAAAAAAGTGAGAATTCAAATGTCTGTCAAATGAGAATCTCAGGTTCCACGAAACAAACAGCGGTATATGATACAACAACATCAATCTCATTCTCATTTTTTATTAGAAAGGTTACGAACCTATATAATAAAATATTAAAATAGTATTCTAGACAGTTTTAGTAAATATTTGTGATTCCAACAAATTTATGGCAAACAACATTAAAGAAATAACAATAATATTCACAATTTGAGTGATTTTATTATAATTCTTTGTAAATAAATGATAATTTTTTTTAATACAACATATAAGGGCGGGAGATCGAACTCACGACCTATTTATTGGAGATATATGTCAATTACTGCTGAGTTATGCTCGCTTTGGTAATAGTACCTAAATTATACACACGCAAAAAAGAAAACCAAATAGTTTTAATATTTTAGATAGAGTTTTGAATCAAAGTTTTCCCGTTGATGATATATGTCTCGTGTGTTACGTTATATTTATATTATGTTTTTTTAATACAACATGTTAAGGGGAGGATTCGAACTCACAACCTCTTACGTGAAGGTATATGTTAATTACCATTGAACTATGTTAGTTATGACTATATTTATATTATGTTATTGATCAAGCATTTTATTATTTGCTCTCCATGATACTATATTTAATATATACGTATAAAACAATATTAATTACGAAAACTTGTGTACTAACAAAAAAAATTATTACGAAAACTTGTATAATTGGTCAAGCATTTACACCTTTGAAGTTACACCCAAATTAATGAGTGAAGCAATATTGTAATTAATATATTTATGTAATTTATCAAAATATATATATGTATGATTAACGACCATAAACAAATTGTAGCCATCTGAACATATCTTAACTGGTTAAAATATCTATTTCTGATCAAAATATCGTAAATTTGAGTCTCCGTCTCCATCTCCATGTTTACACTAAAAAAATGTAGCTTGATTTTTTTAGTTATCTCAAATTTAAATAAACTAGTCTACCCAATAATTAGGAAAAAAAGTCTACAAAAACTCAATTAATCAAGACTTCAAATAAGAAGTAGTTGGTTTATCTTACTATAAATTACAAATTAACCTGCATAGTTAATGTGACACTTATGTTAATAACCACGAGTGAGAGTTTAAATTATTTTAGATTGGTGATTAACTGAGTTAATAGTCAATTATAACTTAATTCGATGGATAATATATATATATATATATATGTTTTTCTCATAGAATTCAAACCCACGACACTTAGATTGAAAATAAATGTCTTGATCGGTTGGACATAATTGATAATGAATAATTTTATTACAGTAAAAAGGTGAGAGTTAAACCTCCTATGCAATTAATTGAACTAAAAGTGAAGACAAAAATTTTGGACACTAACTTTAATTTCGCTTCTTTTTTTTTTTCTCACGTCAAGGAGTGATGTGATTACTCTTAAAAAATATATTATTTCGCACCATGCATTGAGATTCGATTTTTATGCTTGAATATTTGTATGTTTTTAAAAGTAATTTTTATTTATAGTTTATAGAAGGCATATTTGCTGTTACAAGTAATACAAAATAAATAAAAGTTCAATAACTCAATAAAAAACCATTCGGTTTATTTAATTTTAGACTAAATTATAAATTTCATTGGTGTCACACTAATTTAGTATATATAATTTTAATTGTTGGAATTTAATCATTATAATTTGAGTTTGGATTCATATATATTTTTAGAAGTTTCAACTTTAGTCAAACATCACAAATTGCATGTAAATTATTTTATTTTTTTGCAATGTTTTATAAGTTGTTATCCAAGACTAATTCAATTAGTCAAATATATATATTTTTTCTGTTGATTTAAGCTAAATATAATTTGTTAAATCATATTGCAACGCGAAAAAAAAATCTCATATATTCAATTCAAGAATAATTTAGGATAGCACACATAATTTGAAAAGATTAGCCAATAAAACAAAATTAAAACTAAAGTAAATAACAAAAGATTATTATTAGGTTAAATAATAGAATATATTAAAACTAAGGTAAATAACAAAATATTATTATTATGTTAAATAACAAAATATACCCATCATGCTGTTTATTTCAAAATATTCCCATTGCTTCAAAAGCTTCGCCATTACCTTTAATCTTTCCTAAATATTAAAAAACAAAACTTTAAGTAAACATTTTTTAATATTTCGAAGAAAAAGTTAAAACAACGTGGAAATTGACGTGGTATTATAAGTCCAATTTTACTCTAAAGGTTTTTTCCCCGCGTCAACGGAGTTTGCTTATCCACTGTGTACTCAATTTTGCCATAATTTCCATTTTAAAAACAATAAGTTATGTTACACTATATTTATTTTCAAGCTTAATCTAAGTAAGCTTCCACGTTAATTGCTACATCATTTTAGATTTTGGCACGTTAATCTTCCATTCAAAATATTAATGAATTTTTTCAGAGGTATGGTTGAAACGTGTATGAAATACCAAGGATAGTATAAATTTTTTGAAGGTATATAAGTAGTTTTGAAACAAAAGGTAAAATTTGATATTAATTATAATCTAACCTTATTATTATTGTTAGTTTTTTTCTAAATAAATTGTAATATTTTAAATTAGAAAGACCAAATTTATATTAAATTGATATTTAGGACTCGTTTGGTAATATTTTCTCATTTTTAATAAAAAAAATAAAATAAAAAATAGAATTGCATTACTTACGACCCATAGAGATTCAAAATGATAAAAAAAAAATATATATATAGAGGAATAAATTGGAAACAGGAATTAGGAATTTTTTTTTGGTTGTTTTTAATATTTATTATATTTTAGAAACTGTTTTTGAAAATATTTCTCAAACACGCGCCCAATTTCGTACTGAGTCTATGACTTGTTCAGAAATTTTGGTGGGAAAAAATGGAAGCGATCTCCTTCACGCTCTATCCTCTAATGCCGAAACTAGAAGCTTTCAGCGTTCAATTCCCATGGAGGCATGTGAATTGGAACAAATATTTTGGAGTTAGAAGAAGCTGTCAAAAAGAAAACACGGTTGATTTCAATACTTGTAGTTCTCCAATCTTTGAGTGTGGAATAATCTACCATGGCTGCTTCACAGTGGATGTAGGCTTGATGCTGAACCACTCTAATACTCGTCTTCGATTTTACTTCTTCCTCTGTAATTTTCTTGTTGAAATGTTCCTTTCCTCAGTTTCTTGCATGCCTTCGTAAGTTGGATCTTCGCGTGTGGTTCTATTCTTCGAAAGCTTGACAGCACACTGCGCATCAACAAGAAAGCAGACACTATGACGAATTCCTTCGGTAAGGTTGTGGATAATTTCAGTGCCAAATCTATTCCATCTTTATTTATTACGAGCTTCTTCTACACCCAATCACGAATTCCTTCGGTAAGGTTGTGGATAATTTAAATGCCAAATCAATGCCATCTCTAATTATTACGAGCTTCTTCTATACTCAATCACGAATTCCTTCGGTAAGGTTGTGGATAATTTCAGTGCGAAATCAATTCCATCTCTATTTATTACGAGCTTCTTCTACACTCAATCACGAAGAGTTGGAATTGAAGTAATTAACACCGCCATTTTAGAGAGAGCGCGATGGCGAAGGCAATCAATAGGCAAACGATTCTCCTTCAACATCTGCAACCGAGATATTCGCCTTCTCTTTCTCAGACCGATGAATCCGCTGCGCTTTCGGTGTGCATTCATAATTTATCCGTTAATTTCGTGTTGTAGATTACCTAATTTGCAGAATATATCATTCGCCTACACGTTTGGTTCTTTCAAATACTTTTAGCGGCTGATTTCTTCTTGATCTTCTTCCACGATCTACATTTTTGTTTGCGCATTCGGCAATAAAGGTCTTCTTCGTGTCTAAGTTTGATTTTCTTTGGGCAGTCTTCTCTATGTGCAGATGGACAAAGTAGTTCACATTCATACCACCGGACAGCTGCTTCTGGAGACGATGTTGTAATTGTAGCGTAAGTTTTATTGATTTATTTTTTCATTTTCTGGGTTCGGGATTAATAAGTTCTGAAATTGTACTGCTTCTTTAACCGATATTGCTCGTTAGTTGCTTGTTTATCACATTATTGTCTGTCTCTGATAATCTTTTGCTGGAAAAAAAAAACAATTGTAAGCAGGGCATACCGTACAGCAATTTGTAAAGCAGACACAGGGAGTTTCAAGGATACTCCTGCAGACGACCTTCTTGCATCTGTTATAAAGGTTTCATTCATTCAAATGTTTACGTTTTTCTTCTGCACTTGTATGAGATTTTTAATCCAATTTATTTTCTGTTGTTTAGAGAGTCTCTCTAGAAAATGAACTGTTGTAGTGTTGATGTAGGCTGTCATTGAGAAAACAAATTTGGATGCAAGTGAAGTTGGTGATATAGTAGTTGGCACAGTTTTGGCACCTGGCTCTCTGAGAGCAGGCGATTGAAGGATGGCCACGTTCTTTGCTGGCTTCCCTGGTACAATATTTCGTGTTCCTGTCTCCCATATGCATCTTTCTTTTAAGCGACAGTTAATATTAAGGAAACGGTCTGTACTTCTCTCCGAAATTTTGACCTCAACTGGTCAATACAAAATGAGGATAGCTTTATTTCTACGAGAATTTGTGCCGACTTTTAACATAGTTTAGATGGCTAGGTATTAGTGACTTTCTGTTAAGCATCCACGTCAAAAGTTAAAAGAACTAAATATCGATTTTGAGATGGAATTCTATGAATATTAATATGGTATCACAGTCCAATAAACTTAAACAAGTATCTGATCCAAAAAGGGAATCCAGCCAAGATTGGTGAGCTCAAAAGAGCCACCATCTTGAAGGACATGAAGGATCCCACATCGAAAATATCTGTGAGAGTCCTATTAGGGGTATAGGAGAATATTATTAGTTTGTTAGTATGAAGGGGCAATATGGTAATTAGAATTGGTAATTAGTTAGGTAAGATGGATATAAATAAGGGTAGTAAGGGAGAAGGAGAGTACCTTTGGCAATAGTATTGTGTGAGGAACTTGAGAGAGTTCTTGGGAGAGAGAGGCTATTGATATTGTAGTTTCGGTTTGAGATTGCAATATAATTATCTAGTTACGTTCTTGTATTTGGGATCCTAACAATATCAGGGACCTAACCAGATTTATAATATACATGTCATACTCCTTTGGCCAATAGATTATGAGATTGAACCCATGAATATTGATACTCTCATAAATCCTACGTTTGAATCTCATTCCAATGATATTCAATAAAAAACAAAGTTATGTTTGTTATAAAAGCGAAGCATAAACAAACATAGTTTTATTTCCATTGGATTCCAGGGTCCAAAATTCCGTCCTCTATGACAATTTAGCTTATATTCTTCATATTTTGTCTTTGATGTATCAGAATCAGTGAGCTTAAGAACTGTCAGTAGGCTGTGCTCATCAGGCCTTCAAGCAGTTGCTGATGTTGCTGCTGCTATTAAAGTAGGATTTTATGATATTGGTAAGGATAATCGAAGTTTTAGTTCAGTCAATAATCCTTTTTGTTCCCTATATTTATTGCCCTAGAGCAAAATCGGTTCATTTTATGAAATTTTCTTGAAATAAAAAATTCAAAACTTCAGAATTTGAGAACGCAAAAAGGAACATTTTCTAGATATTCTCTTGCATGCAGGCATCACAGCTGGCTTGGAGTGCATGACTGTTGATAAGATTCGCCTCCTTAGTAGAAGAAATCCTAAAGTATTTTTTTTCTTTTACATTTTGAAGAAACTTGATTGATTTGGCTTGCGTTATTTTTTAAGTAATAAAAGGTGTTAACAGGTTGATACTTTTCAACAAGCTCGAGATTCTTTGCTTCCTATGGGCATCACTTCTGAATATGTTGCCGAGCGCTATGGTGTGAGTAGGGAAGAGCAAGATCAAGCTGCTTTAAGTTCTTGAATTCATTCAGATGCTTTTAAATTTGGCAGCCTTAAAATTTATTGTTTTAATAAATCTTGATTTTAATTCTGACTTATAAATATATACATATACATATATATATATATATATATATATATATATATATACACATATATATATATTATTTTAACATTGCAATTCAAACGAACAGGTAGATTTGAACCTTCAATATATAAAAAGAAGTTACTAAATAGCTTGAACATTTGAATTACATTTATTACCATTTCAACTGAAATCGCCTTTTATTCACACAGTGAAGAGACCAAAATAAGTTACCTAAGTTAGGAACACTCTTTAGGAGTCAACAAAGAAACGTACTTTAATTTGAGTAAATTGTGAAAGGAGTAAAATTATTGAAAGAGCTATGGATTGAACACCAAGAGGAAGAAGAAAATTGGGCCAAGTCAAGGCCTTCACCTCACAAGACATAAAAGTTTTGGCTTCCTCTTCATTGGTTTGCAAGATAATCTTGAACTTAAATATTATTTCTGTTCTTCAATTGATAACTCAGACCTCGCCGACTAGTGAAAATTTGACATTGGAGTGATTTCAATAGGTTGAATCACATATAGGCATGCTGCTGCTGCAACTGCATTGGGTAAATTCAAAGATGAGATCGTCCCTGTTTTCACTAATGTAATTGAATAATGACTCCTTTACTGGGCAAAAGTTATGCACTCATTTTATTTTCGTGGTCACTTACAAATTTTTTGCCATACTCCAAAGGTCATGGACGCAAAATCTGGTGTGGAGAAACCTGTGACTGTATTTGTGGATGAATGCATTCGTCCAGGCACAAACATGAAAGATTTGGAAAAGTTGAAGCCAAAATTCAAGAAAGATGGCTGCACAACTGCAGGTTTTATGTTTACACAGTCCCTTTGCTTATTTATAAAATATGAGATTTTGTTAATTCTGAAATTCATGTCATTTTATAGGGAATATTTGTCAAAATGGTGATGGAGCTGCTGTGCTCCTTCTCATGAAAAGAAGCACAGCTATCCAGAAGGGTCTTCCTCTTCTTGGGATCTTCAGGTATGAAATTTACAATAGAGTTCACTACGTACAGTATAAAGAGTGGGGGAATCAATCTTCATATTGAAATAAATATGACGAAAATCAAGCATGAATGTATGAAGTAATCTTTCAGTATATCATCTATCTGTGTCAGGTATCTGTTCTAATGAAAAAAACACACTTGTGATCGTGAAAATATCAACCTTTTCATAATGTCATAGCAATTACTCGGAATATATTTTATTTTTAAGTGTTATCAGGTTAGAGAGAATGTCACTGTACTTTAACAATAATTTTATTTTTTATTTTCTCAAATATTATTCATAAGGTTATTTTCCAAAAGGTATACCAGTTTTTAGATCTTTCTATCATGAAGAGAGAACATCATTTATGGTTTCCTCTCGGATAAAAACGGAGACAGAAATCCAGGGAAAAGAAGAAGGGTAAACAGAAAATGTTCTGCAGCTGAAGGATTTTGTTTTTGTTTTTTTTTTTCTTTGGGGGTAAATTCATGCTGGAGTTTTGCAGCAGTTGGTGTTGATCCAGCCGTTTATGGTATTGGACCAACTGTTGCAATTCCAGCCGCTGTCAAATCTGCTGGTCTTCAGCTTCAACATATCGACCTGTTTGAAATTAATGAGGTAATATTACTTTTGACTCTCAGTTAAAATGGTTTAAGGAACGGAGATGATTACAAAAAATGTCTTTCTTTATCCTCTTGAAAACACAAGAAATGAGAAACCAAAAACGAGAAACAGTCCTAAGGTTCTAGTTTCTCTTGTTCCCCTTTCAATGAACTCTTTTGTCCTCCTCTGTTATCTCAGACATTTGCATCTCAGTATGTGTATTGCTGTAAGAAACTAGAGCTTGATACTGAGAAGGTGAACGTTAATGGAGGTGCAATTGCCCTCGGACATCCTTTGGGTGCAACAGGTAATTAATCTTAAAGTTTGTTCATCATATTTCACATCTCTCATGTTCATTTCTATTTCCATTTGCCACACACCCAGCATGATATGTCTGAATCTTTTAAAATCATTTCTATGTTTTTCATGGAAAGTAATTCTTGAAAACCTTAACCTTATGCAGATGATAAAAGTTTTTTTATTTTTCCATTTGTTTCAGGTGCCCGCTGTGTGGCTACTCTCTTGCATGAAATGAAGCGTCGTGGGAGGAACACTCGCTTTGGTGTCATTTCTATTCCCACAGGTCTGTCTCTCTAACCCCTAGCACTTTCCTTCTTGGCCATTTTAGCCTAATAAGAAAAATAAGGTTGGAAGTATAAGTTTAAGGTGTGTTTGGGAGTGATTGATCACTTTTGTCATCGTCAAAATCACTTCTATTTTCATTGAACATGTTTGGCAAATTAAAGAATTGATTTTAGGAAAACATAAAATCACTTAAAATTTTTTTATTTTAAGTTATTATTTGGATGGTGATTTTAGAAAATCAATTATTCTTAAATCTTTTTTTCCAAAATCACTCCTACCGTCACTCCCAAACATATCCTTAGTTTGAATTATGTCTAAATAGTCTATAAAAACAGGTCCCCCTACTCTCAAATTTGTGTAGGATAATGCGGTGGCTTGAATTTTTAGATATTTCTTGAATATTAAAATTTGCATCCCACATAAACTTTTACTAACTAAGTTTAGCAAGAATTTATCATATACAAGATTGAAAGTTCAGGAATTAATTAGAAAATTTCAAGAGTATAGGACTAAATGGACATGACTATGAAATTTTTTTATCTATTAGAAACTAGTGTGAGGACTAAATAGACACAACTTTACAAGTTTAGAAACCAAATTTATAATCAAACCTAAAAATAAGTATGGTTAATTATGTGGCAGTGAGATGGTGTTACTGATGTTGAAGGAATTTGCTGTGGGTTTCAGGCACAGGCATTGGTGCTGCAGCAGCTGTGTTTGAAAGGGGTGATTCCGATCGAACAGTCCAAACTTTAGATTTAGCCTCAGATATTAATCTTCATAAAGTTAATAAATAAACACAAGCAAACTAAGAAAAATATACACCCATATACATGTGAAAAGCCCTCAATATGAAATAAAAAAATTAGGATAATCTTCTAAATAGTCGTTATTAGACATGTTAAGAAAATCGCAATGATAATAATAACAATATTTTCAAGGAACAATTTTATTTTTGATTAGAAAAAAATTGGTTAAAATTATCTTTTACCTATTATTATAAATTCTAAAATATGTATATATACTATATAGGATAATCTCATTGGTGTGGATGCTGAGAAAAAGTATATATTTTTTCTTTTATTGGGGTGGCTTTCGCATTCACAGAAAAATTTTGAAGTTCTTTAAAGTTTTTGTATGATTTGAACATTCATAGCCGCAAAGTTGTATGTATTTATTTATTTATTATTGGATGGAAGAAGGTTGTATTTTTAACGTATGTCTCAAATAGTTTTGTATTTATGTATGTTGTTTAATTAATATCATCAGAAAAAATATATATATTATCAATGATGAGAAAGGGTTTTTTTTTAAAAAAATAACATGTGGACTAGAAGAAAAAACTTATAACATTTTGGTTGAAGATATATTTTAATTACTGTTGAGTTATGCTGGTTGAACTCAGTTAAATTGAACCTTTTTTTCTATCATATTTTGTTGAGTTAAAGTATGATCCCTACCTAAGAAATGAAAGAGTTATACAAGAAAAATAAAACCTAAAAAGGAAAGGACTAACATTTTTCAAGAAATAATAAAATGTTTTTGGCGTGCAATGTAATTTCGTCTGTATAAATGTGGAAGGAGTCCATTCTATTTCAACAAACTATTTGAACGTGTTCTAATGTAACTACCGCGGCTCGTGGCTGTGGTGTGGCCGACAAAAAGCATTGCTAAATTTCCCACGACTTTCTTCGAAATTTTGATGGCAAAAACTCTGAAAGCTGCGGTGAGTGGCCATGGCCGGTCTCTTGCTTCTCTTTCCCCTAAATCACCTCACGATATTTCACCGAAACTTTCGCGTTTACCTGTGGGGGCGCTCACAGACTGTGATGTGACGACTTTTTATTTTCCTTTTTAGTGAATTTGGGCAGAAATTTCAGTGCCCAACTAATTCCATTTCCTCTATTTATCACCAGATTCCTCTGCATTCGAACCCTAAGAACTTGGACTCGGAGTGATTAGCATCGCCATTGTAGAGGGAGAGACAGAAATGGAGAAGGCTCTCAACAGGCAAACCGTTCTCCTCCAACATCTGCAACCAAACTATTCATCTTCTTCGATTTCTTCTCAGACCCATGAATCTGCTTCTCTTTCTGTATGTGTTATGCCCACTTTGTAGCTCCTCTGTTAATTTCCTGCTGCGCACTTTTTTTGCTTCGCTCTGTTGTGGATACACGATTGATTGTGTGTAAATAGGATCAAATATACAGTAATCTATTAACTTAAACTCTGAGTTCAGCGGTGGTCTGAAATAGTAGTTTCTGTGCTCGATCTCCTGGTCCAAAAGGGAGCGATTTAAGCTCTATAAAATTTCTACCTCTGCATTTTGGTGAGGGGATTTGGCAAATAGAGGCTTTGTTCGTGTCTAAACTTGTTTTTTGGCTTGGGTTTGGGCAGGCTTCTGTTTGTGCAGCTGGAGAGAGTGCTTCACATTCATACCACCGGACTGCTGCTTTTGGAGACGATGTTGTCATTGTAGCGTAAGTTTGTTTGTCTTGTGTTTTGTTTTTTTCTCCCTCTGATGTTGCTTGGTTAGCTCTTTATGGTTTCTGATAATCTTCTGCTGGGAAAAACCAATGAAAAACAGAGCATATCGTACAGCTATTTGTAAAGCAAGGAGAGGGGGTTTCAAGGATACTCCTGCAGATGACCTTCTTGCATCTGTTCTAAAGGTTTCATTCATTTAGCTTTATTTGGTTTCTGATTTTCTCTTTCTAGCATATTCTCTCTTTCCAACTTGCCCAAAGTTTTTTTTTTTTTTTGTTTAGAACTTACCAACAAAAAACCAAAAAGAATTTTTGCCTATGTTTTCATTCTGCACTTGTACGAGATTTCTTTTTATTTTTATGACCCAGAGTCGGAGCTTTAGTTCCCTCTATTAGGGCACCCGCAACCACCCAAGGCCTAAACTAAGGAGACTATGCGACCTCTGAGTAGGTGTTACTCAGAGACCTCATGCCCTTGCCAACAAGTTCATCCTTGGGGCTGCTTGTACAAGAGTTCTAATGTGACTTATTTTTCTCCTTTTCTTTTGTTTAGAACTTCTGTCTAAGAAATGGATTGTTGATGCAGGCTGTGATTGAGAGAACAAATTTGAATGCAGGTGAAGTTGGTGATATAGTAGTTGGCACAGTTTTGGCTCCTGGCTCTCTCAGAGCATCTGAATGCAGAATGGCTGCTTTCTATGCTGGCTTCCCTGGTATAATATTTCTTCACCTTTCTGTGTTTTTGTTTTACATAGAAACAGCTTTTATTCTCTCTCTTAAGTTTTGACTCAAAACTTGGAGTGCTTTACCAATCACCAATCTTTTGAAACCATGAGACTTATGTGTTTGTCATAGGTTAGTTCAACTTTGTTCATAAACTTTAATAAGCCTCTAAACTTTTAATTTTATGTTTAATTTGGTCACTGAACTTTAAAAGTATCTAATAGATCTTGAACTTTCAATCTTGTGTTTAATAGGTCTTTGATCTATCTATTTGATAATCTTTAAAATTCATGGACCTATCAAATACAAGATTTGTTTTTCTGAAGTTCAAAGATTTATTAGACACAATCCTAAAAGTTGAAAACTAAAACTTTTAGTTTAAACTTTGTTATAAAATTGAATCATGAATAGAGAGATGGCTTTGTCTCGATAGATTTTGAGAGCCCAAAATCTTATCCTCCACAGCCATTTGGCTTATGTTTTGGATTCTTTCTTTTTGATATATCAGAAACAGTGAGCATAAGAACTGTCAACCGACAGTGCTCGTCGGGCCTTCAAGCCGTTGCTGATGTTGCTGCTGCCATCAAAGCTGGATTCTATGATATTGGTAAGGACAATTGAACTCGAAAGCCCGAAAAGGGAAAGAAAAAAGTGATGAAATTGTTTGATTTTTTGGCCTTAACAATATTTGTCTTGCACAATAGGCATTGGAGCTGGGTTGGAGTGTATGACTCTTGATAACATTGGCCGTGTTAATAGGAACAATCCCAAAGTATGTTATACTTTTTACCTCTTAAAGAAGTTGATTGAACTTATTTACCTTTGTATTCTAAGTTTTAACTTATTAACGTTAATAGGTAGATGCCTTTGAACAAGCTCGAGATTGCCTGCTTCCGATGGGCATCACTTCTGAAAATGTTGCCCAACGATATGGTGTGAGTAGGGAAGAGCAAGACCATGCTGCTGTAAGTTCAATAAATTTTTACTAAGAACAATACTCAGGTGTTTGCCGATCAACACTCATCTTCTGGTTGACCATCCACTAAAAATTTGTTTTTTGAAATGCAAAAAAAAAATATAAATAATTAAATATCATTGTCTACCCTTTCTCCTATTTATCAAAAATTTAATGGTGGTCGGAAAGAAATGGGTACTGTAGCACCTAAGTTTTATCATTTGATTATAGTCTATGAATAAAATTGAGTTAAATGGGGTGGACTTAAGCCAAATTAAACTAAATAGTTAATATATTGAAGCTTTGTTTTGATACTGTAAACATAAACTTACAATTTCAACTTAATGGTTTTTTCTTCTAACAATTTGTTTGTGTCAGTAATAAAAGCTTATCCTGAAATAAACTTCTTAGTATTTTTTATGGTTTTAGGTATTATTATGAAGTATTCTAATATTACACAACTAAGAGGTGAGCAATTGACATACTAGTGATTCCAACAGGTTGAATCGCATCGGCGTGCGGCTGCAGCAACGGCATCTGGTAAATTCAAAGATGAGATCATCCCTGTTTCCACAAAGGTAAACCGCAGAATGACTCCTCCAGTGAAGTGAACACCGTGCATTCATTTTGCTTTCTTGGTGTCACTTACAAACTTTTCACCATATTTTGAAGATCATCGAACCGAAATCTGGCATTGAGAAGGCAGTGACTGTATCTGTGGATGATGGCATTCGGCCAAGCACAAACCTGGGAGATTTGGCAAAGCTGAAGCCAGCATTCAAGAAAGATGGCTCCACAACAGCAGGTTTGAGACTGCTTTGCTATAATATTGTATTTGTTGACAATGGGAATGGGATTAAATGAATAGCTAATTTTGATAGGTAATGCTAGTCAAATTAGTGATGGTGCTGCTGCAGTCCTCCTGATGAGAAGAAGCACAGCTATTCAAAAAGGACTTCCTATTCTTGGGATCTTCAGGTATCTCCATTTTCTTTCTTACCATTATTAAGGCCATTCCATCATTGTGCAGCTGCAGCTGAGGCACTGTCTCTTCTAAAACAAATTGATGCAGGAGTTTTGCAGCAGTTGGTGTGGATCCAGCAGTAATGGGAATTGGACCAGCTGTTGCAATTCCAGCAGCTGTTAAATCTGCTGGTCTTCATCTTCAAGATATTGACCTTTTCGAAATTAACGAGGTGGATTTTTTTACTTTTAGTTTAGAAGTGTTTGAAAACTTGAAGATAGAGAAGAATTGCATATAGCTTGTGAAGTTGAGTTGGTTCTGGGTTGGATATGGGCAGGCATTTGCGTCACAGTATGTGTATTGCTGTAAGAAACTGGGGCTCGATTCGAACAAGGTTAATGTTAATGGTGGTGCCATCGCCCTCGGCCATCCTTTGGGTGCTACTGGTATTCCTATTATATTTCTATCCTTGCCTCTTCGTCCAACACCCACCCACCGTCATGTCTCGTCTCATTATTTTGTTTTGGTTTCAGGCGCTCGGTGTGTAGGTACGCTGTTGCATGAAATGAAACGTCGTGGGAACAACTCTCGCTTCGGTGTCATCTCCATGTGCATAGGTACCTAATACCTGTAAACTCTCTTTATAGAATCAATCAGAGACAAAGTCTCAATTTACATTATATTAGAATGAATCTATGTTTATGGTTGTGGGCAGGCTCAGGGATGGGAGCTGCTGCTGTGTTCGAAAGAGGTGACTCTGTCGACCACCTTTCCAATGCAAGAACTGCGATCTAGACTTTTTTGCTTTTACCATAAGAATGTGTATCAATCGACAACTTTGCACTTGTTTACACCAATAAAAACTTATCTTCACCTCTTAATTGCTTCATTTCAACTCAACTTTACTTTTTTGCCACTCAATCCGACGTATCCATCGACAGCAGTCAAATTCACTTCAGAATTTAGCCAACAGATTTCTAATGTAAGCAGTGAATCTAAAAGGTAAATCGCTTTACTTAAATCAAAATACATGATAGTTATAAGGTTAAGGGTCATACAGAAAATAAAACCTTGGGGGTTGCTGGGAGCCAACTCATAAAATGGTACAAAGTTTCCCAACCAAAAGTATATGGCTATTCGTATTCAGCCACACCCATCCGAACTTATTCTGGATCCGGGGATCCACCAGGGACCAACTGCACACAAACAAAATGTTTCAACAATCACATGTTAATAACAACTACTTTGCCTAGAAGAGCTTACGCGCACGTTCATGTTCACTAATCTTAAACCAAAACTCGACCACCTTACATTCACATTGAATAATCTTAAAGGACAATCGAACCAACTTACATGACCAATCTCATTCTCATTGGAGAACTACTCGATCTAACAAAGTTTGGCTCAAGTTCTCTATTCATTTTTGCCTCTAGTTCAAGTTCTCTATCTAGTTTGTCTGGATGAGCTCACACACAGATGACTAATAATCTCATGGAACAACTACTTGCTCCAGCAAATCAATTACATAGAAGGCATGTGAATTTATGACTAGCCACTTTGACCATTAGGCCAAACCATGACGATTCCTTCTAACTACTATTATTGTCATTATGAAGGAGGATCACCCACGACCATGAAACTTCGCCTCTTACACAATCACTATCCATCGACATAGGTGATCATCCACAAGACTTGTGGCTTCTTCAAGCAAGTGCATGTAAATATTAAGACTATGATTGTTACTTACAATAGCAATATTGTTCCCATTGAGTAGAATCTGATCCAGCTTTGTTATCCGTCTTCCCTCAGCAGTAATCTCACTGCAATGTGTAACAGACATAGTTAATCCATATAGTACATTGAATAGAGTGCCATGAGATTTAATTCAAACAAAGAGGAATTAGGTTTGTATAAAAGACTGCAAACTACACACATGGGCAAACAAAAGGTGTGTGGGGGAAGGAAATTTAGAGACAATAGAACACATCCTAGATTCTGATTGATCACATGTTGGTTAATTTAGGAGCAACTTTATCACTTTATGGAGCATCATAAAACCAAAGGAGTATGAATTTTTTACTGTTTCAATAGCCAAATTAACAGCCGAAACATAATAAATTAACTAGAACAAGTTCTACAGAAGGCTTGAATCGTGAGTAAATTAAATTAGAAAAATCAATAAAAGGTTCAATCCAATGTCGAAGTAGAGACAATTTAACAAATTTCATATTACTCCTAGTGCTCTTGCCAAAACATTATTCATTTATTATGACATATCCTGTCTTAACTTGTTATCTTGTTCTTTCTATCCCATATGTAGAATTGAGCAGTGACACAAAGCATGGTCACTGGCCCCCGATTTGTCAGGAATCAACAATTGAAAGTAAAAAACCAATAATAAGCAGATAAAGGTGTATGCATGTGAACAAGTGCAAGAAAACAGACTAAGAGAAATAAAACGATCAAAATGGCAGTATGGAAACTGCTACTTTTTTTCCTCCTGCAGTACTTCTCGACACTTAAACCAACTCTTTCCTTCCATGTTACTTGAGATTTCCAGTGAACAGGAAATGTAAATGGTAATCTTCTCTTTCTACCACTATACTATTTCCACCATGAATAGGAATACTTTGTTTAATGAAATGTCAGCAGAATGCATATGGTAATCCTCCTCTCTCACAAACTTTTTCCCTCTATGTTATGGCATGTTTAGGAGCGATTTTGGCACTTTTGCCATTTTTTGGAATCACTTGTATAGTTGTATATCATTGTCAAACATTATTATTTTAAATGAAATTGATTATGACAATGACAAAAGTGAATTTAATCATGTCAAAATTACTTTTAAATATGCCCTAATGTTTGACAATGAAATACAAATGATAGCAAAAATCACTCCGAAACATACCCTAATATAACTTGAGATTAGGAATCACCTTCTTAAACTTCTGAACAAAGGGGTTTCTAAACCCTAACTCAAAAGCTTTCCAAAGGCAACCTCTCCTAAGATTGGAGAATAACAGAGGGAACAAAACGGAATTGCAATATCAATAATTCAAATTGCTCCAGCGCAGTCTCCTCTCTCGCTTAAACTATGTTTTCAGTCGCAAAAAGACGGACAAATACAACATTAACCCTACTTCTTCCAACAATTCACCTCAAATTCTCCAACACTGAAACAAAACAAATCATGCGAAACATAAAACATACACAACCAAATGAGAAAACAAGGAAACACGAGTTCAGATCTTGCAATTCTGAGACAGGCCCTTACTATTCAGTGACGTCTTCGAGAACCATGTTGACATAAACATCGAATCCCCTGAGAGTACCCACGAGCTCCTTGTCGCCTTTCATAATGACCCATATTTTGGACCCTATACATCGGTCGATTAACTCTGCAAATTCCCACCAAGAAACCCAGTAAACGATAGTTCATTTGGTGCGAAAATAGAGGGGGAAACGACAAATAAGGCGAAGAAGAAGCAGAGGCGAACCCGAGGGGAGTAGCTGTGAAGGATTGTTGGCCATGGATCGAGCAAATCAAAAAGAGTCTGAGGCTGAGCGCACCTCCTGCGAGAGTTGAAGCCGCGAAGTCAGTGTAGACTGTAATACAAAGAGGCGCGAGGTCTTCTTCTAGGCAACAAAAAGTGATAAAACATAAAAATAAAATCACTTAAAATATTATTTTATTCCTCTACTTTTAAAAAAATTTATGATTTTGATCCGCATTTTAATTTTTATCTCATTTTTCAATTATACTTTCAACATGAAGTTATAATTTATATATTACTTAAACTGTATTCATGATTTTATATTCAATAGTTCCCGGTGTTATCAAATTTATGTTAGAATTTTACAGGTATAAACTAAAATAGTTACTTTAACAAATATATGGACTAAAACGAATATTTTAAAACTACACGTACTAAAATGAACCAAAAACTAAAAATATGTGTACCAAAATAGTGTTTGAACCTAAATGGTAACTTTAAATCGAATAAAGGTTCATAGAATGTTTAATCGGAAAAAAACCCAAATAACTAAATAATTTGTTTTTCAAATGAAAAAAATAAATATTTGCCTTGAAACAAAGTTTAATAGGTTCAATTATAAAATTAAGTCTATAATTTTTTTAAAACATGTAATAGATTTGAGTAATTTATTGAATATATGCTTCAAATTTAATGTTTTTAGTTTCGTCTAATGATATGTAGAGTGGAGTGGGAGGTTCGAATCTTAAATCTTCTGATCAACAAGATGCACCATATTCGAATTTGTAATTTAAAGACTTGTAACTCCAACTTATTATTAATATAGTACTGTTGCGATTTTGAGTTCGAAATACAACTTTAACATATAAAAAAATTACTGGATCAAAGTTATGTTCTATTATCGATATTAGAATAATGTTAAATTATACGTCAGAAGTACATCAATATAAAGTGTCTATTTAATCTACTAGCTTGAAAATTGTCGGACTATCAAGTTAAACACCTTTCATTGAATATCTACTCAATATATCTGTTAAATAAAATTTAAAAATAGTTTGCTTACCAATATTCTCTGATAAATCACCAAATATATCGCATCAATATTTCGTCACAAGGTTAACAGTATGAAATAAATAAAACTAAGATAAGTATAGTTCAGCAGTAATTGATATATATATATCTAACGAATAGGTTGTGACTAGTGAGTTCGATCTCCCCTACATGTTTATTATAAATTATGAGTTCATAACACTAGCCTATTCTTATTTTGGGTGGAATAGATCTACTAATTATTTAATTCCAATTAGCATGCGAGATATTGAACTAAACAAATTATATAAACTAAACTAAAAAAGGTATCGTGACCAATTTCAATAATTGAGTTTATTGATATTCCGGTATAGCATATACTATCACACCTCATTTCCTCCCACTTTTATACCAAGTGATTTTGAATTCAACAATATGTAAGATAAATATTCGAATTTTTAACTTTTTTTGTGATATAATATATACATCATAATTCAAAATTATGATAAAGTAGACAATCTTTTTTTTTTTTTTTGAAAATAATAAAGTAGACAATTAAATATATGTTTTAATTAAAACACTAAGGTGCAGATAACATTTTAACATGGCTTCATCATAAACAATCAATCTTTATTTTGTTTAAAAAAGAGGTGATATTTTCATGAAAATTGGTGGAAGGCAAACATAAATTGAAGTAAAAAGAGCAGGCTGTTAATATATTTGAAAGCAAATTCCAAATAACAGTACAGTGAAAATTAGAAACAACGGTAAATAAATAATGAATTTTAAAATACAAATCATCTTTCGATGTTGTCCCCAATTTCCAATGTCCATAATATTTTAAACTTTTGTATTTTCTATTCACAATAATACAAAATTTTCAATTAACTTCATACATTATTAAAATCGAAGGATGAGTTGATAACACAAATATACTTAATCAAACCAATTTGCAATAATGTTTATATGGGCAGGGTTTTTTTTTGTTTTCTTATTTTCAATTTGGAATGAGTAAAGTCGACGAAGAAACGTTTTCATTTATCTTTTATAAATGTTGAAAAATATAAATATTTGACAATTATTATTGTTTTTTCGTTTTCATTTTTAAGAAATGTCTTCAAAATCACATATTTTTTGAAATAACAAAACAAAGTCTTAGGTATCCCAAAAAAACCAAAGTTTGTTTGTTTCTTTTGTTTCAATTTCTAATTTTTAAATTTCAAAATTTTTCGAAACATAAATAAAAATATTATTTTATAATTTTAACCTATAAAATGTATAAAATAAATATAATATAAATATTTAATGTTTAATTAAAACATTAAATCTCATATAAATTTTTTAATATTTAAAGTTATCGAACATAAATAAAAAAAATAGTTACTGCTAATAAAAAAAACAAGAAACAAGAAATAATAATTAAATACAATTAAATTTATATTTATTAGAAATAATAAACGATAAATGGATCTATAATACTATTTAAATGTCACACTACTGATCTATTATTTAATTGTCATAATATATTATTATTTGTTAAAATGCAGTACTAATTTATTATTTAATTATCATAATATATTATTATTTGTTAAAATGAACGTAATTTAATAATAATTGGTATATATATCCAATCAAAATAGTCTCCGATTCGTACTAAAAGAAAAAGAAATTATTTATTTATTTTTTAAGTAACACATCATTTAACAAGAAAAGTACAATGGTTGAAATTGATTAGGAAAAAATATACAATACAATATATAGATATATATACAATATATTTACTTAAAAACGTTTCATAAAGAAGGAAAGAAAAAAACCTTCCTCTGAGAGAGAGAGGTTTTAGGTTGTTCTGCTCAAAGCGATACAGTTAACTCCTCTGTGGCCCGTTAGGGTTTCTGTCATCTCCCTCCATCGCGTCGCCTCGCCACATCCAATCCGCCATGGACAGGTACCAGAAGGTCGAGAAGCCCAAACCCGAATCACCCATCAACGAAAACGAGATCCGAATCACAAGTCAAGGCGCCATTCGAAACTACATCACCTATGCCTCTACATTGCTCCAGGTATCATTTCCCACTTCAATATACTTCTTACTTCCTCCTTCCATCGTCTGATTGCATTGCGCAGTTTCCACCTGCTTATCGGAGTTGCGGCTGCTGATTTTTTCTGCCAATGCTATGCATGTTCTATAGGATTGGTGTCAATCGATTTTATTGTTTAATTCGGTGCACTGTGTAATGAGTTTTAGTTCACCATGTAACTGACAGTAGATGATTCGTCATTCCTTGTTTTTCCTGTGTAATTGTAGTGTATGTTAATTCACTGACTCTTGTAGGTATTTGGAAGAACTTCGTATTTTGTCACTTGTTGTAGCCTGTCTGATATCTTTTTGGGCCGCTGGTTAGAGACGTAATCTTTTTGGGATGTGCGTGCTGTTTGTCTGATGATAAGCAAATATATATATATGAAAAGAATGAGATATACCAAAAAATCCGAACGAGATAAGGAACACATTTCAATTGGAGTTTATAGAGGAAGGAGAATTGACTACGAACTTCATAGAACTAGAGCTTCACAGAGAAGTGACGAAAACATTATTCCAGAAGCTCTGTGGGTCATTGAAATACATTAAAGTCCAGAAGCTCTGTGGGTCCAGAAACATTAGTCCAGAGCTCCACTACTTGTTAAGTTCTGGATTCAATGGTCATATGCTTCTCTGTCTTATTTTCTTCATCTTTTTAAATATTCTCTCATACTTTCGATTCATCTCTGGAGTCAGGATGATACATCTGTTTTACCATTGTCTATTATGTATCAGCTCTTTTTTCCTTGATTATTCTGTTGTTCCTTTACCTACACTGATGTCTTACTGTTGTCTGTTCGAACTTCTTGTGATAGATTTGTGATGATGCATCTTCTTCTTCCCTTTCTTCTTCTCCTTCTTATATTCTTCTCATCTTCTTGATCTTTTTCAGGTACCTTTTGCTCTTGATTATGTGATGTGGTAGACTGCCTATAGTATTTTGGTTTATCAGAAAATTTATATGACATAGAATGTTGTTATTGCAACTTATTCAGGAAAAACGTGTCAGAGAGATTGTCTTAAAAGCAATGGGGCAGGCAATCAGTAAAGCAGTGGCTATTGCAGAAATTTTAAAGGTTTATTTCCTTTAGAACATGTGTGGCTTTGAATGCGGATATTGTGTATTATGAAATTGATTAGCCATGTATATCCGAAAACAGAAGAGAATATCACGGTTGCATCAAGAAACAGCAATCAGCTCAGTAAGCATCACTGACGTATGGGAACCCATTGAAGAAGGTCTTGTACCGTAAGTTTTCTTAATCTCTTGCATTCTAAGTTAATTGTATAAAGAGAATTAGAGAAATTATTAGTTTTTTGTTTTATTTACACTGTATATGCATCAGTCTCAACTTTGTTGCATGTTCTATGGGTTTGTATTATGTAGCTTAGTACTTTAGACGTATAGGTAATAACTTATAATGTGAAATACAGGGTGGAGATGACTCGTCACGTCTCAATGATTTCAATTACCTTGTCCAACCGAGAGCTAAATAAAAATTCTCCGGGGTAAGTTGTTTTGGAAACTTTACAGAAGATATGTGAATATTTTGCTTATTCTGCAGTTCAGTATAAAATGCTGGATTTTAGCTACTTCTTTTCAAAACATATATCATGCTTCAGTTTCTTTCCTGTGTATGACGATAAAACCATTTGTTGGTAGATATCAAGCTCCACACTTTGTGGAACAGCCAAAGCAACAATATAACAATCAGCAGCAGCAGCTGCAACCACAGCCCAGACAACCTCGTACTTATCACAATGCTGTTAATGAAGGTGATTTCAACAACATTTTACCATTGGATTATGGTACTCTACTTGTACAGGATTTGACTTATCTCTGGCATTTTGCAGATCCATATGGCCAAGGCAGAGGGCGTGGTAGAGGGAGAGGGCGTGGTTGGGGAAGAGGTGGATATGGAAACTATCAAGGTGGATACGGCAACTATCAAGGTGGATATGGACACTACCAAGGTGGTTATGGCCACTACCAAGGTGGACCTGACAACTACCAAGGTGGACCTGGAGGATATTATCAAGGTCAGTATGGAACTATCAGATATTTTAGATAGAAGTTTGCTTTAAAGTGTTTACTCTATTACATTTTCATATTGTTCTGGAGTATGGTTTTTAACATTTGTTAGTTCTTCATTCCACATAGATAATGGTGGGTACTCAAATTGGGGAAGAGGAGGTGGGCGGAGTAGAGGAGGCTGGGCCTATCGCGGTTAGTTTCTTTTCTTAAATTTCTCCATGCGTTACAGAATATGAGCTTGAACTTGAGTTGACTGCAGGAATGTTTCGAAAGTCGAGTTTTGATCATGGCATGTTTCGAAAGCTTGAACTTGAGCTTGAACTTGTTTTCTTTTCCTCAAAATTGTAACTAGCAATTTTGGTGTATGTAGTAGCTCTTAGACTTCTAATCATGCCATGTTTGCAAAAATGCTCTTGTGGGGAACAAGGCGTTTCAAGCAATTATTTTCTTCCTGCAGGAGCTGGATACGAAAGAGGCAGAGGTGGAGGGGGTAGAGGTTATGGCCGGGGACGGGGGCGGATGGGAGGCCGAACAAGGGGCGGCAGTGGCGGTGGCGGTGGAGACCAGGCTTAGTTGAAACGTATTGGTTATTTTGTCCCAACCTCGACCTCTTACTTGAGCTCAATGCTTGCCTTGGCCAGTGGGATGATCTTATCACATATTTGTTTTGATAGCTTGAAATTCGGGTTTTTTTACAAATTTCCAGCGTTGTTAGGCAGTGTCTGTCTTCTTCCTTTTTCCTTTCTGATAATATGTGGGATGCAGCAGCAGCATTGTATTTGTGGGCAGGGTTGTCCTTTGGTTCATGTTTTTGCGTTCAGCTGAGAGCAATCAGTTTATTGTTATTAATGTAATTCGTTTTACCATTGTCTTCTCCAAACACTCTTTGGTTTAGTAGTTGCACAAGTTACAATTCGATTTAGTAGCTAGAATATATGAGCTCATAATAAAGTTAGTTCATGTTAAAAGACCAAAATGTCCCTATTAGACCTTGAAATAACAGCCTAATCGAAGATGTTTATTCAAACTTTGAACACAATATAGGGCGAACAAAAATGTACAATATGGTCACAAAAGCAATATAGGAAGAGTCCAATATTCACCCGTGAATTGATTATAAGGTTAAAAATAAGGGGAATGACTAAATAAATATGTATTTATAAAAATATAATTATTTTTTTAAAATCATCAATTTGTGGACTTTAATTAAGTGAGAAACTGAGTTTTTAAGATTCGAATACAATTTATGCTATTTTTAACAGAAAAGTTTAAGCTTAATGTTATGATATCTATAGTTTTAGTGTAATACAATTAATGTAGTGGATTAGACATCAATTTAAATATAATCTAATGAATAACATATCTATTATCGCCTCAAAATAGACTATACGATTGTTTTTTTTCAATTATCGTTGAACTATATTCACTGACTTGATATACTATCCAACTAAACTTTTTATTTTGAAAATTATACAGTAAAATGATATAAAAGAAGGGAGCATTAAATAAGTGGATAAACGTCTTGTCTCCATCTTGTTACCAAACCACAAGAAAAATGCCACGTCAACATGAAATGAAACCAGAAAAAGGGAGGAAATAGTGACACGTAAGCAAACATGGGTTTTAGGAGATTCTAGGAGAAGGAAAGGTGCTGGAACTTTTTGGGCGATCGAAAAATAAAGAAGTAATTTAAGACACAATTCTTTTTTTTTTCAAACCTTCTTGTTGACAGATATGTATCAATTATCGCTGAACTATGCTTACTTTAATCAATTCATCCCATTTCATTTTATGTAAGATGTGATATAGCTTTGAATGATGAACTAAATATAGATAATTTCAATAAGATTTTATTGTTAGAATCTTTTTTTTTTTTATTTATTCAATGATCAGAATAGTAGGGGATATATCTCGAATCGTTAGCCAACATAGTTCCTATCTCGAAAAATGTATAACACATAAACATAGATCAAAATCTCAAATAAAATTTTGATTACCTCTTAATAATATAACTTCTTTTCTTGTTATTATTTTCTTTCTTTTTTTTTTCAAACGAAAACGAAAATTTTTTTCGTCTTTTGTGCATTTGGTCATTCATTATTCAAGCATGAAAATCTGACTCCAACGATCGTTTGATAGTGATGTAATGACATCAAATCTACCGTCCAATTCAACTTATGATATTATCAACCGTGATAAATTTGAAACCAAAAAATCACTTATACATGAAAATTTTTTTGGCCAACTACCAATCAATAATAAATTTACAAATGTCTTCAAATTAATTTAAAAATGTGTCTTTCTTACCATCGTTCGATAACATTATTAGCCCATGTGACGATTGAGCTCAAATTTACGTGAGTTAAGAAAATGCACATAAGGCCCGCAATATTTTATAATTAAAGGAGACACCTCTCAATTGAGAGAGAACGAGAGAATCATTCAAAATAATCCATAATTATTCAAAGATCTACGAGGACTCACAATAATTTAGAAGATCAACATTTTTTATATACGAGAGTCAAATGACTTTTACATTAGAAAGGTCAACACTCATACATTAATACAAACATAAATTTATTTATTTCATGTTTCTCTTCTTCAAAATTTCGTGTGAAGATGTACCATCTAATAACTTTAAGGTGCTAAAAAACCAATGACATTCTATATTGATAATTCAAAAGACAATTTTTCATGGGGAATGAAAATTAAAAATATTTTTTTGTTCAACAACAATACCCGTAAAGATGAAGATTCAAATCTTCGATTTTTTAATATAGATATCTTAACCAATTGAATTAGATTCGTTAAAAGTAAGTTGATAATATAAAATGATACCATTATACAGAAGAGAAAATGTGTTGTTTATGTTAAGAGGAGTATCATATGAAAATTTGTCTAAAATCTAAACTTTATTGTTTATTTTAAGACGGGTATTATATGAAAATTTGTCTAAAATCCAAACTTTGTCTCCCCCAACTCAAACCCATGACTTATTGAAAAAAAAAATAGTAATAAAATTCAGGCAGCATGTGGAAAAAAAAAAAAAAACAATTTCGTCCGCCAAATTCGGTTACTGTCCCAACTACATAAAAAATTTCAGAATTTATACCTGACACCACTCTTCACTACTATAACACCACATGAATTTCACTTAATTAACTTTTATAATAACGAAAAGTTAACTCAAAAGTTAGGCATGCCTTCCCAATTTCCAATTTCCACTCTCGCTTGTTATACTAAAAAATAAATAAATACAAAATGACTTTTTCTTGCTTTTTATTTTATTTTATTTTTTATTTCATGTATTACTCTAAATAAGAAAGCTAGATGAAAACACCTTACAAAACAAAATAGGCGAAAATAATAATAATAAATACATAAAATAAATTTGACTTCTTGTCGTTCAAGACCAATCTTATCTGGCCACTATTAAATATTTGACAACTAAGAGAAAGAAATGCAAAAACATATATTTTGTTTTAATAACGAATTGTCAATTTTTCAATGGTAGTGAGAATAAGATTTTGTCCTGATCGGTGAGGAGCCTTTGTATTTTCCATAGGTAAATAGAGGCATCCATGTGATATAGCTTTTAGACAAAGTTTATAAGCTAAAAAAAAGGGTACATAGATGAATCGGTACCACATTTTAGTAAGAGAGATCGTGAGTTCATGGAAGCATAGTTAAGAAAGACTTAAAAAAATTGATTGTCGCCAACATGAGCTTGTGGTAATTGACATGTCTCTAACCAATATATGACATCCTAAGAGATTTTATTAGAAAGCACGTGGGTGAGGACAAAACATGTTGAAAGGACTTGTGTGGGTTTGTAGTGATAGTTTTTACTCTTCTAAGGAGCTAAGATAAAGAAGGTGGTGCAACCATGTCATTGGGATGTCGGGACAAATAGGTACCGAATCCGAATTATGAAGTCTAGTCAAAATCATAGGCTTGGGACATTACAATCCATATGATTGTGAATGTCACTAAAAATAATCTCTTTTACTATTTTTCCTTTTTATGGTGAATGTTTGACTAGTTCAAGTGGACTTTGACTAATCTCTCTAGATACAACTTTAACATTTATGGTTGATAGTTACCATAGTTTGAACTCATTTATTCCAAGTCCATTCATTTTTTTCCATCGACTATTAGATCAATTCATGATGGTTAATCTTTTGGCTAAATTGTGAGCAACTAGGACAAAATTTAGATGGGTGATATCGAAAAGTATCCTATTATTGAAAATTTCAAGGCATCATTCTTGTAGCGCATCATTTTCTCTAGAATTATTATTAATATTAGGATCGCGCCCTTATTAGTAATACTCACCCTACAAAAACGGGCAAGAAAGTGTAGCCGGTGAAACTTTTCAAGAAGATCATTCAATATTCTGCACGACGCGCATTTCACAGACAAATTTATTAACACCCCTGAAACAAACATTCCCAATTCTCATTTAACACCCATTCAATCAATGAGGGGCCAAAACCAAACTAGTCTCCATATTTCACCAATCTCCTAAACTCACTCCAATGCAAGTTTTAGACTCCCAACTATTATAAAAAGCATCATAAAAGCTCATCACTCCACCCCATGAATCATGGTCTATTTAAAAGCCCTAGGCCCCATATAATGGGGACCAATCCAAATCAATGATCCATATTCTTCCAAGTGTATGGCCACCACAGTGCCACGTGGCCCCAATTAAGCTCTTTGATTAACCAAAATCTCCCAACCTAATAACACCCACCACATGGCAATTCCTCTCTCTTTTGTAGCTTATAAATAGCTCAAATCACATGGCTACTCTCTTGTACTCATTTGCTTGGTTGTCTCAGCATCTTTCCTTAGATTCTCACTTCAAAGTTTTTCTGTGTCTTCATTTTCCCCCTCAGCCTTTCACAGTGAAGACAGGGAATCTTCAGCAGAGGGACAGCACAGACAGATTTGCAAGTGCTTTCCCTTTTGACCCAAAGTTTGTCACCTTTCTCCTCTTTCTTTGACATGTGCATAACCCCTTATAAAGGAAGCTCACTCTGTCAATCATAGCCATGCAGGTAAGACTTTCAACAGCTAGCTCTGAAAAAGAATGATGGGTTTTCTCTGTGTTTTTTCTGTTAAAGTTTAATGGGTATTTTTTGTTTTGATGAATTGCAGCAAGTTCTTCAATGGCTTTGTAAGGAAACTGATGAAAAAGATGCACAGAGGACTTCACATTCCAGCAAGAAGGAAACAAGTTGGGGTAAGAGAAAAAATGCCCTGTATCTGTTTGGGAAAATGCCAAAGTGGTACTGATTTTTTTTTGTTTTTTGTTTCTTTTTTTCCTTTTTTTCCAGATAAAGGAACTGTTAGATCAAAGGAGATAGTGGTGTCTGTTCATTGTGGGGCTTCTCAAAGATCAAAGGGGTTTGAAGGAAGGAAGTTTGATATAAGGAAGTTGAAGTCATTTGCTTTGTTGTGCAGAAAGGATATTGCCAAGTCTTGCTTCTATAGTACCATTAATATAAAGAGACCAAGAACTCAGGGCTTTGATAATATGCACCAATATTGGATCCAAAAGATGAAAAAAGAAGATATTGTGAGGGAAATTAGAGAGATTGGTCAAAAGGCAGATTCTTCTTCTGCTCATGCAGGCACCAGAGTCTTGCCAATAACTGATGCCTCTATTGTAGAGCAATGTAGCAATAAGACTGATAAGAAAGTCATGCCGAATGGGGAGAGTAAAAACAAAGCCAAATCAAGAATGAAGGAACTTCTGAGATGGGCCATGGCTTCAAAATCAGAGAAAGGAGGGAGGTTCATCACTGGCAAGGTGATGTTCTTAACTTCTTTAACAACCTGCCCTGGTTGGATGCCTGAAATTTCTCTCTACAAGAAATTTAATTAACCATCTTTCTAGCTTGGTTTAAATCGTTTACTTCTTAAACTACGGTTAAACTCGTTCAACTCGGAAGTTTAAGCGTGCAGGTTAAGGTACATCTAATCTTTTAGAGGTAGATTCTAAACACTCCACTCTTGACTCCAAATATTAACTATCATTTTGGGAGGAAGGTGATGTCGTAGAGATTCAAATGCAGGATCTCCTGTTTTCATACCATGTTAATCTACCGCCAAACTCAAAAGCTTAGGTGGTAAAATATATTTAATCTCTTATGGGTATATTTTTTAACATTACCAACTGCATATTGAATGGTGACTGTGATGTGTATCCATGTGGACCATGCTGGATATGAAAGTAGCAAAACACAAGCCAATGGTGTCATTTTCATCGTTATGGCCATCAGCATTCTTATTGATGAATAGCTAATCTATTCTACCTACATTTCTATTTTCTACTTTCTGACGGCTTAAGTAGTCTTTTCACTGTCAATTAAGTAGTCTTTCCAATGATGCAAAAATGAAGGGATACTACATAGTCCTCATACCCACATTGAATATGTCAAAATCCTCAAACTGGATGGCTCAAAATTATGCAAATTCTTTCAGGCTTCACGGATGCGAAACCGAGAAACTCTAAAAGCAGGCCCAGATGATGATCGAACAAGCAACGACTCCCCCAAGATCAGTTTCAGATGGGAAACTGAAAGCTGCTCAACTGTTTCCTCGGCCTACTCGTCGATATCGGCCGTCTCCTCCTTGAGGAACTGTTCCTTAACACTGGGTTCCACTGCCATCCAAGAAATCAATCACTATTATCCAAGAAAAGGAAGTTGGATCACTACAGATTCTGAATGTAAGGCTCTAATCCCAATTTCACTAACTAACTTCGAGAAAGTTGTTATCAAACAAAAAGATTTGAGAAACTGACCTTTTGCTCTCTGTCTTGAATGGACAGTTGTGGTGCTAGAACTGTGAATGAGAAGGAAAACAGATGATCTGCCAAGGCTGCATCAACTCCTTGATCTGCCTGCCATCTGTGAATTATCTATTGTATGCAAATACGGAGGATTTGTATGTAAAATTTCTTTAAATATCTATGGAGAAAATGTGTCTGAAATAATATTTTGAGTGTCATTCAAACCATCATCTAACAAGTCTTCAGTGTGAGAGGTTAACTGAGTTTGGCATCTGCCTTCCCCTTTTCGGAATGCGAATCTTTCGGGTTTTTGCAGGTCGAGATTGAGATAAGAAATTTCAGACATCTTTGAATGAGTACCAGTCATTGGTATACTTAACTCTGTACTTTAGAGTTCAAGAACTGCATAAATCATCAAACTGTAGTGATCCCTATTACTCTACAGATAAGCTCTTGATTCATCAATGCTAGTAGATGTTTGTATCAAGTAATTTTCTGTCTTAAAAAGATAGTTTGGAGTAACAAACTTTTGTGAAGGATGTACTCATTTTTTTCTCGCATAAGATCACATTACGAGCAAGAACATAACAGAACTATGAATCTTTTTAAAGTGACTATTTTAATGTTTTATAGTTGTCGTCAATTCGAGCATAGTTTGAGTGTAGTTTGAATGGATAAGACATTTATTATCATCTTTAAAAGGTCGATAGTTCAATCTCCTACTTCACAATCATCCAATAAAAAATAATTGACAACTAAAGAGCAATGAAATTATAAATCCTTAGATCTTATCACTCCCAACCTCTCCAATGTTCTCAATTTACAATTGGTAAAAATCAATATGCAATATAAAAAGGTACAAAACAATATGCAATATAAAAATGCAGATTTTATAAAATTGAGCTTATACTACTTAAATTTATGTAACTTGCGATGTTACTAAATTCAAAGCCTTAAACAGGCAAAAAGATATACTAATTTGTTTTTTTTTTCTGCCAACGTTAGCTAAGCAAATTTTGCATGACTTAACTTCTAGTTCAATTTTATGGCTAAATACAAGAATATTCCTAAATTTTGCTTCCGTTTAAAAATTACATCTATCATTTTCAATACCTTTTGAACAAACATTTGTTAATATTTTGAATAGAAAATTTACGTGATAGAATATAGAACAACGTGACAATTAACATGAAACCAAACATATCATATAGATTTCAATTTTGTCTCGTCTCAATCTCCTTTTAAAAATAATAGCTTCTCCCACGTTTTTTCTCTGTTCAAACCTTGCCACATTGTACAGATTTTGTCGCAGTTAACTTTTCAAAGAATATGAGTACTTATGAAACAAATGGCAAATTTCAAAAGTATTTTTTAGTTTTTTTTTTAATTTAACATAATTTGATAGTACACAAGCTTAACTCAAATTGATCTCATGGTTTCACTGTTGGAAAAAGAAATCTCAACCGTCGGTGCACTTTACGCGCCAAATATGCAAATGGTGTTTGGCGCACAAAAGAAAAGAAAAAGAAAAAAGAAAAAAGGAAAAAATGAGTGCACCTGGCGAAGCCCATTTGGTATTGAGTTTAAAAGGAAAGTGAAAGAGAAATGGTGAGGTTTTAGCCCCCCGCTTCCCTTTTTCTTCAGCTCGCTCAAACACTCACAATTCAAGCTTCTTCTCACTCGCCCGTTAGGGTTTCTATTTTCCTTCCTTCTCTCGCTTCCCGCGTTGCACGCCAAATACCGACGCCATGGATAGGTATCAGAAGGTCGAGAAACCTAAGCCTGAATATCCGATAAACGAAAACGAAATCCGAATCACCAGTCAAGGCGCCATCCGAAACTACATCACTTATGCTTCTACCCTGCTCCAGGTACACCTGCGCTCTCAATCATCTCACTGTTTGTCTTTCTTTAATTGTTTGTTTGGCTATTGTGTCTTATTTCGTTTTTGCTCTTCGAGTTTTCATCGAGTTGCGGCTGCTGAATTATTCGTAATGCTGGATATGTATTTTGAGGCTAAGTTTGTGCTGCGTGGACCGTGTATGTACTAGACGCGTTAGTAAATTTTTAGGAGATTGTATTGGTTTTAATTATATGCAGTATTTCAATGTTGTGCTGAGTATGTTTTTGGCATTTTATAGTATATTGATTTCGTTTCTTCTACTTGCGACTTTTGAGGAAGCCGTGATATGCATTGTATGTGGAAGTGTCTATATGTTTAATGCATGCGCTGCGCTATGGTGCTTCTTAAGAAGTACAGTTGAATTTATGGTTTATGCTGTATTCTCGGATCTAGTAATTATGCTAAGACAGTGATCTGGTGTTTCTACATTATCTTGAAGGGTTTTTTGATTCATAGGTTTCTTTTCTTCCATTTGTATAGTTTGTTCTTCTTAATATGAAGACTTACCGTCAAGATTCAGCTATGTCGTTGTCTTTCATTTAAAAAGAAATCAAGATACAGTAGAGTTTATGCTTTATATTTTATTTTCATATATAGTAATTATACTATTACAGTGATCATGTTGAGCTTGGTGTTTCCATATTGGCGTAATTTTTGACTCATTGGTTTTCTCCATTTGTATAGGATTCTTTTTTCTTTGCAGACATTAATTATTAATGTTATAATATTTAATGTCCCATTGTTATATGTTCAATTGGCAGATGGTTTTATTTGTAATGTTCTAATCATGTTAGAATTGGACTTCAGAAGTCAGTAATATTGATTTAGGCAGTAATATTTGATTTATGCCCAACTGCACATTTTTTAATTTTATGATCTCATGAACTAAAGGAAGACAGGGAAATTTCTTTTTTGGATGTGGCATATAGTTTCTGAGATTTTACTTCTTTTTTGAGAATGTGTCAAAATTTCTTCGACTTTTGTGAGTAATATTTTGCTCCATGGTCCCATTACTCAGGTCGAAACCATAGGTCTCAAGTCATTCTAGAGCTAGAAGTTGGGTTTGGTCAAATGTCTTGTAATGTAGCAATTATTTTTAAGTCGAGGGACTTTATAAGACATCAAATCTTCTAAGGATATTAAAATATAATAATTAGCAATCAGATAACTTTTGGTTTTGAGAATTTGAGTCATTAGGGGAGTACTTTTGAGTTTTAAGAAAATTTGTGATGTTTTCTTATAAAAAAAAATTGTGATGTTTTATGTAAAGTTGTTTTTCTCATCAGTTGATTTTTTTTTAATGCATTGAATACCAAATACTCTCTCTCATTACGAGGATGAGCAAAGTTTTGTTTGGTTGGTTTTTAGGCCGAACCTATTGTTGTAGGGCAGTCATAATCAACTCTCTAAGAAGTTGTTGATAAAAAGGGAGTCTGATTTATTCTTGTACATCATATGGGACCAGGCATGACAGTGCACTATTTAAGCCTATTCTATTTGGGCCATCTCTTCAAAGTTTAAAGTAATCCCTTTCAAACTCAATTGTGCACACTCAACAGGTTAACGAAAAGTTCTAATATGCCCACTCCATGTTCAAGCAATGCCCTGCTTTATTATTCTCTCCCCCTGACAAATTTCATTTATCAGGCATCCTGATGAAGGCTGTGGGATTTGTGTTTAATGGGTTTACGAGATTGAGGATTTATTTTTATTTTTATAATGCCTTTTACATGTTTGACTAGTCATTTTTGTACTAAATTTACTACACTAATCATTGGGCTAACACCTTCAAGGATACATATATGTGTCTCGAACTTTGTATTTAGTACAAACATTACTAAAAAAATTTGACTGTAATTGATGAGGATAGAGGCGACCAACTCTCCTGTCTTTCAGGAGAGATCCAATTGATTTCTGTCTCATCACATAGGATCAAGTTTGAGAATGCACTTTCCAAACATATTTCATTTGAGCCCATTACTTGTATGACATATATCCAATTAGGTACACCTAATGAGCTGGGAAGAAAAGTCACAACAGTGTAGGCACACCCATGCTTAAGTAAATTTCACTGTGAGGCCCCCCCCCCCCCCCCCCCCCCCCCCCCCCCCCCCCCCCCGAAAAAAAAGAGAGAGAATAAACCGGCATACAGAGAGAAGGAGATTAGCAAGAGAAAGTGTGTTAATGGAGTCAATAATAAATGCGATTGGGGTTTTGTCTAATGAATTTGTGAAATTTCTATAAGTTAAAAGAAAAAAGTTATTTGAAAACTCATAAAAACAGCTACTCAAGACTGTTTTTGTTTTTGAAGAATTCATGGTGAACATGAATTGATATCAAACCATCTTGAAAGGAAAAAGAAAAGAAAAGAAAAGAAAAGTCCAGGTTTTTTCCCCTTGTTTATTTAGATATATATTTTAAACCATGTCTTGCCAGATGTTCTTTTTTGTTAATTTAAATATACATATCTTTCCATGATTTATCGCTTTTTTAATCGAGGATTTTTCATGCCACATTGGTTCACTTAATATGTTGACTAAGAATTTATCTTTTGTATTTTGGTTTAATATATTGTGAACTTTTTACTTTTATCCAGGACAAACGTGTTAGAGAGATAGTCTTTAAAGCCATGGGGCAGGCAATCAGTAAAGCAGTCGCCATTGCAGAAATTTTAAAGGTTTGAGTCCTTTACATTGTGCAACTGTGCATGTGTTGTTTATTATATAATTAATAGGCCAATTGCATCCCAAAACAGAAGAGAACTCCACGACTGCATCAGGAAACATCCATCAGCTCTGTGAGCATAACCGATGTATGGGAACCTATTGAAGAAGGTCTTGTACCGTAAGTTTTTAATCTCTAGTATTCATAGTTAATTACCTGATGAAGACCTATTCACTTGCTGCGGGTTGGTTTCTTAATGCTCATACTCATGACTTTGCTTTTTATGGGTTTGTACTCTTTAGTTTGCAATTGCAGATTTGCTTTCTGGTGTGGGTTTGTTGCTTTAGCATACTCTTCTGCAGATGTTTAAGAAATAATGTCTGACGTATGGTGCAGTGTGGAGATGACTCGTCATGTCTCAATGATTTCAATTACCTTGTCTAATCGGGAGCTAAATAAAAACTCTCCTGGGTAAGTGGTTTGGAAACTATAGGAGATGAAATTCTAGTCCTTTATCTTCTCCTTTCCATTTTTTATATCCGAGCTTGTGAATGTTTGTTTATGGATGAAAAATGATATTATTTGTAGGTATCAAGCTCCACATTTTGTGGAACAGCCAAAGCAACAATTTAATTATCAGCAGCAACAACAACAACAGCCCAGACAGGCTCGTCCTTATTACAATGCTGTTAATGAAGGTGATCCTTGTCTCTGAAAAAAATAAAATCACTAATTTGTTAAAATGTTGAGAATGAAATATCTTCCACCTTTAAGTAATAATGCTACTCTTAAACATGATCAAACAACCAATCAACCCAAAAGCTTAAACGGATGGGTTAGAGTAAATTTAATCATTTATATTAGATATCTAACACTCTCTCTCACTTGTGGGCTTGGAAAATTGTAAAAGACCAAGTGGAAATCAATAGTAAATGGGGAGGAAACAACAATGCAAGGGTTCGAACACAAGACCTCTTGCTCTAAATACCATTTTAAACTGGATTAAACAACCAATCAACCTAAAATCTTAAGCTGATGGATTAGGTAAATTTTACCATTCATATTGGATATCTAACCGCTACAACAACAACAACAACACGTTAAAAATACATGGATACAGAATAAGAATGCTTTTGGGATCTATGATACATCATTCCATGAGTTAACAAACCAAAGATTTAAGGTTAAAAATTTTCTCGAGTGTCTGGAAAATTAATGCTTTCAGTTTAACCTCTTACCAATGTCCCCTTCAAAATGCCCCTAAGCCCAATGCGGTGGTCCCAGTGAATTGGGGCTTTGGGATGTTAGGATAGAGTAGATGCTGGTGATGGGTTTGAGATACTTGAAATGATTTTATCCGAACCAAATTTGCCAGCATAATTTCGTATAATAAGCACAAACCACAAAGATATCCCCTTCAGAGATTGGTAGGAGTAACTTCCTTGTGGAAGCCACAGTTAATGTGCCTGGACAAATCTAATCTATAAACAAATTTTATTGGAGATTGAACTATTAGTGAAGGTGGATTAAATGCCACGTTAACCGTTTGATTATAATTCTCTCTTACTTGAACTCTGAGACATTCATGCATTTGGCAGATCCGTATGGCCAAAGCCGAGGCCGTGGTAGAGGTAGAGGGCGTGGTTGGGGCAGAGGGGGATATGGCAACTACCAAGGGGGATACGGCAACTACCAAGGGGGATATGGCCACTACCAGGGCGGATATGGTCAATACCAAGGCGGATCCGGCAACTGCCAAGGTGGATCTGGCAACTACCAACAAGGTGGATCTGGCAACAACTATCAAGGTGGATCTGGGTATTATCAGGGTGGGTGTGGAACTTGGATCATTAATTTTAAATTTTTTTTTTTTTTTTTGAGAAAATTGGATCATTATTTTTGATAGACTTGATTTGAGAACTCTTCGCTCTTTCATTTTCATACATGCTTTATTCTTGAGTATGATCTAATTTTTTAGTCTCTATTTTGTCGACATAGATAATGGTGGGTACTCGAATTGGGGCAGAGGAGGCGGGCGAGGCAGAGGTTGGACATATCGTGGTAAGTTTCTTTTTCAACTCTCTTCTCTTGTTCAGAATCATTCGATGACTGGTGAGGTCAGGTAACTGTCATTTTGTGGACTTTGTTCATGTTTGGTGCCACCTAATTGCTTAATCTCCTGGGGTGTGATCTGTATTTTTAGATTTTTTAAAAAGAGAGTCAGCAATGTTTTCAAGTGTCCTCTCCACTATTTATTGCTTTAATCAAAATCTTGGGGATTGAATATTAGTGTATGCAACATCCAATCCTTCTAGAATGTGCTGAAAACAATTGTGGTTGGGATGATGGATCAAGCTAAACTGTACCAATCAAATTGCATTACTTTCAGGAACTGGCTATGATAGAGGCAGAGGGGGTAGGGGTTATGGTCGTGGTCGGGGTCGGATGGGTGGACGAACAAGGGGCGGTGGTGCTGGTAGAACCCAGGCTTAGTTAAAAAGTTATTCGTTTTTTTTTTATTGGTTCTTTTTACTTGAGCTAAATGCTTTGCCTTGGCCAGTGAGATGCTTTTATCTGAATATACTGTTTATAATGGCGTGAAAATTTGGCTTCTTAAAGCGTTTTTGAGCAGTATTTTCTTGTTTTGCTCTTTGATAACGTGGTAGGGCAAGGTTTTTTTTTTTGTTCCATGTTTTGCATTTAGCTTATAAGAGCTGTCTGTGTCAGTTCAGTTCTTTCACAATGTAATTTGTTTTTGCCCATATGGTTTCCAGTACTCAGCATTTTTTTTGTATTCATTTCTTCTACTTAGTTGAGCTCCTATTCTTTATTTCTCAACCCGTTGAAGATTGATTGATTACTTCATTAATTTTGCTCTCTTTATTTGATTGGAATTTTGATGTTATCGATATGTTAGAAGTCTATAATCGATTTGAAAAGTTTTATTGAAGTTTGGCCTTTTTAAAGCTGTTGAAATTTCACGTTAAGACATCAGCCATATTGTTTTTCTTCCCTTACAACCACTGTATTGAATTAACTATTTTACATATAACTTTTTTGTTTAGTTATATCTTTGGTTTCATATTTGTCTCAATTTTGCCTTCAATCTTGATAAACAGTGTTAAATGTAATAAAAGATTGGTTTTGTGTTCATTTAGTTGCATTAATTTAATAGTTACTAACATGCAGATCATTTGTAGTGAAATTAACACGAGAGAAATATGGGTCCATTTTCACTACGCTTTCAATGACTATACCATGGTGTATGATATTCGTTTAAGGAAAAATTGTGTGAATATAAATTTTAGATACTAAAAATAGTGAAAAACATGATAATTATCAGTACCATTTTTTTTAGAACTAGTTTTCCAATTTGTCAATGTCTGTCATCTTTCATTTATGTTTAATGATTGCTAAAATAAATCTCATCATCAATTTTTTTCAATTCATTGTCGAAAACATAGTATTAAAGAGAGAAAAAAAAAGGAAAATCGACAATGTTATGGAGTCAATTGATAATCAAATATTGTCCTGCAATAGTAAAAAATCAAGATAGTTTCTAGTGAGATTAAGCTACTCACGAATATTTATAACAAGAAGTCATTCACTATTATCCTTTTTTGAAAAAAAAATATAAATTGAAATTTGAGATTTTTTAATTAATCCACCACCTCACAATTGAAATATTTCTAGACAATATTTTCCATAGTAATTATAAAATATTACCGTTTAATTACTGCTGCTTCTATTTTTAGAAAATATTATAAGTTCTCATCAAAGAATTACAAGGGAGGAGAAATTTGACAATTTGTGTTATTGAAAAAATCAATTATAAAGTCAAACATAGTTGAGTTTATTCGATAAACATTTATGTTAATTATGGTACATAAAAGCGTCCAGATTCACTGTATTTATTCATTATCAGACAAATGCACAAAAAGCTTTTTTGGTGGACCAATTTTTTATTATTATTTTAAAACTATAAAGTTCCCAATTCGTAAATTTCGAGGCTTTTTTTATTTTATCCCTAAAAAATCTACGAAAAATTACTATTGGATGCTAACATTTTACAGCAATTGATTATTATTTTTTCCAAATATTTTCCCCTTGAGGATCTGAGTGAATCCGAATGTTATAATGGCTAGATTCAGTCCATACAGTCATATGAAGAATAAATTTTATCGTTTAAGAATCTAAACAGGACACCGTTCTCATTTCTTTAAGATAAACCTTAATAACATTTTCGTGATAGGAACTAAATCATTACAAATTTTAATTTATAGAGACTAAATTATTATATGTTAAAGTTTAAGAATTCAATTGTTATAAGTTTGAAAGTATGAAGACTAAATTGTTGTTTAAAAAAAAGTATATAGTACCAAAATTTTTTCAACCCTAATTGAACATTAACTAATTTAATTGCAGTGACCAATTGATGATGTATTAACCACAGCCAACCACAACTAATGTTTCTAAAAAGTAAGAGGAAAATTTAATGCAGGCAAAAACTCAATTTGATAGATTTAAGATTGGTGAAGTTTATAAGTAGAAGCAACCAATTATATTAAGTGTTGATAATTACGAGTAAGACTTAAGTACACAGTGATATATAAATAACAATTAATTATTGGTTATGTTGCTAAAAGGTAAATGGGAAATTTAATGTGGGGTGAAAATTCAACTTCATGGTAAATTTAAATTTAACCGATTTTATACGACAATGCAACAAATTATAAATATTGATAGTTACGATAGAGTAAGACGTCACGTTTGAAATAACGACAACACTAAAGTATAATTATTGAAAATATCAATGGATAATGAAAGAATAGAACTAGAAAAATTTTATCTGCAGGATCACAATGTAATAATTTTAAAAGAAACAAACAATCGAGATTTCACCGTCATTAGAAGTAGGAAGAGAGAGAAAGTGGTTGAGTGATGAATGTAGATGGAAGGGCGACTTTGTTCATTGGTTCGGGGATGGCCCTTTTTATTGGGTGCTGTCTTCTTCATTTTTAGAGGAGAGAGCTCTTTTTTTTTTTCCCCTTCCTTTTTGCAGCTGATTTTGTGTGGGAAAATTGGATTCCATTGAAGAAGAAGAAATAAAATGGAGGGAGGGTCAAAAAATAACACAAACAAAGGGAAAAAAGATGAGCTTTTTCATGTCATTCATAAGGTTCCAGCTGGTGACACTCCCTATGTTAGAGCAAAATATGCTCAGGTAATCTCTCTCTCTCCTCTCTCTCTCTCTCTAAAACTTTGCCAAAATTTTATCATCCTTGAAGAAATTGTATTGGGAATTGTAGCTTTCTCTTTGGGACAAAAATCCACTATTTTCTCTTCAATATTTCTTTGGACAACAATGTTAGTGTAGACCGTATTCTCAAGTCTAAAAATTACATATTTACTTGTTCATACTTTGATATTGGTTTAAAATCTAATAACACGAGTTAAATTCACATTTTTTTTAGACGTTAGCCTTATATAATTATATTTTGTTATATTTAGTTGAACAGTTACTAATAACTATCACTAAAATTGAATTATATAGGTTTGAGTTTGTATTTCTCTCCTATGTTTTTTTTAAGGTTTATAAGTTAAATTATATATATTGGTGTGTAAGAACTAAGAAAAGTCTCTATCTTCACTTTATAAATTCATTTGAATATACTTTACATTTTTTTTTAAATTATAGGAAAGTACTTTTTTTTAACTCTCTATATTACCTTTTTACCCTTTACCAATTGGTGTGAGGGTGACATCTTTTGATCCGCATCTCTATAAAAATCTTCTTATTCCATGTTTATGGCAAAGTTCATATGGTTGAAACTCACATGTATAAACACAATAATTGAGGAGTAGTTAAAAGGTTAGTTGCATCTAACATTTTATTTTCATTTATTATAATATTATAGTTTATGAAATAGAATATATTTACGGTTCATGATATAGCGAATTCGAGATGACTTTTCTATAGTCATAGACCAAATTAAAACAAATCTAAATCAGGACTTTAAAATTGAAACTTTTAAGACTATAAAGACGAAAATTGTAATTCGATATGTGAATTTCAGTTGATAGAGAAGGATCCTGAGAGTGCAATTCTACTATTTTGGGAAGCAATAAATACAGGAGACAGAATAGAAAGTGCACTCAAAGACATGGCAGTGGTAATGAAGCAAGTTCATAGGACCGAAGAAGCCATTCAAATCATCAAATCGTTCAGATTCCTTTGCTCCAAAAACGCCCAAGAATCCCTCGACAACGTTCTTATCGACCTTTTAAAGGTTTGCGTCTATTCAATTTCTAAATTTCTTCTTTTTATAAATTAAATTTAATAGTCTACGAATTTTAGATTATTCTTTTATTTGATATATATATATTTTTTTTCATTTTCGGTGGTTGGTAGAAATGTGGGAGAATTGAAGAGCAAATTGAGCTGCTGAAGAGAAAACTGAGAATGATTTATCAAGGAGAAGCTTTTCATGGAAAGCCAACGAGAACAGCTCGCTCTCATGGCAAGAAATTTCAGGTTTCTGTCAAGCAAGAAACTTCTAGATTATTGGTATTTTTCTTTCCCTATTTCTTTGTTATTTTATAAATAGCAATTCAATATTTAGTAATTAAGAATACATGTTTGATTACTATGATTACGATCAATATGGGAAAATTTTACATCATTATCTTTGCATGAGTGACGACAAAATATGATACATTCTATTTTTTAGAGAAGAAAATTACCACCGTTAAATATAGCTCGACGGTGAAAAGGAAATAGAAAGCGGTGGAGTCCATAGGAAAAAAAATTAAAAGTACTTAAAAATCTGAAAGTTGACTTAGACACTTGCGGATATAAAAAAAAATTCAAAATTAAATGAATGTGCGGACTAAATTCCTAGTTTTTTTATTTTCAAATTTACAACAAAAATCTGTGTGAAATTAGAATTTTCAGATACTGACGATGGGCCTGAATTTGCAGGGAAATCTGGGGTGGGCCTACATGCAGAAGCCCAACTACATGATGGCGGAGGCAGTGTACAAGAAGGCCCAAATGATAGATCCAGACCCGAATAAGGCGTGCAATTTGGGCCTTTGCCTGATGAAACAGGGCCGGCTGATCGAGGCCATTTCGGTTCTAGAAGAAGTGTGGGAAGGAAAAATTCCGGGCTCCGACCAAACCAAGGCCAAGAAACGGGCCGGAGACTTATTGGCCGAAATCAGGTCCAGACAGTCTCTGCCCGATTCTATTGAACTTTTGGGCCTCAGGTTTGACGCCGATTTGCTTAATGGGCTTGAGCAGTTGGTCACTGAAAGAGGCCCATTTAGGTCCAAGAGGCTTCCCGTTTTTGAGGAAATTTCTCCATTTAGGGACCAATTAGCATGTAATTAATTAGTTAATGAATATTTTCTTTTTATATTTTCTTTTTTTTTTTTTGTTGAGTTTGTAGGGTTAGGGGATTTGTTGGTATATGGGCTGGTTGGTGTTTATGAATAATGTGTCTGTCTCCCTTTGTAGATAAAAAAAAAAAGGAAAAAAAATGGAGTTCGAGGTGAAAAATGTTTGTATTATTCTGTTAAATATGTATTGACAGTTTGGAGAATATGTAAAATCAGTATTAGGGTTGGAATAAGTGTTTGATTTTATATATCAAATGAATAATTTTAAATTATTATCCATATTTTATCTACAACTAGTTTATAACTAGCTATCCATTACTATTCTAAAGTTTGTAAGAATTTGCCACCAAAATCTATTATGGTCTCTCTTATGGAGTCGTCATGGGTTGAAAGAAAATTGGAGAAGAAGAAATGAGGAAGAGACAGAAAGATGAAGGAAGATAGAGAAAAAATTTCACCTAGAATAAAAATAATATAAAATTATTTTATATTGACATATATGGTTGTTTATGGTGAATTATCATATTTGAGAGAACTCAATGGGTTCGAAAAGTGCACAAATGTGCACCTAGAAAGAAAATCAGCTTTTAACACTCAAAGTCAATAGAATAGGAGATATGTTCTTAAGACAAGCAATCATATTCATGTACAAGCATGTATGTGGTGAATGTCTTTTGTTTATAACGTTGATGTGTAAGATTCACTTAACGATCATGATTCACGATCCTGAAATTTCAGGCATATCTTAATTCACCTTTATTAAAAGTTGAGTCTAAGGAGTAAAGTTGTGAAATATAATTCATCGAAAGTTATATTAAAATTTGTCAACTCTATTGTATCACATTTATATTTTTTAATTTATGATATATGGATTATTTAGAATCATTTTTTAAATCTAAAGATTAGAGGGTATATTTTGAGACCGGAGAAAATAAACATCTATGGGAGACCTTGGGACAAAAAATGTATTTTAAGAAAATTGTTTCGAAGCTTTATCGAGCGCGGTGTTCAAAAAGCCATTCGCGATGGTTCGTGGTTCGTGTTGGGTTTCGCTTTCAGTTTCCATTTTTGTTGCTCGCGGTTCTCTCGAAAGTCGAAAGTACATAGAATTTCGAATTTCGTCCACCGGTTCGAATCACTGTGAAATTGCAGTTCCAGTCTCAATCTCCAATGGCGGGGAAGGAGAAGCCGAAGATCATAATAGACAAGAACCAGATGAGAACCTGGTGTAGGGCCATGAGATCCCAAGGCAAAACCATCGCCCTCGTGCCCACCATGGGGTATCTCCACGACGGCCATCTCTCGCTCATCGAAGAGGCCCACAAGCACACCCACCTCGTCGTGGTCTCAATCTACGTAAACCCTAGTCAATTTGCCCCTTCCGAGGATCTCTCCACCTACCCTTCAGATTTCGAGGGCGATATTCGGAAGCTCATGGCTGTTCCTGGAGGAATCCATGTTGTTTTCCATCCACATAATCTCTACGACTATGGAGTAGACGCAGCTGTGGAATTTGGCGGAAATGGCGGCGGTTCTGATGGTAGGGCGGCGGTTTCTTCCCTGGAGGCGTCTGGTTCAGGGCATGAGACATGGGTGAGAGTGGAGCGCTTGGAGAAGGGGATGTGTGGGAGAAGTAGGCCTGTTTTCTTCAGAGGAGTTGCCACCATTGTTGCCAAGTTGTTTAATATTGTGGAGCCTGATGTCGCAGTGTTTGGGAAGAAGGATTATCAGCAATGGCGGATTATTCGGCGGATGGTGAGTCTTTACTTTTGTTTGTTTCTTTATGGGATAGATGAAGAGGAATGGCTTTGATTTTTCTGTCTGTTTAGAGCTCAGAAGTCATTGCTTGTCTTCTGAAGTTGATTGCTTTAGTGAAAGTTTTATAAGGAAAAACTTCTTCGAATATTGAACTTACTTCAAATGGATAATGATCAATACCATTAGATGAACTGGTAGTTAAATTCTCACCAGTATGTTGGAAAAGCACTTCGAGTTGTTGATTCTGGCCTAGAGCCAATAGTTCATGATCTAGAGGATTTTCCTGTTTGGTTGCAATATAGCCCACAGGGTATGACTTGAGTTCTTGTCCCTTGGAGTTCATTTAGTTCTGATTTTGATAGTCTAAAATATGGGTGGACACTATTTACAAGGTTCTTGGATTATATATGTTTAGAACTCCGTAGAACATATATAACACATCCTGTTTCACTTCGTTTCTTGGATTATATTAATATATGCTTCTCTGAACCTTATCATCTTTAGTCTTAGACTCCGACCAGTTTATTGGATTTGCCAGTTGCTGTCATTTGATTAAGAAATGCACTTGTTTGGTGGTGATAATACTTCTCACTCAACTTTCTTGTAGGTTAGAGACCTTGATTTTTCTATAAAAGTCGTGGGGTCTGAAATCGTCCGTGATGCTGATGGTCTTGCATTGAGTTCTCGCAATGTGCACCTCTCACCTGAAGAAAGACAAAAGGTTCTCTTCGATTAACTAAGTAGTATAGTCTGTTTAGTTGTTGTGATTTACTTTTATCAGACTGTTATTTGTTGGTTAGTCTTAGTTAGTTTTGTAATTATTCTTTAAATAGTGTGTTATGCTTTCTCAGATTTCTTAATGAGAAGAGCCAATTTCATTTTATGAAGTATTATTTCATCTCCATCACAGTTCTTTCTGTCTACCTCTTTTCAAACTATAGTTTCTGCAGAGTGCAAAGAATTTCGCCTTTATCATTCATGATGGATTGATTACTTAGATTCAGAAACTAATTTCCCTTTCTCATCTCATCTTTTGTCAATAGGCATTGTCTATAAACAGGTCATTGTCAAAAGCAAAATCTGCAGCAGAAAGAGGTGAACGTAATTGCAAAAAATTGCAGAATATGATGGTCGATGAAATACTAGAAGCCGGTGGACGACTTGATTATGCTGAGGTGAGCCCTAGATGATTTAATTTTAAATTAGGAAGTCTTTCCGACTTGAGACTTGACTTTGGGAGCCTATATTAAGCTTTGATGTTCTGTTTGTGTAGCCTTCAGCTTAATTAAGAGATATTGTGGAGTTGTAGCTTGTCCATCCCATTGTTTTATTGAACAACCACTTTTCCTGATAAGGATGAAAATGAAAGGAGTTGTTTTAAAAAAAATAGCCATTTGCATTTGTTTCCAAAAGCTACTTTTAAAAACTAGAAAATGGGGCTGCTCAAAAGTTTATTAGGTATACGAAATCATGGTTCACTTCTAGTTCTAGTCCATTATTTTGGAAGGTTATTTTTTTTCTTTTCTTTTTTTTTTTTTATAATTGGGATTCGGAGCTTTGCTCCCCTATACCCCAGGACACCCGTGCCCACCCCAAGACCCGGACCCAGGAGACATCAAGATTTTCTAGTATTAAGCTTCCTCTAGTATTAAGCTTATTGGAAGGTTAACTTCGATTCTTCAAAACCAGAATGGTAGAAAACAACTTTTATTTACATAATGTTATCCAAAACACGGAAACACACGTTTCTTGAATTTTTGTTTTGGAAAGCATAAATTTTTCTTTCAAGAACGCTTCGATTAGATATTTAATTAGTAATTTTAACAAATTATTTTGCTGGTGTTATGGGTTGATTGATCGAGAGTATGTAAAAATTGTCATGTGGTTTTTTGTTTGGTGGCAGATTGTGGAACAAGAGAGTTTAGAGGTGGTGGAGGAGATCAAGAGCCCAGTTGTATTCTTGATTGCTGCCTGGTTTGGGAAAGTCAGGCTCATAGACAATATGGAAATAAAGTTATGAACATTTGAACACTTATTTCTTTTTCCTTCTGCTCACGTTTGCTCATGGGGGGGGGGGGGGGGGGGGGGGGGGCGCACCTGAATTGAGAATGGCTGTAAAAATGGCCACTCCTTTTGAAAGCCATGTCTCAATATACTGATTGAATTCAATCTCAACGCTAAATGAAAAGAATAAGGAAATGTTTCATGATTTATATCATTTGAGTCCCTGATTTAGACACTAGCTTCCTTCTTAACACCAATTAAGTATGTTCAAAAACATGTTTGAATGAGGTAAGATTATAAACGATATTTGGTTGCGATTTGTTAATTTTATAGATTACATAGACGTATGATATAAATTTAGATTCATGAAATCTCCATGCTAATTTTTTAAAATTATAACCACGCGAATCAAGTACAAGTTCATAAACTTGAGCTTACTTTTCTATTTTACATTTAGTTTTGACTTCATAACTCTTCTTCAAAAATTTATGAGCTAGCCATGAGCAGCTGGAATCAATTGAATGCATTTAAATGAAAGTTTGTGAGATTGGTGAGTGAAAAAGAGAAGGTAACTTATGTTTCTGAATAGTGTAAAAACATATTTAAGAATCTGAGATTGGGATAATTTTTTTTTAGTATCACTCTCTTCATATCATAACTTTTTTTTTAAAATAAATTTTTAATGTAACTAGACCTCGCATATATTAAATGATACCGAAGAAAGCAGTATTCCCCAAATTTGAATTCGTCTTACAAAAACAATGGCTAGGATATGGGGTTTGGAGGTTTGTCACTCGCCACAAGTGAGGCGCCAATATTAGTAAGAGCAAAGTCATCGTAAGTGGTTGATTGATTGGGCCTAATCGAGCCTTGAATTTTAAAAGGCTGAAATTTCACTCGAATCTGATCATATAATAGGGTAAACCTGTAAAATTTCCAAATATAATGTAGACCACATTCCGGAAGATCAAAATGCAAAAATGAGGTCGAAAAAGCTCGCATATAATAGAACCAAAAATGTGCACAATCAATGCGTTATTCACAACCACGTGTGTATTATTTGGCAAACAAATATATTTCCATTCAAAGTGTCAAAAGAATATAAACCGCACAAACTATACAAAACAAGGTCCTTAGTTACGTAAGGGTAAGTGGAACATGGAAACGAACGATTTGTACAATAAACAAGCATGAATAAAATTGTCTGATCAATACTGATCCATCACCAAAATCCTAATGCTGCAAAGAGGATCCCATCAACATTTAAAGCCGCCACAAATAGATAAAATGATTATCAGAATCAAAGCAATTACGATCGCAAGAACTATCAGCTTTATCTTCATGTTCTGATACCACATCTTTCTCCTCATTTTGGTTCCTTGCTGTCTAAAATCTTGCGCCTGCAGAATCGCAGGTATCATATGTCAGTAAAATTCTGTATTAATTCATGGTAAGATTTTGTATTTCCTGTTCTGTAAACATAATCTACCGCTTTTATGACCATTTTCTCCTAATTCAAGTTACTTGGGAGTATCATTCTGATCCTTGTTAAAGAGAGAGAATGTAGACCCCGCGAGGTCAACAGACAATACTCTGATACGAATAAGCTAAAATATTAACAATTGAAAAAAGAAATCAGATGGTCTTTGAGGTTGCTCCCCAGTCATAAGTTTTAAACCCCATGTCCTTTTGAAGATATACGTCTTAGAAACAGATAAAAGATTCCCACAGTTCGTGGCAGTATTGAGTCAAACAAGTGATCCAACCAGTCTATCATGAAGTAAATTTCCTCGAACTATATAACATGTATACCCATGCAAATTCATTTTCAGATCACCAGTCATAATTAAGGCAGGAAAAGAAAAAGGTTCCTTCTGACGATCACCTGAGATCGAAGGTTTTCTGTCTTATCAACCAGAAGCTCAATCTTCTCTCCACGATCAAGAACCTGTTCAGAGAACAATTAGTGAGCAGACCAATATTTACAGATACAACAAAATAAGATAAAGTATACGATTAGATCAGATCAAATGTTATTAGCAAAATAATAATTCTAATTTAGAATTTGAACAAGGCGTTTTCCTAAAATTGGAGATTGAAAGGAAAGGCGGAAAGTAATGGCTGTATGTGGTAGACGCTAGGGGGTAGGTAAGAAAACTTCTTTTACCTTCTCAATGTTTTCCATCATTACTCCTTTGACTTCAGAAACCTGCGCTTTAACTTTGGCAATCTTACTAATCTCCTCTGGGTGATCCACACAGTACTGCATATGCTCCTTCAGTTTGGATCTATATAAAAAATATGAAGTTATTAGAATATATGTAACATCATTGAACAGATAATGGCACGTTCATTTATTTTTATATCTAACTCTGGATAAGAGATAAAGGGGCATTCATCCAATAATTGCAGAAGCAACAATGTACCCAAATTCTTTGTTCAGGCTATTCGCAGTTGCTGTCATAGCCTTTCCACCTCCATATCTCTTCGCAAAATCCTCATTGACCCGTTCAAGGAATGCAATGGGGATCTGTCGGCCAGCCGCCTCAACTGCAACCACACAATAAGCTGCAACATAAAAGAGATGGAATTAATTAGACTTGCTTATGTATGTATGTGTAGAGCAGTATGGGGCATGAGCAAAAACAAAGACATCACTAGGATCCAAATTCAGTCGCTCAGAAATTTGAAGAATAGTCATTCTCATGGAAGCACGCATGTATAAACTTTATGGATTAGATAGTACAGCTTCATTGCATTGTACGTTTTTTCTGCGATATCCATAAGTAGATAACCTTTGGTTGTCAATTATTTCTTCAATTATCCTGAACCAAAGGTCTTGACTAAACCTCAAACTATGATAATAAAGGCAGTGATCAACACAACTCAGAAACCATTAAAATGAACTGAGATGAGAAACATCCCCAGGACAATACAATGTCAATCACAAAACTCAGATAATAACTTACAGGTGGAGCCATGGAGGAGAGTGAGTAATTAACAAAACAGGAGAATGCTAATTTTACAGAGCTGTGATGCGAGAAAAGAACATCAAAACTGACTTAAGTGTAAAGAGATTTGTTGTCGTCATATACAGAGGTTACAGTTTCAAAATATTGATACGATGACTGACAGAGTTCTCGGATACCACATCTGCAATAATGGTTTCGCACAAACAACTTCCAAAGAATAAAAACGAAGAAATCTTCAAAAACCGGTTTCTAAAACGGTACTCATGCGGAATAATGTCGAGCTGTGGCATATCTAAAGAAAGGAATTCTCACGATCGCGCTTTTCAAGTACGTAATATCTTTCAAACTGGAATGATAATCATAGGCCCGAAAGCTCCATTACTTTTCTCATCAGTTCATTACAAAGCGATTCTTTATGATAGTAGTTTCCTATAATTTCCAATGTTCACGTAGACAACAAAGAAGCGATTTAACAGAAAAGAAAAGAATCGCATCTGACGCAAATATCAATATGAAAACATGTTAAAACTAAACAAGAGATTCAGAAATAATCGCATAGAAATACACAACAATTTCGATAGAAAATAAACAATCAAAGACGACAGCCACGAAAAGCGTAGGAACAGAACAAGGATGCTATCGACAAAAGAAATGAACGGAGATAGAGAAAGTTACTGAATCCATTATCGACGAGATAGTTGAAGGTATGGCCATCGCAGTTGTAAGTGAACTTGTTGTTGGTGGCAGGAAGCTTCTGGAGGCACTGGGAGGCTATACTGGTGAAATTTCCGGTGAATTCCGTATACTCAGCGAGAATCACAGTCCCACGCGCAACGAAGCTATAGATCAAGGTTTGCTGCCCCATGGAAAACGATGGATTTTGCCCTAAATCGAACCAGAGGAAGAGGGGAGAAACGAAAAAATGGAGAGAAAAAGAAGGCTCCGCTTCGCTTCAAGAGGAAGCTCGAAAAGTTGGCATGTCTGTGTTTCTGAGTTAGTTGTAGCTACCCTTTGATTTCATCAAAAATTACGGAAATGCCACGCTATTGTTTCTTTCTCGAAAATTAAATATTTATTTATTTATTTATATTTCTTGTTTTCCTCTGAAGTAGTTTCAACAACAAACAAGCAAACAAAAAAACCAAAAAAAAAAAGTTTCAACAAACAGTGTGATGACGTGGAAAGTTCGTCTATGAACGCGCAACAAATATATATAATTTTCAAAATTGGCGAATTTGTAAGACGCAGCGTTTTGACCGCTGAACTAACTTGTTCCCTTTGAAAGAAATTTAATAGAGTTTTACTTTTCCAATTAAAAGTAGTAGGTAATATTGAAGTAGACAGGCGTAAGTTAATATTTAATCTATGGTTTAAGATTTTTTTTTTTTATACATTTATGGTCTAAGTTTAAGATAATAAAGTTTGACAAAACGGATTTTTAATTGAATTAGTATAAATTCAATCCAATCAACTGACATCAAACTAAGTTGACAATGTTTTCTTTTACAACAAAGATTTTAGGACCTTAACTAACTAGAGTTATATTTTGCCGAATTGACATCTACACTATTTAAATTTTTATTATATATTTCAATCATATTTAAGTGAACTAAAAAAAATCATATTTAATTTGATTAGAATTTCTCAATTTCTTGAATCGGCTGCTAAGGACATTTATGAAATAATTATTTGGTCTTCACTTTTATGCTAAATTACAAAAAATATTTTTAAAATTTATCATTTATTTCAAAATACCTTTTATCATTTCAAGAGTTCCAATTGACATTACATAAATTTTTCAAAAATATCATTTGATAAAACATTCGTTAATATTTTAAAAGAAAAGTTGACGTGGCAGATTTAGAACGACACGGTAATTAATATGAAAGCTTGTGCGCATTAAATCTAAAAAAAGAAATATGGATGAAGCTATCATTTTTAGAATGTATTAGAACAAATTTTGATAGATAATGGAAAAACAAACCCCACTTAGGAGGAATAGAACTTTTAAGATAAGGTCAAGATGTTAACTGCTACATTGTATTATGTCCTATCAACTTGTGTTAAACATATTAACTGATATTTATTTAAAAGATATTTTTAAAACATTTATAAAATATAAGGATAGTATTACAACTTTTAAAAATGATAAAAGAATATTTTTTAGATAAATGAGAAGATTAGGGATGTTTTATGTAATCTAGCCTTAAACTTTTTTTTATTATTTTGTTGTATTTTCATAAACCATACATTCAAAGTCTATGTTAAGTTCCAACCAGTGGAAATAACCAAGCCGTGCAAAAATATTTATCTTGTAATTATTTAATTATAAGAATTAAATTGAATCAAGTTAAAAATTTATTTCCACATAATTTAGTTGTTCGGATTGTTATGAACTTTTAATTACGTAATCACTGAGACTCAACAAATCATAGAATAACTAAAATAATGTTATTTGAACATCAATTTACATATTTTTACAAATTTTTTTAAAACAAAAGACGGGTTTAAAATACTTTTTCATAGATTCCTAATTAATATCCTAGAGATCATTTATTTCAATTAAAATTAATTTAAAATCAATTCATGAACCAAATTCGACTCATTCATGATGGTGGCTGAAAAATATGATTAAGTTACAATTCTCTCCACTTCTAACAGAACTTCAATCTATTTTACGAGGTCTCAAATTAACGCTCGAAATGTACCTTTTAAGAGTTAGAGTTGAATCAAATCCCCTTCATATCTTGAATTTCATTAATTACCAAACAATGCAAGTCATTTGTTCAAGAATGCAATGGGGTTCAAGACATTATAGAGTATTTGAATAATTTTTGTTCAGTTTCCTTCTCGTTTGTCGTCTAGGAAGATTTTTCATCTATAGTCCATGTGGTGTTTCTTTCTTAGCGGAATTCCTTTTAATTAAAGAAAAAAAAACCAATTCAACTTATTCAAGCCCACCACAGCACACATCAATTAAAGTAAATTTATAACCTAATTCAATCAAATCTAAGTTCAGATTAATCCCCCTTTATTTTTCCTTTTCGAAGAGTCGTTATGTAATTGTAAAGTAATTAAAAATAATGTGTTATAAAAGTAAATTTGTGTTGATTGGCATATATGCTGGTGTCCAAGTGGGGAAAGAATAAACAGATATAATATCATATGTGAAAAGAAAACTGTCAGATGTGAATATTATTATAATGTATGGCTGGAAAATTCATATTCTACGTTACGTGCTTTGTCAATTCGATTCCTTAGTTACAAATTAAATTAAAATGCTCATCTTTCTTATCTTTCCCACCCGACAAAGGGAATTGGACTTAAACTTCTTTTTCTTTTTTTTAAGCTTTAGAGAAAGGGCCAATCACATAAAGATATTAATTTATATTTTTGGTAAATTGCTAGTTTAATTCCCGCCCATTATCTGGATTATAATATTCTTAAAAAAAAAAGTCAAACATATAACTGCAACATAAATGTAACGTCTTATTTATTATACTCTCAGAACATTTGTTTCGGTTGTACTTTAAAAAATGGTCATTTTGATTATTATTTACAAACTATAACACAAAATTTATACACAATGAAAACTATTTAATACAAATTTATTGTTACATTTCAAGAAATTTAGTGAGTATAAAGTGTCAGGAAATAAAATTTTGATCGAAATAAATGAGATAAAAATAAAGATGAAGTGACTAAAATGGTCGTTGTTTTTTAGTACGTGGATTAAAACGAACGTTAAAGTATTATAGAAAAATACAGTGCCCAAAATAAATCAAAATCTAAAGTAAAAAGAGTTAAGTAATTGAACTATGTTTAAATTAACATTTGACTGGAAGAGGTACATACACGATGCTATCGAATTCCGAATTTAGGGATTTAAGCCTCATCGAAGATGAGTTTATTTACTGCTTTCTTCTTCTTTCTTTTTTGTGTGTTAGTTCGCTTCAATTTATAAACAAAATTGGAAAATTGATGTGTATAATATTTATTTATTGTCTATACTTTTTTGAGTAAATATTATTATCTGTCTATTTATGAATTGTAGGTGTTTCTTTTTTTAGCTATTGACACAAATCTCACATGGAAAATGCAATGTTTTTAAGGGAAAAGTCAAAAGTAGGTTCAAAATTCAATGTTTTGTCATGGGTGCATCATGATTTATCTTAGTTTATGATATCAACTAATTCGCTTATAGTTTTAATGAAGTTAGGTTTCAATGAAGTTCATTTTTTTTTCCTCTTTGGACCCATATAAATAGGCAAAATATACCTTGTAATTTATAATTTTTAAAATAATTATAATGATGAGGTTTTGAACATTGAATTATATATGCTCGGTTCGATGGTTCAAAATTTGAACACGCAGTCGCTATTTTACATATAAAACCAAACTTGTCCATAGTTTGATCAAGTGAATCAACAAAATCAAGCCCATATGTCCAAATCTATTAAGTTTTCAATTGCAACATGCATGCAATACATACATAAGTGATAGGTAATGGTTGTAATTACTTATTCAATATTAATAATATTTATTTTATATACCTAATTACAATTTGGTTCAATTTAATATCTATAATCTATAATTTGGTTCACAAATAATTTTTAAACACTTTTTTATCTGCTAAAAAACCCACATTTTTTCTTAAATCATAATATATTCAGCTAACAAAATCAACCAAATTTAAAATATTAGTTCATTGTTAAATAAATAAAGACGTGTATACAATATGACAATGACTCGTCATCATAACAAACAGAAGATGATCTGTGAAGCTTGACCATTTTAAAATAATCAAATTGAAACATTCAAATATGCCTGATTTGAAACTAGACTAAAGTTATAGGACCAATCATAGGACCAATTGAAACTCTATGCACATACCATAGGTACTAAATTGGTAATCCAACCCTACCGTTTGTACAAACGATATTTGACAGCTAATTGATGTTTTGAAAAATGAAAAATAAAAAATAATCTCTTTTTATATATTTTTCTCTCCTATTTATCTAAATTTTAATGGTAATGAGGTAAGTGAGGGATGGCAAGTCAACAGCTAAGTATTGTTATTTTGATTAAAATATTATTTGGGTGTTGTACTTTAAACTTTGGTTAATTTTAATCTTTATACTTTAAAAATGTTTATTTTTGTCTTTTTACTTTGAAAACTATACCATTTTAGTTTTTTTACTTTTATATTTAATCTAATTTTTTAATTACAATTTCAACACATTACTACATTTATTATATTAGAAAATACTTGGCTCCATAGGAAACAAGCTTGTTCTCACCACCATTAAGTGTTTAACAATTAAGATAGAGAAATGCAAAAACATAGGCTTGAGTTGCCAAATTTTCTGTCCTTAAATCAAGGATTTTCAATATTATATTTCTTGAAATGTTTTTTTTATTATTAAAATATATTATAATTATGCCGTCAATAAATCATTAAAAAAAACGTAAAGGAAAAAATAAAAGTTGTAAGAAGAAAAAGACATTGGAGGGGATGATCATAGGACCACTGACGGCGAAGAACAGGAGGAGTTAATGGTAATTTTAATCGAGTCCGTTCCGTTCCCCCATTTCAGCACCTTTCATTTTTCAATCTCCCCACGTCAAGTTAGCTTTGTTTCTCAGACAAAATTTAATGTGTATCGAATTTCAAATCTTCTTCGCTTTTCACTTTTCACTTTGCCATTTCTCTCTCCAATGGCTATTTGAACCTTCCGAATTCTTCAGAACGCGTTATCTTCCCCTGAATTTGCATGGCAGCAACAAGAATTTCCAGATCGCGAAGCTCTGAATTCCACAAACGCCAACATTCTCCTCCTCAATCTCTCCTAACTTCATCTCTAACGCTTCTCTTCATCTTCCTTTTCCTCTTCCTTTCCGCCGCCGCCGCCGTGCCGAGCAGCTCTTCCATGGCTTCCTTGGAGCCGCAGAGGCGTCTGGTCGAACATTCCTCGAGCAATCCGCCGAGGAAACAGAGGTCGGACTCGGAATCGAAATCGCTCCGGCGGCGGAGAGACGATCGTCGATTTGAATCGGCGGCTCACGAAGTTCCGAGCGGTCCGAATCCGATATCGAACTAGGCATCGCCGATTTCCGGAGAGGAAGGTGCAGTTTGAGCAGAGATGTGGAAGTATTTTTGTAAATTAACGGCGGCGGAGGTTATGGATTGCACTGATTTTTCGTCTTCGTGTGGGATTCTGATTAACGATTGAGTTCGCCATTAAAGCTACACTGCTGCATCTTCCTTTTTTTTCTCATCCCCCTCTTTTTTGTGGTTTTTGTTTCGCTCTTCATATGTAAACATATACAGAATTACAATCGCATGAATATATACTATAGATTGCGAGGAGAAATTCTTGTGTTGGTTTAGAAGCGAAGAACAATCTCTGAGTTTACGAATAGAGATATCAATGTTGTGAAAATTTTGTTTAATTTGGTTAATCTGGTTGTATATCCTTAACATTTTAGAGTGGGGATTCAACTCTCTAAATTTGAGGAGTGGTCATGATATCTTAACTCCAAGTTTAGTTATTTGGTATAAAATTTTTTAGAAAATAGTGAGCTTTTTAACAGGAGGAATTTTATGGCCGTTAAATGTTTGACGGGAAGAAAAATGCAAAAACAAACCTTGTTTTTTTTTTTTAATACCACTGGTTGAATGATTTAATAGTGGTGGTGACAATATTTGATCTAATTAATATAATATGTAGATTTATACTACTCTAGATAATTTTTCTTGTTGTTTTCCAATGTTTATCTTTGTTTGTTTGTTAGTGGCATTGTGTTTCAATCCCCAAACAATTTGTCCATTTCTATTGCGTTCATATATTTTCGAATAGAATTCAAAAACAATTTCAAAAGGTTTAAGTTCAGCATTTTTGTTGCATTTTGGTTTACTTTAACCATGTACGATGTCTTAATATTTTTCATGCAATTCAGGTTTCATATACGAGTCTTGGAGCCTTTTTTGGGTTAAGGACAAGTTTGTGAGAGTTCGATATTGACCAAGCTTGTCGTCCTAATAATTTTGTATAGTATTGGATGTTTTTTAGTTTGAGAGTTTGACTAGGGAGTGGTGGGATGAAAAAAGTATTTTCTGAATTCATGCGGTTTAGTAACATGTAGAAATTATATAAAATTAAAAAAATACTTGTTTATAGATTACTAAATCACGCAGAGATTTTGGAAAGAAGTTTTATACATAAATAAATATATTTAAAAAATGAAAATATGTATTTAACATCTGACTATTATTCACCATAAAATCCTTCGAAACACTCTTTTTCCTTTATTTATTTAGAAAAATTAAACATAGTCCTATATATTATTGTACATTTCTCTATTTTATTTGTAAAAAAAATAGTAGTAGATGGTTTAGCACAAGTATTGTTGCTTTGGGTTGCATGTGAGTGGTGAAATCTGAGACGTCTGATTGGCGGGTCAATCGCAGGAAAATTAAATGGGAGGGGGAAGAAAAATCAGAATGGAGGGTCCGGATTGGCAGGTGGGGCAGAGGTGTAAGATTTGTCTGTACTGCGCCATGCAGCAGATTAAATCATTAAATCATGGAGGGCCTTTTGTTTTTGTTTTGGCCTTTGGCTTTTGCTTTGTCCTCTCTTTCACAACAAAAGCTGCGGTAACCAATGTTTTTGTTTTTATTTTATTTTATTTCTTCTCTTGATATCGATGAGTACTTAGGTCGGTTTACCCGCAACTCGACTAATTTTACGTGACAACTACTTAATTCTACAATATTGATACCAATAAATAGATAAGAATTAATTTTTAAGGTGGGTGCTCAATTTCTCATCTTTCATTTTTTGATTCTCTCGTCTCCGTCTCTTTTTTCAAATTGAAATATTTGATTCTTAAATTATAAACTTAACGTCTAAATATTACTTCAGTGTACTTTCAAACTTCATTTTAATCCCTATTAGTTTTTCCTATACATTTTTTAAAAAATGATAATTTTAATCTTTATTTACAAATATTTAATACAAATTTTTATCTCTGCCTTTTATATCTAATTAATAATTCTTTCAATTGTTTATGTTCCGTTGAATTCATGAGTCTCGTTATGACTTATGTCCCTTCCTCCCTCTATACTTTTATGATTTGAAAATTTAGTAGTTCTTGTCCATTTGATTAATCTTTTTTTTTTCCTCTCTTCTGCATGGAAGTCCTTATCATTTTAAAATATATTTTTAGAAGGAAAGAAACCAATATCACCCTATTTTTTTTAAAATATAAAGACATAATATGAGAGAGAGATTTTGATAGTTTTTTAAATATATATTTTCCAATATACTATTGTTATGAACTTCATATAATTCAACCATAAATAAATATGCTTTAAAATTATAAGATGTATTTCTATATATATTTCATTGGAGGTTAAACGGAAAGTGCATTATAATTAGCAAGGAATGACATTCTCTTGCTTGAAAAAATATCTTCTCTTGAGTCTAAATTTTCACCATTATCCTAATAAATAAATAATTAAATAACTATTTCATCTGCTTTCTAAAAAGTCAAAATTATATGTCAAAAAATTAAAAAGATTACTCGTAATAACTATTTTAAGATAGATTATGTATCTTTACTCTGTAATCTACTTTTAAAGGTATGCTTGTTTCCGGTTAATTCAAATTCATATAAATTTTTAGATATAAAGGACAAGAAAAATACGTATTTATTAAAGAGGAAGGATGTTGAGGTCAAAGTTTTGTTGGTCCAAAAGGAAAACTGGGCCTAATGGGGGCTAGATTTCATTTCCCGGGTTCAAGAGCCTCCTCAATGGTGCTGGTTTATTCTTTCCAGCAAGAAACCAGCATCAGATGAATATTCTTGTTTATATCAAATAATATTGATGTGAGCGATATATTATATGGATATTGAACACAAAAAAAAAATTAAGTCATTTGCTTCCTTCAATGACGTGTCCCATTCACTACAGTTACGTATCAATTACAGTTGAACTACGTTCATGTTGGTACCTCAGTCAAAATATTGCAGAGATTTTCCACGAATAAATTTAGAATTGTTGTGTAATAGATTAAAATCATACAAAGTTATAAGTAAATAACTTAAATAAGTTTTTTTTGAACCGGATCTAAATTCTCCATCACTTCCCTGCAGTTCAAACTTTTACCACTTCTTTTTTAGTACAACATGTTTTGAGAGGGATTCGAACTCACAACCTCTTGGTTGAAGATAACTATGTTCGTTTTGACTCCAACTTTTACCACTAATAAAAAGCTCTGGTACAACATCTGCATTGCAATTTGTCCTAAAAAATTAGATTAATATGGTTCAGAAACAGTTTCTCCAAAATTCTACTTTTATGAAAATTATTCTATTAATTTCAATGTTAGTTATCTATCAAAATAATTTGTAATAGTCCATTGTTGATGACATGTAAAACTAGAAATGGATAAATGACATAATATCAACATTCTAAACAAAATGTAATAAATAAATAACAATTTAAATGGGTTAAAATACTAATTTGTATACATACTTCAATCTTGTTTCATTTTTGTCTCTGTATTTTTAATAGGTTTATTTTGGTTCCTATACTTTTAACTTTGGTTCATTTAATTAGTTCATGCACTATAAAAATGTTCATTTTGATCAATGTACTACTAAAATAATAATTACTTTAGTCTATTTTTGTAAAATTTTATCACAATTTCTACACATAATAAAAACCCTACAAGTAACGGTTACATTTTAAGAAAAATACTGAATATAGTTTCGTGTTGAAATTGTGATATAAAAAAATGAGATTACAGATAAAAGTAAACAATCAAAATGGTCACTTTTTAAAAGTAGAGGAAACAAAACGAATATTTTGAAAATACATAAATAAAAATTAACATTTTAAAAGTACAATATCAAAATGAAACGAAGTTGAAAAACACATGAACCAAAATGATATCTAACCTTAAATTATTTGAGCCTCATTGTAACTATTTTGTATTTGGCTTAATGTTTTTAAGAATTAAGATGGTAAACAATACTTTTTAGTCGTGTCTTTGTTTTGTTAGGTGCTTTTTACAAACATGTTACCCATCCAAAGTAGTTTTTTAAGAACTTATTTCTGTTTTTGAAATTTGACAAAAATTTTAAATACATTTTTAAAGTTGTGAAAAACTTACTCGTGAAAATAACATATCTTTTCTAAAAACATAAAACTAAAAATGAAATGTTCTTAAAAATTTATTTTAGACATACTTTTATATATAAATTATAGATATAGATAGATTATTTACATAAATAGGTATTTAAGTATGACTTAAATACCCATTTATGATAGGATCGTGAATTTAAATCTATACTTCTACATGTTATAAAAAGGACAAAGTAGATAATGAAGTTTCACTCTACTAAAGCATTTTCTTTAATCTCGATTAGACAATAGCTTAAATATCCATTTACGATCGCAGGAATCTATACTTGAATTTAAATCTATACTTCTACATGTTATAAAAAAAAAGGACATAGTAGATAAAATAAAGTTTCACTCTACTAGAGCATTAATATCCATTTACGACCGTAGGGATCTATACTTGAACTTAAATATATACTTCTACTTTTTATAAAAAAGGACAGAGTAGAAAAAATGAAGACTCTACCAGAGCATCGTCTTTAATCTCGATTAGATGAACTCGAGCTTTAGATGTTGTACTTAAATAAATTAATAAAAAAAAAACTAGGACAAAAGTACCTTTTTGCCCTTTCGCGCTTCCTTCTGCCAAAGCTGCAGAAAACCCGCTAAAACCCTTCCTAACCAATAAACCCAGCCGCCGTCTACGCCGCGTCAAGGTTATGAACTTCCCGTCGACCTGACGTCATTTGGTTCTTCTGTAACGATTATGGCTTTTAGGGTTCGCCGACTCAAAGAAATTTCTAGGCATTTGTCCCGAATCTCCGGTAATCCTCCGGCGAGCCGTGTCCTGCTCTTTAAATTGGATTTTGTTCCAAGAGCGTTATTTTCTCGGTTGCATTTGATCATGTCTTCGTTCGTTGTTGCGCTTAGTTCTTTTTTTTCTTCTTCTTCGCACCAGGATATTCTCATCAGCATCACCGTAGTGATGCTGTCAGCTCTTTGGCATTGGCCGTTGCTCCATTTCATGCATCTGAAGGAATCAATAAAAGGATTGTAGACGATGGACGTCACTTTCTGCGGTATAATTGGGTTCATATGTTCACATCTGAAATAGTTTTAGTTTTTGTCTTCATGTTCGTACTCTATTAGATCGTGAAATGTTTTTTATGTAGTATTATTTTGTGGAACCAGCTGTTTAAATTCCTTCTACGAGGGGGAAGTTCTTATTTGTAAATCTCATCCGGAGCCACACCTTTTGTAACAAAACCCAACCTATCTGGCCTCTAAATAAACAATTCCCAGGGATTTTCCGGAATACCACTTTTTGCTCGCTCTGTTAATAGAAAAGTGTGTTGAATAATTTTTGCTCGGGCCATGAAGATAACATATAGCAATGAGCAAAAAGGAAGGGCACTTTGATCTTGAATAGTGCTTTCACCTTGGAACTTGGGTTGGTTAAGTAGTCCTATTATTTGGTCTACAATTGGTAGTTTCAATCTTGTTACTTTTGGTTGTCTGTCTGACTTATATTTGACAGTCTTTTTCAGGTTTTCCACTACAACAGAGCTACAATGCGAGTCTTCTGCAGCAAATAATATTTTATCCTTCATTAAGTCAACCTTAGATGAGTCCGAAGGTCGTGCATTTTCTCTTTTCTTTATATCTCTTATTTTCTATCAACACTCCTTTCCCCCTTGTAAAGTTCGGACAGCCAGGTATCTTCTTAGAGATGATTAATCTTCTGTTTCATTTAAAGAAAAATAATCGTTATACATCTTTACATTTGGGTAGTTCATAAGTTTAATTTTATTTTGCTAGTTTTTGAGACATATAAGGTGCTGAACTGCAGCAACACAAATCATCAAATTAGATTCATATTTCAATCAATTGAAATGAAGGATTTTGTCACGATCCATTTTGTGTGCTACTGTGCTGATAAGTTCTCAAGTTTACTCCCAGGGCATCAATTTTCACTATTCAGGAGGAAATAGTCACCTTTGACACCAATATTTTATGTGACTACTAAACATGCTAATAAATGGCCAACTTGAAGCTGTTATGATGTAGCAATCCTATACTCATTACCAAGGCATTTTTTTCATACTTTGTAATTCTAGACCGACATTTTTTTTTGTTGGACTATTATATGCAATAGGTTTTTTGGTTTGTTGACCTGACCAGGTTCTTGTTTCATTTACAATATATTGTGTTTGCAGTTAAATGTATCAAAATTGGCTACTATATTTGATATGACCAAAATGCAGCGTAACTTCTGTTGGTACCTTTTCCTCAAACTCTCTCCTATTTATTTGTTTTTGTGCAAATGTGCAGGGCCTAACCACCGTTGGTTGAATACATATGATGGAAATAAAGGACTTTCAGAGAAGGATGGTATCTTCTTAATTCTTGCCGATCAATTTCTTGCAATGGCAAGCTCTGAATCTGTTTTTCTGGTTGAAAATGTAAAGTTCCTTCAGCACAGGTAATGGAAGTCCACATTCTAGGTGCTTACAATTACAGCAAACTGACTTGGGGTTTTCTTAAGTATTCTTATTCTTTGTTTTATTTGTTCATTTGCTAAGTATTAGTGTAATGTCTTTATGTTTAGGTTTCCTCAGCTTCATGTTATTGGGTTTCAGTGTTCCAGTTCTCTATCTGCTGCTGAAAAAACTGACATGATCCAATTTATAATGAAGGAATATGTTTCGTTTCCCATTTTGTTGTCCAAGAAGGATTTTGAGGTGAGGTTAAAGTGTTGCTTTTTTCTGCCTTATGCATGTTGTTAGATTGGGATATAGAATATGGGATTGATGATTCTTGCTCTTGGGGAATGATTGGTACTTGTATAACATTCTGCCTCAGTTGGATAAATGTTATGCAGCTATGATGTGAGTAAGCATTTTAAAGGTGGTGGAATTGCATAAGGATGAAATTAGTTTGTTCTTGGTCGTTTTAGGCCCTACTATTTTCGTTATGCTCATGGCCCGCCCACCCACTAATCTTCAGGGAGGCTTTGCCCACCCCGCCAACTTTTAAAAAGTAAAAACAACAAAGATTATAAATTATCAAGTTTTCCATCTAGAGACTTGAACCCAAAACTTGTAGAGGATCTTCAAACTCCAGAGGTCTTACCACCATGGTACCCCTTGGATACTCTAGCATCGATTTGCTGATATATCATTTTGATCGACTGGCATAATGTTCTTAAATCGAATGTTCTTAAATCTATCATCTTCTATGAGATATTGATTTCAGGCCTTTCAGTAGGGGTGTAAGTGGGTTGGCTAAAATTGAAAAACCAACTGATAAAATGGAGCTCAATATTAATGTAAAATTTTTGCAGTATGATCTTGAAATGAAGTGATGTTCCCATTTGTTCATTTACCACCATAAAGTTCGTCATTTCTTGTGAATCTTATTGTTTAATATGAGACCGACTCACTCACTTTCTGATATAGTTGAAAACAGGAAAGAGATGAAAGAAGAAAGAATTTTTTTATACACGTCAATATTTTTAAGTTTGCAATGTTTCATGCTCTGCAAATGTACTAATCAACCTGTATCAGTGTTTTAAGTTTTGCATGCTCGAATTGATGTCCACTATAATGAAAAAAAAAAACTCTGGACGAGCATATTTCCAGAAAAACCACTCTTGAATTTTGTAGTCTTTTCTCTTTTTATGATTATCTGTGAAACTATATTATTTTAAACCATTATAAATCTATTTTCCTTTTTTTTTGAACATTTATTGCAAGAGTAGCATTGTTGGCTGATTCAGTTTTTAAATCATTGGTTCGTGCAAATAGATGGCGAGGGGGCTCTGTTATATTATCTCCAAAAACTTCAGAAATCCTTTACTCCTCTATGAGAGGAACATGGATCCTTTCACTATGAGGAAAGGTATACCTTCTTTTATTTCTCTATGTGCTTTTTCCACAACATTATTTTCGTTATGGTTGTGTCTGGATTCTGGTCATTTTGATGTATTTTATTCTTGTAGCCATATTGTTATTTGTTTATTTTGGATAAGAGACAATTCAGTGCAAATACATCTATATTTGTTTCCCGTTACATCTTTGTTTATGTAAATAGTCATTTAATGGATGCATTCATCATGCATGCATACATTTTCCGAATTCCTAGTGTGCATTATTTTCTTATTATGCACATCCAGCTATCGAGGAGTTGCAAGAACAAGAAAGTGAGAAATTTAGTCAGCCCAATAATGGGAGAACCACTTACCTAAAGCAGGCGGAGATCACAACAGAACCATATTCATGTTCATTCATGCAGAATTTTCTTCTCCACTTTCCAGGTACAGCTTTCACTTCTTACAGATGGTTTGCTACTTACTGTTGGTCTTTAAGCTCCAAAATTTCTTAAAAACCTTCTGTCTTTAAGCATTTCCTTTGTACTTAGAGATGGGCTATGCATTAAACAGTTTTATTTATTTATTTATTTTTGGGGCGGAGGGGGGGATTTGATTCCTTCAAACTTTTTGTTATGGAAACTATGCCTTTCCCTTATCATCTACTCCACCAAGTACATATCCCTGGAAGTGTAGCTTTTCTCTTTAACAAATTAGTTACTACCACTTCGAAGATTCATTATTTTTGTGGCAATCAGATTCTCTAATTTCTTAGATAAATTTCCATTATCACAGGCTGTATATCTGCAGATGAAAAGGGTGGCCGACTCTTCCTTTCAGACAGCAATCATAACCGGATTATCATATTTAACAGCAATGGGAAGATTCTGGACATTGTATGTTTAATTTTGATCCAACACAGTATTCTTTGATGTTAAAAGAAAAGCTCCATCTTCATTTATTTATAGGAAAACCACTTTCAGGTAAAAAAAGAAGCTAATAGTTGATCTTGCACGTTGATAGTGATGATATAAAAGTTCCCCTTGAATCAATAGGTTTCTCTTGAGCTGCTCTGACTTCTGTTTAATGCTAATTTTCTTTCAATTATTTTGGACTTGTACTCATGTACCTTACCTTTTAAATTCTTAGACAGACTACCGTATTATTGTAATAGTTAGATTCTTACATTTTTTATATGTCAGATTGGTTCTTATCCAGGTTTTGATGATGGAGAATTTGAATTGGTCAAATTAGCTCGTCCAGCAGCTTCCTTTTATCATGCTACTCAGAATTGCTTGTATTTTGTGGACTCTGAGGTATGCATTTGTTCTTAACCACAATTGTAGTTCAAGTCAACGTGAGAGAGCTATCAAATTTGCTTTAGTCTAGATGTGTGGATATATATATATATATATATATATATATATATATATATATATTTATTTATTATTATTTTTTTTTTCATAAGAAACAAAGATGATATTAGTATCAAAAAATGAGAGGGGGGAGACAACCTAAAGGCGGAGGGTAGAGAGAACCCTCCCCTAAAGACTATACGATCACAACTCTCCAATCTTGCAAAATCAAAGGATGACTGTAGTTACAAAAAACCTTCTTGTGAATAGTAGCCCCACCAAGAAGTTACAAAAAACCTTCTTGTGAATAGTAGCCCCACCAAGAAGCCGTATGCTTGATATTCACAGATCTACATGCTGGCAGTATACTAGATATTGTTCAATTTTACATTAGTACTAGCCTACAATCCTTGATAGTAAACTTAGCTGCACATTCTATATTCTAGTCAAGTCCAAGATAATGATAAAATGACATCCACGTGTAGGAGATGAAAAGATTGGGAGATCTTTCTACAAAAGACAATACTATAAAATTAAAAGCACGTTTTATTTATTATATATATATATATATATATATAACCATCATGGGATGATTCAAGTGGTCAATGAGGGCCTTTGTAAATAGTAAAAAGACTTAGAGGGAATGAGTTCAAACCATGGTGGCCACCTACCTAGGATTTAATATCCTACGAGTTACCTTGTCAACCAAATGTAGTAGGGTCAGGCGGTTGACCTGTGACTAGTCAAGGTGCGCGCAAGCTGGCCCGGATACACGGATTTAAAAAAAAAAAAATATATATATATATATAATTTAGGATTCAAATTGATTGGTGCTGCACTAGTTGGAGATATATGTACACTTTTCCATTTAAATGTTTTTTTTTAATTAGTGACTACAAATAATGTTTCTGTCTATATCTATTTTAGTCGTTTGTTCCTAAAAATGCATCACCGTACCTGTCTCTATTAATTTCAATGACATTAGTCAGGTTCTCTCTCGCTGGTTCTAAAAGTCTCTTAAAATTTTTACCGTTACTGGATGTTGACTATCCAGAACCATGCTATTAGGAAAGCTGATTTGGACAAGCGGGTTGTGGAAACTCTCTATCCAGAAAACTACTCGAGTAAGAAGAGTACACAGTTATGGAGCTGGATTATGGACAAATTTGGTCTTGGAAGTAATGCTGAGAGAGAATTAGAAGACTTCAATCCGCAGTCTCTGATGTTTCCTTGGCACATCATTAGATATGTGGATGATAGATTATTAATTTTAAACCGCAGGTAGAATTGGAAGTGCAATTCATTATTTTATTTTTATTTTTTCACCTAACAAGTGAATAGTTCGTTGCAGTTTGTACAGTATTTTTTCTTGCTGTATATGGTACCATATATTCCTTATCTGAAGACTGAAGTACAGTTCTTCAATACGACATCACATTCCATATGGATTATGGTTTCTCATGATCTACGTTGCTTCTGTTTCATTTATTTTACAGTCTTCAAACACTATGGGTCATGGATTTGGTGTCAGGAAAAATTATTGAAGTTGTTAGAGGTACAGTCTAGAATGTTATAGATTCCTTTCTCAACACTGATCTTGGCTGCAAAATTTATTTGAAAGATCTATGTTGTGAATAGGCCTTTCAAATATCATGGAGACCTATGGACAGTTGATCACAGACAAAGTGTCTGTTATGAAACAGATCCCGACTGGTTGGTTGCAGCGGCTAAGTCATGCAAATATTGTCACAGGGGGGCTACCATACCTGGATCTTTTATCTTCCTGTACACCCTTCCAGAACTGCATAATCATTTGCGACTCAGGTACCAATGTTTCAATTCATGAATTGTGTTTTTGCTGCTTAACCTACCATCTTTTGCTAGTCTATTTAGCTCTCTTACTTCGCTTCTGAAGTTGGACAGGTGATATTGAAATATCATAGAAATTCTGGTGAGAGCTCAAGCTTCCAATTTTCAAATTTTGGGGTTCTTGGATTACCATATTGGTTTGCTTCACCTCCGGAGAAGGTCATAACCACGTAAGCGTATTTACTCGATTGGGATGTTTGCTGCTATCTTACTGAAATGCACATAATTTATTTACTATCGACCTGGTTATTGAATGTGGTTAAAAAGGGCACAGGCCATAAATTATTAATTTGTATTCTTCAAACTCTTCTATCATTATCATCATAGTACTGTCACGCGTTTAGTCCTTTCTGGGTTTGTTTTGTTTTTAACCTCATTAACCTTTTGTTTATGCATTTTTGTTGATACTGCAGTGCTGATAGCTTTCGAGGAGCAGGGATTGATCATCTTCAGTTTTTCAGACTGCTGCCTGGTACTTTCTTCTTGGAGTCGGAAATGTTAGATTTGTGATTTCTTCGGTAGTAGTTTAGTTCAATGGCAGTTCTATTCTAGTCTAGTACAGCTTCTGCTTGGACCTGATTTCAAAGCCAGGAAGTTTTTTTCGTGTTGCAATTTCAGTCTTCATTGTAGTTCTAGTATCTCTCATCCTTTATATAACATGCTGAAAGAGAATCTTTTATATTTTTGCATACTAACTTCATGAGATTTCTCCTTGCACAGGTAAGGTTGGTATACAGATCAATGTTGATCTGCCTGCTGATATTGAACTTGTGGAATCATTACAAGAAGACAGCATATGGCGACAAGCAAGAGGAACTGCAACTGAAAGCTTAATTGTCGAGGATGTAGCTGGGCCCTCAGAAAAGGTAACCTTGCTGCACATCTTTTGTTCAAGTGAGATTTTCTTGTTTTAGAATATCTGTTAGCTTTGGTATGTTGTAGGTTGGTTCTGCTCAACAGTGGTATGATGAGTTGGATAGCCTAGCCTTTTCACCGCCAGATTCAGAAATGGTGGAAGATAATACGAGAACTTCTAATCATATAGGAGACAATAAAGTGCAGATTGAGTGTGCTGTCAATACAAGTCCTGGAACTAGCGAGGTATGAGTGCCATGACGTTAGACTATTATTCTTATTAATATTCCTTCTGTTACTTTAGGAAACAAAGATGTATCATTAAATTTTTCTTGGAAGAGAAATGAAAAAGGAACTGGTACTGACAACTCCTATGAACTACAATAGATTAGCTATTGTTCCTGTGTATGGGTTGAAAGGATAAATAATACATTGACGTAGCTTTCCCAATTGGACACATATTTTGGCATCTACCAAGAAGACTATGGTCCCAAAACAAGCCCAAAAGAAATATTTCTTATTACAAAGGGTAGAAACGTTACTTACTAGCTTCTGCCTATTGGATCATCAGGACACATTTTAACCTGATGTTCCCGATAAAAATGGACTACTGTAAACACGTCTAGCTCATAAGTTAAATGGACTTATAAGGACCATAGAATATTCAAAGAATCAAGCTCCAAGCTCTTCTCATGTATAATTGTCAAATTTCTTCCTATTAAATAGAGTAGGGTTTCGGGATATCTGAAGGGTAGATTGAGCAAGTCGCTCTATTTAGTAATTAAAATGGTGTCAAAGCCCCTCTGTAATTAATAGCTCACATTTGCATGGTTTTTGTTACTTTTGGAGAGAGGTTTACCTTTTCTAACTATATCAGTAGAAAGTGTTTCTTGTATATACTAAAAAAAGGGGGTTAGGTATAACAATATTACCCCAGCCTCTTAAATTGTCGTAACTCAAAAAGTAGGTATAAATGTCTTAAGATGGGGTAGTTTTCATCTAGTTTGGTCCGCTCCTCTTCACCTCACCCACGACACACACAGGCACTCTCTTTTCAGTCGATTTTGACAAAAAAAAAAAAAGAGGAAAAATGGAAAATTTTCTCTAGTTTTAGGGGAAGTAACATGAAGTTCTAACTTTGCCGTAATTTGGAAAACAGGTTATAGTTTATGCTGCCCTGTATTTAAGGCTGAGAAGAAACCAAGATTGGGAAGGCAACGAGGAGAAAGATGCAGAAAGGATAGCAGGTTTTTTGTACCCAAGAAATGGAGGGAAGATAAGAAAAGAGTGCTGCATTCAGTTCCTTTTAAAACGTAAAAGGTATTTGAGAGAGCTCATTTTCGTGAAACCTCTTCATGTCAGGATTAAGTTGGATTCTCTCGATCACCCTAAAGCTGATAATTCCAAAGGTATTATCCTCACAGACTCTTCAGTTGAAGTCAATCTATCACTTGCCTCCCAATAACCATAAATTTATGTTGATGCTCATGTTTCATGTTGTACCAAATCACCGACTGTAGTCGGTGATACTTGTTCTATTTATTTGTTTTCCTATTCTATGTTTATTTTTAATGAAAAGTCGAACTTCCATTGAGAAGAATGAAAGAATACTCAGGTAAACAAAAACGAAAGAACAACCCAACAAAAGGGAGCCATGCTAGACGAATGGGCTCCAATTCTTATTATATAGTTATTCAATTGTTCTATGGTTATTTGGTTAACTTCAATTTGTTTTCTTTTACACGGGTATTAAAATTCCATTGTATTATGCTCATGGCCTTTATTAATTTCTAGAGGCTTTATCAGCTTTGGGAGATGAGTGACTAATGTTTTGGATTAATTTAGGATGTTGGTGTATATCTTGATCGCTTGCCGTTAAAGCAACTCAAGGAGATAATTTCAATTTGTTTGAACTAATTTGGCTAATTTATAGAGAAATTGAGTTATATATATATATATATATATTCGTATTGACAGTTTGTGCAATAACAGTCGTCGAAGTTATCATCTAACAAGGGGCTAAAATCTTATGAATTTACGTACGTTTGAAATTGTCATTTCATGAAGTTATTTTAGGTACGCATGAGTTAGTTTAAGCACTCATGCAAATAATAAAAATATTCAAATTACATATCATCAAATTATTCAGAATTATTTAAAAAATAACTTATTTCCATTTGAGTTCATAAAAATGTAAAAACTTGAAAGATACCCATCTTATTTTAGGAGATACTATTTTAAAACTATTTTTTAGATTAATTATCTATTATTATTATTATAAATTTTGAAAAATAAATATCTGATTTTAAGATTTCTTTTTATTCATCAAATGTGGACACATACATTTTTTTAGGACCATACATATCTTTCTTAAGAAACTATTTTGGAATAATTTTCTAAATTAATTATCTTTTATTATTATCAAATCTTTTCAAATTTAATAAAATCAAAATATCTAAGATATGGTGTGGATCTGGAGGAACTCACGATAGAGAGGGCAAGAGGGTTGAATCTCCATTGGAAGCCCGATACGAGATGTGAGATTGGGGGCGAAGAAGGTTCAATCCCTTGGATTTGAGAAGGATTCCTGGGCTACGAAATCTTTGGGCCCAAACGTGGTATGGGCTGGGCTTCAGATTCCAAACCCATCTCCTAAATGGGCTTTGAACTTTTGGACCCGCCATGCTGTGCAGTCAAATCATTAAATAGAAAATTCAGAAAAACTCTTACCCTACCATTATTTTCTCTCTCCCCGTCTTTCTTCATTGTTCTCTTTTCTCTGTCCCTCAAATCTTAGCCAAATCCCCTTCCTCCCCTCTCCGGCGAGCAAACCCACGGAGGAAGGCGAGAGCAGGCGGCGGTAGATCTTGCGCCGGCGAATCACCCACGCACCATGCACCATAGCGGCGCCATGGCTCACAGAATCATATTACTCGGTTAAACACTGAACCCAAACCGATAAACCGACAGTTTATCGATTCGGTACGGCTCGGCTTTAAACTGTATATCGGCTCGGTTCAGTGTTTTAATAATTAATAGATTTGTTATCGGTTCGGTTTCGGATTGATTCTAAAACTGAGCCGAACCGAACTGCTTACACCCCTAGAACTGCATGGTGAGTTGATTCGCCGCCCGGGTTAAGTTTTTTTGTTCTGCAATTCTTTCATTCTTCGTTTCGAAGGAACAGAGATTTTACGTCTGGAATTCATGGGTGAATCAACATTATATGATTTCTGAATTCTGACGTATGTGTTCGACTTCTGACATCGATCGTTACTTCCTTCTAATTTTGGTTTCGAATCTATGCTTTTCCGTTCTCAATGTTTGAAATCGTTTATCGTTACCTTCATTTGGAATTTGATTACTCTTTATTCTATTTGGTTTTTGCAGGTTGAATTTTGTGGTGGAGCCTGAAATCTGTGGCGGCATTTTGTAAGAGAGGTGAGATTCATCTTTTGGTTATTTGTGAGGTTGGGATTTGGGATTAGCATCATCTTCTTTTGCAAGAGATGAAAAATGAAGTTTGGAGATGGGGAATCGGTTTGTTTTACATATTTTTGGTTGCAACCATCTGGATAGCTGCTAGTTTTGTGGTTCAGTCCGTTGTTGATGAAGGTGTTTCACCATTCCTCGTTACATACATCTGCAATTCATTGTTTGTTATTTACATCCCAATTGTTGAAATTGCACGCTTCTTGGAGGACAAGTATGGAAGCTTGTTGTTTTGGAAGAACAAAAAATTGGATGCATTACGAGAATTGAAGGAATCAGAGCAGGCCATACTTCTTGGCGAAAAAACCAATCTTGTTTCAAATGCTGATTGTTGCAGCCCTTCCATGCATATTAATATGCATATGGAAGATGGACAATCAATTTTGAATAGAGAAACTACTCTGTCAGAGACAGGGTACTTCTCTAATGGCAAACAAGTGGATGAAAAGGGGCGTTGGACTCGCATTAGAGTGGCAAAAGTTAGCTTATTAATATGTCCATTTTGGTTTCTTGCTCAGCTCACTTTTAATCTCTCGTTGAAGTATACTACTGTCACAGTAAGTGATGATCCACTTCTCTGTCTTATTATATTAGCGATTGGTGATTTTATAACATTGGGTTTTTATGGCTCCCTTTCCTTTTTTTTTACTGTAGTCAAATACAATCCTGAGCAGTGCTTCCAGCCTCTTTACATTTTTGGTTTCTCTAGCATTTTTGGGTGAGAAGTTTACATGGGTGAAGCTTGCTAGTGTTCTCCTCTGTATGGGAGGTACGATAATTGTAAGCCTGGGAGACTCCAAATCTGAGGGGACTTCGAGAACTGCTTCGAACCCTCTTCTTGGTGATGTTCTTTCCCTTACCTCAGCTGGCTTGTATGCCGTGTACATTACCCTTATTCGCAAGAAACTGCCTGAAGATGATGATGAGAAGACTGGCAAAGCTAGTATGGCACAATTTCTTGGATTCCTTGGACTTTTCAACCTCTTTATTTTCCTTCCTGTTGCCCTTATAATCAAATTTACTAAGGTGGAGCCATTTCACTTGCGGACTTGGAAGGAAGTTGGTCTGATTATTGCTAAAGGTCCGTAAGCATTTATCTTTGGAACTCTGATATTCTTTTCTTTGCTTGTTTTGGGATTATGAGCTCCCGTGTACCTATAGAAAGCTTGTAAGCATCTTTTGAATGTGTAGAGAGCAGACATGTTATTCCTGATACACATAATTACATAGAATACACATGATTTTCAAGAATTTTCTCTTGGACATGGAGCATCTAGAGTGCAGAATCTTTAGGTGGCTAGCTACATACACCATGAACCAAAGGCGTAGGACACTATTTAGTAGATATTTGATACCGATCTCTGGTGCATGGTGCTTGTGCATTTGATTATTTCAAAACCACTGTTATTGATGAATGATGGATGACTTCCATTCCGTGCGTGGAATGGTTTGACAACTTTATCTTGTTATTTCAGCATTTTGCAACCCCATAAACTATGCACGATTAAGGACTCATCATTAAGGAAGCTTGCATTGTGAGAGGCTAACTCTCTGACTTGGGATAAATTTTGAAGAAGTGCTTTCCAGTGAGAATATAAGCAGTAATCTGTAAAATTTGAAAAGTACTTTTAATTGGTAGATTACATTTTTCACTTTTTCCATAGTCATTCTAACTCACCCTCCATAACTATCACACTAGAGATGCAATGCTTTCAATATAAGAGTTATACCTTTTGACAAGTTCATATGTTTTCACCATTAGTTTCCTCTTAGCTCTTCTCGTTCACTACATTTGTTTCACAAAAAGTCATCCATGAATGTATTAGTTAGCTCCATTCTCTGCACCTGTTCACTTCTTTTCACGTTTGTAGAGGCTCATATATTTTTCTTTACTTCCTTCTTCCAATATGTTTGTAGTATATTCATATTTCATACTGAATTGGGACTTTCTGCTATGTTCAGGATTGTTGGATAACGTCCTGAGTGATTACTTGTGGGCAAAAGCCGTTCTTCTAACCACAACTACTGTAGCAACAGCCGGTCTCACAATTCAAGTCCCTTTGGCCGCCATTGTCGATTCCATATTGGGCAATGCCCCACATCTCATGGATTACCTTGGAGCTATGGCTGTCATGATCGGGTTTATTGGCATCAACATTCCATCCGACGCATTTAGCTGTTCGAAAGACGTCTCAATCGAGTTGCCAAGTGAGAATGTCATTCATGGCGATCATGATCACACTACATCAGTTCGACAAGATCCAGCCAGCGTTTCATAGCAGTCAAAAGCTGGTTTGTATTAGCCATTTACAGCTGCATGTTGAGACTGAATCTGAAAACGCCATACACACAGAATACGGAATACCTTGAAGAATAGCTAGCTTCATTAAAGAAATTCCATTTTTTATTTTTTCTGATTCAGGATTCAATATGATAAACCAACATCAACCCATGCTCAAAGGGAGTTTTCAGCAGATACAACATGATGAAAGTAAAGGTATAGTTAAGTGTCCATATAGCTTCATCGATTACTTGTATAGTTAAATTATAACGTCACAAAATAGCTTCTGTCACTTATTTCCTCTTATTTTGGCACCTGCCTATTTAAGTGTACCTACATGGTTTATTTATCTCTTATAGCTCCTCAAAAAGAGACTGGAAAACTTAAAACAGGTCGAAACCTCTATAGAAGACTGCAAAATTCTAGATTTAGGTACGGTCGTGTTAATTAGCTTGTTTGAGATGGTGTCTTCTTAGGACTTCTCTGAAACATTGGGAGCAAGTATTTATTGTTGAACTTTTAAAGCAACGAGCGAGAATGAACAAGAAAATAATCTTTTCACTTTTCTACCAATGCTTCTGTCTTTTGGATGGTTGAGTCTTATTGTTCGAGTGATGTGTATTAGCTCAACTAAGAAGGTGGACGATCCAAGCCCCCAAAGTCGTTATGGTTGGTGATCTATTTGAGTATTGTTTTAATGATATAGTCGTTTATAAATCTACTATGTCTTGATATCATCATCAAATAGGCTCGGTGGTTAAATTTGAGCAATGCAAGAGTTCAATTTTGAAGCTGTATTTCACCTCAATATTTTAAGACAAACAACAAGAGGCAAACAATGTATTTGTTTGAGTAAAAGATTTCAATTTTTTTTTTTTTTTTACAACAACTAATGATTCCAATTAGGTCGATATGGAAATTTGAAGAGAAACTAAAGCAATCAATTATTGTTTTATTTTTATTTACAACCATTGAACTCAATAATTATTGAATCATTATCCTAAGTATTCGTACTCGAACATAAACATATGATTAGTCTTCTTGAATCTCATTTTTATTAAATGTTTAAAAAATAAAAGTAGAATAATTTTCCATAAAAATTTAGAAGGCCTGCTTACTATTATCTTTGGTTAAAATACTATTTTGGTCTTGGGATTATTTATTTATTTATTTTTAATTTTAGCTCATGTATTTTTAAAAGTTCAAAGTTAGTTTCTATATTTTCAAGAACCTTTAATTGGTTAATTTTTTGCTAAAAGATATTAGTAGCTATAATTATTTCCTCAAAGTTTGAAAAATATATTCACATTGTACCTATGCTTGAATGGAAATTATTATTAATTTTTTTACCAAGCTTGATCAAAATTAACTTCAAACCAACGGGTGAGAACTAATTTTAAGATTTATTGAAAATACATAGATTGAAATATGATAAATCTCAAAGTAGAGAAACTAAAATGGTATTTTAACATCTTTTATCTTTTAGAATGCAACTTGACCATTAATTATTTATAAATTTAAATATTATTTTAGTATTTTCAATTTAGTTCATTTTGATCCATATTCAATTTAGTCATAAAATTATGTTAAACGGTTTCTATTGTATATAAAATTTGAGTTAAATTTTGCGATTAAAGAACCAAATTAGTAATTCTCAAAAGTATAGAGACCAAAACGGACGTTTTGAAGGTATAGTTACTATAATGAAAAAAAATGTTGAAAATATAAAGATTAAAATAGATGTTTTGAAAGTACAAGAACAAAAATGAACTAAAGTTAAAAGTAGAGGGACTGAAATAAAATTTAAACCTTATATATATATATAGCTAAATTACAAAAAAAATACCCCGATACTTTTATGTTTGTTTAAAAACTACCTCTACCTCTTAAAAGTTACAATACTACCTTTAACCTTTCATAGACATTTCAAAAATGGCAAACATCTATTAATATTTTGAGTGAAAAATTAATGTGGTAGAATTTGAATTACGTGACAATTAGCGTGAAGTTGACATGACATATGTCTCAATTTTATTTTTGTTCCATTGTCAAGAGAGTTTATTTCTTCATTATCTACCAAATTTTACCTTAATTCCAATTTTAAAAACAATAGCTTCTCTCACATTTTATCTCGTTTATACTTAGTTCACAACTATCTCATTGAAGGTGTCAAAACGAACATAACTTAACAGTAATTGACATATATCTTCAATCAAGAGGTGTGAGTTCGAATTTCTCTAACATGTTGTACTAAAAAAAGGAAGAAAGGAGAAAAAAAAAATTCTATCAAATGTTTGCTCGAAATGATATATTTAAAATGTTTATGAAATATTAACAGAAATAGAAATTTCTGAATGGATACGGGTATGAGAAATATATATATATATTTTTTTATATATAATTAACACTTAACAGGAAGTTAATAAGTTAATTAAAGTTGTACTAAAAAAAAAGTTAATTAAAGTCTGCAGTAGCAGATATGGAATATTTTTATTATCGAATTCCAATTCCAATTCAATTGTCTGCATTGTTTAATTCTTTCCAAAATTCATCTTCTATCTCTGAGTCTCCTCCAATTCAAATAGATCCAATCTGGGAACTGATCGCGATTCTCTTCTCTCCATGGCGGCTCCAATCCAACTCCATGCCCTAAGCTTCTGCTTTCTACTCCCTAAAAGCGGCCAGGAGAATACAAATGAATGAGTTTTGATTGGTAGAAGCAGGCACATACCGAAACTACCAACGATGAATTTTTCTTCTTGGTTTCGACGCAGACTTTTGAGGGAAAATGGCCAGTTCACCAGCGGCAAACAATCCCGCGGAGAGAAGGAAGAGGAAATTCTCGGAGTCACAGACAGTTTGATCGAATTTGTGAAGTCCTTCACCTTCGAAACCTTCAAGAACTTTCCTCTTCCGGGTAATCTAACTCTTTCGTCTCTCTGGCTTCAATTCCATCCAAAATTAGACTGTACTTCGCATTTGCATTTGTGTTTTTTGGTGGTGGGATTTAGGTTTTATTTCAATGTGGCAGAGAATGATTGTTAGGCTTACTTGAATTTCTGTTCAGATGAAGGGGAAGCACCTCGTGTTGACCAGAATCTCTCAGATTGGCAGGAGCGACATGCAGTTCTTGTGCTATCAAAAGTCAAGGTTCATTTCTTGTTATTCGTGTACAAATGATTTCGATTCTATTCAAATAAAGCCCTAGTGGTGTTGGCTTATATGTATGATCATGAAATCTGTCAAAATTGAAGTCTATTCATGTACTTCCTGGATATGGGATCATTCTTGAAGTGAGACTGCTCTCTGAAATTGTCCATTCCTTTCTCACTTTGAAGGAAATTTCCCAACTCAGATATAAACTCTGCCCTGGACACTTGAAGGAACGCCAATTCTGGATAATATATTTTACGCTTGTCAAAAGCCTTGTGGTTGAGTAAGTGCTACTGTTTTGATAAACTTTTTGTTCTCATTTAGTGTCGAAGGTCACAGAGCTTCATTCATCTTCTGAATTTTCTTATAGAATCTTATCTGTATAGGCTTAGTGACTGTCTCTCTTGTATGAAAATATAAACTTTTTCAACTTGGTTTTTGGTTTACCTACATCTTGCAGCCATTTTGCTCTCTTCTGTTAGAAAAGAAAAATATACCCATATGTCATATGCCAGTATAGTTATTTTATGAGAGAGAGTTTCTCCCAGCTGGTTCAGTTTAATATTTTTTGAGTTGTTGGTGCATCACCAGAAGTCATACCCCCTTTTGATATTAAAAAAGGACAATCATCTTAGAAAGAAGAGTTCGTAACTTTAAGGATGCTTAGGCTGCGTTTGGTTTGTAATTAAATTTGAAAACAAGGGATTCAATGAAAACCAGAGTTATATTATTTGTTTTCAGTGTTTTTATATATGTGTTTGGTAGCAGATTTGGTAATTGAATCTTAATTTTAAAAATTGTTCAATGCATATATTTGTAAACTAGAAGTAGTTACAAACTAAATTTTAGTTTAATCTAAACTTATATTAAATAATTTATTAACTTTTTTTTTATGAATTTTGTATAATTATTATTTTACGATGTTATATAATTTAGAATACATTACATTTTACATGTTTCAATTTTAACAAGCATAAAATGAGTTTATAATATGAAATAATATATTTTATCAAAGTTTTTATCTTTTTAATATAATTCTGCATCTTAAAAATTTAAAATTCTGAATCTGAGAACACTAAAAATATAAAAAAGCCGTTTTCAGAATTTCTACTGTTTGGATCACAGAATCCGAAAACAGTTTTAAAAAACGAATCTAAAAAATTTTGCCAAACGCCTATTTGCTGAATCATCAGTGAATCTGAAAACAAAAAACAAAATCCGAATTTCCAACCAAACGAACCCTTAGTTATTTTGTTAATGTGTTCATTTTTGTCCATAGGGTTCATTCAAACGTGCAAATACTTGTCTTATTTGCAGTTCCTTTAACTTGGTCCAGAGCTATATTCTGAAGTTGTTTGTGTATCACCTAAGTCATACATACCCTCCCCTAGTCCATCATATATCATGTATGGGAGAAATGTGGACCTAGCAAAGCAAGCAGAGTTATTGTTGGATTGGACTTAATGGTGGGTGTCCATAAGGGGAGAAAGTGGATCATGTCTTGTAATTCCTTTAGTGGAATGAGGTAATGGGAGCTAGGGCGAGCATGCATAAAAAATATGACGTTAGAGTAGGAAGTCAGCCACAAGCCTCTCAAATATATGTTTTCTTTTGTATGGTTCCTTTTCTCTGTGCCATTCTACTTGATCCTATCGAACTAGTGTCAAATCTTTGCCTTGGATCATGCCTGAAGGTATAAAAATGGACACCAGATCGAACGCGGTAGTATGGAACCTAGACTGGGAGAAACTAAGGAGTAGGTTAAGAGGATGTCAAGGGAGCAACTAAGGAATAGGTCGAGAGGATGTCAACGTTGGAGAAGAATATCGTTGCAGTGGTGAAGTATATATATATCAGATTTGCATTTTGTACCAGAAGGAATAAGTGCACACACTCTGATGTAAAGCTAATGGCGTGAAGGAAGGCATCAATAGATTGGGTTAGAGGTGTGAAGATGAGAGAATTTAATGAGGTGCATAGAAGACATCAGTCAAGTGAAACTAAACGAAAAAATGGACTTTGTAGCAAACTTCAAAGTCTACGAATGGAATTAGTACCCAGGCTATGCCCCTTGCCACAGCCCTTACCAACTTGAACGGCCATGGCCCGGGAGAACACCACTGTTGATTCTGTTAGGGAAAGAATGAGCTTGGGGGCATGCATAAAGGATATGACGTAGAATAGGAAGCAAGTAAAATATCTGTGGAACTTGTATGAGAGCCACAAACCTCTCAAATGTCCATTTTCTTTTATATTTGGTTACTTTTTCCTTGAGCAATATGTACTCTCTCTTTACCTTTAATCCTATCAGCATGTATTGAAGAGAGCATGCTAATTTCATCTTAAGGAAAGGCCTATATTGCATATGAAAGCATTATTATAATTCTCTGTTCTGATGCTGATTCTAAAACTTTCAAATATGGGGCCAATTATTTCTAATACTACAGACATCTCTTGGCATTGTAATTGAATGTGCCTCATGGATTATTATGCATGCTTTGTAGGACTAATTATATATGTACTTTGAAGTTTACATGTTAGGCAATTTATTAAGCTTACTGTCATGATATCTAGTTGAAACCACAATAAACTTTTGTCAGGTAATTTAGCTCAGCAATTTCTTAACAGATTATGCAGAAAACTTTGATTCTATTTCCTTTATGTTTGATGCTTGTGGTGTGCGTATTTATAGGCTAACGCCGTGTAAATAGACTAGTTTCTCTGGTCGTACATGCCCATAGTTTCTTCTTCCTCTGGAACGTCACAAGATACTGTGCAGAATTACCATTGATTCTCTGCCATTCTTTGCACTAAACACATAATTTAACCTCTTGTTTGACATTGGCAGATATGAACTGCGTGCAATTCAACTTGATAAACTCAGGAGGATGGCTGTAGGTAATGAGGAATCTTCCAACAGCACTACATATGAAGTTGAAATGGCAGAGACGAATGCCGCATCACATTTAACTTCTGTAGGTCCCTCAACTCCATAGAAACCAAAGCATGCATTTTGGCATCTCAGTTTCAACTAGTTTGACAGTTCTGGAAATTGAATTTTCGCCCACGCACCATGAACAGATTTGCAAGCTGATGAAAATATTGTATATAGATTGATGCTTTTGAATCAGACCAGAAAATATCACTCTAGAAAAATTGGACTCTTGCTCAAGGTCCCACCTACGGAAGTTAAACGAGAGCTAAATGCAAATTATTGGCATAGGATGTGTTGACGTTCAAGTGCCATCAACTCTAAAATGCTGAGACATTGTACTGGACTGCACATTTCTTGACGAAAGTTATAATAGAAATTACACAGCTGCAAATTTATACTTCCCCAAGAATATGATTAAGTTTGCATGATTCCAATGTTTCATTAATGCTTATTCACAATCTGTTCATCTGTTATTCGGGGACTGGGAGCAATTAAAATGCAAAGGAAAATGACAATTCTTTCATGTCTGCAATGAACAGAATTGTACTAACAGTAAAATGCAGAGCCGTATAGTGACCCACGTGAAAGGTAAGTATTGCATCGAAGTGAGTGCATGCCGACAAATTTGATGACCCTCGTCTCCATTCTTCTGAAGAATAGCTAAATTTTAGCCAACTGATTCCACAGCAAACTCCTGACCAGTACTTACAAATGAAATGAATTAGATTTAAGTGCAGAACCATTATATATAATCAAGAATTTGAAACCCAGAAAAATCCTGTCTTGGTTTCATAGGCTTTGAAGTAACTTCATTTTTATTACTAATTTCCAAGACAAACTCGCCAGACAACACTATAGACAACAGCAACAGTTGAGGGAAAATATTACACATTACAGTGATACATGCAGTGCGTTAGTGAAGACTACCAATTTTCCAAATGTTGCTCTAACTACACAAGATGGATTAATAGCTGGTTAGTATGAGATGTCCCAAATCAGCTCATTGCCCGTCTTCAACCCATCCTATAATCCCCAAATGAGCTTGATACAGAGGCATTCGAGATCTTAGCTATTTAAGGACCCACTTGCAGCCATTCATATCGTCCTTGAAGAGGCGTATCATTCGCAAAGTCGAAGTTATACCTGCAAGAACGAGCACACAGGTAACGTAAGGTGAGGTGATTGGTATGATGGAAAGGCATGTCCTACACAAAAAATGACAATCAACATGTTCAGTTTACCTTTAGCTCACCCACTGCTATAGTTGATATAGTTAGCTCTAGCGAAAATAAATAACCATAAACTTGATAATTATTTTCTAATCTAAGTACACATGACATAATTACGTCAAGTCACCTACTTCTGAATAAATGTTCTTTGATGCCATAGCTCTTCGTGTGCAAAGAACTCCTCTATATCCTTGGAGGTAGGGATATTTATATTTCTAAGCAACTCCATCTCCACTCTTGAGTCCATTGTACGTGAATCCATCTCCGCCTTCCTCGTTGAAAGACTTGTTTCGATGGTGCTCAATTCCCTAACAAAGCTGCTGGGTATTTTTTCTGCAGTTTTCCTACACACCAACACTCAAATCATTTAATCAAGTGAACATTTTGTACCTGTACAAGAGAACTAAAATACCCGAGGTACCAAGTTGTTCAAAAAATCATTTTCTGATTAATTAACACGAATAAATTGCCAATGAGGCTGTTCCTAAATGAGTACATTAGGTGAACTCAATTTTCTTTGTTTCAGATAGTATATACTAAATCTAAAGCAAAACCAACTTGCAAAACACACTGCATGGCATCGAATCTCATAGATGGAATATACCAGGTCTAATGGGACAATCTCTAATTTGGCTGCTAGTATAAAATATGGCATTAAATAGATTTATAAATTATAACTTCTTGTCATCACGTTTCAAAAATCAAAATATTCCCAGCCCCAAAAAAGACGACATATGATGGAAATTGCAGAAAAGGCAAAAACTATTGCAGTCAGTATTCCCATAGGCAACTACCAACTTTATTTAATTCTTAAAATTTATTGCAAAAAAAATAGCCGCATGACATTAATGCAAGTAGAACTTCATTGGGTCTCTTTGAGTTTTAGGCCAGAAGTTGAGGTAGCAACCAGAAAATTAAACTATTAAGTCAGCAAGAAGGTTAAAAAAGTTGTTCATAACAAATTCTTGGTAGCCAAGCAGAATTAAGAGAACTTGTCATATATTGGAGAGAAAAAAAACCTGCAACGTTTCAAAGCTCAAGGGAAGAAAGTTGGGCCAGACATAAAACAAATACATATCTACTGCATATACCAAAGAAGCACTCTTAAAGTCACATCTTACAAGCATAACTAGCCTTTCATGAAAGATACACAACAGCCACATATAGAAATAATTGAATGACAAGATATGCAATGGAAAGTGAAGCCACATAAAAGGAAAAGAAGTAGCACGAGCATAGAAATAGTCAAACGATAACACATGGTCACAGAGAGAACCATCCATTTTTTCAGGAACTAATACAATAACCATACGAGCAAATGAACTTCCGAAGACATAAAAATAAAAATAATTAAAAAAAAGGGTAAAATCAGTGAAGTCCCATGAACTAAACAGACATTGTTAACTAGTGAACGAAAGATCGACATCTGCAGCAACCAAAATCGACATCGCCATCGACATTTGTAGGTAGTACAATGGCAACCAATCAAAAAAGAAGAAAACATAACCATTTTGAGGCATCTCATGCTAAAATTAAATTAAAAATAATAACAATTTCAGAAACGTTCTCGAAAGAAACCATACCCATTTCCTACTCCAAATTCCAGAAGGTTCTTGACATCCGCAACACTTCCATTCTCTGTTTCCACACCAAAAATCCTCTTCTCCGATTCCTCCCCAACGCCCAACGACGCCGAGTTTGCGGAATCCTGCACCAACCGAGAATTAGTCAAGCTGAAGCACTCGCCGGAGTGGAGGTGCCTGAGTATCGGCGGCTTTTCAAGGCGGCGGCTGCGCAGCTGCAAATAGGAAGAAGAGGACGCCGCTTTAAGGCTCAAAGAAGCGGCGGATTGAGAGGAGGGTTTGTTGAGGCGCTGTAGGGCAAGGGTTTTAGCAGCTCTTGTACGGACTCCAGGAGAGGACTGTGGCGACACTTCCATGACTGCAATGTCACCTGTAAGCTTCGATTTCTTCATGTACTTTCCCATCTCTGTGAGGATGAATAGGGTTTTTGGGTTCTCTTCCGTTCAGAATGAACAGAAAAACAGAGGATTCAGAGAGAAGAGAGAGGGCGCGAACCTGCAAATGGAAGAAGAGAGAGAGAGAGAGAAGTTGGTAGAAATGTAGAGAGAGAGAGCGCGGGAGAAGCAATGGGGAAAAGTTAGGGTTCGGAATTGGGGGAACGGTCATGTATATATATATTTTTTGAAAAAAAAAATTCAATTTACTTATCTGACTATACACAAAGTTTTAAATCTAAATGTGTCAGGTCTCAATTTCATATATATTTCTATAGAGAAATAAAAAAAAAATTGTAAAAAATATTTAAAATAACAAATAAATATTAATATTATGTATATATTAGTGTCATTTTGTTTTTTTGGTATTATAATGGAAATGTCGATTTACTCCTAAGGTTGAAGTCGAGCTCATGAAAATTTGAACATGTCGATATAAATATCGATGTGTCAATGGTGACTATACCTCATAACGATGTGTCAATGGTGACTATACCTCATAAGCAATGTTTTTTAAATGTCCATATAAAAATTTAAAATATCGTAAAAAAATATTTAAATCAACGAATAAGTCTTTCTCTATTTTGTAAAGAAATTAAAAATATTAGTATTAGTATTATGTCTATATTAGTGAAATATTTTATATTTAGTTGATTTTTCTAATACTATGAAAATATCGATTTACTGTTTGTGTCGATGTCGAATTTATAGACACATGGGAATATTAACATGTTCAGCTTTAATCTTTTGAGGTCTTTCTCACTTCGGTCTTTAATTCTTAAAAATTTTTAATTTTATTTTCAATATATTAAAATTTCTTAAGTTTGTTGGGTCGATGTGACAATATTAGAGATGAGATGAGTGAAGAGTGTTGAAGATCAATTTCTTAAAACGTATGATATGATTGAATTTCATAAAGCTAACCAGATTTTTATATAAAAAAGAATTGTTAACATAAAACTAATGTGTCGTTAAATTATTGATGTATTTACATATTTAGATACGTGGGCATTCTACCAGAAAAATGAGTTTTATTAAATTGAGAGTTGAATTTTGCTTATGTGCAGGTTAGATTCTATTTATGTATTTAAATATGTTAATAAAGTAATAATTTAATTTTTATCAAATTTTTGTCACCGATTTTAACAAATTGTCTGTGGAAATATCAAAGTGAGAATTTGAAAGGATGGATAACAAAAGTGAGAGTGGACTAAAATAATGGGAACTATCTTGTATGTTTAACCTTAAAATTTTCAAAATTTTAATTTCATTAAATTATATCTTTTAAAACATAAAATTTTGTTTAATATAGTATTGCAAATCAGGATGAGGATTCAAATATTTGATTTATAGAAAAACAAAATGTTTTAACTTTTAACAAAAAAAGTCAGCATATCTCAACGGTAATTGACACATATCTCCAACCAAGAGTAGAAATAACTTTAAACATGGTTACATTTCAAAAGATATATTTATTGTAGTGTACTGTTGAAATTGTGATAGAAAAAATGAGATTAAAAATAAAATTAAGGGACCAAAATGATCAATTTTAAAAATACAGGAATCAAAACAAATATTTAGAAAATATTCAAACTAAAGTGAACCAACGTTTAAATTACAGGGATCAACATAGACATTTTGAAATTGCAGTGACTAAAATGAATGAAAGCTGATCAAAGTAGTATTTGAACCTAAAAAAAATATTAAAGGACTATCTATTTGTTTAAATACTTTTCATAAACTTATAGGTTATAATTATTTTTTCTAATAAAATATATTTATATGGATCTTACATTTGACACTTAAATTCAAAGCTAAAAATAAAGCAACATTGTATTTATGGTTCACTGCTATTTTAGTCTCTTGGTTTTAATTTAGTCCCACGTAACACAATTTGTTTAAAAGTCAATGTTAAGCAATTGAAGGAAAGGATTGAAATTGAAACTTAAGCTAATAAAAAGCAAATAGATAAAGGTTTAAAGTCGGGACGTCTTTAATGCCATGGAAATATCAATATATCGATCTCGATAGGTATTTATAGAAAAATTATAAAAGTTGAAAAAATGAAAAAAAAAAGTTTAAATTGACAAATAAGTATTTTGCCATTTATAAATTAGATAAAAATTTTCAATGTCAATATTATATGTCCTTATTCGTATATTTTTTTTTATATTTGTGCATTTTTTTTCGATACTATAAAAATATCAGTTCACACCTTGTATCGATGTTCAACTCATAAATACATGAAAGTATACCACGAAAATTTATAATACAATTGGGAGGAGAGCAAGAAAAATGTGTCCTATAAAGAAAATTGATAATGTTAAAGCAATTGAATAAAATGATCAAAATTAAAACTTAAGCAACAAAACTCGAATGGATTGTTAGCGGATAAAGATGTTTAAGTCGGAGATGTAGATAGAAATATTACTAAAATGTCGATATTGACCAATATTTCTAAAAAAACCATAAAAAAATACAAATATTTTATCACGTTTAAATAGAATGAAATTCTTATTATTAATGTTACGTAAGGTTTTAAAGGTTAGATAGAAATGTCAATATCTCAATTTTATAAAAATATTGATAATATCGATAATATTTATCGAAAGATTATAAAAATAAAATATTCATAAAAAATATTTAAATAATAATGATTAATATTAATATTTATTTATATTTATATTAATAATATTTTATTGATACTTTTCGTATTTTATTGATTATTTTACAATATTTATAAAAATATATTTAATTCAGGTCGAATTTATGGACATACGAAAATTTGATTGACTAAATAACGAACCTGTTCGAAATTCGAACCCATATTTGCTGTATTCAGTGGAACGTATCCAGCGGGCAATAGGAGCAGCAGATTTCCATTCAGAAATTGCTTCAGAACATAACACGTATCACAATCCATGTCGGTCTATTCATCCCTTCCAGTTTCCACCGTCAAGGGAAGAATCGTTCGAGCCTGCCCGCAACTTTGTTCTGTCCCTCCCAATAGGTAACATTATTCTTCACAATCTGTTGAAATCTATTCGTTTTTTTACTTCTGGGATTCCATTTCTACAATTTCTCTATCTTTTCATAGTTTCATGTTTAGTTTTAACTGCGATATAAGCTCTCAGTTCACTGAAGCACACCCGAATTTGGCATTTGGGTTTTTGAAAGTGTGTTTTCACCTTCCGTGAACTGTTTTTGAACAATGGCAACTGAGTATGAGATTTTTGCCATTTTCTTCCTGCTGGCTGATCTGCTTGATGATTATCTAGGGGTTGCAGATGAAGTGTTTGATTATTTTACGCAATGAACGAATTTGGGTTTCATTCTGATTCTATACTTGGGCCTTTTTGAATAGACTCCTTGGCTCTTGAAAACTTCTTGATTCTAGTTGGGCAAAATGGATGAGGTATGATATGCTTTTAGTTTCACTTTGAAACATTATTTTTTTCCATGTCGCCTATAACTCAACAGCCATTCCACACTTTAATTTGGATGAGTGATATCTATTTTGTGTGTGGTTACAATGCAACTTCACAACACAAGCAGGAGTCTCACAGGGTTGTGTTGAATCTGTATGACCTCAGCCGCGGATTGGCTCGACAGTTCTCCGCGACATTGTTAGGGAAACCCATGGAAGGCATATGGTAAGGGTTGAGCTTTTTAGAGATAATGATAGTATCATATTCTGTTTAGATGATCATTAGCCTTGTTTACAAACTTTACATATATAATTTGAAGTTTGATTAGTTTAGGGGTAAAAACTGTGCTACTGTTATTATCTGATCGTATAGTCTTATCTTCTGTGCCTTGAATCGGTGTTAGGACAATGACGGTGTTAGGACAATGAGTTCTGTTTGTATTTAGCTTAAATTTTAAACTTAAGCTTTTGGGTTGATTGACGATTTAAGACTCTTCTAGCACATATGAATTTGCTTTTGAGTTATATCAAAAACGTCTATGCTATATTCACTCTCTTGATAATTCTCCCCTCAAAGACCTCCCCTTAAATAGTCGTCTTTTTGGCAATTCTTTGCCACATCAAGAGTCAGCTCTTATTTATGTTAATTCCTCTTCTATAATGGAGCTTAACCACAAAATCATTATGGGATTATCCACGCTAATCATTTTTTGGTTGCATAGTCATCTCTTTTAAACAAAAGGATCATTGAGCCTCTCCTCGAACTATATATATAAAGCATACCGTCCATTAAAAAACTCTATTATATTTTGGTAAAATATTGTCCACTTTAGTTTACGTTTGCTTATATACTCTACTCAAAATACCCAATATATTTCAGGCACACTGGCATTGTAGTGTATGGCAACGAATACTACTATGGTGCTGGAATACAACAAACTCTTTCGGGAAATACACCATTTGGAACGCCAATCTGTGTCATGGAGTTGGGTTTCACACATGTTCCGGAAGATGTCTTCGAAGCGTATTTGATCGAAATCAGCCCTCGTTATACAGCTGAAACTTACAGTTTGCTGGGTCACAATTGCAACAACTTTAGTAATGAGGTTGCTCAGTTTTTAGTTGGCTCAACCATCCCAGATTATATTCTGCAGCTTCCCAATGAAGTTTCCAACAGTCCCATTGGCAGACTCATGTGTAAGCCGGGATAAAGATTACAATCATATATTCTATTTCGTTTTCGGTTAGTACATCTATTTTTTATTCATGGTACCAAACATTGCATTGACAGTGCCAATGATTCAGAACCTCGAAACAACTTTGAAATCTGGTGCAGTTCCTAAAATTCCAGAGGTTAGCAGTAGACAACCTACTTCAAGTTCAGCTTCTATACCATTCTTGGATTCTAATGTTGGAGAATTAGGCGGCGATGGTGTTGGGCTGAATTCGACATCTCTGGCTGTAGAGCCTGATGCAGAGGCTGGGCAGCAGAAGTTGGCTGGGAAGACAGTTGATGAAACCCTGCTCAGGGATGCTCGAGCCGTGATACGAGACACTATCAGCCGTGAATTTGCATCAATCGTGGTGAGCGGGAAGTTCCGTGCAAGAGAAGCTGCTACACTTGCAGCTAGGAGAGTGATGAACAGATATGGTAATAGTAATACAAGTTCGTCAGCATCACAGGATTAGAAGGTATTAAAGGCCATCCTTCTCCCTCCAATGTGGTTCAGGGATGCAAGTAGTTAAAATTTTGCATGCACAGGGAATATTATTGAAATAATAACTGCTAATCTGCTAAGATTAAACATAATAAGCTCGTCTAATAACAACTTCGTTTTTAGTCTTGGAATGCTGAAGAGAGACGTTATCGAACGGGATCCAGCCTCAAGTTGCTACATGCATTTCGACTCGAAGGAAATATGAGTTGTTTTGATTATGAGTATATTCTAGTAATAAGTTGTTTTGATTACGAGTCTCTGTTTGATATTCTAGTAAAATACGAGCTATTCTCGGTTCGATACAGAAGTTATGGTCGGATAGATGATATATATGTATGTATATTTTCTTCATCTGTCACTCAGCTGCAAGTTTTCAGTTCAATACTCACTCAGGCCCCCTGGGCTTCCTGAGTTCTATTAGGGACATTCCACATGGAGCCTTTGGAAAATCTTAGTTAAGTTTCAATGCTACAAACGAAAATAAGCTTTAAATCTTTTACTTCTTTTTTTTTTTTAAAATAGATGTTAAAATTTCAAGTGTTTTTAATTTGAGAAAAAAAACCTTGTTTTTAAATTTTGATCAAATTTTCAATAATGCTTCAGAAGAAATGAAAACTAACAAAATTAAATTAAAAATCATAACTTTATTTAGAAAAAGGTCAAACAATTGATCTCAGGTAAAAGAAAAATTGAATTAGATTTTTTTTTCTTTGAAAAATGTAGTCATTTTACATTTGGCGATCCAATATTTATATTTATTATTATTTTTTTAATACAACATGTGGAAGTGAGGAATCGAACTCACAACCTCATGGTCGGAGATATATGTCAATTACCGTTGAGTTATGTTCGTTTTGACTTCATATTTACTCTTAAAACTTATTAGAGTGTGTGAGTAGAAGGAGATCCGGTCCAAAATTAAAAACTCTAATGTTATTTTGATTGATTAAAAAGAGAAAAAAAAAACTCTCATGAAAAGGATTGAGTAAACGTTGGATGCTTTTAATGTGTCTCATCAAATATTTGGATTATGACTTATGAGTTTCGCATGCAATAGACCAAATGATGCTGACTCACTTTCTCTTTCACAATTTCTTCTCTAAAAATGCATTCCCTTTTTTTTTTAAAAAAAAAAAAATTAAAACTAATGTTATATATATATATATATTTGTGGAATTATTGGTGTCCAAGTTGCAAGCTTATCTCTTGTTCATGATGCAATGTGTTCTCTCCATGTATCAAATCACAACTCTATTTCCATCATACATGAACTTTAAAATTTCCAACTTATTTTCTTTCCTTTTTTTGTTTTTTTGTTTTGTTTTTTTTTTGAATGTGCATGAATCTTATTGGTGAACTATGATTTACTAATTAGCGAACTTGAGGAATAGTCAAAGTCATACCCGATTGAAAAAGGATGTTATCAAAATGCATTTCAAGTAAATTGTTGGATAAGTTTCCACTTGCGTGAACAGTGCATAGCTAGCAGCATAGGAGCTGACTCAGCGTCAGCAGCTTTGTGCCGCACTAGATCACCAGCTAAGATCCCGAAATGACTGCTCAATGATAAATGAAGTAGAAGTGTAGAGATAGCCAGGAGGTTTGCTTATAAACATCTATCCTTGGAAGAGTACATAATAGCTGATCGACCGAGCGCTCTTGTGTCGAAGATGAACGAGACTAAGCGATTTGTCGAAGCTGTAGGCTGTAAAAATGCATTGGTGGGGGAGAGTTATGCCTTAGAATGAAGCACCCGCACAAGCAGTGGTAGACGAAGTAGAAAAAATTAATTAGAAATTAAATACACTTTTTTTTATGGAATTTACGTATCAAATATTCATGGATCGTACCTCTTTCATCTCACTTCCAATTCCTATCTCAATAGGACAGAGACATAACGATCTTCTCAGAGAAGTTTCAAAATATAGTACTAAAATTTGTATATTTTTACACGTCTTTTAAATTTTCATAAAAACAAGTATGTACTCCCCAAGAAATTTTCATCTCTAATTTCAAAAAATTAAAAAACTCAATGTGATTATCAAATAATGCAATTTTGTTTTTATTTCTAAAAGGAAAAAAAAGAAATAACAAGATAATCAACAACATTTTATACCAAAACAAGTCTTAAACAACTTACCTTTTAAGTTCATGATACAGATGGCAATAAAAGGGGACAAATAAAGAGAACTTTTTTTTTTAATTTAATTTAATTTATTTAAATTGTTTAAGCTTACATACATGAACAATTAAAGGTATAATATTGGGTGAAGATTTAATAGGTAGCCAAATGTTTCACTTTCAATCAAATATTTTGAAAAGTACCAAATTTGAGATCCTCCATCTTATTAATTATTTCATAAAATAAACTTAGAAACAAAACCCTTTTTAGATGCATGCATTGAATTAGAATATCCATATTTTCAAAATCATAGCACAAGAGACAAAAATAAGGACAGCAAACTTTGACTTGTGACACAACACATCTTAGTTTTAAAATTTGAAAATAAAAATTAAAAAAATAATACAATCAAGACAACACATGCCCATAAAATTCACATAATATTTTATTAGTGTTTTGAAGCGGCAAGGATTCAAATTCCTTCCATAATTTGAGCATGACTCAACTGATTAAAACATATATCATCGATCAAAAAGTTGGAGGTTTAAATTCACATCCTCACATGTTATTAAACTCAAAAAAAGAAAAATAAATAAGTTAACACTTATATTATTGATATTAAAATCATAATATTCGAATTTTCATCCCCATGTATCGTTAAACTAAAGAAATCAAAATTTTTTTTCCCATGCATTGATGTTCATACACTTTTTTTTTTCCTTGAAAAATCCATGTTCATACACTTAATTTTATGTGTGTATATATATATATATATATATATATATATATACCATGCCATGTCAAATATGTATTAAAAAGACTTTGTCTTGATCACAAAGTTTTTTTTGTTTTCATGCGGGGGAAAGAGATATAATATATGGTGGTGGAAGAGATATCATATCAAATTATGGGTCACAAAATGCAATTATAAGGGTATGGGTCCAAAAAATAATGATCCCTAAAGTGACCCCACTTAGGGGGTGGTGTGGGCAATCATATACTATATGCTTTTTAATAATTATATTGTCGTTTTCATTTCTATCCCTAATTTCCCTTTTTATCCATATTTTCTACAAAAATTATGAGAAAAATAAATTGAACCACACATATCTTTCGATTTGGTTTCCATCGTGAGCAAGAAGAACACTCATCACAATTGAAAAGAAAAAACTCTCTTAAAATATTTTTCCAGTGGAATAATATTTAATAGAATTTAAGTATAATTCAGTGAATAAGATACTTATTATTTTCATTAGATGCTGTTAACCACTTGAGCTATGTTCGGTTTGGCGGTTTTACCTCGACTCTTACGTTTATTATCTTAAAAAACATTAATAACTTAACTAATATTGATGTTTCTTTTTTCCTTTGAGTACAAAACTAATATTGAAGTTAGTAAATGGAATAAAGTATTACATTATTATCCCATGGATGAGCTTATTATGTACCTTAAAATATTCTCAAACAATTCTCCAAATTTTCATCCCCTCCTTTTTGACCCTTTTGTTTGTTTGCTTTATGTCGAAGATATGATTATTATTATTTGGCTAAGTGCCCAAAGGAAAATAATCTCTACTTTTTTTTTTAATCTTTTTTGCTACTTTTTCATCTTGGCATCTTATATAAGTTTTGTTATTTTGTCCCCCACTCCCATTTCTTTTGGCTCGAAATAGTTTATGATCTGATTGGTCCGAATTTTGACTGATTTGAAATCTTAATGAATTTTTAAGTGAATTCTATTATTTGTTATTACATAAAAGAGAATGATTTAAAATCTTAAGGCAAATTAATTGTTTAATTCTGTGGTATTTTAATTTTAAGTAAATAAATTAAGATCAAAAGCCTAAATCTTTTTTATTTTCTTTTTTCCCCACATCCAAATAAAGAAATTTAATCACCATTTCAAATTATTTTTGTTCCAAAACAAGATAAAAGAATTTTAAATCATTACTTGGATTTCAAATCATAGAATTTAAAATCATTTTTTGAACTTTCTTGACGCAAAATCGAAGATTAGACCTCCAATTAATTGTTGAATATATATATTCCTTCATCGTCCATGTTTTAAGGATTGTCGGAAAAATTAACTAAAGTCCCATTTGATAGCTATTTTCTTTTATTATTGTTTACCGTTTTAAAAAATTAAACCTAAAAGTTCTATTTCTATTTATGTATTCCTTGGTTTTGTTATTTCCTCTTTAAAACTATTTTCGATTGGTTTATATATCACACCCGATACAATTTTATAATGTTTAGGTTGGAAATGAGTTGGTTTTATTTCCTAATTACATACTTTAATTATTATTTATTTTAAAATATTATACCACGAATAAAAAAAAGTGAAAACGAGAAAAATACGTCTAACTATTTAAGGATAAAAATTAACTTATCAAAAGAAACAAACTTTCTGTTTAGTAATGATTGAATCTATATCTAACTTATAAAAGAAACTAAATAATAATCTATTTTTTCCTTTTTCAAGAAAATTTAAACTGATCTTAAATTTCATTAATTAGTGCTAATTGTCAACTGTCAAATCGATGTTACCAATTAATCAATAATTATAATATATAATTAACAAGCAAAACCATAATCATAATAATTTTAATTTTAATTTTAATTTGTTCTAAAAATATATATAAAATAATAGTTTTAACTATCAAATCAAAGCGCTCCTGGGTCGAGACCTTGGTGGAATTTCCCTTTCCAAAATCGGTAGAAATTATTATTATTATTATTTTTTTAAATTTCCCAAAAAATGGGTTTTTAAAATTTGGCCCGGTTTTGGGTGGTGTGTGGTAAAAAGTAAAAGTGTGAGGGCATTAGTGATATTTTGAATTCTTGATGGACAAAAAGAAAAGAGAAAATTTTCAACTTTTACAGTTAAAGGCTGAAGGAGTAGAGTTGAAAAAACTTGATCATAATTTGTCAAACGAAACAACGACCTTTTTCCCGCTTTCTTCTTTTCTTTCTTTCTTTGATTGAACAGTTTCGAATTCGACTTTGACTTTTCCGTTCAAAGATTGAATCCTTTTTCCCCCTTTATCGCGCTCGTTTGCCTGCTCAAACAGAGCAGAAATCATCACCCAGGAAAAAGAAAAGAAGAAACCTCCAAAAGAAGGCACAAAATTAGTGAATCTAGTGAGGTGATGATGTTTGATGGGGTTGCAAACAATTTGTGGCGTGTTAATCAAAAGCATGACCCACCACCAATAAGGCCCCATTGCCTTTGGAGAATTGCAATCTTGTGATTTTTGCCCTGCACACCACCTGTTTGACAAAAATGGCCAAAGAACTTCACCTACATCAGCTTTCCCCATCTGGGCCTCTGTCTCTGTCTCTTTCCACCATTTGCTTCCTCAACCCCACCATCGTTTTTTTCTCCCTACTGACCTTCCACTTTGCTCTCCCTCGGTTCCCTTCCTCTGAATGGACCGAAGCGACATGCAGCAGCTCCAGCAACAGTTATCTCTGGCCAAGTCTGTGCGCCACCACTGCAACGAATGGTTTGTTTGTTTGTTTTCTTTGATCGTTTTGCCTGTGTGGTCATTAGTCAGCTCTAGAGTACATGCAAATTTCTGAACATATCTTTATTTTGTCATTGTGTATGCAGCTGTTTAGTTTAGCCTTTGTGCAGTTGTGTGTACTTGTTAACTTGGGTCGCTGGTTTTATCTCACAAGCTATGGTGTAATGCTGCCATATGGTTACTGTTCTTTTGTACTTTCTGACATTCCAGCACTGCTAATTTGTTATGGGTGTTTTTGTTTGCTCCAAATTGTTTATTCTAATTTTCCCTAAAGTTTAGAATGTTCTGATGAGTCAATGTTGTCGAGTGTATTTTCACCCAAGTTGGAGTTTTTTATGCAAGCAAGTACTTTCCTGTTTGGAATTTGTCTATGTTATATCAATCGGTGTCTGGTTTGGCTCTGGCTTCCAAGTGTCTCTATATGATCTATATGCTGTTTTGATTGTCAACTCGAGAGTTGGTCTTTGGTTTCATGTTTGCTATATTAAAATTCTGAATTTATTTTGGCTATTCTATGTTCTCTACTTTTCTTTCCTCTGTGGTGAGCTGCATATTAATGGGATCTACGTGAATTCTAAAAATGGCATAGTCGAGCTCATTATATTTTGAAGTATTACACCAAATCCATTTATGTCGAATGAAAGAGTTAGATCTCTCTCTCTCTCTCTCTCTCTATATATATATATATAATGGTCTTCTTCTTGATACATTTTTTCAAGTTGCAGTCTAAACTTAACACCTTGATGTGAAATTCTTGATATGTCTGAAGCATTGATTTAGAATGTTTCGTGTAGTCTTATAGGCCAATTTTAGTTTCACTTAGTAATAATTGGTCCACCTGGGTGCAAATTTATTATGATTACCATTCGTATCATTCTCTCAGCGAATACAAACATTTCTTCTGAATAATTGACTATTGAATCATGCAATCATGCAGGATTTTTCGAGACGTTCCAAGCGATATTACGATAGAAGTGACTGGAGTGACATTCTCCCTGCATAAAGTAACAACTTGAATTATTTAGTTAACATTTTTATTTTCCTGAATAATACCTACACAATGCATTTTCATCCTGCAAAATTCAGTGCAGATTAAATTTGTAGAGATAAAGCATTCGTGTGTACAGAGATAAATCCATTACAGTTTTAGACTATTTCCTGAACATATGTTCTGCTTCTGCTAGCTCAAACTTATAGTTGCTATTGAATGCCTGGTTTAACCCAACTGCTAAATGCAGTTCCCTCTTGTCTCTCGAAGTGGGCGGATTCGAAGGTTAGTTGCAGAATATAGAGATTCTGACATCTCTAGGGTGGAGCTTCTCAATCTTCCGGGAGGTCCTGAATCTTTTGAGCTGGCTGCCAAATTTTGTTATGGGATAAACTTCGAAATAACTCCAGGAAATGTTGCGCAGCTATGTTGTGTATCAGATTATCTTGAAATGACCGAGGAGTTCTCAAAGGATAATCTTGGCTCGCGAGCCGAAGAATATCTCGAGAGCATCGTCTCCAAGAATCTTGAAATGTGTGTTGAAGTGTTGCAGCAATGTGAGAATTTACTCCCTCTTGCCGATGAGCTGAAAGTAGTTAGCCGTTGCATCGATGCAATAGCATCAAAGGCTTGTTCAGAGCAAATTGCTTCAAGCTTCTCGCGCTTGGAGTATAGTAGTTCAGGGAGACTTCACATGAGTAAACAGGCCAAGTGTGATAGTGACTGGTGGATTGAAGATATCTCTGTTCTTCGTGTTGACTTGTATGAAAGAGTCATTACAGCCATGAAGTGTCGAGGGGTTCGTCCCGAGAGCATCGGTGCATCCTTGGTGAATTATGCTGAGAGGGAGCTAACAAAGAAATCCAGCTTATGGAACCCATCTGGCCAGACAAAATCTGATTTTGTTTCGGGTTCGAATGGGCAGGAAAAACTTATTGTTGAGACAATAGTGAGCCTTTTTCCAGTTGAAAAATTGGCTGTTCCGATCAATTTTCTTTTCGGGCTTCTGAGAAGTGCTGTGATGCTTGATTGCACTGTTGCTTGCAGACTTGACCTTGAGAGAAGGATAGGATCCCAGTTGGATATTGCTACTCTTGATGACCTTCTGATTCCATCCTTCAAGCATTCAGCTGATACTTTGTTTGACGTTGACACAGTTCACAGGATTTTGGTTAACTTCTCTCAACAAGATGATAGCGAGGAAGATATGGAAGACGCCTCTGTTTTCGAATCAGATAGTCCTCATTCGCCATCTCAAAGTGCATTGTTTAAAGTTTCCAAATTAGTGGATAACTACCTTGCTGAAATTGCCCCTGATGCAAACCTCAAGCTTTCAAAGTTCGTCGTCATTGCAGATTCTGTACCTTCACATGCACGCACCATCCATGATGGACTATATCGAGCCATCGACATCTATCTTAAAGTATGTATGCCCACCTTTGTCACTATCATTTTCTTTTCTTAAAACCAAATTTGAAGTGAGTGATAACAATATAAAATAAAAGGTTACTCTCAGAAGATCAACTTGAAGGCAAATAGTTTCCCCCTCAGTTGATGCCATGTTTATTTGTGAAAGTTTTGCCATGTTTATTTGGTTCAAAGAAGTAGTTCTATAATTCTGTAGTTAGTTATTCTCTCCATTTCCATTGAAGTGACCATCGCCGTTCCTTCTTCTTGGTACTATAGATATCCAGTGATCCTTCACAATCGACGTAGGAGATCATAGCTGAACCTCTTAAACTGATCATTCTTCATTTCTTCATTGTTTCAGTTATCCACGTAAGTGTCTTTTGATGTTGTAATTTTAACTGAATGGTTTATTGTTGCTTCATCACAGGCTCATCAGGGGCTATCAGATTTAGACAAAAAGAAGCTCTGCAAACTACTTGATTTCCAAAAGCTCTCACAAGAGGCTGGTGCTCATGCTGCTCAAAACGAACGGCTTCCCCTCCAATGCATGGTTCAAGTCCTATATTTCGAGCAACTAAGGCTCCGCAATGCATTGTCGAATTCTTGCGGTGACGAGGACTACAAACCCTCACACCAATCATGGCGGATCAGCAGTGGTGCGTTGAGTGCAGCAATGTCTCCACGAGACAATTATGCATCGCTGAGACGAGAGAACCGTGAACTTAAACTTGAACTGGCCCGACTACGGATGAGGTTGAATGATCTTGAAAAAGAACATGTTTGTATGAGGAGGGACATGCAGAAGTCGAGTTCTCGTAAACTTATGAGTTCTTTCTCAAGGAAATTTAGTAAAATGAGCTTCTTTGGGCATAGCTCTTCGAGGGGTTCGAGTTCTCCATCAAAACATTCACAGAGGACGGATTCTAAAGTGATTGAAAGAACATGTACAAGTGCAGAATAGTTAGAGTTTACATCACACAGTGCACTGCAGAGTTATCTTTTCTTTGTCAAGCAAATGCAAATTCTTTTCCCTTTCTCCTCTCTTTAAAGAATGGTCGAGTCTACTTGTAATTTGTAAATGAATAGCATTTCGAAGAACTCTTCTATATTGATGATGATTTTGGCAAGTAAATCTCAGTAGTATTGAATTCTACAGATCAGTTTTTCCTTGAATATTCAGAATGCCATTCTTTAAACTGCTTCTTATTGGTATGAATGTTCGACAGTTTCGTAACTAGAAGAGGAGCCTATCAATAGATTTCTCTTTTTGATTAAATCATCTCAATGATCCATAAAATAAAAGAAAGACAAAACAAAAACAACATAATCTTACAAACTAAATATGATTTCATTTCCTTTTCTTGTCAGAGCATTAATGAAAATGTAACAGATAAGAACAATATGAGAAATGGTATCTCTCTCAAGAAACCTTCGGAAGCAAACAGTAAACAAAATAAAATAAGTTCCAGTCTTTGACACAGAAAGACGAGCAGAAGATGGTAACAGAGGAAGTTGAAACATTCTTCAATGTCATCATATTACAAGTTTCAAACAAAGTACGCTCGTTGGAACGTATTGTACCAATGTTTCGAAAAAGGAGATACAGTTTCAATGTTTAAGTCGTTTTGGTATAAAGGTGGACGCCAAAAGCCAAACCCAAGATTACCATGGGAGCTAGAAACTGGAGGACCTTGATAATGAATTCTGGTGTCTTGTCTTGGTTGTATAGGGGCTGCTTTGGAGGAGTGTACTTTCTTTTTGCGGGAATAGTCGAGCTATCGATATCACCTACGTAAAACTCATCCATCATTGCTCTAGCAGCGCTACTGTGCCCAACATCGTCAAAATCATTTGTTGCATCCTTACCTGTAGAGATAATATATCATGTGAAGAACTGCCATTGTCCATCAGTATCTCAAACATTATGATCCATTCATTTAACAGATCTAATTAAAAGCAAATTTCTTTGAGAAATGATCATCGTTTCCCTACCGATGGCTGACAACAAGACTTCATCACCACCAGGATGGTCTTCTAGGAATTTTGTTACATCATAGACCTGTTGGATTGACAAAAAGCAAATGATACTAGCAAAACTGAATCAGGAACATAAAGGACGTCTTTTGTGGAGCTAAAATATCATTCATAGTGCTCCATCATTATCCCACAAAAAATATGCAGCAAAAGTAAAAGAGAGAACTGAAATGGAATTCTCAAACTCCTGATCAATCAAAGTGAACACTTGAATTTTTGAGTATGCATATTACATACAGTATGAAGTATGAACTAATATTTCATCCGAATTTTATTCACGTCAAAGATACATCAATAAAGCCAACATCAAACGAGCAGATAACAATGAAGCTTTGTAAAACAAACAACAAATCAAATTACTCCCTCGAATAGTAAGAATGAATTACAAGATCTATTAAAAGAAGAGTTCAAGGCAGGAAGATAGAGAAAGCAGAGATTCAATTTGCAGTAGATATCATTAGGACGACACATCTTCAAGGCTGAGAGTGGAATAGAAAAATGACCCACCTTCGAAATTAAAAACTTTAAGTTTATCATATTGACCTATTTACTCTTGGATTTCCTCATTAATCTCCTATTTCCACAACATAAAAGCCAGGAGCATCCAAACAAGACCAGAGACCAGAAACCATAAGCTCAATTCAGGTTCAAACAGAACACAGAACAATCATCCCATCCATGAAACTCAATCAGTCAAATCACATACACCCACTGAAACACAACCGTTTCCATAATATAATAAGAGCATCCAAACAAGACCAAAAACCAGAAACCCATCAAACAGAAAAGAAAACCCATGTAAAGAATTTCGACCCACATTTAGTCTCAGAGGCAAATTATCAAATACCTTGTTCTCAATGATCAGCCAGCAGTCGTTGCGACTGTCGTGGGAGGCAACCTCAGCCAAAGTGTATACCGTGCCCCCGCCACCGCCCATTGCCACTGCTTGTGATCTGCGTTCAAAAGCTCTGAAGCTGGAAGGCAATTCTTTCTGGTTTTGCAACAAATGGGCCGCTCCGGTTTTGGGTTTTGAAGGGCAGTGGGAAGTGGGGTTGGTGAGACGATGAAATCTAACATTGTTCGATTTTTTGTTTGTTTTCCTATTCAGCGTTGGGTGGGTGAGGCTGATGCAATGCCATTCTCACACCAACCCCTCTTTCTATCTTGCCTTTCTAAGTTTACAAATATGCTTCACGATTGAAAAAAAGTATTTTGGGCGATTGCTTTTTTTTTTTCTTTTTACTTTAGTTCTTGAGATTTCAAAAATAACCCCATGGCCTGTTTGTTTTCAAGAATTTTAGACGTCTATAGAATGTATGAATATATTTAAACAACTATATTTTATTGGATTTAAAATGCTTTAAAGTATAATATTATCTGTCTATATTTTGTTCACTGAAATTAAGATCTATTCCGACCGACCTATCTTTGTTGCGAAAATGCTGTAAAAGTGTGGATTTTCAAGTTTTTCTTTTCAAATTTAAAAACTATATAAAAAAAAGGGTTTCACGATTTCAACAAAATATGACACTATCATAAGAATAATTTCATTTAATATTCATCGACTACCGTAAATAACATGACTAGATATGTAGAAAATAAAAGTAGAAAATTGGTTATAGGAGCAAGTAGGTGCAATCGAATATCCCAACTAAGTTGGCAAATCCTTAACACCTTCATCAATCTATATCTACAAAATAGCTACTAAAAATCAACTAAATCATCTAAGCTATCGATATTTAAATGAGTTTTCCATTTCTCGAGAATAGTTTCTTTATCAGCAATTTTCTCACACATGTTATTAGCTCCTTGGTTGGTGGTTATAGCAGACACATCACCAACACCCTCATTGGAGGTCATATCAAGTAAGTAAGACATGTCGCTAGTACCCTCATTGGTAGTTATCTCAGGCAAGTAAGACAAGCTACTAGTACCGTTGTTGGTGGTATCCGTAGGCATGTAAGGCATATCACTAGTATCATGAGCAATTGGCATAGCAGGCAAGTCAAACACATCACTCATGTCCTCATACGTGGCCATCTTAGGCAAGAAAAACACACCACTCATGCCCTCATGAGTGGCCGTCTCAGGCACCCAAAGGACATCACTAGTATCTTGGTTGGTGGCTGTTATTTCAAGAATCGAAGGCACATTGCTAGTACCTTAGTTGGAGGTCATCTCATGAATCCAAGACATATCACTAGTATATTGGTTGGTGCTCATCTCAGGAATCCAAGGCACGTCGTTAGTACCTTGGTTGGTAATCATCTCAGGAATCCAAGACATATCGCCAGTATTTTAGTTGGTGGTAATCTCAGAAATCCAAGGCACATCGCTAGTACCTTGGTTTGTGGTTATCTTCCCTGCATGGCAATGCCGTGACGATTTGTTCAACATATTGCAATGTCTCAAATTACATCTTTTCTTTCATTATTTGTTATGTCTTTCATTTTTTCTAATCCAGAACAAAATATAATTAGGACCTGCACCTTCGAGTATGCAATCCTAATATGAGCTATATTCGTGCATGATCTATTCAGCATGGTGTTCTAACAATCGATCGTTCTCGTACTTTAAATTAATTAAATATATCACTTATTTTGAATTCATAAAATTTCACTAAATAACAACGGTCAAAATCCATTTAACTTTCAAATCCTACAATATTTTGAACAATCATCCAATAAATGCTAACACAAAATCAGAATATAATGAATAAAATTATCTACCCTCACCAAAATATAATAAGTTTAGTAAAGAAAAAGAATTTAGTTTTTTTTAGGGGTAAAGAAAGAGTTAAAACAGTGGCATTATATATTTAATAATTTTAGTTTTTTTTTTTCAGATTTTATTTTCTCTTTCCCTCGGATCCCCTTGGTCCATTCTTCGACTCATCCACAAAAAAAAAAATCTTATATTTAATAACATTTGACCATGATTGGATTTATTTTTCGAAATTAAACTTAGGACCCTCTAATTAAATATATTTGACTAAATTACATTATTGTTTGGATAAAATACATTTTTGGTCATTGAATTTGGATAGGTTGTCCCTAAATTTTAAAAAGCGAGAGTTTGGTTTTAGAAAATAGTTCTAAAAGATCGCCGAAGTTAAACTTGCCTTATATTATCTCTCTTCTTTTCCTCTTTCTCTCTCTTCCCCGATTGTTTTCCCTCCCCCCTATCTTTTCCTCTCTCTAGACTTGTATTTGTAAATTTTAGATTGGTTTCAATTTGTATTGATTCACTTGCACATAATAACTTAATTAGAAAATAACAAAATGATGAGAAAAATACATTTTTGGTCCTTTAGGTTTGAAGTAAATATTTATTTAATTCCTGAAGTTTCAAAATGAACACTTTTTATCCTTGAAATTTGGATTCAGATCTATTTAGTTCTTGAAATTTAAAAATGAACATTTTTAACCTCTTAAATTTGAGGAATGGTTTTAAATTGTCCCTCAGCTATACTTTGACAATTAGTTGACTAATGTTTAAATGACTTAAATTGTTGATTGTATTTTATTGATGACTATTTTTGGAAAAATTGGATGGGTAGGCATTTTAAAAATGGGGTATTGATTTCTAATCACCCTTTAGAAAACATGGATTTTCTAGATATTCTTCAATACCAAATTACTTTTCTACCTCCCTCCTCTCCCTTGCTCCTCTCTCTCATTTATCTCCCTCTCTCCTCCTTCCCCTCCTCTCTCTTACTCCTTCTCTCTCCTCAATCTACCTCCTTTCCAAAAAATTTCTTTTCTCTTCCCCTTTTTCATCTTCTCCCCTCCCTCTCTTTTATGATTTTTTATCCTTATTTCTCTTCTCTCCTCCATTTATTTTTTACCCTAATTTTCTGCTATTCTTCCTCTCCCCTCCTCCCTCTTGATTTTTTTTAATTTCTTCAACTTCCTCTTTGTGACTCCATTATTGGACCTCAAAATTAAAACAAGACAAAGAAAAACTTCTCGCTCTCGCTCTCTCTCGCTCTCGATCTCCCGCTCTCTCGCTCTCGATCTCACTCTCTCGCTCTCGGTCGGCTTGTTCGCACTGGAATCCGACAATGGTACTGATGGTGACAAGCTTCTGTAGCAGTCGATCTTGGTGGAGCGTGTATGAAGACGTAGATGAAGGACATGGATCACGATGGGTAGAGGGGGTGGAGAATATGGAAGGATAAAGAGAAAGGGGGCGTGGGTAGAAGAAGAAGAAAGAGAAAGAGGAGAGAGAGAGAAGGGGCCTGGGTAGAAAGAGAAAAAAAATTTCTGGTAATGAAGGAGAGAGAAAAGTGAAAAGCAAGAGAGAGGAGGGAAAGGAAGAGAGAACGGAAGGGTAGGAAAGTAATTTGGAAGGAAAAAATGCCTAAAAAACCTAGTTTTTTAAAGAGTGACTAGAAATCAATACTTCCTTCTTAAAATTGCCTATTCATCACAATTTTACCTTTTTTTTTTCTTTTTAATCATATCTCCATCCTTTCACCCTGCAACTTCTCGTTCCCCACGCTCCTCCCAATAATTAATCCTAATAATTATATTCCATACTCCTACGGAGGATTTCACTTCCCCTCCCCCTTCTTCTCTATCCCTTCCTCACACCATTTCCATTTTCAAATTGTTTATGGAGAATTCAATGAAAATGGTTTAAAACGGTGGATGGAAAATTAGAATAACAACAGCAGTAGTTGAGGGTTTTCTTTTTTGCTTTTGGGGTGTGTTGGAAGAAACTTAAAATTTCCAACTTCAACCGACAAATAAGTAATTACATTTATACTAAACCCCAATTCATTTTTCTTGCCTCCAATACAACATGTGAGTTGGGGATTCGATCTCATGACCTTTTGATCAGACATAAATGAAAGGAAACAATAATCCTTTCCACCGCATTTTCTCAAAAAACTGGAAAAAAAAAAACTCATTTTAGTTTAACATATTATAAATTGAAACAGAGCTCACTTTTACACCCCTTTCTTACAGGTTCTGAAGCTCAGATTTCCCATTTTCCTTCTCAATTCCTTAGCCAGAAGATAATTCAACTTACATGAAAAGACTTGTTCTCAATCGCAACTTAGATTTTGAAAAAAGAACTGAAAATTTCTTCAATGGATTTTCTTGTTGTAGCCTGTTCATGTGTAGGACCAACTTTGGAACAAGGGGAGCTCTCCCTCTCCGAGATCTGGAACCAGGGAAAGCTCCACCTCTCGTCATTGTTCTCTCTTCGTAGCCGGCGACGGTCGTTGGAGGCCGGTGGCGACGCTAGTGGCGGGCGAGGACAAAGATGGCGCGCAGCTGTCATGGTGGGCTCCATCGGAGGAGGGGGAAGAAGAGGTTGTAGGGTGAAAGGATGGAGATATGATTAAAAAAAAAAGTCCAATCATCAAAAAAATATTAAATTAATATATTTTTTCAAATAAGTAAAACATAACTGCTGAGTCATTTAAACATTAGTCAACTAATGGTCAAAGTATAGCTGAAGGACCGTTTAAAAAGTATAGTTAAAGGACCATTTAAAACCGTTCCTCAAAAGGACTAAAAATGTTCATTTTTAAACTTTAGGGACGAAATAGGCACTAACCCCAAACTTCATGTACCAAAAATATCCATTTTGAAACTTTAGGAACCAACTGAGACCAAAAGTGTATTTTTCCCCAAAATGATTCCCCTGCTAATTTGTCGTCATCTACCCTAAAATCCTTTCCAAGATAACTCATCCCTTCCAGAGCCATAAAAAATTGGTGAGCAAGTTGAATGAAAGAGAAGTTTTCAAGTATAGTTGGATTATTGAGCGCTCAGAAGAAAGAAAGGAAGTTGGTTTTCAAGCAGTACACACCTCCGAAGTTGGTTTTCATGGAAAGATATTTTGTAGAGGGAAGGTGAGATTGGGGGAGAGAAAACGAACGAGGAGAAGAATGGGAGGGGTGAGAGCGGAAAAAAAGAGAGAAAAAAAATAGGAGGAAAATATTAAAAAATTCCATATAATTAAAAATGATATAAAATATCAAACTCACCATTAAGACATCAGCATTCTGTTAGTTTCCCAGTCTTGGCTCTGAACTTAGAACTAGGGGTGTAAGTTGGTCGCTTGGATCGGTTTTGTACCGATTTTCGTACAAAATCGATCCGACTCGAAAATGTTCGGTTTTTAGTTGAATCGGGTCAACCCGATTTCGGTTTTTTTGTTCGTCTTCTTCTTCACACTCTGAGTTTCTCCTTACGAGCGATGGAATGACTAAAAAAAAACCATTCAAATAAAACCTTCCATCTTCAAACCTTGAAAATCAAAATCCACCTTCCATCCTAACCAAAACCTAACTTCAAAACCTACCTTCTACAAAATACATCAAAACTCATCTTCAAAATCAAACATAACTTCAAAATCAAAATCACCTTCAATATATAACAAAAACTCAACTTCAAAATCAAACCCACCTTCAAAATATAACAAAAATAAACAAAAACTCACCTTCAAAATAAATAAATAAAGACCTCCATCAAAACCCACCTTCGAAATCGAAAAAAGATAATATAAAAAAAAAATCAAAACAAGAGAAAAAAGAAAAGGGAGGTTTTGCCACCGTCGTGAATTTTTGTCGCTGTCGCCTCTGATTTTTGTTGCCCGTCAGGGGGAGGGAGTGGGGCATGGAGGAGCTTCAGGGAGGGGGAAGGAGAGGATTCAAGGGAGAGAGGGATTGGGGAAGAGGGAGGGAATGGGGCATGGAGGAGCTTCAAAGAGGGGGAGGAAGAGGATTCAAGGGAGAGAGGGAGTGGGACAGGGAGAGGCTTCGAGCTTCGAGGGAGAAGTGAAGTTGGAGGCGGGAATAAAGGAAAAGATGAAGAAATAGGGTAGGTGGGATAAGTGTTTTAAAACCCTCGGTTGGTTAGACCCGAACCTAACCGAATTAAATATCAGTTCAATCCGGTTCGGGTCCTTTCACGCCTAGGAATAGCCATTTATGCACAATGCCCCTGCTTGAGAAAGTTGTTTTCACATTGAGGAACGACAAAAGAATCATAATTTATCCTTTCCACTCCCAAAACCCTAAAATGGTTGAAAAAAAGTAATTAATGTTTTATTACCCATTTGGGGGTTTAAAATAATGCTTTCAAGAGAAGAATATGAATATGAAAATGGGCTATGGGCTATGGGCTATGGGCCATGGGGTGATGAATTGTCATTGGAATCTCATTATAACATGTAAATAGATAGAGCACTTACAACATCTAAGCCCCTTCTCAAAGACAGCACAAAACTTCTGAGACCTGCTCTCGAAAAACTGCTAGGGCCTCCCATTGTGGCTGGCGTCGAGGTTCGAGAAAGATCACTTATATCACATATAGAAATCAAAGCAGTTTTTGAAGCAGATAGAAGATCTAGATCTCCTCTTAGCATTCATCTTTTCTATTTAACGTTTTTTTAATAGTGGTAAGTAGGGGTAGACACCTAAGTTTAATCGAAACATGTTTGGTTAGGAAAGTTAGACGATATTAACAACACATCTTCCTCCACGTGCTACCCTTTTTTACTAAAGTGATCAGCAAAAACAAGTTATTTATACTATCTCTACTGACTAAAGGCATGGCATAAGCAAATTTTACAACAAATAAGCCCACACGGTAGAAGAATCTATGAAAAGGAAAACTCAATATTAATCAATAGTTCCACCTGTGATATTTTAAACATGTTCCACTGCATCAAGCTAATTACACTATTCCACCCCAAAATTAGTTGATGCATTTTTAATTAGTTCCAAATATGAAATGAAAATTTTGTTAATGTGCCAAGCTTAGCTCAACAATCTAAAAAAATAAATAAGCTTAGCTCAGTAGTAATTGACACGTATCTCTGACTAAGAGATCATGAGTTCGAATCCTCCATCTCGTATGTATTTTTAATTGACTTGAATCTTAATTAGAAACCGTAGAAAATTTTCATATTTGTAAAAACTTATTCTTTGTGCAAATATTTAGCAATTTCCATATGGCAAGACTATTGGGACCCGTTACAATTCCTAGGTTATATCAAAAACTAAGCAGCAAAAACTAAAAGTTTATCAAAGAAGCTTTGATAATTTCTCATTGCGTTGCCTGTTTAAGAATAAAAATTGTAACATAAGCTTTCTAATATATATTTTTTTATCCATTTTCAGCCATTTCTCTCTTCTTTCTATCTTTGTTTATACAATTTTCCACGACCTTACAACTTCCCGAAAATTGGGACAGCCTCTCCTAACGAATTGCTTCCCTTCCACATTCTTCATTCCCTTTCTAATTTAACTCCAGTTTTTAAATTTGCTCAGCACAAAACAAGAAAGAATAATTGATCGAAAAATTATGGGGAATTGAATTGAAATACCTGAATATCATCATCTTAGCTTCTTCTTCTTCCTCCCAAGTTCTTTGCAGAAGCCATCCCCTGTCAATTTACGTCAGATCTCTTATTAACAATCCTGAGGTGGGTGGGTTCAATTTTTCCTTCGAATTTCACAATGCTTCATCAATATCAGAGAATAAAGAAAACCATGATGATCATCAATGCATGAATTCTTGTGATTCTGTAATTTGTATCGAGAAAATAGATTCGTTGATTTTCTCTAACCTGCACATTTTTACTTCTCTTTTTCTTCCACTGTTCCGCTGCGATTTCAGACGAATCTGACCAGATGTCGATGGTTGAGGACGGACGTAGCCTGGCGGGCTATACTCTGGACGACGTTTTGGCGAACAACAGATTAGGGCAACCGGCGGCGGCCGAAATCCGTAATCGAACCCTACTGGACATAATCCGGGACGATGAGCCGACCATCGGAAAGGGGCTTTTCGGTAAGGACAAAAGGACTTGGAAGTCGTTTAGGGATAAGCTCCGGCTGAAGCGCGCCGGCTCTGCTTGGGTCTCGACTGTCCCGATTCCGACCTCCGATATTCCGGTTCACAATAAGCGATCCCTAATCGGTAAGCGCAATCAAGTTCGGTTCAGTACGCCACTGTCCAGAAACTCGGGCGAAGAATCGTCCAAATTCTCTCGCCGGAACCAAACATCTCGACAGAGTTCCGCACTGAACAGCTTTAGCGATTCATCCGCGTTCCAGCCTGATGAATCGTCCGATTACTCGCAGGCACCAGACGCGGCGCCGATTCGAATCATGAGACCGCAAATGTCCCGCCACAACTCAGTCCGGATCCCGAATTCGATGGAGATCTACACGGATCCGACTGAACCAGAACGCGACAACCGAGTTCGCCAGATGAACTCCGCCTTCTCGGATCAGAGAATGCTGTCCGCGAGAGAAGCCGTAGTAGCACAAGAAGCAGCCGATGCAGCCTCCGCTGCAGCAGCTGCGGCGGCGGCGGCGGCGGCGGCGGCGGCGGCCGCGGAAGCCGCAGAAGAAGAAGAGGAAAACGAGGGTGAGGAAAACGAAAACGGAAACGGAAACGGAAACGAGAACGGAAGCGAAGAATCAACGACAGGGTCGGAGGCGTCGTCACCGGCGGCGCAGCCGATGAGGATGTCGTTGATGGACTTGCTGCAGGAGACGGACAGGGAAATGGGGTTCGAAGGGGCGAGCTACGGAATGGGCGGCTTAGACGATTTCTTCGACGATGAGGATGAGGAAGATGAGGATTACGAAGACGAAGACGACGAAAGAGGAGAAGAATTCAGCTGCTCCGTTTGCATGGTGAAGCACAAGAGCGCGGCTATGGGGGCCTGCGGCCATACATTTTGCAGACTCTGTTCCAAGGAGCTAATGGTCAGCCGCGGGAACTGTCCCACTTGCAACGATTTCATCTTGGAAATTCTTGATGCTTTTTGATTCCCTTTTTTGCACTTTCTTTTATTATTCAAACCATTTTTAAATCTTCTTTTTAAGTTTTAAGTACATATATTGTTTCCCCGTCCGGGCGGATTTCACCGGACAAAGTTGGAATGATAAAGATTAGTTAATGTAAAGAAAGAGCACGATGTCTTAACCTAAGTTCAGATTGACTTATAAGATGGAATATTATGTGGTACAATATGAAGAAAATATGTCTTTATGTTACACTAATACAAGTACTACTCTCAATATTGTCGGTCAAGAAAGCACGAGTAAGTTAAAGTAAGCTAAGACTGTATTTGATAATTGTTTTATTTTTTACTTTCTGTTGTTTAGAATTAAACTTGTAAACATACTTTCACTAGTACATGGCTTTGTTTTGCATGGACTTAAAATTTATCCTAATTTTTTTTAACAAATAAGCATAATTTTAAAAAAATAAAAACAAAAAACAAAATGATTATGAAATAGAAGTCAAATTTTCTTAAAAGACTGTAAAAGATGGAATCTTCATCTAGTGTGAGTGAGTGTGAGAGTTTGCATCCAAATTTTATGATTTATGAAGCATAAAAAGCAGTGTCCAGTGGAGTAAAATGTAAAATCACTGAGGCACATCTTTTCTTTTCACCTCTTTTCTCTTTAACCAAAGCCTGTGAGAGACAAGATCCTACAACCTGATGCTCTCATTTTTCCATGCTAAACCAAACAAACAAAGCATTACACAAGAGTTTCACTTCACAATCCAAAACAAATGGAATGATTTTCATAATAAACATAATGATAAGAAGCGTTTTCAAGTCTAAAAATTGACATATAAATCGTATCGGTATCGAACTCGAACCTACTAGAGTTCACTTGGAAGCATAAACATATTCATCAAGTTATATATATGATTAGGGATTCCAAGGCCAACTCTAATACTCCTACCATCTTCCTCTCTCTATCTATCTATCCCCACCAAAAATGGAAATTAATCACCTTCTATACTACTTACTAGATGCCCCTGACATTTTACAAACCCCCCCGATGAGGGACCGATAGGCAGCAAAACCGGAAGTTTGGATAGCGAGAATCGTTATCCATTGCGAGTTCAACCTCTGGTCCTCATGATTGTGATGCTACCCTTTCCCCCTTCGGTATGGATCTTGGTTTTACCCACGACGGGCTTTCCAGAGAAGGCTGAAGTTGGGTAAGATTGGGACGGGTCTTCGGGATGATGCTTCAGTTTTGATGGTGGAGGCGTACGGATCCGCTGGTTTATGTCCTTCAAGGTAACGTCTCCGTGGAATCCACAGGGTTTGATGAAGGCAAATGGGTAGGCAACTGAAGAAGCCAATTTAGTGGGAGTTCTAATATACGATTTCCGACCTGCACATACAGGCAAATCGTTCACGAGATGATGAGAAGTTAATCAGATCATTAGAAATGGAAAAAGAAAAATCCAGGGCTTGCAAGCTCAAGCTTCCCTGGAGACAAGAGGAAACGGAACACGGCATATCATCACGGTAAACAAACCTTCAAAATACAATACAAGAGATCTCATATTCTTTTGGAAACTAAAGATACTGTACTTAAAAGGTCAAGAGCAGAATAGAACCTTTAAATATTATGTTTCGAGGAGCTCGAGTAGGATGATGTTGAACGGCATTAGACTTGAGCTCGGGCATAACATCACAAAACTCTACAGTCGGAATTAACTAATGTTACTCATCAATGATAAGAGTGATATTCTAGAAAGAAACAGTTTACATGAGGAGAAATAAAATATGAACACAAACAGTAATAACATTTCCCCTCACCTGATACGTCGATTTGAATGTCCGAAGTCCCAGCAAAGTTCCTGAGTTCCACATCACAGGGTAGTTATATAATTGAAATTCATTTTTTAATGAAAGCTCAGTTTCTCAGTTGGAAAAAAAAAATCTGAATGCACACAAAGCACATACAAATCCTCAGGGCTGCAATGCATATCAGCATCATTGAAGCATTCAGAAATCCAACCTTCAGGCGAGTGATCCAAATTCTCATGACAGGAAATGGGGACATTATCTAAGACAAGTAAATAATAATTAGACAAATCCAAGATGCAAACAAGTACAACGATACACTTTTTTTTATATTAAGCAGTATTTCGTTTGAGACAGACCTGAGAGTCCAGAACACTCGGGAATCCCGTATGGAACCTCGGGGAGAGCAGCTGGACTGGAAACATCCTTGTTCTGTAAATAGAGCAAAGGGACACTACAAATTTTATACATGTTCTGTAGTATGTTTGTATTTATTAACAAGTCTAACATCACAAGCATAGAACTTAAGTTTTTGTCTAACATCACAAGCATAGAACTTAAGTTTTTGTATCTAAGGGGAAGATCTGCTGTAAACGCCAAAAGAAAACTGAACTTGCAGGTGACAATGAGATAGCAAATAAGGTGTCTCTAAAGAAAAGACAAATGAGAAGCCAACTCTAGATGTTTACATTCTTTGAGAGAATTAAAAGGACAAACTGGACTCCTACAATGACATTCCTCATTAAACCTTGTCTCAATTGACAATTACCTCCTCGCCAGCAACATAAAGTTCATGTCACTAAAAAGATCAAGAATGAAGTGATAAAAGGCAAATACATAATAAGTAAAAGCACATGACAAATTGTAAAATTGACATGTTCGACACAAATCTTTCTGAATTCTTCAGTCGTGCAACACGCTTAATTTGACTTAAAAGAAACGGGAAGTTCATATCACTTACAAGTGATTTTAGAAATCTAGAAGACAAATCTTCACTGCAGAGGGAAGTTCCCATATCTTGTGCATTAAACTGTAACATCCGCCGTCTTTTAGCTTGTGAATGAGTCTCCCTAGATTCTTCTGATTTCTTGTTCCTGCCATCTGAAACCCCATTCCTCCACATTATAAATGACAAAGAACCAACCACTCTTTAAATTAAAATTCAAGTGTAAGCATCAGAAAATATGATTTGCCTGTGCCTGGAGTATTGAGGGGCTATAGGAGGGCATTAAGACATTACCACTATACGCAACATGGTATGCCAAGTCCCCACAAGCTTTGACCGGAGTTGTTTCATCAAGCACATACGAAAGATCGTCATTTTCAGACACCCCATCCCAAATGCTTTCTGGTATCTCTGCTCATGACGATGTGAACCAGCAAGTTCAGCACCTCTATGATTAGATAATGCATGACAAACAAATTAAACCAGAAAAATACTCACCTAAATCGTTATCCTTCTGAATGCAATATCCATCTCCATCCCAATCCCAAGTATCACTGATAAATTTACACATTAAAGTAACAAAAACGTATGATCATACATGCAGCGCCTCTTATCAAAAAATTAAACCACACTTATTCGAGGGGAAGGGGAGGATTTTCTCAACAAATTAACACTAACAGAACAGTCATTAATCTGAAAAAGAACTGATTAAACAATTGTGATCCCGGAGAGGACAAAACTGCGAGAACAACTACTATAATTGGTCATTAGCTCTCGACGATACAGTACATTGGTGACCAAACACGTAGTCAAACGCAAACAAAAAGCCAAAAAATAAAGAGTTAAGCAATGACCCAATACTTCAATTAGATCCAACAGCCTCATATTCGCCCTCATTTCAACCACAGACCACCGATTACAGAGCAAGAAAAATCTAGGTAAATCAAAGAAACAACCCCATTCCATAGAGAAAAATAAAAAATAAAAAATAAAAACCCAAAGCAGCTTCCCTCAAATAGTGCTTCAAAGAGAATGGGTAAGGGCAAGATCTTCCCCAGAAGACCCATTCCGGCAAATCCCAGAAGACAAACCCAGAAACGAAAGCAATTGCACAAAAACAAACAGGAAGAGCGGGAGGGCAATGATTTTACTTGTTTTTGCCGGCATCATCCATGGTTGAAGAAACAGTGAAACAAGAGCGGCACTCACGAATTGCTCTGGACTGAACTGCGATCGGAGAAAAGGAATCAGACCCACTTCGGTCGCAGGATGTTGTACTACTGCTACTAGATAATGGGGGCTATGGGGCGGAGAAGAAGGAGAAAAGTGCCCACTAACCGAGTAACTCGCACACCATCGCTTATTTTTTTCCCCTCTCTCTATATTTTTTCTTTTCTTTTTTAGTTTCGATTTTTTTTCCTCTTTCCAAAGAGACATACAGAGATTATCAAAGAGAGACACAGAGCCACGTGACAGCGACAGCACGCTTTTACTATATGGGTTCCACATTTTTTTTTCCTTTTAACCTTCCACGATTTTTTTTATTAAAGATATAGGTTGAAATTCTTTTGGGTTCAATTACAAATTTAGTATTCAAACTCAATACCTACTCCAATTTTTCTAAAAATATTTAAACTTTAAAAAATATAGTTTCTTATTAGATACTTTTAAAGTTTTAATGACAGTTCAAAATTTATTAACATATTAAACCGTACTTTTAAAATTTAAAGATTTACTAAATATTATTGTAGGTAGAATCTATAATGGTTACATGATAGATACAAATAAATAATAGTTGTAGGCAAATGCCACATTTACAGAGGGACTGTTGTTTTGAGTAACTAAGGTGGAGGGTAGCACGAGCTGACACCCTAAGAGCTTAGCTCGATCACCAGAGAATGAGTCATTTTACCACTCGAAAAATGTGGATGTCACGCTAAAGAGTCAAAATACCATCATTATTGGGTGGGATGGTACATGATATGGTAATTGTAATTATGGAGTCATATTTAGCGTCTCCCTTATAAACAAGAGAGGTAAACGATCTTAATCTTACCAAGCTTGGCAACCAATTTCCTCAAAGTTACTTCAAAATTTAGGTTTAGTGATTAGGATTTAGGAGGACGTGGGACGTGAAGACTAGAGCAACATTTGCATCAAAAATGTAATCTCAAATTTAGAGACTAAACTATAATTTAACCAAAATATTTTACTGTCTTTTTACCATCCATGTAAAAATTCTCTAAGTCGATTTTAAGTTATTGTGGTTTTTCTCATTGATTTTAATTTTAATTTTGTATCTTTTGAATTTTATTTATCTTATATTGTAATTTATAAAAATATTTGTAAATCATATTCAAATTTCAAACATAGGTTTTAGAATGTGAAAATTAGTGGAAAAGTTGGAATCCACGCCTCATATTATATAAATAGTTTTTTTTTTTTTTTTTTTTTGCCCACTTAAACAGAGTCTAAATTGTGAGATTAAAAAAGGTGAGATATTAGTTTGCTTTGTGGATACCGGATGGTAGGTTTAAATCTCCTAATTAATTTATTAACAGAGATATCCTATTTAATTTATTTAAAAGATTCTTAATTAAAAATTGAAAACATACTTTTCAATTATCCACTTTTTATTTGAAATTTTGCAAACAAACTTACTTTTTAAAAATAAAAAACCATTATCAAAATAGGCATTTTATTTTTGAAACTTTGGTGCATTTAACCACTGATAATGACAAAAATTACCTAGGACTACTTAATTTTTTAGTTTCACTTAAATGGAAGTAATATTAATAATTAGTTAAAAAAAAGCATATCTCCAATAATAGTTTAAAATTAATTCAACTAAAATTGGAAAGTCAAACTATGAGAAAAAGGGAAGAATTGAAAAATCTGCAGGGTAGTTTGATTTAGGGGATGAATATCAATATATTTGATATTAGATATGAACGTAACTCGTAGAATGAAGAATTTGAACTCATAACATTAATCAGAGACAGGTTAATTATTTAATTATTGAGCTAAATTTAGATTGATAATATATCAATTTTTATTTCTTTTTTCTCGTATAGTATTTTCATATTTTATCACTAAGTACAAATCGATAGTAAAATATAAGAGGCTAAAAAGTAGTGAATGAGATAATGATTTTTCACATAATTAATATAATTGAATGATATAACGTAATTTGAAAAAAAAAATTATTTGTATTCTAGAAATGAATCATATTAAAGTTATTCGATGTTCAAATTGTTTGATTGAATGACACACGTTAAAAAAAATACTGTCAACCTGAGCATAACTTAACTGATTACGATATATTTAAAATTGTGAAACATAGATGATATTTTTCCGAAGGAGTCGGACAAAATTGCAACAACCACAACCATAAGTCACATTGATTTCATCCTTGTTTTTGTTGAATTGACATTGTCCCCCCGATAAAGGGAAAAAAATTTTGAACGTAGAAAAAAAAAATTGAGCATGATATTAATTTGGGTTTTTTACAATACAATGTTTCCTTAGAACAATATGTACATGTAAGGGTTCGAACTCACGATCTTTTGATCGGAAATAGATGTCTTAGCTAACTGAATTATACTCAATGCTAGAGATGTTATCCGTGAGTTGTCTTTGACAGCATAAAAATACTTATAATTATAAGATTAAATCATAACTAAAAATATATTTGAATCCTATTTTAGAATATATTTGGATCCTATTTTAGTTAATAATTTTAACTTTTTTATATTATAGTTATTGTGTTTTAGAATATGCATTTAGCTATTTTTTTTCAAAAGGAAATTGACAAGAGTATCAAAGCGAGCATAATTCAACGGTAATTAGCATATATCTCAAATCGATAATTGTGAATTCGATCCCCTACCTCACATGTTGTAATCAACAAGGAAAGAAACACAACAAGCAAGTTAGCACAAAAGTTGCATTCTCAACAAATATGTTGGATATCAACACTCCAATTTGGAAAGACAAGCTGAAAAATGTTTAACATGAGCTGGCAAAGGAAAAAAGAGTAGTGAGAACGCTCAGTGAATGTGACGCTCAAGTAGGGAGGAAGGGTATATGAATGAATCGATACCACATTCAAATGAGATGTATTATGAGATCATGGAAGAATAGTTCATGAAATGCTTAAAATAATTGATAGTCACTATCTATACTGATAATGTGCACCTTCATTTTCAGTAACTCAATCGATCACTACCTATATCGAAAAAGTGTGTATTCCTTTTCGATAACTCAATTATAAGTACTCTAAAGTTAAGCATGCTTGACTTTGAACAATCTTAGATTGAGTGACATCCAGTAGTGATGAAAGGCAAATATAAACGTAGCTCAATGATAATTATTGATACTTACCCAATTTTTTGAGATCGAAGGTTCAAACTCCAAAAATAAATAAAAATAAAAAATAAATAGAGACGAAAATAATATTTCAACAATAAAAATAAAACTTGAAAGATATTTAAACAACTATATTTTAATGAGCACATAGAAAATTGAAGTAAAAGATGCAAATAAATTTAGTGGACAGTGCACACGTGTCCAGCAGAATGGGGTGAGAATTCACTCGCCTCACGCGCACATTCAATTGAGCCGTTGGGGCATTAAATTATTTGGCTAAATTTTTCCGAAAAATAAGGTTCAATTAATTATATTTTATTTGGAAAATAGAAAATATATATAAATGCTTCAAATTCCACCGTAGTTAAGGTATGGTTGCATCTCGATGATTATTCCCCCGATTCTTAATTTAATTTCTGATTTATTTTTTTAATGCCTCCTTACGTGTCGTTTGACAATGGGTCTTATTTATATTTTCGTTTATTTTATAATGATTTTAAAACTTAACCAAATTAGTTTTTATAATCTAAATAATATTTGTTAGATTATGGATCTAAACCCAAATTTATAAATGAAATAAAAAAAACTCATAAAAATTAGGTTCTATAATAAAAATTCACATAGTTTTGTCTCTTTTGTTTTTGATTATTTTTTAGTTCGACAATTGCAATGGAAGATCGAACAATGGACCTTTACGATGTAATAGATACTTTATCCTTATCCATTAAATTACGCTGAGATTAGTCATAAGTTATAGTTGTTAGGTATATAACTACATACCTTTCAAATAGATGAAATTACATAAATTGCAAATTATATTTACTCAACCAAAAATTACTTTTCAGATATTTTTGCAAAAAAACAACAAAATAATGATATTTTTATAAATATATAATTTATTTTATTTTGTTTAGTATAATTTCCTCTTTCTTCAAAATATGAATTTGAAGGGGTTTGAAAAAGACAGACCTCCCTAAAACCTCTTAATAATTGACCCAACTTTTTTTCCCTTAAAAATATAAAACTAAAAGCAATTATCAAAACAACATGGTTAATTTTGTTTTTTCAGTGGTTATTGATCGCCTACTTGACAATAAGTTTTTTTTTTCTTGTTAATTTCAACATAGTTAAATGGATATTACTCGCCGATATAAGTTTAATTTAACAGTAATTGCACTTATTCTCAATTAAGAGATCGTGAGTTCGAATCTCATACTCCCACTTATTGTACTAAAAAAATGGATATTACTTATTACCTTCTTTAAAATTCAAGGTTTAATCTTCACTTCAAATTTGTTGAACTAAAAAATAAACTAACCTTAAGTCATAATTTTTACTATTTTATTTATGGACCTTGAGTAAAAGAAACAATAAATAACTTTTAGGGTTTTAAAATAATAAACGTACAAACAAAAGTTATCAAACACAACTCTCTAATTCTCTAAAATATTTATGATGTATGTATATGTATATGTTCTTTAATATATATATATTAAAGAATATGTATATGCATGTATCTATATATATGTATATGTATGTTATATGTATATTCTTTTTAGTGGTGGGATTTAAAATTCAGATCTAAATCTTTTAATTGATTAAAAAATTAAAAATAATCTATTATTATTTGGAAAATAAAAAATTGATTTTAGGCTAGTTTAAAATAACTTTAAATTAATTTTTAAGGCGCATTTATAAGTGATTTTGATATTGTTAGAATCACTCTCTCCTCTGCTAAAATCACTTCTATTTTAAAATAGAATGTTTGACAATGGTTTATAAGTAATTTTGAATAAATTCAAAATCACTTTAAGTGATTCTTGGTCAAAAGATTGATTCTCCAAGTGATTTTTTGACTAAAAAATAAAAGAAAATGAGTTCTTAAAATAGTTATTATTTTAGTTTTCAAAATTATCTTTCTATTCAACTTATTTTCACTTTTTTTTTAAAACTTTATTTTCACCTTAAATTTTGATAATCTTTTATCTAAAATTTTGGTAACTCTCTGACTTTATTTACCTTTTTTGTTTATTTTCTCTAATCTCTTCCTCTAAAAATTTTGTTTGTCAAATTCTCTCTTTAAACTTTAAATATTAATCCTTCAAAATCATTTTTAATTATATAAAAATTATTAGAAAAGGTTATAACCAAACATTAAAATAATTATATAAAAATTACTTTCACAAAATCACTCATTTGTAAAATCATTTTCAAACGAGCCTTTAACGTTGTTATGTAAAATGATATTAAATTTAGAATAACCTAAAATCATTTAAATTAACAGAAAATTCAAATGAACATAACCTTCTTTACCTCTTTTTCTTTGTTTTTTACATTTTTAATAAATGCGAAAGAGACAATTTTAACAGTTCTGTGAATTGTGTTTTACCCTCCACTTTGACAGGACAATGAAATATGATGTTTGTTTCGTTGCATTCCTGCAAAATAATTGTTTTTCTAGTAGCGAACCAAATTGAAAAGGCAAGCAAATACAAAATGGTCCCTTCTGCTCAATATAATATCTCGTGTGGAGCCCACTTGAATATATATCGCTAAATATTTATGGTCGACCATATTGAAATTTCTACGCCTACATATTATTAAACTAAATAAAAATATATATGTCACGTGAAAAGTTAAAAAAAAATTGTATGTATCTAATATATTTTGAAACAAGATATTTACCAATACAAAAATGATATGTTTGTGTTGGATTCTGATTACTCGTAGATTCGATGAGAAATTGGACGAATGCAATAGGAATCTCCAAAAAGAGAAGAAAACAATCTAACGCTCGAGTTGGTAACAGTTGAAGCTATTTGTCTAGAGACGGACAATCAAATTTGCGTGTATGCGTACGAAGTCTACCTCTCTATTTCGAGAGCGAACCAAAAAGCTTAGCTATGCATAATGGGCAGTTCTTTCGACCTGTCCCTTACTCACTTTAAAATGCATGTTTTAGTCATTGAAGATCAGTGAGCCCCAGTTCACACTATGTGATAACGTTGGGTTGGAACTTTAAGAGTAGTTTGATAAATGTTCATTCTTTCAGTTCCTGACCTTTACTTAGGTCGAATATTAATAGAAGGTTATAGGTGTCGTTGGGAAGTATAACAACCTCTTTTCTTTTTTCTGTATGAAAGATCATTTTATACCATTTAATACAGTCGACTCGAATTTAAGTTTATTTGTTGTCTGTTTATATATAATACACACACTTTGCGATATAATTTTTGAGATTTTTCAATTATAAAATAGTATTATCTTCCGAATTCTAACGAATTTGTCAATTCATATAAATACCATTTTTTCATTGCCTCCCATGTTCGAGTGTTTCTAATAGTAACTTCTAAAACAACAAATAACTAAAAAGGAATAATTAATAATATATTATTAATATTTGGTTATTTTGTTTATGGATATAGCGTTTAATAATTTTTTTTAGTACAAAGAGTTTAATAATAATTTTTTTTAGCAAAGATTTTATTAACTATTAAACCATGTGCAATACAATTTTAATAACATTATGTGAATCAGAATATAGTTTTACTCAATAACTTCTCCAATGATTGAAGGTTGGAATCTCACTCTTGTCGTACTAAAAGTTAGATATAAATTTTAATAATATTTTTTTATAATTATCATAACTTCTTAGATTATATACTTAATTATAAGAAGTAAACATAAAAGTGTCCCATGCTTGGGGTTGGCGTGAGGAACTTCCACCGATTATGGACCTAGCGGGTTCTGAATGATCCCCTCTTACTTTTTTTTTTTTCATTCTTCTTTTACTCAAAGTATTTTTTATTTGAAATTTATACATATATAAAGGTACTAGTTGAATAATATTTGTTTTACATCAATGATGATATGAATAATTAAATATATATATATATATATGTGGTAAATTGTCAAACCTGGTGTCAGAGTATCTATATTTTGAAGAGATCACACATTAAAATTTTCACTTGGTATATATATTTTTGACAGTTGTAAATATAGTAAAAACATTTAGTAAAATTAATAAAATAGCAACTACTTTTAGTTTTTCAAATATAGTACTAAAAAACGGAAATCCAATTTTAAAATGACAACTTTACCCAAATGATATACATTTGTAATATATCTATAATATGTCTGTAATATATTTGAATATTGATATATGTATGCGATATACTACTGATATGAGTGTCTGATATACTACTGATACGAGTATCTGATATACTACCAATATAAGTGAAAATTAAAAAAAAAGTGACATATTTTGAAATACCAAAAAAAAGAAAAATTTGGTACTCACTGCAATTTCCTATATATATATATATATATATATTTTTTTTTTTTTTTTCTGAAAAATAAAGAAAGCGAATTAAACTAACACAATAAGTTCAATTTGAAGTAGAGTTACAAACCAATTAGGAGTCCGGATACTCCATTCTTCCGAAAGATGATACTCCATCACTTTCTTTTGCCAAACAATGAACCACATTGTTTGTGTCTCGGGGTATACATGTTCTTTAGCTACGAAAAGGACTTCCTCCACTCACTAATTTTCAACTTGATATTAGCTACGAAAGGTGCTTCCTCCACGAACTAATTTTCAACTTGATATTAGAGCATAACAACGATGGAGATGAAAGTATGTTGAATATATATATATAATTGATAAACCAACCTAAGCATCATAGGTGAAAAAAAAAACCCAATATGAATTTTATTTTTTAAAAAACAAACTTTTACAAATTAATCTTGTGATTTGTGGCAAAAGTTATAGAAAACAACACTATTTTCAGAAACATTTTTCAAAGAGCCTTGCAATGCAAACAGAACTTATTTATGCTATTTTTCAAAAGTATGAGTACGCCATTTCGCACATGGGAGCGTTAATTTTGCGAAGAAGATTCCCAAGAACATAACTTGTTGCGTCGGGGGGGAAAGGGGAACAACCGAAAACGGCAATCGGGAAGCTTCTCTGCGGCAAAATTTCCGATTTCTGAAGTTGCCAGCATCGTCAATCCGAGCCCAGGAGGAGTTCATCAGAGCGCAGCTCAAGAGATCGGCCCCCAAATTTGGATTTTCAAGACGAGATCTAATTTGAGAAGATGAATATCTTTAGATTAGCCGGCGATATGACCCACCTGGCCAGCGTTCTCGTCTTGCTCCTCAAGATCCATACCATCAAATCCTGTGCTGGTACGCCGTTTATTTCCCGCCCCATTTGTGTTGGGATTTTGTGGGCTAATCTGTTGGAATCCTTAGTCTTAACACCGATATTCTTCTTTCTCTTTCGTTTTTGCATCATTGTATGGGTTCCCATCGGAGCTTGTCGATTTGGATATTTCGGATTTGTAGGTTCTGAAATCGTTTGTTCAGTTTTGATTTCATACATTTTTGGGTTTTGGAGCTAGAAGACTGTAACAAATCGTACGGGCATATCCCCAATTGAATTGAAACTTTCCTAATTGCAAATTTAACTTTTTTCCTTTTGTAAGAATACTCCCCACATATTAATCGTATACTGTAGGTAAATGCAATGAAGGCTTAGGCTAATCAAACAATGTGCAAACAAGCACTGCATATCTATGTTAGCATTTTGTCAGATTTGATAAGGATTTTGAAATCTCAATGTATTATAGGGCCTTTGTTCTTTTAGGGTTTTGAGATATGTTCTTAATCATGTAGTTCTACATACTCGGATTTCATTGTTCGGCCTCTGGCTGCAATTTTTTTTCTCTGTATTTAATGTGTTTCACTTGATGCAGGTGTTTCTTTGAAGACTCAAGAGCTATATGCAATTGTTTTTACCACCCGCTATTTGGATATCTTTACCGACTTCATATCTCTATATAATACGGTCATGAAGTTGATATTCTTGGGGAGTTCATATTCAATTATTTGGTACATTAGACGCCACAAGATTGTCCGTCGTTCATATGACAAGAACCAAGATACTTTCCGCCATCTTTTCCTCATCATACCTTGTTTTGTCTTGGCCCTACTTATCAATGAAAAATTTACTTTCAAGGAGGTTAGCTATTCTTGTGAATTTTCCTTAGTTATAAGAATTTACATTGAAACTATCCAAAGAAAAGAAAAAAAAGGCAAGTCGTAGTCAACATGTGCATCTCTATTTTTAAGCTTTTGATTACAGAATCGTTGCACATATATTTCCTATATTGACTCAATAACTGGAACAGGTCATGTGGACATTTTCTTTGTACTTGGAAGCTGTTGCTATACTCCCTCAGCTTGTACTTCTACAACGAACAAAGAATATTGACAATTTGACTGGGCAATACGTGTTTCTTCTTGGGTATGATTCGGTTACCAATATAGCATTTAACCAGTTCTGTTGACGTGATAATACTCAAATCTACTGCTAGGTCTCCATCTTTTCATATATTGCTATCTTCCTCTTTTCTTATTTATGTACTTTTTGTTTAGAATCATACCAACCGTAAATATTAGATAATTGAGAATTTGTTTGCTTCATTTTTATGTGTAATTACATTGTGTCTAAATGTAGGCATCTCATATAAGTCTAACAGGGATATTATGAATTCAAGCCCATAAAGTTGGAGGAAATCTAGAAGAAGAAGTTTTAACAGACTTTTTTTTCTTCTGTTGGGGGGTGGTGTTGAATAGATAGTGCGCCCGATGAAGTTATATCATTTGGAAGATAGAAAGTTATTAGATATTTCTGTCTTTTGTTCTTACGGAATGCTTTGTACTTTTAGAGGCCACAACTCAAATACATCGTGATGCACTTTTGGATAATGACCATAGGGCTAAATAAGAATCTCACTTACTGTATTACTTTCAAATATATTGGGATCCTAAATCTAATTGTTCATTATATGTGGTTTCCACATTAGTGTAAAACTCTTTTCTCTAAAGATTTCCCCTTGGTAGTTAGTGACTTCCCTGGCATTCCTATTCATGCTAAAATAGTAGTGAAAGGTGCCAGAGCATGTCTAAAGAAGCTGCAATTTCATGTGAGCCTGGAACATTTTAGGGGGAAGAGTCTAACCAACTATGTTTCTTATTTATGTACTTGTAATTAGATTTATACCAATGAAATGTGATTCACAAATAAAGTAGAAGCAGCGCCTAGATGGATCTAATTTTCTCATAAAATGTATTAGATTGGCCCTGCCAAGAATAGTGTTAGGACAAGACATTTCTTTTATGAAGGGTGCTACAATCCTGTTTCTATACTACATAACTAAAATTTGCTTAAAATTAAGTTGATTGTCTAGCAAATCCAAGTATAGTTCAATGGATGAGATACTTATTACCATCTCAAAGGTCCGACTCTCCACATCTGCAATTGTTGAACTTAAAATTAAGTTGTATACTGTCTAAGTTGGTAGTTTATAAAGGTGTTGATTGAATTCTGATTTGAACAAGAACCCAGATTTCATTACATGTGTGATAGGTATGTTCAATTTGAGTTATATTGTAGCCAAACAGATAAGTACCTATTAGGTCATTTAACATCCACTTGTTTGACTGAGTTATTTCAAACTCGGGAACCTTATTGAACAAAAATATGTACTGAATCATAACTTTTCTCGATGCAGTGCGTACCGAGCTTTGTACATTGTCAACTGGGTCTATCGATACTTCACAGAGCCTCACTTTGTCCACTGGATAAGTAAGACATTCCCCTGCCTTTAATGGCTAGTTGTTTGGTATTTTTTCTTCATAGCACAAGATTTGACCAGCGGATAGCAATTATGTTTCTTTACACTTTAAAGAAAATACAGGTGCATCCTAAGCTAATACTAATGTAAGCGTGGATGTAGTATTTTGTTCAATTTATTGGGATGGTATTCTTTTGAAACTTGAGGATGGCATTGGAGAAGTATGATACACACTCGCTCTCTGCTGGTGTGATTGTTTTCACACCCAATTGTTTGATGTTTTGTTTCCCTATTAGAACTTCAAAACATCTTCCAAGAGACGGGTCTTTTTTCTGCATTAATTATTAGTAAAAATGCAGATGCATGTCAACCTGAAATCCATGCTGGGACCAGTGTGACTATAATTAGCACTCAATTGAACATAATTGGAATGCTATTTCCTTTGGAACTTTGTAACTTTGTAACCATCTTGAACTCCTAATTATGATTGATTATAGGGTAAGAAAGCACCTCCCTCCCTTTGTTGTATTTGTCAACTTAGCTATTAAGCAGTTGAATAATCATGTTTCCTCGACTTCTTGGATTTCCCATTATGCTGGAACAGAATTTGCTTGATGTGGCGCTACATGTTCAAAGAGTATCATAGTTGGAATTAATGACTAATATTGGGGTTTTTATTCTCGTACATTCTTCTACCGTGTCGGTTTATTTCTTAAAAAATTTGTGTAGGCCATGCCTTTAGTTAGTGGATATAGTATAAAAGCTTGTTTTGTTCAACTTTAGTCAAAGAGGGTATCGCATACAGTCACCTAGAGGAAGATGTATTGTTACATGTTATCAGAGTCATTGGCTAACTGCCCTAACTAAAACACACTCTGTGAAACTGCAGCTTGGATTTCAGGGATCGTGCAAACGTTACTTTACGCTGACTTCTTCTATTATTATTTTCAGAGGTAATATAGATCTTCTGCTCTAAACACCCCTTGATTTCTTATATATGATCTAAGTGAGGATTTCTTTTCTTTATCATGTTATGACATTTATATTCTGAACATTTGATCTCTGCAGTTGGAAGAACAACCAAAAACTCCAGTTGCCAGCTTAAGAACAACTTCTAAGGATATGTATGCAAGAGAAGTTACTTCACTCATGATACTCAGCTCAGTTGTATTTGTTTTTTAGTTCAAAATTACCACAAAATCCTGATCTTTCTTGAACCCGTACGCATATTTTTCGCTATGTTTAGACGGTTTTTGGGAGTGCGGGTGCTTTACTACTTTACTCATAGAGGATACATGCCTGTAAGTTTGTCTTGTAAAGATTCTCAATCTCCAGCCACAAGGGGAAACGCCCTAGCATTTTTTCAAAAGCAATTTTTAGAAGTTTTGTGCTGTCTTTGAGAAGGGGTTTAGATGCTGTAGTGCTGCTCTATCTATTTACATGTTATAATGAGATTACATTGACAATTCATCACCCCATGGCCCATAGCCCATTTTCATATTCATATTCTTCTCTTGAAAGCATTATTTTAAACCCCCAAATGGATAATAAAACATTAATTCCTTTTTTCAACCATTTTAGGGTTCTTTTTTCGTTTCTCAATGTTCTAAGTTCAGAGCCAAGACTGTGAATCAAAAGAGTTGGGCAGAAGGGGATGTTGTTAATATATAATGTATTGCCCCACATGGCCATGATATGATTTTTCTTTTCTTTTTCTTGATATTTCAACTAGGGTTTTGTCAAAATACTGAAAATTTTGAAATTTAGAGTCACAAGGAGTGATTATTGAGAATGGCAAAAATGTAATGAGTAACTTAGTTGTTTTTAGTGATATAATATTACAATGTGAAGGTGAAGATTTGGATTTTGATATATTAGAAAGGTTAAGGTTATTTATAATTTTTAATAATGGAAGATTAAACCTTTTATTATCATTTTTTTTAGTTCAACAACCTAAGATACGAGGATTCGAATATTTGACTTTTTGGTTGATGATATATATGCATTAACTGATTGAAATATGTTCAAATTGATTGTATTAATTTCTTTTGATATGGTATTAACTTTGCTTTTTTTTTTTTTTTTACAACAAATGTGGCGATGAGGTTAACCGTTAAACTACGCTCATGTTTATCAGTGTTAGCTTTAGTATTAACTTTGTTGATTGGAATGGTAAGATAGATAATAATTATAGCATGTTGGAATGGAATGCCCGAGCTATTTAAATAAAACATTAAAACCTTTAATTAAATTTTTCTAAAATAAAAGTTGCATTATATTTTTATATTCTTAGATTTTTTTTTTTTTAAACACTTTTAACATAGGACTAAAAATTTTTAGATACAATGTTGGAAGGAAATCCCATGTCAATACCTCTCTTTTCCTTTATGAGATGAAATAAAAACAATAAAACGTATACCCTCATGTAATTTATAGCATAATCAATTATATAGAGTAGGATAAACATATACCAATCTAATATTATATATATTAGAAAGTTTATGCAACATATACGCAAAATATATATATATAGATAACCAAATATTGGTGGTCGAAAAGATGAAACTTTTGCAACTTTCGGCCTTCTCCCCACGTACCTAAAAGATACAATTTTGGTTTCCTTGTACAATCATGGCTTCATCACAGGATTTGAGAAACTGGAGGTTAAACTTGGGGGAAAATCAGCCTAACTTTCAAATGCGAAGAAATCTCTGGTGATACGAACAGTTTTTGCAAGCAAAACGCAAACCAAACTCTGATCAATAACAATAATTTCTCGCCAAAGCAAATATAGCTCAGCGATAGTTAGTATATATTTGCAAAGATATATGAATATTAAAAATAAGATTTTTTTAAAAACAAAATAATAAATTATATTATTCAAATTTTCGTTTATTGACTTCATAAAAAAATAATTAGTGTATGTCAACTTCGACACATTTCATATATTTTTAAATATGGTAATTATAAATGATCAATTACAAACAACCCAATTAAGCCACCACTAAACTTTCATTTTCTAATTTTAATAATTCTCACCCATTTCAATATTTTCCATGATTTTTTTTTTTTTGAAATTCCTTTCGATGTCGCAACATTTCCATATAATAATACCTATATTTTTAAATATAATGTTTTAAAATAGTTAAATATAACATTAAGTCATACTTCAAATATTATATACTAATTCAAATAATTTTAATTAAATATATAATTTTTATGTTTTTTTTAATTTCTATGCCTACTTCCATAAAATCAAGTTCTTGATATTTCTATCGACATCGACATTTTGAATTTAGTCTTAACCAACTAAACGATGTTCAAGTTAGATATACACTAATATTAATATGTATCAAATCAAATGCATTCAAATTTCAAAATAAAAATTCAAGTTTCAAATTTGAAAAAATATATATAATTCTAATAAAATAACTTTTTTAGTACTATAAAAGACAGAAAAAAACTTATCATTTCAAACTCTCCTCACATTAACCCCAACTCCAATTCCGTACTTTCACGGTACATGACATAAGTTTTTAAATAGACAGTTACAAATATAGCAAAAATATTTAGTAAAATAAGTAAAATAGAACTGCATTTAGTTTTTTTCAACAAAAAATAGAGGTCCAATTTAAAAATTACAATTTTACCTGCAATATATTTAATATACATCTGTAATATATATGCAATATATCTGACTACTGATATATTCCTCCGATATATCAATGATATAATAATGATATACAATTGATTTACTTCTAATATAACTATGATATCCAGTGAACTTCTAACATGGCTTACCATTGATATACGTATGATAACCATTGATTTACCACGTTGATACAACATTTATATATATATGTGATATATACTTGATATGTCTCTAATTTACCATTGATATACAAATGAAATACCACTGATATAGCTATGATATATATTTGATTTATACTTAATATGCTTATAATTACCACTGATATACCTATGATATAACCATGATATCTACTAATATAACTATGATACATGTGTGTTGATATAATACTATTATATCCACTATTTTTTCATATGAAAACAATGGTACAAAAAAATTGAAATATAAAATTATTGTATAAATCATGCACGTTCAAAAAAAAAAAAGAGAGATAAAAATTCGATATACTTTATAAATTTAAACGATTGATATCTCTTATATTTAATATCTAATTAGTTAATATAGAATAAATGATAGTGATGTAGTAATCAACATTTTTAATAAATATTCGTATATTCATCAACAAATTGCAATGGTAAACTAGAATTTATAACGGCTGATATATTAATGAAATTTAAATATTTGATATACCTTGCAAATATATTTAGTATATCATAAATTAGAGGTACACCAATTATATATATTAGAGGTATAATGCATGCATCTGATAATGTATATCATGGGTACATATGATAATGTATATCATAGTTACATATGATGTATATCGGAAGTATATCATAGATACATCAGATGTATATCAGATATAGATTTGATGTATATCAGATATAGATATAGTACATTAAATATATATCATATATAAATATACGGTATATCAGATATCATAAGAGTAAAACCGAAATAATAAAACCCAAAAATAAAAATTCAAAATGTTTTGCTATATTTGAAAGTTTGAAAAGTTGTGATATTTTTTGAAATACATAAACTATTTTTGTTACCCACCACAATTACCCTTTTTAAAATGAGGACAAATGTTTATCTGAAAGAAATTATTAATATAAAATATAGATTAATTTATTTTTATGGTATATGCATCTTATCCTTACCCATATTCTAATTTAACAAATTAAATAATAAATAATTACTAATTGAAACTGTATAGAAATTTATGATTTTATAAACGAAAAAAAAAGTCACACGTACTAAAAGAATATTTTTATAATTTTATTATAAGAAAGTTTTTGGTTGTATAAACAGAAAGAAATCGTAAAATTGTAAAAGAATTAATAAAGAAAATATTATGGATATAGGTAATAGATAAGGGAGTAAAAGTTTTAAAGGGATGCCTAAATTTGCGAAGAATCCACCAATTATTTTTTATTTTTTATTTTTTATTTTGAAAAGTAAGAATCCACCAATTAAATGTAGAATAATTGAAAATTTTCATTTGTATTCCATCATTTTAGCGGTAGAGTTTGAGTTATCCTCAATAAATTAATATCAAAATATAAAATAAACTAATATAAATTTCAAAATAGAAATTCAAATTAGAAAGAAAAAGATTATTCATATAAAAGAGAAAAAGAATAACTAATTATCCATTAATCTCTCCCACCCTAATAGAAACCTATAAATATCTTAAGCTTGATGTTAGGTTTTGAGCACATGAATTAAGCTTCCAAAATCTTTCTTCAAGAACTTTCGAAACCCTTTCCAAAGAAATACCCAAATATCATCCGATTTTTTCTTCAACAATGGCAATGGCTATGGCTATCGCTGCTGCTCTTGATTCTCTAAAAATGTCTGGTAATCTTCATTCTTTGATAGTAGGCTACAATTTCAAGCCTTCGAATCAAAATCTGCTAGAGGATTATCTCTTTAATAAGATCCACGGGTACGAATATGTTCAAGATACTGTATTCGATTATGATCTCTACGGCCACAAGGAACCTTGGGAAATTTGGGAATCTTTTGGCGGTGTCGACGACGAAGATCTTTATTTCTTCACTAAGCTGAAGAGGTCGACAAACAATTCTGGACAATTGTCAGCTCATATCACTCGAAAGATTGGCTTGGCCGGTGGCAGTTGGAGCGGCGAGAATTCGCCCGACCCTATTTTTTCAACTAAATACCAAAGAGATTTTGGTTATTGCAAGCGCTTCAGGTATATGACCTTCTTACAACCTACATTATTATTCTTAAATTTTTTTTTATTTTATCTAAGTTATAAATTTTAATGGCAATTCAAGATAATATGGGACCAAAGGCCAATTTTTCTTTCTATAAAAAACATTAATGTAATTAAGTCAAATATATTGACAAGGGACACTTTAATTTCGAAAAGGGGTCCTAAGTTTAATTTTGAGAATGATTCCAAATATTATTAAATATAATATTTTATTTCTATGAATAATTGTGTTTCATGGCCGCGACATGCGTCGAAGAATAAACCGAGGGCATCAAATCTAAGGGAAGAGAAAATAAAATCTGAAAAAAAAAACTAAAATGATTAAATATATATTGCCTCTGTTTTAACTCTTTTTCTTCACTAAACTTATTATATTTGTGTGTGGATACATAATTTTATTCATTATATTCGATTTATTGTTGCATTTTTTTGATGAATTTTTAAAATACCGTAAATTTGAAAGTTAAATAATGGATTTTGATCATTGTTATTTAGTGAAATTTTATGAATTCAAAATAAATTATATATTTGATTAATTTCAGGTACGAGAACGATCGACTGCCAGAACATCATGCTGAATGGATCATGCACGAATTTAGCTTGTCTGAGGATTGCATACTTGAAGGTGCAGATCCTAATTATGTTTTATGCCGGATTAGAAAGAACGAAAGACTTAACAAGAAAGGAAAGAAAAGATGTCATTATGAGACGTTGCAACCTGTTGAACAAACAGTCACGGCACTCAAGACGAAATGCAAGTTGCCTTGCAGGCGAAATATAACTGCCAATCAAGGTACTAAGGATGTGCCTTGGATTCCTGAGATGACCACCAATCAAGGTACAAGCGATGTGCCTTCAATTCCTAAGATTACAACCACCGACCAAGATACTAGTGATGTCCTTTGGGTGCCTGAGACAACCACCCATGAAGGCATGAGTGATGTGTTTGACTTGCCTGCCATGCCCACTATTCATGATACTAGTAGCGTGCCTTGTTTGCTTGATATGACTACCAACGAAGGTACTAGCAACGACATGTCCTACTTACTTGAGATGACCACTGATAAGGATGTTAGTGATGCATTTTTCTTGCATGAGACGGGCACCTATAAGGACATGAGTGATGTGTTTGACTTGCCTGCTGTGCCCACTACTCATGATATTAGTAGCGTGCCTTGCTTGCTTGATATGATTACCAACGAAGGTACTAGCAACGACATGTCCTACTTACTTGAGATGACCACCGATAAGGATGTTAGTGATGCATTTTTCTTGCATGAGACGGGCACCTATGAGGACATGAGTGATGTGTTTGACTTGCCTGCTATGCCCATTACTCATGATACTAGTGACGTGCCTTACATGCCTACAAATACCACCAACGAGGGTACTAGTAACGTGTCTTGTTTGCCTAATATGACTACCAACGGAGGTACTAGCGACATGTCTTGCTTACTTGAGATGACCACCAATGAGGGTGCTAGTGATGTGTTTTATGTGTCTGATACAACCACCAACCAAGGAGCCAATAACACGTCTGAGAAAATTGCTGATAAAGAAACCGTTCTCGAGAAATGGAAAGCTCATTTAAATATTGACAGCTTCGATGATTTAGTTGATTTTTAGTAGCTATTTTGTACGAAGAATATGAGATCAGATAGATTGACGAGGTTGATAAGAATGTGCCAACCTAGTTGGGATATTCTGATGCACCTTCTCGCTTCTCTCACAACATTCTTCTTATATTCTTTATTGTATTTGATGAATATGAAATGAAATTATTGTTATGATGTACCATACTTTGTTTAATTAATTAATTAATATTATTATTTTTAAGTAATTTTGTTTGATTATTAAACTTGCTTTCTCTATAGCTTTTCGATTTAAGAAAAAAGTGTTTGAAAAACCACTGTAATGGAACTAGGTAAAAACCATTTACATGGTTGATCATAATACCAAAGTGCTTCAACAATCTAATTTTCGTTACTGAGAGAAGTAAACTGGATCAGAAGTTGGCATTTTCATTTAAAAACACACTGAAAAAATGGCAAATTGAGGTTTCCAGAATCATGAGAATCACAAAACCTTTGAACAACATTAATCAATGGAATCCCACAGTCTCCATTTCTCTCTCTCCAACCTATGAAACAAGCATCATCTTTGAGCCAACAGCCCCTTTTCTATCCCATTCAAGTGACAAAATATCCTGCAAATAAAATTATTTCTCACTTTCTATATCCTCCTAATGTTTGATTTTGAAGATTTTGGTTGTCTTCTAAAAGACGATCGTATTCGAGAAGTAGATCGGCAGCTTGTTTTTGGAGGGAACTAACATGTGCATCAGCAGTTTCAATCCTTTTATCTTTTTCTTCACATTCCTGCTTCAGTTTCTTCAAGTTTTCTGATAAAGTTGACAATTCTTCTCGCAGCTCCTTTATTTGCTTGGAAGATTTCTCTTCCTTTTCTGATAGCTTTATCTTCTCTTTTTGCAGTTTTTCTACTTCCTCTTTTGAAGTTTCGATGCTCTCTCTTAATCCAATAAGCTTTTGAAAATAATCGTGCATGCGATCGATTATGAAACCCAGGAATAATGTAAAACCTGTAACATAATGTGAAGTGAACTATCAATTATCAATTAGCAGACAAGATCATGCTGAGTAATTCCATAAAGCTAAATGGATTTCAAAGTTAGAAACTTAGAACCAACACAAAATTAAAGTTAACAGAAGATGAAAGGAAGCTATGATGGAGGAATATGAATTCAAGTAATTTCACTCCCTCAGATATCAAGTCTTTTCACAAGTTCAGTTCTTGATTCAAGTCCTTTTGAATTTTTTATCTTTTCAGCACCGCCTCAAATTTAGGGCAAAATCTAACTAGTAATTACAAAAAAGCCTTAAAAACCAACCTCTAAAATCCTCCACTTTGAAGAAGGGATTTGGCTCAAGCTGCAAGGTGCTAGCAACATCTCAAAAGAGAAGATAGTTAAAGAGTATTGTAATGATACCAAATAAGCCAGGGATCCTAGGCTCGAGATTGGGACGACTCCGTTTGACAGGGAAGTGGATGAGTGGGCAGGTTAGATTGTCTATCAATGGTCTAGTTTGGACAAAGAATACTTTAGGTCTTCTATCTTGTAAATCTGTCATATCCCAACTTAAAATGTCCCTCTCTAAATCAAACAAACACCTCGAAATTTCAATTTGGAAAGAAAAGCCACAAAGAAAGTTAAGTTATTTCTGTGGTCACTCACAGGTGACCCTTTCTCCTCCACAAATTTGCCTTAATTGAGATGTAAAGAGACAGTCGACCATATCTTTTCATTCATTTTCAATTTACCACTAAAAGCTGATCTCTGCTTTATTATAAGTAATTCTTACTTCTCTGTCATAGATTAAGAATAAACTTTTTTGAAAATATACGTTGAAAGAATTTGTAGTCCTTTTTGTCTTCTAGATTCTGTTCTTTATCCTTGTAAAAAAGATAAACAAACAAATAAACTTGAGAAATAATATCTAATGAGCGCATTAAGGTAGCAAGTTATAACAATAGTTGATAAAGAAAATATTGTTTTGGAAGAAAAAACTCAAGGGGATGATATTATTCCCAGGAATGATTCTTAATGAATATCTGGATCAAAAGACCCACTTTATGATAGCCATCAAGATACCAAAAAAATCCATTCTTCATGGCCATTAGTGGATTATCACCAGTTGTCGAGAACTCGAGGCCCCTGGTTGCTAGTTGAGAGTTGAGACTAACAAATGCATAAAGACTAGCAGGTTTTGTTTAACAGGTCAATAGATTGAGAATCTCCTTTACGATTCCATGAGAGTTTGTGTTCATGTGCAACATGGGTAGAAAACCAGCAACTAATGGTAAGTTCACTGAGGCTTAGATGAATGGTGCAAGGGAGTTTGAGATATTACTTCTTCAGCTCTGTTATGTTGTAGCATTCCCAAGTGGGGGGAAATATTCATTTGTAACTCTTCAGGGAGGAAAAAGCACATAATTTGACTTCATAAAAATTGGAATGGATTGGATAGAATTACTTTGACATAAGAGCTTAAAGAAATTTCTTGTACATGACTAAATGAGATCTCATAGTATAGTAGAGTTTTTCATGGAAAGGCAAATGATTGGTGGGAGGTGTCCAAACTAGCAAAGAACCTTGCTTCTAATTGGTTTTCGACACTTGGATTGTCCTTGACATTTGTTTGTAACTTTTCACACGTCAATGAAAAGTTTATTTCGGGTTTCAAAAAATACGACCACTTTCTTGACATGGTTTATAGACATTCTATCTCACAGTCACATCAAGCCTCAACATTCAAGAATGATGTCTATGTCCACTTGGTGGTGCGTCTTTCGTATCAGCGACAATATTGGTGTTATAGTTATAGAAAATTATTTTGTAACTACAGTCTATGATCCTTCGTAACTGGAAGGCTATATTTTACAATTTTCAGGGTGGGTCGGTTTTCTCCACCCTTGTTCTTAGGTCGTTCTTTCTCTGTTTCTCCTCCTTTTAATAGATATCTGTTTCTTATAAATAACAATAATAATAATAAGTCAGCACTTCATCCTAGGATGATATCATCACATGGAAGAATTATGAAAGAAAAACTGAAGTTAGACTCTTGAATACTTATCAGAAGATATGTAATGCAAACGTTACTAGTTATACAACTAGTTAAATCCACTCAGCTGTTAGGTTGAAACTCAAGCTTTGTCATCTCTAGCCCTCTTCTCAAAGAATGAACATATGATTAACAGTTAATATCATTCGTTTTCGATTCAGAGCTCTCAATTCTGGTCATGAACATTAGAATGAGCTACATAAAACATTATAAACACTTTCTTTTCACATTACAGAGAGAGACCAACCATTTATCTTCAAACCAGTAGGATATTGCAGGCCAGGAAAAGGGAAAACCGACTTAGAACAAGAATCCATAGACTACAGAACAAAATAACAAGCAAAGCAAACAAATCTTAACAGCCAATGAAGTGGGTTGAACATACCAATGAGTGAAGCCTCAAGCAATTGCGTCCTCCACAGAACCTGATCCATGGGCGACATTGTCCCAAGCTTTGCACCTTTGTTCTGGATCTTAACAATGTTCATAAGACTGGACAAGAGAATGACAGACATGGTAGCAGCAATTGTTTTTACAGTTGCTGGGCCTTTGCCCATCTTCAGCTGATCCAGATTCTTTATGACAAACTCTCTCAGGAGCCCAATCTTGACCAGCAAGAGGAACACCACGACTCCCTCAGCAAAAATAACCAAGAACAACAACTGAATCATCTTTGCCTCTGGCAAATCAAAGATCCACCAAACTTTCTATCTTACTGTTAAAAAAAACTTCAAAAACCCTAAATCCCTCAAAGGGTGTTCAATCTTATGGAGAGAAAATGAAATCAAATTCAAAACCCAGTTTCATTTTCCCATTTAGATGAACACAGAGTGGCAATCTTCTAGAGAAAGAGAAGTTTCCTTCGAAACCCATTAGCGATTTTTCCCATCTAATGCTACCTGAACGAGCTTCGTCTTCCCTTCAGGCAGAGGGAGGAGGAAGAACAAGAGAGAAATGAATGAAGTTGTAAGCAAGCTTACTACTCCCAGTAAACGAGGAATGAAAGAAAGGCCACAGATCTGCAAATTTAGCCCAAATGAGAAGAGGAAAGCCCCTCCTGAAGGAAGCCCATGAGTTAACTTTTGGAGTTTTGTTCAAAGAAATAAGTGGGCATTAGCTTTTTTGCCCAGATGAAAAAAGTGAAAAAGAAGCAAACAGCAGAAATGTCAATCGGGATTGGGCAGAAGAAGAGAAAAGGAAACACAAATCGATCAAATAAGCATTAGTTTAAAGAAGAGGGCATTGAAGAGGCGTGAAACGAGGCCATTTCATTGCCATAATAATGACAAGTTCATTGAAGTAGTTGTCTGTGACCAGGAACTTTCAGGTTCTTCAATTTTTATGCACTGAAAACTCCATCAGATATTCTTACATTTTGTTGGGAATTTTCCCATGATTGCTTGAAGTGACCATGCAATTTATTTGTGGAAGCTTCATAGGTATAATCCAATGTTAATTGCTCACTCGTTCATTAAAAATAGTAAGTTTGAATCTCGTGTTATTTAGAAAAACGTTGTGTCCAATAGATAATATTAAAAGTTCTGGAACAATTTTAAACATTTAGAAACTAACTATTTTTTTTCTTCCAAGTTGCATTGGGTCAAATTATTGATTGAAAGTTTATAAACATACCAAACACTTATTAAAGTTTAATAACTAAATTTGTAATTTAATATTTTTTTTAATTTTATCGTCAAGGACACATCGGGTAACACTATCCATTTAAGGAAATTGATGGGAAGGGGAAGGGTATAGGGTAGAAACAAGTCAATTGTAGTGCTAAAAGAACAAAAATGGTCGATTGGTGGTTAGAACGGTCAACTATTTAATAGATGTGCTTGTACATGGTAAGTTTAAGTCGCATCTCCCATATTTTTATTGTAATGTTATAGAAAAAAATGTCAATTTATTTATTAAAGTTTTTAATGTAATGTTATAGAAAAAATGTTAACTTAGTTCAACGGTTAAGATACATTGGTCATTCCTTATAAATTAGAGGTTCAATCTTCCATGATCATCCTCGTTTTTAACTTTTAAGTTGAACTCAATTAAATGTCTAAAATTGAATTGAACTGGCTATAATATACGATATTGAATTTTATAAAAATACTTATTTTTTTTACAACGTATGAAAATAAGAATTTGAACTTGTAATTTTATAGTCGAAAATATGTGTTTTAACCGGTTCAGTCAGAATAGTATTTCATAAATCAAACCTAGTTGACATACATTCATCAATTTAATTCAACTGCTCTTCAAAAACTCTTAAATTTAATTTTTTTTTTAAAGAAAGAAAAAAAAAGCTCATGGCCCCACCCCACCACTAGGCACCTACTTTTCTAAGGTTTTCTTACTTCTGTTTTTGTTTTTCTTATTTTCCTACTACGCGCCGCCTCTAACGCTAACGGCGTTAACTCCTCTAGCCAGTTCCTAATCCATTTCTTACAACAACCCATCACGTCCGTTATCTAGTCCGTCACTCGCCACCCCATCGCAAACATTCAACTATTTACTAAAATTTTAAAAAGAAAAAGAAAAAATAACTACCCTTTCATATTATATTTTATACCTAATTACCTATAGCATTTTTTTCCCTTCTAAATAACAACTTTAGTTGATATCACAAAAACAATAATAAAAAGAATAACAACTTTAGTTAACTCACTTCCAAAATTGTGTGGGAATTCAAACCTATCTTAATGAATAATATACTAATTATTTTGATTGATGTTGATTATATGATTTCCTTCTCAAACACTGTATCTAATAAGTAACTAAAGTTTAATAATTGTCTAATAGGAGCGAGTATGGAATGCCTTGAGTATAGGGAAGTAAAACTATGACTCTCGATCACCATAAAAATATAATAATTGTCTAATAGAATAAATCTACGAGACACAAAATTAAATTAACTTGTTAAATGAAGTATATATGTATTGATGGCTGAGATATACTTAAGTTAACTTTATCACACGTACTATATATAGATATATAGATTTAGAAAGTAATTTTTTTTTTTAACATTTTGCCAAACATTTCCATCATTTTACTTTATATTTTTCCTAGTTTAAATAATTATTAAAAGCGGGTTCAATAACTATTTTATTTTATTTTTATGTTTTTTAAATTGAGTTGATGAATAACACTTTCATCGTACATTTCTTTGTTTTTCTATTTATTCTGTAAAATTCTGAGCCATAATTTGAAAGCTAAACCATAAATAACACTTTCATCGTCTACTTCTATTTTATATTTTAAAAATATTAAATTATAATTATAATTTAGGATAAAAATACATGTTTGAATATAAATTTGATTTATGTACTTTTCGGTTTTGGTTCATTTTGGTCTTTATATATTTTTTTATTTTCTTGATTCATTTAGTTCATATTTCATTTTAGTTCCGTACCTTTCAAAATTTATCATTTTGATTAATTATTTTTCATTTTTATCTAATTTATTCCGATCATAATTATTTAGCAAAACAAAACACTTCTCTTGCTAAATTGATTGAAATGTGGAAATATATTTGTATTAAAAGAGTTTTGTATAAAATATATGTTAAAATTTTGTAAATAAATACTAAATTGATCCCTCTTTAAAATCACATATACCAAATCCTACGTTTAAAATTACAAATACCAAAACGATCAGAAATAATATTTAAGCTAAAGAAATTTATATAAGTTATCTACAAATATTTATATTATTTTTTCAATTTAAAAACTTGTACTCATAAATAATATGAAATATATGAGCAGCCACTGTAACAGTAGCAAATTTGAGAGGCAGAAGAGACGAAGACTTCCGCAGTTACTGCTCCGCTGGTCTTTCTCTTCTTTCTTTTTCCTGTTTATTTATTAACAATGGAAGATGCTTCATCAATCTCTCTCCTCTCTCTCTCTCTCTCTCTCTCTCTCTCTCTCTCTAGAGCGACATGCTCCTCTTCTTTCTCCGCTTCCGGTGACCTTCTCGCCGTGATTTCTCGCCGGAACTCGAGTCCGGTCGAAGTCGGATAGATCCTCGCCATTTCGGAGCAGTTCCCCCCGCGGCGCCTCCAAGTTTGCTGCAGAAACAACCATGGCTGTAAGCTTCCATTCCTCCTCTTCTTTCGTTCGTTCGAGTGTGCATTTTTTTTTTTTTTTTGTTTAATCTTCTGTTTGGTTGCTTGGAAAATTCTCTGTTAGCTGGAAAATAGAGAATGGGAGTTCGAAATTTTCTCTCCGACTACCACTATTCGGCTTGTGTTTGTTCATTTCATTTGCCCTAGACCGATGTGAAAGATCTAAATCAAAATTCTATTTCCGAAGAAGAAGCGGCTCCGGTGAACGATCGATGGAAGCTTTCCAGCTGTAATTTAGTCTAAGAGATTTAAAAATGGTTTTCGCTTTCAAAGTCATCGCACGGTTCAAATTATCGCTAGTTTTTTCATTTTTAATGCATTTTTCTTCTGTTCATATGTTGGATTTTGACCCAACTGGTGGTGGGAAGTCACTGTGTGCCAATTTCTCGTAGCAATGTTCAATCACCTGCAGTTGATTCACATTTAGGATTTAAATATTACTCCTTTTGACCATCTTTCTTATCACTATTAAAATAGATGCATACATCCATACCATAAATATAAAACAATATCCTTGTTTAGAAGATGAACAAGTTGAGCTTATTAAGAATATACATGAGGAATTTTAGTTGCTTTTTTAAAGTACCTTATGAGTAAAAGACAATTGAGTTTCCTCTTAAACAATCATCCATTCATTTGTTCTTATCCAGGTCAGCTTTATAATTGATATTCATATATTTTGAACTCTATTGAAAAGGTCTTGTTTCTGTATATATGATGATTGTCAAATCACTGACGAGCTCTGTAAAAAAAGCTACAATCTCCCTCTTTTCTTTCTTCTGTTTGAGTTCTGATCTCCATCTTCTTAATGATATTTAAGAAGTTATATTGTCCATGTGAAATATGGACTATTATGTGCAAAACAACTGAGGAAAACACTGATCATCTTTTATTATTGTTTTTTTCTTTTCTTTTCACATTTGCTCCTTCACTTCTTTCAAATCCTGTTGACTTATGCTTGGACTTTTTATGATAGCTGTTTTAACTTTTTGGTTCAAGTTACTAGAAGGTAAATTCTTGAAGGCAGAGGAAAGACTATTAGGATTAATTAAACAATATGCATGTTATGACTAATGGAAACACACTTGTTTTTGCTGAAATTGGCTGATGTTGCTGTCTTTTCTTTTGGGATCAGTTGGTAAGTATGCATACCAGTGGTTCTTCCAAATATCATATTTAAGGGTTTAGATTTTTCGTGTGTTGGCAAGTCAATTGTAGGTAACGACAAGCTCTTGTATCATATTATCTACTTTGAATGTAAAACCATAGGTTTTTACCATCAAACGTCTGTTTGAGTCCAAATGAATATGATCCTTGTAAATCCATAACTTTCTTCATGCCTAATTGACGTGGAACTTGAAATGTTGCAAACAAAAGAATGACGAAGCTGCAGTTCCAAAATTTGGTGAATGGAACGATAGGGACGCGACAGCACCGGACAACTACACAGCTATTTTCAACAGGGTGCGGGAGGGGAGACAGGAGGCAGCTAGAGCACCGACACTGCCGCGGTTGAACGTTAACAGCACACAGAACCAAGATCATGAACACAACCAAAAGGTAATGAAGAGCTGAGCTCAATTCCATATCTCAGCCAGCCACATGAGTTGGATTACAATATGCAATGTCTTACATTTTGTTGTCTTCCTGATCTATCAGAAATGCTGTTGCTTCCCATGGCCAAGAAAATGATGATGTTCTCTGCTTTTTCAAGTTTTTAAAGTACATGGAGATATGAATATATATTATTTGAAGGCTCTGACTGCAGTACATGTCCTTGTGTGCCATCTGATGAGAGTCCCTGCCTGTGGCCAAATAAATTTGTCAGCAAAGATGAATTCATTGAGTGTTTGGTCACATTGATATTTATGGTGTATTTGTTAATGTAGCTACCACTTGCATGAGACATTACAATAAATTGTTTTAGCAGTGCATCTAGATTACTTTCAATACGAATATTAGTTTTTACATTTCTTGCGTTGTTCCATTGATACGAAATGATGGAGTAGAGGGATGAACACTGGTTGAGTTCTTAATGGATGTCTCGACTAATCTTTCGTGCAACTTGGTCCTATTACATTTATTTCAAGGTAGGTGATCATCGTGAGGTTTGAATTCGATTGATAAGCTACATTAATTATGTTTCTGTGACTTTTTATCTCGTGCAACTCACAAGTATACAATATACATTATATTATACAAATTCAATATTTCTATCCTCTCAACTATAGCAATACATGAAATGCCCAGCCTGATCGATCTCCCCATCCTCCAGCCCAGCACTCTCCTCTCCTCCACTGCCGAAATAGTATTTTAATCTAATTTTTAATATTTGTTTTACAGGTTTTTTTTAGCATTTATACTAAAAATCCAATACCATCAGACATTGATGTATTATAGTCTAGTTTCAAATATTTACTTAATTTGAATATTTATAATAAATGCATTTAAAATGATGTTTGGGAGGAAATTTTTTTTACGGTAAGTTGTATCAAATTTTATCATAAAATTTTAATTTCATTAAATTGAACTTAAAGCTTAGATAAGTATTGTAATTCTTAAATAATTTTGCGAAATTTTAGAAATTTCAACCAAAACAAAAACCAGCTATAATGGGTTTTTTTATGTCTAAATAATATCCATTCGAACTCAAATATATGTTCTATAATTCATTTGAAAACATATGAGAATATTTTTTTCAACAGTTTTCAAATGAAAATATATCCCAAGATAAAGCTTGCAACATTTTTTAAAGTTTAACGTGAAGATTGAAACACTATTTCAAGTTTAAGGCACAATTGATAAAATTGAAAGTTTAGACTAAAATTGATCCACATTCACAAGTTCCGTGTTCCTTTCCCATTATGTTTATACGAATTTGTGACATAAGATTTTGGATCCGCCTTTCTAAAAAAACAAAACAAAATCAACGCCACTAGTCGATGGGAATTTACATATTCGTATGTATTTTTGGAAGAAAGTTCTAAATTTTACAAAAATAGCACAATCAAAATATCAAATTCAAACTCAAATGTAATATATATTATTTTTTTAGTTCATGAAATAACATACTAAAAAAAGTGAAACTTATGCCATATTTGAAAAAAAATAAAAGTTGTGACATTTTAAATATACCTATTTAATTTGTGTTGTAGAGTAAAATTTCTCTAAGGCATTTACACAAATAACATAACATAAATATGTATTTTATTTGCCTAAAAAAATATGTATTTTATAAAGAAATTTTATAATTTTACAAAAAAAAACCACAATATAAATCTAAATCTAAAAAGGAAAAAAAAACTTATGCTATGTTTGTAAAAGAATAAAAAATAAACAAATATACATTTCATCTCAGCGAACATGAGCACGATTTAGCGATAATTAATAACTATTCCTCCCAAGTTTAGAGGTTTGAACCCTCCTATCTCCAATTTAGTGTACTAAAAGAATAATTGTTAGGAGAAGAAAATGTTAAAAGCCTTTCTATGGAAATCGAAGTATAGGTCGTCTAAAATATGACACTTTTGATATAACTTTTCATTCTAAAAAGGTCGAATATCTTCATGTTGCCATTATCCAAACATGAGAACTCATTCTAACTGATGTATTCATTTATCCAATAATAATTAGTTTTAGATGTAAAAAAATTATTTTACACATGCTCGGGATGGAATGTTGAAAATCGATCGTTCCTATAAGAATTAAAATAACTTGAGAGAAATCTAAGATATCTTGCATCTTAAAATATCTGACCATATTCATGTTATATTATCGATTCAAACATAGAATTCAAAGGACCATGAAATGAGTACTCGAATTCAACCAAATAAATAGCCTCTTTGTAAAGAAAATAATATTACTTTATTGACAAAATAAAATTATTGGTTACAAATGATAAGTAGTTGCACCCAAACATCCCGACTATGTCGGCCTGGCCTTAGCAGCTTAATCATGTTCCGTCGTACTAATAAATTACAATGGTTTCATCATTTTAACTTTTTTGTGTGTCAGGAGTTTTAAACTAGAGTGAGGCACAGTCTGCTCTTTATTAAAATATTAATTATTTTAGATGATTTCTTAAACATTGATTGTTGATCAAAATTCATAGACATGTATTCAATACTTAATTGTAAATCCCTCAAATCCATAGAAGACAACTCTGATTCTTTTTTTTTTTATTCAAAAGATGGATGACGGAGTCCTTAAATTCTTCTGAATTCGTTTTCTTTCTTCTTACTCACCTCCTTATTACTTTCTTCAACTAAAAATCCAGAACTCAACTAGATCAGAATCTGGTTTCACACCCTTACGATCAAATTCAGATTTAATCCACGAACAAGTGGTTGACATTTTATCGATGTTTTTTATATTTATAAAATCGTTAGAGTAAAATATTATGAGATTTTGACATCTACAGTAATCTTGAAGGTAGAATAATCCTATTCATCTTTTCTACTTTCGATGTTGTCTGACCCTGTTTAGTTTTATCCATTATCCTTTCTGTTTTCTAGTATAACCTTTTAGTAATGGCGTAGTTCCCCTTCCTTGAAGTTAGCGAATTTCAACGGCGGTAAATAACATGCAATGTAAATAAAGAACAATTAAAAGTAGAAACTCAACAACTGAATGACCCTAACCTAGTAGACTGAATATCAACGAAAAAAGCCAAAAGACAACATCGAGCACTTTGGTGGCAGATGTGGAGGAAAAGGAGTTGTGGCGAACACATCAATGATCTTCATGATTGACCGAAAAGCTTGAATTCAGTGAGGCAAGCCATAGAGAAACCCTTCACATTGCTCGGAGCTTGAAAATTTGCTTCATCTTGGTGCATAGTAAGTAAACTATCGGAACCGGCAAAATGTGCTATGCCTATTCGTTTCACGTCGAGCAGCTCAGCCAATTTTTCGTCGAGCTATCCATCGCAATAGCGAGTCATATACTTCAAATCGCTAACAGTACCTATGAAGTAAGTATAAAACATTAAATTTACCGTAACACATCAAATTAAGCTTTTAAATTGATTGATGATTGATTAGTACGTAATAGATGTTGAGCGGTAGCGGCAAACATTGCCATGGAAATTGGTATGGATTTGATATTGAGTACGAAGAAAAGCGATGTCGTAGAAACCATGAAATGTGATCCATCTCTCGATTCCACCACTACGACAAGTCGGTAGAAACAGGGCAGTAGAATCCTCTGAAACTATTTTATCTTTCTTCAATTCGTAGAAATCGAATCTCTTGTTCTTTAGAAACGAATCTAACGAAGAAACGCCTTCCTTAGTGATAATGTGATCAAAATCCCTCAAATTAAACTCCGCTACATTTCCCTTTTGGGTAAGTGTGAGACCGAGTTTGAGTATGTTCAATCGGTTCACATTGAATCGGAGACAATCGTAGAATTCTTCCTCCAAAACACCTTTCGATTTTACCACTATGACAAATCGGTAGAAACAGGGCAGTGAAATCCTCTAAAGCTATTCCATATTTCTTCCATTTATAGAAATAGAATCTCTTGTTTTTCATAAATGAATCTAGCAAAGAAACGCCTTCTATGTCGATAATGTGATCAAAATCTCTGAAATTAAACTCTGTTACATTTCCCTTTTGGGCGAGTGTGAGACCGAGTTGAAGTATGTTTAATCGGTTCATATTGAATCAGAGACAATCGTAGAATTCTTCTTTGGTTGAAACAAGGAAGTGAAATCCTCTGAAGCTATTTCGTATTTCTTCAATTTGTAGAAATGGAATCCCTTGTTCTTCATAAACGAATCCAGCAAAGAAACGCCTTCTATATCGATAACGTGATCAAAATCTCTAAAATTAAACTCTATTACATTTCCCTTTTGGACGAGTGAGACCGAGTTGGAGTATGTTCAATCGATCCACATTGAATCAGAGACAATCGTAGAATTCTTCCTCTGGAACACCTTTCGATTCTGTTACTACGACAAATTGATCTAAACAAGGTAGTGAAAACCTATTCCGTCTTTCTTCAATTTGTAGAAATCGAATCCCTTGTTTTTTATAAACGAATCCAACGAAAAAACGCCTTCCATGTTGATAATGTGATCAAAATCTCTGAAATTAAACTCTGTTACATTTCCCTTTTGGGCGAGTGTGAGACCGAGTTGGAGTATGTTCAATTGGTTCACATTGAATCAGAGACAATCATAGAATTCTTCTTTTGGTATGTACCAGAGAAATCCTGGTTCATCGATTGAGCTCGCGAGCATAAAAACGTTTTTCAGCTGAACTTAAAAAATAGTTTCAATTATCCATTTAATCTAAGGAGCCCAATACTTGGAAACTTTGTATCAATGACAACTACTGGAAACTCTAGAATGATTAGATGTGTCCGTCGATTGAAAAAGACAACTGGGATAGGGAATAGAGCCATCGATGTAGCCGAGAGTGCACACGGAGAATCGAAGAGACCTAATGTTTCCAGATAGTGAAATTTGAAAAATCTAGTCGAATTGAGACGATATTGCGAATGTTTGAGAGGATAAAAATTGGACAGTGAAGACATAAGGACATAAACAGACAAAGAAGTCGTGTTTGCAGAAGAATAAAAAGTCATTTGTCAAAATGAGCTCCGATACCGTATAACAATATATGAAATATTAGAAAGTCTGTATTTTTATAAAGGCCCGACCTGATATACAAATATATATCGATACATAACAACACTAACTAAAAAATAATATTTTTACAACAAGAAAATATACTCAACCAACTAATTCATAATCTACATAATAACCAATATAAACTACACAAAATCAAACTTATTAAAAACTCAATCTCTTCAAAAATCTCATTTATTATATTACAGTACAACTAAATTAGTATGACACATGTAGTTTCCTTTCTAGTTCAGTTCTATCATTTTAAAGTTTTACTTTTACTGTAATATATTAGATATGCTGAAATATTCATGTTATTATGAGATGTTTTATGTTTATAACTTTTTTATATAAACTGAATAATTACTAATTTATAATATGCATAGTATAGTTTTTTCTAGATAATTTTAAATTATTAAAATTACTTTTTTAAAGATCTACACGTCTAGTATATCACTTTCTTTTTTTTCTCTCTAAAAATTTAATATTTTTTTAACATTTCTCATTCTCAAATTTTACCTTTTATAATTTTTCTTCCCGTGTCTACTTCATTTCTTTCATAAAAAAATTATATATCTTCGATTTTTATCTGTTTAAACGTTTTTAATTCTATTTTATTTATCTATTTTCTATAACAAATATATTTTAAATTTTTTTGTCCAAAATTTTCTCTCTTTCTATTTTTTTCTTTCTTTAACATGTTTTTTGTTCTCACATATTTACTCTCTCTTATTTTTTACTTTAATTTTTCTTTCACTAATTTACTTTTCTAACTTTTTTCTAACTCTCTAAAAATTTACTCTCTCTTCAAATTTTCTTTTAATTTTTTTCTCAAAACTTTGATTTTCATGACTTTATATTAGAGACGACAAAACTTTTCCTAAGATCGAGTCCCCACTTTAAGAACAAAGAATGAATTTTCCACTATGTCCCGTCTTCCATTTTATTTTTTAAATAATTAATATATATCCTATTAATTGTTTTACTACATTATGAATAAATATTAATTTAATTATTTATACGAGTAAACAAAATTTTTTTTAGTAAAATAATATAAAATATATATCTTTATTACTTTTTCTTTTTTAAATTTTAAAAACAATAAAAATTAATCATTAAACCAGTAATTTTTATCGTGAAATCATCACCCCAAATGAGGATTCCTGGAGTTCGATTCCCAAAATCGGACAAATGGGTTAGAGATGAAAATTAAAATTTAATGGAAGAGGACATCCACTCACACTGTTGCCATCTCTAATATTTTACATAAATTTTTCTATCTCTAGCATATAGTTTCAATTTTCTAACTTTTTAGAAACAGAAAATTAAAAAGTAGTTATTAAACTATAAACATATGCTTGTTTTTCCATTTTTTAAAAATGAAAAACAAAATTAGTTATAAAATATTTGTTTTTTTTTAAATAGAAAATAGAAAAAAAAAATGGTTATGGAATTCTAAGATATAAAAAAAAATAATAAAAATGTTTACTTTAAAAAATATACCAAAGTCACCCATACAAATTATAGGAAAGAAAACGGTAACATAACCATTTTTTATTCCAATGTGGAGGATACGATTGTAAATTCAATGAGTGACGTAAGCACGTGCGAGATAACAAGGAATTAACACGTGTCAGTTAATTACTGGTGTAAAGGATAAGACGTGGCGTTTTTGAGGCGCGGTTCAATCTCTCTCTGTGCTCTCTCTCTCGGTCGCAAGAGGCTGAAAGTTCCTTCCTCTGCCGTGTCGCGCTTTTCGTCCCAATTTCCCTTTATAATGGCGGTTTTGCCCTATTCTTCTCTTCCATCTGTGAAGCCCTAGAACAACACCCTAAATCACCAACACCTCAATTCCAATTTTCCCCTCTCAATTTCCATCTAATCCATCGCCAAAAATTTCCCACATATTTTCATACTCTTGGTACTCTTTTTCATCCACCGCTCGTTTCAGGTACAACTCAAGATTCATGGGTTTTGGGAATTTTCGCGTAATGTGTCTTGATTAATCTTGGTTTTGGTCTCTGCGTGTCTTGATTGGTCTTTCATGACCCTGCTTTGACCGATGTGTTTGTTTTTGGGATTGAGTTAGTTTGTGTAGTTGGGGAGAAGGATCCGATGGAGTTTGTGTAGTTTGGGGGAGGATTTGATGATCGGTTTTTAACCTTTGAGGGAAAGGTGGTGCTCGATCGTAAGGACTGGATTTGCAAGTAATGTGGGGTTTTTTCTTTTTAAATGTGAATTAGCGAACGACGTGTTTGTTGATCAACGAAGTACGTATCGTTGTCATGTGTTTTTCCGTATGTTTATTGCATGACTAAACTTAACGCTTATGGGATGGTTGCTGGAGCATATAGTGTGATGAATAAGGATATTAAGGTTTCGATTGGGTGTCAGTGTCCACGTTAGTGAATGATGATCAAAGGTTTTTAGTGTTTTTTAACCAAGGTTCTCAGTTTGTATTTGAATGGTGGTTATTCAGTTTCTTTCTATAATTTTCCTTTGTTCACTTTATCTGACATCAATTGGGCTCTTAATTGTGAAAAGGTTTTGAATAAATTGAGTGCATTTCTTGCAGGCTGTTGAGGAGCTCTGAAATATAGATGAGTACTCAAGCAATGAGGGGAACTACTGCTAGAGGGTATCATCGTAGGAAATCATTGGATTTAGACCTAAACAGCATGCCACCAAGTGAGAACCGAGATCAAGGGGAGCCATCTCAATTGGGGTTGCAGGAAGCACACAGTAATCAACAACAGCCCTTACAACCTACAATGATTGACATTGAGGCCATTGATGATGATGTTATTGAATCATCTGCCAGGGCATTTGCTGAAGTATGCTTCCCCTGGCATCACTTTATTGTATAATACTTATGATTGTTCAATCCTGTTTTTAATTATTTTGATATGTATTTCATGAAGTCTATTGATTATCTGTCAGGCTAAAAATAAATCCAGACGGAATGCTAGGAAGAATATAGTTGATGTGGATGCAGGTATGTTTATTTCAGCTGGTGGACTATAGTTATGTGGAGTTTGGTAACCATTGCATTACTTTTTCCTGCTTATATTTATTGGGGAACTGGTAAAGAATTTTTTTTTTGGATAGGAAACAAATTTCATCAAAAGCATGACATTTACAAAAGAAAAAATGCCTTATCCAATGAAGTTTCAAGAAAATCGTATTTATCAGGGAAGAAAATGGTAGCATGTTGGTCTATACATTTTAATGTTTTCTCCCTTACAATACAGTTTTGCTTGTTTACATTTTATTCTCTATTTAGTTTAGAAATTTAAAGGTAAACAGTTAGCTCTTGTTCATTATGAAAGGAAGCTTAGAAATTCGATATAATTGAATGATGAACGTTAGTATAATAATTAGGAAAGTCCTTTGGGTTCGATGGTCAAAGAATTAACAATTAAAACAACTTTTATATTTGATGACTCATACTTTCTAACATATCGATGAGTTTAATTTAGATTATTCAAGGAGTTTGATGTCTTGAAGCATTAAATGTTTAGAAATAAGAATTTGTGAAACGAGAATACTCAAAAGGTGTATTTGTTTTTCCACCTGACCTCTATTCTGATTTCTTCTAAAATTTTCATCCATTACTATGAAGTAAGACCTGTTCTAGCACTGATTTATGGAATACCTTGTACTCCTAGCTAGAACATACAAGTGAGAGAAAAGAATAGAAGAGAGATTTATATTTGATCCATATATCCTTCCAAACATACACCTGTGTACCAATGTGCACCTAAAGGTTGGAGTTGATGATCATGATAGTTTTTAGCTGGGAGATTTCAGACCACAGGCTACAATTGCTCGTCTAATTTTTCTATCAGCAAGCTACCATAATTCAGCCTACATATACTTTTTCTGCTGACTTTATCACTTTATGTAATGGCTTCAATTTCAATGGGTACCTTCATAGCCATTTAGTTATAAAGATTGTTATTGTTTTAGATAGCTTCTATATTGAAGCTTTCAACTTCATCATTAAGACATGACCGACCCATCCATAAAGAACAAGATTATTATGCCAACCATCCACTGAAGTATGGATGTCAGATTTATTCAGTAACATATTCTCATACTCAAAATGAAGAAGGCCAGAGTTGAACTTATTGCTTGCTCTTAACAAGAGCAGGGAAGCAATTGGTGGAGGTAACATATCTGACCTTGAGACTCCTTTTGTCACCATTCCGTAGAAGCCATGCATCTTTTGATGAGATATTAGAGTAGCCTACTCTTTAAGCTTGAGAGTGTGTCCCTTCCATTGCTCGAAGGAACATCTAGTACTCATTGTCAATGACTGAGGTTAAACCTTTTCGTACTGTATAAATTCTTAGCTGAATGTTTTTGAGAAGCCCACGTGGAGACAAAGTTATAACTGCCTCCAAGTGTCCATTGCTCTGAACAGAGGCCTCCCAAGTCTTTGAGCTCCTGTAAAAATCAGTTCTTCATTCATTAGTAGCTCTTCCATCAAATCCAATAAGAAGAAAACAAATATCCTTAATCCCATAGGAAGGATCAGACCACATAACAATGATGCCTCCTAAAGAACTACGAGCATCAAGTGTGGCTCAACCAGTTTAATGAGAAATCCATAAATATAAGTCTCCTATTGACAAAAGAAAGTATTCGTATCACGGAGGATCACAAAATTTGGCGGAAACGTATTTAACTTGTTGGTGAGCTGTTAGTACTTTAATTTTTTTCGGTCCAGTGGAGGAGTCATAACAATACAAGTTTTTTGTGTTTTTGTTTTAAAATTTAATTAAAAATTTCCCATCCTACTTGTGACGCTTGCATTTCTTATTCTCTCATGAATTGTTGCAGAAGAGCGAAGCAGGGTGTCAAATAATATTCGGAGCAAGCGCAGGAGGGAAGTGTCAAATCAACGAACTGTAAATTCTAATTTATTAATCAATTTGGAAGCCAGCAACAGCTCTCTGGTACTGGGACAAATTATATCTTTGTTACTCTTATTTTTGCTGAAGATTTTTCTTGTTTCGTTAGTTATAGATCATATAATTGTTTTATTTATTTATTTAAAATTATTATTTTTTAGATTGCAGTTTTTAGTATAAAATCCTATTTTGGCATGTTCTCCCAAAACCTATGCCTGTATTTTTCTCCCGGCATGTTCTGATGGCTATTTCTTGTGTATGCTATATATCATTAATATTTTATGATTAAGCATTCAAGAAATGTTTGAGAAAAAATGGATTAGGCGAACTTGCCATTGGAGTTATTGAATAAACATGTTTTGAGAGAAATGATACTACCTTAGAAGCATGGGTGTGCTAATGGGTACTAGCCATGAGACGACTACGACATTAGACAAAGACTTAGCTAGACAAAAAAATGATACTCATATTTTTTGGCAAAACTCTGTACCAGGCATAACTGAGAAAATTACGTATCTCTCTTGATGACAAAGACCCTCTCTGTGGCTGGTCTTGGCAAAAAGTAGAAAATTAAACTAAAATATGCTTTCTCTAGATCGGAACAACGATATTCAAGATTTCATAGATGATTTAGATCTAATTGCTGCAAAAAAAATAAAATTAGACCAAACTCTGGCTGCAAAACTGTTGGTAATACTGATGGGTGTGGAGAGAGAGAAACATGGGTATTACGAGAGCTGAGATTGAGAGACAAGAGAGTGGGAGTTGAGACTTGAGAGGCTGGTGCTGCTGAATGCTGATAGTGCACTGTACCATGACTATGAGAGAAAGAGGGAGTGGGAGGGTGGAGCGTGGGAGAGTGAGGGAGATTATGAGTGCATGCTTCCTGTTACAACTTGATGTTTGAGCATTTTAAATGGAAGTTCATATCGTGATTAATAGATTATACCAGAAAAAATTAACTTTGATAATTCTAATTTGGTGTTGCTTGGTACCTTTTGTGGTTATGATTGTTCTTAGTGGGTGTCTCAACGACGACTTGAAAATGGGAAGGTCCTTTTGTAATCCAGCTCATGAGGGGTATCTTTTTGTATATTTCATTCATACCATCAATGAATCTTAGTTTCTCACCCCAAAAAAATGATTGTTCTTCAAGGATCTCGTGGATTTTTGTATAACCTATCTTATTGTCACTAGGTTGCAACTTAACTCTTTAACCTTTTTACCATCGTGATGACCTTGTTTATGGGTGTAGCATCTTATTAACTGTCAGTGTTGAAAATGTGATTTTGTAAAGAAAAGGCGTAGGACATGGTAGTGTATCTCTAGTGCTAACTTTTTAGCCAACATCTGATTTATATGTTAGTTGCAGAAAGAGAAGCCTGTTCCACCTAAGGAGCCCAAATTCAGTTGCCCAATATGCATGGGCCCATTAGTAGAGGAAACATCAACAAGGTGTGGTCATATTTTCTGCAAGGCGTGCATTAAAGCTGCAATAGCCGTGCAGAGTAAATGCCCTACCTGTAGGAAGAGAGTAACTGCCAAAGAACTCATTAGAGTGTTCCTTCCTGGGACAAGCTTGGAGTGAGGCTTATATGTAAGTTGATTAATTTTTTGATCTTTATTCCTTTGTTCTCATAGTACAAAAAAATTTGCATATGCCCCATTTTTAAAACACTTTTTCGTTATTGGCCTAGGTCTAAGATTTCTTTCACAAAATAACATTGTCTCGATGGCTATAGGTGAGATTTTTTCTTTGTATTATGTACGTCCTTGGTTGGTATTCAGTCGTGATTTGGGGCTGGAGCAGTTATGATTGCCGTACTGTAACAGTATTGGTGTAATTGAAATTACTGTTGTATTTATGAAAGTTTGAGTGTCACGAGTAATTCTGAAAATTGGTTTTCATATTAGGTGTGTATAAGTCACATCCTTGGGATAATGTGATGGATGAAAATTGTAGACTTTGGTTGATTAAAAGTTGTGGATCATAAGAAAACGAAGTAGGCAGCATCTGTATAACCATATTGATCTTCCTCTATCATTTTGTGCTGAGTGGAATCATCTGAACCTTATTTGCTAAAGTGCTCTTTCTAATATGGTAAATTACATATCACAGGATTTTGTTTTGAAGACTTCGAAGGGAAAGTTGAAGTTTTCTTGTAAGTAAGAAAAGCTAATTTTTGGGTGGAAATTTCCTATGCATTCTGCTGATGGCTGGCACTGTCTTGATGATCTCAGAGTTGCACTAGGGATAAAGTAGCAGGAAATTTGGATTTCCATATTTTTTAGTTGTTTACTTGGGTGGTTTTCTGGAGTTGTAATTGTTAACAAATGAACAATGAAATCCAATAGTAATGCAATGAGATTACCTAATTGAATCCAGAGAAGTTGCTTTTGTTGGTCGACTTCAGGTTGTCTTATGTATCTTTTATTTATATAAATATAAATCATTTTATGTCTGATGTGATGACCATATTAAATACTTGCATCAATTGAATGTTAAGCGCATTGATTTTTCTTGAAAGACAGGTTGGGTGAACACATCATTTCTTGTTTGGTTTTTTCGTTCTTGTTTGAGATTCGTAGGTATTAAAAGCCTCCCTTGCTGCTCAGAATGAAAATTCAAACTAAATAATTGAAAAGAGATGGGGAAATTAGTGGGGAAATTGGGGAGGGGAGTTGCTGGAAAATAGCATATATTAAGTGGAAGAATCCCATATTCCATTAGATTGGCCTTACTTAGATATCTAGCTGAGAATAAACCCAGGAGAAAGACCTATATATAATATAAGACACTTTTTATTCATAGAAACCATAAGCTTTTATACTATGCTTATGGGGATGCTTGAGCACTGATTTTCAGGGGAAATGGTGGCGGACTCCATACTTTCCGGGACCCGCGACTTCTTTGGACTCCGGCGCAGCCTGTTGCTTAGATTCCCAGTTATACCCGTGTTGATCATCGCCACCATCATCAGGGTAAGGGGACTTGTCGCAGCCTCCATATTCATAGCAGTCTCTATCTTTGTATTTGTATCTGTCACAGTCATATTCCTCCCTGGATTTGTAGCCCAAATTTTCATTGAAAATCTGGGGATTGTGAACTTTTGCTTCCTTCAGGGCCAGGTCTCTCCCTCCTTCAACACTCTGCAGAATCACCATTGCCATGGCAGACACTGCAAGCATGGGCACTAGAGCCTTACTCATCATCATCTTCTCTCTTTCTCTCTCTGTGTTTTCTGTATGAATGAAAATGCTTCTGAAGATCTCCAAATTTATAGGTAGCAAGGGAAATTTGGAGGGCGGTTTCGAGTAAAAAGATTAATGGGTTTCTGCAGGGGAATCTTTGTTCTAATGGAAACAAGTTGGTGAGTGGCCCTTCTTCAATTTATTCGTTTTAAATTTGCCTGGTCCATGGTTCTGTTATATTGACATTGTTTGAGGCTGTTTTGATTTCAGAGAAATTGCTAAATCTTAGCAATTCCCTATATACATATATATATATATATATGTAATCTACTGCCATTGGTTGATTTCCAACTATGGTTAGGTATAATATTAGTGTTTTTATATAAAATACTTACATAATATGCTAACTTGAACATAGTAGGTTTCTGGGTCGAGTTCTTACATGAATTGTAATATTTTTGAAAAAAAAAAAGAAAATTATATTTGTGGATACATGGTTGAATTCTTATATGAATTGTAATGTTATCGATTTAGTTGTTTTTTTTCCTTTTTTTGATAAAGATTTTATAAAATTTTAAGGTAAGTTGTTAATTTAATGTTGTTATGATTTAAATCAATATTGATAATTTCTTCATAAAAAATCAATATTAATAAATGTTTTCAATATTTGAAAGAGGGTGTATATAGTACAACAAATATATTGAATATGTTTTTCGAGAAATCAATGGGTCTGTTTGAATTTGGGCCTACATCCCATGTTCGAGCCTTCAACTTGCAAAATGGTGATTTTATAACGAATTAGGTCAAAATTGCATCCACATTTTGATTTTATAAATGTAGCAATTTTTTTTTTTAAATGGAGGCCTAGATACTAAAAAAACGATTTATCCTTCCAGCCCAATTTTTGCCGATTAATACGGAGGAAGTCAAACGAAGAAACTCTCCAATTTCTCTCAAATATAACTATGATATCTATTAATATAACTATGATATCTTGTGTGTTGAAATAATACTAATATATTTACAAATTTTTTTCATATGAAAACAAATGTGCAAACAAAGAAAAATAAAGTAAAGAAAATTAAATCTAAAGTTATTGATACACAAATGATATACATATAGAAAAATTTCTATTAAATAACTTTGCAAAAATTTACAAATTTCAACCAAAAAAAACTAGCTATAATGTTCTTTTTGTCTACATACTATCAATTTCATATCAAATATATGTTTATAACTCATTTGAACATATACGAGTATATTTTTTGCAACAAAATTTCAAATGAAATTATCTATTCCAAGATAAAACTTGCAACATTTTTTTAAAGTTTTAACGTGAAGATTGCAATACTATTTCAAGTTTAAGGTGCAATTTGATCAAATTGAAAATTTAGGTTACAAATTGATACACATTGTTAAGTGTTCCTTTCCCATTATGTTTAAATGAATTTTTGTTGACTGATTGATCTGCCTTTCTCTTAAAAAAAAATAGATAAATAAAACACACTTTTAGAAGTGAAATTTATGACATATTTGATAAAAAATGAAAAGTTGTGACATAGAGTAAAATTTTTCTAAGGCATTTATATCAATCACATAAAATAAATATGTATTTTCTAATATAGTAGAAAGTTTATAATTAAAAAAAAACAAAAACAAAAACAAAAACAATACAAATCTAACTTAAACTCAAATGTAATATAAAAAAGAAGGGAAAAAAACTAATGCTATATTTGTTAAAAAAACATATGCAAACTAGTGAAATTTCTTTATTCTATTCGTGTATTTAGATAATAACAAAAATTTATTGACAATATAAAATTATTTGTGAGGGATAAAACTCATGACATCTTACCATTGAGTTATGCTAAGGTATTAGTCTAATTGTTCCTATTGTTTTTTTTTCTTTCATAATTATTGTATTTTTTTTATTTCAAATGTTTGGTAAACATATGGATCATAATTACAAGTTTGTGTTATTTAAAAAAAAATAATGTAAGTCAATACTTAACCAAGTTTTTAATTAATTATAAATAGTAAATTAATTAATTAATTCAATTATCAATAATAATTGGTAAGCAATCTAAAAATTTAGAATACAAAATTTTTTTCATGTTAGCAGAAGTTATAGAAGCAAATAATTAATATAATTATAAATATGAAATTAAAATAATTTTTCTCATAATATATAACAAAAAAGAGCCTAAATTAGGTAAAATATATTTTTTAAAATTAAAATATAAAAACTTATATATTTTTAATTGATATATTAAAAATAATAAAATATAACCTAAATTTCATTACAAATAAGACAATGCAATGTATATGCACCTAAGAGATTAAGTAAACGTAATGTGAAAAGTTAGAATGTAAAATTAATTGTACAATTAAATATTTATATATAACTATATTTAGTTATAGAATACGACATGTAATGTCAAAAATATTTATAATTTTTAATTTTCTCCAACTATAATTTGTGTTTTTAATCATTTCCACACCAATTTAAAATCTTTATGCTAAGAAAATTAAGAATATAATTAAGGAACTTAAACTTATATATATTAATAATAAATAAGAAAATAATTGTAAAGATTTTAATGATGGAAAAATGATAAAAGGTTGATAAATTATAAGTATATAAATTAATTTACAATCAAGATTGAGGTTGAAAATATATAATAAAAAAATAATGGACCTAAATTAGATAAAAATGTTTTTTTCATTGTTTTGTATAACTTTTTTTAACTTATTTTTATTAATAATAGTATTTACTTATAATCTTATATTTTTATAATCGTTTTAATTATAAATAATAAAATATATTTAAGATAGTTATAAAATTTCTATAAATCTAAAGCACATACTAATTTAGCTAAATAGATATTTTTATAATAAATAAAATCAATTTTTTATTATATGCATTGGATGGGTTAATATACTAGTACCAATCAATTACAACAATTTCAACGTCTGCTCAACTAACTATAACTCAATGACCATCTAATCTAGAGTGAATATCAATGAAAAACGGTGGAAAGCTGCCAAAAGACAATTGTGGCAGACGTGAAGGAGGAGGAATTGTGACAGATGGATCGATGATCTTGACAATTGGTCTAAAAGTTTGAATCCGGTGAGGCAAGCTGTAAAGAAACCCTTCACATTGCTCTACCGGAAGCTTGAACATTTGCTTCATCTAGGTGTATACTGCAGCGGTGAGTAAACTATCAGAACCGGCAAAATGTGCTATGCCTATTCGTTTCACGTCGAGTAGCTTTGCCAACTTTTTTAGCCCTAGGTCGCTGTCGAGCAATCCATCGCAATAGCGAGCCATATGCTTCAAATCAGTGACAGTACCTATCAAGTAAATATAAAACATTAAATTTACCATAACACATCAAATTAAGCTTTTAAATTGATTGGCGATTCATTAGTACCTAATAGATGCTGAGCGGTGGCTGCAAACATTGCCATGGAAATTGGTATGGATTTGATTTTGAGCAGCTTCAGAAGATAAGCGATGTCGTAGAAGCCATGAAATGTGATCCATCTATCGATTCTACCACTACGACAAATTGGTAGAAACAGGGCAGTGAAATCCTCTGGAGCTATTCCATCTTTCTTCAATTTGTAGAAATCGAATCTCTTGTTCTTTAGAAACGAATGCAATGATGAAACGCCCTCCATGTCGCTGATATGATCAAAATCTCTGAAATTAAACTCTCAAGTCATCGCTACATTTCCATTTTGATCGACGAGTGTGAGACCGAGCTGGAGTATGTTCAATCGATTCACATTGAATCGAAGACAATGGTAGAATTCTTCCTCTGAAACACCTTTCGGAGTGTACCGAAGAAATGCTGGTTCATCCATCGAGCTCGCGAGTGTAAAAACCTTTTCCAACTAAACTTATAAAATAGTTTTGATTCTCCATCTTATCTAAGCAACCCAATATCTGGAAACTCTGTATCAATGGCGACTATTGAAAACTTTGGAAGATACGCATTCAGCAGCTCTAACTCTTTGCGTAGATTGTAAGACCAAACCTCTCGATTTTGGTGAACGGATCTTGGAGCTGTTGGTGACTTTCCAAACGTCTTCTGCATGCTTTTCGGTGACTTCTTCACTCTAAATGTATTTTCGTTGGTTTGATCTGGAATTTTGTTGTTCATTTTCCCCTTAATTTCTCTTTATTTCTTCGCACTTTGATTATTCACCTTTGGAAATGGCTTCTTATATGATGCTTCTTTATAATATCCTCTACCAAATAACTTACACCATTATCTTTGTTGGTTTGATTTTTGAAATGTTAGTTTGATTTTTTAAAAGTCCAACATGGTCTAATCTTTATTTTTTCTTTTAGTAATTTGACTTTCAACAACGTCACGAAGATATAATTAATTAAATAAATTTGATATTTTCCAATAATGAGTTAAAAATAATATATTTTATTTTTACTTTTTCATCTCAATCATCATGTGACTTAAGGCCTAGAGAAATGGCAAATTCAAATACTACAATACTATGAAAATTCTTTCATACTTTAAACATAATCTAGTTCTATTAAATAAAATAATATATTATTTAATAATGTGTCAAAACATGGATTGAAGGGGTAGATACTAGATGTTAAAGAACAAATTTTTTAGGCATGTCTCCAATTTTTTAATACTTTCATTCATTTCATATAAAAATATTAATAATATTATCTATTTTTAGTTTAGAATTGCAAATGTAATTTTATAATATAAGATAATTAATTAAATATTTAAATTATTTTATTAATGATATAAATTTATCTTTCATTAATATAATTCTACATAGACGTTTGTGGATAATATTAAAAAGAATGATGTGCATGAGGATTTCATTTTGATATTCTCATAATCCTAAAATTTTCCATTATTAATATATTTTTTTTAAAAGAAGAAACATTTTAAGTTGCTTTATTTTCTTGTTTTGTCTTTTTTGTCTCATTTTTATTAATGAAAATATTTCAATTTTCCTTAAAATTCACTATAAATATCTTCTTATTAAACTTCTCTCCGATTTATGAAATATTGTTAATAATAAGGTATATATTTTTTATAAAATATTATTAAAATTAACAAATACTTGAGAGAAGCATTAGGAATGAAATTGTGATTAGAAGTCAATTATTTCAAAAGAAAAACAAAAAACAAAAAAATTAAATTAAACAACCTGACCTTCCTAATAAAGAATAGACAATATCATCTATAATTTTTTAATAAAATTAGATTATCAAAATTTAATACAAAAATATAAAATTAAGATAATATATTATAGGTTAAATTATAAATTTGATTCTAAGATATAATTTTAATTTTGTCCTTATAATTTAGTTAAATTTCACAAATTATATCCATTGTTTTCATATCAAAATTTAAAGTTATTAAAAAAAACAAACAAGACTAAAGTGAAACTTTTAAAACTATAGGGATCAAATTTGTTAAATTATTCCTGCAAAATTTGGTCTTAAGTCCCATATTACCAAGTTGCGATTACCCATCTCGATCTTGATCTTTAGTTAAATGACAAATTTGACCTCAGTGACTTGAAAGATAAAATTATAATGATAAAATACACTTTTGATCCCGATAGATTTCCATTTAGTTCCTAAATTTACAAAAGTTATACTTTGGTCCCTAACATTTAAAAATGATTCTAAAAAAGTCCTTTAACATTCACAGTTACGTGACATTTAAGAATTTGATATATATTACTTTCATATTATTTTTAATTATATGTCATTTTTTTTCTTTCCTTTTTCTCTCTCTTCCCTCTTCATCCTTCTCGGCCTGGTTCTGGTAGATCTTCTTGTTCTTTTGTCTGTCTATGGGGTTTCTGATTTATGGCAATAATTTAATGGGTTGAGGAGGAAACTGGTGATTGGTTCAAATCATGCGGACTTATATTGTGGACTCTTTTTTGGAGCTTTTTCTTGTTTGTCATTCTCGACCTGGCCAATCCCGTTTTTCGTTTTTAAAATTTGAGAACTAGACGAAGAGGAAGAGAAAATCGACGAGGAGAGAATAGAGATCGAAACCTACATTCAAACTCTTAGGATCGAAAATGTATTTTACCCAAACTATAAAAGTTCTCATTTTTACATTAAAATTTATTCAATGATATACCCATATAATTTTACGGGTAGAATGAGGTTACTTTTTTAATATTACTAATTTTAAAATATTATAACTTTCAAACTTATTTAAACAATAATATTTAAAGAAAATGTTACAATTAAATTTATGACCTATAACTTAGAAAGATGGACATATAGTACTAAAAAGAAGCATTGAAAGCAAATAGAACGAATAAGAGCTGACCGTTTGTTTCTATTAGAGTCGCGAGTTTGTTGTACTCGTCAACAAGAGAGAATCTTGATGTTTATTTGCTATAGCCCTACGTTTTTACATGGCTTGATTCGTTCTTCGAGCTTTGCTTCCCTCCAGCTACACAAATTAGTGTTTTTGAATAAATTTGAAATGTGGATTAAATAAATTTTAAGAATCATGAATTGCACAATGACTTACATGACTTTTAGATAAATGAAGAAGAATGTGGCAAAAACTAATAACCACTATCCAGTAGACAATCACTGCTTTTTTCTTTTTTCTTTTTTCTTTTTTCTTTTTACAGTAGCTAATTTAATGTAAGGGATGAGTTAAGAAATAGAGAATAAGATTGTTACATGCAAGGGTGGCTTGATATGATATGGGACTTTAGTCAAAATTTTGACAATGAGACCTTACTATAGTAAATTTAAAATTTATTTAATTACATGCTTCATTTTTAACCATATCATTATTTACTATTTTTGTTTCATCTTTTGATTTAATTTCTTCTATTATTTTAGTATTATTTTTAAAGCCAATAACAAATTTATCGATAATACTTTCAATTAGTTTTCTATTGTTAAGCAAGCAAATCTAAACCAATCACATATATAAAGTTATTTAACAATAAAAAATAAGAAAAAAAATTTAACAAAAAGAAAAAAAAAATTTGAATGAAAAAAACCTGAAATTTTGAAGTCATTAGATTTTGAAGAAATAAAAGACTTTTGATTTCTATTCTATAATGGGGAGACCAAGATGGAAGATGAAAATTTTGAATAGAATTTACGGGCAGAACAATGAAGATTTTTTTTTAAAAAAATTACTAATTTACGGGTAAAATGAAGATATTTTTTTTTTAATATTACTAGTTTTAAATTTTATTTTTAAAATATTATAATTTTAAACTTATTTAAAATTTTAGGTAGAATGAGGATTTTTTTTAATAGTACTAATTTACGGCTATGGGTAGAATGAAGATTTTTTTTAAAACTAATTTTAAATTTTATTTTTAAAAAATATTATAACTTCCAAATTTATTTAAAATATAATGCATTAAAAATTGATACAGTTGAACTTGGAACCTATAAGTTAGAAAGATTGATATATAGTCACTCCACCAATATGGTTCACGAAGGTAACCTACTTTCGATAGACACGAGACCAACGAATTTAGTCAAATAGCATAACGAATCTAAGATTATAAAAGCATTCACCAACTTTAATAGGTATAGCACTGCAAGCAAATAGAACAAGAAGATCAGCTTACAGTTTGTTTCTATTAGAGTCGTGACCAACTTGTTATATCTCTATGTTTTTTCACGACTTGACTTGTTCTTTGAGTTCTACTCCTTGAAATTTCAGCTTCACAAATAAGTTTTTGAATAAATTTGAAAGGTAACATAGTTTTAAAATAAATTTTAAGAATCGTGAATTGCATAATTACTTATTAAAATGAAAAGGAAATGTGGCAAAATCTAATAACCACGGTCTAGTAGATAATCACTACTTTTATTTTTACTTTTTTTCCTCAAGGATGACAATCACTAATTTAATGCAAGGGATGAGTTAAAAAAAACCAGTAGAATTGTTATAGGGAGGGTGACTCGATATGATATGGGACCTTGGGCAAAACTTTGATAAAGAAGCCCTGATATAATAAAGTTGAAATTTATTTAATTACATGCTTCATTGTCAATCATATCATTATCTACTATTTTTGTTTCATATTTTGATTTGTCTATCCCTATTATTTATTTTATTATTTCATCATTTTTATTACTTTTAAATCCAATAACAAATTTATCGATAAATCTTTTTGAGATTCAATCAGTTTTCTATCTTTTAAGTTCATATTCAAATTTTCTTATAGACATATTGATTTTTTAAGCAAGCAAATCTAAACAAATATCAAATATAAAGGTATCGGACAATAAAAATATTTTAAAAAAAGTAAAAAAATTTGAACTAAAAAACTTTAAATTTTGAAGCGGCTAGATTGATTTGGACAAATAAAAAGCTTTGATTTCTACTTTAGAATTGATAATCACACTTAAAGTAATTGTGGTCTTAATTGTGAAACCAAGATCAAGGATAAAAATTTTGAGATTTGAGAGAGAATAAGAAAGGGATATGAAACTTGGACTTAAAATAAACCTAACCTAGCATATATGATATATTTATAGAGATTTTTTAGATAAATTGATTAATTTATGAATTATAGATTTTTTATTTTGTAACGAGTGTATACATTTGAATTTCAATATTATAAGAAAATTTTAGGAAAAGTATATTATTTTATATTTTAAACTTTGTTTATAATTAAAACTAAAATAAATATATAGCTAAAAAAGAGAAAAAGAAAAAGAGAAATGAAAATAATTCGATCATGGCAGAACCATAGAAGAGAAGGCGGAGGAATTCGATGGAATGACGCAGGAGGGAAATCGCGGCACAGAGAAGAGTCTTCGTCGATTTTAATTCGATTTCTTCGGCTCTTCAAAAAGTTGTAAATTTTCGATTTGAGATCCAATTTCTGTGTAATGGGTGCGACGGGGAGTGATGTAGAAGCAGGGTTCGCGAAGCTCCAAGGGGAGGATTTCGAATACTATATGCAAACTTATTCCATCATTCTTGGCCGCAATTCCAAGAAATCCACCGTCGACGTCGACCTCTCCAGCCTCGGCGGCGGGATGAACATTTCCCGCCACCACGCTCGTATTTTCTACGATTTCACGCGCCGCCGATTTGCCCTAGAGGTTCTCGGCAAAAACGGCTGCCTCGTTGAAGGGGTTCTTCATCTACCCGGAAACGCGCCGGTCAAGCTCGATTCTCAAGATCTCCTTCAGATTGGGGATAAGGAATTCTATTTCCTGTTGCCGGTGAGGAATATTTTGGGTGGCCCGGTTGGACCCAGGAGTTATTTGGGTCATCCTGGCTCGGCGGCGCCGGGTCCTCCCGTCGCCGGGCCGGTGGTGCCTTCCCACTCGCACTATAATTTTCATTTACCTGGCTCGGGAGGAGCGGCTGCTGCGGGGGCGATGATGAAGAAGGGGAGAGGACGAGAGTATTACGAGGAGGGATATGAAGATGAGGACGAAATTGGTGGAAGTAGTGGCAAGAAGTTCAGGCGAGAGGGATATGGAGCCGGAGGTTCAGGAGGCAAAGCAGGATTTTCCGGCGGAGTGGGTTAGCATCTTTCTTATGTCTCTTTTGCCTTTTCTTTTCTTGATTGTTTTTAGACGTTTACAAATCATCCATGTCCAAATTCTTGATTTTGTGTTGTCTCCTTGGCCTTTTAGTTGCTGGAAGTTGATTGAAGAGGTTCAAAAGCACGTTTTATTTCAGGATTCTAGGATGGCTGACTCTTCTGTTTGATGTTTTTTCTTTGACACTCTGCTAATTCAGCACTGTCAGAATCTTTTCTTCTGTGTTTTTATCTAGAATCTTAATGGGATTGTTTGGACTTGAGGAGTTTGTTAGGTTCTATGACCTTTTTTATTATAAGAAATGTAACTTAGTGCAAGAGGTAGAGTATTATCCTTTAAAAACAAAACCAAAGTAGTTTTTGGCTCTACAAGTCTATTAGAAGATTCTTGAAGTAAACTGGCCCAAGGACAGAAGGAAGCCGTTATGTTATTTGTGGTTTAGATTTAGGAACTCTTGAAAATTATTTCGATATGATCGTGATACTGAGGATCATGTGCTTGGCTGCACAAATTTTTGTACTTGTATGGCTTCGATTTACTTACTAGTTACTACTCCAAAAGCTTATATTTTCCCAGATCTTATCCCGCTATTGTGTTAGGAGCAAAGCTTAAACATTTTGGTGGAATGTGATAAGGACCTCCTTTAGACCTCTTGGTTAGAGAGAGGAAAAAAACGATGGAATCTCCAGGGATAGAGAGAAATTTGTTAGATTTTTATTTTTATTTGATGTCTTTTATAGCCTCTTCTTGGTGCTCTTCTTTTGCTAAGTTTTTTTTAACTACTTTCACTTTTTAATTGATTCTAATACGGAGTTCTTCTGTGATCATGTTTGGCCTTTGGTTGGGATTGGGAGGCTATCTTATCTTCCCTTTCTGTATGGTGTATTGTTTCTTCTTTCTTTCATTAAGGTTCTAGTTTCTTATCAACAGGGGAAAAAGAAGTTTGCCTTTAAATTTTTCTTGCAAACTCCTTCCTATTCATGATTATGGAAGATGATATCTGTTTCCATATGCTGGGATTAATAACGATTGATTGGGTGCTTGCATTGAACTATGATTGCACAACCATTGGATGCACTGTATTTCTCCATGCTGCCTAAGATCTGTGTACCTGTACGTTGTACAGGACAGGCCTAATTTCTCTCTTGAACCATAATCTACAGTTTCCATGGACAAGAAATTAGATGGAAGGTCAAGAGTCGATCGAGAAGCTGATAATCAGCTTCTCCAGGAAGAAAAAGATGTGGTATCATCGGTAGCTACTGTGCTGTCTGATCTTTGTGGCCCAGGAGAATGGATGCCTATGGAGAAGCTCCACGCTGAGGTATGTTAGATGGAATGTCTTATCCCCATAGCTTTAAGAAAGTGAAAAAATATTGGAGTTTTGGAAAAGTTTATCATTTTGAAAGTGACCTATTAAGTTTGTAGGACTTCTTTTGGTACTTTCTGATAATGATGCTGTCAAATCTGTATTAGTTAGTTAAAAAAAGATTTATAGAAGGTTGAGAAAGTTTGGAAAAAGAGACTATGAGTAGAGGCTGTTTACCATTGCTATAAGGGTTGCTCATTTTATATGACTCGACTTCACTATCACTCATGACTTCTATTTCGATCGGCCTAAAAAGTTGCCATTATTCACTTAATGGAGTTTTTGGTATTTATAATCATCTACTCCTTGAGCTGCATACACGATTAAATCAAAAAGTAGAATTTCAAATTTCGGCCTTAGGTTACATTCTAAAGTCCTGGTGGCATCATATTTCTGTAGACGTTCAAAGATTTCTGCTTTCATTTGCCAAAACAAAATTTGCACATGATACCTTTTCACTGAGATCAGAATATGATTTCCCTTACACTACAAACAATTTCACTGAGCTTTATGCAGAGTATAACGATAAACCGTTACTAGGGCCTTCTTAATCTCCATCTTTTTGGGTTTGTTTTCTGCAGTTGGTCGAGCATTATGGTAACGTTTGGCACCATAGTAGAGTGAGGAAATACCTGACATTAGAGGATTGGCACGGTTCAGAAGCCAAGGATAAACCATGGTATGGCCTGCTTATGTTGTTGAGAAAATACCCAGAGCACTTTGTGATTAACACGAGATCCAAGGGGCGAATAACACACGAGTTTGTGTCACTCGTTTCACTGCTTTCGTAGAGTCTTAAACTAGAATCGGGTTGCTCCCAGGATCTACAAAACACCTATGTAATGAGATGATGAAGAGTTAGATTCTCAAACCTCGTTGGCATTGTCCTGATTTGCAACCAGTAGGGATTTGCTGAACTTCATTCATGTAAATTATAGCTCTTACTATGAAAGTGGATATTGATGATTAGTTCTTATTCACGTTCTTGACTTGTCCACGTGTCTAATGACATATTTGGGAGTAACGTTGGCATGACTAATCTCTTACGAATGCCAAAAGCACAACATGTTTGACAATGATTTTTAAGGGGGTGTTTGGTTCGTTGTTTTGTCATGGTTTGTTAAGTTTGGGTTTAGTTTGGTGTAGGAAATAAGTTTATTAAGTCTTTTGTTAAATCAGTATTTTGTATTTTGTTAAACTGCCTTTATTAAACTCGTGTTCGATTGGTTGAGTTTTAATTTTCTTTTTTAAAAAATAATTTATAAACTAATTATTTAATTAAAAGCATTTAAATTACATTTAAATTATTTGACATTATTTTAAATAAATCAATTTTCTCATGAAATTAAGAAATACTAAGGATATATAAAATATTTTTAATACATTTGTCCATCTAATTTTTTTTCCAATGATTAATTTAAATTAAATGTTCAATTATTTGTGAAAATACTTCAACATAAATTTTACCGTAGAGGTAATGTTATCAACAATTTATTTATTTTTCACTATTTACTATGTTAAGTAAATTTTATTACTTAATTATCATCAACATTACTATTAAATTTAATTCATTTTTATTTGACAATTACATTTTATTATAAAGTGAAAACCTTTTAAATAATACTTGTTTAAAACTATTAACTTATAAGTTAAAAAGAATATATAAAATTAAAATAAATAATTATACAAATTTATAGCATCTTTTACAAATGTGATGGTGATAACAAAAAATAAATAAAAATGGTAGAAACAAAATGAACAACTATATAAAATAGAGGAAAAAAAACAGCTGGAAATAGATACCAATAACAAAAAAAAATATTTATTGGATCACTTGAAAAAATACTAAAGAAAAATTGTCGATATATGAATTAATTATTTATTACATGTAATTTTAATTAAATTGATTTACTTATTTACAATTAAAATTATGATTAATTAATTTCTTCATTTATTTAATATATTTAATTTAAAAAAACTAATTCATTTTAGGAGAGAGAATAAAAACAGAATATACACGGTAGCAATTTTGGGAGGAATAGTATTTACTGTAGTAAAACTGTAAAACCTTACTCTCTGTTTTGAAAACGGGGAATCAAACAGCTCTGAATGGTTTTGAAAAAATGCAAAATTACTTCAAGTTATTCTCAGTTAAAAAATTAATACAATATTAGTTTTTAACATAGTTATTCATATTTGCGTTTCTTTTAATCATTCAAAATCACTGGAAAAAGTGCAAAGCAAATTTTTAAATAAATATATGGAGACCCATTTTTCTAAATGTGATGGTTAAAACTACTCATAAAATGATTCGTAAACCTCCTCTAAATTCTTGCACTATCACTCTCTCACTGTTATTGTTGGTGTCTTTCTTTTTTCTTTTCAAAGTATTATCATTAAAATTCAAATACAAATTTTCAACCTTATTTGATTAATATAATCTAAATGGAACAAGATTTTTTCTATTTTTTTTTTTTTTTTTGTTTTAGTTAGCAAATGTTCAATTGGGGATGGTAGGCAATGAGAGAGAATTTTAATGGCATTTGGTTTTACACTTTTATTCCTTTTAAGACATAGTAAAATGATTAGAAAAAAAGAAAAACAACAATGTCATATTATTGAGGGATTCAAGGGGACCTTCAAATAATAATTTAATAACAATGGAAACTTGAAATAAAGGCATAGCTATGAACATAAGATGGCTAATAGTGGTATCTTCTTCATCCATGGAAACAAGGTTCCTTGATCATGTGAAAAACATCACTGCAACAAGGGATGGCTGAACCTATGGGTTCCGAGCCTGGAAAATAGCTCGAGCCCCGTCGTAAGAAGCATCTTGCAGTAATGTCCAAATAAGAAGGCATGGAAAGAACCCTCCCGAGTCGATCGATCTTTTTATTGGCTCGAATTCTGAAGGATTTACCTAAAAATCACTAAAATGATGTACATCCAAAATTCCAGAGGAAAATCAAAACTGCAGATCTCCATCATACTTGAGGAAGAGATAAGGAAACTAAACTTTTTCTTCTTGAATTCTAATCTTCAAGAGGTAGAGGCTTCTGGTTTCATATCTTCTAGAGTTGAGAGGTTACTGAACTTGCCATGTCTTTTGTCCGAGTCATGATTTCCCGACGAAGGAAGCTTAGACTTGTTTGATTCTGGGCTGAGCCTCTTCTGTTCTGAAGAGCATGATGATGAATAACCAAGATGATCTAATATTCCGAACGTTGTCCAAATTCAAGAGAGGAAAAACTTACTTCTATTAGTAATGACGTGGCGAGTGACTGCTAAAAATTGGTCCCAATTTAACTTTCTCAGTTCTTGCTTCTCCTCCTCTGGGAGCTCAAAGTTTGGTTTCCTTCCACACATGAAAGCAGCTCTAGAAATGCAAAAGAACTATCGTCAGCTCATTGCTTTTTAGAAATGGTCATGTTAGTACACAGAGCTCAATATTATAAATAGCACTATCTTAAATAATAGTCACCACCCACTACTGTTTTATCATTCTGCCTATCTCTGCTAAAGGATTAACATTATGTCAGTTTAAAAGTCTAATAAGTCTGTGAAATCCTTTCGTCTAATTCTACTTGGTATGTCTAGTTTTATCTCCAAGGTTCTAGATTTGAACGGTGGTGCTATTAATTCCCCCGCTCCTTGAAGCCTCCCGAGCTAGCCTTGGGGCGCGCTGGTCTCGCGGGTGGGTTGAGAAAAGAAGCACAAAGTTGACCTACTTCCCAGCTCTATCACCTATGCCTTGGTGCACCATAAACATACCAACGAATCACTACTAACTTTGATGGCAAAAGCTACTTAAAAACTCAAGGACACAGTTGTACAGTGTATACTACTTGGGCAATTCAAGTTGTCATATGTACAAAATGGCATATTCATCAATCAATTAAAACATTATATTGCTTCAAAACTTTACCTGTCATACAAATGAGCAGCTTCTTCTTGTGATCCTACAGTTCCCAAGTGTATTTGTTTCTTGTCAACCTTTATTGCAGCTTGCCATTTCATGTTCTTGAAATAGACCCCTCTCATTAAGAAAGGTTCATCTGGAAAACGCTTTCTCCAGTGTCTCTTTCTGCACTGTACGGGCGGGTCTACATGTACAATAGCATGCAGATTGAGTCATTAAATCACATTATCATATTATGTCTAGACTCTAAATATAGACTAAAATACTCATCTCTAGCCAAATATCATAATAAATTGGGAAAATCCCTCTAATTGGTTAAAAACACTTTTTTTTTACCATTTCAAAGTCATGCTAAACTCACTCTAAAGCCCCAAATAATTTGGTATCCAAAATCATAAAACAAGAACATAAAAACAATACCATGCAAATTCTTATATATGCAAGGATGATTTGAAAACCAAACAAACCTGCAATTGACTCCTCATTTTTCTCTTTTGATGTATCCAAAACAGTTACCCTTGATGAAGATTCAGGCTCTGTATTTGCAATGGGATTCTGAAAAAATGCAATATTATCTAGATAAGTATACAGCCTAAATGTCCTTGTTATGTACTAAACATAGTTATTGTGATGAAAAAGAAAATAAATGAAGGTTCATGGGCAATTTTACAGATAGTCTTGCCTCAGAAAAACATGTAAAATATAAAACTTACAGCAAATCAAGCCACGAAACAGAGAAAGAAATAAGGTCTTGAAGCAGCTAGTTCTTTCGTTAACAACATGATTTTCATTGTGTAGTAATTGAAGAATAAAAAATCTCAATTGTACTGACCTCCTTTATCTTGTTAATGTCGTCTGAACAGATCGGATGCACGCTAACAAAGTTTGTACAATGTATGGGATTTTCGGTAGTCAAATTTTCAGAAAACTTGTGAACTGGAGCAAGAAATGAGCCTTTCCCTACAAATCCCACACCTTGATTATCAACCAATTCAAGAGGAGGCATTTTCTCAATACAGGAGCTTTAAAAAGTAATGTTTACCAGAGCAAAATCCCAGGAGTTTACGCCTTCTTAAGCTCACCATGATTATAGCTTCAATCTTCTTATCAGAGGAATGGAAATGGAATTGTTTGGTTCGATCTTCTTCTCAGTGGTATTACCTCACATCTAGAGCAGACAAGAAGAACAAGCTTAATTAGTTTCTATGAGAAGAAGAAAAGACATCTCCAAAACACTGGACAAAATTTCTTAAATGTCATGAAACGGATTGATAAGGCTAAAAGAACAGAACCGATTATGGGAAGATTGCATCGAGTTATCATGTTGACAAAGAATGTAAATTTCCAAGGACCACCAATAAGGATGACGTATTTTCACGTCGATTCATGCATTCAAGAGAACTCAAACCAAATACATGAATATAAAACGAGTTCGTGTTTTCAAATACTGAACAAAGAAGATGACATGATGATGAAGTCTATTCTTCTTTTGTAGCCAATGTCAGGAAACAGAAACTTGCTACACTAAGAAATAGAAGATCTGTGAAGCAAGCTAAATGAAGTCCATATGCTCCACATAAGGTACTACTGGAAAATGAGTATCATACTGTGAGCCAATAATTGCCCATTTAAATTATCACAGAAGTAATAAAGGGTAGTAAAAGCCAAAGCGAGCGTAACTCAGCAGTAATTGGCATATACCTCCAACCGAGAGGTTGTGAGTTCGAATCTCCTCCCCAACATGTTGTACTAAAAATAAAAATAAAAAAATAAAGTGTAGTACAAGCTAACAGTTAATAGCCAAAGTGCAACCTAAAATTGAGCACAAAAAATAAACTCAGCCCGACTATTTTACACACTTCCCATAGAACTCGAGCGACCTGAACATAACTCAACTAGTTAATGCATCACAAACCTTCCTTAAACGTCATAAGTTCGAATTCCTCGAGAAAATTCTAAGTCTCCCAAGTCAACTTTAACGACCAAACCTTCTTCTCCTTCCATTCATATCCAAAACTCCAATCCTAAATCTAAGGAACCAGACACAAAAACCAAACGATTTGGGTGGTGGGTGTTCTCAAACTCTTCCTTCCCGCCACAAGTCAACCCCACCCACCAACAATTCAGATACCCAATTACTAAAAACGCAACACAATGAACTCAAAACGCCAATTTAAACAAACCCAATAAAAGAACAAACGCCAACCCAGAAAGCCAAATACAGAACAAACTACTCATCAGCATTCGGGTCCGGCCGTCAACGCCGAATGCCGATGACCGGAGACCGAGAAAACCGATCAAACGCAGACCATTCTACAGCGGAAATAAAGCCACACAGTGGAGAAGGGAGAGGCGGCGTTGGTACCTGAGGAGGCGGCGGCTGTGGGAAGCGCACGGCGGAGAAAAGCGATTCGAAACAAAAGGGGATTGAGATTAGGAAGAGGAAGAGAAGGGAAGGTGGCGAACATTAGAAATAAAACGATTTATGAGCATCCTGAACTCATGCACAATCTACTTCTACCACCACCACCTTTTTGTTTCCTTGGAAATTGAAATTCCCCTGTTTTTGTAAAATTGTTGTTTGGAGTCTGAGGGGAAGGTGATGAACAGTGGTGGTCTAAAATGGATACAAACACTACAAAGAGAGAGAGAACGTAGTTTCAATGCGCTTCACTGAAAGAAATTTCAACCACAGTCCATGTGCTGGAAATTTTCCAACATTTACGTATTTCGAGGTTTCTTTTTTCTTTTTCTAAATACAATAAATATATGGACGGAGAATTGAACCATAGATGTCAATTTATCCAATCGATTGTGTCAAGATTTTAAATAGAAATGAGGATGAAAAATATTGAGGTTTAGGAATTTGATGGAAACATAAATGAGTGGAAAAATATTTTACACGCACGTTTTTTATTTTTGATTTTTAAGTTTTTATAACGAATTCAATTTGATGTTTTTTGTTTTCAAAAACCATTTTAAAATTCTACGTAAATTTCAAAAACAATAAAAAAATAGTTTTAAAAACAAGCTGTTGTTTTTCAAAATCTGATTTTTTCTGAACTTTTTTCTTTCTAATATTTATCTCTAAAAAATATATTTCATTCTAAAATTTTTTATTTCTAAAATTTCTCCCTACAAATGGTATCTCCCTCTAAAATTTTCCTATTTTGAATAATTGTTATTATTTGTCTCTCTCCAAATTTTTATGTATTTTTGTTTGTTTTCTAACAGACCAGTTTCATTCCTCCATCTAAAAATTTAATATTTTTCCAAACTTTTCTGTCTCTAATATTTCATCCTTTATAACTTTTCTTTCTCTCCGTAATCTGTGTTTTCCTCTCAAAATTATATTTTATTTTCTCCATTTTTTTAATAAGTTACTTTATAGAGTTAAGATGTGAAATTTGTCAATCTACCCAAATTAACTCCAAAAGAATCAACAAAATATGTCCAATGTGGTTAAGATTTTGTGACGTGGGACGTTTGAAAGATGGTGAACAAATAACTAAATTAAAAAATTCAGAAAGAAAATAAAAAACAATATTCGAATTATATTTCAAAAACATTTTAATCAAATAAAATTAATTATTGACCCGTTCTAATATGGCTAGCAAGTCAAACCAACGAGGTCTTGAATTTCAGTTACGAACAAAACTATAAATATGCATGAGGAAAATTTTTTATATTATTTGTTTTAGTTGACTTATTCCGTCGATATAAAGGGCGTTTTCGTAAATTGCACTGAGTCGGACATATTGGGGATTAAAAGAAATGGGGAAGGGTAGTTGAGGAAAGTAAGATAACTGGGTGGATAGGCAGCTAGAGGCACCGATTGGACAGTCGGCACCCAACGATTCGCAATCTGAAATCTAATGTTCGTTTTGGTCCGTGTACCATTTTGTAAAATTATTCTAATCTCTTCATTTTAATTTTTTATCTTATTTTTTTCGATTGTAATTCTAACATACTATTATATTCAATAGATTTTTTGAAAGGTAATCAGAACTTTATATTAGATGATATTCGTTTGAGTACAATAAATTGGAATATAGGAGCATGAACCTCTAACCTCAAGAGAATGAGTAACCGTCATTTATCGTTGAGCTACATAAAAATTTTACAACTATGGATCGAAATAATCACCTTTTAAGAAAAAAAATGAAATGATCATCTCTTTAAAAGTACATGACTAAAAAATAATATTTTGAAAGATCATAAACTAAAATAAACTATGGTTGAAAGTACATTGACCAATCAATTTACATGTTGCATGAACTTGAAAGTACATGGACAAAAATTTATAGGTTCGACCCAGATGAATCAAAGACATAAGAACTATACTAGTTTTTTAAATTTTTTTCCCCTTTAATCATGGATCAAACCTTCGATTTTAAAGAAGATAATAGGGATGGTTGACACTCCTCGTCAATATTTGAGATTTCGTCGAGATAAATTAAATTATAAATATAATGGTATATAATATTTGAACTTTGAAAAACTTTAATTATATCTTCGTGCTTCCAATCATGATTCTAATAAATGTATACATATTAATCGTTTAAAATAAAATTTTACTATTAAGAACGATTTGACTAAGGAGATATAATTTGGTATTAGGTGGCACAAGAGAGTAAGATAATCCTTTCCCAAAAAAAAAAAAAGGAGAGAGTAAGATAATCCGATAAAATAATGGTGGATTAGCATTAGAAAAGGGAGAAAAAAAAAAGATAAAACCTAAATATTATAGATTAAAAAATACAAATTTTTGAGAGATGGTATGTAATAGGTTATTCGACCCGAGAAAGTATTTAATACTCAATGAACTTTCAATTTTATATCTATACTATAACTTTCAATTTCGTATTTGATAGATCCTAAATATTAATGGTGTTTAATAAATCTTTAAATTTTCAATTTGGTATTTGACAGGTCTTTCACATATTAGACATCTTTAAAAATTTATCATGATATTAAACACAAATTTCAAATGTCTATTAGATACAAAATTCATAATAAATCCGTGAATTATGATATTAGCCCCTTAGTCCGAAAATAAAAAATTCAAAACCTATTTAATACTATTAAACTATGGAGATGTACTAGATGCAAAATTTAGAGATTTATTAATTAGACATCCTTCAAAATAGAATACATACCAATTAAATTGTAATAGTGTTTTTTTTAGTACAATAAGAGTGGAAGATTCGAACTCGTGACTTATTGATTATAAAAATATGTCAATTGCGACTGAACTAAACTTATAACTATTTCTCTGAGGTATAATATAAAAAAGTTTTAATTATACATTAGAGAAATAGTTTTAAAATACATTTGGTCCTTACACTTTTGTAGAAGTAACAAACTAGTTCATGAAATTTAGTTTGGTAACAATGTAGTCATTATATTTTTAAACTGATACCAATTTAAGGTTTAGTCATTAAACTTTAAAAGGTAACGATTTAGTCACTGTATTTCAAAAATTTTAATAATTTAATTTATATCGTAAATTTTTTTAATAAAATATAAATGTATAAGACCTAGTATTTATAATTTATAAAATACATTTAATCCTTTACTACTTTATCGATTTATAAATATTAAAAAATCATTTTTTATGATAGAGATTAAATTATTACCGACTTTAAATTACCAAAACTAAATTGTAACATAAATCCTTAACAATTTGAGAATACAAAATTAAAACGGTGCAAAATATAGTTTATCTTTATATGTCGTTACTTCGTACAAAATGTGTTTTTTAATAGAGGAAATAGAGAAAAAATAATAATAATAATAACCGAGGCTGCGTTTAAGTTTTGGCGGACTGTATTTCTCGTATCGCCGATATTTATATAATAGGCCAGCGTCAGACACAGAGTAGGGTTTTTGCTCGGAAATCGGAGTATTGTTGCTGCTGCTGCCGTCGCCGTCGCCGTCGCCGCCAATCGGTCACGATGATCTACGACGTCAACTCTCCTCTGTTCCGCTCTTTCCTCAGCCAGAAGGGAGGAGGAGACTCCGATAAAAGGTATGCTCTCGCTTTCACCATGTTTCATTGGTTACACTATAGAAACTCATTTGTTGGATTTAGGGCAATGCGGTTCATTAAATTCATCTTCTCTCTTAGTTCTGAACGTGTATTGTATTTGTTTGATTTTGGATTCTGTATCGTGTTCGTTCTCGGTTTGTTCATTTTTTCTGCTTTCGTCCTGGCCAAGGGTAAAGTTCCGAGAATAGTTGATGCCTTAATTTGACTGCACTTTTTTTTTTCTTTGAAGTGAGTGAATGGAACTATAGAGTATAGACCTTAGTAGCTTAGGTTGTTGAGGGGATGTCGAAATTGGTTTGAGTTATTCTTGAAAGTAGAATCATTTTGATCAGATATCAATTCTACTACAATTAACAAAGTACGCATGCTCTTGGAATTGTTATGAATTCGGGGGGTCGGTTTTATCTGGTCATTTAATTCCTGTATCCGATCTCTGTGTTAGTTTTAATGTTTTATGATCAATTTTTGGTCTCGAATCTTCTAAGTTCTCTGTAGTCCGAGCGTACTTGTTTACAGAATAAAAGCATGAAGCAAATTTTAGATTCCATTTCGAAGCTTCATGAATATTTTTATTGATATTAACGATCAAACTGGAGTTTGACAACCGAATTGTATCTTTTTATTTTGATAGTTTCTCAGCGTAGTTCAATTACTGGCGCTTTAGATTCTTCTAGACTTTTGATTTTCTGAGATGAATTCAGTATAACGACAGCTGATGTGCAATTTCTTTTTAAACCTTCATGTGCAATCACGTTCTTTAAAATTCTCAAGTCCAAATTAAACTTTCTTCTGGAATCTTTAGCTTGAAAGGAACAGCGGGACATCTAACAACAATAGAAAGCCTTTTTAACAGTTTTCTAGAATCAACTTAGTGGTTGCCTTTTTTTGGTGTATGTGTTACACTCCTTTTAGTGATTATAGTCTTGACAATCTTTTTGCTAATCTGAAGAATTTTTTTATAATCTTTTTGGCTAGGAGTTCGGATTTTCTCTCGATTTGGTTATATTTCATACCATCAATGAAATATCTACTTCCTATAAAAATAGAATGCACATTTTGATGCTTCAAGACAACTCTGACTTAGGGCTTACTGTTGATTCTCCATGACATTATTACCCTGGTTTAGATTTTTTTTTTTTTTGAGATGATTGGTTTATAATATTTGATCAACTGTAGCAATTATCTCATTAGACGAAACCTAAAGGTCCGGCATATTTACCTTACGTGCTTTAAGTTTAAGCAATGACAGTACCCTTCGTCCTTTTTGAATCCTCTCTCATTATTTAGCTTCCAGCATATGCTTAATTATTGTCGCTAATAATAAATCAGCAGGTAAAAGTGGATGCAATTTTATTCTTGTTGAATGCTTGTCTTTACTGTTCGAATTATGCAACAGTATGGATCTACTTTTCCAAATATGTAATCCGGAACTAATAATAGCAGAATATATTGTGTATTTTGCAATGTATTTTCTCGTTTTGTAATAAATGCAGTGTCATATTGTAGATGAGCATTTGTAGTCTAATCATGCTGTTGTTTGTGGTGTTTGCTTCAGAAAAATTGAGGAACAGAAGCCCAAAGAGCAGAAATTCAAGGCGAACGAGAACAAGCCGGTCATGACAGAGTAATAACTACATGAATATGTAGGGGTTCCAGATCATATTGCAGTCAGAGTTCGAATTGCTTTAGTAGAACAAGTTTGCATCTTCCTTGTATGATTTTATTGAACATTCTGCCATTGAAGCCTTTGAGCTTGCTTGCAATGGGCAAGTTTATTTCTAAGTTCGCATTGAGTCAGCCTGCCCGGCAAAGAGTAACAATTCTGAATCTTTGTTATTGAAGCCAGAAGGCATGATATAATGCAGCACCTCTTTCCTTTTCTATGATTTTATCTGTTGGCCAAAACCTTTTATCAATTTATGAGTGTTCTTATTACTGGAAAATGCTTTGATAGTACGGTTGATGGATGATGAAGCAAAGTTTTTAATGTCTTTAATGATTATTCATGGGGTCGGTGGATGACTAGAGAAAGAATGATAATTGGGGGATTCAATCCTTTCCTTTCCTTTTTTTTCCTTTCCTTTCCTTTCCTTTTTGACTGTTGATTGAACACAGGACAAGCAGGAACATAATTGTGTAACATTCGCATTGGACAAATAATGCAAATGGAGGAGAATCCTTCTTTCTTGGGTGATGGGAACACATTTCAACATTGTCAACCATGAGGGGCCCAACCTTGGCAAAGCATCCGAAGCACCATTATTGCAGGACACAAGCATCGTAAGTAACAATATTTAATTGCAGAGAAACTTCCCCTCGTGACTTTAGAACTTTACTTTTCTTGTCTGTATTTCTCTTATTGAATTAAATAGTTGTGTCTACATATAAAGGGGATAGAAAAGCATCCATTAGGAGGGGTAAAAGCAGAAATCCTCTTCAATTTGTAGAACTTTTCTTTTACCTCTTTGGCTCTTTTCCCATTCATGGAAGGCTGAAATGGGCTACAAGGACATGCCGCTGATGCAAAGATGCACACTCGAGTAGCCATAATCAGTAGCTGTATGATCATGATGTTCCTTTTATAGACCTCAAAAGTCCTATTCCCACAATCCATCCTTATTTCCTTTAGGATTTGCTTTAGGCTGTTAATTATAGTGGATAAACCCAATAATAAGAACTTAGATTTAGTGTTTAGGTCGGAGGAATGTTCTTGGATTGAGTCCATGCGTGGAGATTTGAACTTCTGATTTCAATTAGAGGACTACACACCTTTACTGTCGAGCTACGCTCATGTTAGCAATTTTGTTAGATGCAGTTTGTCGACCCGGAAGTATGTGCAAATTTATTAAGATTCCATGGCCGTAATTTTTTTTTTTAAACCAAGTTTGACATTCAGGTTAAAAAATGAGAGATTTATTCTCTTTTTTATCTTGTTTCTGCCACTTTTGTCTAATTTAGATAAGTTGCTCTTCTGTGGACAGTTCCTAACCAGGGCTGATGTCCACAAACGTGCCCCATTTTTGCCTTTGCAAGTCAGACCTTTTCTCTCTTTCTGTTCCTTTCGTCGTTTTTTTTCCTCAAAGGTCTTTTTTTTTTTCTTTTTCTTTTTTCTACCCTTTCTAAAATCCAAATCGACTTGTGAACAACTTCAAATCTAAATTCAATCAATCTAAATGTTGCTCATTCAGTTGTCATTCAGTAATATCAAGATCAATCAAAATTATAAAGTTGGAAGCCAACATACATAATGGTTAAGGCATATATATTCACCAAAAAAGGCGATGGATTCAAATTCTCATTTCCACATGTTATATTGAAAAAAGCTGTGAAGTTGTAAACTCGTCTAAATAGCAATTTCTGCTTCATTTGCATCAATGGAATAGGGTTAATTTCCTGAAAAAAAAGGGAATAGGGTTAGAGCTCCAAGAATTTTTTATTTGAGTTCAACGGTGGTAGCATTCAACAATCAATTTTTGGGATGGTAATAAGTTTTTCTTTATCTATTAAGTTAGGTTCAGATTAACTATTTCAAGAATTACGTTTCTTATATTGGTTCATAATTTTTGCTAAATTGATCTTTATGCTTTTTTTTCCTCCTCCGAGAGGACTCAAATGGAATAATATTAATATATATTGTAATGAAATTGTGATTAAATATGGGTTGTTAGAAGCTAAAAATAAATTTCATGTTTCAATTAGCTAATATGTAATGATGAAAAGGCTAAAAGTGTAGGGTTGGTGGTTATGGCAAGTGCTATAAAGTTAATTCAACAAACAAAGGTTAAAATTACTACTAATTGAATATGTTAATTTTACTTTTTGCATTAAAGTTGGAAGACATATCTTATCAACTTTAAAAGGGAGAGAACAAATATGGCATGATATTTGTTGCTATATGCTAAATATTTGGGTATGGGATTTGAATAATCATAGCTTCTACTTCTACTATGAACTAAATTCTTCTTAATTTAAAAGTTTACAATCATGGCACAATTTCAGCCGTATATTATGAAATAAAGTGTAGAAATTTAAGTCTATAGATTTATTTTTCAATATGTTTATATTTATATTTATAACCATGGTAAGAAGTGAGCTCATTCTTATAGGTACAATTTTATGTCCGAGTTTTTTCCTTTTTTTTTTTTTTGAATCTATATTAAAACTCACACCTTCAATCCAATAAGAAATAGTATTAGAAAGTACGTAAAACACTATTATTGATGTGAAGTCTATTCTATTATATCATTTTCACATAATAACGTTACTTTCTACTTAATCACCATGAATGACATCAAAAATCACCCAAAACAAAAAAAGGACAGGAAAAGAAAAACGAACATCTTATATCTTCCCTACCAATCTATATAAGTTAGCATATTTAGGTTTGATAATGTTTATCTTTCTTGTTTCTAGTTTCTTCTTTTTTAATCAAGAAAAAATAATTGTGTTTGATTTGATTTGATTTTTTTTTCTGTCTTGTTCTTACTCCTTTATTGCAAAGAGAAACATGGTAACAATTTCCCATTTCTTGTTATCTAAAAATTTTAAATTAAAAATGTAAAAGCTTTTTAGGAAAATTAAAATTTCAAGCTTCAAATGAAAAATTTAAATATTTATATTATATTTATAATGAGAAGCCAACATTAATAAAATAATGTTTTTAACTATCATTTGAAAAGAATCTGAAACATGAAAAAGAAATGATTTTGTTCCTTCCAAAAATTTTACACAATTTTGAAAACGTTTCTTAGGAATGAAAAACAAGAAATAAAGCGGATGGTAATGTTACTCAAAATTGAAATAATAAACAAAACATAAACGTTAACAAATAGACTTTTAACTTCCACACATTTATTTTTCATCGAGTAAAATTAGTCAATTTTTTGTTAGTACAACACATGGGGTGATGATCCAAATTCTAAATCATGAAATAGAAACTAATAAATTAAAACCTATAGAATAGAAAAATACCCATGTGATGCAAATTGAAAAGGTTGGAAATTTCATCAAAATTAAACATGCAAAATCAATTAAGATAATAACGAGAGAATGAAAGAAGAAGAAAAAAATGGTAAATAATAATAATAATAATAATAAGGTAGTTGGTTAGAACAATTTAGAAATAGGCAAACAAAAAGTTTCCATAGTCTGCCTTTTCGCTTCCATTGTTAGTTTCTCTCTCTGTGTTTCAGTCTGTTTCCTTTATTCACGCCGCTCTCTCTCCCAATTTCTCACTCTTCTTCCATCCGCCATTGTTATAGAGCTTCACGAACACACAGCAAGAAGAAGAAGAACAACAAATACAACAATGTCTGAATTCTCCATCTCCAACAACTTCTTCCGCTTCTGCTTCTTCCTCCTCTCTCACCCTCTCTACTTCTCCTACTTCGTCTTCTTCTTCCCTTACCTTCTCAAGCTTCTCTCATTTCTCTCTCCCCTCTTCGTCACCACCTTCCTCCTCCTCTCCGCCTTCCTCACTCTCGCCGCATTCTCTTCCTCCGATCGTCAATCGCCGGATTCCAAGATGGGGCTTCTTGCCACCACTTATCAGATTGTTTTCGACGGTTTGCGCCCTAGAACACCCGACGAAGTCGACGAGTTTCGCTTTCGCCCTCTGGAGGAGGAGCTTGAGGCTTATAACATCGTGTTCGAGACGTATACTTTTGGAATTGGAACTGAGGCTGAGGAGAATCCGTACGGTGGCGGTCACGCTGATGTTCCGGAGGTGGAGGTGAAAGTCGATTGCGAAGAACCGGTGGTGAATTTTCCCGAGACGATCAAGATTCTCCCGGAAAATCCCGTGCCCTACGAGAAAACGGAAGAGAAGGAGATTATCGAAGATTTGAGAAAGGAACTGAGGGAAGATTCGGGGGAAAACGAGGAAATGATCGGAAAACAACCGACGGATCAAGATTCGTCGATTTCGTCAAGATCGGAATCGAGTCCGTGGAGTTCGCCGGGGAGTTTCGGAAGAGAGTACAGTTCGCTGGGAAGCTACGGATCGATGAGGAAGGAGAAGGAATGGAGAAGAACGCTGGCGTGTAAGCTGTTCGAAGAGCGGCACAACGCGGAGGGAAGCGAGGGGATGGATTCACTGTGGGAGACATACGAGAAGAGCGAATCGAAGCAATCGCAGAAAACAGAGAATCAGAAACAGAAACAGAAACTCAGTAAGGCGAAAAGAGGGAAGAAATTTCAGGAGGAAGAAGATGAAGATGGAGATGAGGGCCAACTCTGCTGCTTACAGGCGCTGAAATTCTCGGCGGGGAAGATGAATTTGGGGATGGGGAGGCCGAATCTGGTGAAGATGTCGAAAGCTTTTAAGGGATTTGGATGGCTGAACAGACATGGCAGTAGAAAGGCTTTGATCCATTGAACCATTGTTTCTTCTTGTTCTTGATTCTACACTGTTAATGGCGGCTTCTTCTTCTTCTTCTTCTTCTTCTTCTTCTTCTTCTTCTCTGGTTCTCTCTTTGATTCAATCTACTATTCAAATAGTGAAGGTAAATAGTTTTGTTTAATCTTTGAATGGTTGCTAATTGGAGATCTAACAGTTCTAATTTTGTTTGTCAATCGTCTTTTATGGGTCTTGTTTTTTGTTGTTTGGAATTGCTCCCAATAAATTTTGGTTAAGTGAGGTTAAATTAATAGAATGTACATTTGTCTTTAAGCTTATTAATTTTGTTTTTGTCATCTATAGGGAATTGTTACAACTGCTTTAAATTTGCTTGTTTGTCTTAGGAAACTTGATTAGTGGCTTGGAGCTAAGGCTATTTACCCACAAGAAAAAGAAAGTTAAAAATTTTGGTTCAGTTTTGATTTGTTATTTATTAAAAAGTTTGTCTACTCGTTTCATTGTTAGCTGAGTAGGTCACAATTAAATAACATTGGAGTATATAAGAATAAGTGCTCACTCATGTTTTTCTCTTTAGAATTATGGTTGGGTTGCGGGATATTTGGGGTTGAAGGATTTATTGGTCATGTGGTAGACATAGTATGAATGATCATCCCACCGATGGGGATCCATCGTTCTAAATTGTCTATCGACTTGTTTTACTGTTATTTGACTAACAAAAATATGACACGGTGGTTTAGGTGGTTGGTGATTTTATTTTGTTGATGTGACAAAAAAATATTAATTTAATATTTTGTTTTTTAGATTGAAAAAAGATAACGAAAAGTAAAAAAAGAATAATTCCATTGTTACTATTTGAATGTCAAATTTACCATAATATTGTCTTTTCTTTTAACTAATAAAAAAAGCTAAAGCAAAGATTTGTTGAATCTTGAAAGGTTTCTAACTAGAATCAACCTTTAATTTCCTTTCCATCTTTCACTTTGACTTTATTAACACCTTCCACCGGAATTCACTCATATGTAAAATAAAATTAATTACAATTGAAGTGAAACTTTAGTGTTTTTTTTTCCCGGTACATTTCAATCATATTCTACTCTCTAAATGCCTCAGCTCAGTTGCTGATATTTTAAAAATAGACATTTTAAAAGTTGAGACATCAAAATAAAATAATTATAATTTTTACCATTTTTGTAAAATTTTAATCAAATAAAATGGTTAAGTACTAGTCTATTTTTAACATCCAAAAGTGTCTATAATCTCAAATATTGGTCAATTTAAAGGAAACTTATATAAATTATCAATTTCACCGTACAAAAAAAGAAAGTTTTAATTTGGACTAGATTGTAGAGGATCCTTTGATTCTCTTCCTCTCTCCCTCCTCTCGTAGCAATAGAGTCTCATACCTCCTCTCTCGGTATTTTTCTCCCACCCTCCACCAAAGTGTCAACGGAGACAATGAAAAATATCAAGTTTCGACACAGATTCAGAATGTCGTTGGGTTCGTGATGTTGCCGCGTCGCACCCCACTAATCGTGCGGAAGAGGATAGCAGCCATCAGAGTTTCACCATGCATTGTGCGGATATGCATGAGAGTTGACTCGTCACTCGTTGATTCGTCAATTATAGGAGCTATCGTTTAGATATGATCTTCACATTTACAGATTCACGCAACTGGAGAACTTGATGTCGTAGTTGTAAGACTGGAAAAACTAATGGATCGTTACAAAAGTGAATTAAGTAATCAGAAAAATCAATGAGCCGTGGAAAATAAATTTTGGTGATTAAAATCTAAAATAATGAGAACAATGGAATTGGATATACTTTATACATTTGTTGAATACTTTATCAAAATATAGACATTTAATAATAATTAAAGAAAAGTAGCCTTAAATGATCATAAATCATTTAAGAAAAATAATATTTTAAAATGATTTAATAAATATGATTAGATTGTATTAATTGAGGGTAATTTAGGGAAAAAGGAAATTTAATTCAAACCTCCAAATCTATACGTGTAAATCTTTGAAAATAATGTATATTTATGAAATATCATATATCCAATAATGACGCGGAAAAATTTCTATTAATAAAAACGTTATGGGCTTTTAGCGATTTCATACCGGCCCATGAACGTCGATTACGAGCCCACAAAGTTGGGGATGGAGAACCAAAGCGTAGACTGGAGAAAGGGGGAGAGAGGTCAAGGCGCCCGCGCGGGAGGTTCGATTTCCCGAGAGAAGAAGACGATCGAGAGGGACAAATCCAGAAGAAGAACGAGAACCACAAACAGAAACTGAAGAATTGACGAAGATCGTGCGAAATAAGAGGTTGCTACGAAGCAGAATCGAAACGGTGTCTGAGGGTGAATCGAAGTCCAACTCTGCAGTTTGCTCTTCAGAGGCAAAAAAATGTAAGAATCTTTTCTTGACTACTCGACTACTCGACTCAATTATGTCTTATTGGTTACGGTGCATCGGTTTTGATTCTCGTTTCCAATTTTGGTGGTATTTTGCGTTGTTCCTGTCTTTTTCTAATTTCGTTTTTGTTTTGGAATGAGATCGGGGCAAGTAAATGAAAATTGCGTCTCGTTTTTACTGTAGTTTTCTTATATGTTCCGCAAGGCCGGCGGTTTGAGAATTGATATTGACGTTGACGAACTCCTTTCTGTTCTTCTTCCCCTTCTTTTGGTGAATTTTTCTCAGAAGTTTGAAACGACGCCATTGTCTGCTTCTCTGGAGTAATTTAGCGAAACCTTTGAATGGAAGAGGCGAAAGAAATTTTGAAGGATAACAGGATCGAAGATGTCAGTTGGCTGTGTTCGCTATCTGAATCGGAGCTTGTAAGTTCATGTGGAACTATGCTTACTCTTTTTAACTGCCGAGCACTCTTATTTCTCACTACGATTACGATTGCATTACTCATTGACTAATTGTATACTTAGCTTTGCTTACAAAAATTGAGCATTCTTCATGTGCCAGTCAATTAGATATGCTGATTCCTATTTCTGTCAAATTTTTTTTCTATGAATTTTGTTGGAAACTATTAATATCTTCTTATTGAATTTGAATTGATACGCTGATTTTCATGGGCTTTCTTGTCTCAGATATTGATATATGGGATGGAAATCTTCTACTGCCGTTCTTAGGTTATGTTTGCTAACTCTGAATTATAATGTACATCGCAGGACATGCTAATTAGCATTAAAATGCTAGTTCTCCAACGTGCAAAAATGATTGGCCATGAAGCTCTTGCTGAGAAATTTGATCTGAAGACACTACGTGCTATTGGTATTTTTGCTTTCTATATGTTGAATTTCTTCTGTTTATATTACCTTGCTATCATATCTTTGTTTAGAATGTCAATTTGAACTCTCTATCTCTCTGTGTGTCTAGCATGCATTATCGTGCCGTCACTGTGTTGCTTTATTTGTATAGAATGAATATTGAAATTTCTGGCGTGCTGTATGTATGTAGGGTTTGCCTTGATGGAACATCTTAAAGGACAACTTAGGGCGTCAGATGTTCCAGATCAGTCTCAGTCTGCTGCCTTAAATGGATGCAACTTATTAGACTGCAGTCTTGAGAAGATTTTGTCAATTGATGAGATAATGGCAAGTGTTTGTTCTGACAGAAGGAAGAAACCTGGAAAAAGGTTGGTAAAAACTACAAGTGGCTGTTGTTGTATTGTGACCTTATTCTTGGAAAAATAGCGAAATCCTCATATTGTTGTTACCTTGTTATCTTGTTGCTTCTTTTTTATTGAAAAATAAACTTCTGTTGGGCAACTACATTAACCTTGTGGTTTTCTTAGAGCCTATAATTCGTATAAATTTTCATGAAAGCACTAATGCATTTGATGAAAATTAATTAGATGACGTTTGTTCTTAATAACTTGAACACCAGAATGGGAGGAAGTTCTTATGTGTTCTCCTTTCTCGCAGAAAGGGAGTTTCCTTTGGCAGGCAGGGTTCTTTGGGATTATGTGGGGGATTTGGTTGGAAAGAAACAATAGAATATTTAAGGGTGGAAAGAGAGTGGGAGTCTGTTTGGGATCTCATTTTAATGTTTCTTTATGGGGTTTGTTTCGAAGTTATTTTGTAATTATCAGTTAGGTCATATTCTTTTGGATTGGAAGTCCTTTCTCTAATCCGACTTCCTTCTTCAGGCTATGTTTTTGTATGCCCTTTTGTGTCTTTCTTGTTTTCATTTTAATCAATGAAAAGTTCAGTTTCTTATAAAAAAAAAACTTGAACACCAGAATGGATGTTCAACTTATTAATCTTTCATTCTTTAGTAAAGCTGATTTCTTTTCATTCCAAGTTCCAGAATTTCAGCCCTAGACAGGAAGTTGGACAGAAGAACTTTCTAACCGTCGACCTTTTTTTTCTCTTGGTGCCTTGAGCGATTGGGTTCATTCAATGCTATCAGTCAAATTCTTTGCTTTAATGCTGAGTTTTTTGGAAGATGTATGTGTTTAGTACCATATTATTGTTCTTTTAGATAGGATCCATTTCCCAATTTGTATTGCCAACTTTTGAACTCATTATATCTCTCTCAGCTTTTTTTACCATCTCCCTCTCCTTCCTATTTCTAGGCCGCGACAAAAGGCTGATTCCAGACAGAAGAACGAGAAGTTGTGAATTATAAGACACTAGAAGTAGAAACAGATTCGTGTAGGTTGTCTCAACTCTTGCCGACTTGTCGGCACAATGCAGCTTTCCACGTTGCAAGAATTGGCGGTAATCTTCACAATAGCTATGGTCATAACGAAGAATTTTGTTAGCTTTGATCGCCAGTGAGTGTTATGGCATCAAATTGTAGTCTATCATGGCGTCAATCTGTAATCAGGCTCCGCAAAAGTTTTGTTTATAGATTTTTCCTTGTTCCCGTACTCTTAAAAGATTATCTATTTTTTCAATTTAGTTGATCTAGGGAGATACCTCCCTGCAAGCCATTGTAATAGTATACGAAGCAAAGGAACCATTATGAACAATGTTACGATTTCATTAATTGTTAGAGAGCCAGATCTTATCTTTATGAACCTCTTGGCTATTCAATTCCTATGAGTTTCTACTTCTGATAGATTTCAAGGAAGTTTCAGTTACTAATATCCTTGACAGAGCTTAGGTTTATGAAAATTAATGATCTTCATGCTGGAGCAGTGGTAAAAATTGGGCTGAAAATTTGTATCTCATATTAGTATATTATCTCTCTCTTATTCCTAGAGCTGCAATGTTTTGAAGCATGTGCATAAAGGCTTTTTGGCGAAGAATCCAGCAGTGCTAATGTTATATACATTACCTCCTGTCATAATTAGTTGTGAAATGTTACTCATAAAGTAGATTTTGCTAATTGATTACTGCAAATAATAGTTTCACAAGATTTATTTTACTGGTATTGAATTTCACCCCCAAAAGAACAGTAAATAACATGCCTATTCTTGCCTTTTGTTTCAACATACCAGTAGCAGTGGAATTAGTCTATGGACAAAAAGAAAGAAAAGAGAGATGGGAGGAAAAGCAGGTTAGACTTTGAAGCTTGTTGTGATGAGCGTATTAACTCTATATTGATGCAATTTGAAAATGTCATCTAAAATAAAGGCACAAAACCATAACATGAGGGGCTTGTTGTAGCTCTCCTCAATCCCCATGGCTCAATACCAAGAAAAAAAATGTTAAAAGTTGTAAAGATCTGATCACATGTTATGCTTTCATCTGATTGCAGATGGGATTACATTAGTTGGGAGAACAGTAATGTGTCTCAAAGGGTGCGAAACTTCAGCGCCCCCGGCGTGCTTCACGAACTCGGCTGGTGCAAAGGATTCTCCATGGCAGACGCATAAAATACTGACCTCCAAGTTGGAGTATTTGTACAAGAAGCCAGTGATGGTTTTCCCATTCGGACCGACACCGGTCGTCGAAACGCAGGGCATTTGCTGAAGGCTTGGGATGTTGCGGGTTTGAATCTGAGGCTTCGGAGGTTTCCCATTCTCCATATTTCTGTTTTTGAGTGACATTGGGGGAGACGACTTTAGGGAACTCGAAACAGGTTTGGTTGATGGCTCCACCACCTCATCATCTTTGTTTGATGCGATGGGTTCTTTCTTGATTGTTGTTCTTACGCCGCTTTTGGAGACATGGGACTGAACAGATTTTTCTGGACATTGTGTTCTGTTGTCAACACAAGGATCTGGTTTAACAAGATCTGAGGAAGGGCTATCGTTCTTAGGATCATTCGGGTTCGGCTGAGTCATTTGGTGTCCGTCTGATGAGGAATTACTTGAATTGCGCCGGGTATAGCTGCTGCTGTCACCTCCTGAAAATATGAACAGAAACTTAAGATTTCAATTCTGAAAAAGATGAGCCATGTATTGCAGTTTACAGGTGAATGAATTGTTGCCCGATAGAATACTTGAATCAGAGAAAGAGATGATGATCAAAAGGGAATGAATCCCAAAATCAGAAAATCGAAGCATACAGGTTTTTTGTTTCTAATCTTTCAGAATGAATTGAGCGGCAGAAGATCTCGAAGAATAGAAGAAGTACCTTCATGAGACGAAGAGCTGTGATAATGATCAGAAATGACAGAGGAACTACAGACAGAGGATCCACTAGAACCAGAAGCAGATTTTGTACTCTTGCTCCAGCTCTGGCATCCATTAGACAAAGCAGCATCAGCAACATTTTGATTCGTCTGAAACGGCCCGAAGCTGCGGCAGGGCACCGGGTGATGGTCGGCACCAGCGGCGGCGGCGGACCAGTAGGGCACCACGCAGGGAAACGCATAGCCATTGAGAAAGGGGACGTAGTAGGTGTAGGGCATTTGGAGCGGAGGATGATCCACATTGCATTGAGAATGAGATCCTAAAGCTGCAGCTTCTTGTTTCCCTTTCTTGAATGGCGGATTCTGAGGTTGTTGTTGTTGTGCTCTCCGGTGGCGCTTCTCCTCCCGCTTCCTCTTGGCCTCCCGCCGCCGCACCGCCTGGATCTCGCCTCTCGCCTTCGCATCGGTAACTCCGCTCTCTTCATCTCCGTCGCTAATCAACGTCAACGAAGAACCAGAAGTCGTCGTCTCCGGTAACCTTCTCAAACTTCCGCCGATCGACAAACCTAAATCCAGCTCCATGTCGCCGTCGTGGTGTCTCATCTGCCTGCACAAGTACAATATTCTTTTAACTTTTTTTTTCTTTGGCTTTGGATTTCTCCGTGTTGTGTTGGGTTGGAAGTTGGAGCTGTGTTATATTATTATATGGATTGCAATTCGTACAGTGATTCTCGGGAGAGAGAGAAAAATTGGAGACGTGGCGGCAGCAGAGGCGATAAAACCGACGGTGCCTCGTACACGTAGGAGAGGATAAATCCCATAGATATTTTTAGCGCAACCGAAGCCCACGCTTTCGCCACCAATCTTGATTCTCACCACAATTTAGATACCTCTTAATAAATTTTAAGTTTGGTTCTTAAAAGGATTATTCATTTTTAATATACTCTCGAAATTTATTTAATACCTTCTTCCACGTGGCGCTTCCCTACTGCACCCTTTCACGTGGGATTATGGCGACACGCTTGAGAGGTTAGGTTACGACACGTGGGATCTGCATGAAGGAGTGCCGGAATGACACGTAGGGAATTTTGAGCGGGAAAACAGCTGTCTGACAGGCTGGCGAGGCCTGACACGTGGTGGGGAGATCTTGCCATCCCCACAAATCTCTGCGGTCTTTTGCCGCGCGACCAGGCGACCGACGGCGGGGGGACACGTGTTCGTCAGTCTTGATGTGGGGCCGGCTTCGGGGACCAGGAAGACGACACGTGGAGAAATTACAGCTAAGGCGTAAACTTTTTTGAAGGGATGCATTTTTGCATGGCGACGTCACGCGGCGACGTTGTCGGACACGTGGGTTGAGTTGTTTGGATAAGACGGTAAGTACGGCAATGAATAATTCTGTGGGCCCCGTAGAATAATCTCATTTGTACCTTTTCCGTGCCACGTGTCGCCATATGAAACTTACCGAATCAACGGTGCTGGAGTTGCCACGTCAATATTATCCATCGGCCATATGGTTGAAATTCAAACATCTAATCTCAATTGCTCAAGTTATAATATTTTTAGTTTTAGACCTTACCTAAAAACTTAATTGTCTCGTTTAGTTAAAATTAAAATTACGAAAACTAAAATAGTCTCTTCCGAAAAACTTGGAACCGTAAAAATATAAAGACAAAAAAAATAAACATACTCAAAAACTAAACATGATTTAAACTTTATCTTCTAAAATTTTATTGAAATCTTTATATGTTTAAATATTACTTAAATTCATGACCTTTTATCCATTTTCTAATTTAGAAGTTTAATATTAGTTTTTTTTAAAAAATTTAAATAAACCCTTTATTAATAAAATAACTAAACTGCCTCGTAAGTGTCTTTGAACTAGTGTTGACTTTAAAATCTTAATATTAGTTATCAAAATTTCATTCGATTTCATCTTTTACAAAGTTTATCTTCAATGACTTATCATTACACGTAGGTGAGATTTGAAACAAATGTCAATGAGGAAGTAATAGAGATGACGAAGAAAAGGATAGATTAATGAAGTTTAACAAGATACCAAGAATGTAGCTACAAAAGAAAACTTTGCACCACAAGGAAAATCCAGAATCAAAATTCATACCTTTCATATAGTATGTCAAATTTGGAACATCCAAGACCATTTCTATATTTTCTAGAGAAAAATGAGATTCTAAATAGGCATCCTCAATTTTCCTTGCATGAAACTGCAATTCAAAATCATAAAATAGAATTACAAAACAGATTTAATTTGAGAGATTGATGATTTTGAAAATGTTAAAATACTATTTTCATCCCCGTTACTTTCAGTTTTACTTTAGTTTGGTCTCGGTACTTTTAACATTTTGATTCAGTTTAATCCATGCACTTCCAAAATGTTCATTTTGATAACTTTTCAAAAGTAAAAGATCAAAACGAACATTTCAAAAATACAGAAGCTAAAATAAACCAAAATGTTCTCAAAAGTACAGAGACCAAAATGACATTTTGAAACTAAAATGAACTAAAGTAAAGAGATCAAAATAGTATTTTTAACCTTTTACAAATTTGAATGAAGTTGGGAAGAAGCAAATGGTAAGAATTTGTTTTACCTCTTTATGTAATAGTAACAAAAATCGGCCAAGATGAAGGTTTGAATCATTTCTGCTATGAAAGCTGTCATGAACCAAAAATAACCATTGCCAACCAATAACAAATATCGCCCACGAGTCTCGAAAACCTAAACATCAATCGAAATAATGATACACTTGTGAATAATATTTTAGTTTTTGTTTTGAAATTAGGTAAAAGTACGAGAGTGTATTATTAGAGAAATTGTGAGCAAACGAATATAATTTTCAAAACTAAAATTCTAAAAACAAAATAGTTATCGAAAGCAAAGTTAAGTTATGGAAAAATCCAGCAGAAATACAAAACAAAACATTAACAAAAGGAATGTCATTAAAAAAGAACTAAAAACAAAATTAGCTATTGAATTCCATCCGAAAAAGGTGATTGGGATTTACAAACCTGAATGACCCAATGAGCAAAAGCTAGGAATCTTGAAATCCCCAAAGCAAACACATAATGAGCAGTGAAAGGTTCTATCATCTGCCAAAACAGAAGAATATATATATATATGATCAATAAACCAACAAGTTTTGATGAATCTCAAATCATAGAAAAGAAAGCAAAAGAAAAAGAAAAAGATTGAGGGGAGGAGAAGAGAATATGGAAAAACCTTGGCATTCTGCATCATTAGAAGTTGAGGCAACACTGAAAAAGATTCTACATATACACCAAATGCCCACAACACACGAACCAAATGATTGTGGTGTGCGTGGGGAAATATCACCATAGAAAGCACCATGGAAGGAACAACCTATATATTTGGAACAATCACACAATAAATCCTTAAGTGTAGGAGCAAATTTAATCTTTCCCGTCTATTTTCAATCCCCTTCCACCAATAAATCCAAGAGCTTAAATTGATGGATTACGAAAAATTTAATTCTTTATCAATGGTTTAAGACTCTCCCCTCACTTGTGATTAGAAAATTTGTACAAGCTAATAAGTCCTACAAAGACCATTTGATATCGCCAAAGGCTGTTGATCAACCCGTTGTGTTGTAATGTCCAATGGTTGGGGAACCCGACGACATTCTAAACAAAGAGTGACTTATTATGTCACAAAATTCCCATGTTCCCTTTTTTTATGAGACTAACCGTAATGAGACTGTTACAAATAAGTTGAAGTTGTTTTTTAATTTGTCTAGTTGCTTCACGTTCGATAGTAGTGGCCTACAAGGTTTGACAAGACCCTACTACATTTAGTTGTCAAGAAAACTCGTAGGATATTAAATCCTAGGTAGGTGGCTATTATGGTTTGAACTAATTCCCTCTGAGCATTTTTCTTTTACATTGGCCTTTATTGATCACTAGGCCAACCAATGATATTTTTTTTTTAACTAAAAAAACTACTTCTTTAAAGTCTATGGACCAATATTTGAAAGGTTAATGACCAAAATGAAATGGTCTTAAAAGCTCAAAGACGAGATTTAAACCGTTTGTTTATTGTTTCATCCTTAATGTGATACTACAATACATGGCCATGCCACCCTAGCTTATTCTTGTCAAGTAACGATAGATTCAGAGAGAGAACAAAGAAATGCAATTAGAAAGAAGAGAAATGGACGAGTTACCACATAATACAAATGGAAGTTGTCGAAGGCTTTGGCATAGGTATTCTTCAACTTGTAGCGAATCATGTAGATAACCCATATGGTGGAGACGAGGGTAATGAAGTCCAAAATTGTGTAAATGTCAATATCCATGATTGTCCCACACACCAATCTTACTCCAAGGAATAAAGCTGTGAGTTCTTGAGATTTTGATGACAGACCTGATTTCATTACCAATAACACCCACGTAAGAAACAAATACAGTGCATAACATGAATCAAAATTCTGATTTTAGTTTAGAAATTTAGCTTAGAATTCAAAAATATTTTTAATGAGATGAAAAATCCAACAAAGCAATGGTGAGTAAACAAGTTTAAAGAAAAAAAAATCCATAAAACAAGGCCTAAAACGTTGGAGAAAAAAATTAGGTTAAAAAATAAATTCAATTTAGTCCCTGAATTTTATTTTGTAACAATTTACTCTATGTACTTTCAAATTGGTAACATTTTACTGTTTTAGTTCGTAAAAATTTAGTATGTAATAATTTAGCTCCTATAGTTTAAAGTTTGTAACAATTAAGTTTCTTCGATGAAATTGTTTGCTAAGTTTCTTATATATTTATATTAATAAATAAATGAGAGACCAAATGTGATTATAAAAATAGATATTTTTCACAATAGAACTAAATTATTACAAATTTAAAAGTATATGACTAAATTCTTACGTACTAAATTGTTATCCAACAATTTAAAAGTAGAATAACTAAATCTTTATAAATTAAATTTTAAGACTAAATTGTTAGTTTAACCAAAATGAGATTAAATATACTTTTTAACCAAATATTTATTGGTTTTATCAAATTTCATGAAACATGGATATAGTGAATGAGTGGAGTAATTTTCAGATGCATTGGTTTCTCAATTGATTAATGACGTTTTTAAATTCTAATTTCTAATATTTTTTTTGCGTTTTGTCTGAATGCATTTCTTGAAAATATCATGAAGCTTCTTTCCTAACAAAACTTGAATATGTAAAATTAGAGTTATGATTCACCATATTGAATCATAAACAGTGAGTAAAGAAAAATAACATAAACAAATATTATTATTATTATTATTTATTATATTATAAAAGCTAAATAATCATGAAAAAAATAATAAAGTAAAAAATCAGTTGAAAAATTAGTACCAATTTTTGGCGGCATTTTCAGAGAGGGAAAAGAAATTAAAAAATATTGACCCCAAAATTTAAATAAATAATAAAACGCAGAGAGAGAGAGGACTCGCCGGAGCAGGTTTTATGAGTGGTGAGCTTGTAAGCAAGGACAAGGAGACCGGCGGCGTGGCTGGATTCACCGGCGATGAAGACATAGTTATGATTCTTAACAGTGAGCTTCAGAATCACGAGCGCAAACATCGCTGCGGCCGCCGCAAGAGCTATCTTCGCCGCCGTGGATCGTCTCCTGAGCCACTCGACCGCCGCCTTGTTCATCCTTCTCCTAATCGACCGCTTCTTCGATCCATCGCCGTCGCTCGAGATCGGAGCCCTAGCGGAGCTGAAATTGACCGGATACGAACGTAACGCATCCATCTACAGAGCGATTGAGAAATTGAGAGAGAGAGAGAGAGAGAGAGAGGCGTTTTCGAGAGGGAAATTTGGGGGAAAATGGGGGACGACTGGTGAAGGGAATCTAAACATTTTTGTGAAGGCATTGAAACGGTTACCATTTATGGAGAGGATATTTAAGGAGGCCGAATCAATGAATTGTAAAATCCAGACCTCTCCGAGATTTTGATTTTCTCCTCCGATTTGACCCCATTCACTGCTCTGCTCGCCGGAGTTTCGAATCGCCTTCCGCCGCTTCCCAGTTTCCCTCTTTTGAAATATAAACAAATATTCAAACATTTTATTGCATTTTCTGGTTTATTTTAATTGTTGCATTTTTTTAAATGTGTACCGAAATTATTGCATTTTGTTGTCAAATTTTATTTTCAAATGTTAATTTATTTTTTTCGCCCATCTACTCTCATACTTTTAAATTTATAAAAATTTAATCTTTTTTTAGTGCAATAAATATAAGGACGAAGGATTGAACTTTCGACTCTTAAAAAGTTAGCAAAATGTCTTAACTTCTAAACTATATTTATTTTGACTGTAACAATTTTTTTCTTTTTTCAAAATGACTATAACAATTTAGTTATTGTAGTTTAAAGTTTTTAATGATTTAGTTTATATGGTCAAAAATGTCATTAAAGTTTAATAGAGTTTCTTGTATACGTAGATTGGTAAATAACTTATGAAGAACTAAATATTTATAATAAATTATAAATACTAAATCGTTATATAATAAACCTTGATACTTAATTTTGACATACGGACTAAATTGTTACTAATTTTAAATTATAAAGACTAAATTATTACGTACAATTTCAACTGTTACAAATTAAAATCGAGAGTCTTCAATCTTTGTTTTAATTAAAATTTAGAACCAAATATGTTTTTTTTAAATTCTCTTAAATATCCCCTTTTTGAGACAGACATTTAAAAAATAGCCGTGTGATATATTTTAATTTTTATCATATTCTGTATTTTTATATGTCAGTTTTATCCTTCTGCATATCTCTCTCTCTCTTTTAGAAATTATCCTTCTCCATATCATTTAATGGGATTTTTTAAATAACGTTTTTATTTAAACTTATTTTTAAAATAATGCTGCATTTAATAAAATTACATAGAAAATGCTTATTTTAAAATTAATTTCGAAAATAATATTTTTGAATTTAGTCTCCCACTTGGTTCGTGTCTGCCACTTTTAGTGAAGAGACGACCATAAAGAAAGCGCCAAATCAAGACATGGTCGATCATGTATTGGAATGCATCTTGAGGTCGTTTCTTCACCGGACGGTCTGGATTTTTAAGGAAATAATAAATATTATTGTACATTATATATCAAAAAGTAGAATTTTGCTCGCTATACCAATTAGTGGCCAGTGGACAAAAGTACAGATTTCATCTTTCACTTCTTGAGTTTGAATTTCAGATAATGCCGGTTCATTTCTTTTACTATTAATTAATCAACTTTTCATTATTATTATTTTTATGTTAATGCATTTCCAAAAAAAATATAATTTTTAATAAATTGCATATGCATTTCTTTTTTCTTTTTACCATTAATCTAACTCTTTACTCATTATTATTTTTTCATTAATTATTATTATATCTTTATATTTTATATATTATTTATATAATTTTTAATAAACCGTGTATAAAAATATATGTATATATACATATATAATTATTATAGTTTTTAGTGGATTTGTAATCACGTGAATTATTATATATAATCTTATATACAAAAATTCTCGTGGAGCCTTAATTGATACGTTTCTCATTTTTTATTACGTTTATAATAAAAAAAGTTGATAATTAATAGTAAAAAAAGTTGATAATTAATAGTAAAAAAAAAAGCTTGCATTTTCTAGAGTTCGAACCCATGGAGTGAAGTAAGAAAATTATACTTTCGTCCACTGCGCCACCATTTGCTATAGTAAACGAAAATCTACTTTTTAATATATAATGTATAATAATATTTATTATTTCCTTAAGAATCCAAGTCATCCCGTGAAGAAAGAATCTCGAGATGCATTCCAATACATGGTCGTCAAGAGACAACCATGTCTTGATTTTTTAAAAAAATCAGATGTGGCGCCAATAAAGCGTTACGTCTTTATGGTCGTCTCTGACGACCAACTACTACAAGTGGCATGGTCGTCTCTTGAGGGGACGATCAAGTGTGGGACTAAATTCAAAAACATTATTTTTGTAATTAGTTTCAAAAGCATTTTTTATGTAATTTTATTTAATGCAGCATTATTTTAAAAATAAGGTTAAATAAAAACATTATTTAAAAAAATCCTCATTTAATGACATTAAATATTAATTATTATTTTAAAGCGAAAATTTTGATGGTTTCAAATATGGTATTAATCATGAATTATACTTTGAATCCTCAATTTGTTATATATTTTAATTAACTCTTATGGTATTTTTTTTAATTTAATAATTTGTTATTGTTATTTAACTATATTCCTAATTTTTTTTTCCTAAAAAAACTATATTCCTAATTTCCATTAATGCTTTAAATTGTTTCCCTAACCATCATTTTTCATAATTGTTTTTTTTCATATTTACTATACATCATCTTCAATATCGCATATTGTTTTTTTCTTTTCCTTTTAAAGAATTTCGCACAATATTAATATATAATATATACAATACAATGTTTTTCTTTTATTTTTGTTAGTTTTGAATGATATATATTGAGATTGAGAAATATAGAAATATAAACAATATACAATTTTTTAAAGTTTTTTATAAACGTTTGATAATGAATAATTTATTCATATACGTGATACCTTTTCGTTACCTTAAGAAAGTTAATTTTTACTGTTTAATATACAAAATAATTAATTTTTTTTCAAACAAATCATTAAGTCACTATGTAAATTCTACCTAATATACTTTATTTATATTTGACATATTGTTAATAAATTTTATGTTTATAAAATTATTGTTGGTGCTTAAAGTATATAGCGTTTATGTAGTGAATAAAAAGACGTTGACATGTGTTAAATGTACTTTACTTATGTTTATATCATTGTTGTAGGTGCTTCCCATCAATATGTAGTAAATATCTTTAATCAGAAAGCATTTAGTACAAATGCGGGATACATTTTCACAACTCAATCATGTAGGATGGAATTATCAAAGATTTGACATTTTTGAACTTAGTTTATAACTCACTATAGGCTCAAGAAATAGATAGGAGATATGTACGAACGAGATATACAACAAGAAGAAGAGAGATTGAATAGAGGAACTCTCGAACATTTGGTGATCCCAAGTTATATATAGTATATTGTTTTTGGGTTTATATGTTTTTTGATCGATCCGTTCCATCTTTGTTTATTGATATTTGACATATTTTTCAAATTGGGTATTTAAAAAAAATTGATAAATTTTAGTTAAATTAGAAGTTCAATGCACATCTATGAAAGTTAAAAAATTAAACTTGTTATTTGTATTCTTCTGACTGCACCTATTAACTTTTATCTTCAATTTAACAAGTTTGGAGTGATGATTCAACTTCAATTTAAAAAATTAAATATTTGATATATACACTCAATAAAAAAAATTCTTTAATATATTAAAGTACCTTTTACATGACACTTAGAATTTGTTCGAGAATAATTTTAGAACGAGTGATTTTAACCAAAAAGATATTTAATGATAATTGATTTTGTAAAAGTTATTTTTATATCATTATTTTAACACTTGGTTACACATTATTTCAAGTGTTTTCTATATAATTTAAAGTGATTTTGAAGGATTAATGACACGACCCGTCTAAAAACATCTACTAGTCCTAGAACGAGTCGCGCCAACCACAGGCCCTAATTAACTATAGAATCCATGGTCAACTTCTTCTTCTTAACTCTGACCTAATCTTTGGTTAACAAGCTGAATTGATGTATAATAAAATAATAAACTTTATTGAATAACTATTCTTATATCCATTCTAAACATTCTTTTCCAACAAAGGGTGCTAATAAAACTTTTTACAAACAACCGACAGCTACATACAGAATGTCATGCAACTCTTGAACTATTCTTGGTGGCAAAAGCTTATCTAATTTCTCTTTGAAACCCAGAAACTGCATGGGGCAAACAAATGATAAAGAGTGAGTTGAGATGGTCAGTGAGTGGTTACTCTATTAAACGTTTTGAATATTATCCTTCTTTTGTAAGTGGTTTATTTTAGAGATGTTTTTAGATATGTATTACTATAGAATTTCAAGAAAATATATATTAGGTATGTTTTAGGGTCTATGCTGATGATGAAATAAAATGTGTTTGTTTGATAATTTAGAACTGCTTTATGATTTTAGAGAAATGTTATTTAGAAAGAGATTTCATAAAATGATTTTATAATTTTATGAAATGTTGTTAGAAAGAAAGATTTTAGAAGTGATTTGAGAATAGTTTTCAAACCTTATTGTCATGTGACACCGAACTAGAAAGGAGGGGTACATAAATGAACTAATACTACATCCGAATGAGAGAGATCCTGAGACTATGGAAGAATGGTTAGAAAAGGCTTAAAAGAATTGATATTCATGACCTTTACTAACAATGTGCACTTTCATTTTCCATGACTTAATTATAAGAACTCAAAAGTTAAGTATGCTTGACCAAACATGTGTCGAATCCTGGGCATAAGGTGGTACAATTAATATTTGAAGTTAAAAAAGATAATTTGATAAAAGTTTTAGAGGAAAACAAAAATCTTAGAGAAATAGCTTTAGAGAGCAAGGGACGAAAATTTTAGATATATAAATAAACTAAGATGATAACTAAAAATGTAGAGATATTACTAAAATTTTAGAAAAAAAAAATAGAGAATAAACAAAGTTAAAGATGAACAAAGTTATAGAGGGACAACAATTTTAGAAATATGAAAAATAAGGTGAAACAAAAAGATAAATTTGAAATTTGAGATTTAAAATAATAACCATTTAAAATTAATTTTCTATTTATTTTTTTTTTTTTGACAAAAAATCACTTGATATGACTTCGTGAGTGATTGACCGAATTAAAAGTGATCTTGGATATTTATAAAATCATTCAATAATCATTGTCGAACATGCTATTTGTAGTGATTTCGACATTAAAGATAATTACAGTCAATCACTCCCAAATATATATATTTATATAATTTCAATTTTTTAAATTCATTCCCAATATTTTAAAGAAATGATTGAAGTTTGATTTATTCCATTATTTTAAGATTATCTACGTTATAACGAATCACATAAAAAAACCATTAAAATTTGAACTAAATTTTGAAATTGAAAAGTTAGTTCTACCCCGCGAGAACTTAAACTTTCCTATCAAATAAAGTCTTAGAATTAAAAACATACTTGAAATTACATCACACTTGATAACTCTTTATAGTTAAATGAATGTAGAGATAAGAAATCGAACTTTTGAACTGTACATATCACATGGTAAAATTTATAGTAAAACTAAAAGTTACTCTCTAACCCCAAAAAAAATATATTAAATTTGTGGGATTTGCATTTTTTTCCTTCGAGTTAAAAGAAAAAAAAAATGGTGTTTATTTAGATAGAAAATAAAAGAAAAAAGAAAAAGAGAGAGAGAGAGAAAAACAATGGGAAATTTCTGATTATCCGTACAAAAGATTTAAAGCAAGATGTAGACTTTGGCGTCAAACATCTTTTGCCTGAAATCGTCCCTCTTCTCTTCTCTCTGAAGCAAAAGAGATGGCTCTCTCCTTTGGCTTCTATTTTCTTCCGTTTTCCATAATCTGAACTTCCTCCATCATCTCCCTCATTCGCCCAATCAATCTTCATCAAATCCCACTTGTGCAAGAATCTCTCTTTTCTTTTCTGTTGCCTGACCCGTACAAAACCCACAAAGCTTTCATACAGAATCGCCGTAGATTGTGATGGGGCCGGGCGTGGCCTTGTCTGGCGCGGCAAAACAGGCCGAGCTTCTCAGAAAGGACGGCAACCACTACTTCCAGAAAGGTCGACTCGGAGCCGCCATCGAAGCCTATACCGAGGTCTCTCTCTCTCGCTGCGCGCGCCTGTTTTGGATTGTTGTTTGTGATTACTATTTGGGTTTCATTGGAATTAGCAGATTGAACAATTGATTGTGGGTTCTGTAGATTTTAATCGTCTTTATTGATTTTGGGGTACTTTTGTTGTTTGGCTTTGAAGGCAATTACGCTTTGCCCCAATGTTCCTGTGTATTTGACGAACCGTGCTTTGTGTCATCGCAAGCGGAAGTATGTACGGGCACCTATCCTTGTTCCTTTCAATTCTTTCTCTTAATCTATTTTCCCCCTTCCTGATTGAGGAGAAGAATGAAAACTTCTTCTTGTGGTAACTATACTTGGTTTACCTTTTTTTTTTTAAATGATATTAGTGATTGGAAGAAGGTGGAGGAGGATTGCCGGAGAGCTATTCAGCTTGATACCAATTCTGTCAAGGTATTATTGCTTCCTTGTATTCTAATGCTTTTATCAGTTTGGAAGCACGTCTTCTTACCTTTATAGAAAACATTAGCAGTCACTTTTACCATTTCCATTTACATATTCTAAATCATATTTAAGTGAACAGTGAACACAATAATGAAAATTTTATGCTGATTCCCACTCTTCATTCCTATCAGTTTCATATTGAATTTTTTTATAACCCTCTCCTTGTTGGATGGGCCAATTTAAATTTCCTTTACTTCTATTAAGTCTATAATATCTTTTGTGTCATAGATTCAGAATTTCTCATATGAGCATTTCTGTTTCAAAACTTTGCATTCCGCTCCACTATATTGCCTCTGTCTTGACATTCATATCCAGAAATTTTTTGGTGGTGAAGAAAATGTTGTGATATAGCTGCATAGCGCATGATTCAAATCCTGCTTCCTCCTCCCACCGCCCTACATATTTTCAATTTTCATGCATTTGTCTGATCTTGAAATGTTGATTAACGATAATCCTCCCTTCCTATTTATTTTTTATTTTTTATGGTTTCCCTCTTGATTTCCTTGTTTTTCATATTTGTTGGCAATTTTTTATTTGCAGGCACATTATATGTTAGGACTATCATTAATACAAAATGAAGAATATCCAGCAGGAATCAAGCATTTGGAGAAGGTAACTGTTGATTTATTTGTTATTATTATTTCTTGTCAAACTTTGCTTTTGGGATAAAAACAATTAATTTTATCATATAGATGAAACTGTGAAGAAGATTGGATTGTCTACTATGATATATGCATATTTTCAAGGGGAGAAAATAGGAGATAACTAGGGGTTAGTCTGGCAAGGAACCTGCGGGAGTCTCTTATATTTGTATGATGGTAGGTAGTTTCTATTCTCATTTTGCATGTATTTAGATATTTTGATAAGAATTGTGCTTTAAGTACTATGAAAATGAAATAAGAGCAATATAATTTTGAGTCTTCGAACGAGAAAATCACAGCATGATTTGAACACATCCATAGAAAAAAATGATCTTATGGTCCTTATGGTTAGAAAGGAACCATCGGGTTTTCAATGATAAAACCCTCTCTTTTGAAAACTTTCTTCATAAAGTTATTGTTCTAGCTTTGAGTTGGTGTAAATGTTTTTACCCCTTTTAACAATTACTCTCTAAATGATCTTATTACAAGTTGGAGAGCTTTCTTGTAATTACCTTAGTGGCCTTTTGTATATTTCATACCATCAATGAAATATTTGTTTCATACCAAAAGAAAAAAAAAAGAAAAAGAAGTGTTAGAAAGAAACGACACATGTGGAGGAAGAAATAACTGATAGGTTACCTTTTGAGAGGAATTTTCGAATTTTGATGGACAGAATGAGGACAGTGTTGTGAAGGTAAATTAATGGATAATACGTTGGATTATCAATAGGAACTACCTTTTTAAGTTCCCTTGCAGCTCTGAGTAAAGGTTGCCTAGGGAGGAGAAGAGTTTGTGTATTATATCTGATGAAAAGTTCATGGCTGCAACGTAGATTCTGAGAGCCTAAGTAAGAGAGTTGTTTATTTATTTATTTATTTTGATATCCGTGAGTGTCTGGGCCAGCTTACGTGCACCTCGACTAATCTCACGAGACAACCGTCTGACCTTACAACATTTGGTGCCGGGAAACACACAGGAATTATTAATTCCTAAGGTAGGTGGCCATCATGGGATTTGAACCCATTCCCTCTTAATTAACCTTAGTCCCTTTGGACCAATGATCCACCCATAATGGTTCGTAAGAGAGTTGTAGGTGATGAAGGTTCATGATTAAGAGAAGGAAGGGAAACAAGAGATTGCCGTGGAGGAGCAATCAACATGGCTATAGTTATATGGAAAAGGGTGGTCTTATGACTAACACGCAAAGGTGTGTAGTAGGTGGTGATGGTGACTGGAGCTTTGGCACAGGGGTTGTGTGTAACAAAGTAGTGTTTAAGCTATAAGACCCGACGATAGTGATAGTATTACCGTTGGGGAGTTATGTTGAGTATCCAAATGGCGGTCTATGTTGGGATCTACAACTGTTCGGGAAAACCTTACAAATTAAGTTTACGGTGGCTGAGTGGCAAATCATCGCATTCTCAAGTATATCTCCCTAATCTATTGGAAATTGATGATGTAACTCTTAAGTCTTAAGGGATGAGACAGAAGGTGTGTTAGTGAAAGTTAAACTCAGCTGGCTGCCAAGGTTACCACCTAACAGAAGCAAGGATCATGTAATAGGGCCCTGTCGTCACCCGTAGAGGTCCAAAAGGTTAGATAAAAGGGTGTGATCCAGAATCATCCACAAATGGTTGGTCAGGTGGTTAAGATGTCCAGAAGTTGGTCTTTAGATGGGGTTATGGTTCAAGTTTGTATCGGTCCAAACTTCTTTGACAGTACAACACACAGCTGACCTTACCATCCACAAATTATTGTGAGGATGGTTAACAGAGGTTTGGAAGCATATTTAAGATGTGCAATTACAAAACCAAGCGATGGGCTATGTGTTGGCCTGGACGTTTTTTTTTTCTTTTTGTTCATAAAATTCCTAAGACAAATATATTATAAACAAAAAGTCGAAACCGAAACAGCCCAAGGGAAAGGGGTAGAGATAACCCCCTCCGAGATACCACCAAGAAGAAGTGTGTTTTACAATCCTACAAAAAGAATCAAAAGTATGAATTTTATCTTCAAAAGTACACCGGTTCCTTTTTAACCAAACGTGCCAAAAATGGCTCTCGCAGCACAATTCTAGAGGAATCTAGCTTTTTTAGGAACAAACCAGCTAGCCAACCATTAATCTGGCTGGGGACCCAGTTTGAAATGCCAAAATTATCCAGCAAGAAAAACCAACCCTGGGCCGCAAAAGAACAATGTATGAAAAGGTGTGGTCTATGGCCTCACCATCCCTATTGCATAGACTGCAAACTGAGGGATAGACCCATTCTTACACTTCTTTTGGAGAGAATCTTGAGTATTTAGGCTCCTATAAGCCAAGGACCACAAGAATACCTCGACTTTCTTAGGAATTTTAAAATTCCAAATGGAAGCAAAGACTTCAAAGAAGGGGGAGCATGGGCACGTTTAGGATGGACAGTTTTACTACAACACCTCATCTCACACAGGCACCTGCTCTAGTCCTTTCAAGGTGCTCTAAGGATGAGGTTCTCCTCCCATTTCATGCTGCATAGCTGAAAGAATAGTAATAGAGGAAGTGATATCAGTTGGTTAGCTAAGAATTAAGGGGGAGAATGATAGGAATGATTCTTGGGTAATCAGGATTATTAATAGAATAGTAAGGGTATATTAATAATTAGTTAATGATTTGGTTAGTAGAGATTTATTATAAGAGTGAGGAGGAAAGGATGAAGGTAGGCAATTATTTAGTATGGTTTAGGCTTGAGTGATTTCAAAAGGGGAGGGTCCAAGTACCTTGAATTACTTGGGGATTATTGTAGTCCTTCTATCTTTCTTTCAATATATTTTAGCTGTTTGGTTTCTATCAGAGTACTAATATAAAAGCAGCTGCCATCTAGCTAGACATTACATTTTTATTGTCGAGAGAGTAGGAGTAGTGGGTCTCTTGAATATACTTTCATTTTTGTATTTGGATGTACTTTTTAGCTATAGGGATCCCTCCCCCCGACGTCTTTAGGTTGTTCCCTTTTGTTGTTTTTGATATGATCTTCACTGTTTCTCATTAAAAAAAATAATAATAATAAATAATTGGGTCGAAGTCATTATTTCGGAAATTTGGTTGGAGTGAAATCAACAGATTTTTTAAGATAACATTGTAGTTAAATCGATTGTTTTGAGTTGGCTAGATTATATGTTTCTCGATGGTGTTCATTATCGAAATTATGTGAAGAATTTTCCTTCATTTTCCCAATTTAGTTTGTATTTTTTTTCTTCTTCTTTTTACTCCTCTTTGGAGTTTGTTAAAATTTTTGTTTCTTTTCATTAATAGGACAAAATGTCTCGTTTCTTGTTAGAAAATAAAAAAAGATAGAAAGAAATTTTATAGATATTATAAATTATAAAAACCATGGCAGGTTATCAAAAACTTGTCTAATTGGCACACGGGTCAATTTAGCTGTCAAAGATGCTGAAGGGTGCACACATCAAGAGAGAGCCCCAAAAGAAAAGTTGTCAATAGATGTGTCAAAATACTTCTCTTAGCCGTCAAACGTTCTTTTCTTTATTTCTAGCCGTAGATTCCAAAGAAGGTCTAGTAAAAATTTAAGCCAGAGAATCTAGCAGTTGGGTGGAGACAACATAACAAAAGACAAGTTGCTGAAGGGTAGGAGACAACATAACAAAAGATTCGTTCGATTGGGGCAACGCAAAGGTCATTTAAACTATAGTTTCTGAAGGGTACATATAATGTATACATCAGGGAGAGAGCCACTCAGTCACAAAAGACAAGTTGTCGAGAAAAGAAGGCTCTAATAAGTTGAAGCTAGAGAATCTTATTTCCCCTGGACCCCTGGTGTACTACCATCATGTCTTGTCACTTTGTGTCCTATCACAAGCCAGAGGATCTTCTGTCTTAACCCTCTTGAGTCCTATCACTATCACTATTGCAATGAAATCAGAACGATTTTCAAAGAATTGAAGTTTAATGAAGTCCAATTAACTACTGCATTATTAGGAAATATAGCCAATCAATTTGGAAGATTGCAATTTCCCTAAGCATAACTTTTGTGGTGTTGACTTATTTCTTCAGGGAACGTTTTGGTCAAGCTAATTTCTTCAAGAATATAAGAATTCATCAATTTTGAATGCAACAATATTTTAGATCATTAGTATTTGTACTCGAGACATGTTTATATGAACATAAATTTAACTCGACCTTTTTTTTAAGGCTTTGGATCTTGGTAGGGGGGCAAACCCGAAGAGTTATATAGTAGAAGAGATATGGCAGGAGCTTGCAAAAGCAAAATACAGGGAGTGGGAACAAGCTTTCACCAAACGTTCATGGGAATTGCAAACCTTGAAGTAAGTATTTTCTGAGTTCAGGATTTTGGTTTCTAGAGTTGGATCTATGCCACTCTTGAAGTCAATAATCATATTCCACATTTCTGTAAAACTTGAAGTAAGTTTTTTCTGTTCCCCTCTGAAAAAGTCAATAATCATTATCATTGACTTCAAAAAGAAGATGGGATTTCTCTGTGGTTTTCTGGTATTATCTATTCTGTTTCCCTTCTTTGATTTTGATGAGTTTACTGTTCTCAGAGAAGCTTGTGAGGTAGCCCTTGAACAAAAGTATTTTCTTGACCATTCTGAACTAGAAGGGTTCATAGACGAAGCCGATATTGCTCATCGGAAACAGTTAAAGGCTGTAAGAAGTGTGTTCGAGAAAGTTGCAGATGCGGATGCGCCATCTGAGGTAAGCATGATGGTTGCTGCTATATTCAGTTTTTTCATTGTTGTCACATAACATTTTCCATTAAAATCCTGTGGAGGTACTCATTTGATATTTTCAGGTGCCTGATTATCTTTGTTGTAAAATCACGCTTGATATTCTTCGCGATCCTGTTATTACACCTAGCGGGGTTACATATGAGAGAGCGGTGATTCTTGACCATTTCCGGAAGGTGACATTACATCTTGCACCGGCATTTTCCCGCCTTGCCATCCTCCATGTCTCGTAGCTACAATCCTAACCCTTTTCTTCCTTTTCTAGGTGGGTAATTTCGATCCCATCACGCGTGAGCTACTCAGCGAGTCACAGCTAGTACCAAACTTAGCCATAAAGGAAGCAGTACAAGCATTTCTAGATAAACATGGATGGGCTTATAATACAGATTGAGGAAAGTTATCTTTATTTTATGGGGAACTCGATCAAGTTGATGGTTATGCCTGTCATTAGCTAATGGAAAACTTACCTCGTGCCTGTGTCGTTAATCCTCTGATCATCTCCTCGATTTCTTCTGTATTCATTGTCAATTCTGCTTTGTTGTATCATCTCATGCTTTCCATGACATTCTGAGGGTGTACCGTCAATTAAGTGTATGAGGTCCTGTCTTTTGATTTGCTCTTGTGCAGATTGTTGTTATGATCTGGTAATTTTCTTGTACAGTTCCTACTTAAAACCTTGAATATGGCTTAGTTGTTAGAAGGCTCTGTCCAGATGATTTCAATGGAAAGTCTCAACTTACATTACAGGACATTGTCTGCTCATATATTGGATATTATTTTTTGTCTACGTTTACTGAGTTATTTTAAATATAACAGGATAACGACGAGTTGTTGGTGTAGACTGGCTCAAAGTATTTTGAAGCATATTTTTCCATTTGTTCGATCCTGAATTTCCCTGCTTGAGACCGTCTTTTATTAGTGCCCATCATGAACCACCCTGGTTGGAGTCCTGGTCTACTCAATAGTGCTTCATATCCTCCTTGCTCTTTTGTCTAAGATTAGACTAAAGCTTTAGATTAGAGGCATGAGACGGCTAATACCCCGTACTCTGAGGAGCAAAAGGAGTAATCCGCGCAATTCCCTGTCATCGTTCGTGATCATGTTGGACGAAAGGTAGTTGTAGAGGAACGACGGTGAAATGGAGGCACTGCTAGAAGTGGATTTCATAAAGTTACAGAAGAATTGAATAAAGTTATAGAAGAATATTGAATTAAAAATGAGTGGATATTCAAAAAAAAAAATGCATAAAGCAGGCGGTTCTTCAAGTTCGTTATTAGTCGAGCTCAAGGGGCAGATTAAGCTACCACTTGGGGATTGGTTTAGAGGATGAAATTTATCATCCAATAAGCCTCTCCACGCTATTGGGCATTTAATATTTTAACAATCTCACTTACTAATACTCGAGACTGATTTGTAACTCAGATGAACTATGCTTAGATCATAAATTTAATCGATAATCGTAAAATGGAGAAGCGAAATGTCAAATTACTACTTGACCATAGTGAAGCATTAAAGTTAGAAAATTTAAATGATTGGTTGTTGTTGTGTAAGGTCCCAAAATTATTGGACTGCCAAAAACTTCCCTCACATCACTTCAGAATTGCCAGCACACCACATGATTTTTCATTCTCTACTACCTCACAGCCAGGTCAAAATATTAATAATAATAAAACAAAAACAAAAACAAACCCACAGTTTATTTTCCACAAAAAAAAAATCTACTTTTTTTTTCTGTGAAGGGCACAAAATTCCTTCTTGAATTATCCTTTTTCTTAATGTTGTGTACTGTTTTTGCCTCTTTTTTTTTTTTTTTCTCATGAGAGAAGGTCATCCAAATATAAGCAGTGATATTAAAAAAATTGATGTAACAGTTCAACTAAAACTTGTCCATATGAACAGACTGAACATATAAAATTGATTGAATTAAAAAAATAATTGTAGACAAGAAAAGCAAATAGGGACTTGTGTTGTATCTTATAGCACCAACCACACATTAACTAGACAAACAATTGTATGACAATGATTAAATTAAGGAAAAGGGAACCCATTTGAATTTTAGGGTTGTTTTTGGACCATTTTAAAGTAATCTCTTGAGAGATGATTCCAACTCAAACCATTTTAAGAAATATAATTTAGGATATTTTCTTTTTCCAAGCGTGTAAGCCAATTTACATACATATCAATCAATCTTATAAGTTTAAACAAATACGAGCCTGGTACGCAAAGAGTCTAATATACATCATTTAATTATGTTAGGACCATTAGATGCCTAATTCGTTTTCTCTTAGATTTTGTTTCCTGACGTCATCATTGGTATTTCCGTCGTCTAACAAAATGTTTTTACTATTGGTAGCGACCATAAATTTAAACTTATTATTTTCTCTTTACTAATCAGTGTCATTAGGTCAATCCATGGTGGTTGGTTTATGACACGTACTATGAAACATGAACACGAACGCAACAAGAAAACTTATGATTCCAATTAGACTGTTTAAACAAAAAAGAAAAAGAAAACAGAGAAACAGAAGAGAGGAGGGGGTGACCCCAATGTGATGGAGTAATATCAGCAAAACCCCATACTTTGCATTATATGCCACATGGTAGACCCTTCTCTTCTTTGGATTTCTTTCTTTTATTATCTCTCTCTCTCTCTCTCTCTCTTCAAAATTATTCCTAACCAAATTCTTAACCTTCACTAATCATATGTGTATATCTATAAATTGGTAACAATTTAACCAATTGTAATGATTTAGTTTCTGTCCGTGAAAAATTTTGTTAAGGTTGTTACATATCTAGATCGATAAATCGACGAAAAACCAAAATGTATTTATAAATCACAAAAACTAGATTATTATATAATAAAAATCAAAACTTAATTTTGATGAGATTTTTTATGGTAGGAATTAAATTATTAACAATTTGAAAGTACATCGACTAAATTGTTATTTTAGTGAAATGACATGTTTTATATATATATATATATATATATATAAAAAAAAAAATAATATCATGTCATTGTTTGCCCAAGTTACAAAATGGAAAATTGGAAGAAATTATTGAAAGTGAGCTAAACTTAAAATGATAGTTGAGCCAAATTGAGCATAACTCAACTGGTTACGGCCTCTATAACAAAAGGCTAGGAATTTGAATTCCTAACTCCATATATTGTATTAAAAAATGATAGTTGCAATTCAAGTTTTTTAAGTTTTACTTCATTATACTATCTTGTATCATAATTCACAGAGTTAAGATACCTATTCTGATCAAAGAATCATAAATTTAAATCAATCTCCACCCCAGTTGTACTAAAAAACAAAATCTGTTTGTTCTTTACTTGGACATCATATGGGTACTCTTGAATTTATTTCTAAATATTTTTAAAAGTTTCACTTTATCTTCCCATCTACTACCTTAATTTATTAATCTCTTGGCCCACACCTAAATGAGATTGATGTAATAGAAAACATGACTTGATAGAGTGGTGAATTGCTCAATAATTCTTGAACACCTAACAAGGACCAAAGGATTTAATTGGTTAAGCATAAGGATGAAAGTGACAAATATGGACAATATAGGAATGAAAGTATTTAATCTAAAAAAAATGTATGTGATACTTCCAAAAGTAATTGGAGAAGAAAAAGATAGTAAATTGGGTATTATTTTCTAAATAAAATAAGATGGAATGTTTCAAAGTCATGGCTAAAAAGAGTATCATCACTCATCACAATCTTAATTAGTTGAAAATTGAATATTTAAATGAAGACTATATACAAACAAATATCCAGCTAGCAGGGACAGGAGGGGACTTTTCACTCCCTTAAATACACAAAAAAGGGGACTGGAAACTGGAAAGCAGCCTGCTTTGATTTGATGTTACTAAAAAAGAAAACTATTGGGAACAAAAAATATTATCAATCTTAACATCTCCCAAGTATTTGATTGAACTAACCTGTAAACAGTCATAATAATTATCATTTTGACCTCCATTGCAGCAAGATCCACAAAAAAGTTGTAACAAGGACAAAACAAGATCATAGGAACTTGCAAGGGAAAAGGGGAAATCACCCTTCCTAATACAAATTATTCAAAAGGAGGAGTTTATACGTTACGAATAAGGGGAGGAGATTGGGATCGAAACTTACCGCTCGTGAGGGAAGATATTGACATTTGAGACTTGTTAACCAATGACGGATAGAAGCCAACTTGAGCGTAGCTCAATTGGTTAAGGCATCAGTCCCATGTGTTGTACCAATAACTGAATGGATAGAAACAGGTTAAGACATCACTCCCACGTGTTGTACCAATAACTGAACGGATAGAAAATGGGAAGGGGGAGTAGATGGAGTGACAAGGAATTTATAAAGCAATCCAAGAGATGATGGGGTAAGTCTAAGGTATAGCAGTGTCACACCATTATGGGTTAAAAAGAGAGAACATCTTTCACAAAAAGGTGGAAGGCATCCAATATTCCCTATTCCGTCCATCTTCAATGGACCACATAACTAGATATCACAGAAACCATTCAAACTGAGGGAGGCACATTACTTTTTCCTGTTACCATTCACTAACTCTGTTCTTGTCCAACGTTAGATCCAATTGGAACATTTGCAAGTGCAACAATCATGTCTCCTCTCACTTTTATTCCCTTCCCTCCAATCATATTTGCTCACTTCCTTTTGAACAGTTCTAAATTTGTCACTTCAGTTCAGTTCAATGAAACAGATAGAGTGGAAAACCAAACAATATCAAAAGAACAAGCAATAAAAACTTATCAACAGAACTCACTTCACATTTATTCACAGTGCTAACTGATGAACCTGGCAGTAGTGAAATCGAAATTAGACTCCACAGGAAAAGAGAATATACAGAAAAGATGATTGAAGATTTACCCAAACAGATGACTGAGTCTTATCGAAGACCAGAGTGCGGGATTTAGAGGCAGAATCTACAAATTTTTTTCATGACAACACCAAGAATTTCATCATGCAGTATGGGTCATATTAACTGCCCTGTTCAGTCTCTCAAGTATGCCACTGGCCTTTCTCTTGGCCCTTGAAGTCCCATTCTGAGCAAGTTCGGAGATAGTTCGATAGCTTTTCTCCTCCTCCCTTATGTCCTTCCACTTCGTGCGATCATATAAGCAGATAGCATGGATGATCACGATGCAATTCTCCTTGTTACGTGAACAAGGACTTTCTCTGATAATTCTGAGCAAGAAAGGAACAGCTCCAAGTTCTCCCATTTCTTCGATAGCTTTTGGATGGTTTGAAAGCATTGCAAGAATAGCCAACAATTCATCAACATGCATTTGCTTCATGATCTTTTTTAGAAGCACTCTAACTGCACCATCTCGCACAGCTCTTGCTTTGTTTTCATGAATTATACAAAGATTGAATATTGCTGAAGCAGCATCTTTGATAGCTAATGGATGTCCCTCATCTAAAAGGTCGATAAGCGGTTCCAAGGCACCAGATTTCCCGATAAGTGCTTTGTTTGAGTCGAGAGCAGACAAAGTAAAAAGGGCTGCAGCAGCATTGCTCCTCGTTTCCATGGTTCCCGATCTCAACGCCTCCATGAGAAGAGGTATTACCTTGGGAGTTTCAGCAACAAGCTTTTTGTTGTTGTCATGGATTGACAGATTCAGGAGGGTCGTAATCACATCTTCTTGCAGGTCGGTGTGAATACTGCTTTGTGAATTATCTCCACAAAGTGGACTAAGCAGCGAAGAGATCGCATCAAGGGACTCACCAAAAAGTGCTCGAAATGAGGGCATCCGCTTTGTCAACATGCGAAGCTCCTTTGCAGCTGCTTTCTGTTCAGATATTGTCATAGACATTTTCTCTATTAACGTAAGGAACTGATCCCTATCAGCCTCCGTTATCGTGTCGTCATCAAGATAATGAACACGATCTTGCAGCTCGATTCCCCGACTTTTACACCATTGAGAAATCATTTCACGAATCAAGTGATTGGGAGTGAGGTTAGTGTGTGAAAGAACTTGCTGAGTTCTGGGGCACGTCCGGTTTCCTGCTTTTAACCATTTGTGGATAAAGGGTCTGTCGTATGTCTGCAATAAGGTAAAAATAAAATGTAACAATTATAAAACTCAGAAACGACCATAATGCATGTCTTGAGGTAACAAAGGATTCATAATGGTATTAGTATCTAGTCCACCAAAATTATACATATAACAAATGATTATACAGATTTCCAGGAAAATCATCCATATTTATTCACAGTCAATATTCGTTACCTTGCATTCAATTCAAATACAACACGAAACACGAATACAGCAACTCGAAAATTAAATACAAAGATGCAATGTCAGTGATAATACAGTCACAAAACAGAAATCATCAAATTGGAAACCCAAATCCAAAAAGCACAGAAACCTGAAAATCCAATAGACTGTAAATATCGAATTCGAAAGTACTTTATTTTCGAAATAACCTCTTGTCCACCAAATAGAAGACGGTGTAATTTAAAGAAGAATAAAAGAAGAAGACACTCCGAAACAGCAGATTTACAGGACTATAAAATCAGAGACGAAGGAATGGTGAGAAGAAGAACACACTCAGGTTCTCAAATTATCGTTTCTCTATGCGCTTCGTGTTTTGATCCACAAACACAGGATTTCAACGCGAAGGGGGGAAACAAACAAAACCCCCCGAACTGAAACGCGAAACAAGAACACCGCAAACACATTAGTTTGTTTTTATAAGAAAAAACAAAAAGTAATCAAGAAACGCGCAAATTTCTTTCAACATAACCTAGAAAGCAGAGAGCCATGAAACAAACCTCGCCAGTAGATACAACAACAGGATCTCTCATGAGTTCTCTGGAGAGCGGACAGCGGAATTGATCAGGGCAGATGAGGTTCTCGTAAAGATTAGAAGAGCGCGATCTCTTCCGGAGTTTCAACTCCTTGAGGGCACATAGAATCTCTTTAGCGTGATCGATGGTGTCGGTGGAGTAATTGTCGTCGTCTATTATAGCCAGAATGAGTCTCTGTAACTCCTTCTTCAACTCCGTCGCCTTCCCCATGACCGTGGGATCAGAATCAAACACACCTGTTTTCGCCATCAAAGATCGGGGCGGATTTCGATCACTTGTTCAGCAGGAAGAGACTCGTAGAACGCTGCAGCCGACGATACCAATTGAAAACGAAACTTGCTAGTTTCATTTCTCAACTCACCCCCTTCTTGAATTTCCCTGTCTCTGTTTCTCACTCCGCCATTAAAGGCATTCAGAGCACCAATTTTCCTGTGCTTCCATTCTCAGGAATTCTATGAACTTAAAAACCGAGAATATCTACAGCTACCACATATACTCTCTCTCTCTCCTCTCGCTCTCTCTCTCTCCTCCCTAATTTCTCACGGCTTCTTTTAATCCAATTATCCTTTTTTTTTTCTTTTTTTCTTTTTCATTTTAATTTTCATTTTGGTCCTTTCAAACCTTTTAAATTATATTTTCATCCCCACCTTTTAAAATGTGAATATTTTAATCGTAGTTAAGATTTTTTTCCTTTTCTTTTCTAAATACTATTTTGTTTAACTTTTAATTTTACTTAACGTCTGTTTTTTTAGTACAACAAGTAGAAGTGAAGGATTTGAACTCATGGTAAGAGACAGATTGTCAGTTACCGTTGAACTCATGTTGGTTATTTTAATGTCTGTTTTAGTTTCTATTTTTTAAAAAATTATTATTTTGGTTCATTCATTTCTATTTTTATCTCATTCCTTTTATATCACAACTTTAGCATTACATTTAACTCACAAAAAATATTAAAATTGTAGTCACACATTTGTATTAGAGGGTTTCAATTGTGTATAAAATTTATGTTGAAATTTTGCAAAAAAGAGATGAAGATTATCAAATATAGAGACCAAAATGAACATTAGAGACTAAAATAAGTAAAACTTGGAAGCACAGAGACTAAAATAAACTAAATTTGAAAGTAAAGAGAATAAAATTGTATTTAAATTAAACCATTTTTTAACTTAACAACATGTGGGATGAAGATCCGAACGTGGCTAAATATATGTTGTTTACTAGTTAAGATATGTTTAAGTTCGCTGAGATAAGTACAATATTAGTTAACGGAATAACAATAAAAACAAAAATTATTATTTAAAAAAAAGTTCTTGATCGTAGATCTAATGAATAAGATACTTATTATCCTTCAAAAGAATGAAGGATCCGATTTCATTACACACAAAAAGAAAATTTTTTTTGAGATTAAAATAAATATTTTCAAAGTTTGTAAACTAAATTAAAAATATATTTTCAAAGCAGACCAACCAGAATAAATTTTTTTTTCTTTTCTATTTTGAGTTTGGGTAGAATTCCAACTTTATTTTCAACGCGTGATAGTAAAAATTAAAATAGGGTAAGAAATGTACCGTAGAATTTAGTTGGCTCATTAAATAAAGAATAAATCCCAATGTTTCTTTCTTTAATGAAAAAATAAATTAATTTCCATAATTTTTATACTAAGAATTTTCTGTGCATTTAATATACATTGAATTTTCTCAGTAATTAAGAGATGCTAGAATTTCACAACGCGTCAGGTCTATTTAATATCGAATTTTTGGGAATGCATTCGAAAGAAAAAGGGTTAAATTAAAACAAAAAATTGAATAAATTAACAAAGATTTAAATATGGTTTTGGTTGGCAATATGTTTATCCACTTTAGTTCCTAATTTTTAAACTTTTTATATTGGTTCCTCGGCGGTGGAGTGAGAAATTTTCCTAGGATTATGCCAATTTTACATTATATAAATTTTTTATATATTTCATTTTTAAATTTTAAAAATTTAAGAGAGATAAATTATAAGAAAATAGTAATTTTTTAACCTAAAACAAGGGGCAAGTTCCTCAAATTCCCACCCTCCATATTTGAAGTACTAAAAAAAATATAGTCAAAATAATTTTTTAGTTTTTCCTTTCAAAAGGAGCTTTGAAAAACGAGTCAACTATTATTTTTATGTTAAATTACAAATTTAGTCCTTAAACTTTTAAATCTATGTCTAATAAGTTATTGAATTTTATTTTTAAAAAGTATTGAATTTTGAAAAAATGTCGAGTAGGTTCACATAAACTCAAACTTTATATTCAATAAATCTCTAAACTTTAAAAGGCGTCTAATATGACTATAAATTTTTTTATTTTGCATTTAATGTATCTATAAATCAACAACTTATTAGATACAAAAGAAAAAATTTAAAGGTTAAAAAACTCTTTTGGTCCATGTATTTTTGCTAAAGTAACAATTTAGTCCTTAAACTTTCATTTGTAACGATTTAGTCCATGTACATTGGTAACGATTTAATCCTTGAACTTTAGTAGGTAACAATTTATTGTTGGTAGAGACAAATGTATTTTTTAACCAAATTTAAAATAATATAAGATATTTTTAAAGTTCACAGACTAATTATAAACGAGTGGAGGGACTGAATTCGTAATTTATTGATAATTGAGAAATTCATGGTAGTAAAAGGAAAGCATGGGGCCGGATGTAGGCAATCACGGAATCTATGCCCAGACAGCTGGCATGCCGCGTGTGGAGATTATTTTCCTCTCTTCTTTCTTTTAACATTTTTTATTTGTCTTATTTAACCTTCAAATTATCCATGCACACAAAATAAAAAATATAAAAAAATCTGACCACTTTCAAATTTAATTATTTTCAAATTCTGCAATTCTTGATTTTATTTTTTCAGTTCAATCATTAATTATTTCCATGTGAGACTGAGAGAGAGTGTATGACATTATTTGCACCATGTGATTAATAATGTTATGTTTTTCTCTCTCTCTCTCTCTCTCTCTAAATATTATATTCTTCTAAGTTTTTACCTTTTACCTCTCTAACTTTCCTTCTTTTCTTATATTTACGTGCAATAAATAAATTGGATTTTTACTTTCTTTTAAGTTGAAACGAGAATCGAGAATTGGGATTGTACCTATAATCTTTAATACTTAGATTTCAAATATTGTTTTCACTTAATTAAAATACTTAACTTAGTAGGCATGAGCTTACATGTCATTGAGTCCAATTAGTATCCTATTATTTAAACTATAATATTCTAAAAGATATAGATACTAAATGGAGGTCAATTTTTTTTCTTTTTAATAATGTGAGTCGAATACGTTCTTAAACGCGAATGTAGATCCAGTGATTTTATAAGGGTTGAGGAAGGAAATAAAATATTACAATCAAGATCCAAAAAAAAAAAAATAATAAATTAATATTTAATAAGAGACACGTGTCACGTCTTAAAGTGGGAAAAATTTGTTTGGATGAAGACGAGATGAGACAGGATTTTCAACGCGTATTGGCGGTCGTTGTCCTACGTCATACGGTGCCGTTTCGGAGGCCACGGTCGTAAATGACGACAAATTTGGCGCGTCGCCGCCGCCGGGCAGTTACCGACTTTTTCCGGTCAGATAAATTAGGTTAATCTTTAAATTTAGAATTTACGCCCGTTTCCCGTTGATTTTCAAGGCCTATTATGGTATAATTGGTCTAATTTTAACCGCTTTTGCGTGTTTGATAAAATTGATTATGTAATAATTTTAGTTAAATCGTTTTTCTATATTAAAATTTTCATGATTTCCATTTATTTTCTATATATATTTTAGTATAGAGATGGAGATTTAAATTAATAAATTTTTATTTGGAATATATGACTTAATTGATTATTGAGATATATTTTATTCTCATATTAACTTCTCACTTTCAAAATTACATGTGAAGTAGTTTTTTTTTAAGGCAAATTTCAAAATAGCAACAGTGTTTATGTGTTTTTTTTTAATTTGATGTTTTTAGACAAGTTTGGGGTAGTTTAACTTTTCTTTTCTAATATTTTTAACAAATAATTTGAAGTAAACAAAATATAAAATGTAATTTGTAATTTAAACATATAAAAAGTTTAGAAATTAAGTATCAATGTATGATTATTTATAATTGAAATAATATGGATATATCGATCATTATTGCTAAATTACGACAAATTTGTATTAATATACCAAATACTGTAATCTACATTTTCGCAAGCATAAACTTTCAATTTTAGATTTCATAAATTCTTAATATTGTTAGTATCATAGAGTTGCCTAAAATATTATATTAAAATGAATTATTTTAGGCCCACCTATCATTATTTTATCTCGTAGTGTTTAACTCCCTTATGTCACATCGCAAAAATTATAATATTGCTATAATAAGTATCTTCTTCCTTATATCATTTTCTTTATATATACATTTTTTAGTCCATTCACAGCTAAATATTTAACTAATGATAGAACTTTACTGTAATCAAATTTGAAAGAGAGGAGACGACGAGTACAAGTTATGAGCTAACTAAACATAACTATTAAAATTCAAATTCAAAACTAAAAAATAATGTATAGTTCTTTGAACTATTAGAAGAAACTATTTTGACATGCTTTGTATATATATATAGGATGAGAATCAAACTTGTAACCTCTCAAAATAAGTAAAGATATAGTAAGTAACGAGTTATATAATATAGTTTACGAAATAATTAACAAATAAGTTTTAAAAAGTATTTAAAAACTTTTAAAGTCGTATCTAATAAATCTCGAAATATTTATTTTAAATTTTGGATTTTATGTTTAATAAATCTTTAAACTCTATAATATCTCTTAAAATCTATAAATTTGTCAGCGTAATAGACCTATTAATTAAAAAAAAGATTTAAATATGTAAAAGACGAGGATATAAAATTAAGAGTTACAAAGATGTATAAAATAGAAAAAGAATAATTTTGAGTGGGGGAAGTTTTCTGGTTCAGCGGTGCATGATGAATAATACGGATCCGTCGTTCTCGTTGTGGGAAGCAATGATGTGGAGTGTGGGACCCGCACCAGCACAAGACGACAAATTAGTTTGCCGCCAAACAGGAGAAACGAGAACCGGTCCCACGTGGACAGCAGGGCTCGTGGCAGGCCCCACTTCTGCCACGCGTCGCCTTCTGGACACCTCGCCACTGCCAAATAATTCCTCCTCTGACAGCGAGTCCCATTGCCAGGTGTCTCATTCATCCACGTTTGAGATGTCCTCTTCAATTTTATTTTATTATTATTTTTTAAAAACGTTATTTCGATTCAAATATGGAATATCTTAGGTGTATTCGTCCATTTTTCTTTTACAAAAAGTTATTAAAATAAAATTGGTTCAATTAATTTCAACATTACATGTGGATGGATGTAGCTTCATAAAATTTAAAAATTTGTATAAATACTTTAATTATTTTATTTAGTCCATTAACAAAATGTTGATAATTAAAAAAAATTCACAAATTCATTATAACAATTTATTGTAATTATAGAGATAATTTGTAAAATTTGACGGACTAAATCCATAAATTTTTATACAAAAATTTTAAAGACGAGTGATTAAATAGATATAATGTTGAAAAGAAATATATTTATAGGAGATTTTGTGGGCGGTGACACGTCCCGCTTCAATGATTATTTGATTAATTTTACTAATGTAATATTCGATCATAATAATAATAATATTTAAGAAGAAGTTGCTTTTTCTAAAAAATTCCACCTTATAAAAAAAAGTACTAAAAAAAAGGAAAAGTACGAATTTGGTGTTGTGTCAGACTCATTCCCTTGTTTAAACAATTCTTAATAAAGATTTACTATATATATAATGTATATTTTATTGTAAAAAAAACCTATAGATTTATATATATATATATATATATATATTCATTTTGGGTTAAAATAGTATTTTGATTAGGTGTTAAAATACTATAAAATACTATTTTGATTACTATACTTTAACTTTAATTTATTTTCGTTTATTTTTAAGATATTCATTATGTTGCTTCATTTTACTCTTTGCAACTTAAAATGCAATTTTGTGTCCTTATATATTTTTAAAACTAATCATCTTGATTATTGTTTTTAAACTTCTAATACAAATTTTATACCCAACGGGAATTTTTTTAACATAAAATTATAGCTATATTTGAAGAAATATATTTAATATAGTATCATGCCAAAATTGTAATCCAAAAAATTGAGATAAAAAATCAATTTTTAAAAGTGTGGACCAAAACAAACCAAATAAAAAGTAAAGAGATAAAAAATAGTATTTTAGTCCATTATTTAATCCTTAATTATAGTTTAATGAAAGGAAACAAAAGTTTAGGTTTAAATAAGACCACTTTTTTTCTCAATAAACCTTAAAACATTATGGTTTAGTCTTTGAATTTTGGATCTAATAAAATTTTGACATGGGCAGACCTCTCTCTTTTTTAGGGACCAAAATGAAAAATTATGAAATTACAGGGACTAAAATGAAAGTTTTAGTAGTAAATTGATGTAAAGCTAAGTTTGAAGTTGCTTGGGAAAGAGGGAAAAGGGAAAAAACAGATCTATTCTCCAATATCCTTTTTCTTTTGGCATAAATTGAACAAAAAGTTGAGCAATTTACTTTTGTGGATAATAATCTGAATGGAGAGAGACCAAAAATTGTCAAAAGCTAAAATGATGAGATAAAGTCCTTAATAGACGCCTTGATCAAATCTTCTTATTCCCATTCAAATGCAAATTTGCTTCTCCATTCTATTGCTTGCAGATTAAAGAAATGTCTCCTAATTGGATGAAGGAGAGGGAATGGTTTCTTTTTGTAAATAATTCTTATTTCAGAAAACAGATTCCCAACAGTTCTGCAGAAAGGCCCAAAAAAGAGCCATAAAAGTGAAATTGCAAGCATCTAATTCTCATTTCACATCTTTTCTTTTTTTTTTTTTGGGAAATATTTATATTCCTTCATTTATAGATATTTATTCAATAACATTGTTGCTGCCAAAATCTGTTCAAGTATCGTGGAGCGACTTGATGAGAATGAACGAGTTGGGGATCGGAGACCTACAAAAATAGGTAGAGCACTCCGATGCATAAGTAAGTTTTACGTATGAGCTTTTGACAGATCAGCTTCAGACAAATTTCATACTTGATCGAGTGGAGCGAATGTGTATTTATAGGAGGAAATGGATGGTTACCCGTCCCATCGGTCCATTCTACTATGCGGTGGGTAGGTGATCTGTCATTCACTACTGACCGTGTTGGGGGCTGAATTTGCCGTACATAGCAGCCCGACTTCAGGACTTCGTATGGGAGCTCAAGGCTTTTTTCTCGACCTGTAAGCTCGGCCTAAGCTATTTCCTTGAGGGGAAGCTCGACCTTCGTAGTTGACTTTTCAGCCTCCCAACAAAGATGTTTGTGGCTTATTGATAAGATATTGTTGCTTATAGGAACTTGGTAAATGGATTGGTATTGGAAGATGAAAAAGAGAGAGAGAGAGAGAGAAATGAGGATCACAAACTCAATAAAGACATCCCTAGAATTTCTGCACAACCTGCGCTAAGTTATCAATAATAATTCAAGTCAAGCATCGGTTCCTTAGTTTTCACAAGTGTAAGATACAAACAACCTTGTTTTATAAAAATAATTGCAGAAATATAACCATTTTTGTACCATTGCAAATGTTCATGAGTTACCACCGGTGAATGATGGTTCGACATGACCGATAAAGTCAGTCGATTCGAAGTTGGAGGTTCAAAATCTTTGTACCCACTTGCTCACAAAAATAAAAAAGATATCTGCATAGAGTATAGAACAAAGTGGAGCATTTTGGTTGCATCCAAACTAGGCACGAGATTGCTGGAACGCGTCGGTTAAAGTCTTGACAGCCTTGTTATATGATATGAATCCCATGAACCAGAATTCATGACTGTCCCTCGTGATTACTTGGATGTACTTTTGTGAGGGGTCCAGATGGTTTGAAGAAGTATTGATTGTCCCCAACTGATCAACGGCTACCACCACCTACATATTCATCACATTCATGGAAAAGAACCCAAGTAAAGAAATTAACAGGAGATTCATAGTTGAAAACTCGAGTGAAAAAGATGGATAAAGGACAAGAAACTCAACGAAACTTGATTCGTTTAGCTAATCATTGCAGTTGGTTCTACTCAAAAGAATGCAGACAGACATTTGAGAAGGGGATAGAATGCAAATTCAAGTAGTAACACAAGTATAGTTTTCAAGATCAGAGTGGACAAGTGATACCAAGCTCATTATGAGAATTTCTAAAGATCAGAGTGGCCTTTTTTTAGCCTGAAATTGTTGTAAAAGTGGGTTGAGGATCTGGGCTACAAGACTTCAGCAATATCTATAATGCAAACACAAAAGTGGAGATAGAATATTGGAGATTGGAGATTGGAGATAGTTGCATGAAACCGAGTTTTATTTTTATGTACTGATGAGTGACGTGTCATAAAAGGACAAAATTGGGAAGAAAACACTTTTTTTCATATCCGCGAGTGTCCTTAAGAAAAACTCGACTAATAATGTGGAACAAACATTAAACTCTACTATATTTGGTTCACCACCGTGGTTTGAATGGGGAAGAACACATTTTTCCAAGCTTGCTTTTTCAATAATCATAACAGACAGAGAGAGAGAGAGAGAGTCTCCTTGGCCTAGTTCAACCTAAGACTTCTTTTTTTTTTTTTTGGGGGGGGGGGGGGGGGGGGGGGGGGGGGGGGGGTGTTGGGGTGTTGGGGTGTTCCAAGAAAGAGGTTTATAAAGCTGCAGAATTTTCATTCACTCTTTAAATGGTTTCATTTATTATTCTTGAAACCAAAAACATGTCATTGCACATTAGCTTATAGTTTGTGTGGACTGACAATCCATCAATAGTATCATACTGGGAGATTATACATTGCATCACATTGTCAGTTCCTCCGCTCCCACCCATGCCAATGATCTGATGGTGCCTTATTTATTAGGTAACAATATAAAGGACAATTATTTTGATCTAATTAATGGCCATATTAAGTGGTATTCAGTTATGGGCTCATATACTTCCCAGAGACAAGTATGACCCGTCGCCCACCAACATATATCTTCGACCAAAAGGTCGGAGTTTCAAATCCCTAACCCTACATGTTGATGAAGAAAAGAAAACAAGTATGGCCCACTAAGAAGATTCTGGAAAACCGTAAGAATTACAGTCATGGTTGCAATATATGCTGCTTTGTCAATCTCATATTCCCTCAGAAAGATCATGAACTCATTAATTTACTCCTCATTGGTTTCTAATTCAGATCTATACTATGAATCTAGATAATTATATTTATCTTATATGATTTAAATTTCTTCCATGCTCTTTTCATAATTATTCTTGAATCCAAAGACTCCCTGTTATTTAATAATTATGGGTAATGACATCAATTAGTTTCTTTCACCATTAAAGAAATGGAAGAGGAAAAACTTGAATCTCACTGTTATTTTTTTTCTCCCCTCTCTTTCATCAATATGGTTTCGCCTCTCGCTTGTCTAATTGAGGAGCTTTTTTTAGCCCACTCTTGGGTCTCCCCCTTTTATTATCAATAAAATAGTTTCTTTAAAATAAAAAAAAAACATGAATTTCACTGGAGAAACCATGTGAAATTTGATTAACTGGGGTCAAAATCAAACCGTTGCAACACTTCATATAATTACTTCCCAAACTGCAGCTCCACCATGCTTATAATGCTCACAAGTATAAAAAAATAATCATGTTAAAAGCAGCCAACATGAACACATCTCAATGGTTAAGGCATCTACTCCCTCTCTTGAGGTTGGAGGTTCAAATCTCTAACCTTGCTAAAAAATAATCATACAATAGCAAGATTAGAGAAATAAATCCTTAGACAAATCTTGGCTACTACCCAGTCACAAACTACCTCTTCCTCTAGTCTTTTAACTCTTTGTTGTAAACTGAGAGAGATAAGCAGGGTAACTAACTAGAACGCTCAATAGACCACCTACCACATATTACATATGCAAAGAATAAAGTGCAGGAAATCCACACGCAAGTTATGGTGAGAGAATTGGTTAGCTGGCATAGAGTAAATTTTGGAAGTGAAGGCAGCAGGGCCCTCGCTGCCAGCTTCTTTTATTAGTAGGTGATTCTAGTTGAATCTCTCATCAATCGAAGTCTACTGACGGATCTGGCTGAGTTAGTTGAGATGAGTATATATGTAAGGGGATGCGAACAGTGAGTTTTAAACCAGTAGTATCATTTTGTGCAGAGTCTCCCTCTCAAATGCCTAAGTTGTCTCGTCTTTCCTTCGAAATAGAACTCTACCAGTTGCTTATCAGAAAACACTCTAAGCAGCTAAGTTTTGTATTCTAATATCTCAGAGTCATCAGAACATAATATCTCCAAGAATAATGGGTTAGACATACCTTGTAATGGATCCACTGTTGCTGGCCCGGAGATGGATAGTAACAAAGAGGGAATTCGCTACAGAAGGCCACTCTTTTTGTGGAAATGTATAGAGTCCCATTTACAGGCCCAGAGGAAGTGGACAGATAGCAAGCAAAGGAATCCACGTATTTGTCTCCATGAATGAAACCAAACGTCTGCTGGAAGACTTTTTCATAGCCACCTTCTGTAAGTAACTTCGTCCCTTGATGAAGCCTGGCCATGGCCGCATCAGTGACACTAGGACTAAGTCTCACTGTTGGAAATACATATATTGCAGGTTAGATGCTAATAAGTTTAAGAAGAAATCAAACAAGGAAGACAAATTTAGGAAAAAATCATTCAATATGCAGGCTTTAAATTTGTATCCTCTATAATAACCGTTCAATACAAGTTTGGAATACAGGTTTTAAATTCTCTAATCATACACTCAACGATATAGAATCACTAGCTATATTGTTCCAACCCCTTAAATAATCTCTCCAAATCTAGGTTCTGAATAAGTAAGGACCAAGCAACAGAGTAAAGCTTTGCCAGACAAAGTCGGTTTTGTTTTAACTTTCAACATGGCATTTGTCTTTTGAAGTTATCATTGGGAAACCTGAAGCCATTTATTTACAGAAAGAAACACTTTCAATTATTTGAAACTAATTCATTGAAAGCTTTACCCAACCATATTGGCAAGAGATGGTGATAACTATATATATTATGTCAGTATCAAACTGAAGGAATGGGTTTCCTATTAGATTCTTGCTGATAACAAAACATTCAGGGAAGAGAATTGGATTTAAGAAAGAACTAACAGTGATGCCGGACGCTGTCTGCAGCAACCTCTACTTTCCTTGAACAATCTTCCAACCTCTTCCCGCACCGACCCAACACTTCCCACATCTTATCTATTGAAACATTTACAGAAAAGAGAGTATCAGAATCCACAGAGGAATTATCACAAACACATTAAGGGCGAAATCAGGAGAAGACAAACTTTTCCCATTTGGAGATGCAGAAGCAGAGGAAAACTGAACGTAGGGGTTCTCTCTGTCGTCAAGGCGATTGCTCATGCTGAAGATTGCGTCGATTCGATCCTGATTGAAGTCTAATCCTTCTTCTGCTTCACGTTAACGAGATGGCTCTCGGTTTTATGAAGATCATAATTAGAATTGGGAATCAAACAGGAGGAATCAGCGAAGAGGTGAAGATGAAGATATTGGGGAATCTTCGCAGCGACCAACGTTGCAGCATTTGCGGCGAGACGAGCTGCAGCTCCTCTTTCGCAGAAAAGAACCCACCAATTGAAATGGAGAATGGGTACTTTTCAATGTGTTAAAGTAGCAAAAGAATTCCATTCCTGGAAGTGAGCAGAGACAGAATTTCTTCGACCACCAATAGGCAATTTTCGAGATGATTCTTTTGGTGGTAGAAACTCCGCGATAATTGGTCCAACAATTAAATTACTCACGGAAAGTTGGGCCGACTCATAGAGGGATGGCTGAGCTTGAGGGATGAAAAACACAGGGAAGAAAGAAGGGACGTCGGCCATTGATGAACACCGTGTTTTCTAAGGATCTGATTTTTTTTCCTTCAAAAATTTCATGATCTCGCGACTTGATACGAAAAATGAATCAATACTTTAAAATAGTTAAAATATGTTTTTCTTTTTTTTAATAATAAAACAGGATTGATCTAAATTCGAATTCATGACTTTTCATTCAAATATAGATGTTAATTACTGCTACAAGTTAAGTTTAGGTTGGTAATATAAAATCAAGATTTTGAACCATTTATTTACTATTGTTAGTAATTGAATTTTTCGGTAGGATACTATTATTAATAATTTATATTATCAGATCGGCCAAATGAATCTTTAAACTTTTGTTTAATAAATCTCTAAATTTCTATATAATAAATTCCTTTCCTTAAATCTAATCTTTCTAATAGGTCCCAAAATTTAAACTACTGATAGATAGACAGAAAAAAAAATTAGAAATTAGAAGTTCAATGGCCTAATGTTTTAGGATCAAACGTGTAGTTTTCTTAACAGAATTAGTTCAAAATTTCAAATAATAATAATATTAAAATGGGGGAAGCAATCCCCATTTCCATATCCAAAAACAAAACCCCTCAAATTTGAAAGGGAATCATCCACCATTTTAGAACAAATTATCAATCACAAGTCCAGAAAGGATCATATTTCTGCAGAATCTGCAAAGAATTGCTGATATTCATTCAACCCAAACCATCCATTATTTATTATCATCAGCATAGAGAAACACAACTTCTTAAGCATAAATAATTACATATCCAATAAACTGCAAAATTTTATTAGAAGAGGAAAACATATGTGAAGAAAAACCTTCACATTTTAGAACCAACGCAAGCATTCTAAAGTACAAGACCAAGTTATTGTTTTAAATAGGCATAGGATGGAGAGAAGAGGAGGCAAACACTGAGACAATTTGGGCTCGTCTGAACTAGGCATGGGCATGCTTTAACGCCTCGTTTAAACTCTTTAAGGCCCGGCTGAAACATATAAATCCCATGAACCAGAATTCGTGACCGTCCCTCGTGACTATGTGGATGTCTTTTTCTGATGGGTTGAGAAGGTTTGGAGACGGGTTGATCATTGCCACCTGGTTGAGCTCTATCACCACCTACAAATTGATATACATATAAGAGAAGGCCCAACTTGAAAACAGCAGAAGTTCCACAGTCAAAGTAAAATACTAAAAAGGCACATAGCTAAGCTAATGATTCATTTTGCCAGCATTCCATTAGTTAAAGTTCAGTGTTCAGAGGCCTGAGAAGAAATGTAGGATAAATCAAATTCTAACATGTGCAATATTATCTGGAACAGTGTTGTTCCTGGAGTAGCTAAGCAAGACTCGGGAGGCCTTTTGTTGTGATAAAATTTGTTCCTCCTGCTTATTTCCTAAAATGTTTCCATGATCAACAAGTACTTAAAAATCTTACCATTATAACTCCCCACATGGCCTAGTTTTCCTTTCCCTACTACCCCTCAAGGTCGGAGCAAAGAAGGAGAGAGGGCAATTACCTCCTTTAGTTTATCTTAAACTCAAGAAATCATATAAAAAAGAATAAGGTTTTGAAACTTTCCTACTAATTTGCCCCTAATTTTTTATAATTGAAAGATTATAAATAGAAGTCAAATTTTCACCATCCTTACAAAAAAATTTTGAATCTCCAATGAAAGAAGTATTTAGTAAAGGAGAACTGATTCAGTCCACTAATATGGATAAACAAATTTAACCTGTTAGTCCACTGTAGAGAGAGAGTCAAAATGAATCTCATGGGAAAAACGTGAAATTTATCTTAACAGTAACAGCTGAGGTCAATGTTTTTTCTCAAGGATTCGGGGTTCCTATCCTATATAGCCAATTGTGCTCTTGTCAAAATGAAAATAAACAATTAATGTCAAGTTGTTGTCACACTCATATTACCATTCACAATGTCCTAGAACACACATTCACATGCTTATAATACAGGCTACAATAACTAAGCCAGAAGGAATGGCTTTCTAAAGTCAATGGTAAAAAATGTGAGAGGCTACAATAACTAAATACTAATATAAGATTAACAAATATTTTGATTTCGGATATATTAGAAATAGTAACGGGTTGAACATACCTTGTAATACATCCACTCTGGCTGACCAGGAGATGAAGAGTAACAGAGAGGTGATTCACTACCAAAAGCCACTCTTTTGGTGGATATGTAAAGAGTCCCATTCACAGGCCCAGAAGAAGTTGACAAATAGCAAGCATATGAATGCAAATATTTGTCTCCAGGAATAACACCAAATGTATGCTGGAATAATTTTTCTGGGCCTCCTTCGGTGACTAATTTCGTCCCTTGAATAAGCCTAGCCTTTGCTGCATCGCCAATGCTCGGGCTGACTTTTACTGATATCAAAACAGGTACGGCATATTAAGAGTTATCAAATCAAGCAAGAAAGAGGCAACATTCTAGGCTTCATTATTCTAGACAAGGGCAGGAAACGAGATAGAACATTAGCAGCCCTAAAAAAAAAAAACAAATCTCATTTTACATGTTTGTCAGTTCAGTTCTAAGCTATGCCCCCACTATCTAGAGATATTATCCGTTATTATAAACATGGCCAATTTAACATGTTCGGTATCGCCAAGTTCACTTAAAAAAACCAATCCAGTATGAACTATTTCAATATTAGAATCGATTTATTCAAAGCTTTACCAAATCAAATGCAATAAAAAGGGCTAGTTATGAAAATTTGAACACAAAGAAAACTACTGCACGATATATTAGGCATGAAAGAAGAAATAATCTTCTTGCAGAAAGCAAATGATTAAATCGAAAAGAAAAATTGATCGAGGGAAAAACTTACTGTGATGCAAGACGTCGTCCGCAGCTTCCTCTGCAATTTTACCATACTCTTCCAACATCTTCCCGCAGCGACCCAACGCTCCCCGGATCTTATCTTCTACAGAACATGATCCAAAAATTTAAAAACAAATTAGAACCCTAAATCACTACAAAGACTATGGTGGAGAGTAGGGTTAAAGAAGGCAAACTTTTCCCGGGTTGGGCAGGTGCAGAAGCGCAGTATTGGATATAGGGATTATGATTTCCATATACCGGGATGCTCATGATTGAGAGATTACGTCGTTTCAGAGGGACTCCGCAAGTGAGAAGAATCGAAGTATAACCCTGGCTCCGTCTTCATTGTTAGGGTTTCCGATCGCAATTTATGAATATCAGAAGTAGGAATCAAGCAGAAGGAATCAGAACGACATAGAGATGAAAATAATGGAGAATCTTGACCGGTGTTCATTCTACGGCGTGGCGATTTCAGCGGTGAAAATTGAGAAAGACCCCCGACGTAAGAATAAATGGGTGTTTCGTTTTCGATTCCATTTCTTGCAGTGAAGTGAAGAATCGATTGATCCTTCACCCGCGTCCGCGCCATTTTCGACGATCGTGCCGAATTTTAGCGGGGGAATTTTCTCTCTCTCTCTCTCTCTCTCTTTGTTCACAAAATTTGGGGCGGTTTCTTCCAGTTCACGTAACCTTCACGAGCCCAACAAGGGGTTCGATAAAATGGGCCGGTATTTGCGGATTTAGGCCAGGAGTGAGTGGGCTTTTAGGCCCATATAAAAATTCTATAGTTCCTCGGTCAACTTTCAGCTTTAATGATTTTACATTTTTGTCCCTATACTTTTGTTTATTTTGGTCATGAATTTTTAAAAATTTTAGTTAATGTACTTAAAAAAAGTGATCATTTTGATCTTTATTTGACAAAATTTAACAAAAATTATATACACAAAAGAAACTCTTCAATACAAATTTATTGCTCCATTTAAAAAAAAAATTAGTAAATGAAGTGTAATATTGAAATTTTGATTGAAAAAAATGAGATAAAAATAAAAATGAAAATACCAAAATGGTTACCTTTCAAAAGTTCACGAACCAAGAAGAACATTTCGATAGTACATGGACTAAAATTAACAAAAGTTGGAAGTAGATGAATCAAAATAGACGTTTTGAAAGTACAACCACCAAAAAATAATTACGAACATAATTTTTTTTCCAAGCATTTGGACTCCCTGTGCTTTAGATTTAAATGAATAAGGTTGTTGATGCTCTTACTCGTTTGGCTCTGGCTGCCACTTGTTAGGTTTCCTTTCTTGCTTATTTTACTCTTAAAAAAAAGAAAAAAGGAGCAAACTCTAACTTTATACTTCTTGAATAAAACAATATCTTAAAATTAAAATGACATTAATATAAAGGTTTAAAGGATACCAACAAAAACTATAAATAAATTAATATTTAATGATAATTCAGAAATGATGAAAAATTATTAAACGTGGCTACTCTCGCATATCAACTACTCGTATATGTTCAAAATATATATTCTTTTTATTCTTTCATATATTTAATTGGGTAAAATTGGTACCACAACCAATATTATATTGAAAATGGCAGTTGAACAGTGGACATATTTGAACATTTAAACAAACATATTCCACGTAAGCACGACAAATTTGACTCATACTTTATTTAGTATCCGAGTTTTTAAAACTCGAGACCAAATAAAGAATAATACTTACCTACTAACTTAAAATTTTTTTTTTGCAAAAATATAATTTTTCTCTCTTCCTTTCTATCCTCGATCCATACTCCTATTTGTCAAAAATTTAGTGGTGGAGCTAATAGTAATATTGCTACTTTTTTCCTTTAATTGTTGTCTCTAGATTGTCTTGATCGATCTTCAGCAAACAAAAGCACAGTCATTTACCTCCACATCAGAGATGACGATGTCAAATCCAAGCCACCTACATTTCACCGATGAACCAAGTGAAGTATTCGACACCGACATCTTATCGGGAACTGGATTTGTAGTTCGACGATATGACCCCAACCATTTCTTCACCATGTAATTATTCTTCCTCCATGGAGGCATTGAAAGCTTTGTTTGATTGAGCGATCTCTTTACTGCATCACACATGATCCTTACGATCCTTTTTAGCTCTGTTGGCGTCCCGATGAAAATCGTAGGTAGACATTTCAATAACTCTGAATAGTGGATCGTTGCCCTCGCAATCTCGAATTGGGCACGAAAGTTGACATCAATCAAGTACCTTGTAGAACAAATGAGTTCAATCAAAATTATTCCAACAATCGACAAATGTGGAGACATGGGATTGAACCTCCAACTAACTATACGAGAGCAAGAATATGCTTCAAGCTATACTCATGTTGGTAACAAAATTTAGATCAAACTTGAATTTTTAAGGTTGTGCCTTTTTACTCATGTGTTTAAATTTTTTTTTAATGTCTATTAAGTCTCTATTCTTAATTTCATTGGTTGAATATTCATGTGGTTGGATAAGAATATAATTTAAAGATTACTCCCAAAATTAATCTACCACATAGATTATTAAATTATCACCATTGATGTGTTATGAATTAATTAATACTACAGACCTATTAAAAACAAAATAAACAATGGAAAGATATAATACAAAATTTTTAAAAGTATATAAAAAACTGGTTATGGACTTACTAAAAAATTTTAAATTCAAATACTAAATACAAAATTGAGAGAAAATATGTAATTTAACCAAAATTTTAGAAGAAGAGAAAAATTTCGTATTACCGGAGGTTCCCGTTGACGACGTCGATGAACTCGTAGTCGCCGGCGGCGAAATCGCCGGAGTTTCCCCACTTCGTCTTGCAAATAGCCGCATTATGGTGGAATTCGCGGAGGAAAGTCACGAGCCTCCGCCGCGAAACGACGCCGTCCGACGAAGCCATTTCCGCCGCTTCCCAAACATTAGCCACAAGCAGCTCTCTGTACGGCTCAACATAGCCGCCGTTCACGGGCTTTACAATATTCCGGATTTCGCCGACGACCTCCGTACAATCGGCCGCTACAACATCGACCTCCGCCGCGTCGGAACAACAATCCTCCGCTTCCGGCGGCGATGGACTCCGGCAGCCGTCTTCCAAAAAATCGAGCACCAGCTCGGAAAGACAATCGTCGGCGGAGTGTTCGCTTCCGCTGCTGCCGCCGGATCTCGGAGGCGCGTGGCGGCGCCACTGATCCGCTTCGGCGAGCCGTTTAGCTCGAAGAGGAGCCGCCATTTTGCTTACTGATTTTCGATGCCGTTTTTTGCTTATTATATATAAAGAGGAATTATGATTGGAAGAATTATTCTTATTCTTATTCTTATTATTTAAAAAAAAAAAATTCAAAAGAAGAATGTGGAAGAAGGAATTTTGAATGGGAATATTCGGCAATCTCCTCTTTTAAGTTTTAGGGGAAAAAAAAAGAGGGATATTCTAGTAGCATACCATCTTACTCAAATAGTTTAAATTACAAATTCAGTGTATCAACATATTCTTAAAACCTTTCGCGTGATGAGTTAATTTGACCTGATAAATTTAATGGACGGTAGGATTAAGTGAGTTGAATGAGATAAAATAAAGAACGTTGTGTGAATTCAGATGATAGAAATTTATATTATAATTGTTGATGCATAAATTTGATGTATCAGAATTACCAAATTTGCATCAATAAGAATGATTTCACGAAACCAAGTATTTTATCTCTATTTATAGACGTGAAAACCTGGGATCACTGGGATATCTTCTCCTAAAATAGAAGAGAAACTAAGATTATTACTATATTTTCTTCTTTCGATTCTCTTAAATGAGAGGAATTCAAATTAGAGAAACCAGAGCTTTCCATATTGGGAACAAAAAATAGAAGATTAAAATGACAATTATCGAAAGATTTTAAAATTTAATAGTAAAGTGACGTACTAAATTTGTAATTTAACCAAATAACATTTAGGTGCAAAATTATGGATGCGAAATTCCTGTCTCATATTTGTAATTATAAGATGTGTCTCTAATAATTATTGTGTTATTTTTCTAAATTATGTTTTAAAATTTAATAATAGCTTTCTACGCTTTTAAACAAAAATTTAGTAAAATTTGAATGGGAATGATATGATGTAATATAATTTAATTGGAACAAATTAATGGACAGATAGCCTAATTAATAAGGGAATAATATTTATATACTTATATAGGTATTTTCTTACTTATTATCATTCAAAAATTGGCACCTTTTTTTTTTGAAAAGAAATTTGTTTTCTTCCTATACATTTGTTTTTTTTTTTAAATTGTGGTTAGTCAATATATCAAACATAATTAATTCAATTATATCTGCCTATTTATTTAGAAAAATTCTTTGAACAATAATATTTGCTAATTTTTTTAATAATTAAGACGAGATGTTCTAAAAGAATATATGAGAAAGAAAATTAAAAATGGTTCTTTCCATTCTCTAATGTTGCTTGGTTACATTGCAACAACAAAATTCACTCAAAAGAAGGAACCACCACAAAAGTTGTCCAATTTTGGGCCAATTTTAGACAAGCCTTAATAGGGATGGGAGAGAAAAAAGAAGCAAAGATTTCTCTTGCAAACCCACACAAAAACTAATAAATAGGGAGAGAAATAATAAGCAATTATGAAGGTGCAGAGAAGTTTTCGAGATGAAGTCGTGGTTGATATGTTTGGTCGTAATTAGCATGGTGATGTTGAGTCAAGGAGAGACGCCAGAAATTAAACATCTTAACCTAGATACATGTAATACGCCACCTGGAGTTGATAAACCTCCCGGTTGTCCTTCACCTGAAGCTATGAATTCTCCACGTGCTCCTGCTAATCCTTATGGTCGTGGCTGTTCTTCGACTCACCGATGCCGTCGAGACTGATGCTATTCAACGCGATGTTGATCAAATCTCTTCCTATTGATCTATAATGAAAAGAATAAGTCCATTAAAAAAGGACGATGACAAATGTTAACGTTTATATTTGGAGTATATTATGTTTCAAAGGTTTATTTTTTCAGTTCAATAAACCTGATTTGTATTAAAGGTAGGGTTGAGTTTAAACCAGGAAATAAAAATTTAAAATCCAACTCACCAATGTATTGGTTTGAAGTTTCATTCTTTATTAAGGAAAAAAAAAAATTATGTCTCCCCACCATTGTTTACTCTTTTTAATTGTAATTGTTGCATTGAAAAACAAAGAGAAAAATCTCTTATTTTGAATTCTCTAAAATATTTAAGCAGCAATTCAACTAATTTACCCTCTATTTAGCATAAAAAAAAGTTCGAGAAATATTTAAAATAACGCAATTCTAAATTCCAACTTTTAAATTTTTGGTTAAAAACACATTTGGTCTCTCAACTTAAGTAACAATTTAGTCACTAATTAATTCAATCACATGCAACACCAAGAATATAATCCAATTTCATGTACTCGAGCGATGAATCAAATTAAATAATAAAAGCAGAGTAATTTGTCTAATTAATTCAATCACATACAACATCAAGAATACCCAATTTCATGAATTCAAGCAATGAATCAGATTTATTTATTTTTTTAGTTAAAATAACAAGGAGGAAAATGAAATGCAGACTATACTAATACATAACCTAACCTACATTATATATAATTTATACAAAAACATGCCCCTGCAAAAATGAGAATTTTAGTAATATGGACTAAATTATTACAAATTTAAAAGTCAAGTGACTAAACTATTAACGTTAAAAGTTAATGGACTAAGCCGTTAACGAAGAAAAAATTGGTATCTTATTTGAAATGAAGATGAGTTTTAAACGAATGTAACTAAATTTTTTTTATTGGAAGGTTAGTTGCAAAACAAAATAAAATAAAAAATTTACTTTATTAATTGAAAAATTAAAATATGACATGATTTCAATTATATTCATTTTCTTTGGTACAAACCAACAAAATTATTTGAAATCACTCCAAATGAAACCAAACCAAACAAACCATTAGAGTGGAGAGAGATATTGAGAGATAGGTGTCTTAATCATTTGAGCTATACTCGACTCGACTAGAATGGAGAGAGATTTGAAAACATTGATGGCAGATTTCGTAAGATTATTCTTTGGTGGAAAACATTAATTAATAAAAGATACATAGATATGATAGATTATTCTTTTTCAAAATTAAAAACAAAATACAAAATACAAAAACTTCACTGAGGATAGTGTACTATAAGATTGATAAGCAACTTCGTGCCAAGAGATTTTAATTTGCTCCATTTATTTAAAATCTTGTTTTAACAGAAAAAAAAAATAGTGATGAGATTTCTGCAAATGAAAAGTCAATGAAAATTAATGAAGGTGTTTAGAAATTCAAGCCACTAGAGATTTTTTCCTTCCTAAATTTATGAAAACTTCTTTCTATATTTAGTATTTTACTTGGCCCAAGGAAATTTGAGGTTTTAATTAAATTTAGATTTACTACTTAATTTTGCATGTCATTGCATTTTTATATTTATTTATATTAATTTTGAGTTCTATTAGGTAACATTAAAATTTTTTATTATACAATGGATTGACCTGATTAGATAATTTGGAGATTTAATAGAAAATGAGTTACGTCGTATCGAAATCTGTCTATTCTTTCAAAACATCCATCAAACTCTCGAGAACTCCCGTCCCGTCATTGTTTACAAAATAAACCACTTTAAAGCTTTGGTCGCAATCGGGTTTGTAGATTTTATCATGAATAAAAAATAGTTAAGTACCATATCCTCATCATATTTTTCTACCGCTACATGATATAATTGTGCCTCCTCCCCATCAAACTTTGCAAATATGGTAAATCATAAATTAGATGGGTCTATTTTTAGTAAATCCACGAAAGAAAAAAAAAAAAAAAGAAAATCCTTAATTAGCCATATTCTTGTACAACGGCCCACTAATTTTAGATCTCCAAATATAGGCAATCCCTCAAACCTATTTTCCGATGATTACACTATAAATAAAGGGATGAAGAAGAAAGGAGAAATCATCCATCAATAAGCATCAGAAGCAGGAGGAAGACGAGGAGGAAGAGAGAGTTTTAGCAAATAAAGGAGAAGGGAAGATGAAGTCGTGGGTGATATGTTTGGTTGTTATCGGCATGGTGGTTGCGACTCAAGAAGTGGCAGCAGCGGAGTTAGATTATACTCAACTTCTAAAATGTGACACGGTCAAGCCATCTCTGTTTTGCCATTTGGTTAAGGGGAGGAGATTCATGCATGTTCCAGTCACTTCCTACAATCGGGCTTGCTCTCCTACCCTCCCTTGCCCTACTGAATAAACGAAACCCATCAACAACATCCAACTTATCTCTCATAATATAATATGCCTCGTCTTTGGATGCCAATCAAATAAGGCCTGATCATATATCTGCCATTTTTTTTTTTGTATTTTGGTCCAGTTTTGTATTTCTATGCATGGAAAGTAATGAAATGCGGATTACACATAGATTATTGTCTTTTTGAATTAAGACTAATTTTTATCGGGTCCCAGAACCCGATCTACGACCCCCTCGAGGTTAGGGGCACTCAAAAGCACCGGTGCAATCTATTGATTTATGAAAGGAAAAAGAACAACATGGTCCTCCATTGAATGACAACTCTATGACATTTTACGTATATGGTCCATAAGTATTTGATAGGAATATTATGGCAGGGTTGAAAATTACATATTTTCTCATTATTAATTTTAGACCCCTTTTGGCCACAATTGATGGGTGCTTTGAATAATCATATGACTACTTTTTAAAACCGTCTTGTAATTTATATTCGAAATTATTGATTTCTTTTATACTGGTGTGAGTCTTCCTAAAAAAGTTTAAGGATTATTTAGAAACATTTCAAAAAGTCATGACTTCTTGAAACTCAGTTTTATATGTCTTTCAATATCAAAATTTAACGGAGACATTTAAAATCTCATCAATATCAACATTTTAAACCTTAAATTTAATATCTAAAAACCAAATATTTAAGTTTATTTATTTAGCTTTTCAAATACAAATTGGTTCGTTTCATCGATAAACTAAATATGAAAATTAAATGATATCAATTTAAAGAAGCAATAGTGTTGTTAGTTCTTTTTATTTTATTTTATTTTATAATTCTAGTGTTGTTAATTTATAGTTTTTCCTCCTAAAGATTACTCTCTCATTGTTATAGAGCATAAAATAAATATAAATTTTTGAATACAGTAGAAAGTTAAAGTAGCATAATACCATCAATAATCTGACAAGATGAATTAAATAAAAATCACATTAGAGTACTTTTGACAAAAGAAAATGAAACTATTGATATTTTATTAACATACATATAAAAAGTTTTCGGTATGTAATGTAATTTCTTAATAATTTTTTTTTTTTGAGAAAAAAATAGGTGAATTTTTTGTAATGTAATCTCTTAATTAAAAATGGGTAAAATTTTTTTCTTAATTAAAAATAAAATTTGGCTAAAAAATTAAAAGAAATTAAAAAAATAAAAAAAAAGTAGCCGTTGGGATGACTTAAAAATGGCCGTTGAAAAAGTCTCGGTCTAGACGCGTTGAAAAGACGAGTCATGAAATAGACAGTGCACCAAAGAGAGAGTGGAATTAGTCAAATGATACATCAAAAAATTGGCAAAGTGATTTGGGCGCCCATTTCATTCCACCCCACTCCCAACAAAATAAAATAATCCACTTTTCCAAAATAATAAAAACCAGCCCTTTTCTTTTCTTTCTGTTTTTTTTTTCTAAACCTTCAAGCTCCATTTAATTAGGTTATTTTTGCAAATCAGCCCCTTGTTAATTTTCTTTTTTGTAAAAATGGAAATGGGATGCCCAAACCACCCTCCTAATTCAACAATGAAATTAAAATTTTATTATAAACGAAAATATAACTAAATATTTGGCAATCACGTCGTCATCCTTGCAGTGTCACACTCGGGAACTTGCACTTTCCATAGCCTGAAAAATAAAATAAAATAAAATTCATTTATATGGATGAAAAAAAAATTTGTATTATACTCAACAATAATTAACATATATATTCAATTAAGAGGACATGAGTTCGATCCCCAACCCCACATGTTGTATATTAAAAAAAAAATCCTAAAAATTTTCACATCAATGCCTTTCATACGCTTTACGTTTTTTCTATTTACTTCTATTTACGTTGGCCCTCACACTGGACCAATCTTGGATAACCTTCAATTTTGTACTTGATGAATTCCTAAAACTAAGAATTTTATGATTATGAGAAACTTTTTTTAATCGATTTTTAAATCCACATGCTTATTGGACAATTACTAATGTTTATTGGAGTCTTATTAAAATTTAAAAGTCTACATTAAAGACAATTTTAAGAGTTTAGACACAGGACTAAACTTATAATATTACAAATTTTAAAATAGATGAATTTAGTTGAAATATAAAATCGTGGTTCAATTAAACACATGTATTCTCACGAAAACAAAAATTGAATATATATAAAATTAGCAAAAAGGTAAAAGATTTAACTTACTTGGATCCTGGATGGTCTGAGTAGCAAGGCCATTGAAGTAACAGGTTCCACCAACCTTCTTAAACTGGGCCCAGTACGAGCTAAACGCAAAGCTCGCATGTCGTATCAAAGAATCCGGTTTATAACACGACCCGCCCTTCCGGATCGGGTCGCAGGTTTTATTCCCCTGCGAGCAAGCGTACGTTAAAGCCCCATCCACCTCGCTCCTATTCGCCCCCTTCGCCACCACGCACCAAATCTTCCCCTTGTACGGCTCGTTGTTATCCGCCGCCGGCAGCGGCTTGAACTCCGATGCCGCCGTCGCTCCGCTCAGATCCATCCCGTACACCCCCGTACCGTTCGGGTACAACAGTCCGAAATGCCTCTCGGTACCCGGACCCGGCTTCTGGTTCTCGTTGAACAGAGCGAATAAAATTGTCGGCAGAACCCGACCCGGACGGGCCGGAGTCCCCACCGGCGGCTTCGCGGTGACCCGCTTCACTACGTTCCGGTTGTATACGGCGGCGTTGTAGATGTTCGCGCCGATTTGGTCATAGTCGCCGGCGTTGGGCCAACCCGTTTCGGCGATGAATACCCGAATATCCGGATACCCGAGGCGTTTCATGGCGAAAATCACCGCGTCCACCATCTGATCGAATAGATTCGTATACGTCAGACCCGAACCCGGATCCGAATATGTGACGTTCTTCGCCTCGAAGAGGGCGTAATCGAGTTTGATATTGACGGTATCGAGAGACCAGGGGAAATACGGGTACACGTCGAGGAAGAAGAACGATTTGGTCCGGTTCAAGAACTGCAGCATCGGTTTCATGACCCGATCGGAAATGTCCGACCGGAAGGTCCCATTGGAGGGCGGAAACGACGATTGGAGGACGTCCATGGCGGAGGAGGTCCCGACTTTGATTTTACGGATGCCGTAGGTCTTGAGGGAGCGCTTGATTCGGCGCATCGCCGGGACGAGACTGAACCAGGTTTCGTTGCCGGCGGCGGCGGAGGAGAGGATCTCGTTTCCGACGAGGAGGTAACGGATTTTGGTTTGGGGGTAATAGGGGAGGATACTGGTCCGAATCCAGTGGTCGGCTAGATTCTGGCTCTTGGAAATGTTGATTATGAGCTCGTTTGGGAGCATTACAGAGACTCGGAGGTCGGTGTTTTTTAGGGATTTGAGAATCTCGGGGGTGGCGTCGTAGATTTTGACGATTTGGGCGTTTAGGGTTTTGATTAAATCGACGGAATCGGGCGGCGAGGGGAGGTTGTTTCCGAGCTGGCCGTAGTTGACGCCGACGAGGCTCGAGATCTCTGCATCTGCAAGAAACGAATATGGATTAAGAGGTTAGGGTTTAGAGAAAAAGAATAAAAAAATTGGTTATAACAGAGAAACGAAAATAGCTTACTGGAGATGGATACTGAAGCTGATATTGAGAGTAGCCAAAATGCGAAAAATAGAGAAGTGAAGGGCGTCGCCATTGTTGCAGAAGCAGAGCAACAATGGCGGAAAAAGAGAGAGTGGAGGAGGGTGACGCGGGGGTCAAAGGTTGTTGGTGGAGAAAATATGGAAAATTTTAATTTCATTTGTCGTTCGTTCGGGCAAATAAATAAATAAAATAAATTAATTTAAATAATAATAATAATAAAGAAAGAGAGGAAAGAGGCCCATGTGCACAAAGAATCTATCCTGAAGGGGGATGATGTAAAAGCACACAAAGTTAAAAATTTGGCAGACTGGATATTTATTTACGCTGTTTCAGTGTTAGCTTTTTTGTGGAAGAAAGTTCTATTTTTTGTTTGGTTTTCTATGTCATTTAATTAATTGGAGTATTAGGTTTAGTTAATATTCTTATGGGCTGTCAAAAAAATGATAATAATAAATAAATAAATAATACTCTCAAGCGCAACATCATGTAATACGCGTGATAGGTATGGCAGTTGTACTGGCAATCTCTCGTACAAAATTAAAAGGCAGAGTCTCATCTTGTCAAAGATAAGCAATCTAAATCCAATTCAATATTAGCTTGGACTTAATTCTAATTTAAGTTTCAGAGTGTAATACGCGTGAGAGGTGATACCAAGTGTACGTAGGCGATCACGTGCAAGATTTTATTTGCGTGTTGCCAATAGATGTAGGATTGTTGTTGTGGTGGTGTCACCTTGACCAGAATCGAGCATCAACAAGTACCTTGGTGAGTTATAAGTTTTTAACTCTAGTTGATTTATGATTAGTTTTTAGCATTTGTGTGGTTGAGTGAGAATATCTCGAGGTATTTAGGTTTTTAAAAACTTTAATAGTTGAGTTTGAGTATTTTTGTGATTTAAATTTATTATTAAATTTTATGAAATTAAAAATTAAGATTAAAATCGACTCTCTCAAATATAATAATACAAATCAATTTTACTCTCTATTTATTTTTATTTTCTATTTTTAACAAAAGCATCATAAATGTAAGAAATTATTTAACATGTTTTTATTATTGATTTAGATGTAACATATGAGAAAAAAAATTGAAACGTGGTTTTATATCTAATTAGTGTAGGTTTGACAACTGCATTGTGTTACCCTTTTAATAATTTCTCGAACTATAGTTTGGTAGAATTATTAAAGATAATTGTATTATTTAATTAATTACCGCGAACTGACATTGATTCAGTGATTAAGACATCCTTCTCTTTTTCTAAAGGTTGGAGGTTCAATCTTCCATCCCAATATTTATTGTACTAAAAAAATAAAAAAATAAATGCATAGTAATTTTTTTTCTCTTTTTCTTTTTTGCTTCCATCGCCTTGATTGTAATTTTGTCTATAAAATAAATTAAAAGCTCAATAGTAAAATTGAAACTTTAAAAGCAGTTTGAATCTCCGCTCTAAGTATTATACTAATAAACAAATATGAGGAATAAAATTAAAACAAACCAATCAACTTTCAAAAACCAAATATAATCAACCATATTTTATTTTGAAGTATTGTCCTATAGTTAATAGCAACAAATCTTACAAAGTAAATACAATTATTTCCCCATTTTCAGACATGGAAATCTTGACTATTTGAGATTTTTGTTTTTAAAGATTTGGGGCATTTTAGTACTTTGAAAAAGGAAGGGGGCCTTTAAAAAGTAGGGCAGTGAGAAGGGAAAGGGCAATTTGGGGACAAGAGAGAATTTAGCCGTTGAAAAGTGAACGGTGACCGTCTGTCACTTTAATTTCTTTTCTGCAACCACAGACTTGCCTTTCTCACCTTTCCTTTGTAGCTACAGCGCCTCGGCGCCCGCGGCTGCTTCAGTATCCAACGCTGTTTTGTCTTAAGTAAACATTACTAAACAATTCACAATATCAACTATTTATTTTTAGATTCTTGTTTTTTATTGGCTAAGTTACTTTGTTCGAGAGAATGATCTCCCTAACTACACCCCTCTCGCCTCTCGATTTTATTTACCCAAACACACATTTTAAACAATCTATTCTGTTTTAATACAATGAGGTTCAAAGTTGACATCATTGTCTAAATTAATATCTAATTTAATAGCATTCGAGATTTGATATCTTTGTTGAGGCCCTCTAGAATTTCTAGGAGCTTGGCTTAACTGCGTCCAATTAAAATTATTTCATTTAGTTAATAAATTTTGATGTCATCCAATACAAAATAAAAAAGATTATTGTGGAATTGAGATCTACAATCAAAGATTTGAGAGTTGTCAAAATAACGTAGGAAGAGCTAGTCGAGGTGCTATGGAAGATGAAGAAGAAATGGAAGAAACGTCATAGACAGAGAGGAAGATAGAGGAGAGGAGAATGTGGAATGGGAGGAATCATCGTTGCCCACTTAAGTAAAGTGAACGTCTTTTTAAGAGACGCGTTCCTTTTGGAGATTGAAATATGCCTTTTAGTAAATGATTTCATTAAATTTATAGAGTTGTGTTTCTATCAGAGATATATGGTCAGATAAGGCGTCTCTCAAGACAATAGATCTGATTCAACTTAGCAAGTACTATATTCTCACATCTATCGGTGAAATTACTTTCCTCGAAGTATTTTCTTGATTACATCTCTTATTGGCTTTATTTATCCAAACATTCGTCCTAACACATTTTCTTCCAATTCAATAGTGCGAAAAGTTGATATCTTTGTCCAAGACACCCCTCCTCAACGATCTCTTTCAATTAAATAGCGTATGAATTTGACATATTTGCCCATTCGTATTTAATGTCATCTAAAATTGCAAAACAATTCGGCCTAATTAGGTCCAATTCGGTCATTTCTCTAGCTCAACTTACCCTATCCAACCTTAAAATGGTTCTAATCATTTAAACTCTAATTTGGGCATTAAACATATTTTGCCTATTTTACTTTTTTACCCTTTTAATTAAATTAATGTATTTTATTCCTAAAATTTCATTAATACAATCCCCGGACTCGAAGTCTCCAACTTCCTTTCTCGAGTTTCGACGGTTTCAAGGCTAATACTTTTTTTCTTTTAAATATTGTAGTAAAATTATTATTAATTTATTAAATTATTGGATTTATTTATTATTATTTTACGGGGAGCGAGACATGTGGCCTGGAATTAAGGTTTTGGAACTGCGTTGCTGCGAAGTTTCTAATGCCATTTTTTATTATTATTATTTAAAAAACAAATAGAAAAGGTAAAAAAAATTCCCTCCTTTAAAACAAGAATAATAAAAAAAATAGATATTCTGTTTTTTACAGTATCCAATGCACGCTAAAGAAAAGTACAAATATACCCAACCACCCTCAAGTATGACGTTTGTTATAAATTATTAATTCACTAAAATTAGCAAATTTATTAATTTGGTTAAAAATTCTTTTTTTTTTATATCTTTTTTAAGGTTAGGGTTCATCTTTTTAAGACAATTATTAAATCAAAAGAAAAACAAATATATATAACTTCTCTTCGTCATTGTTTTTATGAATGACATTATCAACTTTACGATGGTAATAGGTGTCTTATTCACCAGGCTAAGGCTTCACTTAACCTTTCGAAAACTTTTAATTATTTTTAATGGTAATGTAGTAAAAACAATTTTTTTAATAATAACTGTTTTACTCTAACGGTTAATTTAAAATTGATAATATTTTAAATATATATTTAAAAATTTAAAAAGTATTTAAAACAAATTTGAAAATGGATATATTTTGAGGAAAAAATACTTTTGGTCCTTGTAGTTCGCTAAAATAACAATTTAGTTATTGAACTTGAGTTTGTAACGATTTAATCCCTATACTTTCAAATTAGTAACAATTTAGTTCTTGAATTTTAATAGGTAACAATTTAGTCATTGTAATTTAAAGTTTGTAACAATTTAATCTTTATCGTGAAACTTTTTTGTTGAGTTTCTTATATATACGGATGGATGGATAAATAAAGAGGGACCAAATATGTTTATAAATTATAAAGATTAAATTGTTATATGATAAAATTTGACACTTAATTTTAATAATTTTTTTTTACGATAGGGACTAAATTGTTACAAATTTTAAACTATAGAGACTAAGTCGTTACAAGCTAAAGTTCAGGGACTATATAATTACTTTAGTGAAAATACAAAGACTAAATCGTTACAAACTAATTTAAGTACTAAATTGCTGGAAAGCATTTTAGAGCGGAGAACTAACTATTGAGGTTATATATATAAAAGGAGTTAAAAGGTTTAAAGAACTTTATGAAGTAAAAATTGATTCTTTGAACTTTATGCTGGAAAGTATTCTACTTTCAAAAGAATCTTCTTTCCAAAATGTGACATATTTTGGGAAACTTTACCAAAATGATCCAGAAAGATTTTGGGTTTAGGTAATTGGCCCAAATTTCAAAACTTGTATTTTGTACCCAAAAAATACTTTTTTCTCGTATGTCAGAAAGTGAAAGTATCAAATAAAAAATGTGCGAGGTATGAAGTAGAAGTAAGGTGATGAAATTCAAGAAAATTTGAGTAGCATGAAACTCACTCACGGATATCAAAAAATAAAAAATAAAAATAAATAAGAAAAGAAAAAACCATTTAAGTTGAGTTTGGGTTTGAAAATTTTTGAAATTTTTGTGAGATAAATTTGTTTGTGAACTCTCTTGAAATTAATTTGAGTTGCATCCAACCAATCTCGATTTTAAAAAATATCTATTTTACTTATACCTACATTTGTTTTAATTATATTTCATCAAATATTTACTTTTAAGATACATCAACCTTAGAAACTGTTAGTTTCTGAAGCTTTTTAAATATAACTTTTCATAATTTGAAAATATGATATTGAATATAATTTTAAATTTTCATTCATATATTGACTTAAAAATAAGAAAATTCAATTGACATTGAACCTTTAGTATTTGAAAAGTTTATCATTGACCCAAATTAATCGATATTTTAATTATATTTATTAAAATTTATTCAAAAAATGTAAAATTATTTTTAAGAATAATGTTTGATCTCTCGAGGATGATCAAATGACATGGTACTCAATCTATTTTCTAAACACCGGAGAAATATTTAAATACTTTTAAGGTACTAATCAAAATTTGATACTTTAAATTATTCGACCCGACCCAATACAACCCGAAAAGTTCATTACTTGTAATGGATCAAAGCCCGTATTTCCCTATTTTTTTCAGCTGTCTATCCAATTAACACAAAGCCCACGACCCATTGCCCCTTCTCTCAGTACATCCTCCATTTCTTTGTTAGCTTCAAGCAGGCCCGCCGCCACACGATGCTCGGGAAATTGCTCCGCCGCCCTCTCCTCTCATCTTCACGCATATGCAATCACCTTTCATCACCATTTCAATCTTTTCCCCCCCACCGCTCAATACAGAATCCCGTTCTTCTAATCACTCTCCACCGCCGTTTTCTCTGCTCGCCGTCATCGCCCACTGAAAATTTGGACCTCCCAATTCCAAGAATCCGGTCTCAAACTCCTCTCGAGAAGCAATTTGAAAGCTGGGTCCAAAAGCTCAAGCCCGGCTTCTCCCATTCGGACGTCGACGAGGCTCTGCGCGCCCAATCCGACCCCGATCTCGCCCTCGACCTCTTCCGATGGACGGCGCAGCAGCGTGGCTACAAACACAACGATCTAACCTATCTAACGATTATCAAAACCCTAATCTCCTGCCGGAGGTACCACCTCGCGGAAACCCTAGTCGAAGAGGTACTTGCTGGTGCTTGTGAAATGAGTGTGCCGCTTTATAATTCTGTAATTAGGTTTTGCTGTGGCCGGAAATTTCTTTTTAATCGAGCTTTTGATGTGTACAAGAAAATGTGGAGATCTGATGACTGCAAACCTAATCTTGAAACTTATGCGATGCTGTTCAATTCACTGCTTAGGAGATTCAATAAGTTGAATGTCTGTTATGTGTATTTACATGCGGTTCGGTCGTTAACCAAGCAAATGAAAGCCTCTGGCGTGATTCCGGATACGTTTGTGATGAACATGATCATTAAAGCTTATTCTAAGTGTCTTGAAGTTGATGAAGCGATACGGGTTTTTCGGGAAATGGGGTTGTATGGTTGCGAACCGAATACTTATACTTATGGCTACATTGCAAAAGGGTTGTGTGAGAAAGGAAGGGTTGCACAAGGGTTGGATTTTTACAAGGAAATGAGAGTTAAAGGCTTGTTTCCTAGTAGCAGTACTTGTATGATTTTGATTTGTAGTTTAGCAATGGAGCGCAGATTCAAGGAAGCTGTTGAGGTTTGTTTTGACATGTTGAGTAATTCCATGTCACCTGATTTGCTTACTTACCGAACTCTGTTAGAAGGATTGTGTCGGGAAGGACAGGATGGTGAAGCATTTGATTTGCTCGATGAGTTGAAGAAGAGGGATAAACTGATGAATGAGAAGACATTCAAAATTCTATTAAATGGGCTGCACATTGTTGGTAGAGAGTAGGTTTTAAGGATTGTCCTCTGGCCTATTCCATAGAATTTGTTCATGTTGCAGGATTAGGTTGATGGAAAACCCAGGTCTCTGCATGTGTTAACCATTCGGGATTCGATCTCGAGTAGGACCTTTGGATCTCAAATGATTTTTCTGTCATTAAGTAGTTTTCGCTTTCATAGTCACATGAAAGGAGGACCAAAGTCTGTGAATTTTCTTGCGCACCACTGCTCGAAATAGGTGAAACGTTGAAGAGAGTTACTTGATTATTCGTTCGAACATCTGCACTTTTAAGACGAGCTAATTCTGGATTCATGTATTGTCGTAGATGGTTTGTACATTGGCTTCTGCAACTCTTCGGTAGTCTGGAGAACCTCATGTTTTGTTTCATATGTGCTTTCCCCTAAACTAAAGAAAGCCAAATCAAATTGTTCCGAACTGAAAGCTGGTGCCGATCCTTTTGCTAACTGGATCTGTGTTCAAAAACCTCTGTGCTCATTAAGAAAGTAGTTGGATAGAGAACCAACCCAATCAAAAGTTGATGTTGATTCTTCTCCATCCATAACAAATGCTCTCAATGCATCTCTGTGAAGAAGAACACAGAATTATATCGAGCCAGACCCGGAGCCCGTAAAGCATCTCGGGTTGGAATGAACAGGTAACAGGTGAGTTTCTTCAAGGAAAGATTGCCTGAGCATGTTGATTGCTGCTCATTATCTAGGAAGAAGACCACCATTGTCATCGCCTCTGTTTCTCTGAAATGAGTTTATATTGAAGTGGGCTGTGGAGGGACGCTGTCTCTTTATAAGCTTATTTATTTTGATTTTTTATTTTCAAGATGTCTATTTTCGTGAATTCTATATACTTTTTAAGTACTCAAAAGAGTATATTATAAAATGCCATATAAATATTTGTCAAAAGAAAAGACAGTGCAAAAAGCAATTATATAACATATATTTGTTTAATTAAAAGCGGAAGCCAAATCGGCCAGAATCTGATCAACGTTCATATCGGAACTTCCGCCGCGACCCACCGCCTGCCTGGCCAATGCTCCCCATTTGGCGGCGTTTCTCCTGATCTCCTTCCCTCCGTCGCCTTCCATGATCTCTCCGATGCACTCTGCCACCGCCGCCCGCCGGACGATCCCGCTGTTGTCGGCTGGAGCTCTGATTCCAGTTTTCCAAATGTCCATGATGCACTTGGCGTTGGTTGTTTGATCTGTCCACTGCGGCATTGCCACCATAGGAACGCCGATGGTTAGAGCCTCGAGCGTCGAATTCCAACCGCAGTGCGTCACAAAACATCCGATAGATTCGTGCGATAAAATCTCCAATTGTGGGCACCACGAAACCAGCAGCCCTTTCTCCGCCGTCTCCTCTGCAAATTTCGTCGGAAGCTTCTCCTCCTCCTTTGCCCTTACCTAAATAAATTTGGTTTCTAAGTTTTAACATTAATAATTTCATTCTTATAATTTAAAATTTGTAACGATTTAATCTCTAGTGAAAAATATTATTAAGATTTTACTGGATTTTTTATAGGCATATATTGATAAACTATGATAAGGATAAACTATAAATTACAAATATTAAATTGTTATATAACAAGAATCTAACATTTGATTTTGATGATTTTTTTAAGTCAAAGGTTACATTATTACCAATGTGAAGTATAGCAACAACGTCATTATAAAGTAAACTGAATTGTAACTTCGATAAGGGCCTAAATGTATTTTTTTAACCTAATATATTCACTATTATTTTCTTTTTTTTTAAAAAAAAAAAGCAAAATTACAAGTTTGATCTCCTAATTTATTTGAGTAATAATTTTTTTTAATTAAGAAGCGAGAATTAAAACTTAAGAATGCTTTTGAGTAATAAGTTATTAACCTTAAGGGTTTAATAAATTAAATTATGTGTTTAATTAATAGATTCCTAATCTAACACTAAATTTAAAGTTCAAGAATTAAATGACTTATTAAATACCTTTTAAAATTTATATAATTATTAGATATAAAATAAAAGATTTAAATACACTTTTTAAAATGGTCTTATTTGAGTACATGGAGTGGGCGAGGGATTTGAATTCACGATCATTCGATCAAAGTTAAAAAGATGAAATTTGTTATTTAAGTTTATGATTATTATGGTTTCATTTGGAAGTGAATAAATGGGTTCAAGGTTAGCGTAAAACTTACCACCCACAAGAAGTAATAGTTGGTTTGTTTCAAACCCCAAGCCAATTCCTCCATCTCCTCCACACTCAGTGCCGCAAAGCTCCCAAACGACACAAAAACCACCGACGCTTTCCGCCGGCCGTCCAGCCATTTCCGGCATACCTCGCCCTTCGGATTGAAAAGGCTGAAACCGTACTCCCCGTCCCCATCTATTCTCCGGTCCGTGTACATCGATGGTATGTTCGGTCCGATCATCTTCATTGCCCATTTCTTCCCCATCCATTCCAACACCTAAACCCAAAATGAAGAACAGAGCAATTCAAAATTCTAATCATACGTACTCCCGAACCGTACAAGATAGTTACCACCTATCATACGGCTTTCTAACTGGAATTCGAGAAAACAATACCCCTAAGAACGTCTTGTAAACAAATTATTCGATCTGAAGATCCCAGCAAGGTTGCCGGAGACATCACTAAACCACCTAGGGATGTCTCTTACAAAGAAGAATTCGTAGAGACAACAGAGCCAAGAACAAAGAAACCGACCAATTTCCTGCCCAATTCAACAAAAATTTATAAAGTTTAACTAAACCACTATGCTAATATGCACACCATGGACTAAATTAAAATTGAGCTCAAAGCATAAGTAGCAAACTTGTTAAAGACAACGGTATACTCGACTCCAAGTATCTAGATGTAATATTATTCGTTTTAAGCAATAGTCCTCACGTCATCAAAAGTCTAGTATCAATGAAGATAATTATCTTCATTCCTATTTCTTTCGGGTGAAACCAAAAGTAAAGCACTACAATGCGAAGATACTCACGTCGTTCTTAACACGTTGCTCTATTCCAAACTTTATTTGCAATCCCCTTGCCGACTCAACAAAACTGAATCTTTTAATTAATTTCAGGACAACCCAAACAAAATGGAGATCAAATCACTAAATTTGGTCAGAAAAAATCCGACCCCCTTAAAATTTTCAATGTTAGAACAAAAATTTGAGTTCTCTTAATGAAATTTGTAGATGGGAGTCACATGGAGCACAAACCTGTTGTTCCAATTCGTAGAAACTGTTGCAGACCACCCAATCTGCTTCCTCGATGTTCCTAAATTGATTAATCACCACATCGAAGAAACCCGGATACGGATTCCGATCCTGGACGAACGACGGCATGTCCGCCACCGTCAACGGCGGCATTCCGGCGATCCGAATCTCCTCTCCGGCCGGCGGCGGCACCTTAATTTCTCCCCTGTACACGTGGTAGTAGATGTTGTTGACGGCGCAAGATTGGGTAAAATACAGCGCCGTCTTCAGCCCGAACTCCTTCGCGACGTCCAGAACCCACGGTATAAACCCGTCGTAGGCGATGGCGTGGACGCGACGGCCGGCGGCGGCCAAGCGCCGGATCAGATCCCGGAGAGTCCGGGACCCGGCTTGCTCGAAGAGCTCGTGATAGGTCTCGATGGAGTCGGCGGAGAGGAAGCCGCCGTGGTCGTGGCCGTCGGAGATGGTCTCGACGGGGAACGGCGGCGGGTGGGCGGCGGCGGCGGTGTTGTTGTTGAAGAGGAATTTGGAGAGGACGAAGGTGACGGCGGCGCCCTTGTGGTGGAGGCGTTTGGAGAATTGTAATAAGGGGTTTATGTGGCCCTGAGCTGGGTAGGTCACAACCAGGATGTGAAGTCTCCGGCCATTACTGTCTCCTCCGTCCGCCATGGAAATGGACCCACAAGCTTTTTTCTCTCAGTGGTTGGTTTTGTTTTGTTTCTCTTTGTGAGTCTGTGCTCACCTGTATTTATTGGAAAAACTTGAAGAGTCGGTTTCGTTGGTAACAAGAAATCGAGTTGCATTGTTCCATCAATTTAAAAAATTATTGTTTAATAATATATCAGCCTAATATTTAGTTTAATCTAAAATAATATTATTTAGTTTATTAATATTTTTTTTATAAATTTTGTTTAATTATTATTTACAACCTTATATAATTTAGAATACATTATATTATATTGTACACGTTTTAATTTTAACAAATATAAAATAAATTTATAATATGAAGTAATATATTTATCCAAGTTTGGATCGTTTTTGATGTAGTGGTGTATTTTAAAAATTTTCAAATTCTAATCCTACCAAAGACGTATTTACTAAATCCATTTTATTTAGTGGATCTGACCAACATAATCTAGACCCTAAATTTCTACATTATTTTTGTTCATAAATTCGAGTCTCCTACCTTTTTGGAGATTAATAGTGTCTTTAAAGCTATTTGGCAATATTCTAGATTTCTAACATAAATTGTGTTTAACAAGTCTTTCAAAATTTGTGTATTTAAAACTATATATTACATCTATACAGTGTATGATAGATTATTGAACTTTTTCAATTTTATGTCTAAGAGATGTATGACGTGTTTGATATTTCCGAAACTAATAGATTTGTTAGACATAAATTTCCTTTTTGTCTAATTGGATACTAAATTTTCATTCTTGTGTCCGATAAGTTAAGTTGTCGAATATTAAAAAATATCGATTAGGTCATTTACGTATTAAACGCAAAATTGAAGTCACCACCGGGTTTGGCAAAAGCGATTGGGTTATTACCTTTATTGAATCTTATCATAATGCAATTTGGTAGATTTGACAGTAGAGAAAGGGAGCAAATTACCTTTTATTGAATCTTCAGTTTGCGATGCATAAATTTGTTGATGGAAGAGTCGTTTGTATTGTTCCCAAATTGTTTACAAATGAGGCCGCTACCTAATTGGAGGATATTTTCAAGCTCCATAAATCTTTTCAAATATCCAAATATGCTTTAATCCAACTCCCGTTGTAATTAAAACAAGCAATAAAATCAATCTATAGGTACAGTAGGGCGAGCCTCATCCCTGAGTACTCACCATCCGACTTCAAAGAGAGGAATCTATAGCTAATAGAAGCAATCAAATTGAACAAGGACTCTCCCGATCCTCAAGCAAGTAAGCACACTAAATAGGTTAACCAAATGAATTCAATGAGATGAAATAATAAACACACTTCTATTAGATCAGTATTTAAGGTTACTAAGCATAGCAAACACCAAAGCTACAGTGAGCTCATCCCCCTTGAAGGTGGGGGTTAGTTCATAACAGAAAGTAGAAAAGAAATGGAAATGAAGTAAGCAATCTCCATCGTTGAAGCAGACAACAGAGAGTTGGAAGCTTCCTTAATAGCAAAATGTGACCCACGAGAAAGCAACCACTCTCCTCAGCTCCCTCTTCGATGAAAAAGATGGTGACAAGATGGGAATGTTATATGGAATCGATATTTCCAAAATGGATCTCTGTAATGTTCCTCTATTTGCGGCTAGGGTATATTTTCCTTATATATCGGATCCTTAAAATTTAGGGCACCCTCTAGAAGTTGTACAGATGCGGTGAAAAACAAGTGTAGAGAATTACTGCGCGGTCACATGTGCTAGGGCATCCAAGCGGCTTTAGGCTCCATCATAAATGCATCTTCCAGCCACGCTCCAACAACACTTTCACCGCCTTGGAAGCACTTGGATTGTCCTCAACAAATTCTCCAATTCCTACACAAAACATTAGTACTAATCAAACATAATTCATTCAAAATGAGGAATTTGAGAATTCTAATAACCTAGGAGCTTAATTAAATGATTTCTCCTATTTTTCATGGTTTTTTTAACAAGAATCCTCATGTTTCGACACAATAACTACCCAATTTATATCACAAAACACTCTCTCGTGGATGTCCCCTCTTGACTTTATCAAATTATCATATGGATGATAAAATGCACTCTTTCATTGTAACCATTGGTGGTGAAGTTCTCTAAAAAAAAAAAAAGAAGAATGAATGAAAGAAAGAAAGAAATTGAAGGTTCAAAGAGGGGTAGATACAAAATTAAATGTTTAAGAGAATCTATTAGACCACTTTTAGAATTCACCTTGGTAAATTTATAATGCCAAAGCGTGTATAGTTCAGCGGTAATTGACATATATCAGGGCTGTGAGTTCAATCTCCCACCCAGATGTTGTACTTAGGAAAAAAAATTTAGGGATATGTTAGAGTCTTTTTAAATTTCTCTCTCGTCTTTTATGTATTCATATTTTTTAGTTGTCATTTTTTTTTTGAAGTAGAAGATATCACTTATCGATAAATCACCTAAATTTTATCCTTAGTATTAATAGGGAATTTGAGAACTTTTTTTTTTTTGGTTTCAAACGGACCACCATTGATAATCTAAACATTTTATTGGAGGAAAAAAACAATATATTTGGACTTCTTTAAAATCTTATCTTGTTAAAATATATAATTCACATTGTCATATAACACTTGATGACTACGAATATGAAATGTCCAACCTAAATAGTCAAGGTACTTATTTACAAATAAAAGGTTGTGAGTTCAAATTTCTACTCTCGCACATTGTACTAAAAAAGATTACAAATATGAAATGTGATTCTTGTATCATTTTGATCAACGGAACAAACATCGAAAAACATTTTTAGGTTATTCTTTCCCGCTCGCAAAAGTAGTGACAAAATGAATAGAAATTTGAACAAGTAGCAACCATTTTTAATTTTGTAAAAATAGCAACACCTAGAAGCCCAACCCATGTATAAAAAATCAAAATTCCAATATACCTTAATAAATACGGAGCCCAAATAGTTATATACCCAATATATCAATGATATACTTCATATATATCTAATTTGATATACTATTGATATATTTGAAAATTCAGAAGGACAGATTCTAAATAACAAAAATAAGAAAATGAAATTTCAAATATTCAATCATATTTATAAAACTCAAAAGTTGTTACATTTACAAAGATGTCAAATATTTTAGTTATGAATGTCTTTTTTTTTCTTTCAATATATAATATGCACAAACATAAAAATTAAATTAGAAGTATTAAACATATTCTTAAAATTTAAAAAGTCTCTAGTAAGTTGTTAAATACTCATTTACGTGTCTAATAAGTTGTTAAACATATAATAAATTCTAAAAAATTTAGAATCTGTTTGGTAACGTTTTCGGTTTTTTTTTTGTCCGTTTCTTCATTTTTAATAAAGAAAAATAGAATGACATCACTTCAAATATCCATGAATTTAAGAATGATCAAACAATATTTATATTTATGTTTTGTAACAAATTGGAAGCGGAAAGAAGAAATAAGAAACTTGTTTTTATTGTTTACAAAATTTCTATACAATTTTGAGAACGTTTCAAAAAAATGAAGAACAAAAAACATAGTTAGTTTCAAAATACTTAAATTTCTTAATAAAATTTGAAAACGAGAAACAAGAAACAAAATCGTTATCATAGGCACCCATAATAGTCTATTAGGCAAAAAATTCGAATAAGTTTCTAACTTTTCATTTATGTGCCTAATAGATTTTTTGAGTTTTGAAAGATATCTAATAGACTAAGGATGTACTCGTAAAATTGAAAGTTTTGTCAAAAGTTATATTTTATTCAGCATACCTTAAAAGTTATATTGATTTTCCACTTACTTGCATAGGCTTGAACGGTGGACCTCCAATACCTGCTATGGTTGAACTTTAAATTATTAAAAGATTTAATACTAAAATAAATAAATGAGAGTGCATGAAATCATATATTAGAAGTGATAAAATATAAGAATATGAAGGTTTTAAATATTATTTTGATTCCTCTGTTTTCAATTTTGACATTTGGTCAATGTAATTTTAAAATATTTATTTTAGATTTGGTCCATTTTAACTTCTTTACTTCCGAGAATCTATACTTTTAAAAAGTAAAAGTCCCGATTATTTATTTTTTCCTCTCATTTCTTAATCATATTTTCGACACTTACATTACACTCAATAAATTTATAAAATATATAGCTGTAACTTTACATTTAAAGTTTATGCTATTTATAGAATTTGTATTAAAATTTTGCATACAATAACTAAAATGGTTATTTTTAAAAATATATAGGCTAAATAACAAAAATTGAAAGTAAAAAAATAAAAAATATTTAGACTAAGTGAACAAGAGGAGCAAATTTTGTAGGAGAGAGAAAAAGGAAAAAAAAATATTTAAAACCGAGCTAGAGAACATGAGATATTTGATAAGATATTAATTTGAGAAAAATATTTAGTTTCTCTTTGGCAACAATAATATATACGATGAACTTTATCACCATTAAAACAAAAAATAGACAATTTTTTTTTTTAAATAATGAGAGGTCAGGATCATATACGTCCTTATTGATAAAGAAGTTAAGTATTATTCTTAACAAGATATTAAGTGTTAATAAAGAATAATAAATATTAAAAAAAATAAATAAAACCCAACTCATGTTATCTCCCGAGTACCCTTCAGGACCAAATTTGTTTCGTTAATTATAAATGTAAAAAGGAAAAATTCATAACCCAAAAAAAAAACCCTCCAATTTTTTCCATCTCATTTGATAATATAAAAACATGATCCAATAAAAATGTCTATCATTTATATATTATTTTCTTTTAAGAAAATAATTTGAAAATTAAAATTAGAATTAATAAATAATATCAAATAATTTATAAAATCAAATCAATATAGATGTGAAATAAAAGGACAAATATGTTTTTCAAAATAAAAACAAACACCATTCAAATATAATCATAAATCATATTATATATATAGTGTTAGAAGCGACGAACCATTTTGGCGAGAAACTCATCAACAACTCCGTCGAAGCTTCCACCTTCCTCAAATGCCTTTGCGGCCAACACCTTCCACGCGGCGGCGTTTTGTCTAATCTCATTGCCTTTTTCTCCGGCCATCACTTCCTCGATGCATTGCAGCAGAGTTTCTCCTCTCACAACTCCGCTATCGTCGGCCGAAGCTCTCAGCCCGACCTTCCACACGTCGACGATGAACTTGGCGTTGGTGATTTGGTCGGTCCATCCCGGCACCGCCACCATCGGAACTCCCAAACTTAGGCCCTCCAGAGTCGAATTCCACCCGCAGTGCGTCACGAAGCATCCGATCGATTCGTGCGCCAGAACCTCCAATTGACCGCACCACGGAACCACCAGCCCTTTCTCCGCCGTCTCCGTCGCAAAATTCTTCGGAAGCTTCACCGCCTCCGATGCCCTAACCTGAAACGTGAAATCGATCTCATAAATTTGGTTTATTACACTTTTAGAGTGTTTTTTTTTCCAGTTATTTATTTATTTTTTTTCGGAGATCTCAATCAATTTATAATAATAATAATATATTTTTTTAAAAGTTATTATTATAATAATATGATTAGTTTAAAGAAATATATATTAATAATTAATAACACGACATTACCACCCACAAAAAGTTGCAGTTGCTCCGCTTCAAGCAGGCGGCCGTCTCCTCCATTTGCTCCGCCGATATTTCTCCAAAACTCCCAAACGACACATAAACCACCGATCCTCTCCGGCGGCCGTCGAGCCACTTCAGACTCCCGTCGCCGTTCCGATCGAAGAGGCTCAAGCCGTAGTCTCTGTCTCCTTCGATCCGTCCATCCAAATAATCCGAAGGTATACACGGCCCGACCGCCCTAATCCCCGGCCATATCCTCTTCAACCACTCCAAAACCTAAAAAAGAAACTCAAAAAAAACACCACACGAATCGATCAATTTCTCCAAAATCGAACTCGATTCCAAACAGACTCACACACACCTCTGGCTCCAATTCGTAAAACGTGTTGCAGAGGATCCAATCGGCTCCACCGACGTTGGCGTACTGATTCACAATCACATCGTAGAACGCCGGATACGATCCGAATCGGTAGACGAAGGACGGCATTTCCTCCGGCTGGAGCGGCGGCAAGGCAGGAATCCGAATCTGCTCATCCGGAAGCGGCAGTCGGAGGAGTCCTGTCTGGACGTGGTAGTAAATGCTTCCGACGGAGCAAGATTGGGTGAAAAACACGGCGGTGGCGACCTGGAACTCCTTGGCGACGTCGAGAACCCAAGCGAGGAAGCCGTCGTAGACGACGCAGTGGACAGGGGAGGCGGAAGAGGAAAGGCGGCGAAGAAGCTGCCTTAGGGTTTGGGATCCGAATCGGCGGAGGGAGTCGAGGTAGATCTGGATAGTCTCCGCGGCGGCGTAACCGGCGTCGTCGTGGCCGTCGGAGATGGTGAGGATGGGGAACGGAGGAGGGGGATCGGAGGAGCGATGAATGGTGCCGGCGATGAAATTGGTGGTGACGATGCTGATTTTGGCTCCACTTCTGTGAAGGCGCTTGGAGAATTGAAGCATGGGATTGATGTGGCCCTGCGCCGGGTAAGGAACTACCAGAATATGAGGAGTACGGTCGTCTTTCTCCGCCATTGAAATGGAAAACAGTTTCTTCTCTGTGTCAGGTACGCTCTGAGCTTCTTCTGTGAAGTGAGGAACACAAGATACGCATTTAATATTCTAATGGATAAAAATGGACTCGTCACTGGCACTGCTAAGTAAATAAAATGAAGGGAAAATTTCCTATTTTACGTACAAATAAAAAATTATATATTTTTCCAAGTGGAGTGCACGTATTATTTGTCATTTCTTATTTACCTTAATTTTTCATCTTTTTTTTTTTTTAATTTTTCATTCGCTTTCTTTTCTTTCTCACTCTTGTTTCACTTTATTCTCTTCCTTCGAACCATTAAAATTTGTACTTTTTAGAATAAATTTTAATTTTATATCTACTTCTCTACTTTCATTCTTATATCTATAAAATAAGAGGAATGTTTATCTATTTTATTTTCAAATAATTAAATAATTTTCTTGTCACATTTAATCATTGTAATTAGATTTTATTGGTTACTATTTTGGTATATTCTTTTTGTTCGCAACTTTATTTTTAAATAATTAATTTGTCTCATTGAAATATCATAATTAAAATTTACTTATTAAATATATACATTTAAGAAACTGCATGCATCATTAAATAAAAATAAAAACTTTAAAAAGTAGAAACTTAACGAAAGCAACATATTTTGCAAAGTAACAACATAAAAATAACTTAAAATGTGTCCATGGGAAATATAACTATTAATCAAGAAAGTATAATAAGCAATGAGATAGATCCAAGTAAAACGAGAGCAATCATCAACCAATGTTAAAAAATATTTATAGCCATGTTAAAGGACCCTCAATATCACAATGTATCAAGTTAACACCAGAATCAGATACATGATTATGAGCAGGAAATGAAAGTCGACATTGTTTAGCCAACGAACAAATATGAAAAACAGTAGAATTACATGTATGAGAAAGATGCAGTGGATGTTTTAATGAGGCACGACGAGCAGGAGAGAGACGTCCAAGTCGTTTGTTCCATGTATCAGCTGTAGTTTGACAAGTAAGGGCGGGAACATCTCCTTATTACCAATATTAAAATGCAAAGGTAATGGAAGTCTATAAAGCTCAGGTTGAGTCAATTATCTTCGATAGTGACTTGTCTTGAATAATACAAGGACACCAAAAAATTCAACTGAAAAACAACCATGTTGAAGTGGGGCACTCACAGAGAGAAGATTATATCTAATAACCGGATATTTCTAATGAATTCAACAGGAATCCAAACAACACTAATATTAGAAACCGGTTGTAGATCCATAAAAAGAGATCGTTGATGACAAATGTGGCTAGATGCACCCAAATCAATTATCCAAGATTCATTGTGAGTAATATTAGAGTAAGCTGAGAAACAAGTACCTGCAATATGAAAAGTTGGAGGCGTCGAATTATCGGGTTTGGTAGCCTTTGAGATGAGAGTGAAGCATATCCATAAGTTGAGAATACTAATTGGAATTCAAGATATTCCAGGAGAGATTTCGATCCATTGCATTTACAGTCAATTGATGGGTGATATTCAACAAGTTCTTGCCAAATAGTTTTCAGTTTAGTGTAATAAGCTTCAATTGACAAAGATCTTTGTTCCTGTGGTGACCAATTCCTTAAGAAGTTGAAATCGTTCCTTTAGTTCATTCCATATATATCTCTTTTATTGAACTAATATAAACGATGCTTGCTGCTATTTTCTTTCAAGACAGCGGTGAGAAGATTTCCTTCAGGTTTCTTAATAGTGTCATCAGCGAAACCAACTTTATCCTTACCAGAAAGTGCAATGAGCATCGATTTACACCATGAATTGAAATTGCTTGCTCCAATTAGTTGCTGGTTAACCAATACCGTGGTAGTAGCAGTAGAATGGTGAATAATGTAGGGATTCAACTGTGATTCAATGGCTGTAGTATCAGAACTATGGTGGCTGCATCAGGAACTACGATCGGTGTTTCAAAAAAAGCCAGGAATTAATTGGTGAAGATATCTGCTGAAGTAATTGACTGCAATTTCAATCGAAAGAAAATTGTGGTAATACATGGCTTGAATTCATGTGGTGTACAAGGGGCATGGAAGCATAGCCACGTGAAAGCCAACAAGACTATACGACAACTCGTCCTTGCCTTCCATGGTTTAAATATGCGACGACACGTCGACATTTTCATCGACATATCTATGTTTTCGACATCGACATAAGGGGTAAATCGACATTTCTATCCTAGTACAAGAAAATCGACCAAATATGAAAAATATCAACAAAATATCACTAATATATATATGATTAATTATTTTTAACTAAATAGAAAAATGTTTATTTGTTAATTTAAATATTTTTTACGATTTTACAGAAATATCTATCAATATCGATATTTTATCAATATTTCCATGAAATTGAGATCTCAACATTTTCATCGACATGGACATTTAAAACCTTGCTGTCTTCTGATCTTAGAGAGTTGAAAAGTAGTTTAACTAATTAAAAACATTTTTCTGTCGAAAAAGAAATTAAAAACATTCTTTTACATTTTTCATAAAATTTAATTATATAGGCAATAAACGAATTTATGAAAATTATATCTTTCTCTAATATCCTACAATGGCTTTTGACTAATTACAATTTTTTTAAAAAAATCACAACTTGTTTGATTAATGATTTTACATTCCAAAAAGTGTTTTTACCATAAGCACTCAATTTTTTTTTTTTTTTTTGGAATCCAGTAAGATTATATGTACTACTTTAACATTTTTCAAATCACAAATACACATATTAAGCATAATCATTTTTGCCGATTCGAACATAGTTTATTGGATAAAACACTATTTACTTTCTATAAAGTTAAAAATTCAACCTCCACCCTAAAGAAAATATTTTTGTAACTTTAGTTATCAATTTGGTTTTCGTACAAATGCATGCTCCATACATTCATAAATTTCAACGTCAAATTACACCGACTCAAATTTAATTAAATCCGAGCAAATAAATCAAATGTTGGGGTAAGATTGTGAAACACGCTTAAATATATCAAAAAATTAATAATTAATGGTAAATATAACAACTTTTTTATTGGCGATATAATAAAAGGTGAGGCCTGGTCAAAAGAAAAGAAAAGAAAATTTCATGACGTACATTTAAAAATGGCAAAAATTCACTATAAGTAATATACCTGAAATAAAGTATATCATTGATATATTTAATGTGGCTAATATACTTTATACACCTTTTTGTAGTACAACAAATGTGGAGATAGGGGATTGAACCTCTAACTTTTAAGAAGAAACAAAATATGGGCTATAACTGGTATAACGGTATCGAGTATATAAGTAGGGGCAAAAATGGAAATAAGAAAGAAAATTATTGACAGGTAGCAAAAATACCTTGTTTGTATTAGAGATACAAATCTAAAGGGGGGAGGACTTGCCTAGAAAGGAGGAAACTTCAATTGGAAATTGACTTCCAAGTGGGTAGAAAATGGAGTTGGTTTGAAATTGGATTAAGAAAATTTTCCACATTCCCATCTCATCAACTTTTTGATTTTTCAAAATTCAGTTGAAGGTTTTGAATCATTTTAATTTTAATGGCAGGTCACATCACTTTCTTGTGTCTCCTACCCTTCAATGGCTAATGATAAATCTTTCTATTTACCAAATAATTATAAGACAATATGAAATGGTTTGGGTTTTGGGAGTACTAGTAAACTAGTGCCTAATTTAACCCACTATGGGCGATGAGTCCAATCCCAACATACTCTTTCAGGAGGGAGAACGTCCGGGCAGGAATTCGAATCTCCAACCTTTTAGTCAATGACTAATTGAATTATGCTCAAATGGATATTGATAGGTAGGAAATAACCCATATTTCTGAATTCTAAAAAACTCAAAAAGTTTGGTGCCAATATCACACCTTAATAACAAAATTTTCATGTTAATCTGAACGTAATTTAACTAATTAAAGACCTATCCCCAACCAGTAGATCATGGGTTCGAATCCTAATCTCCACGTACTGTAGTAAAAAGAAAAGAACAAAATTTTAATAAAATGTTTAGGTTTCTACTTAAATGGCATAAAATTGAAATCAACGTAAACATAGCTCAGCCAACTTGGTCGGTTAAAGAATTTCGAAACTTTGCCAATTAGAAGTTTCCATTTTTACACTTTTTAGCTGTAGAGGGAGATGATGTGCAAGGGAAGAAAGAAAGAAAGAAGAGGATTCATTGAGAGAAGAAGCATGGGGAACTTCATTTCACTTGGTATCATATCATTTCTTTATATAAACTCAATTCAAAATCTTTTACATGGCATTTACACAAGTAGAAATTGAGGAGCAAGTGGAATTTACTCTCCCTCTTCAAACCAGCAACTTCCACACAATTTCTAGAAGCAAAACACAGCTAAAACCAAAAAAAAAAAAAGCTACCTGATCATCATATTTTACCCCCACCACAAGCTCCTATGCCTATTATTCTTCACTTTCTTCATCAGATGAGTTGTATTTCTGCACTCTATGATGAGCTTGGAATGCTTGTGGTAATGTTGGATTCACTGGAACTGGAAATTTATGGGCGGAACTTACGATCGTCCGCTCGTTTATCATCCCGACTTCCTTGCAGACTCCATCCAGGGTTGTCAGAAAATCTCGCACCACCATGAAAATTCTGAATGGGTGAGCTTCTTCTTTTGCAGAGTTGCCATGGAAGTACTCTGTGATCTCCTTTACTAGAGATAAAGCAACACTTTCATGGGCTTGGATTCTTATGATCTCCTCCTCTGCCATTTTCAAGAATCTGCCCATTGACTCTGAGAACTTTTCTGTGCTTTCGTTTGGCCCGGCTGCTTCGTTTAAACGCAGAGCCTCCCTAATGTTGTTGAGTCCTCTCGAGAGCTTGAGGACCTCGCCGCTGAGCACGTCGGAATCCATTGAAGCTGCCTTCTTTACGTTGGCAAGCTCCGAGCTGAGACCAGAAACAACTTGCAGGCCGAGTTTCCTGCATTTGACATCGTCGCTGAGGTTGGAGTTTGGAGTTTGACTCGTGCCACAAAGACGAGCCCCTTCACTTCTTATGATTTCTTGTACGACAAAATGCAGAAGAGTGGTCTTTCCATCTGCACCCTTGACATCGACAAGCTTCAGAAGTGTGTCAAGTTTGAAGGCATGGGCATCCCCACGGTTAGTGCCAACGTTCATGCGATTCCCGGTCTTGAGAACAGCTTCCAAAAGTTTCAAGAACATTCTGCTGTTCCTCAATTCTTCACAGGCAGTCTGCAATGAGAAAACACATGTCGAAATCTAAAACTAGAATGTGGAAGGGCACCAAATTATTTCGCAGGCAGGTCGCCTTTTATAACTATTAGATGCAGAAGAGGTTTTTAACTATGTATCCATCAGTCATATAGGAGCGACCGTCGCACTTTCAATGATAATATTTTACGTACCTCCAGATTTTCAAACGACTTCTTTAGGTACTCGGTCTCGGACTCGAAATTTGCCACATATAGCATCGCATCCACCCTTTTAAATGCAAAGGGAACATCAAGGACTGCCTTTAAAAATTTCTCAGCAGGGCCAAGCTTGGTAGGCGAAACATCTTTGCATTCCTTAAGTTTACGTTCTTCTTCTTTTGTTGGTGCCATCTTCAATAAACTTTCAAGTAGCTCTGTTCCAAGTGCATCTGCATTACCTGCAGCATCCATATCACTCAAGTTGTCATCCTCATTTCCAGTTGGGACGGGGAAGAATACGGATATTTTGTCGAACCCAAGATTCGATATATTGATAATGTAAACATGGGATGCCCCAAAAAGATCTTCACAAATCAAGAGTTGACTTGTTCATTACTAAAACTTGACTTTTATCTTCACAACAAAGGAGGAAGAAAAGTGAACTCTTCAAATTCAATAACCAAGTTCGATTTTCTAAATGATGTGGACGATATACAGAGCGAAGATGCAGCTTACTCATAGCATAATCAAGAAGAAGCCATGCCCAAAACATCGAATATGAAAAACCAGCATGGATTTTTTCGAAAGCAAAATAAAGATATTGCCCATAAGCAAAGCAAGAAAACCTTTAGCATGGAGCCAAGAAATCTATACCATACCTTCTAAAAGGGCATCGCAAACTTCTTCTAGAGTCACATTCAGCGCTCGTAGTGCGATTGCAATGTTCTGTGACTTTTTGGGATCAAGAACTCCAATCTCTTGGTTAGGTATAGGAAGCACAGGGCGAGGTGTAGTCTCCTTCGAGTTGGAAGTGTTCACAATGAAAAGAGTTTCAATCATTTCCTCGTTCACTCTGCAACGAAACCGAGAGGATTAAGAAACTATTCATCTAACAAACCAAAGGAAATCAATAAAAGAAAAAAAAAGCTGTGAAAATTGGCTTACTTAAAAGAGCTTGATCTGAGTTGATCCCACACCATCTCACGATCAGAGCTGGCCCTTACTTTGTCCCAATGCAATGGCTTCAATTTGGGCTTGGGGGTGTCTCCAGATGCTTCACTATTGCTTTTGCAGGATGGCAACTGAATGGGTGAGACATTTTTCACATTCTCCATTATAAACGGCCTTAAAGGTGGCACTAATGGAGGAGGCGCCCTTGAAATTGATTGGTCCATTGGTGTTGAAGGAGAAATGGGGATTTCCCACCGGACTGGCAGAGGGGGTGCCAGTGGTGGCGGCGGCGGAGGAGGCGGTGGCGGAGGAGGGGCGGATGAACCTGAAGGGGGCTGCAGGTTTCTTTGATCAAAATGGCCGGAGGTTCTCTTCGATGTATCTGAATCACTCAGCAAAATTCTCTCCGGTGATAATGGAGGTGACCTGTTTTGATCTGAAATATTGGATGCTCTTGACGGAGACGAGTCCAAGACTACTCTCTCCGGCGATGACGAAGCTGAAGATGAAGTAAATGAGTAAGAAAATTGCTTAAGTTTTGCATCGGAATCCGAATCGGGAATGTTTGAAACTTTGGGTAATTGAATCTGAATTTGCCCTAAAATTCCATCTGAGAGCGGAGATAAGCAAGGAGAAGAAGGGAACTGCTCTTCTGGATCTGAATTACGGGATTGTCTTGGAGATTCTTCGCGATCGTTGTGAGCAGAAACTGGAAGATTATCTAAATTTTTATTGATTGTTGAAATTGGGAAAATCGCACTGTGAACAGAAACATTGGAGTTTCGCGATGAAGAAGCCGCGGAGCTCTTCTCCGGAACTTTCTCCGTCGATAAACGCAGAGGAGATGGGCAATGGGATTGGCCGCTGTCGTCCGATTCCGCACCTCCGTGGGAAAGCGGCGGTGAATGCTGCTGCTCCGTCGCGGCAGTGGCAGAAACGGAGAAATTGGGAGATTCATTTTGGACGGATCTTCTAGGGCTCAAGCTCGCCGGTGGAGATAGAGAGGGACTTTTAGAACGCGATCTCGCCGGCGAAACGGAACCGCTGGATGTGGAATACGAAGTGGAGCTCGAATCGGTGCTTTTCCCAAGCAAATCATCGGCCGCCATTGCAGCGAGCACCCTCCGAGATCCCGAACCATTCGCACCGAGAGAACCTTTAGGAGAGTAAAATTCCTCTTCCTCTTCATCCCCAATCGACCTCTCCTCCCCATTTCCACCGTTGTGCTTCTCACTCGACCGACCAAAATTGAGCGGCGGAAGCGGATGAAGCTCCGGCGAATCCAACGGCCTAGGATCAGCAACACGAGCTCCCCCTCCGATTCGCGAATCGGACCGATCGTCGATTCCTCTCGAGTTCACGAGAGTGCCCAAATACAGAAACTCAGAGCTAGTAGCAGAGGGATGTCTCAATTTAGGGATTCCATTATTAACTTCAACATTCGGAACAGGGCACAACCGACTACTGTTTTCGGATCTGAACGTCTTGTCGTCGGCCAACCCACGTCCCCGCCGCCGCCGCCAGTACAAAAACCCGGCAATGCAGACGACCAAGACGGCGGAAACAACCGCAGCAATCGCCAAGGGAACAAGCTTCTTGGAACCGGAACTCGACTGAGACGAATGAGGGAGAATGAGGGAGGAAATATTAGCCGGAAACGACGCGAAGCTGGCCGGCGTCGGAGGAGGAGGGGTTCCAGGATAGGTCGGAAAAAATGGCGACCCATCAGGAGTTGCAGGAGGAGTAGTGGCAAATGGGTACTTGGGATTCGGCGGCGGAGGCAGCGGAGGAGACGGCGGCTCCGCCGGAGGCACAGAATCAAGTGGGAAGAAAGGCTGGTGCAGCAATCTACGGCTAATGGCAGAAACTTGCGTAGATTTACAAGGAACAAAGAAAATGAAGAGAAAGAAGAAGATACGCATTGTGATTGTTCTTCTTTCTGAGAAGTGGAGGAAGAAAGGAAGATTGGGGGACACAGGTTTGCAGTAATGGTAGTGTTACTGATTTGTGTGGGACACTTTTTCTTTTCTTTTCTTTTCCTTCATTTTCTCTCTTCCCAAACAGAAAACAAAACAAAACCAAAAAAAAAATCGAAATAGTGTGTGAAAAGTTGGAATCAGAGGGAAAAAAAAGTAGAGTAATTTAGTGGGTATGGGTGGGGGTGGTGCATCCAGCTAAGATTCTGCTGGTCTCTAATGTCTTCTCCTCCTACCTCCATTCATTTTTTTTTACATTCTTCATCTTCTTTCTTTTTCTCCCTTCTCACTTTCTTACCCTCAACTTTTGCTAACATTTCTAACTCCTATTTCAAAAAAGTTCATATCTTTGATCATAGCTCCGAAATTAAGATATGAGAGTTATAATGGGTATCTTTTACATTGAGTTATGTTTGCAGATTGGGATAAGCAACACCATTTTAAGTTATACAGATAGATACGAGTTCAATTTGTAGGTGTTAGCTAACATAAATATAGTTCAAATAACTTAATTCGTAGATTCGAATCACCTTATTTAAGGTAATGTCTTAAAAAAAAACTCGACTAGTGAATTAAATCCCTTTTCAAGATGTTAATGGATGTGCCAACAGTTGTTTAATAAAAAAGAGAGGAAAAAAAATCTCAGATGGATGCCACTTTTTAGAAAAATCATAAATCTTTGAAAAAGAGTGTATTCATCATGTACGTTACTTTCAATCTTTCCTTTTTATCCTTTTCATGAAAAGAAAACACATATATAATTCAATGAAAATGATTTTTATTTTTATTTGAGTTATGTAGGATATAAATTCAAACATTTCTGCTAAGCTCGATTATTTAATCAATTAAGTTATGTTGAAATTGACAAAATGAATGGATTATTGCAATTTTTTTTTTTTGGGTAGTATTTTGACATATATTTCTTGTTTTTGTCATTTCATACCAATTTCCCTTTTATTATATATATGTGTTTAAAAAAGAATAATATTTGTATGTACCTTGTTTTCGTATTAAGAAAAATAAATAAATAATTAGAAAAAGGAATGATAGTGCGTCTGCTTCGAATAGGGTGCACCGACGCAAATGCTCTGTACATTTCTCCTAATCGGCGTTGGACGCCGCAACCGACGACGCCGGCCGAGGACCGCCAATCCCACCGCCCAGCGCCGTCGTAAATCGTAATGCATTCACTTTTAATTTATTCATTATTTTCATTCTTTCCTAACAAGATTAAATATTTTAAATATTCATCCTTGATTATCTTTGGTAATGCAAATCAAACGTTGGTGAAAATTCAAATATAAGGCGTGATTTCTTTTTTTGCCTTTTTTGAGGAAAATCTAAGACGTGCTTGAGTCACACATTTATCTTAAATTTCGACAGTTAAGTGGAGGGTTTAAAAAACAATTTTAAAATTAATTTAGGTTTATGATGGGTGTAGATAGAGGCCATTACAAACGTGGGTTGTGCTTAGGAAATTAATCTTAACTCTAAACTCAACCGAGGGTAAGACACACATTGCCATTGCCAGACCGATGGTTCAATTTCTCCACCATTTCTTTCTTTTAGTATAACGTGTGGGCGTAGAGATTCGAACTTACAACATTTTGGTCGAAGATAGGTGTCTTAATGTTAAGGATCCCACATTGATAAAAGAAGGGACCTTAAATAGGTTTATAATAAACATGGGCTACTCTTTTCATTGTCAATTGATTTTGAACCTCATGAATACTAATATGGTATCAGAGTCCAAAACGCTCAAACGAGCATCCGGTCTAAAAAAATGGGATCGTTTTGGCCACTTTACTTTTTATCTCAAAAAGTGACAACTTTATATTAAAGAAATTTCATTATCTATAGAATTTGTGTTAAAATTTTGCAAACATAAACTAAAATGATCGCTTTTTAAAAGGCATAACCAAAATGAACATTTTATTTTAGAAGTACATAGACTAAAATGAATAAAAGTTATAAATACATAACTAAAATTAACTTTTTAAAAGTAGATGTGCCAAAATAAATCAAATCAGAGAGTACATAGACCAAAATAATATTTTAACCTCGATTTTTTATATATAGTTTTTTATGCCTTATCTCTTTGGGCATTTTTATAAGGGCGACAAGGAGAAGAAAAAAAAAAGTCCTAATAATGAAGGAGGGTGTGGCATGGATAAACGGAGGCATGATAATTAATTGATTTACGTTGTCATGATTTGATTGCTCCATATTCTTAACGGATACATTCTTATTTAATTATTACATTTTTAAAATCAATAATAGTTACATCATTTAACATTGTCATTATTGTGCTAAAGCGAGCATATTTCAGCGGTAATTAACATAATCTCTAATTAAAAGGTTGTGAGTTCGATCTCCTACCCCAAGTACATGTTGTACTAAAAAAAATATTGTCATTATTGTTATTTATAAAATACTTAATTATGTGACACCCAAATAATAATAATAAAGTTTTGGAGAGAGAGAGAGTTGAAAAGCTAGGTGAGGGCTCGTGCCACTGTTTTCTTTCATGGGACATAGACGTTTCAAGTCATGGATTTACCTTTAATACATAATATTTGTTTTCGTTATCAATATCATACTCTTTTTTTTCCCTTTCTTTTTGTATTTTATTTTATTTTACCAGGATCATTTTGGATTATGTTTACGAAATTTTAACACAAATTTTTTATATAAATTTATGACTACGTTGAGTTCTGTTAAATTGTGATTGAAAAAATAATATAAAAAATAAAATGAATAGATATCTCAAAAATGAAGAAAATAAAATGAATGGACTAAAATAATTTTTTTAGAATTATAGGGACCAAAACAACGACTAAAATAAAAGAAAACTAAAAGTTGAATGTAATAAGAATTAAAATAGTATTTTAACCTTAATTTAATCTCGCATTGAAAAAAACATATTACTTTCTCTTAAATGCACTTTTTGACGTCTCGTGGTTTAATAGATTTCTTTAATTTGTTAGTATACATTTTAAAAATAATATATTAACCAAAGTTTTTTTTTTTTGTTCTAATATGAGTATACCTCTAAGGCACATATCTCTTACTTGCGTAAAAAAGAAAATCAACAAAATATCATTAATACAAGTATGATATGAATAATAAGAATTCTTAACTTATTTAAAAGTAGTAGACTACTTATTTGTTAATTTTTTCCATTGGTTTCTTAATTTTTATGTTTTTTCAATAATATCTATCAATATTTCAAGCATAATTTTGAGATAAGTTGTTATACACAATTTTAGAACCTTTATCTTCTAATCCATAAAAAAAAATTATATTATCATAAATAAAATCAAAATATATACAAATTAAAGTTAAAAACAATTTCACGGGACCTAAAATAATTATCTATCCAAAACCATCTAAACAAAATGAGACTTTCACTAATTAATATAAATAATATTAGAAGCCTTATAAACCAAAGAATCAATACCATCAAGACATATACGAGTAACTACGTATACATGTAATTACGAAAAAAAAATGACTATGATAAGAACTCAATCTATTAAGATAGACAATTTTTTTTCTCTGAGACACGATTCTTGTGACGTTGGAGTAGAGAAACACACGGATAAACCAAATGAGATACGATTTTTGAGGCTACACAAATGCGATTAAGAAAGGATTAAAATAAATTTGATAGTTATTACCTATATCACTTAACAAGACACCACGTGTCAATTAGAATCAGTCACCATTGGATGTCTCTCCTTGGACTGAATTTATTTTCTTTTTATTAAAAAGCACATAAAAAGCATGGAATTTTATTAAAGGCACAATTTTAAAAGTAAAAGATCTCACATCTGACAAAAGTAAACAATCCCTTTATCGACTCTTTTTCTCCCACCAACCAAAAGAATTACATTTAGACATTTTTAAAATTTTTTATTTTCTCCATCGCTCAATTATGTATAATCTAAACTTTTTATTATTTAACAATATTTTTACCTTTTTTTTTAGTGAAAATCTATTCATATCCCCCCATCATTTATTCATTCGAACTAATTTCCTAATATATCGTACATTATTGGCTATTACCTACCATCACTGACAAAAATTACCTAACTTTGCATGGTTTGATTAAAAAAAAAAACCTCGTATACAATGATCATATTGTAAAAGGCTAAATATATGGCCAATATAAACATAACTCAATATTAAAGACATATAACTATTTTTATTGGGAGTAAAAGTTCAAATAATACATACACCCCATATTTACTCTACTAAACAAATTAAATATATGACATAATTATTTCAAGGACATTTATCAATTTTTTTCAATAAAAATGGATATTTATAAATTACGTCTCGTTTTTTTAAGTACAACATGTGGGGTGGAGGATCGAACTCACGACCTCTATTTGAGATATATATCAATTATTGTTAAACTATACCTACTTTGACAATTACATCTCGTTTAAAGGTGTAAGTTTTGTCATTCATATATTGATTTTTTGGATCAAAATTATTGGATGTGGACAAAAAAAAATTATGAGTAAATAAATTTAATTTATAATAACAGAAAATTAAAACAAATTTATCAAACGAGAGTAATCTATTTAGTTTGGATATCCTAATCAAAATGTTATGATTACAAAAACTAATCAAATGGATTAGACCTACTTTTTGTGTGTTTTGTGGGTGTTTTTATTCAATAATTAGCCATAAAAAATATGTGTGACAAAAAATAATTGTAAAATTAGAGGAATCAGCAACAAAGTACATGTAGACACGTGCACCGACACATATTTGTACTTCATCATTTGCTTAAAATAACGAGGCCGTTGCAATAAATAGTAATCAATAGTATTATATACCATAAATAAATATATATTATATATAATTTATTTTTCAACTGGGAATATATTACATGCAAAAAATAACCTAAAATATCCATGGTGACATCGACCTTCAACCAAAAGAATTACGCAATAAACATTTTAAAGTTACGTGAATACGGGGTTTTTAGGTACGTATCTCCCTCAAAAAATATAAAAAAATTAAAATTAAAATTACATATCTCCGATTAAAAGATTGTGGGTTCAAATCTTCATTTACCTATAATAAAAAAAGTACATTTTTTTTAATTGTATTAAATGTCTAGTGAGTCTACCCACCTTTTTATTTTATATTAGTAGATCTATTACTTATGAGACATCAATGGAAATTTTTTAAAATTCATGGACTTATTAACATACAACTTGTAGATTTTGTAGACTAAATCTGTAATTTCATCAACTTGAAAAATTCAATTTATCGTTATTATTTTTGGGCTTGTCGATTTGATTTATTTGATGTGAAATAAAATGTAATATTAAAGTATTCGTTGAGAAATTCCTATGGTCATTCGGATTTTAAGTTTGTATCTGCCAAGATGAGCTTAGCTCAATGGTAACTAATACATATTTTTGGTCATGAGTTTAAATCCCACCCAATTCGTTGTACTAAAAAAAAGAACATTGGTTATTCAGTAATATTTTTAGCTGTAGTTTCATATTTTTTAGAGCGAGTTTCTTTATGAGTAAGTTTATGTTGGTTCGTTTTGGTTTGTACTTTCAAAACGTTTATTTTGGTTTCTATACTTTCAACTTTTGTTTTGTTAGTCGTTGTACTTTAAAAATGTGTGTTTTGGTCTCACTGCTTTTAAAAAGTGACTAATTTGGTCCCTCTTTTCGTGGGAGGCTTGTTACATTTCAAGAAATTTAATAAGTGAACTGTCGTGCTAAAATGAGATAAAATAAAAATGAAGAAACAAAAATGGATGTTATATGAAACTAAAGGGTTAAAACAAACAAACGTTGAAAGTTTTTTCTTTTTTTTTTTTTATATTTGTGAGTGTCGGGGCCATGTGCGCACCTCGACTAATCTCACGAGATAATTGTCTAATTACAAAGTGGGAGTGGGGAGGTGCCAATTACCATGAGTTAAGTTCATGTTGGCGTCTGACTTACTACATTTGGTTGCCAAGAAAACATATAGGAAATTAATTATGAGGTAAGTGGCTATAATAAGGTTGGAACCAATTCCCTCCATACTTTTTATTTACCTTGACACCGATAATAGTTAGAAATTAAAATTATAGAGACCAAGATGAATCAAACTGTACATTGACCAAAATAGTATTTAAAACTTTTATCTAATAACTATTTTGTCCACATAATAATTGATTTTTTTGTAGTACCACGTGGGATGTGAATTCGAACTCATGACTTTTTTTTTTCTTTATCGAAAATAGGTGCATTAACCAATTGAACTATAATCATAACAGTTTATTGTTATTTATACTATTTATGAAATAACGATGTGTATAAACTTTACCCATAACACTATTAAAAATTTTAAAAATCCTCTGCAACTGGTTCGCTAGCACATGATATGAAAATAGTTTAATCAAATTAAATTGACCCCGGAAATGGTATTGAAAGGGCAGCCTCGTCTTATTATAAAGTATTTTTTCTCTTTGGAGTTATTAATAACCCTTAACCAATAACCACACTAGTCAAGCTTCTAGTTCTATGTATGGAAATTAATTAAATGCCCCAACTGTAACGTTAAACAAATAATTTTAATTGAGCTCAATTATTGGAGTTAAATTGATGTTTTTTTTGGGTAATTTTAAATAGGAATTTTTGAGATGGTATCTTGTTATTATAACAATGAGGTGAAATATAACTTTGATTCTTTCCATTTTTAAAATGATAATGTTTATTCATATTTAAAAAAAATTTAATACAAATTATATACGTAATGAAAACTTTTAATAACCAATATGAGCTTAGTTAAACAATAATTGATACTTGTCTTTGATCAAAATGTCATGAGTTTGAATCATCTACATTGTTTGTCGTATTAAAAATTATTTTTAATATAAATTATAACATATTTCAAATAGAAAATTGAGTGTAGTACTATTTTGAAATTGTGATCTAAAACAATAAAGTTGAAAAAAAAATGATCCAAATTAAAAGTATTGGTAAAAAACACATGTTTGAAAGGTAAAGGAATAAAAAAGGTACAAAAACTAAAAATATGGAGAGAAAAATAACATAATAATGAATTAATACTGCATCTCTAAAGTCTCATATGGCGGCCGGGTGGCAGAGGTCAAAGCCTTCTGAAACTGCGGAATTTTTTGAAAGGAGTATTCTGCTATGCATATTCTGATTTCTGGCATACTAGGGGACCACGGCCATTATATAGATACGAATATTTTATTTTTTATTTTCTCTTTTTTAAAATTAAGTTGGCAAATATTATTTCAGAAAATAAATATCGTTCATTCTTGAAATTTGATAAATAGTTCTTATTTGACCCTAAGTTGAAAATGCGACCCGTCAATTATTTGTTAAATAAATTTATTGTTGAAGCTCCTTTTCTTTCTTTCACTCTTCTTCTCTTCTTCTAGTAAACTTGCACTCGACGCTCATGCGTAGCCCTGATCTGAACCTCCTCCCTCGCTCCGACATGAATTTGGAGGAGAAGAAGGGGGAGAGAAATAAAATAAAAAGAAGGGGGAGAAGAGAGAGGAGATGAAAATATTGGCCGAGAAGGGAGAGAGAAGAAAGAAATAAAGAGAAGAGGTGGTCACCTCTAATCACTAAAAGAAAATATATATAAAATTAATATAATTGGCCAAGTCATCAAATTTATTCATGTCACGTTCTCAACTAAATTTAGGGGCAATTTAGAACCATTTATCCAACTGACTAAAATTTTCTATTTTGAAACTTAGGAACTAAATAGATACTTAACTCAAACTTCATGATTAAATGTTTATTTTCCATATTATTTTTTTTAATTTTTTTAAATTTTAAATCAAGTTTTAAAAGTTAATTTTTTTTTAAATACTAGTTTTTTATTTTTTTTGAAATTTTACTAGGAATTTAAACATATTTTTTTAAAAAAAGATATATAAGAATTTGTGTGTAAAATGGTTATCAAAGGGGGTTTTTTATATTATAACTCTAGAGTAATTTATTATATTTTGATTCTTAAATTATTGACATTTTTATTTTATTTTTATTCGTAGACTTTCAAACAATAATTATATTGTCATAAAGAAAAGCTACTGGTTAGGATCTTTGTTCTTGAATTAATACTTGGTTTAGACTTTGATTCACATTTATATCAATGTGTTAATATTAGAAGTCTTATCATCCATCAAATAAACATTCAAAGGCAATATAAGGATGAAGACTAAAATGACATTTTTTAAGAGACTAAAATTAACATTTTGAATTTCAACTCTAAAATATGATAAATCTTGAAGACTCGTGGGATCAAAATGAAATTAATTTAAATCTATTATTATCTATCAACTCATATTAAAAAAAATATGATAAAATGTTTGGTTTACACCTTTAGATATTTTTAATTTGTGTGTTTTGGAATAAGACCAACTAGATTTGTATAAAACATATTGAATTTTATGCGAAAAAATAAATTATTGAATTTTAATTTTAATTTTATGGCCGATCCAATCATAATTAAAGTGATGATAATATTAATGTATGATCTCATTGTGAGTTATGGATTGAAATTTTAATTGAAATACAATGTCTTTTTTAAATAACTTTGTATAAATTAAACATCCAAACTGGACAGTAAAATAATAGTGTCAAACCGAATCTTGCTAAAGTGGTTAAGGCACCTATATTACCCAAAAAAAAAAAAACAAAAATAGTATTGGTAAGCTTAACATATTTTGATATTTAAGTGAAACAAAAGATTTAGTTCAAGACTAACCCAAAAAAAAAAAAAAAATTGTGTAGAATGAAACTCACACCCCAAATCTCTTCTCTTATTTATAAAGAAAGTCTATTCGGGTTGTTTTGAGTGTACTGACTTGACCTAATCCGGTGAATCGGTTTAACCTGAGCAGTTAGATCCACGTCATGGGATAGAAAAAAACTAGAGAAATAGTAACCGAATAAAAAGATGAGAAAAGAAAAAGTTAATTTCAAAAGAAAGCAAAGTAATTAGGTGAAAATATGTTGATGGATTTAGGATTAAAACAGAAATAGAAGGACCCAATAACAAAGTTGTAATGATTACAAGAACAAAGTCATGCACGTTATAATTTCATTTTGCAATTATGTCAAACTTCAAATTACAAAAAAGCAAGTGAAATAATTAGGTACTTATTATAATAAAAATTGAAGTGGTTTTATTATTTTCCACTTTGGGACATAAATAAAACTCCATCATTTTTTCCCTTTTAATTTCTTCTCCTTACACTTTCAAAATTGCATTATTTTTAATCATTAAGATTCTTCTTTTTCTTGTGGCTCAACATGAAACACTCACATGGGATGACAACTTGGCCTTCAAGTGCAAAACTTGTAAGTATTATCCCATTTGGATTTCTTCAAATCCAATATTTTGTTATTTGTATATCAATTTAGGTGACCGTATACAACAACCCGACATTTGTTCAGTTACAATAAATAAAATATTTTGTGAAAAAGGATTTGAGTTTTATTATCTGGATAACATAAAAAGAATACGACGATGTCTATCGACCTGAATACGATATCAGCTTTAGTAAATATTAAAATTTCAAATTAAATACATATGATATGAAAGATAAGTTCATGTTAAGTGTTAACGTATACCCTTCACCCGAAGTTTTAAAATTGTGTCTTTTTTTTTTAGTACAATATGTTGGGGAGGGGATTTGAATTCACAACCTCTTGATTGGAGGTATATGCCAATTACCACTTAGCTATGTTCACTTGCTAAAATTCTGTCTATTGAATTATGTACCTAAATGAACTTTCAAATGTATGTCCGCTGAGCTATGCTCGCTTTGGCAAATATATGTCTATTTAATCGTTGTATACTTTAAAATCAACTTACTACATAATCTTTAAATGTTATAGTTATTATGTTACCTAATTGTTTAATTAATGGAGTTAACAATAAAGACTTACTAAACACAAAATTGAAAGTTCATTGAACTATTAAAAACTTTTTAAAGTGCAGTAATTGAATAGCAAAAATTTTAAAAGTTCAGAGACCTATTAAAATAAAAAAATTAGAGCCCGTTTAATAATATTCTTATTTTTCGTTTTTTTTAATATCTAAAAACATAACTTTGATCTGTTATTCTAAAAAGAAACAAGTGCATACTTATAAATATTTATTGGTTTCATTTTCTAAAATTTTAAATTAAAGGGAAAAAAGTAAATTTTGTTATATGAAAATTAATTTTTTAATGTTATATTATTATGTATTTTATAATTCAATAATACTTTTATTTATATTTTGGAAAAAAAAAACTACAAACAAAACAAAAAATTTGATTTTGTTTGTTTAAAAAAGTTTTGCATTTTTTCCTTGAAAATGTCTCTTAAAAGTGAGAACGAGACCTAGGAAGAGACACTAAAAATTTATATTTATAGAAAATGAAGATAAAAAAACCAGAACTGAAATAGAAAATCTACAAAATTGAAAATGTGAAATTTAAAATAAAAGAAGTTGAAAAAAAAAAGGATGTCGTTTTATGCGATCTTAATGGCAGGAACACGTCGGGTGGGAGGGTGGCCCTTCCATACTTTTTTACAATATAATTACCTAACTTTTTTAGAAATTATTGGGATTTTTTTTCTTTTTGAAATAAAATTATTGGGAATTGTCGGATCATTTTTCCTCATTCCGAATTATTTATAAGGTTTTCTATTTTCCCATTTTTTGACAAACATTATTTATAAGGTCAATTAAATGACAGCCGGCAATATATGAAATTCATTATCTTTATTTCATCTTCGGTTTAAATCTTATATTTTGTATACCTTTTTTCATGTTTATTTCATATTGATTTGTAGACTTTTAAACACTTCGGTCTAGATTATAAATTCTATATAAAAATTCATAAAATTCTCAAATTTTCATAAATTTGACGATAAATATTTGGAACCACGTAAAAAATTAGGTAAAGTTTTGAAATAGTTCAAATTTCTTAGAGGAACGATTGATGGTAAAATTAATGAAAATTAACTCAAATATTTATGTTATTTGAATGGTTGATGTCATGACCACACAATGACAATGACAACAAAACTCCATGCAAATACTTTTCAGTTTTCAAAGCCATGAACAGCCAATTTGATACTTTTAGGCAAGACATTGACCTCACAAGGTTAACAATTTATGCAATATCAAACTCCATCAAACTATGATTCATTCTAATTCTATCAATCATTCGTAGAATTCAAAAGAAATTTGATAAATCGTGTTTGATCAATAAAATGACCAAATCCACGAAGCTTGGCTCGGACTGAGATCTACTTGAGGGATGAACTGGATGGGTGACCTACAAAACAGAACACACTCTGATGCTAAAGTCAGTAGCTGGCCGAACTAAACTCGAGAGAGAATCTAGTATTCGCAAACCTGAAAATGGAGTGAATGAGATCTATTTATAGGCGACTTCTCCGACAGTACCTCAACGGCTCTTTAAGGTGGCTGTGAATTACGTTGTGTTATTATGGAGTTTGTCGGAGACTGGCGCCGAGCAAAGATGTCGCTAGTCACATCAGCGAATAATAAGGAGTATGTTTCCACAAACTTAGGTCGGTTCGGCCACGCAAGACATCAGCTCGGCTAAGGATCATATAGCCAAGATGATGAAACTTGAAGCATGTCCATGACTGTCATACGTCACACTTCTCTTCCAATCAACATGTGCCACTTTGTGGGCTGAATTCGCCACCAACAAATCGAAAACAGTTATGCTAGAAAATTTACAAATTAAACATATAATACATGCTTTGTTAACCGATGATATAGAGCTGATTAAATATAATTTGCAATTGGCAAAAAGAACACTTCGGTCATGGTCTCATGGACCAATATTAAGAATTTGTCTTTAAAATGATTATATTGGTATCCTTTGAAAAGTAGCAGAAAACTTTACTCATGCTAAGTTCTGTTAAATAGAAGAGTTAGCTCAATGTGGCAAATATTTGAATAAATTAATAAATATGTTCTTTTAATATTTCAATAATTTAAATAATAAAAAAATACTATGCCATCATTTTATTTTCAGTATAACATGGAAGTAGAAATTCTCTGGCTAAAGATAGATGTTCTAACTAATTGAACTATGTTTAGATTGGTTATGTCATTGTTTTGTTAATTATTGAAACGATGTTAAAAATGTAACTAAAACCTTTGTAATTTGAGATATTAAATATATATTAGGTTCAAATATGAATATTTATTTCATTTGATTTTTCGATATGCCTATTTTAGTTTTGGAATTTTAAAAGAAAAGAATAATTTTGGTTATTAATATTATTTTACCACGTAATATCTATCCACTTTTATACAGACTTATCTCACCATGTAAATATACATACTCAACCAATTATCTATCTATTAAGTAACTAAAAAAAATAGCAAAAGTTGTAGTTATTTCCTTATACAAATTCCTAAAATGAATTAAACTTGAAAATTTGAAATTTTAAAAATTTAAAGACTAAAACAAGTATTTAAAAGTTTAAGGATAAAGTAAAATAATGGTTAAATTATAAGTTTAGTTCTCGAACTATCACATTTGTGTCTAATAAAAGATATCTAAATATATCTATGAACTTTACATTTCTATTTAATAGATTCTAGAACTTTAAAGATTATTTAATAGGTATTTTAACTTTCAAATTTATATTTAAAAGGTTTATAATTTTCCATTGTGTCTAATAGGTGATTGACCTATTTGACGTTTTTTTTAATTATGAACTTATTAGGCACAAAATTAAGATTTCGAAGATCTATTAAATATACTTTAAAAGTTCAGAGACCTATTAGATACAAAATTAAATGATTAAGTACGTACTTAGACACTATAAAATGGTTTTGTTTTGTTTTTTATCTCTGTACTTTCAAAACCTCCATTTTAGTCCCTATATTGTTAATTTTAGTGGATGTAAAAAAGTAATCATTTTGATCTCTATTTACAAAGTTTTGACACAAATTTTTATAAACAATAGAGTCCTTTTAGTAAAACGAGATAAAATCTTTTACATGTATTTCATTTTTATCAAAATAAATAAAATAAAGATAAAAATAAAGATAGTAAAATTGTTCCTTAAATACAAATACTAAAATGAACATCTCGAACAAGTACATTGATCAAAATGAACAAAAGTTTCAAGTACATTGATCAAAATGAACAAAAGTTGGAAATCAAGGGATCAAAATGAACAAAAGTACAGCAATCAAAATGAATCAAAGTTGAAAGTATCTAGAGAGCGGGGTGGAGGTTGTAAGATATGATTGTTGTGTCATCAATTATCCTATTTCAGGTAAAATTAAGTGTCGTACAATCACTTTGTTAGCCTCATCAAAGTGCGATTATGACAGTAATATCGCAGTCATACTTATCAAAGATTTATCATCTAAATTTAAAAACGTACCAGACACAAACTCATGATTCGAGAGACTAAAACTCATAATATTTTTTAAAATGAAAAGTTGGAAGGTGCAAATCAAATTATTTGTAAACCAGCACTGTGGAATGTCCTTTCTAATGGATTCTATCTCCTCCACTTCTAAACCACACCATTCAGAAGAAACCCTAATCTCAAAATTCAACTCCGAATCTTCCACAGTTTTCCTAACCCTAATTTCCTCTTAATCCATGGCCATCGCTTCTCCATCTGCTCCAAATTTCTCTGCTTCGCCTTCTTTCCGCTGCTCCAGAACCGACGCCCCTTGCTTCGCTCCATTCCCCTTCGTTTCCCACCCTCGCCCTTCTTTTGCCCGTCGATTTTTCATCTCTTCCCGCCTCAATGCCTCAATCTTCTCCGGTGCCGGCGCCGGCTTCGGTTCTCCGGACAATGGGGACGTCCAGTACGAGCTCCAGCATGGGTTCTCTCTGGAGCGGCGGAAGAGAGGGTCTGCTGTGTTCGTTACGCTTCCTATCGACGCCGTGTCTCCGGCGGGTGAGGTGCGGAGGCGGAAGGCAATGTCGCAGTCGTTCAGGGCGCTTGCGGCGGCCGGAGTTGAAGGCGTGGTGATTGAAGTCTGGTGGGGTTTTGTGGAGAGGGATGAGCCTTGTAGTTATAATTGGAAAGGGTATTTGGAAATTGTGGCGTTGGCTCGTCGGTACGGTCTGAAAGTTCGCGCTGTGTTTTCGTTCAGTCAAAATGGCATCGGGCCGGACGATCCTCACTGGTTAGTCAGTTTAATTTCTCTATTTTAGTTCTCTCTTCTGTAATCAAGATGGTATTTGGAAATTGTGCTGTTGCTTCCATTTCTCGCATTAACATTTCCGTGTAGCATAGCATCACTGTAGGGATGTAAGTTTCTTTCGGATTGAGTTCCTCCATAGGTATGTACTTGTATTCTCTAGATTTTGTGTTTCGCTCTTTTTCTTCTCTCTCTCTCTCTCTAGCCTCTCGGATGGGGGAGGAGAGGAGAGGGGGCAAGGGGGACAGATTTCGATAATCTTTTAATAAACAAATCAGGAATAAGAACGTACTAATGTGCTTAGAAGCTACGAGTTATATGGTTAACTAAAATGAGTGTTTAACTTCATAACAGATGTGCAATAGTCTTCGCAGCATTAATAATCAGCATGAAGAGAATTAGTGGAAAATAGCTCATTCTCTATTTGCTACTAGCCTCAACCCTTAACCTCCCTCTTCCTTCTTGTCTCTCATTTTATATGTCTAGCTCCTCTTTCACTGGCGCCTTGTGCTTCTAACTCTCTACAAAGATTGAATGGAAATCCTTATCCATTGAGGTCCATGTAAGTCAAGTCATGGAGGAAGCAAAGCAAGAATTGTTGGATACAGTGGAGGTAACACAATACTCCATTTTTGTACGTTGGAACTTTTAACCCTTCCAACCACTACCCTCACCCCTTTCAATCAAAAGTTCAAAATTTATGTTTTATGGATTGAGAAAATCACTAATAGGAGGGGATCACTTGTAGAAGTTGGAAAAGTATGAAGGACTTGGCTGCTCAAATTGCCCTTTTATCCTGATTGGTGAGAATAAATATGGCTGGTACTTTTTTTCTTTTTTGTCAAGATCCTCCTTCGGAAGAGAGATTGAAGCACTTTCACCCTCCACCTTTTGTCCCCTACAAAAGCCTTAGAAAGTAACTTCTCCTTTGCTCTGTGCAGTACCATGTCAAAAGAGTTGTGACTTGTGAGTGATATTTGGGAAGAAATGTAAAATAATGGAATATAATGGCATAGGACAACTCAGCAAACTTTTTGCTGACACTGGGGAGAATACAACCCAGGGCAGGGGAGGATTAAAAAGGTCTGGTAGTTTCTCATTGAAGTCTCTTCTCGCTATCTTCTGCTGTAAATGTCGCACTATGGGCAGAAGTTTCCAAAGAAATTAGAAGTCCTTATTCGGATTCTAATGCCATGGAGGTGTTAACTTGACAGAGTAAAGCCACATATTTTGGGAATTGAGACAAGCTGGTATGTCTTGTGCAAGGAAGTGGAGGAGGATCAAAGCCACCTATCTTTACGATGCCCTTATTATAGACGCTGCTGGAATTTTTTCTTTCATATATTTGGGGACTCATGGGTAATGGATATGGATCTTGATCTCAGCATATGTCGGAGAGTATTGGAAAAGAAAGCAATAGTTAAAAATTTTATCGTAAAAGATTTATGTGGTTTATTTACAGCGTGCCCTTGTTGGATTTCATTTTGACCTATTCCTGCCTACTGAAATTAAGAAAATGCTAGTGTGTGAATTTCATACACTATTTATTGTGGTCAGTCACTTGTTCAAGTGCTAGTTTATGTGAAATGAAAACTTGTTATTGTAATAATTTATATGAATAAGAGTTGTCTGGCGAGAGAAGTGAAATACTTTAATTTACATAGAACTTTAATTATTCTAGAGTATTGGTTTCTGTGTTATTGAATCTAAATTCTCTCCTTTATTTCCCCTTTGTTTCCCCAATAAAACATTAAGGATTCCCCTCCCTAAATGGGTACTTGAAGAGATTAATAAAGATCCCGATTTAGCATATTCTGACAGATTTGGAAGGAGAAATGCGGAATATATTACTCTTGGATGCGACACTCTTCCTGTTTTGCTGGGACGATCGCCAGTCCAAGCATATGCAGATTTTATGAGAAATTTCAGAGACATTTTTAGACCTTATCTTGGAGCAATTGTAACGGTAAACTGGTGGCTTATTTATGCATATCGATTTTTGATTTCCTGTTTCTGAATTTGATGTTTACTTCCATATCTTGATATTCATCTTGCAGGGAATTCAAGTTGGGATGGGCCCGGCTGGTGAACTTAGATATCCTTCATCCCCATTGCAGAAGTTAACAGGGGCACGGCGCTCTCATGAACTTGGAGAATTTCAGTGTTATGATAAGGTAGGAACGGAGCTTCTTCAACCTTTCTTTTGATTATGAGATTCTAATCTATATCCTAGATGGTGGTTCTATTCTTCTGATTGCCTTTCTGGAACTTGTTCTTATTTTGCAATACCCATATTGATTTGATTTCTATTCTTACTGCTCTGAGCAGTACATGCTTGCATCTCTGAATGCTTGTGCTCAAGATGTTGGCATGCGTGAATGGGGAAATGGAGGTCCTACTGGTGCTAGTAACTTGATGAACAACCCCGAACAAACGGAGTTTTTCAGAGGTGAAAACGGTTCATGGAATACACCTTATGGGGAATTTTATCTCAAATGGTACTCAGAAATGCTTCTACTACATGGGGAGAGACTATGTAAGGAAGCTGAAACCATTTTCCGAGGTATTGAAGTAAATTTATCAGCCAAATTAGGTGGGATTCACTGGCATTACGGAACAAAATCTCACCCATCAGAGTTAACTGCTGGGTACTATAATACTTCAATCCGAGATGGATATCTCCCAATTGCTCGCATGCTTGGTAGGTACAGCTTCACAATGTGTTGTTCATGCTTCGAAATGCAAGATTTCGAAGAAAAGCAGATGAACCCAGTTGGTAGCCCAGAAGGGTTTCTTCGGCAGCTGCTGATAGCTGCCCGGGTGTGCGACATACCTCTGGAAGGCGAGAACTCGGTGATGGGGTTGGACAACAACTCGTTTCAACAGGCTGTGAAGATGTCAAGGGTTTACTCGGATGGGTTGGAGAAGCTCTCTTTTTCCTTCAATTTTGTGAGGATGGACAAAAACATGTTCGAGTATGGTAACTGGGTTCGATTTACTCGTTTCGTGAGGCAGATGTCTGATACCTCCAATCTTTTTCGGGCCAAGCTAAATCCTGGAAGCAATAGAAACCTCTCTTCTGCATCTGATATTACTACGTCGAGATTGGCTCTTGCATATCACTGATGATAACGTCACGTAAACACATTATCCACTCAATACTTAAGTGCATGTATAAAGTATGATATAGACTACTGGCCAGTTATATAAATATATAAATAGATATAGCAATGCCACTGTTAGCAGCCTGTCTAAATCCAAGCTGATAAAAGTGGTCTTATTTACTTCTATATATGATTTGTGAGAACATTTACACAAAAAGAGGTAATAAAATTCTTTGGTATTGATTGCGCAAATAGTAGCATTTAAATGCACGTCTGCAAGTCTCTCAAATTGCTTTTGGCAGCATATTACATCACCGAATAATACTGAGTCGATTATAATTTGTATCCTTACTAAGATGGTCTGACAGTAAAGAAGCCAAACCAAGCACTGGGCACAATGAGGTTATAAACAGATGGAAAAAGGAACACATGCAAAAGCTCTATCGACCACGTCCTGGTAAGCATAAGCATCGTCCTCGATCTAATCCCTCATATTCCTTATGGGGATGAAGGATAAATTTTTGCAGGACAGAACAAAAAAATGCCTCAAATGACATTTGCCCATCACCAACTTTGGAGAAGAGAGACGCCATGTGAGGATTCTGAATCATTGAAAAAATTACCATTCCTCAACAGGTTTCATCAATGATGGATGGGTTGTGACCATAGCCAAACATGGATGCAAATTTCAGACACTTTCATTAAATGATTGTATTAAGTGAAAAGTTAAAACCTTTTTTTGCAAAGTGAAGTGAAAATTACCAATTCTTCACTATTCAGGAGCACACTGAGGGTAAGGGAGAATAATTATCACCACTCCGCTCTGAGAACTCCGATGATTTCTTCTTATACGCTCTGGCACATACGCGACTCATTCGTGCAAAGGAATTGTACAGATAATTTCACAAGGCAGTATCTACAATACTTTCGTCCTAAACTCTGAAAGATACATGTCATCCATCAGAAAGTAATAACTTGCATAATCCGTAATATCATCTTATTCAACAAGAATCAAATCCTAATCCTACCAGCAATTAGCCACACAAATCGACTAAAATAATGGTTAGGCAATAGCTAGGGATACACTGAAACAAGTTAGAAATCTTAAAGTTAAAATATAGTATTGGTGCCTGAACTATTTTAGTTTGGTTGCCAAAGTAATAGTGTTCATATTACGGCTTCGTGGTGGTGTTATAGGAACAAGAAATTCTTTTGTAATTACAACCTCTCTCAAATCACTCAAGATTGGAGAGCTCTACTCTATTAGTGTTTTTTCTGGAGAGGGACCTCTCGTCCCTTGTCCTTAGGCTGTTTTTTATTTTTTGTTGTTCATTTTCAATGAAAAGTTTGTTTCTTATCCAAAAAAGTTTGGTGGCCAAAGTTTCAAAAATTCTATTTTAGTCTCTTAGATTATAACATCTTTCAAATTCAATCATCTTCATTAAAATTTGAGTAAATAAATCAACGAAAAACGACATGGTATATTTTAATGATGAATAATTTTTTCGAAACAAAAACCCGAACCTTGATCAATAGGTTCTTGACTCAGATTACAACATGAACATATATTACATCACTAGTAAAAAAATGTGGGACATGAAGGGTAAAGGCTTAGTTTAAACGTTAGATGGTAAGGAAAGAATAATATCTGGAATATTATATGAAAATCATGCCAAAAACAATTTAGAAGGGTAGATCATTTTTGCTTGATCACATTAATTTTGCTTATTACATTTAGCACCAATATAGCAATTTCCCTCTGATTCATGGCAGAAAAAAAGGAAAGGAAAAAACTCAAAACATTATGCTGCACTCCTCCATTGGATTCTCATCTCTCATCATTGACATTGCAAGTTAAACCACTAACTTTCACATACAACACAAGTTGCTCAACAAAATGTAAAAAGATTACAGAAAGAAACATTTCAACAATCAAAGTAAGAGATAGGCTAACTTGGTATGCATAAGATATGTGAGCAGAAGTACCTGGTAAATACCATAGTAACCATTAAAACAGGTCCAGCACCATCTCGGCCATAAAGAATCAATATCCCAAGTAGCTTGGATCACCAATATACTCGGCAATCTGTTCTAAGCGCACGTTGAGTAACTCGTGGCTATCCGCATCCCGAACAACCCCGGTCTCTTTGTCAAGATCCCTGTCAACTAGACTCCCATAAACTCCTTTGTGCTTACCATACAGAACAAGAACAGGTCCCCCACGTCTGGGAAGTGCTGTCTCGAGAAGATCTTGAGAGACCCCTTGGACAAGCTCTCTACTCCCATCAATGGATACATCACAGATACTGGGTCCAACTACGTCTACTATCTCCCCCTTTTTCAGATAAAACTTTCCTCCCTTAAAATCTTTGCTGATGATTCTAACGCGAATATGACTCGTGAGCCACGACAATCTACTGCTTTTCTTCTCTTCGTCCCTTGGTCTACTTTCACGCTTTTCCACCACTCGTTCATCTTCTCTTCTCCGTCTCCGTCCTTTGTTTTCATCCTGAATTTTCAATTCCTTCAGTTTCTTTAAGAACCTTTCCTCTTCTTTGGAACCCAATTCGGCAACATCAGTTGCACGTACTTTCACTTTCGTCTGTTCTTCGCTTTTAGAAAGCTTCAGAACAAGCCAATCGAGATCTAATTTCTCCACAATTCTACCTTTCAAACCTGCATCTCTTCCGCCAACAATCCTAACATGTTTCCCAATAGCTAGTCCATCTCTTTCTCGATCTCGATCTCTGTTTTCCTTGACTCTACCTTCGTCCTTGTTTCTCTCAATGTCCCTCCCATTTTCTTTCTCTTCCACATTTTTTGAAAGGCCAACGGGCACGTTGCTGACGAACCCGAGCCCTTGCTTGTCTGTTCTTCTGTTGTACTCCACGACTTTCACATCCTCTTTGGCATTCCTCCCGATTCCTCGACCCTTACGCCAGCCATAGCCTTCCATCAAAGCAGCAGCAAAGCTTTCCACGGGAACTTCCTCAAAGTCCTCGAACCCTCTATCCTCGGGCAGCCTCTTCAAATCCGCTTTAAATTTTTCCAGCATAACGACCTCTAAAGGAGCAGGTCGCGGCGGCTCCTCCCCAGATTTCAACTCATCCGGACCCTTAACACCTTCAACAGAATGCCTAACATTGAGACCGAAAGACATGTTCGAATCATCGGGCGGATCTAATCCAGAGACGGACTCGAACTTCAGATCAGACTCGTCCGACTGACCAAGCGGAACTTCGAGATTCTTCATCCTCTTCAGCGGCCGCCATTCGTTCTGGAGGGTGGGAATGACCAAATTTTTGGACCTGCTTTCAGCCAAGGGTTTGGAAGCATCGAATTCGTGAACGTACTCCTTCGAATCCCCTAAACCCTCGCGATCTAGGGTTTTGTCCTGGAACCCCTTTAGATTTGGCTTGGAAGAAGAAGAGGACTTGGAAGGCAGAGAGAACGATAACTTCATGGCGGAATTCCGATCGGTGGAATTTGGAATTGGAATTTTCAATTAATGATTGTTCACCTTGTTGCGGCTGCCGGCACGGCGCGGCAAGTCAGTCGGAGCGGAGACTTGGAGGAGATCGCGGGAGGGAGACGGAGGGAGATGGAGGTCGACGGCGGAGACTGACCCGATAAGGGAAGGGTTCTGACCTTGCGCAGCAGCTCTGAATCTGTTCACTTCGATTGGCGGGCGGCGTGGAGTAATGGTTATGGCCGATGGGCAACGGTGCGTTTTTTTTTAGGAAATTAAATTTCAATTAAAAAATTATTTAATGTGTTTAATATATTTGTAAATTAGCTGCACTTATCAACTAATATTTCTAACTCATTTATTACGTAAAAAAAATTTAATTTATTAACCTATGTGTATAAATTTGGTATAATCATTATTTTACAATATTATAATCTATTCTATTTTGAGAATTTGAGCATAAAGACATTTATATCAATTAATAAATTGCGAGTCCAACCTACGTATTTTTTATTAGAAAAATCTATTATGTTTTATATATTTTAATTTTAGAAAAATGGAATGAGTTTCTAATATAAAATAGTATATATATATCTATAAATATATAAATTTATCTCTTTTACATGATTTTGTTATTTTTAAAATTTTTCACAAAATCCAAAAAACTATCTTTACATTGCATACCAAACAATAAAAAAAAAATTTCTTTGGTCCCCCTTTTACACAAACTTTAAACACTGGAAAGAGAGATATTCATTGTAAACACAAACTTTAAACATGGCAAAAAAATGTATTCGTTGGCCTACATGAACTTACAGTGGTAATTGATACATATCTCTTATCAAAAGGTCATTAATTTGAATCACTTGTTGTACTAAAAAAATGTATTCTGGATTATTCTTCAAAAAGCCCAAAAACCATGACTCCTTTTATCGTGGTGGCATATAAACCGCAAGAAATTTTATTGTAAGCTATGATCATTAATGATTGGAAAACTCCCATCGTTTAGTGCCACTATCTCCTCTTTTTGTGATTAATACATTTCCGTTTCCTATATTATTATAAAAAAATATATCAGCATTTTGATATACAGTCCCGAGTCTCTAGAATTGGATTTCGCAATTCCATTCTTATGCAATCCAAACACATCTTAGCCTACCAATCTTTTATTCATTCTGAAACTTCATTGTCAATGTCATGTACTAAACATCATTTTTATGCATTCAAATCCAAATAAGATTATTCTCCACCTTTCCATTCCAAAAGTAAAACAAACTCTTGGAGAATAAATAATTCAAGGGAAAATTAAGTATACATCAAATTCTCAAAATTTAAACCCAGATCAAGACATGGGCAATTGAAGTTCTGCTCTATCAGTAATGAAGAATCCCCTTGGAATCCATCAAAATAGGAAACAACCAAAAACCATATGCCTTTAATCACAGCAGCCTCAAATAGGAAACTACAAACCAGTAGATTTGTGATCCTGACGCCAAAATCGGTAATATGAAGAAGACAAGTGCATACGTTGCCAAGTCTCAATTGAACTCATTAGGATTCCTCGTCGCTGCTCTCAATAATGACATGAGAGTTGATGGTTTTTGGTCTCTTTGCAGTCCTAGTTTCATCTTCTAGTTCTTGCTCTTCTTGTGAAGAAGCATTCTGGCTTTGAGCAATGGACCACTTTTCTACTTCCTCGAGAATTCTTTTTCCATACTTCTCTGCCTTCACTTTTCCAATCATCGTTTCCAACTGCAAAAAAATGTTACCGTTTTCAGAATTTTGGATTGGTGAACGACATAAGCAGCCTTTGGTATGTTGAGGAAATTACTTGAAGTTTGAACATCCTAAACTCAGAAAAACATCTCCTATAGCTGGAATTTACGATTGAGGAGAAATTTAAAGGATGCTGAAATTATAGAATATGGGCAGCCCTCTTCACACAAGCTCTCCACTGTTAAGTTATCTACAGAGGCAAACTCACTATCATGGAAATTATAAACAAATGGCATATACTCTACTCACTCTCTTATTAAAGATCTCTCACAGCCTTGCACGAATACCCCGCAGCAATTGTATGAGGGCATTTGGAGACTCATATCCAAAAAACAGTGAAAATTTTCCTTTGGGAGCTTACAATTGTATGAGGGCATTTGGAGAGACTCATATCCAAAAAACAGTGAAAATTTTTCTTTGGGAGCTTAGCCATCGTGCAATCAACACCGGTGATAAGCTTCAAAGGAGAATGCCCTACATGGCTCTCTCTCCCCAGTGGTGTGTGATGTGTCATTCCAACCATGAGACCCAACAACACCTCTTTATCAATTGCCATTTTGCAACAAAATTTTTGGAACTACATCCTTAGCACTTTTGAGTGGACCACTGCATTGCCGACCGATCCTCCTCTCCTTCTCAAAGTTACCCTTACAGGCCACCCCTTTAGAAAGGAAAAGGCAATTCTTTGACAAAACTTCATGCGAGCTTTCTTTTGGAATCTTTGGAGAGAACGAAACCAACGCATCTTCACTGATAAAACTCTACCCTTTGATACTTTTTTGGAAGCTATAGTGTTTTCAGTCATAACTTGGTGTAAATCCTCCCCTATGTTTCACTACTATAGCTACACTTCCCTCTTAGCAAATTGGGAGTGATTCATGTAATCACTCAGTATGAGGCTTTTGTAATTTCATACATCAATGAAATTGTTTCTTTCACAGGAGGAAAAAAAAAACAAAACAAAACAAAAAAAGAAAAGCATCTCCTATATACTTTCAAGTAAACATGAGCTGATTTCAGCCTGATGGAGATTTTTTGCAACCCTAGATACTTGGATGTCCTTTGATAACCATTTCATTTTTATTTTTCTCCCATTAAAAATTTTGCTACTTCCTGGTAAAAAGTGGCATTAAGAAGACTTACCTCATCCAAGGAAGTGGGCTTTTGGTCACTTAATACGCCGATTTGCTGAGTAGAGAGCACTGAATGAGGGAATATGCCTCCGCCAGCAGAAGCAAGTTCCTTGCGTAACTCGTCAAGCTTGTACTCTAAACCTGATGAAGCAATACCTTTTCTTCTAGATTTAACACCAGTTACCTTTTGTTTGCTGGAAATCTCAAGTTTCACAGCCTTCTTCCCTGTATGCAAAACGATATCAGTAAAGCCAAATTTCAGCTTTTGATTTGGTCATTGAACTAGCGAGGCAAAACTTCTTTTTAGGATTAAGATAGAGAAGCTGTTTAGGAATTAAAATACAGTGGCCTTCTTTAATTTTTGTTTGTTGAAAGAATGTAAAATCTATGAAATTCATCCTACTTTTGGCTCTAGAGTAATAACAAGGGAAAATAAGCCATTTTCTTTTCAGCGTTCTTATATGGCCCCCATTTGTTCCAATTGGTATCTCATGTTGTGTGGAAGAGTCGGTGGTCTTTTAGGGCTTTTTTCCTTGTCTCCACTCTTATGTTCACTCTTCGTTTTTTATTAGAACGATTTTTAATTTGAAAATGGTAAACGTAGACCCTATTTGATAACCATTTCGTTTTTTGTTTTTTGTCTTTGAACATGAGGTTATAAACACTACTTCATCGGTGTATTTTTTTTATTTTGCTATCCACTTTTGAAAACATTTTCAGAATACAAGTCAAATTTTGAAAACCAAAAGAAAAGTAGTTTTCAAAAACTTATTTTTGTTTTTGGAATTCGGCTAAGAATGCAAATGTATTTTAAACAAATGTGAAACCATACTAAGGAAACTGTAAGCAAATAAACATAATTTTTAAAAATAGAAAATAAAAAACGAAATTATTACCAAACAAGGTCATAGTGTTTTTTTTTAATGTGTAAAATCACTAATTGAGAGCTAGCCTACAATGTATAAATTAGAACTTTGTCCTTATCTTAGTAGTTTAGATTGTTCGAATTTCCAAAACGAAAGAAATGAGAATATCCTTCCTTGCTTATGTCTATAATATTGCCATGAAGGGATAATATCACAAAATAAAGAGGCATTTACATAAATAGTTTAAATAAATATGTATTTTTAAATATAGTAAAAATTTTAAAGTTTTACAAAAATAATGTAATCTATATTAAACTCAAACTCAAGTGCAATCAAGAAAAGTAATCTATATATGAAAAAAAAATAATTTGAAAAGTTGTAAATTTTTTAGCACATATTAAATTTATGCTATAGAGTTAAATTTTTTTGAAAAATATTTGTTTTTCTCAAAATATGCAGAAAATCAGCTTTGAAAGAAACATCCTGACCTTGCAATACTTGCCTGGACAATGGCCCAACAGTAACATACGCATTTGTAGCATAAGCTGTATGCTGAAATTCTTCTTTCTGAATCAACAGAAAAATATTTCGAAGTCATAAACATATCATAGGAGATAAAATATAGCAGCATAAAAGAGCAAAAAGGAAAAATTAACTACATGTCATAGTAATTAACAGACAAATAGAAGAAAAATTTTTGATAAAAGAAGAGAGAAGTTTGTACTTCCTCTAATGGTATCAGGTATGGTGATCTGATCTTTTTGTTTTTTATACCCATAAGTGTTTGGACCACCATCTTACACACATCTCAAATAATCTCATGGGGTAACCGCAAAACCATACAACATAAGATTGTCCAAAAATACGAAAATTTTATCCTAGGTACGTAACCACCATGAGATTTAAACCATTGTCCCCATAGTCCCCACGTCTTTTAGTTTTTTCCTTGTCCCAATGTCCCCGGGTCAACCCAGGGTGGTTGATGTTCTGGTGGTCTTGATTGAATGTTGGCTGAGAAGCGTTTGAAATTAATCCCAAGGAATAATAGAATGTTTCATTCTGTGATTATTTCATTCTGCTTTATGGGGACCCCAAGAAACGGTTTAGAGCACAAGTAGTTTGTATAGCTATATAATTCTATAACCAATATTAATTAAATGAATACAGAAGGAAGGTCTCCAACCCCAAACAGAAGATAAAGAGATTACAATAATACTCCCCAGTTTCTCTCAATTAGGAAAAGACCACAGAAAAATCTTTTCTTTGAGACAACCTCAAGGAAGCAACAAAATGTATTATAGCAAGTTACATAAAGAGAGAAAATTCGTTACCAAAACACGATCTAATAACAGTTGTATGATAAGTTGCTCTATTTCCTCCCTCCTCAGGTCAGAAACTGAAATTATAAAACACAAAGTTAAGACATCAATAATGCAGTTCTGCAAACTGCATTGCCAAGCTAGACAAAAAAAAAATCTATCAAACAAGATATAAGTTATAACTTAAGTATTAAAGAACGACAGTGAACTCAAATGCACGTGATAAAAGGGGGAAGAGAAGGAGGGAGCAGCTCTACTACTTTGATGCTAAAACTGACAAGTAATCAAAGGTCTAAAAACATCTAGTTAAGTAGTATTTCTAAAGTGATGCCTTTCAACTACTTGCTGCAATTTATTTATTTGATACTTGAATCTTCATCATGTAAGGTAGATCATCTTCTATTTATGTCTAAACTAAAAGATTAGGTTTATCTTCTAAGATCTGCTTCCTTTGGTTGTAAATCAAGGATAGGTTTGCCAGAAATTTAATGTAAAAAAGTTTGAACTTTTCTCTTCCATTAATAATTCTATCAAACACCTAGGAGAAAGAATCTGGATGATCACCCTAAAGCACTACATCATACCAGTGACAAAGCAACCACACAAACTTGTAAGTTTGGCAAGTGGAGCTCATACTTGCAAATCTTGTTTTAATGCTCTTGACCCTACCATGGAAGAATGTTCAATAACTATAGTTTGGAAGGCCAAAGTGTTTGATTAAAGAGCTTTCTTCTATGATGAACTTTAATCTCATCTGCCTCGCATCTTGTGCTTCTCTACTTCTCTTTTGATGATATATTCTTTGTTTCTTATTAATGAAAAAATATAACATCAGGCATATCAATAAAATTCATTTTCCTACATAATGTCACCTCTCTCTCGGCTAGGTAATGATGCTTATTAGGAGTAACTCAAGCATGTGAGAATTCCAAAACAGTAAGATAGTTTCCATTCTAAAACTATATAAAACCATCTGAGATAGAAATCAATCATATATTCATCCTTAGAAAACTTGGGACAGTGAATACTATAATAAACCAGCAAACCAACCTAGTTCGTTGTGTTTTACTTTCAATTTGTCAACCAATTGCAACATTGTCATCCTCTGATTGCTGTTCTGTACATCTTGTAATATTGAAATAATAACTCTAGCATGACCTATTAAAAAGACAAGCATAGGACATTAAATTAAAATAATTGAGCCTTACATCCTTAAGAAAATAAGAGAAAGATTAATACCCTACAATTGAGGATAACATGTACTAACAAAAGTAATCCAGTTTGAATCACATGCAGTAAGATATTTAAGATTTTTAATAAAAATAATAGAGAAAGAGGGAATCTGCAAAGAGCATACAAGTGGTCAGGGATGACCGTTTTTACTTGAAGTAAACAGCATCAGAAACAAAAGTTAAAGGAACATACTACAAATATCGACTTCCTTCACCTCGCTGGAGACTGCACACGTATCACACATCCCTGAAGAAATATAAATTTATGATTATTTTACCAGAAAGAAAAATAGAAAGTGTGGCTCCAAGACAGCACCCAAAAAAAAGTACCATTGCAGTCTTTTAATGGCTCGGCAAAATGCTGGAAAAAGGCACTACGGCGACATTGTTTTTTGGACTGCAATAATTAGAACGGGAATAAGAACTCATATTGACAGAAAAGAAGAGTAAGAAAACAACAAAATCGTAAAGCATTCTCTTAAAGAATGCAACGAATTAGAAAAAATACCAACTCAACTGTCAGCAAACACAAGTAAAAAAATGGAATGATGTCTAGTATCAAGAGCACAACAAAAGCTAAAATTTCTATCTTATCTGAATTAGATTGAAATCTCCATAAATATCTTGCATATTCCTCTTCCTTTTGTACTTCTCTCTATGTTCAAACAAATAGATTTAAAAAGAAAAAAGAGAAGGAAAAAAAGTAAAACAATTAAAAGAAAAATTTAATTAAAAACCCAGCTACAGAACTTTTCTTTTTTTTATAGGAAACAAAAGTAGTATATTGATAGAATAGAAGTAGTATATTGATAGAAGGTTACAGCCTAAAAGGCTGGGGGATGAGAAGGCCCTCACCAAGCAAAAGACTAAAAAAGGACAACCTTCCAATTCTGTATAAGCATCGTAAGACTAGGGGTGTTTAAAAACCCCGACGAATCCAACCCAACCAGGTTGGGTCAGGTCTCAGGTTGGCCCTTGAAAAAGTCGGATGACCCGACCCGACCTGACATATTGTTATTTATTTATTTATTTATATATATACATACATATAATAAATAAATAATTATTATTAATTAATACCTTTACTTTTTATGTTCAATCTCAACTGTCTGTTGAGATTTAATCTCAACCATCCATTTATCATTTAGGTTTCACTTCCTTACCTCATTTTTTAATCTCCTCTCTAATCTCTTCATCTCCTCCATTGTTACCCAACACCAAACCCTCTCCATTTTTGTCCACCCAACCAAGCTTGAAGCTCTCACTATCTCCTCCCGCTGCCGCCACCTCCCGCTGCACCATCTCCTCCTGCCACCGCCGCCCGTTTTTGAAGTGGAAAGACAACCCGACCCAACCCGAAATTTTTGGGTTGGGTTGGCCATCATTTTTCAACCCGCCAGTTCCCACGCATGGCCAACCCGAAAATTCGGGTTGGTCCCAAAAACACCACTAACCCGATCCAACCCACCCCATGAACACCCCTACGTAAGACTAATTACAAAAAAAAGGTATTGTGATTTAAACACCACATAGAAGCGGTAATTTGTACACAATTATAAAGATAATCAAAAGAACGGGAGGAGCTACAGAACTTAAAACACCTATGCAATTATATAATTTGTTCATTAAAAAATATATATATGTATTTTAAAGAGGTACTCTCAAACACATTTTAATTAAATTGTAGAGATAATACCTGACAATATTGAACAATACCATAGAGATTCTCCAATCCGGAATTCTCATAAAATACCATTGAACTCTGCAAAGGAGGACAGTATAGATTGATAAATCTACAAGAAGTTGAATAGGACACAAGCTCATGCCAATGCCTCAAAAACTACTTACTTGTCTTGGAACATCACCAGGCCTATAGTAAAGTAGGCATTCGGATGGAAGCCCATCCCGTCCAGCACGACCACTTTCCTGCAGCATGAGATGAGAAGTTACAAAGAGAGCATTGAATGTGACGTATGTTTAGTGAGAGAATGACCTGATAGTATGTTTCCATTGATTTGCTCAGACTGTGATGAATGACAAACCTAACTAGAAGCATTGAATGCGATGCATGTTTAGTAAGAGAAGGACCTGATAGTATGTTTCCATTGATTTGCTGAGACTGTGATGAACGACAAACCTAACTAGAAGCAGTAACAGAGAATTAGATTTCAAAATATATATTTAATGTTCAGACTTTACGAGTCAGATATAATTTAGCATAAAAGAACTACTGTATTCTAAATTATCTTTTATTAAAATAAAAAATTTAAAAAAAAAAAAAGTAAACCCCCCCCCCCCCGAGTAACCTTCCTGTTCACCCATTTTATCCCTTCCATTCATCTCTCTGTTTGCCACATCTTTCATTTATTCATAAGTAGCAGTAAATAGATTTCATCCTTTTTTTCCCCAACTTTTTCAAGACATGCAACATGAGACATAATCCAATTGCATAGTGTTACCGTATTTTTTGCTAATTTCAACAAAGTAACCAAATAAATATTATCACGTGGAGGAGATCAAAAAAAATAAAAGACAGGCCACAATCAAACTCAAAAATCACAATCTAGCATTATTTTAAAAAAATTGTTGGCTGAAAAAATAACGGAACAAGCAATGTAATATTGACAAAGCAATAACTTTGCGAAGAAACTGACCATCTGGTTTGTTGATTCCCATACCAAAGGCTACCTGAAATGCCAAAGCACTTCAATTAGACCAGTTAACCAACGCCTTTACGTATCAAGATGCTAGAAAATTCTCGATTATTACACAGATGCTTCTGATAAAAAAAAAAAGAAGACGATGCTAGAAAATGAAAATTTGCTGCAAGGTTGAATGTTCATTCTATATAATGTATAATCTCGATGGGTTGCCGAAACTGAGGAGTTCAAGAAATTTACTTCTTTTTTTTTTATGTTGTGCTCTGCAGCCGTTTCTTACCATTGAGATTTGGGACATTTGGTATGCAATATTGAAGTGAGGGAGAATGGGTTTCAAAAATCTATTTTACTAACTATTGGACATTGGCATCCTAAACCCACTAGAAATAATTGATATAGAATTTAATTACTCAATTTAGCTTCCTTAATTTTAATTATTTACATATTAATAAAACAAAATTTATTTTTAAATTTTATTTAACTTCATATGTTTAATAAAATTATTTCAAAATATATGTAGAGGGAGGGAGGAAGGAAATTTTCAATTATACATACCGTGCCGACGATAACCTGCAATCTAGAATTGCTCCACCTGTGATAGAAAACATTCACAAGCGATTAGTGATATGTTATTTCGTTATAGATTAGGCCATCCAAATCCATATCGTACAGGGCAGTGATGTAATGTTATTCAGATAGTAATGATTGGCCATGTGTGACACCTTGGTTTTATATTATTAAAGATGTCTCGCCTTGGTAAGCCAATGTGCTTTCTCCCAAATTACCATATTACAAAATACAGCTTCATAATCATAACCCAGCAAGCAGAAAGACTTTACCGCATATGAACTTTCTCACGTGCAACAGAATCCATATCAGCATGATAATAGTCGGCAGCAATACCCCTCGCACATAACTCCTTTGCAACCTATAATTCTTGAAGAAATAAGGAAACACAAGCTTCTAATGTCATGTATGAAAAAAAAATCCCACGTTATAATTAGATAAGCCAGATAATGCACAAGGCAAAAATAAGCAAACGTGAAAGTATGAATGCAAAGGCATAACTATTATCACAACTACAGTCGAATCACAAGCCCTCACGAAAAAATAGTTGCAGTTGTATGACATAAAACAATTCGCAAATCTGTTTTTAAACTATTTCTTACAGGAAATTAATTAAACTGTCCGTGGATTATACTAAAGGGACAAAAGATTGTGGGAAAAACCCCAAAAGACCTGGAGCTTGCAAAAAAGTGCTCCAATTAGACTTCATCAAGAAATAATTGCAGTTACAGAATAATCTAGAAAGGATACAGCAAAATGCAATAAATTTATGGCTTTTTTTAGAGCAGCCAAAATTTTTTGCCTTTTATCTAAAAATGGAAAATACAAGAAAATTATGGTTGCTAAAGATACCTATATTCTTTATTGAAAAGAATAATAGTTATCAAATTGGCCTGACCTATTTCCTAAATTTCAATGTATCATTGTAGATTCTTTGGTTCCATTGAAACCATATCTCCCAAGATATTGAAGCGATCCACTCCAGCTCTTTTCTGGGTCACTACCGAAGAGTTTCATTCTTCAATTGATGAAGTTTTATCTCCATATTTAGCAGACAGCTCCTTAAATATTTTTTATATTTCTTAGGGTGTAAATACTGGATTATTTCCTTACAGGTTGACTGCCTATAGATTGCTTTAAATCAATCAGATTTTTTTTTTATAAGAAACAATTCATTTAAAAGGAGACAAAACAACGGCCTAATGACAAAGGCCCCTTCCTAAAAAACTAACACCTCCAATCTTGCAAGATCAAAGAGAGTCTGTAATTACAAAAGAATTTCGTATTCCTAAGATACTGTAAGGATCCCAAATACAAGAATGTAACTAGATAACTATATTGCAATCTCAAACAGAAACTACAATATCAATAGCCTTTCGAGAGGGCTATCTCTCTCCCAAGAACTCTCCCAAGTTCCTCACCGTAAGCTATTCTCTAAGATATCCTCCTCCTCTCCCTACTTCCCCTATTTATAACAACTTACCCCTGACTAATTACCATACCGCCCCTTTACTAACATACCCACAATATTCCCTATATACTCTTATTAGGACTCTCACAGACACCACCAAAAGGCTATCATCATAGGTACACTATTACAAAAAGAATTCCAAGACTTAGCCTCGTCCTTAGAGGAATGAAGGTTACTTTCCAACCAAATATTCCACAACAAAGCTCTGAAAGTGCATCTCCACAAAACTTTAGCCTTTCCTTTGAAATGCCACCCATGAAAGCATTCAAACATCCAGCTATCCACATTTCTGGGCACACAAACATATAAACCAAAACACTCGAACAAAAGCTGCCAACTCTTTACAGCGAAAGGGCAATGAAGGAACAAATGGTTCAGCGACTCCAGCTCCCCCAAACAAAGGCACCATAGAGACGGGTAAATGGACTACTTAAAGTTACCGTAATCAAGGAATTCATGTATGAAAAATGTTCTAGAACTATTTTTGTTAAGCCATACATAAAGTTACCATAACCAAGGAAGTAACCTAGATAATGCAGAGAGAGTGTAGATACAGACCTGCTCACACTCCTTTCGGGAAAAGCAGTATATTATCCCAGATTCATTGTTTGGATAAGATTCTTGTATAAATTCAGCTATTTTATCCATCACCACCTTACTAACGGATGACTTTTCTCGTACCTGCAGTACAATGACTGAATCATTTAAGTACAAATTTGCCATAGACTTCTTTTTTTTCTCTCTCTCTCTCTCTTTCACCAGGTATACCATGTAAAAGAGGTTCGGTCTGTTGACTGTACTGACAAATTTAACATATTTGGGGATGCGAAGCATCTCCACCAGATCATTTTGGACCCTCTGAGTGGCAGTTGCCTAAAAGAACATAACAAGATATTCAATTAACAATAGTTAGTGCAAAAGATTGAATACGTAAAATATGACTTTTTTCCAAGACGGGAGAATGATAACATACAGTTAAAGCAATAACAGGAGCATTTGGAAACTGAGTCTTCAGAATACCAAGATTCTTGTAGTCAGGTCGAAAGTCATGACCCCACTGACTACAGCAATGAGCCTCCTATAAATATAGACAATTAAGCTCAATAATTTCCTTTCTTGCATATCTTAGACATTTAGAAAACTCATTATTCATTGAAATGTGAGTACCAACTAATCAATGAGAAGATAATAATAAATGCATAAATATTCATGTTTTAAGAACTAATAAAAATTAACTCTAACCTAAAAGCTTGAGTTTTGGAAAATTTAACTTAGGTACTAAAGCAAGAAATTCCACTATTATGATTATGATCAGCAATACAGGCACAAAGCATATTTCTGAAAGAAAAGCTTTCAATCAATATGAATAGTGAATCCTTGGATATTGGGAATGGTAACCCGTATTTGAAATCTTGTAAATAATGAAGTGATGGGAACCCGTAGGCTTTTACAAAATTTATCACGTATCAAATTTTAAAGGGGAAAAAAGGAAACTGATGCATTAGTAACCATTGCATGAAGTTACAAAGACAGGGATTGAGAAAGATCTTTTGAAGTAATGTCACAAGGTGACGTAATGCCATCGTAACCATAGTAAGAAGTTTAGATAACACATGTTGATATAAATACTCACGTCAATTGCAATAAGAGAAAGACGTCCAGCATGATAGCACTTTTCAAGTTTTGACATAAATCTCTTGCTCTTTGATATCTTTTCTGGTGTGACATATAATATTTTTATATTTCCTTCACCCTTTTCGAGATTTTTATATATGAACTTCTCATCTTCTTTACTTGTTGCTGATGTAAGCATAGATGCTGGAATTCCTAAAGCAGCCAAACCCATAACCTGAAAAAAAAGGAGTACTCGATTAAAAGCAGTGATCATCTGTGAGGTCTCATTCTTTTGAATTGGAGTCCGTTTCTGTAAGGGACTCCTCTCGGGGTTGGTTTTTTGTAGGCCCCTTTGGTTTCTTTTGTTTCTCTTTTCATTCTTCTCAATGAAAGTATCGTTTCTTATCAAAAAATGCAGTGATTTTACTTCATCAAATTATTTCAAGAAGTGAAGTATGGATGTTCTTAATGAAACCCGTATCTGTGTTGTTCTTCCTAATTTTTTCTCCAAAATCAGTGGTTGAACCAATGTTTTGGATTTGGAAAATTAAAAACATCCAAAAATATTGATTTCTTCTAGATCAAACTGATCAAAACAGCCAAGATATTTTAAATTCCTAACATAATCACAACAGAAGAAATAGACACTTTTTAATCAAACTGACAGAAACGGCTCAGTATGGTCACTTTGGTCAATCTTTCAGTTTCTTTTTATTTTTATTTACAGCCACACCTCTACTTACATAACTTAAGTTCAAAATATGAACAAAATAACTCTGAGGTACCTGATCCTGAATCAAAGAGAGTAAAGGACTGACAACCAGTGCAAGTCCATCATATAGAAGAGCTGGTAGCTGGTAACAAAGACTCTTCCCACCTCCAGCAGCCATAATCACCAAAACATTTCGCCCACTCATGACAGCATTGATAATCTGCTATTATGTGATCGTTAGTAAATACACACACAAAATTGATAAAATAGCATCGCAATGACAACTTCAACAATTCAAACATATTTTCCTGAGTTCATTTACTGGTAAATATTTATAGAAATGAAAAATAGTGGAAAAATAACGGTGTTCTTCTAAATACGGAAAATCAAATAAATAATGTAGATAGGTTTGAATTGTTTCCAAAGTATAAAAACGATAGCTCACTGGTTAAGCATGCAATGTAAGTGGTTACCATGGTAGTCTATCAGATACTCGGCATTATATCAATTCATATATTACTCTATTGAGTTAAGCTACAGCTGACTTTTCTTTCTTCCCTTAGTCTTTTAAAGGTAAGTAAGCAACTCTATTTATGTTCAAGTGAAACTGTAGAACATACTTCACCAAATCAAACCTGCATTTAACAGGGAGAAATGAATAGAACTAGATGGCTTGCTCTATGTTCTCTTCTAAACTTTGATAATTTCTGGTCAACAAACTAAAAAAACACAGAAAGAAAATATATATGAGAGAAAAATTAAAAGAAAAAACTTACCTCTCGTTGATTTGCACGATATGTGGATATGCCAAAGATGTTCAACTTAACGTTGTCCGCTTCAGAATCCCATTTAAATGAACCAGACCAATTTTCTTGGCTCGTAGAAGTGCCTTTGCCATGGGTGTCGGAATCTTCTGTTTCTTTGCAGAGCTCTAACAAAGACTTCAACTCGGACTTTCTTTGGTACAAGTTGTCTTGGTGTTCCAGAAGTACATTTATTTCAGCTGCAGAAAGATAACGCCAAACATTAGGACACCCCAAAACAAAATTATATTAAAATCCATTGCGAATGGCTATAAAAATGTAAAGAACAATAAGTTCTATACTGGGATGTCATCAAAGTATAAGGCACGAAGTTTATAAAAAAATTCATAAATATACTGTTGAAGGTCATATCCATCCGGTCACCAATATGTTCTAAACCATCTCTCAAAAGAAAATGATAATCGGCTTTAGCAACGTGGGAGATTTTTACAGCTAACGAGACAATGACTACAAACAATGCTCCTTCGACCTACCCCCATGAAATCAACACCAACGTGGAAGTTTTAACAGACTGATTCGACCAAAACAATACACAAATTTTCAGTTCCTTTGAGCAGTTCCACCAGTACATGCAGATATTTTCTCGAACTTTAACTCCTTACTCAAGAAGTTGCCACGAGTTTGAAACACAAAAACGACAATGAAAACAATGAGGAATTTACGCATACATAATAAAGAATACTGGAAGACGTAAGGAAAGATGATGACTACTTAAGCACCTTGGACTTCATTTATCTGCACTTCTACGTTGAGAAGCTCCTCCAATACCTCTTCCGCGTTCATCGTTGATCACAAATAATATTTCAGCTTTTGAACGGAGACAATCAGAACAGAAAACATTGAGTCGGAATCATGTGAGGAGCTCAGTGGAGCGGAAAATGGGACAGATGATGGGAATGCAGGTCGAGACAGCAGAAACCATTGAATTCGAAGACGCCTGAAGACGAACCAGTGTTTGCAAAATTGACTAGGTTTTCAGTTCCAGTCCGGGATGAACTTGCAAGAGATTCCGCCGATCGCCTACACCGCAAATTTGCTGCCCTACCGTCGTCGCCTTCGCCCCTCCTAATCAAAAGTTATTAGGTAGCCAACTCCCCTCTTGTTTTTGTATTTTTTTTTTAACTAAAAATGATAAATCAAGAAACGCTTTTAACGTAATTAATATATTCGTGATCTAAAATTAATTAAGGAAATATTTGTTAGCTTTTGTCAAGGGAAACATGCCACTTTGAAATTCAAATTATTATTTTATAATGTAAGTTTTGATCCTTATAAAATTAATTTCTTCACTCTTTTTTTTTTTTACAATATTAAAGGGGAGGGATCGAACTCACAACCTTTATATTTGAAATATATATTAATTATTGTTGAGTTATGCTTGTTTTGACTTTTTTTTTCTTTTTTCTTGGGTGCTTATCAATCTAATTGGCACCGATTTATATTTATCAAATTTTTTAATTATGTAAAATCTTTAAAAGGTTGTTGTACATAATTTACACGGTTTAGGTGACATAATTGACAAAATTATATATTTACTCAATTCATTTCATTTAGTTAACAAAAACATAATCATGATGTTATATCAGCCCTAAATTGTGTACCTAATATATATTTTTTCCCTATTATTTGAGGGTTTTTTTTTTCAATTCAACTCCTATTTACAAAATTTTAATTTAGTGTTTTACATTTTAATATTTTTCTATCATATGTTTTATTAAAATTAATTGGTGATAAATTCATGTGGCACGATACAAGTTGCAATTTTTTAGATGATAAATTCAAGACGAAAAATCGATAGGTTTACAAAATTCTCAAAAGTTTAGAGAGAGATTAAAACTTTCATATCTTAATGTGGTCTAATTTATTATTTATATTTCAATATCGTATAATATGTTATTTTAGCATTTATCGTCAAGAATAATATATTAAATAAGATTAAATTGAAACTTTTTATACGTATATACTAAATATAAACCTTTTTTTAATTTTTATTGTTGGACTATAAATTAAATTCTCATAAATGTATACATTTAAATTTAAAATATCTCTATTGACTATTTTAAATTTTAAATTGCATTTTTTTATTTAGTCAATGTCATCAACATCATTAATAAATACTGAAAAAAATAAATTAAAGTTCAAGTGTCTGCGTAGTTATCAATTTGGACGTGGTTTAATGAATAAAATAGTTACCAAAAGTCTTCTTTAAATTGACAAAATTTAGTTATAGAAATATTTTATTTTATCTCTCAAACTTTCAAATATCTTACCTTTTTTTTTTTTTTACAAACAAATATTGTACCTTAACTTTCTAAAAATACATCGTTATTTATGAAATAAATATTGTTAATTTATGAAATAATTGAGGCAAGATGGTCATTGGTTTTGGGTCCATATCTGATACATAAATGTCCATTATTGTGTATTTTGTAAAATAATTTGCAATATATATCAGAATTGTACCATTTTTTGTAGTACAAGAATTTTATCATTTATGTAATAGAATTAATCACATAATAATTGGTCCTTTAAAAAAATACATAAATTGTCCTTTTTTTTGAAATAGAATTAATCACATAATAATTATGTACTAAAAAAAAAGAAATCACATAATAATTGGTCCTTGATTTATTAATGTCAACCACGATTTTAGCGTGCATTTATTATCAAATTATTTTATTAACTAAAAAATGATTCCTCTAATTTTCTTACCATCCCAGTTTTAGTTTTCCTTCTTCCAATGAGCTCGTTTTGAAAATATTTGAAATTTTTCTCACATATACAACCTATTCTACCAATAGTATTTTGTTCAAATGGCATATCGATATTATATCAGTTACATTTGTTAGTACAACATATGAGGTGAGATTTTGAACTCATGATATTTTGATCGGAGACAAGTGTCCTCCCCATTGAACTATACTTAACTTGTCATATATTCAAAACATTATTTATACATGTTACTCGTAAAATGAGCATGATTTTCAAAACTTTAGCTCTAAACAATAGATTTAATGTGTTTCTATTAGGAAAAAATATATATATATCCCGATAGACGAAATCAAACACGTGAGAATTTAGTCTGTATTATTTAAAAAGTTCATTTAATTGTTTATATAAGTATATCACAAAATTAGATAAGGTTAAAGTACGAGCGGATACTTAATGAATTTGAAATTTTTTAAATTACAAATTGAGATATTTAAGAGAGAGAAATAAAATTTATGTTAAGTTATTACAGACTTAGGAGTAAATTATAAACCTCTCTAAGTGACTTCAATATCATTCATCATGCCTTAATTTATTATCAGTCAATTTTAACACTCATCAATAATAATAAATAAATAAATAAAAGTCAACATGAGACATCTACTATTTCACTCGAGGTTGGAGGTTCGAACCATCGTACTTCATTTGTTGTATTAAAATTAAAATAATAAATGTTTTAAATACTATTTGGTTAATGTACTTTTATCTTTTTTATTTTGGTCCCCATATTTTGAAAACGTCAATTTTTGTCCATGTACTTCCAACTTCTGTCAATTTTAATATATATATTTTCGAATCGTCTGTTTTGGTCCCCATATTTTAAAAAAAGTGACTATTTTAGTACCTTGTTTTTACGTTTATTTCATTTTTTCCGATAAAATTTTTAGCAATAGCACTAAACTCAATACATTTATTGAAACATAGTTATAATCTTTATTAAATTGTTTTTGTTGTGTATAATTTATGTTAAAACTTTACAAATGTACAACAAAAATAACCACTTTAAAATTAAGTATCGTATCATATAACAATTTTATATTTATAGTTTATAAATATATTTGATCATTCGTTGATTTATCAATCTATATATATAAGAAATTTACAAAAAATAAAATTACGTTAAAGACTAAATCGTTATAAACTTTAAATTACAAAATCTAAATTGATACAAATTAAAGTTTGCAAATCAAATTGTTATAAATTTAATTTAAAATTTAGAGAGAAAAAATATTTTTTTAGTTACCAAATTGGCCACATTCAAAACGTTGGAAGATTTCAGTTTAAGCAATCGCAAGGTCGAAAGTGAATGATCAAAGAATCCGTAGTCGGTAGTCACTAGTCAGAATCCACCTAATTAATTCTCTTTTTTTACTTAAAGCTAAATTAAATATTTTAATTTCCAGAAGTGGCCAATGAAACATCGCAGCACGTGCCAAACAAGGGTGTGAATGATTTTTCTTTTTGTTTTATTTCGTATTACTTTTGACTCACGCTTCAAAATTTTAGTATTTCTAAATAGGAAATAATTAACTTTTAATTTTTCAACGATGACCGGGACAAATTTTCCTGGATAAAGAAGTAGATATTTTCCCTTTAAAATATATCTGTTTTACATGTATTCTTTCTTTGAACCTATTGAACTTTGAAACTTATATCTATTTAAGGTATAAATTTTTGAAAGTTATCATAGTTTTTTGAGCTTTTTATTTTGTTTATATTTTCTACTAGTTTAATGTTTTTTTTTTTTTATCATTCTGACTATATTATTCTTCGATTATATGGTAAGTTGATTTCAAATAAGTTTTCGTATTTGGTGGATAAATGTTAAGTCGACATGATTATTAGCAAAAATTTATTATATATAAATTTGAAAAATTAGATACTTATTAAAATATAGGAACAAAAGAGGTGAAAAGTCTATAAACCTATTAATTTTTTTTAAGTATATGGAGTTGATAGACACGACTTTACAAATTAAATTAGCAAACTTATAATTTAGCCTTAAGCTACATTAATTTGAAATATTCATATCCTATTGTATGATGATAGAAAACTAATAATATTTTTACTGTCAAATTTATCTTTCAAAACTACGTAATAGTGTATTTTTTTTATAATGCAACATTACAGATGCAAATTTGGAAATCAAACTATATTGATCCATACGGAAGATTTATAATGTATTGGTTATATTTTTGTTTTCTTAGTTAAAACAATACATGACAAGAGATCCAACCTTTACCTTTAAACTCCTAATTAACAACAAACAAATCTATCTGCGACATATTAAAAATGGCTCAAATTTAACACAAGTCAAATTTCTTCTACAAATTTTCAACAAAGGAGGTGAGAGGTGAGAAAGAACAAATAAAAGGCAGAGATTTGCTACATGATCCCAGTCTACATTCCACTACATTAAAAAATATTAATAACAAATTGATCATGTGGCAAATGTTGTTTATTTTAAATTTGATTGATCTTTCTCTCCAATTTTTTATTTACTTTCAATATTAGTTAATTGTAGTTTAAAAATATTCATTTTAATTCTTATACTTTTAAAATATTTATTTTAGTCATAATTTATAAAATCTTAACATAAATTATATAAAATGATTGCTAAATTTTAATAAATTCATCGAATATAATATTTCTAAAATTGTGATCGAAAAATGCGACAACAATCAAATGTTTCTCTTTAAAAATATTTAAATTAATGGGCTGAGCACCGCATTTCCGTTTTAAAATTTAGTCATTTTGGTCAAAGAAAAAGTCTATTCTCAATCTGACAAATTGATTGTATACGAAATTATTTTGTTAGTTCCAAAAAATATTATCACGTGTTAAATCGGATGCCAAGTTGCCAACTCCTTAAATAAAAAAATTAAAAAAAAAATCTATAACAATAAATATTGGATGCCAACAAAATGAAGGACTTCTATGTAAATTCCTTTACATAATATCTTACAATTTTCCCAAAGAAAAAACATCTCAACGGTAAATTTGAAATTATTTATCACTCTCGAGGCTCAGCCAATAACATCGTTGGATATACATTTATTTTCTCTCTCTATGTGCTATTATTAAATTTTAACAAATTTCTCACATCAATTTTTTTTTTTATCATTAACAAGTTGACTACTTTTTGTTTTTTTGTTTTTTTTTTGAGGCAAGTTGCCTAATTTTTGTTAATTCTATATATCAAGTTTCAAAATTAATAAAAGTCCTGTATAAACTCTAAATTGTGTTCTTTTTAACTTTTAAAATTGTGTTAGAGTGAGTTCCTTTAAATTTAATAAATTTATAAGTTTAAATATGTCTAACAACTCATAAAATCTTTAACAGGATCTCTAATTGAATTCAAAATTGAAAGTTTAAAACTTTTTTTTATTATTTTGATACCTATTTAACACTTTAGGTAGAATTTAAATATGGATTCTCATATGGAATACTATGCTACACATACAATAAATCTACCATATATGGTGTTAAGATGAATGCATTAGGATGTCTAAATCAGACAAATAGTTAGTAGACAAAAAATAGGATTGTAAAGTGTACTTTGCGCCTCATGTCTCTTCTGTTATACATGCTGAAACTGTCGTTGTAAAATCAAAAAATTCGGGCCAATCATAAACGGTCACGTCATTATCTATTTTATTTAGGGATTAATTATATATTAACCCTAAATTAAAATTAAAGATAATTTTGACAATTAAAATATGTAATTGGGTCATATGAGTATTGGGCTGGTAATCGATTTGGTTCACAAACTTGTCCCAAAACCCAAAGAGTGGATTAATATTTAAATTTAAATAAATCAATTTAAAGAATTGGGTTTGACCCAACATTACCAAACCACCAAATCCTATGGAAACCTCTATAAATAGAGGAGACCTCATCCATTTTGAAGGTTCAGATTTTTTAGAATTGAGATGATTCACACCAAATTGGAGACTCTCTGAAGACTTGAGGATTCGAAGACCAACTTGAAGACTTTGAATACTTGAAGACTTGAAAACTTTCGAATAACATATAACTTCGATTCAAATTCAAGAACAAGCATCTGAATCTTCACATCAAGTTCAAGAAAAAGAATCAGAAGATAAAAGATTAGAGATTGAATCCACTATACAACACATACTACAAATATAAAAGTTCAATTCCACGAAACTTAATTTCTCCAAAAGTTTCGTGTGAACAGTCGTATTGAGGTTGACTCGAGTGGACGTGAATTGCATTGATTGATTCAGGTTTGATATGATTTGGTGGACTGGTCCAACTTGTCCAACTCGAACAACTTGACTCAAGTGGTTCTGACCCACATTGCTGATTTAGCTTCATTTAATTAAGGTGGTGTCGACACATAACAAACATAAAATTAAAAATTCATAGTCATATTAGAAGTTCAAAGACCAAGCTTGTAATGTAATCGAGCAAGTTAAAATAAAATTATTATAATAACAAAATAGCATTTTAAGGCGAATTTAAAATTTAAAATTTCGTAAAATTAGATAAGAAAAAAAAAACGAAACATACAAAATTAAAAAAAATCATAGATATGTAATTTAGTAAACTCTCTGGTTAGCGCAAATGAAGGAAATTAATTAATAGAAACAAAAAGGGGTCTGAAAGCAATAAACACTTAAAACAGTCCATAATTGGCTGTATCATGCAATTGGCCATATTTTAGGTTCCTATAAATCCAAGCAAAGTTAGCAAACTAATTGGCTACTATCTACAAAATTCTCTCTCTAATTAATTTTTCCTTATCAGTTTCTCTCTCCTCTGCAAAATTCGTATATGTGTGTGTGAATTATTTAGGGCCACTCAACTGCAACTGGATCGAGCAGATGAGCGAACTCCTACCAACATCTGTACCACGATCAATCAGAATCCATAATCCGATAGCTTCCTTATATATTAATTTCTTCTACCGAATTTCATGGTGACAGTCCGAGACGAACCGCCGACAGCGGATTCGCCGCTGGATCGGAAGCCACAGCAGAGTGCTTCCGCCGCACCGCCGGCGACGGAGCTTGGCCAGAACCAGAACCGATTTCAAGTTCCGCCGACCGCCACCACTTCTCCGCCTCCCTGCGAGACCGAAACGCCGACCGTCGCCGATTCCGACTGCCAGGTAACAATCGGTTCTGAATCGTACTCTGGAAAAGAAAACTCTGCTTTAATTTCTTCTTTCTTTCTGCCGATGCGATTTTTCTTTTCTTTTCTGGAGTTGATTTGATTTGTTAATTTGCGTCTTCGCCTTTTTTGAGTTTCTTCTACGCCACCGCTAGAGATGTCGATTAATCAGTTGGGATTCGGGAACGGAACGATTCTTTAGGCACGAACCGACATGTCGGCATCGTTTGCATTTTGAAATAGAAAAATGATTCCTACGAATTACGCAACTTCGATTTACCCTCCGAATCAAGGTCTTGCTTATAAAAATTAACGTTCCTATCTGTTATTATTATTATTATTATTATTATTATTATTATTTTATCTTATCTTCTGAAGATTAATTTGTTTTTATTCAATCGGTTTTTGGATTTCAACCAACTTTTTAGACGATGAATTTAAACATTAAAATTGTGATGAAAAACGGTCACTGTAAGAGTGAGTTTGTGGTGATATTTTAGAGTAGTAAAAGGTGGTTAAAGTAGCAGAAAAAAAAATTGCGATTGTAGCACAAAGAGATTCAATGAGAGTTGAGTTTGTGAAAATAAATTTTATATAATTATTTTTAATATTTAGTTGCACTCGTCAAAGTTCATATAATTAAAAATAATTTTGAAGGATTAAAATTACTCGGGATTTTTAAGGTCTTACCCAACTAAATATGTTCATGTTGTAAAAATATCGTTTTTTTAATAAACCATCTCTAACTCAATATCATTTTTTCTTTTCGAATACAACATGTGAAAGTGGATGATCAAACTCACAATCTCTTAATTTGATATGTCAATTTAAAAAAGATATTTTTTGAGAAAAATAAATAGACATTTCCAAAACGGTGGGCCCTACGCCAACGCTTTGAATTTGATAAGGATAGGGTCCACTTTGTCGTTGAAATTTTTGCCTCTATTTACTGAAAACAATTTACAAAATTCAAATTTATTATTTTTACTAAATAAATGCTTGCCCATAAACTTTTCTTGGAACATTTAAAACTAGGAATTATCGTTAAAAACCTTAATGGAGGATATGGATTTCGGAAAGGCCTGTATAGGAATTTCACCATATTATAAGTTCCGTCCGAAAAAGAAAAAAAAAAAAAATTCTCCCACGTGTATTTTTTATTTATGATTAAAAAAAAACTTGTTCCCTACTTTTACTAAACTTTAGTCTCTAAGATTTGGGCTTTGAACTCAGTTCATGAGATTTAGTCTCCACTTTTAAATAATTGCTAGCAATTTAGTTATTGAACTTTAGTAGGTAATAATTTAATATTTATAATTTAAAATTTGTAACAATTTAATGTCCCTACTGTGAGTGTCAATTTTTATTATAGGATAATTTAATATTTTTAATCTATAAACATATTTGTTATTCATCTGCATCTATAAGAAATCCTACTAAATCCTAATCATATTTTTATAATAGGGATTGAATGGTTATAAATTTTAAATTAGAGATACTAAATTATTACGAAATTCAGTTACTAATTGGAAGTATAAGTACTAAATCGTTACAGACTAAACTCAACGAATTAAATTGTTACTTCAATAAAAATATAAGGACCAAAAGTTTTTTTTAACTGTTTGTTTATTTATCTTAGACAAGAAAATAATAATATGTTTGAGGACTATTTGCCGTAGGAATCCCTTTTTGTACCAAAGTATATAGAAATGCATTTGTGGATACTTTGTTATTTTTTGTTCTCTATATTTTTCTTCTTTTAAAATAAAAACATCAGTTGACTTTTTAGAAAACAAATATTCAAACTTTTGCCATTTTGTCAATTTTATTATTATATGTGTAATTTACGAGTAAAAAAATAATAAAAATATAATTTTAAAAAGCAAACAATAAATCGTAACCCAAGTTTTAAATTTGTACGAAAATTTAATATATATATATATATATATATATTATTAAACACATCGATTTTTTTAAAATATAAAATAAAAAGGTTTGCATATTTATAGCAATTTACTCAAAAGAAAAGAAAAAAAAAAGACAGGACCTCCAAAAGGGAAAAGTGCCATAAAATTTGGAGAAGGTCCCAATTAATTTGTGATTAAGTGCATTTATTCTTTTATCCTCTTCCATTTATTTTCCCCAAATTTCTTATTCCATCATTTATTTTAATAAAAATTGCGAGTAGTAAATTTGTTTTATTTTTTTAGTACAATTCATTATTTAATTTTAAAGTATGCTTTAATATTCTGTTTAAGCCCAAAGCACAATATTTTAAATATATATTATTAAAATTATTTTTAGTTAATTTAGTGACACAATTTTATGATTTGGATTTAAATTATGATTAATATCATAAGAACATAATGTGGATTTCGAATCAGATCAAGTTAATTTTAGTAAGAATCTTTTATAATATACAACTATTGTCAATACGGTGTTTGTTTACTTTTTAATAAGAATCTTTCGTTCTATTTAATTACTATTGATGCATCAGTTGCTTACTTTTAATAAAAATATTTCATAGTATATAAATAACGTCCATTTGACATTTGATTAATCAATTTTGATTATCAAACCTAAGAAGTGATAGAAAGGAGACTAGAGAAAATAGTACAAGTTCTGCATACATGGTGAAACTTTACTTGTAGAGCAAGTCAAGCCATTGTGAGTGTTTACTCCAATAAAAATGTTTTATTGTGTCCTACTTTAAGGAAACTACTTTTTTTTTTCCTAACAAAAAAAATTTTCAAACTACTCATAAATTCAAAAATTAAAACCTCCAGCTGATAAGTCATTGTATATTATATTATTTAACATATTCTTGATAATCTTTTCAACAAGATTGAAAACTAGTAAAAGGTTGTAAAATATTCTACGACGACATGTTTCTTTGTTAGATGAGGAGATAAAATTTTAAACTTACAACCCATTAAGAGAGGCACTAATTTTCAACCATTTGAATTATATTAAAGTCGATACATCCACATCGGAAACATGACTCCACTTAAAATTCCTATATCATGTCCAATCATACAACAAAAATAGTAAGTATAGTATGAATACTTCAAAACGACAATTCCTTAAAGGTTGGGGCTAAATAGTAAATATATTATATTTCTTGAAAGTTCACAAACCTCAAAGCCTATAGTCTAAAACAAAAGGCTAAAAGTTCCCAACAAAAATAGAGCAATCTCAAAGTTTGAATTAAAATGAAATTAAAAAAAGAAATACATATTATAAAAAAAATTATCCTAAATGACATAAAATAAATATCTATTTATAAAAATATCATTACATTTTGTTTTTTTTTAAATATCACAAAAAAGACTTTTGATTATTCTCATGTGAATTGTGATCGTGTTATTTTTGTAAGATTTTAAATCAAATATTGTATATAATAATTAGGGGTGTAAGCGAGTCGGGGTCAGTATAATTTCAGATAGAACCAAAGCTGTTTGGATTAAAACCGACCCAACCTAATTGAATTGATTTTTCGATTCCTTACACCCTTGCATATTCTCCTTGTGCTATAATATTACCTCTCATTTTTTAAAACGGAAATTATATTTGTTTAAAATAAAAAGGATAAAGGAAAAATGGGGTAATTTCGGAATGTACGTAGAAACTGGGGCCCACTTGTTCTGACAAATCAGCGAAAGGTGGTGTATTGACGTGGCATACCAAGCTGCAAAATGGAACGAAGTGGAACCTCCAACAACACAAAAATTCTCACCGGTACAAATTTGGACATAATTTTACCACCAAAAAGAAAAGAAAAGAAAAGAAAAGAAAAAAATATATATAAAAGAGAATATTAAATTGGAGAATTTTGGAATTCTTTTGTTTAGATTCTGAGACTGAAACTCCCTCTGCACCGTACTGATTTTGAGGGCTCATCGGCGTAAGTTTTCTTCGTTGATTCGACGGCGAGGCGCTTTGGTTGCAGTAATGCATCCCTTAACTCCGGCGATTCGTTTTTCTTGATGGTTTGTTCTTTGATATCTTTCAATCTCTCGTCGCCTTAATTCTCTGTTTGCTCTTTTGTGTTTTTGTTGTGTTTTTCACCTTTTGCGTAAGATCCTGAAATTTGGTTGCGTTCCTTGTCTATTACATGGATTTTTGGTTTTTTTGGATGTTGCGTTTGGCTTTCGTTTCCTGTTTTGTAGTTTACTTATTTCGTTTGGAATTCTGTTTTGTGTTGTTTGTTCGTTTGTAATGTGAATACGGAATCGAGGTGCAGTTATGTGGTCTCTGATTAGTGTGAATTACGACTTCGATACGTGTTTGGAGACGTTAATCCAAGGGAACAGAGAGTTTTGACGTGAGATATTGAATTTAATCGTTCTTAAATGGTTCTTATGTGAATTCTGTGGTTTTTGCAGAAATTTAGAACTTCCCCAGCCAGACAAGCGATGGGAGAGCTCAATCGTGTAGAGTATGTGTCGGTTGGCGAAACGCCAACTCCTTCAGCTCATAATGTAAAGAAACTTTCCGTACTGCCACTTGTGTTTCTCATTTTCTATGAGGTTTCTGGCGGTCCATTTGGAGTTGAGGACAGTGTTGGGGCAGCTGGCCCTCTGTTGGCTCTTCTTGGGTTCCTGGTCTTTCCATTTATATGGAGTATTCCTGAAGCATTGATTACTGCTGAGATGGGGACTATGTTCCCTGAAAATGGTGGTTATGTTGTTTGGGTTTCTTCTGCCTTGGGTCCGTTTTGGGGGTTTCAGCAGGGATGGATGAAATGGCTTAGTGGAGTTATTGATAATGCTTTATATCCTGTGTTGTTTCTTGATTATTTGGAGTCAGAGATCCCAGCTCTTGGCGGTGGTTTTCCAAGAGTAGCTGCTGTCTTGGCTTTGACGGTGATCCTCACTTACATGAATTATAGAGGATTAACAATTGTTGGTTGGGTTGCGGTAGTCCTAGGTGTTTTCTCAATCCTCCCTTTTGCGGTTATGGGACTCGTGTCTATTCCCAATCTCCGGCCAGATGGATGGCTCGTGGTGAACCTGCGAGATGTTGACTGGAATCTGTATTTGAACACTCTTTTCTGGAATTTGAATTATTGGGATTCGATTAGTACTTTGGCTGGAGAAGTGGATAACCCAAACAAAACACTTCCTAAAGGACTGTTTTATGCTTTGATTTTGGTTGTTCTTGGGTACTTTTTGCCTCTTTTAAGTGGGACAGGAGCTATTCCGCTTAATCGTGACTCATGGACTGACGGCTACTTTTCTGATGTTGCCAAAATGATTGGAGGGGCTTGGTTGAGTTGGTGGGTCCAAGGGGCTGCTGCCATGTCGAATATGGGAATGTTTGTGGCTGAGATGAGCAGTGATTCTTTCCAACTTCTTGGAATGGCAGAACGCGGTATGCTGCCCGAGTTCTTCAGCAAGCGATCTCGTCATGGGACACCATTGATTGGGATACTGTTCTCAGCCTCAGGTGTTGTCTTGCTTTCATGGTTGAGCTTCCAAGAAATCGTAGCAGCAGAGAACTTCTTGTACTGTTTTGGGATGATTTTGGAATTCATAGCGTTCGTAAAGCTAAGGATTAAACATCCAGCTGCATCACGACCTTACAAGATTCCAGTGGGAACCGCTGGATCAATCCTGATGTGCGTCCCTCCAACAATATTAATATGCATAGTGCTGGCCCTTTCAACAGCCAAGGTGATGATTGTGAGTCTAGTTGCTGTGGCAATTGGCGTAATGTTGCACCCTGGTCTCAAGTATGTTGAAAAGAAGAGATGGCTCAAATTCTCAGTCAGTTCTGACCTCCCTGATCTTCATTTCGCCAACCGGGACCGCACAGACACCTTAGTATATTAATGCAATTTCCCTGGCCCCAGCTTCAAAGAAGGCTCGTTCGAAGATGCTTGCACTGTGTTGGAGATCTCATCTAAATCTATACCTGGCAGGCCAAAAATCTTGTAAGTTCAGTCTGTTTTAATCTGTGCTTAAGCTGTAGTGTTATCATATTTATCATCCTAGTTTTAGAATGATGATAGATAGAAAATCAGAAAAGAAGCAATCTCGGTTATTTAGATGAAGGTTCAATTAATAACACTGCTTGTTGAGTTCTAACCCCATGCTTCATTGTCCTTGAAACATTCCATTAAAATAAAAAATGCCTTCTGCACACACCTCTCTCTCTCCCTCTTTGGATTATTTTGAGAGATCATTAAAAGAATTGTGTTCTTTTATTTGTTTCATTTTAGTCTCTACTACAGTAAGGTTATTTCATCTCTCTGTTGTAGTATAGTTTAATAAGAAAATTGACAATAAATTGAAAGTACACAAATTTCATAGGGGAACCAAAAGGCTGAAAACAGTAGAATCCAAAGACTACAATTGTAAGTCTAATAATTCTTAATAGTAATTAGTAGCATTGATTTAAATGAATTTTTGCTCATTTTAGAAAAGAGTAAACAGTGGGTTTTATCTTTCTTTGAAAAAACTATTTACGTATTTGGATAAGTGATTGAAGTTTTTGAAAGACAGCGGCTGCTATTGAATGAATGAGACTCTTCTGAATTCAAGTCGACAAAAAGGGGATTTTTCTCTCTTTCTTTTTCTTTATTATTATTATTATTTTTTTTTTAATTTTGACTTTGACAGATTTTTGTGGAATATGTCTCAAGATTGAAAAAGATTTGCCCCCTCACCAACCAAAAAAAAGGAAGAAAAAGACAGACCGTGTAATGGAAAACCCATTCAAATTCATTTTTGTGTATGGTGAATTGAAACATCTATTTTTTTTTTTAATTTTCCATCTCCACATTTATTGAACTCTAAAAAAACAAAAATAAAAAAAAGTTACCAAGTTTAGTTATGTAGTTTTAAAGACTTAGATATAAAATAAAAAATTTATAGACATATTAGACATAAAAGTTTGGAGGAGAATTATCAGATATTTTTACAAATTTTTGAATCAGAAAACTATTTAAAATATTGTTTTTGAACAAGCTTTAAATTCAATGATTTTAGAGTGACAATGTATAGAAAATAGTCAACATGCACATTTACTAAAATATCTAACCCGTTTGAAAATCTGATAAAAAAGTAGTTTTCTATATTTTAATTATAAAAATAATGATTCGATAAAGAAACAGTAATTTTTTAAAAATTTTATTGAATATCTGCCCCATGCAAATAATTGAGTGACAAGGTATAGAAAAGTCAAAATGCACATTTACTAAATTATCTAACCGAATATGAAAGTCTAAAGGCCCGTTTGAAAATCGATCGATGAAGCTAACCGAGTTGACTAAGAATCAATCGTTTACCTCGACTAACGACTTTGGACCAAAACAGATAACCCCACTTGTTGTACTCAAAAGGATAAAAACAGTCATTTGATAAAGAAGTTTTCAAAAAGTTAGAGTCACTGCCCTAATAATACATTGGCTATAGATTGAACATCTGTATAAGTAGATTTTGATTTAATGATGTATGACAACATGCCATATTATTCTAACTCCTTTCAATAACTTCTCACTCTGTTCCAACGTCAAATTTTGACCCAAGAATTATGATCACAACAATACGAATTTTCATCTCTCTATGATCCAATATTTTTATTACTTATTACTATGACATATTTAATCTAAAAAAAATTGATTTATTCGACAGTAGCGGTAATTCCAATACGAGTTTCCGCAAAAGAAGTCACAAAAGTACTTATCTACTGTCAAAAAATTTGAGCACAAGGCCAAAGTTATCCCATAAAACGACCGATATTGCAATCGTTTGAAGGGAGGAAGAGAGAATTGGATTTTGAGATGTTGGCCTATACAACAATTTAACATTAAATTCTGACCTATCTTTACAATAAATGTGAGTCAACTGAACTACCAAAATATGATGCGATATCAAAAGTGTGATATATCAATGATATTTACCTGTACAAAGATCATAGCTCTACTTTCGCTTTCTTAACAATTGATATATGAAGATGTTGCTACTTGAGAAGTTTTGTTACCATACTGACAATGTAAAGTTGAGATCAACAGGGCTCAAGCATTGTTAGTCAAATGGCAACCGCTTCCCGAGTCGGTAAACGAGGTGTATTTACAAAGTACGATGTTGATGAAAGAAATGGCAGTGCAAGACGGCGAAGGCCGACTTGGAAACAAAATTGCCTCATGTTCAGCTGTCAAATACATAAACAGACATATATAAGTCAGCCTGCCAAATCTTAAGAATGCCTATTACTATGCCATTTATTCAGAAACTTACCTTGATGGAAGTCCATGAATCTCACGCATCTGATATTCGAGTTCGCACCACTTCTCTTCCGGCATTTAACTCAATTAATCCATGAGGCTAATCTGGCACACTACCTTCTTCTCTACAAAAAACATAATATGGTCTCACTTTGCTTTAACCGAACTTCGTTCTTTCATCGCTTCCTTCTCGATTTTTTTCTTTTCAGCATCAGCCTGCCTTTCATTTTCTTCTCGTGATTTCTTGAACATCCTAACGAAGACTATCAAAATTTGAGTCACTGCAAAGAAAAAGCCAGCAAATTCGTTAGCATATGCAATGAAATAATCTAGGAAAATCTCAATGAGATAACCAAGTTCATCTGCCTTCACTTCATGTAAGGTTATCTGAGAGAGAGAATAGAATCCAAACAAATGAAGTTGAGAGATATTAGATATCCAATATATGAATTAAAGTTACCCAATCCACCCGCTTAAACTTTTGGTGGAGAATGGCACCAATAAGGAACATAACTTTATAAACTATTCTAGATAAAATAAGTCAATTGTGGTTACCACAATTTTGCTGCATAATTAAGCAAATAACGTTTCTGTTTAGACTACTTCAAAGAAAAACTTGATTCAAAACAGAAAAGATTTACAATTTTCCTTTGACAACTTTTAAGCCATCGATATAACTTGCTTTTCTTACAAGTCCTCACATGATCAATCTGATTTCAATTCAATCCTCGACTAAAACTTTATCTTTAATTATAAAGACAACTCAATGAAACAGTAATGCTTATGTTATCTGATCAAACTTTTCTCGTGGCAGTATCATCCACATGACCAAAAGCACTTATAAATCATGCAAACTCCACTGCAACTCCACCAATACAACTCGTGCTCAATAACCTCCTCTTATCTTAGACTAGTTTTGCACATAAGAACGATAATTGGAAACTTAAATTCATTGTCCTCACATCAACTAATCCAACGCATGGTTCAAACATACCACTGAGAATGTTGAGAATTGGCATGGTACAACATTGTTTGCAATTCAACTGAGAAATTTTTTCCTATTCATATTTGCCTCATAGCTGACACCCTACCTCGCTCCCAAGTCTTATTTATTTCTCAATGATTGGGTACTTCCAGGGATCATCATCTGGCTACCTACATAGCTACTTGCACAGGAATTAGGATAACAATCTGATTGAACACTCAACTCTGGATATTCCTGCAGTACCATGGCCTCCCAATCCAGTTGAAATTTTCTTATTTCAAATGGTAGGAATAATTACTATTATTAAAATAACTTTCACTATTAGGCAATTTTTTCGTTGATTATATATTAATATCACTCACATGTATGTAGGCCTGAATTTTTGTAGTTAATAACCTGACCCAGCACATACATAAGTTGTGTATTAAATTATTGCAGACTACACAAACTTAAGTTGTTCTCTTGTGGTCGAGGTTGTATGGCAGTAATTCTGAGGAGGCTAGTTTTGGATGGATTCCATGAATCTTGATGATTTTAAGTCACAATTTATGGTGGCTGGGTTTCACTTCTATTCAAATTGATAGTCGAGAAGGTGTTGATTTTTGCCTGCCAATATTAACCATTGTCTAGGTTTCTAAAAGGAATCACTTAAATTCCCACGTGAAGTTATTTTTTCATTGAGACTTTAACCTTGATTTCCCATGTAAATAGTAAACTCTTTTTCTCATTTTAACTACGTGAGTAAAAAATTATGCATCTGAAATATAAAATTCATAAGACCTTGCTCAAAGGGGCACCGAGCTGGATCCTCGCCGAAGTACTGGGATAATGAATCTGCATTTCTCCCCTGCATAAAATAATATCAGCTTCGGGAGGGGGGGGGGGGGGGGGTGTGTACACTTTCTAGAATGAAAATTTTGCTAACTTGACTTACCACTTCAGAATATAAGGAGATAAGTCCCCTTACTTCAGCTTCGGCAGTATCAAGAAAATTTTTCAGCACCTGAAAATAACAACTTCTCAAGAACCCTAAATTTTTTAATAATGAAAAGAAGATAATTACACTAATATGGGAAGAAAATAAAACTTGAGGACAACGTCTAGCATGCACACATTGATATAGAAGAAAGTAAGATTCATATCAATGTTCAGGATCTCATGAGGCCTGTTTCATTCGAAGAGTTCAGAATGAGAAGATTTCTGTTCATGAGAAAAAGAGTTGGAGGAAGAGGTCGTTATGGAGCCAACGATATCAAGATTGATATGAAAATTAGTGCAGACTAAACATGATGCTAGAGTCTTAGTAATCAGAAAAAGATGTCTGCCCCAAGTGTTAATTTTGTAATTGTCATCATTTTATTTTGTTTAGTAAGTAGGATTGGTTATAAGGGTAATCCAGTTTACCTTAAATGATAACTATTGTAATCTTAATGCTAACCTAATTATAACGGTAGGGCTTCCCATTTATTAATCATTGAGAATCAATCAAATAAATCTTTATTTTGCCTTAGCTCTCCACCTATTTTCTTGTGCTTATAAACCCATCCGGAATTTCTTATGGAAGGGTTCAAACAATAAGGGGGGGAAAAACTTAGTAAGGTGGGATCAGGTTCAGAAACCTCATGAAGAAGGTGTGCTGGGCCTTTACAGCATCAAAGATAAGAACAGAGCTTTTCTTGCCAAATGGAATTGGAGATTTTTCTCAGAGGACAATGCACTTTGGAGAAGAGTGATCGAGGATAATTATGTCATTACTGATCATCGAAATCCTTCCAGCAATCGTTCCCTTGCGTCTGCCAAAGGGCCTTGGAGAGATATTGACAAGCACAAATCACTGATTTCGGAAAGAATTGCGTATAAGGTGGGCAAGGGTTCTCTCCCTATCTTTTGGAAAGATGTTTGGCTTAAAAATTAGCCTTTATGCCGTACTCATCCTCTACTTTTTGCTCTACACAACAGGAAATCTGATTCTGTTAAAGAGTTCTGGTCCTATTTGGAAAGAACATTATCACAAGAAGATTAAATTCTTTCCAGAGCAACTAGCGCTCATGCCATAAACACTCAAGACAAGCTTCAAAGGCAAATGCCCTTTATCTACGTCTCTCCTCATTGGTGTATCTTGTGCAAGCAGCATAGGGAATCAATTGGGCATGTTTTCGTCTCATGCAAGTTTTCCCCTAGCTTTTGGAACAAAATCATTTCCCCTCTTCAGTTGGTTGGTTGCTCTTCCTACAAATATGCACCTTATATCGGCATCGCATCTACCCTCACTGATCATCCCTTCAAGAACGAGAAACTATGTCTTTGGTTACATTTTGTACGGGAGTTACTGTGGTCCATTTAGATGGAAAGGAATCAGAGGATCTTCCAAGATAAGAAACGCTCACTTCACAATATTTGTGAGTCTATATTTTTTTGGTTATTTCTCGGTGTACATACTAACTCTCTTTCATCATTATAGTTTCGCTTCTTTATTATCTAATTGGAGAGCTTTTTTTGTAACCCCATATCGAGTTCTCTCCCTCTTTTGTAATCTAATTTCATCTTATCAATGAAATTTTTTCCTGAAAAAAAATATTCTTGTGATGATATTTTCAGAAGTTACTATAATAACTATTATAAATCATGACATTTGGAAACTTGATACACGGTAAGAATACATGTAATCCAAACATATACATAGAAAATGTTGTTTACAAGGAGATGCTCACATATGATAAGTTAACATAACACGTTAATTACAATTAAATGTTAAATTAAGTTCTATACAATTAATACCTTTTTAATCAACAGAAAGCATTAATAAGTTGAATTGTGTGGTAGTTGGTTTTTGCTTTTCTCTTTTTGGAGGTGGTTGTTAAAAAAAAAAAAAAAGTTGAATTGTGTGACGTGCATGTCTTGCAATTCATAAGAATATCTCAACTATTTGGACTTGCTATCATTTCATGAGAAGAAAGTAACAAACCTAAACACTGAGCAGTAAACGATTTGAAACTTATTGAGCTCATGAATATATATGATAACAAGTAACCAGATTCCTAGCAAGAACCAAATGAATGTTAAATTTCACACCTCCCGGAAACCAATGGAGATGGCACCATCATTTTCTGAAGCAGTTAACTCTTGCTCCACTTTTTCAAGACCTCTACTCACTGCTTGCATTTCTTCAGCCAATGCTTTCAATTGAATCTAGTTTAATAAAATTCAATTAAATTAGATAAAAGAAGCAAGCAAACGTGCACCTAATTCATAGATTAGATATATTGCTAGAACTAGAAAATTGCAGCACAGAAACATACCTTAGAGGCAGCTTCTAAATGAAGAAGGTCCTTGTCAAAATCTAGTAACTCTGGCATTTTCTCTGAAAGGAGCTTTTTTTTTTTGGGAGGTGGGGGTGGGGGGGAATTTAGGCAAACTGACAAAGATCGAAATAAAATAATAACAGGGGAGTTCAGCCAAAAAGATTACAACACTAATGAAACCAGTAGAAGGAACAAGACAGATTTAAATGCTAATCTTTGGAAAAATATAAATGAACTCCCAATAAATAGAAGAACTGTGACAATGATTTTAAAGAGACGTGGACAAACTATTTATAGTTGCATACTTGACACAAATGTCGACCAAATAAATAGAAACATATTCATCTGAAATCATCTGTTATAGATCAGAATTTTGGTAAAAGAAACAACCTAATTGTACAAGCACGGACAAAAAGTATCTAGATTTACCTTACATAAATAATGCATCAAAGTCATTTTGTTGTTTCTTGCACGAGTATCAGACAATTTAAGGAGGCTGTCCAACTTAAAACCAATAGCAGAGCCTGCAATGCAAACGCAAAGATAAATTTGTCAAAGTACACATTAGACTGGCAAGCAAAGCCTTGCCTGCTTCCTCTTCTCTTCACAAACTGGACACATGCTCTCAAGCGTGGACTGAACAGTTTGCATGATTGATTAATTGGCGAAATATATAAGTGATTACCCTTAGACCGGAGAGAATGTATGCTTGAGAGACACACACAGAGAAAGGATCAAGTGAACAACCAAGAAGCATGGAAGAGTTCAGAATTGGAAGATTGTTGTTCATGGGAAAAAGATTGGAGGGAGAGGTCCTTATGAAGCTAATGATATCAAGATTGATATGAAAGCCATTATTGCAGACTAAATATAATGCCGTGGTCTTAGTCATCAGAAAAGAAGCAATTTTCACATCATTTCATTGAGAGTTTCATAGCTCTTTGGTGTTGAAAGAAAAAGCAAAAATCCTTTAAAAGTGTGCCACTGAAGCTTTCTTCCGGGTGGTCTTTGGTTGGAAAGAAATCAAAGAGTCATTGAAGACAGAATTCTTTTGTTAGTATTTCCAATTGGTCTATCACAACTTAAGAATGTCTTTAACAAGACTATATAGAATAAAATGGAAATAAGGATGAGATATCTACCTCGAGTGGTACCCTGGTTCAATGCATTTCCCAGAGTAAGAATTGTTTGCATAATCTGACGCAATTTTGCAGATTCTTTTACCTGTTACTTCAAACTAAAAAATAAATATGGTCTAAAACATATTTGATATGATTCGCTTTAAAAACATTAATAAGTGGAAGGGTACCTCTCTTGTAGCATCATTTATTGTGTTCAAATTATACCTCAAATCATTCACCTGTCCAAAATTAGAGCTAAAATGGTTTACTGCAGGTAAATAGCATAAAAGCTTTTGTGAAACAATTTGACAACGGACCTGACTGGAGAAGGTGATTTTGAAAGCAAATACTCTTAACTTGGACTCTATTCGTGGAACCTTCATTAGCTCGAGAAAAAACTGGAAAGGCACGAAGTAGCATGTGTTACAGAAATTACATCGGGGCTTATGCATGGTAAACAAATTGGATGCAATTTAAGTACCTGCTCACACTTTCCAAGCATTTCTCTGTCACCAGTATAACTCTGGAAATATGCACATGTTGAATCATTGTCAGGAAAAGGAAACAATTAAAAATTTCATATGGCTTTTAAGGATCTTTAGACAAAAAGAGACATCTAACTCAGACATAATGCTTGCACAATGATCAATGAGCAATTGGTACACCCGATGTTTGAATGTCGTGAGTTTTAAGTTATGGTGGTCATCTACATTCTAGATAAGATGTCAAAAATCCAACAAGCTTGTTGATGCCAAGTGTTGTAAGGTCAAACGCTTCTCTTGTAAGATGAGTGAAATTTCATGTAACAAAAATAATGCTAAAATTTAATATATATGAATAAATCCATAACTAGTTGGAATTGCAAAACCTAACAGGAGGAAAATGTGGAACTAATTTGAAAAAAGTAACCCTCATATGTTGTTCAATGGACTACTGCTAGATAACTAACCAGACTTTTAATTTTTACATACAAATTTCACAACTGCTAAGATTCGCCAGATTCATGGCGACTTCAACCCAACCGCAGTATAACATTTGATAGAGTCACCAAAATTTTTGGAATGACAAAATGTAGTAATATGTACAGTGAGAGAGTAAGGTGGGAGGGAAGTACCCTTAATGTTTCCATCTCTTCCCTCGTAGGACAAAACTTAATGAGATTCTCGACCTGGTCAATATCAAGAGCAGAAGAATCCAATGCAAGAACTGAATTCTGCAAAAAATAAAACTAAATTTGTTACCAAACTTAACTTGATGATGCAGAGAAATCATAATCTTGGAGAAAGCTAATTTATGTTCAAACCCATCAACCCAAATAGCAAACTATGAAACATAATGGAAAGAAAATTCACTTACTATCATATCCGGAAGAGGAATCTTTATTTTTGAGAGCATTATTTCACAGTTGTATGCTCTCCGCAAGTCAACCTGACAAAATGATACAGAACCACGTCACAAATTTGACCAGAAAAACCAAGTAAATAGGGGGAAATGACCAAATGCTCCAGCCAACTTCCCTCATTGAGCTTCATGAATCAAAATCATAAGAAGGAAATGAAATTAAAAAAATTATGCCGAGGAAGAATAAGAAAGAATGAAAAACAACTAACCAGTTGCACTTTTTCAGGTTTGTGGATGTTGGAACCACGTCGTCCTCCACCTTTACTGCCACTTCCATCTGAAGCAGAGGCAGCTGAGAATAGACTTTCAAGTTCAGAGATGTCTATTTCTGGGGCCCTATAAGATCATCATTTGGATTCTTGGAATGAGAATGATAGGAACCCCTATGCAACTCAATAATAATAACACAGCCAAAGAAGCTACGAAAATTGAAGAGAGAAAATAAGGGACAAAAACTAATACAAAAGACAACCAGCAAATATAAAACAAAGAAACCTAGAATAGGTTCCAAAAAATAAAGTGCATATGAAGACTTTCTTAATTTAGGAAATGGATAGATCGAAGCAAATAAAAAAACCTTTTTTAATTTTCCAAAGATAAGATTACGATAGTTTCATCAATAATTTGAATTCGCCATTGAATAAAGTATATGCTCTACAATCTTAAACACCAATGTGGATCATCCAATCAGTAGAAAACTCAAAAAGTTCATGCACCTTGATTGATTTTCTTGCTTTTGGGAGTCGGCCCATAAACTCCCCTGCATTGCTCGAGTAACTTTTACCCAGTGCAATGGTTTTAAAGTGGTTCTCTTTGGAGCACTTACAGCTCCTGTAGCAACTCGACCTCTACCTTGAGTTGTTGATCCAAGAGAACTTTTCCCCCTTCCAACAGAAGGAGGGGGCGGTGGTGGCACATTTGGACCTCTTGATCCAGGGGGAGGGGGTGGCATTGGTGTAGCACCATGACTTGTCAATGGAGGATGAGCATTGAAGGGCTTTGCTGGTGGAGGAGGTGGGGGAGGTTTGGTTGGTTTAGTACCATGACTTGGTAGCTCAACACCGGGAGGTTTTGGTGGTGGAGGAGGTGGAATTGGTGTCACACTACGATTTGATTGCGTAGGCGGAGGTGGAGGCGGAGGTGGAGGAGCACTAGATGATTTTGAAATGGGAGGTGGAGGTGGAGGTGGAGGAGCACTTGAAGATTTCGGAATAGGAGGCGGAGGTGGAGGTGGAGGAGCACTTGAAGATTTCGGAATAGGAGGCGGAGGTGGAGGTGGAGGAGCACTTGAAGATTTTGGAATAGGAGGCGGAGGTGGAGGTGGAGGGGCACTTGAAGAATTCGGAATAGGAGGCGGAGGTGGAGGTGGAGGACCAAAAGATCTCTGAATAGAAGGTGGAGGAGAAGGAGGAGGAGCACTAGAAGGTTTTGGAATTGGAGGCAGAGGAGGAGATGGGGTAGCACCAGAAGGTTTTGGCACTAGAGGTGGAGGAGCACCAGAAGATTTTGGAACAAGAGGAGGTGGTGGAGGTGGAGGAGCACCAGAAGATTTTGGAACAAGAGGAGGTGGCGGAGGTGGAGGTGGAGGAGCATCAGAAGATTTAGGAACAGGTGAAAGTGATGGTGTCAAAGAGGTGGTAATAGAATCATTACTAGGAGAATACTGAGGTGGAGGTGGAGGTGGAGGTGGAGGGGGTCTCCCATACATTGCTTGGAAGGTAGAATTAGAGCTCGTGGAAGTTTCCACATGAGATTCATTGTGAGATAGAGAAGGAGGCGGTGGTGGAGGTGGAGGAATCACTTTAATAGTGGGTGTCGGTTTATCTGAGACAAGTTCCTCACTAGCATTAGTAAATGGTAGATTTGGTAGAGGCATTAGAGAAGAACTCATAGGAGGGGGCGGGGCCAAGGAACCAAAAGAAACGGGTGGAGGTGATGAAGAGGGTAGAGATTCTTTAACCAAGAAAACCTTATCTGAATCTTCATCAAGAGTTTGAGGAGATTCTGATGAAATATTCACTTCATTAGCACTAATTTTACCAGACAATAATTCAGAAGAATCTACAATAGCAGGCTTTGTAATAATATCAAATATTTCATCCGAACTATCGGCAGTGCTAGACGTATAATTTTCCTCTTCAGAATCCACAGGGGAGGAATATGAACTTGTTCTATTTTGCAATCTTGACAGTTCTTTCACATCACTCAAGACAGAAAGATTCTTGAGTAGCCACAAGGCAGCATCATCATTGCTATCAATCCAGTCGGCACCACTAAAAAGTTCTTGGACTCTAGAAAAAGCTTCAATTGGCAATCCACCTTTCTCTTCACCATTCAAAATTGTGATCGGAGCCCTTGCAGGAGAGATGCTTTCTATCTCCCCAAACAAAACCTAATTTAGAAGGCAGTTAATTAGATGGGCAGCTTAAGAGAAAAAATAACTCATCAAATTGGAGTTCTTGGGATGTTAATCTCTTAAAGGAACAAATAGTAAAAGCAAGAAATTCATTAGTGAGATTCCCATGACTGTTAAAATACGAACCTCAGCTCGAAAGCCTTTTGGATACCGCTCCTTTGAATCCCAAAGAATGTCCAAATTTTCAGAGTTCAGCATCAGTATGTTTGATCTGATAAATGCTGTATTGAACATAATACGAAACATCATGACTTCCCTTTCTTGTTCCAATTCCAAATGTGAACACTCCAACACTACATCTCCTTGAACCAAACACTGCACATCTATTTTAATCACATCGCAATCTGCCTGCAGTCAAAACATCCATCTTTCATGGTTGACACATCTAAAGGATATGAGGTTTACAAGATCAAAGTAGAAATTCGGTTTCAGTATGTAAAACTTTAACCTGATGGTAGTGACGGAGGGTCTTGTTCTTCTTGGGCATGGAGAAAATCATCTGTGTGGAAAGCCCACCCTTGCTGAAAAGATTCCTCCCAAAAATACGAATTACAGGTCTGCATCCATTCTGAGAATCAAAACCCGGAATGCCACGAAGAATTACACAATCTAAAGAAAGTGCTCGCTCGGGCGGTGGCCACTCTGAGACTATATTTCTCCTTGCAACATATTGCAAGTAGCGAAGCTGAGATGGGAACGGATTTAATGGTGACAAGAGCTGCAAAAACCCTTTGGGGGCTTCTCGATGTACAATTTCAAGAGTTTTCCTCTCACCACTGTGCAATTTTCTATAAATCAAAAAGCTAGACAAAAGGAAAGCTAAGAGTGGCCAACCTCCCCTCTCGCAGTGGAGAAGAATGATATTTTGTTGATTACCAAGCAGAAGCCAGCTCTCACAAACACGGAGGAAGTGCTGTATCAAGGACAGTGGAAGAAGAGGGCAACCTTCATATTGTCGAGGATAATCCATCACAGTGACATCATATTCACACAACATTTCTGAAAACTGGCTCCTTTTCTCCCCTTCACGAAAATTAAATGCAAGGAAGGAAGAGTCTGGGAATTCTTCATGTAATTCGTTGACAATCCCATGCAGATATATTTGGTACATACCATCGGGTAACACTTCAGTGGAGAAGCACGAATCAAAAACTGCACAAATTCACGAAATTGACAAGCGAATAAGGAACTATTTAGCCAAGCTCACGATTACCCATATTGCAAAATCAAAACACAAGAAGCGGTAATTCAATAATTGCAATAAAGATTTTCACTTACTATACACTCGTTCAACAAATTCCAGCAACCCATCTGGGGGTCTTCTGTAAAAAAACCTACTGAGGAGGGACATTTCGATGAATATGAATATAATTACATGCGAGCATACACCACGGAGCTAAGGGCTGCAACAGGAGAATCTGAAAGCGGAATTAAATTTTCCCAATTCCACAAGAAAGCGTCAATCATTAGTCCATTTAAAGAAGTTTTAGCAACCAAAACCATTCCTAACTCGAATTAGTGGGTTAGTAGAGCTACAAAACATGGTATTGTAATTTGTAGTCTCAATTCTCAAACATTGGAGAAATCAAACGGCATTACAATGAGACCTATGAATGGGAAGGGAAATTCCGGATAAAGGCAGCAGAGAATATTCCTAATGACGAATGAAACGCGGAATCATAGAAGAAAAGTAGACAAAAATAAAGAAAATTAGAGAAGACAAGAGTGAAACCTGGGCGCATCGAGGGAGCGGTGGAGGAGAAGGAAGCAGAGGGAGAGGGAGAATTGGGAAATTTTTTAGAATTTGAAAAATTGAAAGAAAGAGGACCCCACGCCGCCACAACCTCCAACTCCGGCTGATTATTATCAACATCCGCTTCTTTTACTCCACTTCAATTTCTCTATTGTTTTTCTCTCTCTTTTTTTTAATATTAATTATTTATACCTCTTTTTTATCCAATCGATTTGGATGCTGTTTGAAAATTGTTTCAATATAACAACACGAGTATAATAGAGTATAATATAAAGGTTAAAACTCGGTCGGTAAAGTAACAATTTAGTACCTGAAATGTAATGATTTACTTTAAATACTTCCAAATTATTAACCATTTATTTATTGAACCTTAATATATAACAATTTAGTTATTATAATTTAAAGTTGGTAACAATTTAGTCCTTATCGTTAATTTTTTTTTTGTTAAGTTTTTTATATATGTAGATTGATAAACTAAATAGGACCAAATATATTTATAAATTAGAAAGATTAAATTGTTATATGATAAATTTTAACACTTAAATTTTAATAAACTTTTTTACGGCAGGGATTAAATTGTTACAAATTTTAAATTATATGGACTAAATTATTACAAGCTAAAGCTTATGGACTAAATTTTACTTCAGTAAAAGTACAATGACTAAATCATTATAAACTAAAGTTCATGGATTAAATTGTTACTTTAGTAAAAGTGTATGGACTAAATATGTTTTTTAAACTATCTTAAATTAATAATGATGTCTAATATTTTTGTGTCAACTTGAATATAGTTCAACTATCTCTGACCAAAAGATCATCATTTCGAAATTCTATTCACTTGTATTAAAAAAAAACTATTTTGTATCATGAGATTTTTTTAATCCTCTATTTTCAAAGCAAACCATTTTAGTATATAAACTTTGCAATTATCTATCATGGGGATTATATTTTAAAAAGTGACTATTTTGATTATTTCATTTTATTTGTTTGTTTCATTTTTTCGATTACAGTTTTAGCACGACATTACACTCAATAAATTATATTTTGTATTAAAGAGTTTGCATTGTGAATACAATTTGCATAAAATTTCCAAACATAAACACAATAAAATGATATTTTTAAAAAATACAAGGCTCGTAATCTATATTGTCAGAATATAAACATTAAAATAGATAAAAGTTAGAAGTGCATAAACCAAATTGACATTTGAAATTACATGAATCAAAACGAACCAAAGTTGAAAATACCTGACTATTATTATATAAACCCATTATTGATATTTAAAAATGTCTATTTCTTTTTCTAATTGATAGCAGCGAAAGCTTTACCCAGTATATTTTTTAACGTGGGATTTTCTTCCTGTTTAGGATTATTTTTGAAGTCCCTTCCTATTTTGTTTGAGATATTCAATTTTATTGCCTATGTTTTATGTTTACTTTTCGACAAATATTTTATCGTTCTTTTTCTTTTTTTGAAAAAAAAAATCAATAAGGCCAAATTAAACACCCATTGCGACAAAAACCAATTCATTCATCGGGAAGCTAACATTACATAACAATCACATACATGGTAAGAATTGCGTGTTAAGAATGAATAAATCACTGCTCAACCCAAAAACTTAAGCTGATAGATTGGATAAATTTAAATCAATTACAGACATCTAACATTGTGCTCGAAAGAGAATTTTATGAAATTTGGTTAGAAGATTGGCATAACAAATATCGAGTACTTTCTCACATGAGTCCGTAGTTTTCTTGTTTTATATGTTATTTTTTTATTTATACGAGGAGAAAAACAAAGAAAGTATATATATTATCTGCAATTAGAATAATTGAACAAAGTAAATAAAATATCTTAGCCTAACTCAAGAATAAGGGGTGAGTTTACTTTTTAATATTGGATTTTAAAAAGTGTTTTAACTCTTTTCTAAACACTATTTGGATTGCTTTGCTACAAACATGGGCCCAATACAATAAATATGGCCCAATATTAGACGTGGCCCGCGCCTTTTTTTCCTTTCTTTTTCCGGAGTATACAATATATAATAAAATTGCAAAAAAGGGCCCAACCGGGTTCGAACCGGTGACCTCTTGATCTGCAGTCAAATGCTCTACCACTGAGCTATAGACCCACATGTTAACACGAGTCAGATTTTATATTGTTTATTAAAATTTGATATTATGTTTTCATCCTGCAAGCTATTTAGTACCATACATAGTTTTTTTTTTTAATTTAATAATTAACGACTAATTTTAATAACTAAAATGAAATATATTTTGAGACATGATTGTCGTTTCTATTTGCAATGAATTATTCAATATTTTATCAAAAATATATTTTTTTTTCTTTTTATGAAAATAGATAGGGACATAATAAATTTTGAAAAAATAGTTAGAGGAAGTATATAAACCTACAAAATTGAAATAGAAACAAAAAAAGAAAACAAAATTTTATATAGAATCAGTAGAAAGTCGGAGACCAATTATTTAATATTTTATGTACAAAATTGAAATAGAAACAAAAAAAAAAAGAAAACAAAACTTTATATAGAATCAGTAGAAAGTCGGAGACCAATTATTTAATATTGGAAATTTATAAACTTGTTAAATTTATTTTCTTTTCTTTTCTGGACGTAGCAGAAACTTTTTTAAATCCCACAAATCGGAAGAATATACAAAGCTTAAAAGAAAGGAACTCAATCACCCAACTATAACTAAAAAAGCAGAAGAAAGAAGAAGAAGAAAACTAGACGTGTTGCCCATGCCCAGAAGGCGTTCGACGAAATGTCAACAAGAAGTTCAACGAGATTTATGGATTGGGCTTGGACTGAAATCGAGCCTACTTGACTGCACGACCAACGCCAACTGCGGAAATAAAGAAAGAAAGTGGGAGGCAATAGAATTGAAATGGTCAAAATCCAACTCCAAATTCCATAGTTATTATTATTCATGAATCATCGATTAATTTGGAATCGGAAGAACGAGAGAGATTGGCGTGGCGTGGCGTGGCGTTTGTCGCTGTGTGTTTGTTAGGCACATGGGGGATTGGATTGGCGTTGGGTGGCGCTGTGGCATTTTCACAAGCACATGGCATGCGCCATTCTCTGCCCCATGTCTCTCTAATAATACAATTTGACCTCTACTCAGATTAGAGGGAGAGGTTTACAAACTCTATGCTTATTTATTTTCGAGGAAATATATTTTGGTTAAATTTAAGTATTAGTTTCGATTTCATCCTTTATGACTAAAATTCGGGCTAAGTGTCACAAATTATCTCCTGATTCTTTAAATGACACTATTTTTTTTTATCTAAAAAGATAAATTAAACAGAAAATACATGTTTATACGGATCAAATTGACTTATAATAAATTAAAAATCAACATAAGTTATAAGTACCAATTTTGTAATTTAACATTCATTTTTTTTTGTCCTTGTACTTGGATGGTGAGTTGACTTTGACCATTTTGTTCTACAATCTTTGGTGAATAACTTGCTAGCTCATAGCGTGCCCACGAATCAAAGAATTAGTAGATCTGTTCCGGTAGTTATGAAAAGCATAGTTGAGTATTAGCTGCAAAGATAAAGATATGTATAATACTAACGCGTGGTGTGTGCCAAATACACTTTCATGTTCAAATTAGTTAGAGTCTAAAAGTCAGGTAATTTAACGTATGATAATTTTAAATATATAGCATACAAACTGGATTTGAATAATATAAAATTGAGAAATTAAATACTGATCTATGTTTGATGTAGAAATTTATTCGTTCAAAATTGCAAATTCACTCATCTTCATGAATTATATGAACTCGTATTTCTAAAACCCGACTTTCAAAATAGACATTATTTTTTATCATCCATGCTATAAACTCAAAGTTTTCAAATCCATCATTCATGGCTCCAAAGTGTCTCGTCTTCACAGTCTTTTTCAGTCTATCACTTACCATTATTATTTCTTGTTTTAAAGTTCAAAATTATTATTCCACTTCATTAAAAATAATTTATTAATCCACGTGATAGTACTTAAAAGTAGCAACACCAAGATGTGGATGTGACTGAGGTCATAATCTTAATTAGTCCATCTTCAAATTTAAATATTTTTGGGTTGCAAATTTGGAATTTCAAATACTTAAGAAAAAAAAACTAAGGAATTTACACCCATTTTCACAAATTTTTTAGAGTTATTTTTTCTTTTGGGAAGAATTTATCATATATTATTTATTTGTATGGGCGTTTCGAATGTTTTTTTAGTTCAACAACATGTGGAAGTAGGAGTTCGAATTTCGACCTTTTAGTTAATAATATATGCATTCACTAGTTGAGTCATGCTTTGTTCGATCTATAAAAAAAATTATTGATATTTAATTGTTGAGTTATATCGAATTATATATATAGTTTTAGAGTGTTATAGTAATAAATAAGAAGAGTAAATTTGAATTTATACTTGAAAATGGAAACACTGCTATCTAACCTAAAATTAAAAATAGGAAAAATTTGCGGTGAGCTTAATTAACTCAGCAGTAATTGATACATATTTTTCACCAAGAAGTCATGAGTTTGAATCACGGACCCGCATTTGTTGGTTTTTTTAAGTGAAAACTCTGCTAAGTTAACTGTTTTTATATTTTTACAATTTTAATTCTCCATTTTATTAGGATACAATTTTCTCCCATATAAATAATAATTGTCTTTTTTTTTGGTCTACTTTCAAAAAATGATGTTTGCTGGTGATTTTTTTTTTTAAATTTTTCTAAAACATTTTTTTTAATCGTAGATATAAAAAAATCACAATAAACTTAGAAAGCAGTATAAATATATTTCCTTTTTATTTTCAAAACGTCGCCAAGATTTAAAATAATCTGTTAGTAATCAAGCATAGTTTTTATAAACAACAAATTTTTATCAAACAATACTATGGGATTGGGAAAAAAAAAAATCCCATCCAATTGAATTGTTAAAATAAAAATATAGATATATTCAATTTCAGGATATGCAAAGCAAATGGGATAGATACCTGCCAACCAAAAAATCAAATTAATATTTTATTTTTCCAATTTTAACTTTTACTATATAATATAATCAAATTTTAAAGATAAAATAATTATGATGTAATTTTAGGGGGAGAGGGAGAGACAATTTTGGAAAATCTACATAAAATAAGCTGAAGAAAATGGATAGACAAAACTAGAAAAAAAATAGTGATAAATATTACTTTTAGTACAAGGCTAAAATTTCTTCAATAACAATCATGAAATTTATGACTCCGATAAACTCCACAACTAACCAAATAAATAGGTCTAAATAATGATTTTCAAAAAATAATAATAAATTAAATAATATTTTGGTCCAAATACTTTTTATTTCACTCCATGTACTCCCAAAATATTCGTTTTGATATCTATAATTGTAAAAAGTGACATATATGATCCATGTTTAGAAAATTGTAACACAAATTTTATACCTAATGGAAACCTTTACTACAAATTAATGGCTAAGTTTTAAGTGAATGAAGTAAAATTGTGATAGAAATAAATGTGATTAAAATAAAAATTAAAGGACTAAAGTAGTAACTTTTTAAAAATACAAAAATTAAAGTAGATGTTTTGAGAGTAAGATTACTAGACTGAACAAAAATTTAATTTATATAGATCCAAAATAAATATTTTAAAAGTACCTAGAGTAAAACGACCAAAAGTCAAAATTATAAGGACCAAAATAATATCATTATGAGTTGTTAAAATCAATCAAGACAAAATTGTTCTTCAACTAAAAAAAAATTGATCAGTCCAAACAATTTTTAATTAAATCTCATGTGTGAATACTTTTGATCCAATAATAAAATCTCCAAGAGGAAAAAATATATTTAATGAATAATTGATGAACCTTTCTTGTTAAGCAAGTGTATTGCAATCTGTGGTGTCAATAAAGCTTTTATTTTGCTTTAAAAAATTGATTGTTGTGTTTGCTCATCTTTCCCAAAAGAAATCACTAAATTGCATTATTGTCAAAGCCAAGTTTTGTGGTCCTCTCTCAATATTTGAACTTTTTGAAAAGCTTCGCTTGCAAAATAATTCAAAACAAAGGTTTGGTAGATTTAATTTGAGATTGGTATATTGTATTAAATGATAACAATCTAGTAGCTGATATATTATCAATCGGGTAATCGTTTTAGGGTTTGAAATTCGCGTCATTTTAATATACTAGGTCATTATCGAATTAATACTAACTTGCTTCTACTTGTAAGAATCCGACAAATTATGGATGGTGGTCGTTCTCAATAAGTTCAGGAAAATTAAAAAAAAAAAAATTTCTTTCCAGTTGATGTGGTAAAAGATAAAAGACAATATTTCTATTTTATTGTTTCTTGTTTCCTCTATTTCAATATATGTTTTTTTTATTTTTTATTGATAAAATAAACAGAAACATGTTTGAAAATCATATATCGTCGTTCTCTAAATTTTTTTATGTTATATTTTTAATATTTATTATGCATTTTGTAAGTTGATAATGATAAATAGTGCTTTGAAAAAATTTGAAAATATGAATAAGAAGCAATAAATTTGATTTTGTTGTTCTCAAAATTTATATAGTTTCTCTTAAAAACGAGAAATAAGAAACAAAAATAGTTATAAAATGCTCATGTTCTTAAAAATCGAAAACGACAAACTAGAAAAAAAAAGATTTCAAATATCTGGTCAACAAAATAATTCAAAATACAACGAAGCATACTTAGGGCGTGTTTGGTTGGAAACTCGAATTGTGTTTTTTGTTTTCAGATTCACTTAATCAAATGGATCTAGCGAATACGCGTTTGGCAGGATATTTGTTTTTTAAAACTGTTTTCAAATTCTGATTCAACCAGTAGAAATTCTGAAAACGATTTTTTGTATGTTTTCAGTGTTTTCAAATTCAGAATTTGAAATTTTTAAGATGCAGAATTACATTAAAAATGATAAAAACTTTGATAAATATATTACTTCATATTATAAACTCATTTTATGTTTGTTAAAATTAAAACATGTAAAATATAATGTATTCTAAATTATATAACTTTGTAAAATAACAATTATACAAAATTCATAAAAAATTCAAATATTAATAAATTAATTAATATAAGTTTAGATTAAACTAAAATTTAGTTTCCAACTACTTCCAGTTTACAAATATATTACTAAACACACATTGAACAATTTTTTAAATTGATATTCAATTATCAAATCTGCTACCAAACACATATCTGAAAATACTGAAAACACTGAAAACAAAAAATACAACTCTAGTTTTCATTGAATCCCTTGTTTTCAAATTACCAACCAAGCGCACCCTTAATCTAACACCATGTAAAGTGGAGTCAAAACTTCGAAATTTTTGTTTGATGATATATGTATTAATCAGTTGAAGTATATATTTAATGTTGCAATAAAATTTGTAGTTCAACCAGAACCGAAGAAAATTGTAGCATGTTGAGGAAATATCTCACCATATATCAAAGTGTGATTTATTACGCGTGGGTGCGACTAAATACTTGATTAATTTTTATTTGTTAAACATGTTTCTTATAATGTTGCGTTTATTGAATGTTAAAAAATTTTATTTTGGTATCTGTAATTTTAGTTGTTATTATTTTACTCCTCTTTTTTTTTTCTTTTTTTTATTATGTTGGTTCATGATTTAACATGATATTTGTACTCTAAAAAAAGTTATTTTGATAAATTCGAACACAAATTTTACATTTAAATTCATTTAGCATAAAGCTACCGTAATTTAATAATTAGAGTTTGTGCTGAAAACTTTAATTAACAAATAAGGTAAAAAAAAGTAAACAAAATATACTAAAATACAATCAATTTTTGTAAAATAACAAAAGTACAATAACCGAAATAAAAAAATTTGAAAGAAAAATATATAAACCAAAATGGAAAAGTATACGTTTTAAAATTATAATATTATATAAACACAACTAATTATTTTTAGACTTTAAATTCACAACAAGATATTTTTTAAGGGATCATACCATTAGATCTTCTGCCCTTTTATTGAATTAAACAAAAAATATATATATTATTCAATTGGTCGAGATATTTTTTTTATCTCTTATTTCTTTAGAGATTAACTACTCTTGAATTAGAAGAAAAAAGATTAAAATAAAAATAATCAAACGCATCTATTGTTGAGAGATTAGCTACTCTCCTATTGAATTAGAAGAAAAAAGATTAGGTATAGGAGAGTAGCTAATCTCTACAAAATAAGAGATAAAAAATATCTTGACCAGTTGAATAATATATATATATATTTAATTCAATAAAGAAGTAGAATATCTCATGATCTCTTAAAAAATATCTTGATCAGTTGAAGTTGAATAATATCTATGGAACTCACTGGAACTATACCATACACTGCATATTTATTTCTTATGTTAATTTATTTTGGGTATAATTATGTATTTTTTTCAAGACATATTGCTGAGCTGAATTATTATTATTATTATTATTATTATTATTTTTGACAATATTGCTGAGCTGATTGCTCAACGAGATTCGTACGTTCGAGGCGGTACGGCATCGTTTAGTGAACATGTGCGTGAGAGACACGCGCCTTACAGAAGAGAATAAAAGAATTAAAAAAAAAAGGGCAAAAAAGCAGCAGAGGTGTGTCGGTGATGTACGTTTCCAGATTCCGAAATATTAAAGTTTGCTGAAGTGAAGGGATAGGAATATTGGTATCCTTCATTATCAGTCTACCCCACGCGCCCTCTTGGAGAGTGACAATCATATTTTTAATACGTCAATTTTATTTATTAAGGTAAAAGTTAATTATTCTTTTATCCTTTTAGTCTATATATTATGGAGTTTTTTTTTCTTTTTCACTTTAGTGTATGTTTTCAAAATATTTATTGTGATATTTGTAATCATTCTACCTTGTCTATTTTTATTTTTATATTTAAAAAAAAGTAATCATTCATGTAATTTCATTTTCAATTGTGTATTATTTCTTTTTGGTCACAATATTAATGCAATATTTTGCCTATTTTATCCACATGAACATAACTTAGCCGTTAAAGCATATCTTATAACTTCTTCATGAGATTCAATCTTCCATCTATACATTTATTGTACTAAAAACATTTTTTCACTAACTAAATCTTTTATAACGTAGATGTGTTAAAATTTTATAAATATGGATTAAATTGGTCATTTTTTTCAAAATTCATAGACGACCTTTGAAAAATATAAAAATAATAAAAATTAAAGGGATGAAAATAGTAAAATTTTGCCAATTTAGTCCCTGATTTTCTTGCTATTTTTCTGAGGAGACAAACAGAAAATAAGGGCTGTTTGTGGATTTGTCTTTTTAGTGAATTATAAGACGGCGGTTTCATCGTGTGAACAAAGACGTGTGAGGGTCGCAGTCCCCAGCATTTATCCACGCCGGTGTTGACTGTTGAAATTTTCGATTTTTTTATTTTATTTTTTTAGAGTAAAGAGAATATTACAGATAAAATAGGTGAAAAAAAAATAGAAGTTGACCAAGAACTCTTTAGATCTTGAATATATTGAATTACTATTATTTTATTTCTTGTAATTTTATATTATTTATAAGAATTATAGGATGAAATTTGTACTATGTGCAGAGTTATGTACAATATTATATGATGATAAGGTATATAAATTTAATTTATACAATTTAGTTTAAATATTATAAGTTCATCATGTATCTTTAAAACATAGGTTAGTCTTTATAATTTCAACTTTCGTTTATTTTAATTCATGTAGTATTAAAATATTTATTTTGGTATATATACTTAAAAAATGATAATTCTTATCTTATTTATCTTAATTATAGTTTTAGCACGATACTTCACTTTTACTTATTAAATTTCTTAAATTTTAATTTTAGATTTGTATTAAAAGATTCTAATTGGGTATAAAATTTTACAAATAAAGACGAGAATGGTCATTTTTTTAAAATATATGGATTAAATTCAATATAAAAAGATCAAAATAGTATTTATTAAAAAGCGCCCAACCAAAAAAGGATTACAGGTCAATATTTTGCAATTGTGTAAATAACCACAAAATATTCAAATTATTTATTTGCATTTTTCCCAGTGTCGGCGAGAGAAAAAAGAAATAAAAAGAGTAAAATAATGGCACACTGGTATCATATCATAACTCATAAGGAAGGGAAAAGAAAAATAATTAAAAAGATAATTATTAATGGGAAGGAAAAAAAGAAAAAGAAAAAGAAAAAGAAAATGATGGTTAAGTAAACATTAATTAAAAAAATAGAAGTTGTAGTCAATGTCACCGACAAAGCTTTGATTAAATCCACAAAATTGGCACTCCCTCCACATGGAACCCATCTCTCCCATTTTCCTTTTTTGTGTGACCTTTTTTTTTTCTCTCTTTTTTCTCCAATTATTTTTACTTTGGGATTTTGCATGTGTCCTTGCCACGTTAAGAACACCCACCCTAAAGTTTTAGGGTACCTTTGCAAAAAAAAAAAAAAAAAAAAGTTAAGGTTGTAACAACCCTAAAATATTAGGGCAAGAAGGAAGTGAAAATTCAATTATGTAAAAGCCGTTGAGACATTGAGACATTGCTTTTAAATTTATTGGTGGTTTAATCATGTTTAAAATTGTATTAGAGCAAGAATTTTTGTGTTTGAACTTCTGTGTAGTGAGAAGAAGTGTTGAAATATCTATAAATAAATTAAATTTACCCTGATTCATTAGCTTAAACGATTGGATTGATTGGTAGGTTTAATCATGTTTAAGAAAAAGAAAAAAAATTCAAGTCTTTTAAGAATAATAAAATAAACTTCAACAAATCCAACCATAGAAAGGATGGGAGAGAAAGTAGAACGTAGAAAGTGAGAAAGTAAAAGTGAGGAGTAATGTTGGATTTTATTTATTTTCTTTCTTAGTACAACATGTGGGGTGGTCGCGATTTTCTGGTCGGATATAAGTGTCTTAATCCGTTGAGTTATGCTTAAGTTAACGAGGAGTAACATTGGAGAGAATAAAAATAAATTGAAATTTTTACTCACGAAAGTTTTGAAGATTTAATTTTTACCGTTGAAAGTTTACCAGTAGAATTTTTCTACCGGTAAAAGTTTAATTTTTACATTATATTTACAATTAAAATTTTAGAGATGGAATTGTAACCATCATCCTATTGAAATCATTGTTTCATTAAGAATGCTAAATAAATTACATGGTAAAAACTCTAAAACGTCCATAAAAAATGTGTATATTATAATTCCTTTAGAAACAATTTATATCAAATCAATAATTACACCTTGTACACCATAATACAAAATTATGGCCGATTATTTTATTCCGTATTGAAATCATTATATGAAAACTAGGTTATAAGTATTCTATGAATGCCGCTTTAGATTTCATTTGATATTTTGATTCAAAATATTATTTTATTTTATATATTTCTTACTTTGATTCATTTTGGTCTACGTACTAATTTTCTTTCGACTTTTGTAATTCTAAAATGTTCGTCTTAGTCTCTATAATTTTAAAAGACAATCAATTTGATCTCTATTTATAAAATTTTAACACAAAATTTATACAAAATGAAAATCACTTATACATATTTATTATTATATTTCAAGAAATTTAGTGAAGTTAAGTGTCATGTTAAAATTATAATTAAAAAAATAGAAATGAAGGACCAAAATAGTCAAATTTTTGAAATATAGAAATTAAAATGAACATTTCAGCTCACAACTTCTTGGTTGGAGGTATATGCCAATTATCGTTGAACTATGTTTGCTTTGACCATTTCTTAAACCTAATTTTTTTATATTTAATATGCTGTTTGGATATATTTTCCTATAAACCTTTTGAAAAATTATCTATAATTTCTGGTAACAATATAAATAATTAATTAAAACATAAAATAGGTATTGTACGAGGCTAGTTAGCGCAAAAACTTGAAAGTTTGATACCTATGGCTACAACAATACCATTGGAAGCATGTACTTTACACATTATAATTTAATAAATTAGATGAAAATTTTTAATGTTGGAGAAAATAGATAGAAAATTTTGTTCCTACAAAAGATAAAAGGATAAAAGAGACTACAAAATTTGAGACACTATTGAACCAGATATTTTTGGGGAATTATTTTATGAAATTACTTTAGAAAATGAATGATTTTTAGAAAAGTATTATATGGTTTCCATTTATGTACTTGAGTGAAAGAACCGCTCTAGTTGTTTTTACTAAGGATAAGGGATGCTCCAAATTTCTACGATAATGTTTACTTTTGACATAATTCTCACAATTTTGTTTTTTATTTTACGTGGGACTTTGGTCACAATCCCAACAATTTTAATAAAATGTCATAGCGAACATAGTTCAGCGGTAATTGACACGGATCTCAAACCAAGAGGTTGCAAGTTTGATCCCCACCCCACATGTTGTATTAAAAACAACATTTTAATAAAACATTTAGTCAAAATTTTTACTGTTTTTTTATTTTTAATTCTAAAAAATAAAGAACAAAATTGAAACTCAATGGGTGGCCAATCTCTGTCACAAAAGGCATTCCATTTTTTTTGGTATAATTTTAAAAGTTGTACATTTTCTCATTAAATTATGTGTTTGTAAATAAAATATGAAATATACTCCTACAATTTTATTCATTTTAAAATTAGTTTTTCAATGCTATTATTTAAAAGCATTTAGCTTAATGTAAACATTTATGGGCATTTTAGTCATTTAATTAAGTTGAGCACTATTTTTTAAATTTTAAAGCACGCGGGGACTCATGTGCTCTGTCCATGTGAGCACATGAGGGTGTTAATTATCGAGCTAGATCAGTATGGAAGTTCCATAACTAACCCTACTCCAAAAAGATTTACCATTTCTATTTTAATTTTCTATTTTTCCAAAGAATTAAGATTGGGAAATAGATTTCTTGAGTGGGGAGATAAAAGGTTTGGACAAGCTTCATTACCTGCTAGTAATGTTGTCTCCAATTTTATAGATAAAAATAAAATCTATCCTAAAAATTCAAATAAACACGTCACAATTAAGGAAAAAAATGTTTATAACAAGGTGAAGTATTATGTTCTTTAATTATTTAAAATGGTGCACTTTCTTAATAATACGATCCTATTTCAAAACTAATACGTTTTACTTTCATATTATTTACACTTTTTTCTTATTTAAAATGAAAATTTGTCGGCAAAAAATCATTAAAATTTCTACATTATAAATATCTCTCTATGGAGTGAAGTATCTCATTTTCTCCGATCTGTAAAAAAAAGTATATACTTGTATTTAAGTCAAAGCACAAGATGATGAAAAATCTTAAAGAGATTGGTACAAATTTTTTCAAGAACATTCCACAAATGGTCAAGTGAATAAGAACGTTATATATATATATATATATATATATATATATATATATATATATATATATATAATAGAAAGTTGAATAACCTTGAAGAGAAAAGTGATAAGAAAAAAACTAAAAATTGATAATTAAAAAACTAAGAGGAATATTAATGAATATTATGTCGAAAATAATTTCCAAAAGTTATATTTAAACAATCAGATATAATTCGAAAAATTTTAGAGATTACGAGAAAGAATATTAAATTGATGCAATAGATACTAAGTTTGTCTTGAATAAGAAAATCTAATGAGAACTCACACTTCGCAAAATTCATGAAATATTTCTTTGAATTTTGAAATATCCATTTCGGTATTTTGTACTTTTAAAAGATAACAATTTTAGTATTTTATTTTTATCATTTCTTTCGATCATTATTTTAGCAGAACACTTCACTTATTAAATTTATTAAAGAGTTTTTCTATTGTGTATAAAATTTATGTTAAAATTTTGAAAAGAAAATAACTAAAATAATAACTTTCTTAAAAATACAGAGAACAAAATGGAAGTTTCAATCAAATTACATGGATTAAAATAAATGACAAAATAAAAAATATAAAGACTAAATTACACATTTTAAAAATAGAAAGATTAATTTAAACGAAATAATAATAATAATAGGCTAACTAACCACTGAATTTAGTAGTATATTTAAAAACAGTAAAAGGGAAGAAATAACTTTTAGTAGACCGATAAGCATATTTGGACAACAGTGTCGTGTCATATTCTGATTGGCCTCAAGTTGATAAAAGTCATGGCGAGTTGTGAATTGCAAAAAGTCCCATTGTCTTTTTTTCCTTTTTCTTTCTTTTATAAAAAAAATAAACCGATAATTGTCGCATCTTCCTTATTATTATTATTAATTTTTTTCATACCGCGTATGAATCAATCTTCCCTACCACTTCCAGCCAATCATGGAAATCAGAGATATGAACGTAAAGAAGGAAAAAGGAAAAAATCAAAATTCAATCAATAAAAGGGCTTAAATTTTGATTCCTCATCTTGTCATTCTGATTTAATTTTAAAATTTTTAAAAAGTCATACTTCAGTTATTAAATGTTTAATGTTATATTTTATTTTTTTGAGTTTTGCATGAAACTGTTAAATGTGATTTCAAATATTAATCTACCTAAACAAATATAGGTAGAGCTCAATTCGTTAGAAAACAAAAAACGACATTTTACGTAGAAGAAGAACAGAGGTTATTTAAAACTACAGTATAACTCCTCATCTCTGAAGAACCGACGCAAGTAACACTTCAGAATCGATGAAAGTAGCACTTCAGAACATTGACATCAACACTTTAATATAGACCAAATTGAGGTATACTAAAACTGCTCGTAATTACCCAATATCCACCACCCACACCAACAATCCTACAGTCGTGGGAGAGCAGTCGAGGAGTGGAACCCACTTATATACGTCTACAAATAAAACTCTAAACATAGGTATGCAATTTTAATTGGTCTCCACACTAAATACTTCAAATTATTAGCAACTTGAGCGTCGAGCGCTCTCTTTCTATATACAAGTTCATCTTTACATTTCTCTTACTTAGTTTTTATCTTCAATAATCAAAATTTGGTAACACAACTCCTCAAGATAACTTCCTTTAAGAGGCTCAAATCCTCATATGGAACTAAAAATAATAATAATAATAGAGTCATAAATTCAAATCCTTCCTCCTATACGCTAATTTAGTTTTTTTCTTTGATTTTAACAAATCACTAATATATTGAATGATATTAGAAACCACACTCATAAATCAATTAGAAACCACACTCATCAGTAACTAGTTAAAAACTAAATTCAAATTTTAGGCACCAAACATGTCACTTTTGGAACTTAAAGACCAAGTAGAAACTAAATTTAAATCTCAAGGACTACAAGGTATAGTCTTTTAAATTTATGGGCTAAATAGAAACGAAATCCAAAATTTAGGGACCAAAAATATATCCTACCCTTCATACAAATTGACCAGATAAAAAGAGACTCCAATATAGAGATTTGATAACTTAAACCAAATAAAAAATGAATTGAAAAGAAAAAAAAGTAGTGAGATAAAATAAAAGATTAAAAACCACACACCCATAGGGGGGGGTGGGTGGTGGCAGTTGAGAGGGAAGGAAGGGAAGGGACGGGGAAGTGGGGACACCGAGGGTGAGGGCCGGCAAGAAGCTGACTTATTTAAAGCTTCTCAGCTGCTGCATGAAGCTGAGGGAAGAAATACACATTACTCTCTTTCTCTTTCTCTTTCTCTTTCTCTGGGGACACTGAAACCAGAGAGAGATTTGGGACACACCCATCTCTGCCTCTACCATTCTTCATTCCCTTCCCTTCCCTTCCCAGTTTACAAAATCAGTGGTGGGGACTGCACATACACAAACAATTCAACAAGGTAACTCTCTCTATCTCTCTCTCTCTCTCTCTCTCTCAGATCTCTCTCATGTCATTTCTTTCAACATTCAGTCTCTTCTTTCTAAAGCCCCTCATTTATTCTCTCTCTAAGTTTGTCACATTTCTTTCTTGAAGCTCACAATTGTTCTATAAAAATGGCGGTCTATCGTTTGTTTCCCATCTATTTTCTTTTGGTCTAATTGTTTTCCACCACAGATCTGCCTCTGGACGCTTCACCATTCTTTTCTCTTCTTACTATTATTAGATTCCCAAGTGCCTTAATCTTCACGCTTTTCTTTTTCTTTTTAACCCTCAAATTACTTCTGGGTATTTTCCCCCTTTCCAATATTCTTCATGTTGGGGCAAAAACAGATGCTTTCCCTCGTCCATTTCATCAAAACTTGGCCGATTTGCTTCATGGTCTAAGAACCTCTGTTTTTTTTTTTTTTTAAACCATCATCTTGACATTGGCAAATCAAAGGAGGGAAGCATTTGATTATCCAAACGGTGATGATTTAATTTTATTTGGTCTTCGATTTCTCTCATTCATACTTAGAATTCAAGGGGTGGGTTTTGGCTTTTTGACTCTGTGTGTGATTGGGGGGCCCAACATCATGTGTGCAAATTCTAATGAAGGAGGCAAAGGAAAGTGGAAATTGTCGGATGTCAATTTTACAGCTGCACTTTGATATTGTTTCATGGCCTTCATTTCACAATTTCATCTCTCCATATCTTTTTGTTTCACGCTCCTTTATCTGAATCATCTTTTTTCCTTTCCTTTCCTTTTCCAGCCACCCACTGTCCCCCCAATTATAGGGATTTGATTTCAAGATCCAATTAACTGGATCTGTTGTTTTCTCCATCCTTTCGGATTGTAAATTGTAGGGGTAGCTGCTTATGCTCACTGTTGAGTGTTCTCTCTGTTTGTAGATTCAATGGATTTGTTTCAGGCTTCAGTTTTTTAGGTGCATGAAAGTAGAAGATGTGTTTAATTTCAGCACTTTAGAAAACTGTTAAGCATTTCAAACCTAATCAATGGATGCAAACATTGATATAACTCAGATAAGAAATAAGCAATGGATGATATTGACTATGTGACTGATGCTTTTTCCTCTTGTATTTGGGATTGTTGATAGGGAATCATGAAGTACAAAGATGGGAAACCCGGATATAATGCAGATAAGAATGCACGTGTTCTTCCCATGACAATCCTATTGTTTGTTCTATGCGGGTTCTCGTTCTATCTAGGTGGAATATTTTGTTCTGAGAAAGAGGGAGTTGATGTCAAAACCTCCATGGACATCGGAAACTCGGTTGCATCACCGAGGGATACGGCGGTTTCCCCTCTCCAACTTAAATCTGTTAAATTCCAGGAATGCAGCAGTGAATACCAAGATTACACTCCTTGCACAGATCCAAGGGTATTTCCCAGGCGCTTCCATGATTTTCATATCTAACGATATCACATCGTGTAAATCTACATAATCTAATTTGTACTTGTAAGTGCAGAAATGGAAGAAGTATGGTTTGCATCGGCTTACTTTCATGGAACGACATTGCCCGCCTGTGTTCGAAAGGAAGGAATGCCTAATTCCACCACCAGATGGGTATAAACCACCAATCAGATGGCCAAAAAGCAAGGATGAATGTTGGTACAGGTAATATGGTTTTTCCATGATGTTCTTTTCTTTTCTAAAGAACCTCCTCTTCCAACATTATAGGTTTCAAATTCCATCTCTTCGAAGTTTCACTGATTTCATGTTGACTGGACTTTAGGAACGTACCATATGATTGGATCAATAAACAGAAATCTAATCAGAATTGGCTGAGGAAAGAAGGTGAAAAGTTCCTCTTTCCTGGTGGGGGAACTATGTTTCCTCATGGTGTTAGCGCGTACGTTGATCTGATGCAAGATCTGATTCCAGAAATGAAAGATGGAACTGTTCGAACTGCCATTGATACTGGTTGTGGGGTGAGTCCTACTTTCAATTCCATCTCGTGTTCTCTGCAACAAACTATGTTATCCATTCATTTGAGCCCCATAATGCCATCTTTGCATTTAGAGGAAATTTTAATTGTTTATATCCAACAAATTTTCTAGCTTCAACTGCTTATTTTGAATAGTCAAGTCACCTGAGGCAAATCAGCTGTCCCAAAATGTTTTTCATATCATATTCTAAATGATTTCAATGAGAGGAACAAAAAGTTCTGATCAGTATGATGAATAAAATTCTAGGTTGCAAGCTGGGGAGGAGATCTTTTAGACCGTGGAATTTTAACAGTTTCTCTTGCACCAAGAGATAACCATGAAGCTCAAGTCCAATTTGCATTGGAACGTGGAATTCCAGCAATTCTTGGCATCATTTCCACACAACGGCTTCCTTTCCCATCGAGCTCCTTTGATATGGCTCATTGCTCAAGATGCCTTATCCCATGGACTGAATTTGGTATTATTTTTTTTTCCAAATTTTGAATCATGTTTAATTTCTTTTAAGATTGCCTAAGTGGGTTTTACCCATCAGTAGAAACTCAATGAATATAGATTATATGTATATTCTACCTCCATACTCAATTTTTTAAGTTTAGTTTGTTATTGGTTTCTATCCTTTTGTTTTGCTTAAATTTTTGTTCCATCATTCTCTATTTTCAGGTGGAATATACTTGCTAGAAATCAACCGAATTCTCCGTCCTGGAGGCTTCTGGGTCCTATCTGGCCCCCCTGTCAACTACGAAAACCGTTGGAGAGGATGGAATACTACTGTGGAAGAGCAAAGATCAGACTACGAAAAGTTGCAGGAACTCCTAACATCAATGTGCTTCACCCTTTACAACAAAAAAGATGATATTGCTGTCTGGCAGAAATCTTCTGATCCTAATTGCTTCAGCAAGATTGCTGCTGACGCTTTCCCTCCTAAATGTGACGATAGCCTTGAACCAGATGCAGCATGGTACAGTCCATTGCGCACTTGTGTTGTTACTCCCAACCCAAAATGGAAGAAAACAAGTTTGATGGCTGTCCCCAAATGGCCAGATCGTTTGCACACTGCACCTGAACGCGTTTCAGATGTTTATGGTGGTAGTTCTGGCACTTTCAAGCACGATGATAGTAAATGGAAGGTCCGAGCAAAACACTACAAGAAGTTGCTTCCTGCAATTGGAACTGATAAGATCAGAAATGTCATGGACATGAACACAGTTTATGGAGGTTTTGCAGCAGCTATTATTGATGATCCCTTGTGGGTTATGAATGTGGTTTCTTCCTATGCTGCTAATACTCTCCCAGTGGTCTATGATCGTGGCCTGATTGGATCTTACCATGACTGGTAAAACAAAAGCATTGCTTCTTGTTTTCCTGCAATACTTTTTGGTCGGCATTTATACACTTGCACAAATGACACAACTTTTTGGTAACTTCCAATGGCTAATTTTGGCAGGTGTGAAGCATTTTCAACATATCCCCGAACTTATGATCTGCTCCATCTTGACGGCCTTTTCACTGCAGAAGGCCATAGGTAATGGAAGATATTGTGCTTTGAAAGTTCTTTCCGTGAATGGGATGATTGGAAAAAAAAAGTACCATTCAAGGTGTTTCTGACCATTTTGAATTCCTTGCAGATGTGAGATGAAGTTTGTGCTTTTGGAGATGGATCGAATCCTGCGACCCAACGGGTATGCAATAATTCGAGAGTCAAGCTACTATGTAGATGCAGTAGCCTCAATGGCTAAAGGAATGAGATGGGGATGCCGTAAGGAAGACACCGAATACAGCACCGAAAAAGAGAAGATGTTGATTTGCCAGAAAAAACTTTGGTATTCTTCTAACCAGAAATCAAGATGACAGACAGGAGATACAGAAGCTGGCCGAGTCGAGGTAATTATACTTTCAGAATCAAAGAGAAGCAAGTTCGATAGAAGCACAAAGAGATTAGTTTATTTTTACAAAATACTGGGGAAACTACGATATTTCTCCACTTGGTCGATTGAAGAATCAGGTACCAAATAATGTGGTTATATTTATTTTACAGGGCCTCTTTCATATAGATATATTCTTTTGTAAGGGAGCAAATTGTATTTGTCATTTTCAACTTTTCTTGTGTATCTTATTTCTGCTTCAATACTACTTTTTGTCGTCTACATTGAAGTAATTAATGGGTTGTTGAATATCAAAATATGGGCAACAGGGTTTCAAGCCACAAGCCCAATTCTCTTCCCCTTCAAAGAGCAGAAGATAAGCAAAAGGATTTGCTACAAACCATCTAATTTCTAAAAAGCAGGACATTTCAATTAGGGTGTAGGCTAAAAAAGATCAAATTGACCGAACTAACTTGTTTTAAGGAACAAATGTTGTTGGTTTAGTTTTTGATCGTCTTGATTGGTCTTTGTTAGTTAGGTTTAGGTGTTAGGTGGCTAAGTACATGTTAGCCGAGCTGAGCCAATTTTCTTATACCCGTTTAAGTGTTAGGAAGGTCATGAAAAGGGAAAGAGGAAGCTAGAAGAAAAGAAATGTAATTGAAATCACATGGATGAATGCTCCATTAAAACTAGGGTCAGTAAAACTCTGCCCCTGCAAGTGGGTCATTGCGGCTAAAGATTCAGGGTCAAATGTCAAGGCCGTAAATCTAGGAAGAGCAGTTTGCAATTGATGAACTGGCAACTACTTGGCAAGATAACCAAAATCACGTGACCAATGTCCCACAACAATTCAATCATCTTCAACTTCTTCGAAACTAGACTAAAAAAATAAAAATCCCTACAGCTTGAGCTAGCTACTGAAGATGAAAAGGACTTCTTGGATGAAATAAAACTCAGAAAGAGTAAATAATCTGCCCAATTATTATTAATGAATAAGGACAGTATATATACTATGTACAGAAAGAGAAAGCTAACTAACTCAAAGTAACAGACTGAACCAAATTTGTTAACTAACTCTAATAAAGATAATAAGGCAAGCAAATCAGATGAATATAACAAAGAAAGCATTGAACTACCCAATTTCAACCGATAAGAGGGATAACAGCGAACGGATTTATATTCAAGTATCTGAAATCAAGGATATATCTTCAAAATGTTCTAATATTTTAAAGTTTGAGGTTAATATGCTTTCATTAGTTGTATCAATACTTTATTCGCTCAAGCCTTCAAGATTCTAAATAAGCCATTTAAGAATTTTGTTTTGATCGCGAGGCATAGTGGAATTGGTACATGATGACGTTGACCGAAATTTATATCTGCCATTTCAAAGAAAATTGTATAACATGACCAGTAGAGCATTCATATGCATGATAGTTTTTATAGCGTAAATGTTTAAGTTGTGAGGAAAACAAACATATTGACACACTACTTGTGAGTCTAACGTGTAAAAATGAATATTGCAAGAAATTTGGATTGAACACCACATCTGGCTAGATAGTAGTGAACTTACTTAAGTAGAGGGTGTGGTCGAGAAACAGATGATGCCAAGCACAGTAATTGTTCTGAAAATTTAAAACGTAAGAATAAAATAAGATGCCAGTAGCATTAACACGAGAAGACATTAGTCAATTTAGTAGTTTTTATTTGACAGAAATCTGTATCAATTAAAGAGACATTGCTGAATCACTTGGCTAATTCATCGAGGATCCTAGTTACAACAGACGAGCAAGTCACCTAAATAGATTGGAAACCGGTTTTGCTTTAGTTTCTTGTGAGGGCCCTCTCATCCCCTGCCCTAGGTGATTTTATTTTTATTTTTTTGCTTTATACATAATTAATTGTTAAAAAAAATATTTCAATAACTTCTGAACTTCTAACCATCGTAGGAGGGCCTAGTGGTCAATAAGGACCAATGTAAATAGCAGGTGTCAAAGTGAACAAGTTCAAATCATGGTGGTCACCTACCTAGCATAATGAGTTTCTTAGTCAGCCAAATGTAGTAGGATTAGACGGTTGGCCTATGATTAGTGGAGGTGCACGCAAGCTATCCGAACACACGGATGTCGAAAAAAGAAAAGAGAACTTCTAGATTTCTACACTAAACTAAGAATTGCGTCGACAAGAAAATGTTAACATTTTTACAAGGAGATAATCCAGTTTAGCCCATACGAACCTGGGACACATGTACCAAAAAGAAAGACTACAGAAATTTCATCAATATATGTAGTGTAATTACTTCCGGAAACAAACACTTCTAAGTTATTAGGACCATAGAATTCTATCAGTTGACTTTTATAAGAACCGCGAGTTCTGATCGGTGAAGCAGCTAGGAAACGAGAAAAAAAACCATCATTTGTCATCTAGAGCATGTTCTTATTTTGTGATGTTGCAGTTATAATCATGTTGTACTCAAACTAAGTTAATAGACTCACCATCAAGTCACTTGATAGTGAGGTTAGGTGGACGGGATCCCGAAACGGCTGCGAAGAGCATCCATTGATCTCTCAAAGGATTGCGAAAGTTCAGTCACGGATGTTTTACAAGCTGCCAATGTGAAAGTGAAAAGACAAAGTTACAACCAAAGTTTCATATTTCAAATAACAGTTTCAAAAGTGAAAAATGAAAATACTAATTACAGAAACTTCATGTTGCATCATGATGTCTTAAAGCATTCCAATAATAAACTGGTCAGACTCAGCGCTAATAAGAATTTTAGAAAAAGGAATTCAGTACCTTGTTATTATCCGACTAACTTTATGTAAGGATTTGAAATTTGTTTATTAAGAAATTGAATACTCACTCGTATTCTAACTTCTAAGTAGTACTTCACAAGTGCTTTAACTTTTTAAGTATAAAAAGATATATATCGTTCCATTTAAATATTCTACTATAGACTCTGAAATTGTACTAATGAAAGGATTTCTGGGGGAGAGTGCAACGCAGCATCACGCTAATCATGATAAACCACCCAGAAAGTATATACTGATTGACATTGTTCTGGAGCAATCAGAAGTTAATAAGCGTCATTGCAAGATTTGACATACCGCGAGATGCACTCTCCTGTTCATGTGCCAAAAACTCTTCGTATGAAGCCTAAAAAGTAGACAATGAAGCAGAGTGAAATTTTTGGGACAGAAAATAATTATAATGAAAACGTTAGTGCAGGTTGGATTTTGAGGCACCTTCATTGCTTCCTGACTTTCACAAATTCTTCGGGACATCTTCTTATACTCCTTCTCTGCTTCATCCATCATTTGCTGGCATGTTTGACTTTGAATCTGTTAAGTTAATCAACATGACAACCCAAAATCATTGTCCTATTCATCCTTTCAGCTACATAAGCAGATCCATAGAGAAATTAATGAAATGATTCTACCTAAGATAAACTTTTCAATATTAGTGAAAAGTATTTAAGGATTGTCGGTACGTAGCCAATCAGTACATACAGAAACCTACTATATGTTTATTAAAGATTAATTGAACTATCCATGTCAAGCTACTTTATCTCGAGAAATTAAGCCTCCCAGATATATATGCTTTGGAATTATCAGTTTATTGATCTTCGAATCCGAAATTCACTAATGAGACGAATTCAGTTATTTGAGTTCCACTCAACTCCGACTGAAGTCGTGTAAATATAGCTTACAAGTCTGGCTATAAAGGTAAGGTACCAAAGTCATTGTAGTTTAAACGGCTGTAGCATTACGCATTTAAGCAAGACAGGGAAACAGAAGGATATAGTGCTCCATCCTGCCAAAATTTTTCACAACTGGCCGATGAAATCTTCGCTATCAGAACGACGAAAGCAGAATCACAATGATTAAACTAATTTAAAAAATATCGAACTAAAAGAACCTCCTCTGACCTAACTCGTATTCTCTGAACACATCGAAAGCTCGAGTTAAGGATTCTATCCGGCGGAAATTGCAGAGAAATATAAACAATAGCAAAACATAGCTGCTGCAGCTTTTAGTCATCTTCTAAATCATAAATCGGAGAGATAGATACCTTAAATCGCTTTTGGAGGCGTGAGTTCGAGGAGTCGAGATCTTTGACAATCTGTGAGTGAGAGTGATCAATGTGGCGCTTGAGATCGACGAGAAGCGAAGACGCAAAGTCCTTGAGATCAGATATAGTGCTCAAAGTATTTCGAGCAGGCGACTTGAAGAGACCGGCAGTGGAAGAACCTAGACCAGCAGCGACTCTGTTCTTCGCAACGTTGGTGTTCTCCGGTGAAGATAACTTCCTTTCATTGCTGTTTTTTGTGTTGAAGATCGTTGACTTTGGAGTGTCGGCGGACGGAGGAGGCGTTAAAGGCGGCGTTTCCAGAAGCTCCGCGGCTGAGGACCGGCGAGTTCGACCCCTCTTCTTCACCATCTTCGCTTTCGCTCAATCTCGCTCGCTCGGCGTGCGCTTGAAAATTGTAATAGCGATGGAATCGGGAGTGTCTTGTTAGCTAATTTGGCGGGACCAAGTCGTTGCATTATTCTTCCGTCGCTTTTAAACATATCTAATATATTTCATTTCTTAGAATTAATATTTCTCCAAAAACAAATATATATGGGTTAAATTACAATTTTTCTCTTCTAATTTCAATTTTTTTCATTTTACTTAAATCAAGATGATTTTAGTATAAACGTTTTTTCTATTTCAGTATTATTTTTCATCTCTTCGTTTTTTTTAGTTTTTCTCATTTCTTTAGATTACAATTTCAATGTTACACTATGTTCAGTATATTTTGTAGCCATAATTTTATATTAAATGCTTTCAATATGTAAAGAATTTGAGTTAAACTTTTATTGATATAGACACAAATAAATTTTGTTTTTTAAATATATGGATAAAAATAAACGTTTTGAAAGTATATTGAATAGAATGAACCAAAAATTGACATTTTAAAATAATGGAGACCACAATAATTTAAAGTCGAACGTACATTGACTATATTAAATTTTTTTAGTATTACTAAAATAGTATTTTAACCGTATATATGTGTGTGTATATATTGCATTTTAATTTTTTTTAGTATTACTAAAATAGTATTTTAACCATGTATATATGTGTGTATATATTGGATATACTTCTATTTGATTGAGTAAAAATCAATTTGAGAATATTAATTGTAACTACATAAATTATAGACTTGGATAAGTGATCAAATTGATACATTCGATCATTGAGTTTTTACTCTATAATTTTCATGGTCATGTACAAATTTCGAACAAATATAGATAAAAAACCAATTTTGTGCAAGTGAAAATGAAATATGAGTAAAATTAAGATAGGAAAATGTATCACTAGCACGAGCCCAACTCAATTAGTTAATTCAAGTATATGTCGTCAACTAAAAGGTTGTGTATTTGAATCCCATTTTCATATGTTGTTGCAAAAAAAAAATATAATCGATTGAATATTTATTGACTCGTTTATATCTAAAAGTGGGATGACGATTCGAACCTTTATTATCGAAATTTTTAATATTAATAAGTTTGATTTATGTCGAGGTTTGTAGTTTATTTATAAATGATACATTCTTAATTTTATTCTATGTTGTGTGATATATATTTTGAAACAAATATATAAATTATAAAGACTAAATTAAAGATTTTAAAACTACACTGACTAAATTGAATCCAATCAAACTATAAAACTATATTTAATTTATTTTAAGACTATAGAGACTAAATTCCTAATATAATTTTTTCCCAAATAAATTAATATAAATTTTTATCATATGTTGACACGTTGTCATGTTAGAATATCTCAGTCACTTCACTTTTAGTTCTGTGACTAAATTGAAGATTTTAAAGGAAAATTAACTATAAATATATTTGTAAAAAAATTGTAAAACCAAAATAGATATTTATTGAAATTTCATATGCAGAAGATTCTCAAAGCCAAGGATACAAACTCCCTTTTAAAAGAAAGAAATTAATATACCTACTACTACGCTTAGATTTATTAAATTTGTTGCTAAACTAAAATTTTAGAGGAGTTAAGATAGTTATTCATCATAAATTAAAAAAAAAAGTTCGACCTGAATACTCATGTATTAAAAAAAAACCTCGAACTTTATAAAGGTATTTTATAACCAAATTTACACGTTTTTTGTTTGAAGTAAAAAAAACATGATTTATTATGAACATTATCCAAATTAGATACCCAATTTTAGGTGTTAAAATACGAAAATTTGAGTGGATTTTGGTGAGAATTTATGTTAAACTTTAAAATTGTGTTATTCAAAATTTCAAATTTCAAATTTACATTTTGTTCAAATATCGTATTTTCTCATTGTTTGTGAGTCGTGGGGCATGAAGATTGATTATCTTTGTTACTTTTTATTTTTTCTTCTTTTTCGATTACACTGTTATTTTTCTGGTTTGATTTTTATTATTATTATTTTTTATAAGATGTTTGTTTGTTATTTAATATTTATGTTATTTATTATATGAATTACTAAAATTTATGGGGGAAAAAAGGAAACCAGAAAACAGAATTTAACGCCTCAAACAAGTAAAAAGATAATCCTATTTAGTTAGAACAGAAGAAGAATAGCCGCGAGCTGGTCGCTTTCAGACGCTCGTTTTATCTATTCCCGAATAACCAGCTCCCGCCATTCATGAGGCGAATTTTGCAGCGGTAAAGAAACACTGCAATTGAGTGAAGAACGATTGCACTACTTGAAGCAGATTTTTATGGTGTGCGAATACTTAATCTCATGCCTTCGCTTGTTTTTGGTATAATCTGCTGGAATTTTGTTTGTAGGTTTCAGTTGTTAGTTAGAGAAGCTTTTATTGCTCGAATTTTCTGTCTCGTATATTGCTTATTTTTTGTTTTTACATGCTTGATTGAAGATTTGGTGCTTGTTTGATTAGAAATGGAGGAAGGGAGCGAGAAATAGAGTTTTAGAAGGAGTTGGAAAGTTTTATTTCAGGAGGATAGATACCTTATACTTGTATCTAGTTTTACAAGGTAATCTGATCGGTTCGAACATTTTGCTGTCGCCGAAGTTTTAATGTTTGAACGAGATGCACGGCTGTTTACCTGTTATTGAAAATTTCAACTCGGAGCTAATTGTTTACTGTGAACACCGAACTGAAATCATAATATTGAGAGGGTGTGTAACAATCTTCTGGTGTTCTTTGAATTCCTGATAGCAAACCTCATAGGCATGGTCTATAAAGTAACCAGGAAGCATTACAGACATTAGTGCATTCTAGTTCAGAAACGAGATATGCATCGTCTTTCACCCCAATGTTGGTGGATTTATCCCTTTTGGCGTCATTGAGTTGAGCCTAGATTGTGCAAAAGCTTATTGGAAGTTTAATCAGGCTGAATAGATTGCTCCAGCCAGCTCCAATTATGGGCTGTTGCAACTTTTGTGTTTGGAGCAATCATCCGTTAATTTACACATGCATCTTCGTAGTTCTTCACAGTTGGGAACCATACTATTTTATCCAAGCTCGAGCTTTATCCATTCACAAATTGCATTTTCCCTTTTGGCTCTCCTATTCAACACATAGTCTCTTGAACGCAATGCATAGTAGTAAATTTAGGCTATTCAGCAAAGAAGCTGTAAGGTAAAAAGGGCGTAAGCATACAAAAGCTGCCCAACCTTTTTGAGTGGGTTGGCGTCTCTCCCCTAGTTCAAATTCCTGACACAGAAACAGACATATCCCCAGCCATACGCTTCCACACCTTACGCATATATACACCCCCGAACCCTCTAGCCAGCTGCTGGGGTGAATTCCCCTCTTTACCCTTCCTAGTGTAAGTATTTATTTACTATATAGGTTCTCACTGAAGCAAGTCTAGACTCCTACGTTCTTCATGTGAATATGTTGAATACCAGTGATATTTTGTCAAAATGTCAAAGTTGAAGCTGATTTTGATCGTATAACGGTTTGGTCGTGTTTGGTAATTTTAGTTTTTGATAGTTTATATTGCAGTCAGAGTTCTTTTTACGAGCGTGTGTGTATCCCTTTCCTAATCTAGTTTTGTTTAAAAAAAACTTTTGAAATCTATAATAAATTTACTGGTTAAGTGGTATATCTTATGTAGTTATATTAGACATCTTTGTAGGGATATTCAGGCACTGATCTCTTAAAAGGTAGCTGATATGACATGAAAGCATGAACAACCTCCTTTTTTCTTTCTGCTCCTACCATTTAAATCCAGCATGCTTGGAAGTATAGTAAATCAACTAATATTAAACTATTGCTTCTAAGATAGTCTTCCGTTCTTGTACTAATTTTAGGGGTTCAAATTGTAGGTATCTTTTGTCTAAAGGTTTTCCATATTTTCATCTTTACGTTAGGTAGTGTTGAATATGGTATGGGTGAAGTTTGCGAAACCTGTAGATGAATTCTCTTTATTTTCTGTAGTCTATACTTTCGAGGAAGCATAGAGGTTTCGATTAGAACTATTTATGTTTAATTGATGCCATATCAAATATTCTGATTGGAGCTTTTGAAAAACATTTGATGAGACCATGATTTCTTTAATATCTTCAACTAGGTTGTCATGATTATAAAAGGCTTATTCAGGAGGTATGAAAGATGGAATCCTGTACATCCGACTCTTGGGGCCTTTTGGGGGATGGGAATAGGCATTGGTTGTGGTGTTGGATGGGGTCCTGGTTTTGGTCCTGAAGTAGTTGGTTATGTTGGTGCTGGCTGTGGCATTGGATTTTGTGTGGGAGTAACAGTTGCTGGTCTTGGCATTGGTCTTCCAGCAAATGCGCTCTATCATGTTCCTTACAGTGGTACACCATCCTTGGCATCTTTGTTCTCATGCCCCATTATTCTCTAAACATCACCAATACTAAAAAGCGTATTTTACAAAATACTCATGTTGGTACTGCTTAAGAGAATGTTTTGACTATTTAGGTAATCTTTCGATTGTAGTCTCTAATTAAACAATTGATGGGCATACTAATTTCCAGCAATCCTGGCCACAAGAAGTGGAGCAGTGGAATTAATCCAATCTAGCAGTCTTCGATCTGCAAAATTTTCTGTTAGATATGGATGGAGCGACATTACACAGCATATACTTGGGCTACAAAGAGAAGCAAGTCGACGATTAACAAGCATCAAGCAGGAGTGCTTGGACAAAAAGATTAATTTACCTGATATGAAGAGCTTACCAGCCATACCAACTAGGTCTATTTGTGAAACTTTAGGATCATTAGGTAATCGCCTCTCTCACATTCACAAAGGTAATCTATTATATGCTCTTTTTGCATCTTCAACAAGTACCAGAAAATTACTAGCCTGTTAGGAATTTGAATTTCTTGTGATCAATTGGATTGGAATGATGTGTTTCCTGAATTCTTCATTGTTTTTCTTTTGTCTCGGTTATTTTTTCTCTCTTGCTGGGGGAAGGGTCTCATGGTGGAATTTGATATTTTAGTTCTCTTCATAATCCAAAAATTTTCATTTAAGACGTGATATGGTTTGGTCAAATGTCTCACCAAGCTTTATCAAGCTGAGCACCATGCATTATTCTAGCTATGGTTTCTCAATTGTGCTTGAAGCTTGAAGTCTCCAGTAGAACTGATTGCAACAGTTACCGTGATAGGACTTCAATAGGAAAGTTGCACTGAGCTGTAAGGTATTCACAGAAAAATATTAGGAATTTGGAAGATGCTCCCAACCCTACCTTGAGGCTCAGCTTTCCCTGCCCACTTCATGCTTCTCTCCGTATTTAATATCCCTTTACACATATCTCCAAATCTGCATATCTCCAAATCTGGTGAAGATAACTCACCTCATGATCGTTCAACCGAGATTGGTTACTGTCAGTAACGCATAGCGATTAGGGAGTCGCTTCAGCAACGGAGAAGTCTTTTAAGTGTTTTGCCTCTTATTTTGAAGTTATTCATTAAAAAAAACTCAACAAGTTACCAGCCTTAGACTTGAGTCTCGACCGACCTTCTCGGATAATTACTTTCATGGTTGTGTTGGTGCATTTGGCTTTGGCTTTCAATATTTCATGCCATATACTAAATGGACACCAAGTATTTTTCTGTCTTTATTCTTTGTATAATTGTGAAATATTAGATGATCACTTACCGTCAACAATATTTCTTTAGGATATATAAATTGCAGTTTCTTCATGTAATAAATAGTTGTAACTTGTGAAAGCTGTCTCTCTTGCAGGTTCAAAAGATTAAAATATTGAATGCTGAGCTATACTGATTAGTTGTTCATATCTCCAGCTACAGTAGAGTGAGTAAAAACCCAGTTGTTCCTCTTCCTTGGCTTTGGCTGCTACTCGCTTAGCAATATTTATTTGTAGAATATTCAATATTGTATGATCTGGTTTTGGTCACACTTTGGAGTGTAATCAGATCATTTCGAGTTATCATCTTTTCTTTTTGGAGCCGAAATTTATGTCGAATTACGTCTAGCAGTTTTGGAGTAGGGGAACCGATGTCGATTTACTCTGACCAAACTAACTTTCCAACTAAAACTAACCACCAAATTTATCATATTGAATCCATCTAAACTAACCAAATTTATCCAAATCGATTTGACCAACAAATTTTTCTTTATGAAATTGAATCGTGTTCAATTTCATAAACTAACTCAATTTGATCAGTTTTATGGTCTTTTTCTTCTCAGTTTCGGCTTGCAAAAAAATTTGGATTTACCTATATCATGGTCTAGGAAACTATGGTGTAATTTAAGAATTGTTTTGATTTGTTTTAGAATTTTTAGAAACTCTTATTTCCATGAGCTCATTGTGCGAGTCACTCTGTCAACCAGTTTATTCGAGAGATTCTCTAAAAAAAAAATAATAATAATAACAATAAAAATTTAAATTCAAATACTATTGGGGTCCTGTATGACTATTTTATTCTGTTCTCCTTTTAAAATATCTATTTGGTCTTTTTACTTTTAAAATAATCATTTTAACATCTGTATTTTTAACTTTTGTTAATTTTAATAACTATACTTTTAAAATGGGTTATTTTGGTCTTTATATTTTTTAAAAAATATCACTTTAACTCTTTCATTTTTATTTTTTATCTCATTATCATTTTAACGTGGCATTTTAATCATTAAATTTCTTGAAATTTAGTCATAAATTTATATTAAATAATTTGTATTAAAATTTTGTAAAGAATGATAAATTATTCCCTATTTAAAAGGATGAGGAATAAAATATAAAATTTGAACCTACATGATCAAACTGAACAAAAATTAGCACTAATCAATTTGAATATTTTGAGAGTAAATAGTATAAAATAAACTATATATATATATATATATATATATATATCTTGAGACAAAATTAGTATTTTACCCAAAATTTAAAATAAACGTAATCTTGATGTTCTTGAATTTCGTCATTTTATTCTGCTTCAAACGAACGCTGCCTAAGAATAAAACTGACCTTCGGAATTAGCTCAGGGCCATTATAATAATTAAACAAACCTTTTGACCTGTCCGTTATATATACCTAAAATGTGGGGCCTTTCGTAAATTGAGCAATTACATGTCTGTTTAACTTTCATATAAGTTTGATTAATTTTTTATAGACCATTATAAAAATTAAAATTAAAAAATATCAAAAAATAAAAACCGAAAAAAATCATGTAAATAAGGCTGAGGGTATATATTTTTCCCTTAATTTAAGAGTTTTTTTTCCATGTCCCCTCATTTATTAAAACTCTAGGTTTCTTCAGTCATCTCGCTCTTCGAGATCTTTCATTCCAAGTCTTACAGTACATTCATGTAGCAAGATTCATATCGGCTCCAATGAAAAGGAAAAAAAGGCGTTAAGAAACCCTCATGGCCCACCCTACTTGTAAGTTTGGATAGAAAAGGTGGGAGATCCCTATTAGATTTGACTAATATCCCATCCTACCAGTTTGATGAGCCTGCATAGTGTTAGGTAGTTGGTCAGGTAAAAGTTGACCTAATAGAAGTCAAGTCCTTTGTCTAAAAAAAAGGTGTGGAACCTCATCGACTTTGCAAGTAGACGAGAACGGCGCCAGGCGAGGGCGTCGCTATGCCCCACAATGTTCAACCATAATCCTCGCAACGCCTACGCCACTACATGTTGAACTCAAATCATTTCGCAATGCTTGTATTCATACCATCATTCGTGCATCACAAAAAGTTAAACTTAAAGAGTAAATGATGATTTAATGCAAGAATAATTAAGTTTGAAGTATTAGATGTGATAAATTAACATACCACTTATCGACAAAATACAAATTTTATTCACTTCACATCACCAAACCAGTAATAACTTACTTAACGAAAAATGATTAGTTATAGTAGGAAAAACATTGGTATACTAATATTGAAAACATTGTAAAGATTATCATTTATAAATTCATATTATCATTTTTTTTGACGTTTAGATAATTGGAAAGACTTAACAAAAAAAAAAAAGACCATGAGAGAAAATAAAAACTTCAAAAATATTATGCATGAAATTGGATAAAGAAATGGAAATAAATATATATTTAGCCCGCAATTTAATATTTTTTCTTTTTTGTTTTTTTGCAAATATCTAAAATTTGGACCATTTCTCGTATAATTCTTGTGAGGGACCAGGCTAATCTCCTCGTTATCGTCCCAATTTTATCAATCATTCAAAGAGTAGTAAAATAAAACACAAAAAAAAGAAAAGAAAGGGAAAAAAAAAACTCTACAATAGCTGGAAACAATTACAGGGGCATGTTTTAGATTCTCCGAAATTAGAGGGGAAATCATGCAAAAAGATAGAAGTTAGCGCCTTTTTTTTTTCCTTCTCCAACCCAACGAAACGAAACAACGCGAAGACCAAAAACAAATCCAGCTTTCGCTTGCTCGCGCGCTCCCCGTTCCCTGAAGCGATGAGTCTCTTCGGTCTAGGCAGGTAAAGTAGAACATTAAGGATCTTTTTTATGGAAATTCCCTCGTGGAAGCAATCAATTTCTTTATCGTTTTCTTGTTCCTCTTTCTGGTGATTCCGAATTTAGCTGCTTCCTTGATTTTGATGGTTTGACTGGAATCGTGGATTTGCTCTGTCCAGCTTCATCAGATCTGCTGCCTTGTTTGCCCCATTTTGAGTGTGAAATTGATTCTTCTGATGTGATTTGGGCATCTTGATTTCTAGTTAACGTATTGATTTCCCATGCATGCGCAGATGCGTTATGCGTGTGGGTTGATTTCAATTTTAATATGTTTGAATTGTATCAAATTGCCGTATCGTACATGCTTGTCTTTCTCCTGTGAAATTAGATTCTCGTATCTTTCTGCGAGAAGCAACTTTTTGCATTTCTTTTTCTTTCGATGGATTCTTCTATCAATTCCGCGATGGGCGATTCAGTTGGTAATTTATTGTTTTTTCTTATGCAAATGAGTTATCGTGTGTTCATTTGTGAGTGTGTGGAAAGCAGGTAGTGATTGACAATTTGCCCTTGAATGTTGAGTTATCGTTGTTTGTTATTTTTCCCCGGGCCGACTGTGATTAAGCCAGACAAGTATAAATGCGGCAGGGACTTGAATTTCAGATATTATGTCAGACAAGTAAGATTATGATGGGTGGAGGACTTCCAATTTAGGAAGGTAATCTATGTGGGTCGGAAATTGGAATGAGTTGAATTTCTTTTACATAATTTATAGGCTTTAGATGTTTTAGATTACTTGTGGATAGATTTCGAGTACAAAGGCAGGGATCGGGAAGAAATTGAGACTGATTTCGGCCTTCCTTGGTACAATCTCTCTAATCTGTTTTGTAATTACAACTTTGTTTGGTTGGTGCGAATTGCAGTAGCTTTTCTTATAAAGAACTTTTCCGGCCTTGGGTGAGTTGATTTCTTATCTGCACCTGTTTCCTTATCTAAAAAAAAAGATATCTTATCTGCACATCCCAAATTTAGTTTTTTTCATCGTTAATTATAAGTTTCTTTCTTGGGTTATAAAATAACTTATATATAAAAGTATTTATCTGAAGGTTAGAAGGTTAGAAAAAACCTGGTCAGGACTATTTTGATTGATTTGATTTCTTAAGGAGGATCCCAGATAACAAGAATAGTATGGAGTATAATGCTGGCCGAGCATTACTTGCAACGTAGAAAGTACCTGGATGGCAACGTGGCACCATCAAACTTATGCTATAATTGTCTCTTATCTCTTATCTTGCTCTCATCATTCTACTGATGTCATCGCACCCTTATTACTCTGACCCGGCGAAATGTTCTTGTTGATATTGGTGTTTGATTGTGTTATTTATGCCTTACTCATATATTCTGTCTGTAATACATCCTACAAAATCGTTTTGCAGCAGAAATCAAAGGACTTTCCGCCCAAAGAAGACTGGACCGACAGGGAGTAAGGTTTGCCCTCCCCATTACTTCTAAAAACATTGAGTTTATTGTACTCCATCGTTGGTTGTTCGAATGTAAGTCATCTTAAAGTTACACTCTTTATCTGTTAACTACTTCTTCTATGTTGAGTTGAGGCTTATTAAATGTGGCACATGCCGAGTTTTCTTAACTTTTGGGCGCTTCTTGTAATAAGTGCATCTGCTTTGTTTCAAACAGCCTTCCAACTATATGACATGTTTTTCACGGACCTATTTGCTTTGATTATATTCCTTGAGCAAAACCACCTATGGGGTTTTTCTCATTAGAAATTATATGTCAATAGTAGACAAAATAGAGCAACAGAGTTGGAGAGAATGTCCTAGATATAATAGCCAATTGTAAGATGGATGATCCCGACCTTTTCAATACTTTTTGGCATCAGGGACATTGCCTGAGCCTTTTCTTTCAGTGAGGATAATCGATATTTATCTTTTCTTTGAGCTACTGATGGAAGTTGACGATTTAGTAAACTTTTACTTCAGACGTTGCATTGATGGGGGTAAGAGAATCGGGGCATAGAAACAAACTTTATGCTGAAACAATTGGAAATTAATGGTCTCCCCAAATCACCTGCTGATTCTTTCAATTATTTGGGGATTTGTCAATGTTCCTTTAGCCTTGCTGGAAGGATCTTATCTTAAGTCAAGATATTGGTTCTCAGGAAGAATAAAGGAAGAAAGTTAAGAAAAGAAAAGGAATGATGTTCCCCACGATATTTTCTTCTGGACTTCTATAGAGCCGTCTGAAAATTATGGACTAGGACTCAGTTTTTATGTCTCTATGGGTTTTCATAACTTTTGAAATATGGTTTTTTATCTGCGAACTTGGAAGGCCTTTTTGCACTCGATTTGTTCTTTTGTTTAGGATTTTTTTTTTATCAAGGTTTGGAGTTTGGAGTTTGGGCTCACGTCCAACTAAACTACCTTACTCATTCTTTGGAAACTAAACTGAGTTAGAAAATCCATGATTACCATGGTCATTTGCTTTCTAGTTGTCCAGTTTAAAGACCATACCATTTATCTCATTGTTCAAATCCGTTCTTAAGACTTCCTTGGTGGAAAAAAATCAACCATAGATTGCATTTCTTTATGATATAGATTTAGTTTCACCTAATTTTATTTATGTGGCCATCTGTTAAAGTTCTAAGTCGAGCTGTGATATATCTTCTTGTTCTAAGTGATGCAAATCTTCAAATGTGAGTCACTGGAAATTTGTTTTTCTCTCTGTGAAAGTCATATCTTACCATCGCTTCTCTTGATGAGTTGTCTCTTAAAAATTTTATCTTATTGCAGGGGGCTCAACTCAGAAAGCATATTGATGCCACACTTGGTAGTGGAAACTTGAGGGAAGCAGTTAGACTTCCAACTGGGGAGGATTTGAATGAATGGCTGGCTGTTAACAGTAAGCTGTAGATTCTGCCTTCTTTGCGCTCTCCTTCCTTCTGCCATCTTTTCCGTTTTGTGATAAATTATTTTCTATGGATTGTTTAATGGTTTCATTTCTGTAATGTTTTCTACAGTCCTCATGTAGTATCATAGCTTCTGGTTTCTATATCACTCCTAAACGCTTTCAGCATTTTTCTACGTGCTTAATGAATACACATTCTTTCTCAAGTTGTCACATTATCTGTGAAAAGTTTTATTCACAATTTCTATTTAGTGAGGATTTCTTATGTAAAATAAATATCTGAAATGTGGTTGAATTTTTATTTCAGCTGTGGATTTCTTCAACCAGGTGAATTTGCTATATGGTACCCTCACAGAGTTCTGTACTCCTGAGAATTGTCCTACAATGACTGCAGGACCCAAGTACGGGATATTGGATAAATTGGCAACCTTTTTTTTTTGCTGATGTTTTAGACAAATTAGTTTGCAGGATGTTTATTTGAATTTCAAATTATTCGAGCTTCTAATTTCGAATTTCCCCCGTGCATGATTACATTTGTTATGTTTTCTAATTATAGGAATTTCTCAATTTGGTAGTGTATCCTTTGCTGTATTATATGAATCATACAGAAAAAAATTAATATTTTAGTTGATTTATTTCATCGCGTTCTGATTCTATTGCTATTATAGATATTTGCAACAAGTGTTGACGTAAAACTTTTGATACATCTCTCTTTGTTTTGAAATGTTTCTTTTAAATTCTAAATACGGCTTCACTTTTTAACCCATATCATTTAAAACCTTGTCCGTATCAAGAAAGTCTGCCTATCTCGATGTGCAAAAACGGGACTTACTTATCTAATATCCTTATAATCATTTATTTTTTTATGTTTATCTGTAGTTTGTATGCGAAGTTTTTCTTAACTCTTCATCCTATTCTATTTCTGAGAAGATTTAAATTAGAGCTGTCTAGGTAACGCATATAAATTTTTACAGGTACGAGTACAGGTGGGCTGATGGTGTACAAATCAAAAAGCCTATTGAAGTGTCTGCTCCAAGATATGTTGAATATTTAATGGATTGGATTGAATCTCAGCTTGACGACGAATCAATATTTCCTCAAAAGCTTGGTAATCATTCATATTTGCTAAAAATTTCCCAGTTCCCAGTCTCGTTATTATTCATTGTTCAATGTCCTTTGTTAGGTACACCATTTCCTCCCAACTTTAAGGAGGTCGTAAAAACGATATTCAAAAGGTTGTTCCGTGTATATGCCCACATTTATCACTCTCACTTCCAGAAAATTGTGAGCCTTAAGGAGGAAGCACATTTAAATACATGCTTCAAGCATTTCATACTCTTTACCTGCGTAAGTCACTTATTCAAATTAACTTATTTTTATATTTATTGTCACTGCTATTAGTATCTTTTTTTTCAAAAAATAAAATATTCTCTTAACCTATTCAACATTACATATCAATTTAAAATTAAGAAAAATAATGTATTGGCTCTCTGCCTTACATTCTATGTTCGGTCCTGGCAACTAGTTTGCTTGATGTTTACAAGGTTTCTGTTTTATATGTTGGTTGCTTTGGTCCAGACTCCATATAGCTTATGGAATTCTTCATACATAATCATTTCGTTTTTAGTTTTCTACTTTTTTTTTTTTAATATGCTTGTTTTTATACAATTTCATTAGTTATTCACTTCTCTAAATGACATTTGAATTTTTAACCAAATTAAAAAGAAACAACAAAATTTTTTTAAAAATTATTATTAATTTTTTTGTTTTCAAAATTTAGCCTAGATTTTTGAAAATATTTATAAAAGCGAATAACAAAACATAGGACCACATCTATGTTTGTAAGCTTAATTTTTAAAAACTGAAAATAAAAAACAAAATGGTTGAAAATAAAAAAAACAAAATGGTTATCAAATGGAGCCTATAATATCTGTTTTTTTTAATACTAACATGTGGGAGTGGGGATGTCAATTCACGATCTTTTGGTCGGAGATAGGTGATTTGAATTCATAAACTTTTGGTCGGAGATAGATGTCTTAACTCTATGTTCACAAATAAACCCTATAATTTGTTGTGGTTGGTTTTCTAATGTACTGAATGAATTTGTAACTTGTTGGTAGAATTCATATAGAAATTAATGTTGGGAAGAAATGATTTATTGTTCACTCTTGATGGTGTTTCCAAATTGTCAATACTGCAATTATGATTTTTGGTTAGAACACCTGTATCTAGTATGAACATTACTTATTCATCATAAACTTTGCGACGAAAAAGAATCTAATTTGATCCGGTTTCACGTGCGATTTCTCCAGGAATTTGGTTTAATTGACAAAAAGGAGCTGGCTCCACTTCAGGAGCTGATTGAATCGATTATTGTTCCTTACTGAACAGGGTTTGCTTTGCATAACTGGGGGAAGATCCTATTCTAGGGACAGCTAATTAATAAAATAATCAATTGCTTTCTGCATTTTACTGTAATGTCTGTGTATGTGGCGTTGTTGTTGTGTGTAAATGTTTCTGTATTTGGATATTTTAAGGTTGTGGATGCTTTGATGCTTCTGCTGTTCCCATGGGCCAAGCTGATTAAAGAAAACCAGCTTCTTGATTCAAAGGGAAATGAAGTTGAAGGCTTGCTAGTTTAATGTCTCACATGAGATTGCTTTTCAGTAGAGGTAAACTGTTTGGGGTGGTAAAAATGTTGCCTTTCCATCTTTGAACTACATTTTAAAATTTTTACTATATGTATTTATATGTTCAGAGCATGGAGTAAAATTTCTCTCATGTTAGCATATTCCCATCTAACGTCTTCATACATTGATATGATGCCGTGGAAATGTCGAAAATGTCAAAAACTGCAAAAGGATGTCGTTGAGATATCGATTGCCGATTGGAGGCTTACTTTTAGTTGATTTGTATGACTCTTGTGATTTTAGAGGTCTGTTTGGTGACATTCTTACTTTTTGCTTCTCGTTTCCTCTTTTTGAATCTAATGGAATTGTATTTGGTAATGGAATTTGTCTCTAGTTCTTTTTTATCCTTATTGGAAAAAGGAACAGATGGTGATATTTCTTGAATCTTGTTTTCTAAAATTCTAAATTTAAAAAGTAAAGATTTTATTTCAAAATTAAAATTTCAAATTAAAGATTTATAAGTAAAAAATGATAAAATAATGTTTTTATCCGTGTTTTGAAAAAAAAAAATAAAAATGGGGAACAAGAGTTTAAAATTTGTACATATAAATGTTTCTAAAAAATAAGAAACAAGAATAGTTTTGAATGCTCGTGAAATACAATTTAGAAACGTTTCTTAAAAATGAGAAACAGGAAACAAAAATAGTTACTAAATACTTTGAAAACACAATTTTAGAAACGTTTCTTTAAGACGAGAAATGAGAAACAAAAATAGTTATTAAACATTTCTTTTAGACGAGAAACAAGAAACAAGAATGGTTATAAAACGCTCATGAAACACAATCTTACATCTTTATTCAAATCCGACATTGGATAGGTACATCGATATCATAATTGGGTAGGGCAGTCGGGGAAGGAAACATAACTGAAATAAAATGAATGTGGTTTTATTTTGAGGGTTTATAATTTGGCAGGTGTTAAAAGCCTAAAGGTAGCGTTTCATGTAATCCTCAGCAGTTGTGTAGTTGATTTCTGGATACAGATTGCAGGCTTCTTCACCATCCTTCCCTATTTCAAAGTTTGCCAGACAACCCTCATAGCATACATCATAATAGTGACTTAGCCCAACTTGCTCTGCGTAGCTAATTTCACCTATTTTTTATTTCCCAAAAAAATAAAAGAAAAAAGAAAATTTTCACTTTACGGTGGTGTTGATTTAATTCTTACCACTTTAATTTATCAATCTTTATCATTAATGAGTGATGCTAAATAATAACAGAAAACTAATTGATATGATAGAAAGAGAGGGAAAATGAATGATGATAGAGCTGACCTTTGATTTTTGCAAGAAATTGGTGAGCAGAAATGGAGGTCTTTGTGAGCTGCTTCCCAATTAATTTCTCCCAAATCTCAACAACTTCTCTTTGTGATAATATGTTCTTTGGTGGCCTAATGTACACTGTTTTGTTCAGAGTTCGAGGGTCATCAATGGTTTTCATGGTATACATTGCAATGTCATCTTCATCCACATAAATTGCTGTCACAATTTATCACAATTATATTAGTACAATGTGTTTACCCAACGACTTAAAAAAAGTGCTTTTTAAATAAATATATATTTTCTCTACCACAACAAAACATTCGATAATAAATAAATAAAAATTAAATTAATTTAAGATCTATTTTTTAAGAGACAGTTGGGATGACTATCTAAAAAGTTATTTCAAGTGATTGATATTCTAATGTTTAAATTAAAGATATACCAAACTCATCCTAAGTGTGAAATGACAGTTTCTATGAAGAGAGACTTTCACAGTGAAAGTCAGATAAATATGATATGCAAAACCAACCTAAGCATAATTAAATTGAATAAAGCTTTAATAATCTCTCTAAAAGTCTGTCTCAAATTAAAAAGAAATTAAGATTTTAAAGTTGCTCTCTTTAATTTGACCTCTCTAAATTACTTTCGAAATTGAAAATTTATATATATGAAAAGTTAGAAGGTACAAAAAATTTCTAGCTCCGCCCTAGATTTGTTCTTAGGCTGGATTTGAATCCTCACTCCACACATTTAGTAGCTAGTAAAAGAAACATATGATGTGTACATGTGTATATATGTATGTATTTGTGTATATGTATAGGTTTAGTTACCTTTTTGGTTGGCATCTCCAAGGAGGAGAACATGATCTTTGGAGGGAAGGATGGAACCAGGCTGACACAAACCACCAAGAAAGTAACCAGCAAAGCAATTTGCAGAGATGTAAGTGAAGGGAATTTTAGCCTCTTCTATGGCTTTCCTCACCACCATTTTATCATCAAATGTTGCTCTTCCCGGCTCCGTTGCATTCTCCATTCTTGCTGGATCCGTCCCGAACTCGGATGGCAAAAATCTCTGTACAAAATACAACAATAACTACTTTATAATCGTATTAGGCATTATGATCTTGTGTTTCCTTTTGGTATTTTAATCCGAGTAGAAAATTTTTGAAAAAAATTCTAGTACGTACTATCGTGTATCTACCACTTCTACCTACAATTTGACGTATCTTTAAGTAATTTATTATTTTATTTCATGGATTCTATACATCATTCTTAAATGTTGTTGATGCGGCAAACAATACCGTCGGTGAAAATAAGTTTTCATACCACTAGCTAGCTAGAAAGTTTCCTAAATTTACTCATGAGAGTGTGGTTGTGCATTGAAAGGGGGAGAGATCTTACATGTGAGAGATGGTATTGTGTAATTTTGCATGTGAGAGAAGGAAAAAAAAATTAAATTAGAAATAGGGAAGGGGAGAGAGAAGATCAAGGGGAGTGATAATAGGGATTTGGAGAGACAATGAGAAAAATGGAAGAGAGTGGCACTCCTTTGTTTACACTATACCTTTTTCTCTATAAATAATTATTCCATGCGGATTTGAATTCAAGGTTATTTTTAAATGATGTTGATACGGTCAAGAGAACAATATCTATGGTTATCGTAATAGCCTATTTCAGAAAGCTGGGTGTACAATAATGCACACGAAGTTTTGGTAAGAATTTGGTTGGGGGACCTAGGTTATTAATATTCAAGAGTTTCATCTTAAAACTAATTGACAATAAGATGAGGTAGTAACTCATGTCTATTATAAACTTTTGTTAGGTCTATTTTCTTTGTTAAGAGTGAGCAAAAAGCTCTAAAAAACCTATCCGACCGATCAAAACTGACCGAATCAACGTCGATCGATCAATTTGATGAAAAATCTGGTAGGAATCGATTTCTTAATTATAAAACCTATCTATTAGTCGGTCAGAAAAATGATTTTCAACTGAACCGACCGACATGTGTTGATTTAAAAGAAAAACAGACTGCGTCATGCATGCTGCAGCGAAACTGCACTGCAGCAGCGCATTGAAAACCAACCACACGAATAGTTTTCAAGGTACGTTTTAGAAAAAAAAAATTTAATTTTTTAATTTTTTAACTTTATATAAATTTGTTTCCTTTCCCCTCTTTCTCCTCTTTCACTTTTGTCTTTTTTCCTTCTCCTTTCCTCCCTCGCCTCGCCACACTTCATCTTCCTCATTCTTCTTCTTCCCAGGCTCTCCATTTTTCTTCTTAATATTCTTCTTCATTTTTCCTTCATTTTTCCTCTTCCAGTATCTTGAATCGCACTGAAGCTCGCCTACCGTCTAGATCTTTCTCTACTTCTTTTTCTTTTTTGTTTTGGGCAGAAATCAGTCATGGCTCCAATATTGTCACCAACGGCGCCACGACAAAAAAAATGTTCACAGAAACCGAGGAAATCGATCGACCGAAACGACGGTCGGTCGGTGGAAGCCGTCGTAATAGAAAAGTAGCGTTGGGGTCAGCAAAAAACCGACTCCAACCGATCGATGCTCACCCCTACTCTTTGCCTGCTCTGATCATGATTCACTTGACTCATCGATATTGTTCAGATTCCATACTCGTTTGAACGTTTGCAGTTCTGACACCATATGAGTATTAATATATATATACATTACATACAGAAGGGGGAGAGAGAGAAGGAACCTTGATATTTCCAGCCTGTTTAATGGCATCAACAAGTTTGAGTTGAAGAAGGATTTGATGGGATCTGATATGAACACCAGAAATTGCAGAGATGACAACATCCACAAGCTTGACAGCCTCCACAAGGGTATTATGGTCATTAAAAGAAGCACAAACCAAATGGGCTCCTTGTTTCTTGAATGAAAGAAGAAGCTCCACTTTTTCAATCTCAACTCCCATTTCTGCCCTCTGTAAAACATATGTTTCATGCCCTAATCCCAAACTTGCCCTCACCAATCTCTTCCCCAAATACCCTGTTCCTCCCACTATTAAAACTTTGCTCTTCCCCATCTCTCTCTCCTCTCTCTCTCTCTCTCTCTCTCTCTCCCCTCTCTCTCTCCTCTCTCTCTCCTCTCTCTCTCTCTCTCTCTCTCTCTCTCCTCCTCTCTCTCTCTCTCTCTCTCTCTCTCTCTCTCTATCTCCTCTCTCTCTCTCTCTCTCTCTCTCTCTCTCTCTCTCTCTCTCTCTCTCTCTCTCTCTCTCTCTCTCTCTCTCTCTCTCTCTGGTATATGTGGTTATTTATTGAAGAATTGTCATGAATGTGTGTTTGGTGGAATTCCTAAATTCTCTCTATATATGGCATTTGAATGAAAAGAGTGCGGTAGCAGTATTCTCTCTATATGGTATTTTGTTGTTTTTCTCCCTACTAAACCTACTAAACCTAATTCAATTGGTTAAATTATCTATTTTCGATCAAAAGATTGTGTGTTCTAATTCTCAAGTAAGAGTTTCGTCCTGTCTTTTCTTTTTTACTTCGTTTGATATCTTTAGGGGTTGAGTATTAAATTTTTATAGATAAGACGAAAGTTTAGGACTTATTTGGTAACATTCTCGTTTATAAGCAAAAATATGTTTGATAACTGTTTTTTGTTTCTTCGTTTTTTAGTTTGTTTTAGTAGAACAGTTGGGGTTGGCTTATTTTTATTTTTCATTGAAATAATTAAAATTGAGTATATATATATATAATATAAAAAGATATAATATATGCTCAAAGAATATAATTCATTAAAGAAAAATACAATTTACCCTATAAAGTTATTTGATATAAAAGCATAAATTATTAACTTTAAACAAGGAATAAATTTTTAGAATCTTTTTAATTTTATGTTTAAGAAAATATAATAACTTAAATAAATAATAAATTTTCAAAATATGTTTATTTGATAAATAGAAAATATATATATATTTTTAAGAAAATATATTAAAAAAATTAGTGAATAAGCTATAAGCACTGAAGAGAGAAATAGAACAAGATCATCAACCGGTTGAATGTGCATTATAGTATAGAAAGCACAATAGATACTATTTATAGAAAGATGACTCTAAACACAAAAAAAAAAAATAGATAAATAAAACTGGAAATGGAAAATTCTCAAAATTTTAGAAAAAATGAGTTATCAAACAAGTCTGTTTCTCGAAAAAGAGAAATGAGAATACGAAACAGTAAATAAAAACATTACTAGACTGCCTTTATTTACAATAAAGGGTTAATGTACATAAATTTTCGATTTAAATTAATTAGGAGCAAACTAGAAAAGAAAATGTTAAAACCTTAATTTTTTTATATAATATATATTTTTTTAATGTTAAACAGCTATGTGAAAGGATATAAAGTTAAAGGGTTCACGTGTGTTATAATTTTTGTTTTGAATAGTTTCTTTGACGAATTAAATAAACCTTTTTTCCTACCAACACTTTGCTTTGTCTTCGAAGTGAAGACATTTATTTCAAATTTTTTAATCTTTGAATTATTATACTGTTTAATTAATTTTATTTTGGTACCTAAATTTTTTAGCATATTTTATTTTGGTATCCCTAATTTCAAATGTAATGTTAAGTCTTATACTAAAAAAATTTGTGTGTATTTTAAGTTACAGATATGTACCTAAACTATATATTTGTGTCCACTGAATCTAGATCTAAGATTTCATATGAATGTAATACAAAAATTTCACTTCAAGGATGAAAATAAGTATTTATGGTCAAAGTGAGCATAGCTCATAGGTGAAGCGTCTAGCTTAGGGGGGCGCGTCGAATCGCTGAAAAGCCTTAGTGATTCTCCAATTTGGTAATTTGAAGATAGAAAACCAAACGATAATTTGACATATATCTCAAATCAAGAGGTTGTGAGTTATTCGATCCCTCACCCCTACATGTTGTACTAAGTATTTATGAAAATTTAAACTTTTAAAAATACAAGAACAAAAATAAAATAAAAATCCAAAGTTTAGGGCTAAAATATAATTTAAATTTTGTATATGCAAAAATAAAAATACCAACATGTTTTCATTGAACTCGCTTATAAAAACATAGAAAGTTGTTTTTAAGTAGCTATGAGAAAACTCTTCCTCAACTATTTATACATAATAATTATTTTTTTGAAAAGAAGTACAAGGTTGATTGTATTTTTAAAGAAAAAATAAATAAAAGAAATAAAAGCCCTAGAAGCTTTTCAACACAACTTTTTTATAGTAAAACTCAACATGAAGTAACTTTAAAAACAACAGTTTAGCAAAAACAGACTTTCTAGAAAAAACATAATATATGCACAATCACTCATAAAAAACAATTTTAAGCTATCGCAATAATATTTATTCGATAAAACCAAATTTTATCAGCATAGATCACTTATATTGATGAAATATTTTTTCTGACCACCTTTTAAAATATAGTAACATATTGTTGTATTAGAAAAAATATAATTTTGGGTCGTGGTGATTAGATAAAAGAAAAATAGATTAAAAAGGGAGAACATAAGAATTTTTTTTTTTTTGAGACTTTTGTCCCTTATTAAATTTATTAATTTACAAACTATGTCATTAATACATTATTATAAATATTAAATTAATTATTAATTATTAATGCTAATAAATTTATAGAATCTAAAAGTTGGAATGCAAGAAATTTTCTTGCCATATAAAATTAGGAAATAATTTTCCTTTAATTATCAATACTAATAAGTGTATAGGATTTAAAAGGTTAGAATGTAAAAAGTTTTCCTACGACATAAAATTAATTTTTCCTTTAATTGTAATTCATATTAGAATTTGAAGAGTTTAAAAATTTCATAAGATTTTGTAACTTTTTACTGGGGTGTTTTTTATTAATAATGTTAATTATAAAAGTTATTTTAAAAATATTGTATTTTAATTAAAATTGTTTAAAATATGGTATGTTTTGAAACTTTTTTTAAAAATATAGTGGTTTTAAAAGAGTGACGCCACCCAGGACGCCGCGTAATTTGTTTTCAAGTTAGGAGATGGTCGTCTCTCACGACCATCTCATTTATTTATTTTTTATTAATCGTGGGAGACGACGACCACATTATTTTTTGTTTAGTATTTTAAATATTATTAAATAAAATACATGGGTATATTTATTTATTTATTAACTAAAAATTCACTTTAATCTCTAGTTATTATTAACTATATTAATTAAAAAATCCCCTCAAATATATTATTAACTATATTTTTAAAATAAGTTTTATTGTTAACCATATTATGGTGTGTAAACAAAAATTATGATTTTATGATTTTTTTATATAATCATGAAATTATCCATGTTAGTTCAAAATTAGAAATTAATATTATAAATAAGAGAACAATGTTTGTAGTCCGTCAATTTACAGTCTATCGATCTAATCTGTTCCACAATGGGGACGTCGCCGGTTACGATGTGGCTGACGACGAACTAGTGGTGCCGCTGGTGTCTCTTGACTCTATGTAGAGTCTCGATCTTCCGTAGGGTTGAAGTATTGTCCATGCTCTCCACGTCCACGTCCGTGGCCCCCTCCATAGCATACTGCGGCGGCAAAGATGGTGTGTGATACTGACTAGAACCAGGAGTCGGTATCATGACCATAGGCGTGGACGGACCAGCATCATCCTGTGTCTGTGTAAATGGTGGAATGTCTTCAACCCTATGATAGATAACTTCAGGTACGGGATCGTCAAGTCCTACTGGAGCATCTTGATCTACTTGACGTCGTCCTCTACGCCTAGGGCCACGAGCAGGAGTAGGTACTTTGTACATTTGATGAAGACTCTGAAGATGCCTCCCGCCAACGTTGCAAATAAATATATGATTTTATAATTGCCTAAATTCACCAACAATTAAAAATAAATATATGATTTTATAATTGCCTAAATTCATCCAATAAAGAAATGAGTTAAAAATATATGTACGTATTAAACAAATAAGTTAGATACATTCACCAATTAAATATATCACAAAATACAAATAAATAAATAAAATTGAATAATAATAATAAAAGAAAACAAAGAAAAAGTACCATTATCCTTTATAATTCCAAAAAAAAGAATAGAGTGATCCTAAATCTAAAAAAAAAAAGACAAATAAAATTAGATTACAGCAAAGAAACAAAACAACAAATAAAACAACAAAGAAACAAAACAACAAAGAAACAAAACAACAAATAAAACAACAAAGAAACAAAACAAAACGGAAAAAAAAATAATGGAGGAGGCAGCCGCTCACCGGAGGAGGCGGAGGCAACGGAAGAGCGGAGGAGGCGGCACGCCGACGGCGACGGCGGGGAATAAAATAATGGTGGTGGGGTTTGGTGGTGGGGTAGAGTTTTTATAAAAAGGGTTTGGTAAGACGACCATCTACCACGTGGCCCGTTTCTAGACGTGGTCGTCTCTTGAAGAGACGACCATCTAAGGTGGTCGTCTCTTTCAAAAATTGGTCAAACTAGACCAACATGCAACGTGACGCTCGGCGTGGCGCCACGTTGCATGGTCGTCTTTTCAAGAGACGACCACGTGGAATGATCGACCATCCTTTGGTTTTTTAAAACAACCATATTTTTAAAAAAAAAAATTCATAAACTACCCTATTTCAAATATTTTTAATTAAATAACAATATTTTTAAAATAAATTTAATATATAATAATATTAAAAAAATCCCTTTCTACTGTCTACTACTATAAAAATAGGTTTTTCTCACAACATTTTTCACTACTTCTTTATTTTTAGTTTTCTCAAAACATCTCTCAAAGATTATTAAATCTCGAAAACATCTCAAGATGTTGGTGGTATATTAATCAAGTTGCAAAGGATGCACATGCCAAATTTATTTACCTTGAATACCAGGCTTGCGACATTACCGTTTTACAATTTTATGAAGTTTGATGTACGTAAAAGATAAGTGTAGAGTTGGGATTTGATTTTATTTTGTTACTATTTAATTCTCTTATTATGAAAAATAGTTCTTCCCCATTGTTCTATCCATAATAGGAGTCCTGTTTTATTTTGTCTATTTTTATTCTCTCATTTCCTTCATTTTTCCAATATCCATAAACTCAAAATAATTTACGATGGTGTATGCAAAGGAATGTGATACATGAGTCAATCTATATTATGAATTATAGATTTCGGATGTTATAGTTTGATTCTCAAGTTAGGTATGTTTATCTTGCAATAATAAGATACTAATCTTAAAAGAGTGGACATGGTGAAATCAACAGACATTATGAATTTAGTTGAATTGAACCTTAACGATAAGTTTAAAATTTATAGAAAACTTGAAATTAAAAACAGACAAAATACTAAGCCAAATCCTTAATAGAAAATAATGTATATATGTTTATGAAGTTTATGAAGTTTGTATGAGATACATATATATATATATATAATTTTTTTTCCTTTGTTTATTATTATTTTTATAAAATTAATTAAGTTAAAAAGCACACTAGTATTACATAAAAGATTAAGAAATTTACTGCTTTATTTCAATACATTTTAGACTTTTGCAATCAGAAGAAATGACAACATGAAAGAAAATGGTTCCTTTTCCTTTGTGAAGACCCATCAATTTTTATAAGACAAAAAAAAGGTCCAATCATGTAAGAGCAAGTGTGAGATAATGTGTAATAAGGGGGAAAATAAATAAAAATCTAATAATGTCCAAGTTTGCATATTAATGAGGCCATCAATCTATGAACTTCTAGAAGATTAAGCTATTGACCAATTAATATTGGCCATGTATTGTTTTATGGGAAAAATTAAATTACTGTTTTCACCTCTAAACTATAACTATTTTGTAAATTTTATCCTCAATTTTTTTAAATCTTTGTTTTAAAACTCATATTTGTTAATTGATTTGATCTAGCTTAATAACTTCGGGAGTTGAGAATTTGAACTTTAGACTTTTGGTTAAGAATATATACTTGAACTATTTAAATCATGTTCGATCAAGTTGATAAAAAAATTATAAGGATATTTGAAGCCTTTTAACTTTTTAGTATAGATTAGTGATTAACTTAAATAATAATTGAATTTTTTTTAACATAATCAAAATAATGACTGATATATTGACTTATGTTCTACTTTTTATTCTATAGTATTATGCACCTAAATTTTATATAGGTTGAAGCTTGCTCTTATATACTTTGCTTACAATTTAAAGGAATAAATTTTTTGAAAAAAATATTTGGATCATACATGTGGTTGTTGGGATATGACTCAAAAAGGTAAACCTCAAGTGTAAGAAATGTCAAGGGCTCCATTGTCTTCTAAGCCTTTCTTCCTTTTAGAAAGGTGACTTTGGTTGTTATTTCTAGAGATTGTTAGGTGACCAAATAAATTAAAACAATTTTATTAAACAAAGAAAGATGCATAAACATTAAACTTTGGATATTGAATTTGTTGTGTCATGTGTGTTGTGTTGGTCAAAGAAACTTTGGTAGTAGGTAGGGACTTTTCTAAAAATAATTTTAGAGTTTGTATGTTTTTTCAAAAGTATTGGTAAAAACAAGGATAAGATTTCAGGATAAATCTAGATGCAGTTATTAAATATAAGTCCCACTTCTTAGCAAAAATAATTGCTTCATAAATTTAAAGTTCTTATATGTTGGATTAACTGATCTATAATATGAGAAAAGCGAGTATAGCTAAACATTAATTGACATATATCTCTGACCAAGAGGTTGTGAGTTCAATTCCCACCACACATATATATATTTTTTTTTTACCAAAATCACTTAAAGAATCACCCTCCACTCTCTAGCAATTCTTGAATTTTTTTAAAAAAATTATTAATGATTCATTACCAAATATGTTTATTTTAAAATAGAAGCAATTTTGAGTTTAACTAAAACTGATTAAGACACTTATTTTCAATTAAAAGGTGATCCATACCTTCCCTGACATTAATAATTGTGTCAAGACTTGATTCACCTCAATCTCTGTACCAAAAATATATACTGCACATTTTTTTTCCTTCTTTATTGCATTGGGTACAACTCCTCCATTTCTATCCGTCTCTAATAATGATTCCCAAAGTGTTCTAAAATAGCCACGTAGGTCTCAAGTTTACCTTGCAAAAATTTAAATTTTGATATTTTTTTAGTTTAAATTTGTAATTCAAAGAACAAGTTTGAGATTATTCTAATAGTTATATTTTTTATTTTTGGCTCATTTTAAATCCTTTACTTACAGAAAGTAAATTTGAATTCTATACTTACAACTTTTATGCATAGAATTATGGATTGTTATAAAATTGAATTGGGGCCCGGTGTAGAAGTCATGCTTATAACCATAAGACGTGTGCTCAAAGGGAGACAAGAAAGAAGGGGGGCCACATTTTGACCTAAAAGCGGAAGCCATTTTGATTTCTGAACTGGGAAGCAAGACTTGAGAGCGAAGAACTGTTGAATTGAAGGCTATAAAAGGAGAAATCGACGGTGGAGAATGAGGAAACAGAGTCCAGAGAGGTCGAATTGGAGAGGATCCGATGAGCGGAAAGAGCAGAGTTCTTGTGGTGGGAGGAACTGGTTATTTGGGGAAGAGGATCGTCGCGGCGAGCCTGGCGCAGGGCCACCAGACGTATGTGATTCAGAGGCCGGAGATCGGACTCGACATCGAGAAATTGCAGCTCCTGCTTTCGTTCAAGAGGCAGGGGGCGGTGCTGCTGCCGGCTTCTTTCTCCGATTTCCAAAGCCTCGTCGACGCTGTGAAGCGAGTCGATGTTGTGATTTCGGCCATTTCAGGCGTCCATTTCAGGAGCCATAGCCTTCTGGTTCAGCTTAAGCTCATCGAGGCCATCAAAGTCGCCGGAAACATCAAGGTTTTTAGTTCCTCTCTTTTCGTCTCTCTGCTCGGAAGTTGTTCTTCGAATCACTGAATCACCAAATCGACTAACTAAACTCGTAAATCGGTTAAAATTATTTCTGAAACTTCAGAATTCATTACTTAACAAATCGAATCGCTGTTGTTTGTAGAGATTCTTTCCATCGGAGTATGGGATAGATCCTGCAAGAATGGGAAATGCGTTAGAACCTGGAAGAGAGACATTTGACCAGAAAATGGCGGTGAGAAAGGCGATAGAAGAAGCCAAAATTCCCTTCACCTACGTCTCTGCAAATTGCTTTGCCGGTTACTTTGCCGGTAACCTGTCTCAGATGCAGACTCTTATCCCTCCCACCCATCAAGTTACCCTTTATGGAGATGGCAACGTTAAAGGTGACCCACCACACATCAAATTAACATATAAATTAATATGCATCATTTTATTATTTTTCAATTTTCAAAGTATATTATATATAATATAAAATGTTTAAATAATATTTCCGACCGAAGCATATATAGAGATGTTTATGAGGCGGGATTCAATTATTCTCTTTATTTATTTTTTAAAATTATTTTCTCAATTAAATAATTCTTGTAAATAAATTTCTAATTAATTGTTCAATCCTCGATGAAAAAAAAAAATTTCCTATTCACATGGTTTAATTGTCTTTTTATATATATAGAGAGGGTGGGTAAAGAATTATAAGGTTAGAAGAATAGGTTTTCTTTAAGTCTCTATATACATTTTTTTTAAAAAAAAGGAAAAAGTTGGTGGGAAACGGGATGGGTCCGTGTTGGTAGATATCATGGATTCCAAAGTGAGGATGGAAACATTCTACCTGTCTTAATCACTATGCTTAAATTAGATATTCGGTTAATACTTTTTCTTTCAAAATATAGAAACGGAATAAATACAACTTAAAAATAAACATCAGTTGAAAATTAGCATGTATTCTTTTCTTTAATGTCGAAAATTTGATCTCTCATATTTTTAAATTGTTGTACTAAGAAAAAGTTCAACAGAAATAATCGATACTTAATTAATGATGTTATAGTGATCTACGTGGATGAAGATGACGTAGCATCATACATCGTCAAAGCAGTAGACGATCCACGAACTCTGAACAAAACGCTCTACATTAGGCCTCCACACAACATTCTCACCCAAACAGAGTTGATTGGGAAGTGGGAAAAACTTTTCGGGAAACAACTGCAAAAGAACACTATTTCTGCTGAGGATTTTCTCGCCACCATGAAAGGTAACTAAATAATTGTAAATCTATTGCATGGTAAAATATTTGTAAAAATATCTGGCGACTTAGACCACTCGGCCAAACTGTCTAATATTTTATTTGGATTAAAATAGTTTAAATCTAAATATTATTTCGATCCTGGATCATTTTTTATACATATATTTTTAAAATGTTTATTTTGATTTGACTTTCAATTTTCAATTTTATTCATTTTGAGTCATTGTATTTTTAAAGCATTCGTTTTAATGAAATAAGTTTAAAAAGTTGGTCTCATTTACAAAATTTTTGTACGAAATAAGTTTAAAAAGTTGGTCTCATTTACAAAATTTTAGTACGAACTTTATATACCTTAGAAATTATTTAATACAAATTTATGATTACATCTCAAAAAATTTAGTGACTGAACTATCATGCTAAAATTTTATTGAAATAAATGAGAAAATAAATGAACCAAAATAATCACATTTTAAAAGTAAAAGATCAAAACGAACGTTTCAAGAGTACAACTAAAATGAATAAAAGCTGAAAGTATAGAAACTAAAATAGACATTTTAAAACTATACGAATTAAACATATATAAATGATATGCCAGTAATATATTTAGATTAGATATATAATTGTTATATATATATATATGTATAATTTTTTTTTTCCTTTTTCCCCTCTAGTGACATATCTTATTAAAGATAGAAAAATGGTAGAATTTTTTTTTCTGTGCGACAAAAGTTTTGTCTATCTATCATAATTTTCCGTAAAGATAACGTTTCTTTTAACCTGTTTTCAGGCTTTTTTTTTTTTTTTTTGCTTTAAGGTTGTTTCCTAGTATTCAGTGATATACTTCTTATATATTACATTCCAAGAGGGAAAAGAGTGCCCATTCTTATTTTCTTATTCTTTAAATCTTTTCTTTTCGATATAAAATATATATATGTATATATACGTATATATATTTTTTCAGTTTCACTAGAAAAAAACTCCTAAATAGAAAAAATTATTAAGAAAATAAATTATAACTTTTTTTTATTATGTATTTTTCGGATTATGATACTTTTCTAAAATTTAAAACTTTCAACTATATTTAAAAATACATATTTATTTCAATCCATTATTAACTTTTATACCGTATATGTAAAAAATGAGCCAAAAAAAAAAAGAAGAAAAGTAATTTCATTAGCGTTTTGGAGAATAAGGAACAAAAGAACATATAAAAACCAAATTTGTATACAGTAACAAAGACTTCTATAAATTATAAAAAATGAGAAATAAGGAACCGTTACAATTCTACAAAAAATAAAAACATAAAACGTAAATAATATCATCAGAGTTGTTATGATATTCCAACCTTGTCAAATTCTTCAATCATCAGATCTGGACTCAGCACAGCAGGCTGGATTAGGACATTTTTACCACATTTTCTTCGAAGGTTGCTTGACAAACTTTGAAATTGGGGAAGGAGGAGAAGAAGCTTCACAGCTTTATCCAGAAGTGAACTACACTCGCATGGATGATTACCTGAAGATATTTTTATGAGCACACCAAACAAAAAGAGGTGATTAAAACACTTAATTACCAAGTTTAATACGTAAAGTTTGCATTCAAAGGCAAACCAAGCTCACCGGTTTCTTCCCTGGTTTTCCCAAGTTTGATACCAGTACTTACTCTTTAGAACTAAGGACACAGTTGTGTACGACCTATAGAACTGATCTTGTTCAAGTAAAGTCGTAGTATTTGTATTGTACTCTTTCAACTTCCATTGCACTCTTTGTTTCTTTGATTTCCTTTCCAACAGATATATTGATGTACTTTTTTGGATCAGATATCTTTCAAATGAAAAAGAATAAAGCACATCTAAAATATATGGATTTGGTCCATTTTTCTCGTGAAGTAATTTGCAGTGTTTCTTAAAAAAGTGAACTCACCAAAATACTGATCTCAGATCAATTTAGAGGTTGGCTAACAAACAAGCTTCAACGTATCAACAAAGATTATTTGTTCATAGCACTAAGTCTCCCATGATGCTAATAGTTCTAGAGAAATTTAAAATTTTGATTGTATCTTCAATGAAAGGGAAAAAGAGCTAGTACGTGGAAGGTAAATTTCTGATTTGACAATTTGGTGAGCAATTTTAGTTTATTTATTTTTAGCTTTTATTTTAACGAGATTTCTAGTTTTTATTTTTATGATTTTATCTTGAATGAGCTACATGAAAATTATTGCTCCCTCCCAAAATCTACATGTACTTCATATAACGAATATTACCTTGAACAAGGAAGCACTTTGGCCTCGAGTATTTCAGCTCCATTTCCACCATAGTCATAGCCACCTTTGGAATTCAAGTCAAAGATTATCAAATTCCTTTCAACATTAAACTCATTTCTATCTTCTTCTTCAGCCTCCACTTTGCAAATCTGAATGGATGAATCATTGGTCTTCTTACAAGTATCGCTTATGTTTGCTGTGCTTTCTCTCATTTCCTGTTTCTTAAAACTTTCCATTTGATCTGACAGAGCCGTGTCAAAGTTTATTACCTGCATTCCTGTGCTTTCAAGATTATCAAGGTTACTGTTAATGGCAACTGCGAGACTTTTTTGTGCTTTTTCTAAGATATCTTGCAAGTATTTTCCTTGAGCCTCTATTCTCATTTGTAATTTGTTCTGTACCTGTCTTTACAATAGCCAACAGAAAGACAATTGATCACAAACTTGAGATTGAATTTGTTGTCATTAGAAGAAGTAAGCAAGATGTACCTCGAGTTGTTCTAGTATTGTTTTCTGCACTTCAACCTGAGATTTTAGTGCCTCAGCAATTTGCATCCCTCTGTTTGATTTAACTAATTAGCAAAAATCAAGGTGCATTGAAAAATTATATAAAAAATGGGATACCATAAAGCAAATATATAATAGCATTTTCAATAATGTTTCCCTCCGTTTGTTCTACTAAGTAGTAGAACTTCTGAGCAAAATGTACTTGACCAAGAAGCTTAGTTCTTCCTACCAATTAGATTTCCATATCCATGGTGAGAGAATCAGGAAATCAGTATCATACTAACTTAGATGTTTATGTAAATACGTTTGGAGCCATGGAATGACTGTAAAATAGAGAAAATTGGAACATATAGAATAACATTCTATTTTTATGAGATGCAACTAGACAAACCTGTCATCTTCCCTAACTCCTGTAAAATTCCTTAGATCAGTCCCTGAAAAAAGATATTATTAAAATGTATAACTGAGCCTTTGAAAGTTGAACACTTAGATGCAAACAAGAGGAAATATACAGATTAAATATAGATGGAGTCAGAAAAATATTGACGTTCAGAAGAATAACAAATTGTTTGATTAGTAATTTCAGCTCATGAAAGAGAATCAAAACACAACGAAAAGATACTAGATAACCTATTTGGCCTTTCGAAAAAAAGGTCAAACATTTTGGAAAGACATATTAAATACGTTCACCAATGCTTGTAAAATATACTTGGGAAATTTATAACCCTAACCTCCTTAGGGTACAATTGGCAAATACAGTCGATAAGAGGTCCTTGAGAGTTGTCCTACATCCAAACGGACTTACCACTATTTTCATTCCTTTGCTCAGCCACATTTTGCTTCCTTGTTTGTAGTCCAAGTCTATACTTCTGAAGATCAATTCCTTTTTTGTCAGTATAACATCTTTTTGTCCAAGCCGTAACAAGATAAATGAGATATCATGGAGCAATGATTTCAATGCTTACCTGCAAATGGCTCTTCAAGTGGTACAGAGTCAAGCCCTTTAAACCCATCAATCTTAACACAGACTTGGGAGTTGCTTCTGAAAAAGACAATCCAATCTAATATTCATTGCAAGGAAAGAAGAAGAAGAAGAAGAAGAAAAAAAAAAGCACAGATATATAGGCTAGTTATCCTATATTATAAGTTTGAAGTAGGACTATGTTCATAAAATTTGCTTTCTTAATTTGACTATTAAAATTATTCATTCTGCTTCTCACGTCTGTGAATAGCAGGGACATCGAGAGAAGCATTTAAGAAATCAGTCAAATTCTATCTGCTCGAACTTATTTTTCTTCATATTGGTGACTGGGGAAGGGACAAAAGGAAAAGGAACTACCGAATAGACAGTTGACAACACCATTGAGTCTGCTCTAACTGATTATATAGCACATGGTAGGAACTCGTTTCAAATTGCGATTGTAAAGAAAATGACAAGGTGAATCCAAATTATGTCCTATTACCCATAAGCATAATTTAACCACCACTCCGTTTCCATAACAATAACCACATACTCATCATCGATTTAACAGTAAAGCTGCCATTTACAAATATCTGATATAGGTGGAATGACCTGCCTAGAAAATAATTAGTATCTCTCAGCAATATTAGATCACAGACCAAGTTAAACAAATATTTGATACAAAATACAATACTATTAATGGAGCTATTGTTCAAGTTAATCATTCAAAAGGGCACAATAAATATTGCAAACACGTCAACGTAAGTTTAAAGAAGAAGATTACAACGAAACTGTAAGAATGATGAACATGAACTTACTTTCAGGGCCACCGAGCTTGGTAACCGCGTCCACAAAACGATCGTGAAGATCAGCAGTCCATCTCAGCCTTGGCTTCGGGTCTCTCGTCATCATCACTCCATTCTCAAACGGGTAATTCCGCTCCATTTTCCAGCGAATCGCAACTTATACTCATCGAAACTTCTCCATTTTCCCCCTACTCTCCTGCCCTTGTCCACGCCGAATTTCAGATACTTGCAATCCAATCAAACGCAAAATTCAAGGATGCTAACTAAATAGATAAGGCAGAGCAGACGAATTTAGTCCAGAAAAACAACTCGACTTCAATCGGAAACAAAGCCAGCGAACGAAATCAATCGCCGGAAGCGGAGGGCTCTAGTTGCACTGATTACTTCTTGATCTTCTACTCAACATAGACATTTGCAGTCGAATGGTCAGGACTCAGGAGGCTTTGATTACTGATTTTACTCCTTGATCCTCTTCCCAACACAAATACTCGCAATCCAATCAATCACACTTCAAATTCAAAGATGTTAATCAAATGAAATAGCCGAATAAGATAATTTCAACACAAAAACAGCTCGATTTCAATGGGAAACAAAGGCAGTTGAAGGAATCATCAATGGCGGGGGAGAGGGGAAGCAAAAGGAGCAAAGGACGGCGACGAATATGAAGGCGGCACTAAATCCAAATGGAAAGAAGAAATATAGAAATCGCCGATCACTTTTCTTACCAAAATCTCCAGGATTGGCAACCGTTAGATTCCTCGACGTCTATTATCCGACGGAGGATAATGCGGATGATGCAGGCTCACTGTGGAGGCGACGTAGATGATACTCGCCGGGCGCCACGTGGATGCCAACATGGATTATTCGACCGGCGTACGCGGGTAAAGGAATATTCGTAGAGTCACGTGGCTGGGTACGGTGCATCGCCGAAAAGGCCATTTTGTGAATGAATGCGACGTCGTTTAGGATTTAAGACATGTCCTTCCCTTTTTTTCGGGCTCTCCGAAGTCCGAAGTGGTCGTGGACGTATTCCACGCGGGGGACGTGGGCGGCGAGTGGCGTTTATAATATAGTTTTTTGTTCAGTTATGAATTTTGTTTATTAAACCTCATTTCAAAATTTTTTTTTAAGGTACGGAAATTTACATTTTGATCGGAAAGACATGTATTGAGTAGTTGAAGTATGACTATTAAACATAATTTCAATTTGATTCATATAATTTTAAATTTTTCGTTTTGTTTGAAGTGAGTCAACTCCTCTCAATGTCTTCTGTTGGAGATGCGCTCAACACTTCTTGAGATCTTCCCTCGAAGATGTATTAGATAGTGCTCTGCACAAGCCTATCACCTCGATGGCATAGGTTCGTCGTCCTTTCTCACGTAAGGGAGTGCAGCTCCTGTGGCCATGCAACTCTTCTCCACTCTAAGGGAGTGCGACCTCTGCCCACGCGGCCGCACTCTAAGGAAGCGCTACCTCTATGACCGCACAGCCCTTCTCCAGCGAGGGTGACTCACGTAGTCGCACTGCTGTTTCTCAACATAAGAGAGCGTAGCCCACATGACCGGGTCGTCTTTTCTCCACGCCAAAGGAGCGCGGCCGACATTACTTTGAGGGAAAGAAATCCTCTCCCACGAGTCATAAATATAAGGAACCATAACCACTCAAGATACACAATTTCAACTCCAAACAACTTTAATTATTTATCTTCTTCTCTTAAGCTCATATACTGATTTAAGCACTGTATGTCAGCACGTTGCCGACATTAGCTCATACTTTATTTGTCGATCAAACCGTACGAGTCAAGATTGCGTCTTTCCCCTATTCACAACCCATCAGATCAATTTCAAGCCACCCAGTTTGATTGACTTCGCCATTTTAGGCATGGTCAACACACTTTACTCTTTAGAGTTTGAATCCAATCTTAATTTAGCTTAACCATTTTTTGTCGAATGCTGCTTGTTCTTTTCTCATATTTTTTCTTCAAAATTCAAAATTTTAATTCAACCATCCAAATAAGAAAAATCAACTTATTGTCACAAAAATGAAGATATGTCATATATTTAATATTGATGATTCACAGTAGGGACAAATTTTAAATTATGTTTAAACCATAGAAATCACATTCATTATTTAAATATGGAGTATTTAGATAACAATAGGAAAAATCACGCATGAATTACATGACTCCTGTTGATGCGTGGATTTCGGTCCTCAGGTTCTTCTCCTCGCACCCACCAAACTTGTTGATCCTAGTACCTGCAAAACCAATTCGAGCTAAACCAGTGTGACTCTAGTCACATGGGCTCCAATGCTTAAGTTAGCAAGAGAACAAGGTAAATGTAGTCCACTTCTTAGCCTCTCTTACCTCTAAGGCTGTATCGCTACTTATACGTGGAGTTGTTCCAGAACATTCCATAGCTAATCCTAATTCACCGTTGTAGGGCCTGGGCGGAATCGTCGATCGAAGATGGGGGATCGTTGGCTGGGCCGTGGGCCGAGCCCCGGGTCTGGACCGAGCCCCGGGTCGAGACCGAGCCCTCTCGGCCCGGTTAGTTCTCCGCCAGTCGCTTTCCTCATTCTTTTTCCCCGGCATTAGGTCGTTCTTTGGGCCGGCCCGTTACGTCACGGGCCGGTCTCCCCCAATCAATGATCTTAAACTTCAACTCCTTGTCCCGTTTCGGGTCGTTTTTGTTCTCCATAACAACTCCTACTTGAAAAAATTATCCAACACAACCGCTGCAATGTTAGACCACAGTCGATTTGTAAAAAGGATTATTAATATTTAACTTTTAGATTGATTCTTCAGTAGTAGTGATTGTGAATGATTTCGATTGGTTAGATGTATGGTTAAGAAATATATAAATATTTTAAATTTATCTCTCATATATGTCATCTTCTGCCATATTTTTTAGAAGTTCCGACCGTTTTGCTCATAAATATTTTAGAAAACAAGATATTTCAGTTAAATAGAATAATGAGTCAGCCTTTTCTGGGCCTTTCGTGATCCAATATAATGGGCTTAGATGTGTAGTCGGCCCAATTCATTTGGGTCTGGGCCAAGACTTTGGGCTACCAATTCGTGGAAAAAATGGAAGGCGCCATCCCCAACCTTCGCGAGCGTAGGTCTCTCTCTCTCTTTCAACCATTTCCCACCGCCGTTGGAGTACGACGACGACGACGATGCTCCGGTGGTGCGCGAAGCTCCGATCTGCGGCGGCGAAACCATCTCAACTCGTACATTCCGTTTCCTCCACCCGCAGGATCTTTCACTCTTCTCCATCACTGTACCAGCCTCTCCATTTCGCTCCGAATAATTTGAGTTCCAGGTCCATTTTCAATGCATCTCTACAGACGCACTCTTCGCTCGCGGCTTACCAGTGTATTCGGTCTTCACCCCTACCTCTCTCCGTAAGTCTAGTTTCGTATTCTCTCGTTGATTTTGTTTGGTATATTGAGAAATTTCTAGTTATATCTTGGATTAGCGAGGAATGCTTGGAAGGTAGGGGTACCGCTTGATTTTTAGCTGATGAAAGGAATTATTTAGGAAAATTTGGCTCAGTGAAGCCTATATTATTATTTCTTTTGATTCCGTTTGCTCCATTTGCTATAAAACGATGTTCCATTACAATGAATTAAGGTTGTTCAAGTGCGGCATGTTTCGTCAAGAGAGCGACGGAAGAGGAGAAAGCCGATGACGCCAGTCACTTCCAAATTGAAGAAAACTAAGATGAAATTTTACTCGTATGTTCATGTAATTGGTTTTGCTATTTCTTTTTTCTTTTTTGGCTGTTCATAATTTCTGTCCTGCAAGTTTGTGAGTAAATAACACTTTTAAGTTTTCGATCAGTTCTTACAAGTCTAGGTTCTGGATGATGAAGGATGGGAGCATTAAACGTCGAAAGGAGGGGAAAAGGCACAATGCACATTTGAAGGTTTGTCTTTCTGTTTATCAAATGTGCTCCTTGGTTTAGAATCATACTAGCGTATAAATGTAAATATTTGGAGGGCAGAGATGAGCGATGCCAGGTGAATTGAGTATGCGTGGAATAATTGCTTTCCTGGTATATTATACATTCTTTTATTGTTTAGAGTTGCACCACAGAAGTAGAATGATTGAGTCTTTGGATCCTGGTGTTACTTTTAAATTTTTTCAAATGTTTTTAGAAAACAAATTAGCTGAACTTTGGCTATTTTTGTTACGTACTTTAAATTATTGTAATATATGCCCCTGTTGATTACATAAAGCTAAGTTTAGTTCTCAGCCTGGATGTTTAAATTATAGCACTTCTTTAATTGATAATGCAGTGCATCTTCTTTTGTGAATATTGTTTCCTTCATCTTAATCTAGTGTATCTTCTACTAGCTTTCCAAGACGATTTTGAGAAATTACTCTCCATTTTCATTCCACAACTCCCATTCTTAGGCTACGACCATTGGATGCACATTTCTGGCTACTTTTAGAAATTTTGGCTTCTTTCTGCTAGTAATCTTCAAGTATTAGCCTCTGTATTTCACATATGAATACGATGCACAAAAGTCTCCAAGTTCTTTTCTTGTTTAGACTTGTGCCATAGGCATTAGAAGATTGAACCTTTTATCCTGGGACTTCTTTCAAGTTTCCGGAAAGGTTTCTCAAAAGAAATATATTTGCCCTTTTGGCTATGCCTATTCTTCATTATGTACATAGCTTTTCAGAATATTTGCTCATATCAATGCAGCTTAACTAACTTTTTAGTTTCCAGCTTTGGATGTTTAAATTGTTGCGCACATTCAATTGGTGGTTTATTTCGAAATTTTTGTTTCTTTATTTGTGAGGTGATTTGAAGAGAATTTTTTGAATGAATATCAGTAATCTCCAAACTTCCTCCCAAGAATCCTTCCCTATTTCGAAACGCCCTTCCATTCCTTTCCAATAGAATGTTGTGCAGAACGCCAAAAATTGCAACCTGCTGTAAACCTTCTCCAAAGGGAGATGAAAGAGGACCTCATAGAAGAGAGCAACAATCACAATTAAGAGCTGGTAGTGGAAGGATGAACACCATGGATGTCATATAGGGGACTTTCACTTTCCCTTTCCTTGAAGTGGTGTTCTTTGTAGAAAGGCATTAGAATCATATCCTGCTTGTAACGTCCAAATATTAGCTATATAGCTGTATGTCATATACAGCGTGAAAATTTCTCCCATCTGGCTCCCATGAACCCAGTCGTGATGCTACTGCATTTTTCTATTTATTGGAAGTCCATGACACAAGTTAATTTAGGCTAAACTCTTAACTTCCTGTGATGCCAATAAACCTATTCTGTTTAGTTAAGACTTTGGATGTCAATACATGCTATGATCCTTCCTTTAAGCTTGCAAACTGAGTGTTTTCATTTTATTCCTAAAGTTATCATCCAGCACAATATGTCCATCACTGACTCCATCCCTAGAAGTGATTATTAGCTAGCTCACTGCGTATCAGTAATGGAAGAAGCAGAGTGATACCCCTGCTTGTCAGTTTCTCTCTGTATGGGGCTGCCTATGGTTTTTCTTTATGATATCTCACGTGAAAAGTCTTGTGTATCTAGATATAACTTTTAAAAAGATAAAAGACATTGTGCATTTTGTGGAGGCAGGAATCATGTGTATGAAAAACTTTTAGAACGCTTGTGAATGTAGATTCAAGTTTTAGTAGTCACCTACCTAAGATATTAATATTAAGACATTGTGCATTCCATGCTCCTTGCTCTTCGACCCTTGATTCTGTTAAAGACATTGTACGTTCGATGCTCCTTGCAATTTGCCCCTTGATTCTGTTCCATTTCGATTTTTTATGCATGCTTCATGCTCAGGTACCTCAGTTCATGCTTCAACTTTATGTTGGCATTGTTATGTTCTTATTTAGCCAATACAAAATGCACATCTGTAAAAATTGTTATATCAAACTCTTTGAAATTAACTTTTTTTTTTTTTTAAATTCAATGCAGTCCAAGAAATCAAAACGTAGACTGAGACAACCTGCCACTGTCCCATTAGCTTATGCCAAGGTAATGAAGAAGCTCAACTTTTGCGGATAGATTACTGGTAATCCCTCTCTTGTGCTAGTATCTGGATTGGACGAACTCCCAAATCACATCATTGGGTTATTAGTCCTTGCTTCTCTTTTGGATTTATAAATTCAGAGCCCTAGAACAAAGTAAGATAGAGAACAACTATTCGTTTTATATGCAGTTAATGATAGAAACGACTGTGATTGAAAACCACGTGATCTATGAATGGTCACGTTGTACCAAGAGTTAGTCCAACCGTGTCGAATAATATTTATCTGCCACATGAGATATGACTGAGTTCAATTGTTAATGAAAAGTGAAACATTTAGAGCGTACTGATGGAAGATGTTTGCTCCATCTATTCTGGTGCTGGTTTCATCTTTTACTCTTTTTTGTAGGAGAGAGAAATAAGATGATCTCTATAAATAGGTGATTTTTTTTTTGTTGTTGTTTTATAGGAAATGGAACTTGTATTGAGGATGAAAGGCAAAGAGATTACAAAAGAAAAAGGTTTACAATAAATAAAAATTAAAATCTGATAGAACATCCTTCTATTATTTATGATTTAGAGGAAGATTACTAATCTACAAAGGGCTCTAGAACCTCTCCAATTTAAGTGTAGATAAAATGTCAAAAGATGCCCCTTTACCTCAATACCCATGATGTAAATAGGTGTAAAAAACACATTGTCCTCAACCTTCATACAGTGGTCCCCCATTTTCCAATAGCCCTCCCCAACTATGTCATACCCATAGTGCCCCTTTTTTAGAACATACCTTCTTAATCTTGGGCCTATCAAAATCCTATTGAAATCTCGAAAGGACGAGCCTCTCCATTGGAGAGAATAATATTTAGGTATTTATCGATATCTTTTGCCGAAGTAGGAGAGAGACACAAAGAAATAGTCTTTTTTTTTCTGCTTATCAAAAAATTAAAAAGTTGTCAAATTTTTATAGGTGGTCATCAGATGGATATTGATTAGTTAACCCCAAACTATCTTTCGATTGAAAATTATCTTCGTCCATTAGATGTGTTATTTTATGTTCTTATTTGAAACACTAGGTTCTTGCGGGGTTGTCGAAATGGTAGGAGGTCAGCTTTCTTGATTCCTATATCAATTCAAGAGGAGAAAAAAAAAAGTGATTCAAACACGTTATAAAAATTGCATGTCTTTTTTTTTCCTGGTATATAACTCTTACAAGTTATTTAAGAAGGCACTTTTCGACGAGATTGCACGATTGACCGAGTATGCAAAGAATTAATAGATATGAATGTTTTGAGAAATGTGTGCAAAGTTCTAATACAATCATCTGTCAGTTTCGTATTTTAAAATTATATTACATTGTTTGAACCTACCATCTTTTATTTAAATATATATATATATGTTTTAACCACTTTAAAATTTGTTTACGTGGTTTAATTAATTTGTAAAAATTAAATGAAAATAAAAAGAAATCAATGTATTTTTTCTATAAATTATGACATAGAACAAATTTTGAGTTTACGTACCTTTGTTGGGAGATTCTAATTTCAAAGATCCAATAAAAATAAAATTGAATAGGGCTAATTTAAAGACTTATTATATACCACTTAAAGCTTTGAGAACTAAAATTGTAATTTAACCTCTAAAATATATATCAAAACTAATATTCTAAAATTTTTCATTATATTCTTGATATAATATTCTTCTTAAAATTATATTGACGTGGAATTCAATTTCCTTTTTTTCCATCTTTTTTTAGTAAAAATGTTGAGTGAGAGGAGATCTTCATTATTCGGTGCGAGATAATAAAACGTTGTCTTTCTTTTTTCTGAAATAGTAAAAAACTGTCAGAACTATGTGAAAGCTCTCAACTAACCTGACATGAAAATAATTAAAGCTACTCAGTCAAACTCAATTTTGTTTTTTCCAAAAATAAAAACAAAATATTAATTAAAAGAAAACCTATTATGCAATGCATGTGCTCCTACGTTATCCTCGCATACGACGAACCACATTCATTGTTGTTTCAATCAACGGCGTCACCGTTATCTTCAAATTTCTATGATTTCAAAATTCTGATTAATCCCTCCCTCTAAACTTTGTTTTAATTTGATCTCATTATAAAGTTTTGGATTTAGTCTCTAAATTATATTTTATTTTTCACTCGATTGATTTACGATTGTACGAGTTATTGAAGGTTGGTCACGTGAGAACGAAAACGAGTTACGACCCTTCAAAACGGAACAAACACTCTGCACTCTAAGTTAGAAGAGACGCGAGCTATGGTAAGTTGTTCTAGGAACAAAATTGCAGTCCTAAGAAAAAAGACAGAATGTTTCTTTTATAGACAATGGGACAAAGCCGTTGCAACCACTCCAACCAACGGGCTCCCAAATTGATTGTCAGGCCTAGAGGAGAAGTCCTCGTGTCGGTATGAAAGATCAAATGTTGAGTTCTGATCTCAGTTCAGTCTCTTTTTGTTAGTTTAAGTTGACCATTTTATATGATTTATATCGAATTGAGTTGTTGGGTCTACATGTCCTGTTGCATGATCTCCAACTTACTCCGTCTTAAACTTTAATACAGTTAGCCAAATACAAATTAAATTGAAATTAAACTATGGAGATTAATTTATAATATTTAAAATTATACCTAAAATAAATCTGTTTAATTCTCCGTCCACGTTTGCATGGCTTCTGTTTTCTATAATCTTTATGGTGTGTTTTTGCTCGGGTATCGACGGCAGTGATAAAATACACGTGTGGTCTGAAAATATCTTTACTTGCATGCGTGGATGCTTCTAAACGAGCCAGCTGTAAAGTTTGCCTTTCCTACACCAAATTTACATATCTACCCCCACTCATCCCTTATTTGTCTTTATCTTTTATGGTAACTGACTTTGGTCCGCACGTGTGTTCTGTACGCTTCCTCTTTATGCGAACTTCCATTTCTATCCATGTATTTAGTTTAATACATTAATTAGTTAAATAAGTTTAAATGTTGTACTTAACAAAATAAATTAGTTTTTTTTTTGAGAAATACAAAATAAATTAGTTTAAATCTTATTATATTGATAAAACTTAAATATCTTTTATACTAGGAGGTAATCAACTTGAATTAGTTCAATGTGGTAATTGATACATGTCTGTGATTAATAGGTTATGACACCTTCTTGTAAACAAAAATTAAAGTTCAAATTTCTCAAAAGAAAAAATAAATAAATAAGTAAAAGTTAGTGTTCAAAATTTCATACTACACCGTATTTTTTTCTATTTTTATGAGATTTTTAATATTTTGTCAATAACAAATCTTTAAATTATTATGAACATTATCCAAATTAGATGTCCAACGTGTCAAGATATGAGATGTCTAAATAACCCTAACTCATATGTCAATTTCTTCTATTTGCTTAGTGTCTTCCAGTGTCAAGTTGACTCATTATCCATATGTTTAATTCTCAATATCCCATGTGTCTATTTTCTACCTATAATTTGGCGTGGAAGTTTTAGTGGATTTTGGTGAAAATTTATGTTGAATTCTAAAATTGTGTTTTTCAATTTTCAAAATTTTGATTTTAATTTTATATTTTGTTCAAATCTCGTATTTTCTCATTGTTCGTGACTCGTGGTGCCTCATGTTGCTCCATAATTTTACAAGATAGATAATTGTTTTTCAAAGTCAATTTTTTTAAAGATTAAAATACTATTTTGATATCTGTATTTTTAGCTTTAGTTTATTTTAATTATTGTATTTTGAAAATGTTCATTTTGGTCCATGTACTTTTAAAAAGTGATCTAGTCCCTCTTTACCACATTTTAACGCAAATTTTATGTATAACGGAAACTATTTAGTATAAAGTAATGTTTACCTTTTAAGAAATATATTGATTGTAATGTGGTGTTGAAATTGTGATAGATAAAATCAGACTTAAAATAAAATGAATGAACCAAAATGGTCCCTTTTTAAAAGTTCAGAGATCAAAATTTTAAAGTACATAAATTAAAATGAACGAAGTTAAAAGTACATAAACCAAAAAAAACATTTTAAAAGTATAAAAAATGAAACAAAGTTTGAAAATACATAGATCACACTAGTATTTTAATTTTTTTTTTTTTTTATATCCGCCTATGTGAGTTTTATCATGAATGTTTTATTTTAAAAACAAATTAAGTTATTATTAGTTTTTAAAATCATCAATTTATTGATACAATAATTTATGTGTTAACTATATAGGTATATATATCCGCCTAGTAAAAAAAATTTTCATTAACACCATCTACATCTAATAAATAATAATTTTAATCAAATAGTATATATGGTAATGAATAAAGACCAAATTAAATTATATAACTGTTCATAGCATACTTTAAAATAAACACAAAAAGAAGAATTTGAAATGTAATTTTAACATTAAGAATAGAGGGCAAAATCACACAATCAATTCGCAAATTAGTACCAGACGAATTTTTCTTTCTTCAAATTAAACCAATCCTCTTCTCCGACCGTCTGCCTTCCTCTCCGGCTGGCTCCGCTTTTCTTTGTCGCAAGAGCATTTCATCTCCGACCGCCTTCGAAAAGAGATTTCCGTCGGTTCTTATTCTCCAGACGTTTCTGCTTGTCTTCGTCTCCGACCGACGTTTGCTTGCCTTCATCTCCGACTGCCTCCACTTTTCTCAGTCTCCCAGAACAGTTCATCTCCATATTGAAAGGTTTGCATTCAGATGTTTTCAATTTCTGATTTGGTGTGAAATATTGTATATGTGAGGATATATAGTATAATTATTTGATTAAGATATATCTTATAACTAAACTTGTATATATGCGGATATATACTATAGTGATTTTGAATGAATATATACGGATATATAAGTAGATATATACTGTGATTTTGAATATATTTTTCTGAATATGCTAATATATGTTTATTGAGACTTCAAAAGATGTTTCTGTCATTTTGAATTGTCTTTGAAGATTGAGCACAATGTGGAAGTGAATTAAGAGAAAATGAGTTAAGGTTTTGAATTGTCTTAAAAATTAGTATGACACCCACAAGATTATGATAATAATTTATGGAATTAAATCTTTTATATTTAAAAAAAACAAATAACTATAATAGATGTAAATGCAATAAATAAGGGTAAAATCGGAATCAAAATAAAATCCTGAATTAGAAAAATTTAGACATTTGTGTAAATAAATTTTTAAAATAGTTCTACTAAGACATTATCTCTATATTTAATATAAAAGGGAGCACGTTAAAATACATACTTAAAGTTTTTTTTTTTTTTTTTTAAAAGTACATACTCAAAGTTAATAGTATTCCACCTCTCTTTTTCTTTTTCCACACCGCATGCCCCTCCAAATTTGTCTTACTTTAAGAAAATTATATGTTTAAAAAAATCCCTCTCTCACCGAATAAATGTTTAGAATCGAAAGATTAGGCATAAAAAAGTTAAAATATAACTTTTAAGTTTAAACATTAAAAAATTAAAATGAAAATTTATTTTTAAGTTTAAACATTAAAAAATTAAAATGAAAATTTAGAGAGAGAGAAAAAAAACTTCAATAGGATTTAAATTTTAAACATTATTTATTACCTACTAAATCCGGAGGGCAAATTGGGTAATTGAATAAAATTGATTCCAGAGACGGAAAAAATTTGAAGCGGAGCGGAGCCCATTTTGTTGAACCCGAATTTTCCGCCTATAAAAACAATCTTACAACAGAGAAAGAGCTAATTCCGTTATTCGAATCCCTGATTCCCGCTACTCGCATGCCGCCAATAAACCTAGCCAATAAACCGGCGGCGACCTCAACCGGAATCAATTTCTCCGACTCCATTGTTTTTATTCCGCCGATGATCGCGAGTTTTCCAACTTCCGGAGGTCGATTGTGAGATTTTTCGACTGTTACACTAATTTCTTGCTTCGTCCTTCCGCTTCCTGCAATTTTGCCTTCTATTATTGCGTCAGTTAAATCGCTTCTGGAAAATGAGGGATGAAATGGTGGAGGATAAGAGCTCCAGTCCTGATCGCGAACCAGCGGTGCAACAAGACCGGTGCTAAATCCGGTATTTCTTTCTATTTAGCCTTGAATTTTAATTCTTCTTTATGAACTTTCGCGTTTTTTTTTTTTTTTTGCCTTTCCATCTTTTATGCTTCTAAATGTTCGGTGTTTTATTTCTGGATTTTGCTGGAAATTCTGTTTTGGTTCCTGACTGAATTTAATCTTAAGCCGCCGCTCACTTTCGCCTGTTTGATATACATAGTTTCAATTTAGAAATCAAACATCCATGAAAACGAAATTGAAATAATTAGTTCTAGAAATTTAGAAATTAGACACAATTTGGGAAGATGAAACTTAAAATTTTCAGATCTATTACACATGTAAATTCAACTCTGAATTTACAATCTAATTATTCTGTATCCAGGATAATCGAACTCACAGCTTCTAGGACGTAAATAGTAAATATATGCTCATTAGTTTTCAATCCGAACTCAAATAATATGAAAGTTGGGTGGGGTTACTCGGGTTTTTTGGATTGTCTGTCTTTTTTTTTTTAACACCTAGGTCCACTTATTTATCACTTCTTGTTTTTATTGGGTGAAGTGTTTATTTTTATCCATTTATTTATTTATAACTAGCTTAAAACGTGACTCACCTTTTTTACTTTCTTTTTCAGGGTAATATTCACCCGTTTATTTTCCTATAAAGAAAGAAGAACAGCCTTTGTTTTATACAAACAAAAAACAAAAAGGGAAAAATATCAAGCACATGCTATCTCTAAAGTAATTTTATGACCTTTCTTTTTCAGGGTAAAATAACAATTATACAAAATTAAAAAAATGTTAATAAATTAATTAATATAAGTTTAGATTAAACTAAAATTTAGTTTGCAACTACAATTTTTTAAATTTAAATTGAGATTCAATTACCAAATCTGCTACCAAACAAAAACACTAAAAACAAAGAATTCAACCCTAGTTTTTATTGAATCCCTTATTTTCAAATTTGTGTTTTCTGATTACCAACCAAACGCACCCTAAAATTCTCTCCTCTTTAACTCGATACAACTAGTTTAAATTATTATTTTATTAAATTTTGCATGATAAAATTAGAGTACTTCTTTAAGTAATGACAAAAATAAATCATATATTCTTTATTTCTTAATTTATTATTTTGAATAAGAGAAACTATAATATGAATTGATAGCGGCATAAATAACCTTATAAAAGTTAAAGATAAATTAAAATAATAAAGTAAGGTTTAAAATTTTATTTGAAATTTGTAATAAATTATCATATAATTGATATCAGCTTTTACACATTTTAAAATTTTTTGTTATTTAATAATTTTTTAGTAGTTAATTGAATAAATGTTTCTACTAACACCTAAAAGAACAACACAGTGCTTTTTAAAATATTATATTGTTCTTTTTTTCCCTTTTGGGATAAAGTATCGTTCATGTTATACGTGAATTTGTCTAAAAATCTATTATAACCTTATTTATAACGTATTTCAAAGTTGAAATTTTCATTTTTTAAAAAACTTAAATTTCTTTTTTTTTTTGAGAAATTTAACTTTTTATTGTTATTTATTAAAAAAATGTAATTTATAATATTTTTGTATTATGATAAAAAAAAATCTTCATTTAAATAGATGGGCAGTATAATATTTAGAAATATTGTTAGTATTAAAAGTAATTTTTCCCCCTTAAACTGTCTCATAACACTATCATGATATGAATTTTACAATTTATTAATTATTAAATTTATAAAATATAAAGAAGAACTTGTGAAATATTTAATGAAATCAATTAATGTATAATTAAAATAAACTTTATAAAAAAAACATTAAAATTAACTATTTATAATAATTTAATTAGAGTATCAAACCACGTTGTGTAATAAAAAAAAAAAGTTAAGAGAACTAATTTTATTGTGATTGAATTAAAAGTTGACGTCCCTTTCTTTTGTAAATAATAAATAATATTTCAGAAGTCTTAAAATAGCCAAATAAATTTTCATATAACCAAGATCGTTAGAAGTTTCTCTAAATCAAAATGTAGGAATCGAATAATATAGTCTATGCAATGTCGATTTTAGAGAGATGTATGAAACTCTTCATATATTGGTAATAGAGATATTTATTTTTTGAACTCCTCCTTCCAAAACTTTTTGAAAAAAGAAACAAAATTTCTGAAAAAAGTAATTTTTGTTAATAAAATGTATATTTGTTATCATCAAAATATTAGAATTTTTGTATTTTCTATATACAAATAGTTTTTCTTTCAGCATTGTGCATATTTTGTTCCTAGGTAAGGCATGCAAATACTCCTTTTTTTTTTAAGGAAAATTTACAACGTATTTGAGAAAAGTGAAAAATGTCAAGTTGTTGGGCATTGAACTTTTCTCAAAATAATTTTAATATAGGTGATTGCTTTATTCAATTTATCTTATTATTGCTTCATTCTTGAATTTAAGATGAGACTACCCCACATTTTATTTGTCAATCTAAACGTTGTTCAACTGGTTATGAAATCTATCTCCAATTAAAAGATCGTGAGTTTAAATCTCTACTCCACGTGCTGGGTTAAAAAAATGAAACATTTTTAATAAGAGATTTTTTTTTTATGGGTTGAATATTGCATTGGAATAATTGTTTAAACTTAAAAAGATGACTTTTTTTTTATTCTATATTTTTCGGCAAACAATTAGTTATATGAAATAACATTTTGGCAACAATTTTTATATGGGTATTTTGGTACTAACACCTTTCTTTACATGGTAGATCTTTAGGACAAGTCACACCTTACATAGTGGCGGCTCGAAAACATTTTCCAAATTACCATCCTTCTAAGTTGTAGAATTTAGAGGACGTCATTGCATTGCAACTTCATTGCGGCACCAAGTATGCTACTGAGCTCTGAACTGATACATAACAGAATAGTTTTCTTCTAGTTCAAATTTTATGTCGTGCCTGGATCTTGTTTGATTTGGTCTTGTATATTTTTTTATTCAGTTTATGACAATAGCATCAGCTTCCCTAAACAATCACTTAAATTGTGATACTTCAGAAAATCAGACTGCGGGGATGCAAAAAATTCCTCACTCTGAGTATCCTGACTGGTATTCACCAGACTCAGGAATCTGCCGTAGCCATTATCCCTCCATAGATTTGCCCTCCGACCCATTTCTTGATGTCGTCTCTTTCATCTTCTCATTCCAACATAATGGGGTTTCAGCTTTAATTGATTCCTCAACTGGACATTCAATATCTTACAGAGAATTGTATCCTCTTGTCAAGTCCATGGCTTGTGGGCTCGACAAGTTGGGTATTTCACAAGGAGACGTGGTTCTGATTCTGCTACCAAATTCCATTTTGTATCCCATTATCCTTCTGGGTGTTCTGTATTTGGGAGCAGTTGTTACGACCATGTTTCCTCAGAGCAGTTTCTCAGAAATCAAGAAACGAAGCAGTGATTGCAATGTGCGTCTGGCTTTTGCAATACCTCAGAAGGTTGAGGATTTTGAAGCGTTGGGAATTCATGCCATTGGGGTACCAGAAAATGTGAATTTAAATTCCAGGTCTATAGGATTTTCTTCCTTTTATGAGCTTATTTCAGGTGGTTTTGATTTCAATAAAAAGCCAGAGATTAAACAGCAAGATACAGCTGCTATACTATATTCATCAGGGACTACCGGAGTGAGCAAAGGGGTGATACTGACACACAGAAATCTTATAGCTACGATCGAGCTTTTTGTGCGGTTTGAAGCTTCACAGTATGAATATTTGAGTACAGAGAATGTGTATTTAGCTGTTGTACCAATGTTTCATATATATGGTCTCGCACTTTATGTGATGGGATTACTGTCACTGGGGTCTTCTATTGTTGTAATGAGCAAATTTGATATCAAAGAGGCAGTCAAGGCCATTGATAAATATAATGTTACCCATTTTCCAGTTGTTCCACCAATATTGACAGCTCTAACTAGGACTGCAAAGGAAATTTGTGGACGAAGATTTCAGAGTTTGAAACAAGTTTCTTGTGGGGCTGCTTCTTCGAGCAAGAAGGCCATAGAGGAATTTGTGCAGGCTCTCCCTCATGTCGACTTCATTCAGGTATTGACTCCAACATCAGACTACTATTTGACATTTCCAATTAATAAAACTAAAGCATAAAAAGCAATATCTGAGATGGACTTTTGGTTGAATTCTTGAGTCTTTCAATGTTGTCCTTCTTATGGGTGTGGTAAGGTTGTAGGGTAGGAATGCCATGTTGTTGGTTCAAACAGGCTCAATTTCGGTGTCCTTTCTTTTGTTAGGGATATGGCATGACTGAGTCCGCAGCTGTAGCAACTCGTGGCTTTAATACCAAAAAGGCTCAAAATTATTCCTCAGTGGGACTTTTGGCACCAAACATGGAAGCTAAAGTAGTTGATTGCATTAATGGATCTTTCTTGCCTCCTGGTAGACACGGCCAACTTTTGCTGCGGGGACCTAGTTTGATGAAAGGTTTGAAAGATCTTATCTGAGATTTTTAGGTCTCATTTGATAACTATTTTGTTTTTAATTTTCTGTTTTTGAAAATTATCTTGCTTTTTCGTAATTTCTTTGGCATGTTACTATATTTTTTCAAAGTATGTTTGAATTCTCAGTCAATTTTCAAAAATAAAAATAAAATTTTGAAAGCTCTTGTGTTAGTTTTCAAAATTTGCTTGTCTTTACGGATTGTAAAATAAAGTGGTTATGAAACAGGTCATAATGTCTTTGCTGTACTTGAAGCATTGCGCTCATGCTAGTGAATTTCATCACTCTTCTGCCTTTTTCTATGCCATTTTCATAATTCTAGAGTCCACACCTCTCTGCCTCAACTACTGAGAATGGACGAGAATATTTGTTTTCATAGTTATCTGCGACCATAACTTTCTTTGCAATAGCTTCTTGTTATCTACCCCCACCATTACTTCAAAGATATATATTGCTTACTACAATTAGATTTACGAATTTTTTCTGATATACGGAGGTCTAGTTTTGCCTTTTCAGGGTACTTGAATAATACAGAGGCAACGATGTCCACAATAGACCATGAAGCTTGGCTACATACTGGAGACGTCGTTTACTTTGACCAAGATGGATACTTGTATGTTATTGATCGCTTAAAGGAGATTATAAAATATAAAGGCTTTCAGGTACTCAACCATGATTCACACTTTCATGTTTTTTCCTATGAGTCGAGTGAATACATTAGGTCCTGTTCATAACTATTCTATTCTTTCCATTCTAGAAAAATATAAGTTCTTAAACATTTTTTTTTTTAAATTTGACTAAGAATTCAAATGTCTTTTTAAAAAATATGAAAAACATACCAAAACAATCGCGAAGAAATAAGCATGAACCATAAAAATTAAAAAATAAAAACACGTGTTATTAAATGGGATCTTAGTTTTTAGCTTTTGCAATCTTTAGTACCGCACTCCCGCTAGCTAGCATTGACTCCCCAGCCAATGCCAGCTAATAGAAACCGTTATATTTCTAAAATAAGTTTATAAAAGAATATAGTATTACAATAAGTTTTTATTCTTTAAAATAAAAAACCCCCCTTGTGGCTTTTCTGTGTTAACGTTTGAATCAACTTCCGTAGTGGTGCAATTTGCTTATCTGTTGTTCTGTAGATTCCTCCCGCTGATTTAGAAGCTGTGTTGATTGCACATCCAGAAGTTCTTGAAGTTGCAGTGACAGCGTAAGTACGAGCTCCGAATCCATTCCTGAATCAAGTTTTGGTGTCAATATTCTATTCTTCTAAGCATACTTTTTAGCTAGAGAGTACACATATTTGAGCTGCTTAATCAATTCTGTCATTTTAATCAAGGAATCTTCTTAGTTGTTTAATATATACATTTATCGATGAAGGAATAAGCCTCATATTTACTTTTTACAGCAAATGAGAAATCAGTTATCTCCACAAGGTTGATAATCAACCAAGTTATCAGTTTTTCAGATCATATTCTTAGACCCATTGCGGGGCTTCACATGCTGCTATGGCATCGTCTGAGGTCATGATGTGTTTCACTTTCTTTGGTCTCTTCAGGGAAGTTGATGAAGAATGTGGGGAGATTCCAGTGGCATTTATCGTCAAGAGGCCCGGAAGCAGGCTCTCACAGAAAGATGTTATAGATTTTGTTGCTCAACAGGTTTGCCATTTTTAGCAGTTACAATGTAAAAAATAGCTGAACTTTATATTGCATCGGCAGAGATGATCTTTGTGTCGACAGTAAACTGTTTTGCCTATGCTGACGATTTTTTCTACTAGAATTTTGTATCGAATCATCGGTAAAAATATGTTAGTTCTAGCTGTAGTGTAAGTATGCCACAAATAATCTCAAAGGAAGGATCATTATTTCACTTAAAATATTTTAAGATCTAATATATCTTCTCGTAATTGATACGTATAAAAAATTAGAATGTAAAGTTTTACCGTGTCTTGTGAGAACTTACAAGAACTTCAGGCTGGTGTCATTTTTGGCTCACAGGTTGCACCATATAAGAAGATCAGAAAAGTGGTTTTTACAGAAGCGCTACCGAAGTCTGCTGCTGGGAAAGTACTTCGGAGGGAACTGAGGAAGCAACTACCCTCCAAACTTTGAGATCTCATTTGTTCTTTTTTTTTTTTTTTTTTTTACTCTCTTTGTTCCTTCTGTAGAGATGATAAGTTGTAGTTGTAGTGATTAGTTCTGGTGGTTATAATAAATTTTGTAATGATGGTATTTGCTATGATTCCAGATTACCAATTTTATTGTTCAGTTGAACTCAAAAAAAAAAAAAAAAAAAGCTCAAGAATTCACCTAGCCTTTTCTTTTATTTATTTGTATTTTTTATCTCCAAAACTACGGTAACAGGTAGCTTATGATTTTTATTGATTTAGAAAGTATTTGAATATTTAAAGTGTCTATCTTCTTTATCATATAACTTTGGATTAATTTTATTTTGGACTTTAAATTTTTAAAATGTCTATTTAGTACTTGACTTCAAATAAGTTAATTAATTGGGTCTTTTATTAGTTTTGGTTTCAACTAATGGACGGGCTTTCAGAATAAATGCAATCATGTATTGGAGATATACATTATTCAAAATAAATATTAGGTGGATGAGTATCATGTGATAAATAGCGATAGACTACAAATATTTATTTTTTAAACTATAGAGACTTGAATAGTTCTTTTGAAATTTTATACTCTGATATGATAATTATTTTGGTTTATGTTTTATAAATTGTAGCTTATAAATTAATTTAAAAATTATTATGTATTTGTAACCATGTTGGAAACATATAAAAAATCATAAAGTTTACGACAATTATTATCCAACAAATTCAAAATGATGGTTCCTTTTTAAAGTTGAGATTAAAAAGAAAAAAAAAGCAACACAGAACTTTTTAGTTTAGCCAAAATTTAAAAGAAAAGATGTTTTTCAACTGTCTAATTTAGCTTTTAAGATTAAGATATATTTAGGCTTTTAAGAAGTTAATATAATATAAAAAAATTTAATTTCCATCCAAAACTTCTAATTTTTATTCCTTTAATTTAAACTGTTAGAAAAAATAAATAAACCATCACCAATACCATTTCTTTTTTTTTTAGTTAAAAAAAACCATTTATATTTTGAATTAAAAAGAAAGAAAATTAAAACGAAAAAGAAAAAGAAAAAGAAAAAGCAAGAAATAGAACGTTATCAACAGAGATGTGATTTGGTAATTTAAGCTGTCCCTCTCGCCTCTCCACTGATACGTGTCAGAGCAAAATTCCTCAGAAAAAATGTTCAGCAGCTGCTCAGCCTCTGTGCCACGCACTCCCATGGCGACGCCCACCGCCACTCCCCATTCTTCTTCATTTTACCCTCTCTCTCTCTCCAATTTCAATCATCCTACATTCCCTCCACAATCCCGTTCAAATCCATGGTCGCAGTTTCGTCCCTTCCATTCCAGAAAATCCTCCATTGCTTTCAACGGTTCTCGACCCACTCACAAATCCCACTCTCCCAAACGACCTCTCCTCCCACTCCCTGTCCCTAGTTGGAGATTCTTGCGAATGGATTCTTCGGCAACGGAATCTTCTCCCAGAGAAGTTCTACTCAAATCTGCCGCCTCGGATGGTGCCCGCACTTCTTCCTCAATCTCTCAAAGTGTGAGCAATGGAAGATGGATTGCTTTTTTTTTTTTTTGTTGTTCTTTGTTGCGGATTACGATTCCTGTTGTGTAATCTGGTTGTGACTTGTTTCTTCTTTTGTTTGCAGGTGTTTGCGGTACTTCATCTGGTTGTTTCTCTAGGGATTATTCTTGCGACTGACAAACTCTTGAAAACGGCTTTTGTGGCTGCTGCGATTAAGTTCCCCAGTGCGTTGTTTGGAATGTTCTGTATCTTTTCTATTTTGTTGCTTCTTGATTCCACTGTTCCTTCGGCTGTAACTGGCGTAATGAACTTCTTCGAGCCGGCACTCTTGTTTATTCAGAGGTGGCTGCCTCTGTTCTATGTTCCATCCTTGGTCATTCTACCTCTGTCTGTGAAGGACATCCCTGCAGCATCCGGGATCAAAATTTGCTTCATAATAGGTACATAATTTTGCCATCTATTGCTATTGCATCTTAGATCAATTCTAAAGGAGCCTTATATATGCTTTTGGGGTGGTTTGGTTACTTCTATTTACTTAATGTTTCGTGATTTCTATCACAAAAGATAATCAAATGGATGCATTTGTAAAAATTGAATTGAGATGACTGATGCTGAGTTCAGTTTAATGGCTTACCCTCTTCTATTGGTTGGTTCTTTGCAGTTGTAGGTTGGCTGGCTACTCTGTGTGTTGCAGGATACACGGCTATAACCGTTAGAAATATTGTAAAAACTGAAATGACTGATGCTGAGCCTATGAAAAAACCATCTCCATTTTCTTCAATTGAAATGTGGAGTTGGACTGGAATTTTCCTAGTGTCATTTGTTGCTGCTTTATTTTATCCAACAGCACTTGGCACGAGTGCTCGAACATTCCTTCCATTCCTACTTGCGTCGACCGTGTTAGGCTACATTGTTGGATCTAAGTAAAGTTATACTATCCTCGATTTTAGAAAGCTGAAATGGATAAATACCTTTTTGTTTCTTCTGGGGAATTCAGTTAATTAAAGTTATTCTTATAATGTGCATCTTATAGTTTTCTGATATATGATTTCCAGTTTACCAGGGAGCGTGAAGACGGTTTTCCACCCAATCATCTGCTGTGCAGTCTCTGCAGATCTCGCTGCACTTGCTTTTGGATATCTTTCCCACTCTGGGCTTGATCCAATTCTAGGTATAGTCTACGCCGAGATCACCTCATGCTTTCATCTCTTCTTCGTTACAAGAAAAAAAACCAGAAAGATAGTAGAATATGTAATCAATATCTGGCTGCACAATTAGTAGCACATTACGACTTAACTATTTGGTTTACGTTCCATTCATATGCCTGGTTGTATTGCATATTAATCCTCTATAAAATTCCAGCTTCATATTTGACAAAAGTATCATCTAACCCTGGAGCTGGTGATATTTTAATGGGATTTTTGGGATCTGTCATCCTCTCCTTTGCTTTCTCAATGTTCAAACAGAGAAAGGTAATTTCTTTTTCTTATTTATCACTTTTAATGAGCTGAGTTTCCTTTTGGTGCTTAATATGTTTTGATTCTTAGAAAGCCTAAAACTTTTAAATGAAGTTGAGTATTAAACTTTGTATCTGGCTGCTAGTGGCAATATTATCATGGCTGTTACATATAGAGGAACATCCACATTAAGTTCCAAAAGTATTATTACTATAGACTCAAGTTTCCTTTTCTCATTTGGAAATAGTAAAACTAAGGATGAAGAAGCTTCAGATGTAGGAACAAACACTCCAAAATTATATTTTCTTCCTTTATACATGCGACCTAACAAACCAACCTGTGACCTTGTTATTATAATAATGTCTCTCTTTGAAATCTCGTCTTGCATTTTGCAGCTCGTTAAGAGGCATGCAGCTGAGATTTTTACATCCGTCATTATCTCAACTATATTCTCATTGTACTCGACTGCTCTTCTTGGACGTTTGACCGGATTAGAACCAAACTTGACTGTCTCAATTCTTCCCAGATGTATAACTGTGGCTTTGGCACTTAGCATTGTGACCTTTTTTGAAGGTACTACGACCATACAATTACAATAGTCTTGTAGTTTTAGGTCCATTTACAATTGTGTATATATAGACATTTTGATTTATGAACGATAGTTAGCAAAATGGTTGGCTGCAATATGTTTCTATGCTCTTGTTATCTGAAGCAGTTCCTTTCGTATGATATTAAACTAGCTCGTTCATAGTATAATATAACTTCCTGACATTCTAGTTCTTTCCTGGTTGTAGGTACCAATCCATCTGTCACAGCTGCCGTGGTCGTTGTAACTGGTCTTGTTGGGGCAAATTTTGTCCAAGCAACACTTGATAATCTGAAGTTTCGGGATCCTATTGCTCGGGGTATTGCAACTGCTTCAAGGTATGTAATATATAGATAGCCATTTAATCAATAGTAGCTCGTTGGTTTTCATGCATAGGGAGTAAAATCCATGTCATGTAATATATAGCATGCAATTATATGGTACCATTATACAAACCAAAAATTGGTTGGTGGCTCGTTCATTATAGCTCACTACGATGTAATCTTTTGTACATCGGTGTTCTTCGACTTGTCCCTATATTGGATGGTCAACGTGTTATTGCTTGTGAACTAATATTGGGTTATTTACGCAAAGAGATGTGTTTGATTATACAACAATTAATACGATAACCTTGGAGGTTTTTTTTCAGTTTCATGTTAGAGGAAAATCATTTACTAATCCAGACGAAAATGAGAAATAAGAAATGCCTCCCATTGTCATGTTTCAGTGCACACGGGCTCGGAACAGCAGCATTATCGGCCAAGGAACCCGAGGCTCTCCCGTTCTGTGCCATTGCCTACGCTTTGAACGGAATTTTTGGCTCGTTGATTTGCTCACTTCCAGCAATAAGGAAAAGCTTGATTGCCATTGCTGGCTGATACAAAACCAGTCCCTCTTGCTCTCACTGTAACTACTCACTTGTGCAGTCTGGTAAATAGAAAATCAGGAGAGCATGAAGTTTGTACAGGGAAGCACATGCTGGTCTTCTAGTAATTTATTTTTTCATGTTTCTTGTTTGAATAAAATTATTTTAATTTTTCTTTTTTCTGCAGTTCTTCCTCACTTGGAAATTCCGAAGGCCTTCTCTACCATATCAAAAAAAAAAAAGGGTAAAATTTGAAAGCATGTTTGTATTTAGTTTTGGGATGGAAATTATGGGCATAGTGAAATTTTAGTCGGACTGTAATGTGATGATAGTACTGTAACTGTCATCATTTTACAGAAAATGGTCCAAAAAATTAAATAGAAAAAAGGAAAAATGCAAATCTAGTGGAGTTCAAGGTGAGTTTTATATTTAATATTGAAAGTATCTTTTTAAGTATAGGCAGGTTTTTAGACTAAATAAACTAATTTTTAAGAAAAATTGTACATTTTAATTTTGACTTGTTTTGTTTCCTTTTTTATGAAAGGATATCTTAACGTATTCTTTAAATGAACAGCCTAAAACTTTATTGGTAAAAATCGGTTAAATTTTTTTAAATATAAAAATTAAAAATAAAGTTGGTTGGATTACTATCTTGTTTACCTTTTTTTTTTTTTGAGTATGGTTGGATTACTATCTTAACCTTTATGATTTAATTTAATTTGAATTTATTCATATAATTTAATTTGAATTTATTCATATGATTTAATTTTTTTTTAGTCAAATTTTATGTATGGTCCTCAACTTCTTTTACCTATTTATAATCTTAAACTCTGATACAGATGGTTTAATACAAATTAGGTTTTCATAAGTAATGTGTGAAGCAGGCATTTGAATCCACAAAGTTTTTTTTTTTTTTTTATAAGAAGGTGTTTTGACATGTTCAAGAATACAAATGAGTTTAAATAAATAAAATGTTACTTTTTTTTTACTTCAAATAAAATGTTATTTTGTTATTGGTTAATACAGGAGATAAATAAAAAAATGATAATTTGTTATCTAAATAAAATATATTAAAAAAACATGTTATGTTTGATCAAATTGTCAGAACTGAATTAAAATTCTTGAAATTATTGGAAATAAGTGGAAATTGAGTCTAAAATATAAGGACGAAATCGAAATTTTCAAATCACTAATTGAATTTCTAATTTAACCAGAAAATATATTTAATGGTTTTATTTGAAATAATTAAATGAACACAGTAACATTAACATACACATGAAAAATATCCGCCGAAGTAGTCCATAATGAGTCGAGGCGGGGAGGAGAACGAAAAAACAATGAATCAAAATAATGTTCGAATCTCTGCAAAAACTTTGAATTTGCATTTCATTTATGCTTTCGATTTTTTTAGATCACAAATTTCCACTGATCAGAGAATCAGGACAACACATCGCAGAGAGCGATTCACTGTAAAAACACAAAGCTAAATCCATTCTAGACATCGGCGACTGAGAAAATCTCTCAACGCCTCGCCGTCCCGGCGTCGGAAAGCGATGCGCGGCTTCAGGCTTTCGCTGCCTGAACCGGCGCTTTGGCCTTGCTGGCGGAAATCTGCTCGTACAGTTCTCTGATCTTCAATCCGACTATGGTTTGGAAGAAGCCTGTGCCATTGTTGCTGCCAGGGAAGTCCGAGTGCTTCAGCATCTGTTGAGTCACTTCGCCATAGAATTTGGTCGACAGGTTGCTGAGATGGCTTTCGACGTAGATGAGTTCGTCGAGTCTGTCGAATTGGCCGTCCATCTCCAGCACGGATACCTGAAATCGCCATTGAGACAAAAGATCAAACACTTGGTGTACGACGCGGCGAAGGATTCAACTGTAAGTTCTCTTCCTTTTTTTTTTTTTTTTTGGGGGATCGTTGGTAATATTTGTGTTTTCTTTTGAGAAAATGGAAGTTGATTTAAGAGCCAAAAATAATGAATATTGGCTTCATTGGATAGTTATTTTATTTTAAATATTTTTATCTTCAAATCTTAACATAATTTCGAAAAGGAAAGTAGACATGTGACATTAGTTAAGCTTGGTTCCTGGAATTAAATTCCAAAAGCTATACCTAAGCAAAGTATGATTTAAAAAAAAAATAAGTAAAAAGGTCATTACGTGGTCCATGGTAATTTTATTTAACATTTTGAAAGTATAGTTTTGATAAACCTATTGTTTTCAAATTTTGTATCCCATTTTTAAGAAAACAAGAAACATAAAACATCGTGGACCACATCCTAATTCTCAAGAATCCAAACACTAAAAACGTCACCAGACCATTTAACAAATTATGAATTAGTTTGATAAAATTTGATTGATAGAGTGGTAGTAAGTAAAGTAATTACCTCATGGCCATAGTAAGTTTCAGGGCCATAGGAGAATTTGATGCCAGGGTAAGAGCAAGTGAGCTTCCTTCCACAGGGAATCCATGAAATGGTAGAGCCTTCATCAAACAAATAAACTGGGTTGAAAAACTCCACCCCTTCCTTCATTATCAGCCTTACTCGCAAAACTTTTCCTTCATTATCATTTGGAATCAGCTGTGTTGGCAACACTTCTATCACTGCATCTGCATATTGCTTCTGTGGGTCTGCAAATTCATATATCACACATTAGTTTTCTGAAAACCCCTGCTTTCTTGGACATCAAAAGAACTTTCTTTCTTTACCGATGTAGGCGTCGAAGTCGGGTTTTCGGGCTTCGATACTCGCTTTGATGCTTTCGAGACTGTGTCCTCTCTCAGCCATGTCCCTCTGTAATGGTGTTTGAAGCAGTTAGATCGTAGGAAAAAATGGGGGGAAATGTATTTTAGGGTCCAGTTTAAAAACTTTTTTTTTTTTTTATGCCTTCTGAAATAAAAGTTTTGACTCGTTTGAGAAATTGTTTACAAAAGGAATTGTAAAAAAAATATATGATTAGATGATTTGTAAAAAATAATGATATTTCTGCACGGTGAAACCAATGTTTACCAACTTCACCTGTTCTTAAAACTAGTTCATGCAAACATGTTCTAAAATTTTGTTTTAGAAAATAGAACATTGATTAGACAATTTGGAACCTGAATTTTCCATGCAAATTTAACTTCGTTGCTGATGTCCAAGTAGATACTGAAGTCCAAAAGGTCTCTTACTCTCGAATCATACCTATTTAGGGAAAAGGGAAGTGCTCAGTCAGGCATTAGTCAAACAGAAAAATTAAGTTTAGCTTCCCAATTATACCCTGCTCCTTAAGCCTGCACATACTGGTTAATGAGTAATTTAACAGGGCACATGTCTTTTTTTTAATTTATTTAATCAAGTGACTTTTATGACTACATATTTGTTTCATAAAGCATCATTATAAAATTTAAAATTGTTAGTTAATCTTTCTTTGCTGTAACATTTTCTTTGATTCTTAGAATACACCAAATACACAAGCACAGAAAACCATTAATATTTCATGCTATAGACCCAAAAAAGAAAAGATATAGATAACCATTAAACTTCTAATACCTCAATGTGTAGTTAAAATCCTAACCTGGTAAACTATAATAAAATTCAAATTACTAATGGAGAGCATATAAATCTTTTGCTTCTATTGAATATTGCCATCCACCTCAAAACATGATTAAGTTTGCACTGTTTTTGTGCTCTTTTCCTTTTTCAGAATTAAATTTGTACACTGTACCCAATTATTTGGATTAAAATCTTCTCACTCTTAATTACTTGATAGAAAATTCTTAGAGATAGGAATGAAAAACTCACATGGGGTGCAAGCCTTCAATGACAAGGATTTTAGGGGGTTTAATGAGCTCAGGAGGGTCAAGAAGGCCAGTAACATGATTGTAAATTGGCTTATCAACAGCCACACCAGTTTTAAGAGCCTTGACTTGTTCATACATAAGGTCAAAATCGTTGGCTTTTGGGTCCAGTGCTGTGACCCCCTTCTCCTTCCTCCCTGTTCTGTCCAATGAGTGGTAGTCATCTAAGCATATGACAGTGGTTGTGTCACTGATGAGTGTGTTCGAGTCTGGGTTACCGCCCTTTGGTGGCTCTGCTGCCCCTCCAAACACACTTGTCAGCCTCCTCATGAACGTGCTCTTCCCACACCCTGAGTCTGCGGCCAGACCAATCACCACTGTCTGTTGGTCACCCGCAGAGCAGGTTATCAGATAGCGGTTGGCGACACTGCTTTGACCGTCTCTTTTACTGCTGCTGCTCCCTTGCTTCTTGCCATTGCTGTAGAAAACCAGTTGGTGCTGCTTCTGGTGGAAGCCAAACTGGGTTTTGATTGGTGTGTGGCTTGTTGAGGAGAAGGTGGAGTTTAGAGATTGGGTTGTGTAGACTGTACAAACTGCCATTCTTTTTTCTCTCTCTTCTCTCACTCCTCTCTCTTACAGTAGTTGAGGGAGTAAAGAAGAAGATAGTCTAGATTGGGGGGGGAGGGGGGGGGGGGTGTCTTTTTTTCCTTTTTTTTTTTTCCTTTCTTTCTTTCTTATCTTCTTGTGTATGGAGGAGAAATGAAATGGGGGATTTTGGCTTGTTTTTGCTCCTTTTATATGTTTTCAAGGCTAAATCTGGAACACAACTGAAACAGGAGGCTGAGGATGTAGGAGAGAGAAGGGACAATTAAAACTTAAAGAGCCACACAAAAAAATCTGTTTGGAAGTGATGAAAGTTGGGCTGTGTGCTTGTAATGGAAGACTAGGAAGAGAGGGGTCACAGATGACATTGTTTGAATTGTGGTGCACCAGGAACGTCTGAAATAATAATTTTTACTTGGTAAGAATCTTCCGAATTCAACACTACTAAAAATTTGACAGTTATATATTTGTTCGACTTCCTTTTGGTATTCCTCTCGGTTAGTAGATGATTCATGCCAACCAATCCGAAAGCTGAGTATTATTCTTCTTGAAATGTTTTATTTGTTAAATTAAGGATAAAGGGATATTTGAGTTTGCATATCAGAAGAAGAGAAGGGGTGTGGAATTGTTGATGAGGAGGCTGTGATGAAAAGAGGCATGGAATAACAAGGTGGGGATTTGTTGGGAATTTGGATATTTGAGTGACACGTGGCAGCAAAAGGATGGCTGGTTCAGGATTGGGAGTGGGAGGTGAGGAATGGAGGGGAGATGGAGACTGGAGAGAATGCAATTGCTTTCCCCATCCAATCCAATTCAATTAAATTCAATCTTTGGACTCTTCAGGTAAATTTAGTTCTTGTTACAGAATATAATAGCACATCTACAGTAAAGAAGATGAAAAAACACCAAACATATAAATTTTGGTAGGAAGAAAAAAGTTCTGAGATAATAGTTTGGTTTTCAAATTTCTATATTTTTAATAAACGGTTAAATTATAAGTTTAGTATATACACGGTTTAATATGTTATTAAAACTCTAAAAAATATATCGAATAAACTTTCAATTTTGTGTCTACTCTATCCCTAAACTTTAAAAAATGGCTCAGACATTTCTAAACTTTCAATTTGGTATTTATTTCATGAATTTGTCTACCATATCTATGATTTATGAGATATTTTTTTCTAAGTTTGGTGTCTTATAAGATACTTTCTAAAGTTGGGGATATCTTATCAAGTTTATTTGGCAGTTTGTAAAGTTTAGGGATTATTAGACCAATTATATACAATTTAAAAATGGATACATAATTTCTCTGAGTTTTTAATTGATAGAGGGGGGAAATTTTTGTTAACAAGGAGGCTTAATTTATATTGAGGTATCAGTATATTAAAAACAAGGTCATATTTTTTAGTTTATTCAATACTATGTAGGGTGATTACTCTAACTGTCGACTTTTTTGTCGGTGATATATGTAAGCTATGTTCGGGTAGACTTTTTTTTCTTTTTTCTCTCCTTTTTATACCTACCGCACACATACTTTTAGAGAGGGAGAGGAAAGTGTTGTAACATATTGAAACAAGCCATTTTAAACTGGTTAAATTATGTGTTTTGTTATTGTATTCCATTATTTGTATTAATTTGATTCTGATCTTTTTGATAAGTTTTATTTTACTTCATATATTTTAGTTTAATATTTTGGTTGAATCTCGTCAATAGTTGATGTGATTAGAGAACATCATTAATATTGATGTGGGATTAACTTAAATCTATCTAACTTATTTTGCATGTATTAATACTTGTTAATTTTTATCTCAAAAAAAAAAAATATATATATATATACTTGTTAATTTCCTTTTCTAATGGAGGTTGGAGACGTGGGTTTTAAAGTTGGAAGGTATTTTCAAACATCTTAAGCTCTAGCCATTGCTGTCTATATTTCTCATGGGAAAATTCTTGCCGAACACATTATCAGTTAAACAAACTTATAAATTTAAGGATATAATCAAAACTATGTTAAGGGATTGAACAAACACCATGCTAAAAGTTCATAGAAATTTATTTTTTATTTTTTTTCTAGTACAACAAATGAGGTGCTAAAATTCGAACTCATTACCAACGGTAAGAACAGGTGCCAATTATAGGCTATAGTTGAGTTAAATTATGGGTAGAAATCTAATTTGTAGTTGAACAGAACTTCAAAAATATAAAGATAAAATTGTCACAAGTGACAGGGTACAACAATAAAAAGCATAGTAAATCATAAAATAAAAAAGTGAAGGGAAAAAAAAACAATCAAACAAGGAATGATGTCACTGCATCCCTCATAATGAGATGTGTTTCAAGTTAGCCGCTCTTAAATTTATTTCAAATTCGAGCATTTTCAGCATAACTTAAGGAATAAAGTAAATAAAATATCTATTACGAACCCCTCTCTTAAATTTATTTCAAGTTCGAGAATAACTTAGGGAATAAAATAAATAAAATATATATTACGAATCGCTCTTAAATTTATTTCAAGTTGGGAATAAAATAAATAAAATATCTATTACTATTTTAAAATGGATAGTTCTGCTTCTCTGTGTAATTGTTGAACAAAAACATATTTCAAAATAATTAATTATTAGTTTAACAATTAATAATAAATTAATACTTGTTTCAAACAAAATTAAATTGACATTAATTATTAAAATATATTTATATCTATAATATATAGTACATATTAAAAAGTTACCATATTTGAAAATATTTTTAAACTACTTTGTCCTTTGTCAAATTTTATATTTACAAATATGTCATTTATATTTAACTACCAATAATTAATAAATATATTGAATTAAAATCATAAATTGCCATTTAAATAGTTAGAATATGAAAAAAAAAATCATTTGTTTTTTATTTATTAATTTAATAATTATATTTTGTTATAGAAAATCAGAACTATTTGAATATAAAAAAATCTGCAATTATTTCATTTCTTATCACTATAAAATTAACTCTATTTTAACTTTTTACAACAATGACTTTTAGTGTTGAAATAAAATTAAAAAATTAAAGTTAAATATTAGTTTAATATAATAATAACATTATTATTTTTTGGAACTTATTATTTTATAATCCAATAATATTCTATCCTGTGTAATTTTAGTAATGTGTTATTTTTATTTAAATCTGATATTTAAATACACAAATAATAATTTGGTTCTAAATAAGTATTGACTTTAATATGAAGCGTCAAGTTTTTTTTTTTGATAAATTTATCATAATAAAAATTAGCTTAAATATTTCATTAAAAAATTTAATATTAAAAATACAACCGATGTAAATTTAATTTAATTTTGATGGAATGAAAATTTATTTATAAATCTAAAAAACTTGAATATGAGAAGTTGTATCCTTTCCTTTTCGAAAAGTTAAACATCAGGCCTTTTATTGTAATTAATTTTACAAATTTCAAACGACTTTAAAATTTCCAAAGTCTCAAAATTTTTCAATTAGCTACCACAAGTGAAACAAAAATTGCATTATTTCACAAGTTTTTGCATTATTTTAGTTTATATAATTTTTTTTTCCAAAATGAAGTCATGTAGCGATATTTATCTAGTAGTTCTCAAGTGAGAGATAAATTAATTTTGAAAACGTTGTGTATAGACATGATTCTCTTTCTTTCTATTATTATTTTTTATTTCCTTCCTAACTAGATTTTTGTTATTCAAAATATTTATGCATGCTTTGGATTTGTCAATAAGTTCATTTTTAGTAAAAATATTAGCATGTGTATTAAATAATTATATTTTATTTGATAAATTTAGATTTTACTTTCGACAATTTATTTTATAAGAAATGTAATTAAACTCAGTTTAATATTTATTTAATTATACAATAAAATAAACTGAAGAAAAATAATGCACGTCGAATCAAACTAGTAAATTTAAAAAGACAAATGAGCTTTGTGTATATCTAATTAGGTTGTCAAGATTTATTAATAATTTTTTAAAATCAATGGATTTATTAAATTAAAATGTCACTTAAACAATAATTGTATTAGTAACCCAAAAAAAAAAAAAGAAGAAGAAGAAGAAAAAAAAAGAAAAGCAAATTGTAATGTATTATATATTTCAGAATAATTCAAAAGTCAAAAAGTCAAAACCCTAAAAATCCTCCGGGTTCCCCCTGAGACAATTGGCCTTCCGTTCGCTGCTTCTCTTCGACTCCACCTGAGCCGAACTCTAGCAGACGGCGCCATGGTTGGAAAACTCAGAGAGAACTCCGCCGTCAGCGAACCAGTGGCCCAAGTAGGTTGCGAAAAACTCCATAAGAGATCCGAGAAGAAGATGAAGAAGAAGAGAGACAGAGACTCGGGTCGTCAAGAGGAAAACGAAGTTAGTCCCCAGAGTAAGGTAGTGGAAGGCACTGATTCGGAGATTCCCAAGAAGAAGAAGAAGCACAAGAAGTCGAAGGATGACAATCCTGACGTCAAAACCTCCGACGAGAAAGAAGAGCCGAAGGGCGATGAAAATTCTACCGATGGATCTGTGGTGGTCAATGGTAAAGGCGTGAAGGACGGAAAGTTCGCGCCGCTGAAGTCATTTGTCGAAGCGGGACTTCCAGATGAAGTATTGGAGTGCTGCCGAACTTTCAAAAGTCCATCGCCTATTCAATCCCACGCTTGGCCATTTTTGTTGCATGCTCGGGATTTTATTGGAATTGCCGCAACTGGATCAGGTAATTTGTGGATTTTGCTTTTAGTGTTTATGATGAGATCGGCGGATCTTATTATTATCTGTGATGACAGGCAAGACTCTGGCGTTTGGTGTGCCTGCTATTATGCACGTCTTGAAAAAGAGAAAGGGCAAGATGTCGAAGGGGCGGAATCCTCTCTGTTTAGTCTTATCACCTACGAGGGAATTAGCTCAACAAGTATGTGCTTACGGATTTGCAATCACTTGAATAGCAAACTGTACTGGCAGTTTACATCCAACCTTCTATGTCAAATATATTTTTTAATTAGTCGTAAATGTCGGATTGCTGGACATTTTTTGTTCTATCAAACAATAAATTAACTCGTCAAGGGAAGTACGGAAAAAGAGTTTATGTAAAGATATGGGGCACAAACTAGATATTGCTAATTTTTACCACACCATGTATTCTAAAGATATGGAGGACACAAAAGACTTTCCAGTGTGAGATTAGTCTCCTATCAGGTTAGAGAAGGGAAATGGCTTAAAGTGTCCTCTGAATAGTGGGAAATTAGGCAAGATTTTGTGATATGAATGGCTGACATTAACCCTGGTGGGGTTAGACATGCTTAGGAACCCCTTGGAAAGCTATTTTGCTTTGTTGCATGTCTTCTGGCCTATGTTAGATTTATTTTGGGGACGTGGATCAGAACCGTACTAAATTTATGCATCTTAAGATTAATTCCACTTGCGAAGTTAAATTAAATATTTCTAACCTTGTAACTAACAAAAGATGTCATCGACTTTTGAGTTTTACTAGTCTTGGACTGGAGCATCCAGTGGCCATGAGATCACAATAATTGTGTTTTCATTGCTGCATTGCTATTGTACATGACACATGTTGTGTTGATCTTGTTGTTTTACCACTCAGATCTACTATTGATTATAGGCTTCATGTGCTATGGCAGATTTCAAGTGTACTGCAAAATGCCGGAGAACCTTGTGGCGTGACGTCAACTTGTTTGTATGGAGGAGTCTCCAAAGGCAGTCAGATATCTTGTCTTAAATCTGGTGTTGTATGATGTTTCTGCTTCCTCTTTGTGATTTTGTGACCTTTATCTTGATGTTGTAGATATCAACCAATTTGGGAATTTCACTTCATTTTTCTTCTGATTCTTTTTCTTGTTCCACGTTCTGAATATTTATATGCTGATTTGTGATTTCTGCCGTTTACAATATATCACACACACACATCCCTTTTTTTTTCCCTCTCCTGTCTCTCTCGCTTCTGATAATTACATGTTCATGCTGTTTTGGTATGATTTTTTATAAAGTATCACCGGTTAGTTGAGTGACAATTTATAAGATTTATGGTTAAGTTTGGGCATTTTGTTGTTGGGGTAGGACTATTTTATGAATTTTAGTTTTTGTTGCTGCATTGAGCATTTTCGCTGCTTGATTTTTATGTCTTGTTTGGTTTTTATTATTTTTAATACTAGAGCTTGGGTGTGTTTGTGACTAGACTTTTGGGCATATGGCTATATTTTGGGTGATTTATTGATTTTTGGAAAATTTTCTATCTTTGTCTAAAAAGAGAGTATTAATTTTATTATTTATTCAAGTTTAAATTTACTTAGTCAACTAAGGATATGGTAAAAATTCAACTATTGGGAAGCTTTATTTGGGAGAATAAACACCTGTGACGGGGGCCAAACTATAATTTCAACTATGGCTCTCTCTCCACATGGATGCATTCTTTGTGAGATGGCTGCAGAAGCTTAAGACCGTTCAACAAGCTACCTTCTTTTGGAATTTGTATTTTTTCTCTTTTCGGTGATCTTCTCCTTTTGATCGAAAGCTGAAAGCCAATTGCACTCTTTCTTCACTTCACCTTTTCAAGAAGGCTATCAACCATGTTTGAAGCTTCCTTTATTGCACTTGGATTGAGAGAATGCACTGTATTTTTGTATGCAAAGACAGAAATCTGCTTTAATTTCTTGATAATGTCAATTTTGGTTCTGCTTCTTCGTGTAGGCTTGGTAATTATTTTTGTAATTGTTCAATTACTTACATATGGGCTAATTGCATGGCTTTTTTTCTTATTCTTGGGCTGGGACCTTTCTCCCCATTTTTGTCAATTCCATTATGGTAATGAAATGTTACAATTCCTACTGAACAAAAGTACCTAAAATTGATAAATATTTTTTGCTTTTCTTTGCACTCAGGACATTGTGATTGGAACTCCTGGCCGTTTAAAGGATTTGATGGAAATGGAGGTCTGCAGACTTTCAGAGGTGTCTTTTGTGGTATGTGACCACTTTGGTACCATTACATATGAGAACTTGTATCTCCTCAGCTGATAAATGGTCTTTTTGTTGCTCTAATTTCACTTTGGTGCATTTATGTGCAAGGTGTTCGTGAATGATAGTATGCATAGTGCATTACAATGTATGAAATTTAACATCTTTATTATATAGTTGTCTGTTCATTGAATATTACATATTGTAGCACAATGTAGGATGTCTAATCAGATATTATAGTGGGAAAAAGTTTTTGCGCCTGTGTGGGGATCTGTGAACTATAATACCTAATACCATAGAAGAGGAGAATCTCATTTGATCTGATTTTTCTTCTCTTAATAGATACATAACGTTTCTTGAGACAGTGAATTGAAATTATGAGCTACAGAAATTCCAATTCCATGAGCTGGCAAAAAACCACTCAAGTTAGAGTTCAATTATAGATGAGGTTTAATTAACCTAGCTACATCAACAGTGTCCATGCAATCCGTAATTAAAATTCTGTTGATTCTTTTCCAACTATAATTCCCATAAAATAGCTTCTATCACATTGGACCATATAGATTCCACTGGACTATTAAGTTCATGCTCACAAAACAGTTGTTTCACATTAGACTGTTATTTCTATTTCTAAGTTTATCTCATTCCCCATAAAAATCTCTCCATTTTTAATTAATTCAATTCGTGGCAGCAATTACAAAATGATTTTCGAAGAGAATGCCTATTACTGGTGATAGGTTTTTCTATGTTCGAAACTATTATTACTCTATGAACTTCACATTGATTGTTTGTTGTTTGTTTTTATTAATTTTGACGTGCAAACCTATTAAGAAGGCAACTTAAATTTTTGTAGGTCCTTGATGAGGCAGATCGAATGTTAGACATGGGATTTGAACCTGAAGTGCGCTCTATATTAAGCCAGACATGTTCAGGTTGACATTTTTGGTCTTCCTTTGCACTTATCTTTATTACTTTTAGCTCAATCATTCTCTCACGCTTTTAAATGACTATTTAATCTGAGTTTGTTTATGCAAAAAACAAGATGTTGTGATGCTGTGCATTCATATTAAGCTCTAACCCTTCTGCAGAACGCCAGATGGTTATGTTCAGTGCTACATGGCCTCTACAAGTTAATCAATTGGCTCAAGAGTTCATGGATCCTGACCCAGTTAAGGTGTGCGGACTTTGCAATATTGATTTAGTAGCCTGACTTTTTTATTAATTTACTTTTTATTTTTAAGAAGGAAGTATTCTACGACAGGTTGTTGTAGGTTCTGAGGATTTGGCTGCTAACCATGATGTCATGCAAATAGTCGAGGTACATTTTCCCATGTCCAGCTGAGCTTTGTGCATCCGAATAAAGAATAATAGAGTTAACCATCATTACCTCTTGACATGGATAGGTCTTGGATGATCGTGCACGTGATGGACGTTTAGTGGCTCTGCTTGACAAATACCATAAATCTCAAAGGTATTTACAGCTTCTATATATATGAGATTATTCTAATTAATGATTTGTTTTAGCTTCTTAGGGTCAATATTTAATTCCTTCTTAACGTCCTGTGCTGGGTTATTAATATATGTGCATTGGGGAATAATGGTTCGGCGGCAACTGGCTATTTTGTTTTCAGAAACAGAGTATTAGTTTTTGTCTTGTACAAGAATGAAGCTGCACGAGTTGAAAATATGCTGCAGAGAAGGTAATCTTACATCGTAGTACGTTGTTTGGTAATCCTTCATCTCCTCTGTAGATTTGGGAAGAATTGATTTTTAATTCCTAATGATCTCTCTTCTCTATCTTTCTCTCTCACTCTGCCTGTAATTACTCTCTAGGGGTTGGAAGGCTGTTTCCATACACGGTGACAAAGCACAAACTGAACGTACAAAAGCATTGTCATTATTTAAAAGCGGAAGCAATCCGTTAATGGTATGCATTAAGAAATAACTGTTTCTTCAACTGCTATTTAATGGCTATTTTTCATATTGTCACAAGGCTCTAAAATTTTGTTTCACTATAGTCTTTCATATTTTTTTTTTCTAGAACTTTTTTTCTTCAGAGTCGTATTGGGCTGTTTTTTGTGTTTTTCACATTATTCCATTGTTGTGATTGGCCTAATATCTTGCAATACCACTATGTTTAGCTGCTAAAAATTTTAATCGTGGATGTCAAATTGTAAAGTACCTGTTGGCTTGTAATTTTTAGAGTGTAATAGTAGAGGTGTATATTATTCATGCCAAACTGCTTTCTTTTGTGGTTGGAATATTCAGTGCTCCCATGTGTAAATTTTAATTTTATTTCTTATAGTTAATTGTGGCTTGCTAAAGTGTATAATCTTCTTGCAATTATAGATAGCTACTGATGTGGCCGCTCGAGGTTTGGACATTCCAGATGTAGAAGTAGTAATTAACTATAGCTTTCCTCTCACTACTGAAGATTATGTCCATAGAATTGGAAGGACTGGACGGGCTGGTAAAAAGGGTGTTGCTCACACATTCTTCATGCAACAAAACAAGGTTATTTTGGCTTTTTTCTTTTTAAGTACATACGATGTGGGGTGAGGATTCTCGAGCCCATGATCTTTTGGTCGGATATATTTCTTGCTCAAGTTGACTTATTTTCTATTTATTTGGGCTAATATTTATTACGCCTCTTAAAAAAAGGTAAATTTTGGTGTATTCAATTCTCTTAATCTGTGTTGCCATTGTTTTAGGGACTTGCTGGAGAGCTGGTAAATGTTCTCCGTGAAGCTAAGCAAGTTGTACCTGATGCACTTTTGAAATTTGGCACTCATGTCAAGAAAAAGGTAACAGATTTTTGTTAGTTATATATTTCTTCACAAAAATGCTCGTGAAAACACTGGTAGTCTTCATATGATAGTTTTCTATCTCATGTCGAAAACAAAAATAAAATAAAATCAAGTTTTTGTGAATGATTTTCATGTCCCGATTAGGTGGACAGAATGCCAAAATAAATAGACAATCATTTTGTTTCTAGCTTTCTATTTTTAAAAATGATGATTGGTTGGTCTCAACCTCCTTAATATGTTTTCACTTTTTTTAACAACACGTTTAAACTCCAAGATTTCAAAATAAAAAATAAGTTATTTAAAACAATTTCAAAAAGCAAAGGCATGACAAAGAAATAAATGGTGAATGAAAGTAGTATTTACAAGTTCAATTTTCAAAAATAGAAAACCAAAAACAAATTGGTTATCATAATTTGAATCCTAGTTAAGCCGAGTATTTATCAAAATCGTATGACGTCTATATTTTTGCAAAAAGTGCTTTTTTCAACCAGTGGTGTGACCTGTTTTCTGAGTTTATTGTTTTTTTTTTCAAAGAGAATAATAAATGCTTGTCGTAGTAATCATATGGATGGAGAGAACATCAATGGCCAGAATATTATATTGATTCACTGCAGGAATCCAAGCTGTACGGAGCTCACTTTAAAGAAATTTCAGCAGATGCCCCCAAGTCCAAGAAAATTACATTCAATGATTCTGACGATGAAGATTGATTATTAACAAAATCCTCAATTTTTATGCAGGGCCAAGTTTTCTTTTTAATATTTTGAATTTATAATAGGCGAACTTTGATTTTCCTGTTTAATTATAAATTTTGATCTTGGTGGGTGTCATCAATTTATTGATGAATGATTAATGCAATTTAGTAATTTGTGTTAATCAACTAAAATGGCATCTAGTATAAAAGTTTGAACTAACTCAAATCAAGTTGATTGAATTCAATTCTTCCTACATTTAGAATAGAACCAAACCTACAAATACCAACTTCTTTTTCTTTTTTTTTTTTTTTTATATCCGTATCAAGATCAGTTTAATTCAAATACAAGTTATATTTTTTTCTCTTGTCGTGACAATTTTCTTGAAGCAAAAATTCAATCACCAAAATTTTAAATCAAATCGATTTTGTTTCAACAAAATGGATATGACCAAAATAATTAGTTCAGCTGGTTGAACAAAAAATCAAACCGGACTAATTTACACCAAAAGATGAACTTTGCATTACCAAAACATTCTAATTAATGCAGAAATAAAAAAAAGGCATATAATATAACATAATATGTGCTTGTATAAAAAAAATGCTAATGAAACATGGGAGTAATGGATGAAAGTTGGTACTGCTATAGGTTCATTTGTTCAACACGAGTGTAAATGACATCTGCTTCTTTCATTTCGAGTGAAGTAGATGACCAAAAAATAAGCAACAAAACTCTATTTTTTCCTCTGATGTAAGAACCTCTGGAGTTTTTTTTTCTTTTTTTTTTTTCTAATATACATGCTCACACTACAAAATTTCCCAAATGAGGATACCCATTGGGACGACAAAATTTCCAAACCAAATAGTTTCTCAAATGGCTGAGTCAAAAAATGTCTCAATTTGTGCTAAAAGCATAGTATAGTATATGGTGATGCATATGAATTAACAAGCAATCCTTAAAAGTGCTTTATACTATGCTATTTCCCAAATATGTAAGAACTCTTTTCTTGAATACCTGGGATAAGTCGGCAACTTCAGATTCCCTCATCTGTCTTGTCTTCCTGTCAAATTGGTAAGTTCTATTGTTTCTTCTGGACAACTTGGTAATTACATCAATGGTGAGGCTGGCCATATCTCTGCTGTTCGTTAACACTCGCAAGACTGTGGCTGAGTATAACGAATGAGATGCAAGTCTATTAAGAAGTATAAGTACCTCCCGCAACAGCAAAGTCCTAAATAATGAAAATTAATAGAACACGGTTACATCATTTGAAGATAGCTGATGAGAAGAGAAATGTTGAAACGTATATGGAAAAGTAGTATCTAAGAAGCACAAATCCAAACATGAGAAGCGAATACAACATATGACACGATAAGGACACATTTATTAAGATATACTATTTATTTTAAGTATATATTACTTTTATACACGAAGGAAAATCAAAATCAATAAATGCTTTTAATGCTTAAAAGAAATAAGTCATGTATTTTACTCTAAAAAATTGTTATTTTCTCCCATCCTTATGCTCAAGGAATCTTTGATATGCACTAATTTGATGGAATGCATATATGAGGAACCATGACATTTCTGGAATGTCACGGAAAACTCGAATTCGTATCTAACAAGTGTCAGAATCTATATCAACTTTGTACTGCTCAACTGTTGAGCTAACAAGTGTAATACGTGTTCGATAAGTGTCGGAGTGTTTGATATGGATGCGTTATTGAAACTGAAGTTTCCGAGTTTCTAGAGTAGCATGTTCTCGAGGAATTGTGGGATTTCATATCTACAATAATATGGAGAAGCTCATCAAAGTTACCTTTCCCCGTGAATTTCTACGGGCTGTGGAACTTTTTGTTCGTGCTCGACCTCTGAAACCACAACTTGAAGAATCAACACGAGGAAGTTTGACTCTGTAGGTAGCTTGTTGCTTATGAGAATTTCAAAGCCAGCTTTGCCAGACGATGCTAGAAAAGCGAGCAAAAGAACAGTGTTTCTTCGAAGTTTCAACTCCTGCAATAACAAGGTATATACCTAACATCAAACACGTGGGTTGCTCAGCACAATAATATAATGTTCATTACCTCCTAATCTACATGACACGATGAACTTTTGAAACAATAATCAATTATAAAAAATAAAAATTACACCTATATGAATTTCTTACAATTTGTTAAGCCCGAGAACATAAGGTCGTCAACGGTGATGACTTTCCTGCTTCTAACAGTAACCTACTTGGCTAGAGAGCAGTTATACTAAAAATTGAATGGCAATAGGTTAGAAACTTTGCAAGGACTGCTTCGGCAAGAGTAGGTTTCCTGCCTCTAACAGAAAATGTTTGTTCCATTTACCAAGTCTACACAAGATCTTTCCCACTATAGGCTTTTGAAAATCCCTATGGTTGCCTCATTCCACACTCTCCACAATAATTTTTTCATCAACTTCAATTTCATGGCAACGGCAACCGAACTCTAAAACAAAGACAAACCTCAAGTTTAATTACCACTTCTCACAAGTTCCCTATTTTCTCTGCAAGAATTGAGCAACAGTAGCAGTGCCCTTTTTAAGTAACCCAAGTGGTTTGGTTCCAAACCTCAAGTTTCTTGACTACCAATATAATAGGATTCAGTATAGCCCTCAGTTTTGCACCAGGGGGGAATTAAAAGGAAAACAAAGGAGCAGCGGAAGGATCGTTTAAGATGCTTACCTCAATACCGTTTCCGCAACATGCAAGACAATCTGCCAAGCCATGAAGGATGGTTCTGAATTTCTCAAAACCTGCAGCAGATCTCACATTTTCGTCTGCAGCACATGTAGCTTCTGTCTCCATGCAACCAGAACAAAATGCGACAAAAAACGTAGGACCTAAATTAAAACAGACATTATGAGAAAATAAACGATATAAATGGAAAAATTAGTTCACGTTTATGTTGTGCGATAAGATCGATTGATTAGAAGTTCAAACAAATAAGGCCACAAGCAGGCCTATAATGCTGCGGTGCTAAGGCTTTGGCTCTAGCTGCGACCAGATAGCAAGCATTTACAATGTCTTGCGGAAGGTTAAGATAAGTAAATAATTCAAAATGAAAACAAATGCCACATCCAGTTCCAAAGTTCAGGGTCATAAAATTAAACCTAGGAAGATGTCAAAAGAAGATTAAAGGAACCAATGACCTCGATTCACTAAATGAAAAATTAATCCAAGATGATTTGAAGTCTGAATACAATGTACTCAGAAATTTAAGTCAAGGAGAATGAGAAAAGAGACCGACGTTCCCTACTAGTTTTTTTTTTTAATAAGAAACAGAGAGAACTTGTAACGTTCCCTACCAGTTTAAAACTTAAATAATTATCAAGCAGAATTATCATGAGCTTGAAAGTTCCAAAAGGATCGTTTAGGGCAATAAGAACTGTAATTATTAAAGCTTACAGTTTAGTATCAGGAATAGAAGACGCACAGCATGCTTTTGTATAGCTGAACCGGATTCCTTTCTGATAAACTCCACTACACTATCAAATAAAAGTCCCGGACCAAACCTGTAACAGTATATGGAATGTGAGAAGTTTCTTATTTGACACGTAGAAATATAGACTAAAAAAAGCACAAACTTACTTCTCCCTCTCCATATACGTACTACTTCTCATCAGAATCAAATTCATGATTGAAACTGCTTCCATCCTCACACATTCTACACAATGCGTCTTAGCAACCTGATGCATCATCTCAAAGAAAGACACCCAGTTTACTTGAGGAACTAAATTTGTGTACGTATTCAAGTTTCTGTTCTTGCACGGCATATCAGCACCAGGGATTCTACTGCAAGCTGGAGCGCAACTGTCATGAGATGTTCCATCCATGTTCACAACAGCAAATTCTTCACCTTCTACACTCTGTGATCCATGAGAATCCAAATCATTGTTCCTAGAGCCAAGTCCCTCAACCATGACTGTTTTCCTGAGCAGATTGCACTGGAAAGATCAAATCAGAGTTCATAAGAACCAAACGAAGACATGGAAGTTCTTGAACACTGAACACTACAGCATCACTCAAAAAGGATTTGATCCTAAATGATAGTAAGGAAACTCAGAAGAGTACCTATCGTAAACAATAATACCACATGAAGTCATGCAATATGTTGATATCACCAAATATATATCCAAGTCATAATTAACTTCAATTCTTTCTACGACCAACTAAATACTCCATAGAATTAACATGGTGTTAAAATAAGCAAGAAAGAAAAATTAATTTAGATTTGGTACCATCATTAATAGTAGGGTGAAACTTCCCAGCTCAGCCAAAAAAAAAAAGGTTGTAGTACATAGATGATACATGATAGAACTATTTGACTAACATCCATGTCCATGGACAACACTTTCATAAATTGCCCCTGAATTTTTTTAAATATTCAAACAGCAAGTAACCTCATTGGTCGTAGAATAAAGTCAAACTATTAGCTTTTTGATTGGCCATAGATTTGAGATAGCCCTAGAGAATTTGCCAATATAAAATTTCTGCTGCCTCATAATCAACATACTTCTAGAGAGATAAAATATACATATATTGCAAAATAAAATACACTGTACCTTCTTTCGGATTTCCTCTCCAACCAAAACAGGTGTTTCACAAACATATGCAATATATGCAGAGTTCTGTGAACTATGACGACCTGTATCCAAAAATAAAGGAACTAATTTCTCAAAGAGAGGAAGAGTGCCACAATTGTCTTTTTTTTATTATTATTATTATTTTTAAAATGTAAAACCAAGCTTTCATCAAGAAATATCAATGCCAACTTAGAAGAAACGACATAACCATATTTTTTTATGAAAAGATTTGATGAACTAATAGTGACATAAACACAACCATATTGCAAAGCATAACAACATTCAGAATCCAGATTCAATTGTATTAACCATATAGTGAACTGTGACCATAAAACAACCAACTCATCAATCCGAAGACATGCAAACCACAAGATCTTCCCAGGTTTGTACAGGCTACAATATAATTGATCATAATCATCAATTATCTTCTCTAGATGAATAAGAAATAACCACAATTGTTTGATGAATACAGAAGTCAATAATGGTGAAAAAACTTGCTCGGTTAAAATTAAAATTTATGACATTATTTCAGCTGAATATGATACAAAGGAATAGATGTGCTTTCAAGGGAAAACGTAAGTTTGTTGCTTGTTCTTGCCGTATATCTTATCCATATAGCCTCTATTCTATTTATGCCAATTGAATGCATTTTTTGTAACTTCCTAGTTATCTTTGGTTGAGGCTCCTTCCCTCTCTTGTAATTTCATTCATTATTTATGTTTGTTTATTATTAAGGGGAGAGAGAGAAGAAAGAAAAGGGCATTTCTGTGACCTCCCTAACTTGGGCTTGGGTTTAACAGCTAGTCATTCCTCCCCTCTTTCAATGATTTTTTTGTGCATATGAAGATAAATGGAAGAGGGAAAAAAAAATGAAACTAGGCAATCGTGGCATGAATTTGATAAAAATGAAACATGCAAATTGAGAAAGTTAATAGCAACTTGTACTGTCAAAACTACTCAAATCTTTACTCGTACATTAATTTGTTTGTATAACCAGGAAATCCTCAAGTCTTACTCACATTGTCAAGATTACAGAGATCAAGTAACGGTGTAAACAATGCCTCCATCTTTACTATTCCATTACTTACCTACAAAAAAAAAAAAAAATAATAGATAACAAACAGAAGAAAATAATTATAGAAATTTTTAAATAACAGTGGACATGACTACTTAAAAACATTAACATATATAACATCATTTTTTTTAGGTTAACCATCATTTTTTTTTAGTTCAACCACATGTGAGAGTGAGAATTGAAACTTCCGATAGGTTGAAGATATATTCCTCGACAAGTTGAGTTATGCTTAGGTTGGTAACACATAATGTTAGAAAATGAATTCTCAAAACAATGAAAAAAGTTCGGATCTCATGTTTATCACTATTTTATGGACCAACCATATAGTGATAAAATATGTCAAGATACCTTAGTCAAAGTGGTGTAGAGATTAGATACTTTTACGGCTTCCAGACCATGAAGAAACTGCAAAGGGTTCTTTAAAGCTACATCAGAAACGTTATCCCCAGCTAGGGAATCGACAGAAAATTTGGGGGATAACTTCGTGCTGATGCACCCAAAAAGCACATGAAAATCTGTTTCACATGATAAAAGTAATTCTGAAACCAAAGATTGTCCCATCTTAGAGCCACTTTCGGGGACCCAGAATACTTGCAGCTTCTTGGATAGGTTGTGAAAAGCAGGTAATTTATCATTGACTCTCTCCCCAGCAGAATTATGAGCTTGGCCTCCCTGTTCGCCGATGGCTTTACTACTAGAAGAAACTTGTAGATGCAAAAACAGTAAAATAAAGATAGTTAATTGGTATGCACCATAAAATAACTTGAAATGATTATTAGCTCGTCCTTAGAACTACCAATGTGAGGGGCACCAAGGTCACCAGCAAGATCTTCAATCTTCCTAGAATTATGCTCACCATCATTCCCCGCTGTTCTCCTGGTTATATTGATGATGCAGAATAAGAAATAGCAATAAACATCAGAAGATAATTGCACATAAGAAACTATAGTTCATTCCAGGTCTCAACTTCTTAATTAACAGCAAGGTAGTAATGTTAAGAACATGAGTTAGCCAAGCCAGATTTTGCACCAAAAAAAAAGTGAATGCATCTAGGCACAAATATTATGTAACAATATAATTAGAGAAGGTACACACATGTATTAATATAATAGTCACCTCACGTAGAGTTCATACAGTAGTCAAGATACATTTGTTCTCGCAGCAATGCATCATTCATATGAGTAGATTTAATAAACCACATTTTATGATGTTTTACAGAAAGGGGAAGGAGCATAATGACAATCGCCCTATACTAGTAGTGTTGGAAGTTCAGTATTTGTACCGCTGAGTTGCCAATCAAAATAATAACTAGAGCCTAGAGGCCAACTGCAGTCCATAATTTGTAATATTATTCCAAAAAAATGACAATTTCACTCACAAATCTGTACTCTCTGAACCATGATGGCCAATAAATTGTTCATCTTTATTGGAAAAGACAACTTTAAGCTGCTCCTCTTTCCTGTCTCTTTTCTTCCTGAGTTCAACACACTCTTGTTCCTGAAAGCATTCACTGAATTCTTTTAATTAGATGAAACCTAAATTTATAAATACAATTGATTTTTACAAAAGGAATAAGTACCAATTTTAACTGCAAACTGAACAAATTTTCATTAAGAATATATCATATTAGTTTCCAAATCGGGGAAATAAACAATTAATTCACAGGAAAATCGTGTAAATGACCATCAGAAAATCAGTGAACAAATGCCATTCTATTTGTTTGAATAAGATAAAATCACAAACGGAGCGCTAGCCTTTTAGGATAAATTTTATGCTTCCTTATAGAATCAGTTTTCGAGGTGCCAAGGAGACCTAGAGCTGGCTACACAAATATCATTTATCAAATCTTTGCTCATCATAAAAGAAAAAGCAAAATTCACGCATGGTTTTTCTTGTCTAAGATAAGTAAAAAGAAAACAAGAAATGGTCATTCTAATAATTTCATATGCATAATAGAAAATGAAAAAATAATAACAGTAATAATTAATTAATTAACATACCAAGTCCTTGAGTTGCTTTGAGACGCGCCCTAGCTCCCTCTGTCACCAATCACCACAAACCATAAAAACTTATTATACATTTCATAAACTCCCCCTTCTCATTATGCATACAACTATAAACGTTAAGTAATTGTGGTTAAAGAATGGTTAAAGAATGAAAATCTCTGGCCACCACTAGAATAAAAGAGAAAAACAAAATACATAATACTGCTGATTGTTGGCAGAAGCAAGGCCACGTGATACTAAAATGTCTAATGTTCACATCAATCATAAGAACTTAGACGACGATGATCCACAGAAAGAAATCCTTATTTCAAGCATAACAAAACTTCAAATTGTTCCCGGCGATAATTATCGCGTTTGATCGGGAAAGAATGCGAAAATGCAAAAGATAAACTGATCGAAATGCAATAATCCGATGCAGTCAAAAAATTCGCTAGGCATAAGCACGAAGTCAGAAGACTCGGAGCACCCGGAGATCGGTCAGACTAATCCAAGTACATCTCCTTCCTTCTGGGTAGAAGAAGACAGCACACTTTGCAGACATTTCGAGCGGCAACGATGAACGAAAAAATAAATGGCAGTTCAGACGATTCAAAACCTAGTTCTTCTAAGCTCTAACTTGTAAGCGTTCTATTCAGAGACTACACTACAACAAATCAACGTAAAAAAAATACAGGAATCTGGTAGCCTCGAACATTTAACCATGAATCTAACCTTCAAATTACAAATCTCGAGTTCTTTTGCAGCGTCCGGGCGAGGCAAGCACGGAGCCAGCATCGAAGAAGAAGGACCACATTCGCCCAAGCCATTGGGAGAGCGGACACCGGTGATCCTCTGTGAGAGTTCTCGAGGAGGCGAATAACTAATGGGACGGTCATGAAACGCTTGCACAAAATGTAGCGGTTCCGGTTGCGATGGCGGCGGGGGGCAGAAGGTAGAAGAAGAGATCGGAATCGTAATGAGATGATTATCGGCGGTGGAGGCGATGGCAAGCTCTTCGACTTGGATGAGTTGGTCCAAGAAATCAGCGTCCCAATCTTCGAACCCTTCGTCTTCGCTCCGCATTCTCAGATTGCTGCCTCCAAAATCCAAATGCGAGGGAAACTGAACTTCTTAATATATCGTCTCCCGCCTTTGTGTGAACTCTTGAAGGCCGACCGGAAGTTCTCTCTATTTTGTTTTACAATTTTTTGTATTCCATTTCTCGTTAAATAACTTTTTTACTACGTCTGGATTTGTTGGAATCTACTTAGATTTGAACTCTTAAACTGTTAAAATATATATCATGGATCAAGGCTGTGGGTTCAAAATTTCATCTCCACCTATAGTTAGTTAGTTGTACTTAAAAAGATAAAATTGTGAGTATTGAATATATTGTCTACTAAATTAGTCTCGAATTTACCATTTTTCATAATCCGACCAAAAGATTTTGCCACCTTCAAATGGTGCTGTGCTTAAAAAAAAGTATAAATCTTATTATTTGTTCCATTTTATTTTAATTTATGTTTTTGTTTATTTATTTATTTCGGGTCATTCCCTTCATTTTAAGGCCCAGCTGAAATTTCAAGCCCAAACAAATTACCCATTACATGCTTTTCTTCCCAACAAAGCAAACGTTTCGAATGTGAAATGTGCCATCACAAAATAACAATATCCCCAAATAAATTACTAGCGAGCATGGTTTATCCACTTTTAATTTCGTACCTTTGGCTACTACCATTGTAACGAAAAAGTAGATGAACAATAGATAAAAAAGCAAGATAAAATGTCTTTGAAGGAATCACTTGATTCATGAAATAAAAATGGTTACAAATATGCATAGAAACAACCTCTCTTCCACTTACATCATTATGTCGTAAGGCATTGAGTTAAAAATAACTCCTAAAAACTCTCAAAATTTTAACCTCCATTCTTTTTAAATCTTGAAATTTGTAAAATAATTATAAATTTGAGTTGACTCTCGGTCGTAGACCTCACAAAATGATAAAGTGGTAATTAAATGACGGCGCAAAATTTGCCAATTTATACTCTGGTAAAAGATGCGATAAAATTATTCAACTCTACTTAAATAATTCTTTTTTTCTATTTTATTTTTTTTTATCCTTTTTATCTTCTCCTTTTCTCCTATCTATCCTTCCTCCTCCTCGATCTCTTCTTTATCTACTTCATCACTACTCCTTCCCTATTCATCTCTCGTTAGGGACAAGCCGATCTTCTCCCTCCCCATTTATATCGATCTTTTTCAGTCGGTGAATTGCTTATAAATTCTTTAAAAAAGAGAAAATAAAAAACACATATAAAAAGACTAACTATATCTTAATCAGTTTGAATCTCTTGTCCCACGTACTACTAAAAGAACATAATTGAAAATACATTGAATGTATGGTTTACTATTGGTAGAGATTAATTAGCATATGTAGGATAAAATAAAACGTGACTAAATCCATACCAAATAAAGTCTCGACTTCTTCAACTTCATAACCAAATCCTCGCAAATAATGTTTGATTCTCAAAATGGAAATATTGAAAATAACATAATGATATACTTTTATTCAACAAGAGCCCACTAACAAAGTTCTTATACATGGCCAAAACTCAACCTAACAAAAAAAAAAAAAAAAAAACCAAAGTACACCAAATCACACACAGATATATATACACATATACAAAATTTATATCATTTTGAACTTTCCTACAAAGCAAAAAAGAAAAGTATTAGAAAAATCATAAGAAAAGTTTTTAGAGAACAATGTTTTGAGAGTGAAATGGTTGATCATATTGATGAGGAGGAAGAAGGTGTCCCTTAGGACCTCTAAAGCTTCTATGGTTGACTCTCTCCTTCCTTCCCCACATGAATTTATTATAAGGATTTCGAAACTTCTTCACTGCAAAATCTCTTTCTTTGCCCTCTTCAATGGCTGCAACTGATGAGAGGAGGAAGGCCAAGAAACAGAGCAGAATTATGAAGATGGAAATGAAGGAGAATTTGGGTGAGGCTGATGATTTTAACTCAGCCATTTTTTTTTTATTTTCTTTCCTTTTGGGTTTGTTGTTTCTATGGAGTCTCTAAATAAAGGGGTTTCAAAGGGATTTCTTTGCTTTGGTTTCAAGTCATGCTGGAAATTATTTTGGGTTTGGTCACACTCATGGGTTTCTGATAATAATGGCATATATCCCTTTATTGCAATGCTAATTATTGACTTTTACAGCTTTACCACTTAACTCTAATATACTAAAACTTTGTTTTTTCTTTTTATATATCGTTGATATATTATGGGATAATTAAGCCATACTTTGTTTCATTTTATGAACAGTATCAGTATCAACCTCAAACACCCTGGTACATAAAATTCTCCCTCAAATTTGAGGGAGACTATACTGTATATTCGATAAAATGAAAGAAAATACATTTGTTTTTTAGTTCAATAAACAAAGATAGGTACTCAAATCTTAAACTTTTAAGAAGGTAAATAGTATCTTGACCAATTGGATGATGGTTGTAGGTAAAATAATTAACTTTCTCCCTCGACTTTAATGGAACAGGCTTAAAGCCACATGCATACATACCAATTTAGCTAGAATTTAATGGAAGAGCCCCTCTCTGTGGTATTCAATTAATGTTTTCATCGATTATAATATCCGAAGAATTTTTTTTCCATTAAAGTATTTATTTGTTTGGTTTGCATGGTAATCATAATTGACAGTAAGAATAAATCGGCAGTGAAATGATTGGGTAATTTTGTAGAGTCTTGAGTTTTTTTTAGTACACCATGTTGGGGAATGGATTTGAACTTACAACTTTTCGGTTAGAGGTATATGTCAATTACCGCTGAGTTATGCTCGCTTTGAGTTCTAAAGACTATCATTACTTCAACGTTGATGAGATGGAGAAACTGCCCCATGATAGCCATTAATGTTCACCAATAATAAATGTTTTTTCAAAAATAGTTATTTCCCCCTTTCCTTTATGAATAATATATTTTCAAATAACTGAAATTACTATCTCTTTTTTCTCAAAATTATAGACTCACGACTAGCACAAAGTAATGTTGGTAAAAGTAGTTTTTGGAAACTTTTTCTTTTAACAAAGTAGATTAGTTTTGAAAATAAACGTAGGAAGAACTATTTTGTAAATAATATTATATTAAAAATAAATACAAAAAAGAAAAAAATATCTGACCACTCGAGTATCAACGTTAAACTATTTAGATTTTTTTTAAATAATGTATATTAGAAAAGAAAAAAAAAACAAAATCACAATATTTATAAAAAGAATAGACTAAAATAAAATTAGTAAATCGATCTAAAGATCACAATTTACCTAAATCGTATCCAAGGGTTGCAATTTAGTACTAGTGCAAAACGCTTGCAATATATTTCTTTATTTTTACTCCAGCTTTCCCGCAACCCTCTCTTCCATTATTCTTCTCTTCAAGCATTTTTTTTTCTTATAACCCATAATCGATACCTTTTTAGCTTTTTACCAAATAATCGAACACCGCACCCACCCCACCCCAAGATCGAAATTTGAAAAATATCAAGGTTTTAGTATTTAGCTCACTAAAAAGTTTGAACACAAAAACTAAATATTAGGAGGAGGCCGTGTACCCTTACCAATAGAACAGCCTTTTGAAATAACCTTAAGAAATGTGAAACATTTCATGATGGTCAAAATAAAATCGATCGTTAACAAGTCAAGTATCAAAATAAGACTTTAATAAAAGAAAATTATTCTAAAACTTACAGATATATTAAAATTAAAAAGAAAACAAGTCACGGTATCAAATATTTCTGCATTTTAAATGAGCAAGTATTATATAGGTTTTCTAAACCGGGTTTTTTTTTTTTTAATATTGTTGTAAATGAAATTTATTTTAAAAATATAGTTGTTTAATTAAAAATATTGTAGGTTTTGAAACTTTTTTTAAAAATATTGTAGTTTTAAAAAACAGAAGGTTGGTCGACGACCATTTAGACGTGGCGCCACGTAAATTTTTTCAAAAATTTGAACATGGTCGTAGAGACAATCATCTCAGGTTCGAATCTTGGGTTACACACTTTTTTTTTAATTATATATTATTTAGTAGTTTATATTATATATTATATATAATTGTTTATTATATAATTTTTTTTACATTAAAATCTCACGTTCAAATTTTTAATAAAATTTTCGTGGCGCCCACGGACACCACGTCTAAATGGTCGTCGACAACTTTCTGTTTTTTAAAAGTACAATATTTTTTAAAAAAGTTTTAAAACCTACAATATTTTTAATATTTTTAATTAAACAACTATATTTTTAAAATAAGTTTCATTTACCCCAATATTAAAAAAAAAACCCTTTCTAAACCACACATTCGCATAAGGCCCACGCTATAACGAAGAACAAATAAAGCGACCCAGCTGCTGACTTGGCAAAATATAAGTGGTTCAAACGGAAAAGAAATATCCCATAAAACCAGCCCCTGCCAACATATTATCCTATCCACAATCCACATCTCCCATAATCTAACACTTCTATTTTTCTCTGGCCACAATTCTGTTTTGAAATCTCATGGATGAGATTCAGAGCCCCCAACTTTCTCATTTCACCGTTTCCTACCCAACAACCAAAACTTTGCAAAATATTCAAACATCTGGGATTTACCTGCCGATTTCAGTTCAGAAAATACCAAGTTCCCCATTCAAAGAAAGCTTGTTTCCATCAGTTTCGACGTCTCTCGAACCTCCCGGCCGATCGATCGATCGATAATCCATTTTTGTTTGTTTTGCTTTTCTGTAGATTTGGATCCCAAGATCAGAGGAAGAAGTAATATGGTGAGGACAAGAGGATGATGGGGACATCAGTCCTTAACCATAACCCTCATTTATTGCCCTCAAAAGATCTACCACAGAGTTCAGAGTGCAGTTTGAAGCAGAAGGAGCAGGAATATTTGTGCCTTCTGAAGAAATGCAGGAGCTTAGAAGAATTCAAACAAGTTCATGTTCAAATTCTGAAGTTGAGTATTTTCTGGGATTCTTTCTGCTCAAGCAGTCTTTTAGCCACTTGTGCTCTCTCAGATTGGAGCAGTATGGACTATGCCTGCTCCATTTTCCAGCAATTGGATGAACCTACCACATTTCATTTCAACACAATGATCAGGGGACATGTTAATAACATGAACTTTGAGAATGCTCTATATATGTATGATGATATGCTTCAGAGAGAAGTCGAACCAGACAATTTCACGTACCCGGCGCTTCTCAAGGCTTGCGCCCGGTTAGCAGCAATGGAGGAAGGAATGCAGGTTCATGGTCATATATTAAAGCTTGGTCTCGAAGAAGATCTCTTCATACAGAATAGCTTAATCAACATGTATGGGAAGTGTCGGGATGTCGAACGGTCTTGTGCTATTTTTCGGCGTGTAGAGCAAAGAAGTGTGGCTTCTTGGAGTGCCATAATTGCAGCTCATGCTAGTCTTGGATTGTGGTGGGAATGTTTGATGTTATTTGAGGATATGAGTAGTGAAGGATGTTGGAGGGCTGAGGAAAGCATATTAGTCAGTGTACTCTCTGCTTGCACCCATCTGGGTGCCCTTCATTTAGGAAGATGTGCACATGGCTCCCTGTTGAGGAACATCACTGAACTAAATGTTACAGTTATGACCTCCTTAATTGATATGTATGTGAAATGTGGGTCTCTACAGAAAGGATTGTGTCTCTTCCAAAACATGACCAAAAAGAATCAACTATCCTATAGTGTCATAATCTCAGGGCTTGGCTTACATGGACATGGTAGAGAAGCTCTAAAAATTTTCACAGAAATGATTGAAGAAGGCTTAGATCCTGATGATGTTACCTATGTTGGTGCGCTCAGTGCTTGTAATCATTCTGGCCTTGTCAATGAGGGTCTCCATCTTTTCGATAGGATGAAATCCGAGCACGGGATTGAACCAACAATGCAGCATTATGGCTGCATGGTAGACCTCATGGGACGAGCTGGTATGCTTGAGGAGGCGTTTGAGCTTATCCAAAGTATGCCTATAAAACCGAACGATATTGTTTGGCGGAGCCTTCTAAGTGCCTGTAAGATTCACGACAACTTAAAATTTGGTGAGATTGCTGCAAAGAACTTATTCCTATTGTCTTCACACAATCCTGGCGATTACCTAGTTCTGTCTAATATGTATGCAAGAGCTCAAGAATGGGAGAATGCAGCTAAGACCAGGACAAAAATGGTCAACAATGGCTTGATCCAAACACCGGGATTTAGCTTGGTGGAGGTGGAAAGGAAGGTATACAAATTTGTTTCACAGGATAAATCGAACTGTAAATCGGGAAAAATCTACGAGATGGTTCACCAGATGGAATGGCAATTGAGATTTGAAGGCTATATGCCAAATACATCAGAGGTGATGCTTGATGTAGATGAAGAAGAAAAGAGAGAGAGATTGAAAGGTCATAGCCAGAAGTTGGCTATAGCATTTGCTCTCATTCATACATCACAAGGATCTGCAATAAGGATAATTAGAAACCTGAGAATGTGTAATGACTGTCATATATACACTAAATTGATCTCAATGATCTACGAAAGAGAAATTATTGTAAGAGACCGGAATCGGTTCCACCATTTTAAAGATGGAAATTGCTCTTGTAGGGATTACTGGTGAATCACTGAACTGTTCAGCTATGATTTATGGGAGAAAAATTTTCCCTTATATTTTCAATTGAATCTCTAGCATTTCTCAGCAGCTGGGAAAGGTGGAGTGTTGAAAGTTCTATATGAAAAAATGGTAGGAAGCAAAGAATAGGCAAACGGATAACATTCAAGTGGAACCTTAATTTTTCTTCAGAATGGCACCAAAACACAAGTCTGCTACCACCTTGCATAATTAATGAATATTAATCAGAATACAAGCAGACCAATTGCAATATCAACAGTTCAGAATAACCACATTAGGCAAAATGATATGGAAAACTAGGAGAAGACATCAAAGAGGCCAATAATTCCGATCCAAGGGTGGGGGAAGAAAGTAATGCTAGTTCTCTTATTGATCAAGAAAGAGTTATACATAACGTAATTAAATGATATTACAACAAGGTATATCCAATTGGTTAATGAGTGAAGCCATTATTAATAATCTAAAAAGCTGGAAATAAATTTTCAAAGAAAATTCACATTTTCAATTGAGACAATAAATTATTCAATCTAATAAAACAAGATCGAAAACTTCCCTTTCCTAAATACGAACTGATGAAACAGCTGATGTAATTGCATTGGTTCGTGGATCGCCACTTTCCAAAGCAATACCGTGAGGATCTTCTCTAACAAGAAGACCCAAAATATCAAGTGAACTCCATGATTTTATCACATTGCTGGTTGAATCTCCCAAGGTAACAGCAAAAACAGCATCAAAGCCACCTGCGCCTGGAACTCCAGCCAACAGGACTCCTTCCATATTCATGGTAGCATCTAAAAGGTTGGTTTGTGAATCCGGCTCAATCTACAAATCCCAGAAAGTGGAGTTCAATATGCAATCATCTACACGTATTTGTCACCATCACCATGTACTGATAATTATCTACAGGTATATTTATTCGGACAAAATACTAGATATAATATGAGAATAAAAATTAAAGAAGAAAAAACTAACCGGAACACCAGCAGCTTCACCCATCAGGCGCATATGATGCCTGATCCCAAGCATAGCATTTCTTGCTCCCACTAATGCTTTGATGATGGCTTGCTGGCTTGGTTCAGTGGCTTGATGAATCCACTACCACATATTTTAATAATTTGCTTCAACATTAATGAAGATATAATAATCTTGAACGCTAAATAAACTCCAGGAAATGTGTGAACTATCAACCGGAACAGAAAATATTGTTCTTATTGCAATAGCTGCAGATAAAAATGTCTGCTTACATATCTTACTTCGAAAAAAGAATACACAAAGACAAATTTACTAGCAAGTACTTTTAAGCATGGGTTTTTTCTTTCTTTATTTCTTCTTTTTTTTTCAATGAATAAGAAACCAACTTTCATTAGCAAAATAAATGGGTCTCAGACAAGAACCAATTCTTTTATCTTTTGCTACAGCTACCATAAAATTTAGAGATGTTCCTATTTTCCTCAATGTTTGCTCAGAAGAATGGATACCGCATATAACATGGAAATTTGGATTTGCAAATATATTTACAGCTTTAATGAAAATTCATGTAAGGAAGACTCAAAATAGAAGCTAAACATTTCAAACATAAGAGAGAAAATGACATATTTCTAGATGATGTAACATGCTGTTACAAAGCAAATGTGTAGATACACTCATGAGAAAGAAGACAACCAGAATAATTTTTTTAATTCTACTTTTAGTCACCCCATTCGCCCCACATAACACAAATATCAAATAAAAGGAAGTCTTCATGAATTTCATGTGCGCCAGATACGGATACATTATTCAAAAAGGAGAAGTTGGGCTTTTCTGTTTCTATTGTTCTTTAGTGAGTTCTACTATGGGAAGGTGAGAGTATTTTCCAGAAGTCCACCTCTCACATTATGTACCTCTTCCATGATTAATGATCAATAATAATAGTTTTTCTTTTTTTTTTCATTTTCCACAAAAATTACTATTACTTAAACAATGATTCAGATTGTAACAAGAGTGAGAGAAATACCTTCTCCGAGGTCAACTTGCAACAACTGCTTATAATATATTTATAAGCATCCCAGTATTCTGCTGCAAGTTTACTCAACATATTGAGTTGAGTTTCAAGTTCCGAGTTTGCTTCTGATAACTTCCTCCACATGTCCAGGGACTTTTGAGGATCGGATTTTTGCCATTTTCTGACAGCACCTACCATTGAAGGTGTGGATGACCCTCCCACTCCTGGCTCTCCAAGTAACTGTTTAAAGAGCCATAAGGATAGACAAAAATAAATAGTATATAAGGAAGTAAAAAATGCACATAATTTAAGTACAAAGCCCAAGGAAAAGAAGAAACAAAAGTTTGGATTTCAAATTTCTACTCCCCCACACAGGTTGTCTTTATTTAAAGAAAAACAATTCTCCTGTAGATGTACTCCAAATCAGTCATACTTGTTAAGGAAGACAACTCACTACAGAAGTTATGGATGTTATTGTGAAATGCAGCTTTAGTTAATTGCTGAGCTTAATGACTCCCATAAATTATTAGAATTCAAGGTGACGGTAGAGGAAACATTAAAATTAATACACCAAATTGTCTACCATAGTGACCCGAATGAAGTAGACCAGAAAAAAAGACTTGTATTAAACATCACAAATAAAAATTAATGGGATTAAAAACACCAGTTTCCATTATGAAAAGATCAAGTCACTTTAAGGTGAAATTCAGATTCCTGTGTGGAACAAGTAAATGTAAACTTCAAAATGTATGTGGGGCATGCAAAGTTGAAGTAAAATTAAATTATAAGAAAGTATGAGTCTCGTAAAATTAGATTAAGTGGGAAAGTTTTGCGTACAAGAGTCATTAATGGAGGCAAAGAGAACTTAGTCTGCTCATGGTTCCACTTCTGATTTAAGATGTCGATAATGACCTCTTGTATTGGTATTCCATTCTTGGCAGCCTGCACGGTTGCAGACAGACAATAAGGCAACAAAATGAAAGAAATGAAAGTTTTAAGGGGAGAATAACGTCTAAATGTTATTTTAAAAATTGATGAGTGACAACAGTACAACACACTTAAGTGTTCTATTTTCTTCTCTCAACTTCAAGTTATTAAACCCACTAAAAGAATACAAGAGCGCCAGATTCCTAAAAGTTGAAATCATTTAGCCCAAGAGAGATCGAAACTTCTTCTTCTTCTTTTTTGGTGTTGGAGAGCAAGGTTCGTGATTGAGAAATGAAAATAGGAATTCTTAACATGGGTGCAGTACGAAACCTACTTTACACAGTTTATTTTTTTCAGACCATCCAATCAAAGTCGAATAAGTAATTGAGTTTGGTATCACCTCTTGAACATGCCTAATCCAGGTCCTATAGATGTTACAAAATTGGCACACCTTGCATTTTAATCTGACGATGGTAGGGTATATGAATTGGGTTACGGACAGTCTGCATGTTCAAGACCCAAGTTGCTTTTTTTAGTTCCCAGAACAAATGGATGTCCCCTAGGAGTTCTCTAGAAGGGCTATTAGGTATGTGAATCTAGATTACGATTTTCCTATCGAATGAAAGAAACACAATGCAACCATGCTTTATGCATCTAACAACCAACATTTATCAAGTTGCTATTCTTTGGACTTCCATCAGCTTCCTAAGCAAACAGAACCGAAGTAAAACAAGCCTATGGTGGAGAAAAACGGCAAAGCTCTCCATTCAGTAAAATTCAAAACAACCTCCCCATATCACAAGGACGTATGCACCAAAACTGATGAATTAGTTTTATTTAAGTTCAGAATGCAGTATAACCAAACAACACATGAAGAAGCCTATCAAGAAAAGACCTGAGCAGAAGAAAGCACTTCTGGTGAAAACCGAACATAGCGTTGACTGCCATAAACTGCAGAACTGACATCAAAGCCACTGCCAATTTTTCCTTGTGCAATGCAATGGGCACTTTGAGCTATCATATGCACCAAATCAAGATCCGCAGTGCCTTTCTGTTCTTGGTCATCTGTCAATAAGGAAAGATGTACAACCCCAAGGTAGTTAAGTAAAGCAGCAACTACAGCAGCTGTCATTGCAGCAGATGAGCCCAATCCTGTTTTTGCAACTTCAGGCTTGCAAACTTTCCCATATGATTCCTCGTCATTGAAGGTAATTGATGAAAAAGGAGGCAGGGAAGCCAATGATTCAGATGTTAATGGAAGTCCACGAGCCTCAATCTATGAAACAGAAGCAACACAAACTGTATCAGCAAGGTTCTAGAATGCAGCCAAATAATTTAGCAAGCAAATCAATTAAAAAGAGATAAACGCCCATTTAGGTTACCCCCGAATCCCAATGGTAGTGAAAGTGAAAGCAAGAGAGAGAGCACCAACAACAGCATTGATTCAACCACATATCATGTGTACAGCATTTTGACTTATAACTATAAGCAATGGGATAGTACCTGATTTCGATATGAGTAGAACTCATTGCTACCTAAAATAGTGATATCAAGACCTGCAAGATCAGTCCAAATAAAGCATAGATTTAGTAGTATATAGAAGAATTTTTTTACTGCAAGGGGAATGAGCAAAAAACTAAACACTACCTTGCACGAGCAGTTTGTGTAATGCATCCTTATTGTCCTTGTTGACAAATTTTGCACATGCAGCTGCTACACAATATTCCACTGCTTTTTCAACAAAAGGGTTTCTTGATTGACTGAAAACAGTTAGCAGTACATATAAATGAACACTAACGACAAACTGAAAAGCATTTTACCTCTATCGTATTAATACCCCTGATCTCAATCTCAACTAATAGAAATTCACTGAAAAGAGATAGAAAAAATAAAAGCCCACCCATAATATGATAAAACCACATAACTTAAATCACTGGAAATACAAGCGTGATGAAGTTCCAGAATGTAAGAAGAGACAAATGATCGAATGTAGCTAATTTTATTAGATAATAGCATAGAAGGGTGCTAATGAACAGAAGTTCCAACGCAAACAACTAGAATAACAAATTTACTTGCCTTGGAGAGACACTCTGAAGAGATTGGTTTTTCAACGACAATTTGTAGGTGCTCTCTCTCAGGAGCTGAGGAGATGTCAACTTAACATCTGTCCATGACTGAAAAAAGATCGACCATTAAGCAAAAACGTATTTGACAACTGTCGATTGAAATTTTTTTCTCAAGAGTTGGTCTGAATGTTAGCATTACATTTACATTGAACTCTAAAAGTAATATTAATAATGGTACTAAAATAAATGCATCTCAATTCCTATGCTAACGACTTCCTCTATGCAGTAGAATTCACCTCAGACAACTAATAGGTAGAAATTTGTTGAAGGTGAAATTCCCCAAGTTAAAAACTGCATAGAGCCAGAAGAAAATGACTACAAATATTTTGGTTGTGATCCTCAAATTGGCAGGAAATTATTTTGATCCCAATTCACAATGTACTATTTCCACTGAGCAGAAAATTTATTTATGAACAAAATAAAGAACATATCATCAACAACATGCAAATACCAAACAAAAATGCAGTGAACATATGTGAAGTTTGAAGGATTTAAAGCAACGAGTTTCACAGGGGATAATCATCAAAGCACCACGCACCCATGCCCAGCTGTCAGGCTTGATTTCCTCGTAAAGTGGTTTTACAATTGCATAAAACCGAGCATTAGTACTAAGGACGAGCCCTGCATTCGGTCTCTCCAAAACAAGGTAACCTCCGGTCATTAGAACTTTCCCTGGAGCAGAAGCAACCCTGCCAGAATGAAATTGCCGCAAAAACAATAATACAAAATCATGTCAACATACTGCCAAAAATAAATACCATACTGAAAGTTGTGCAGTATCCTTGACTACAGTCCTAGAGCAGAAGTAGGACCATATTAATTTCTTTTCTCGAGATCAAAATCAAAACAAGAACAATGAATCTCAAACAAAGTCTTGAATCGATGAATTGCAAATGAACATCAAGCTTAGAGGCTTAAATCACAGGACGAACACACTTACACGGCCATTTCTGCTCTTCCTCGATCAACTTCGACTTCGAATCAGCTGCAAAACCAACTCAAGCTAACTTTAATAGCGAACACGCAGGAAATCAGTGATTGATATTAAAATGGAAATGGTATACCGCAAATATGCAGAAAAAAGAAGAAGTCCGGAGAGAGAGAGAGCTACCGGAGGTCCGGAAGCAAGAGTTTAATCAAATTGGTAGAATCTCTAACTTCGACCGTAGAAGAATGAAGAGCGACCGTCGACTCTCAGCTCTGCGTCTGGCTTTCTGCTTGATTTCCACTTTGAAATTCACAGATTTTCAACACTTTGCGACTGCGTAAATGGACATTCACCCTGATCTCATGCTTTCGGGCGAAAGAAGGAATAATTTACTATCAGTTTGACTCTCCCTCTCTCTCTCTCTCTCGCTCAATAATCATGATTTTAGTATGTCGATAGAAATATTGATATTGGCATTTGTCAAGATATTGATGTCATTGGATATTTAAAAAAGAAAACAAACAACAAAATTATAGATATTAATATAATTTTTTTGAATTGATAGATAAAATTTTGATTATATTATATCTCACGAAAATGTCGATGAAAATATTGATGTCTAACTAATATTTCAGAAAAAAAATAATAAAAATATAGATATTGATGTAGTTTTTTTTTAATTAATAAATAAAACTTTGATTGTATCTTAAAATATAATCAAAGTACCATTAAGATATATTCAAAGAATTGATAAATAAAACTTTGATTATATCTTAATGATTTTAATTGATCACTTTTTAACCATTATATATAAAAATATGAAGAACTTGAAATGTTGACTTCGATGTAAATATCGGAACAAAAAATAAAGAAATTTTAAAAGTTTCAAATATGTTTCTAGACAATTTTAATTTAATTCCTATAATTAATTAATTATACCCATGTATATATGTGTACCATTCCTACAAATATTCTACATTGTTTGTTAATGACTTCAAAACCTACCCTTTCCTCCTCTTCGTTAAGCTAAGTTGTTGGATACACTTCCCCTCTTATTTTTTTTATTTAACTCGGAATCTTGATATAGTAAGCTAATAATTTTTTGTTTTAATTTATATATTTTTTTAGTACAAACTAAAAGTTATGATTTCTTAGATTTAACCCGAAGAAAATATTAAATTGAAATTTGTAAAACTATAAAGATAAAAAGAAATTAAGCCATGCAAATCATATTCCACTTTTCAAAAAATGGGAGTTCTTATTTTATAAGGAAGAGAAAGATACTCAGAGATTGAAATTCCCACATAAGGAAAGAACATCCAATTGAACCGTCCAGCTCCTGTATAAAACGCTAGCATATCATTCATTCAAAAATCACAGAGCCATGTGAGTTCAAAGAGAATTAATTTTTTGCCCTTCACCAGAATTTAGTTAAAAAAAAAAAAAGTTCCTAATTTTTGGCGGCATGTTAACAACGTCCTCAACATGTACGACGTGGGAGAAAACGATTTTCTCCGATGACATTGTTTGACATTCATATGAGTCGACGACGATATGAGAAGACAATTTTCCCTCTTTCGACATATCTGACTCTTTTAAAGAATAAATTGTTACCAATGTGAAAGTATAAAAATCAAACCATTATAATGGAAAAAGTGGCTTTTTAACTTAAATCCTAACTAGGTGTCTAGTACCACAATAGTTTGTTAAACCCATTCCCACAAAACAAATGTCTCTCATTGGTTTCAATTGATCAGGAGGGTAACCTATGGTGGCTATTGTTAAAAACAGTTTGAATAATCATACTGCGATTATTTGTAAAAATAATCCTATCAGCACTTTCAATATTAACCATACACTAAAAATTCAAAACTACTATCTACATTTTAATGTCAAATAGACTAATCCTGCCTATAATTTTCTAATAACATATATTAATAAAAAAAGATTCACATGACTAAAGATGTATAGTTTGCTCAATTCATTAAATCAGTTACCTCTAGAGAAGACCATTTCACAGCATCAAGGGCAGCAATCATAACTGAACATCAGAAAAGTTCTTCAATAATAAAGCAATAGAAGATGACCTTACTTGAAACAAGATCTGTTCTATAGGTTGTACAACTGTGCCCTTGAGTTCTAAGAAGACAAGAACTAAAGTCTGGTGGATGAACCACAAAAATAATAAATGCAATAGAAGAAAATACAACCTATAACAACGAATTCAAATTCAACTAAACCTTATCTGTATGATTGTATACTACTGATTTAGTGAAATAATGTTTTTGGAGAAAATAAAAAACCTTAGAACATTGTGTTTCTAATAAACTCATATAATACATACACTCATAAAAGGGATCAAAAATATTCTATGTGATTGGATTTTAGCTGATTATTGATCTAACTGCATTTACCGCTCCCAAACCAATCAACCATAAGATGGAGCCAGGCATTCGTCAACCATGTCTAATAGATTCGGATTTTCCAGTGCTGCTGCAACTCGTTCTTTGTCATTAAGTTGTTTATTTACTGCAGATGAAAAAAATGGTCATGATTGAAGAACCAACATGCCATATTAATATAAACACAGTAGCTGTGAATAGAACATTCTTTTTTCTTTTTCTTTTTTTTTTCCCAGAAGGATGACTCGTGAAGTACACACAACGTTAATGGAAATGCATGGGAAACTGGGTCTCTAGATATGTTGTTCGGACTTCGGACTACTAATGTATCAGAGCATTGTAGAAGTTAAAACACACGTGTGTATGATAAACGAGAAATTGTTAATGCATTACCTGCTGCTTCAGTAGCATGGGATCCAGGTGCTACCCTAATGTCCACCTAAAAAGATAAGAGTGTATTTTAAGCAATGGAGAACAAAATTGTGCAAGCAACGTGAAAGTATTTTGGAGTTCAGAATGAGGGGGAATTTCATAATTTGGAATTCTAGAATTACCCCCACACAATAACCAATTTCATCATGACATAACCAATATAAGATTATCTTAACCAACAGCTAGGGTTCTTTCTTGAAATTATTCTGGTTTGTTTGTTCCCTTCCTTTGGTTTGGCGTCATTAGTTTTCTAGTGGCATTCTTTTGAAAAACTTCCATTCATCTCAATGGAAGCTGGTTTTTTCGTACAGAGATATTATTTGGTTTTTTCGGTTCTTTTAGCAGAGTACTATTCACTAAAGATCTCTCAGTAACTTTAAAATCTAGATTTCCTATAAGATATCCATTTGTTTTCCAAACTCTAAGATACTGTTGAGTCCCCTGGAGAAGTGGAGTCACTATTATCGCTTTTTACTGATTCACAAGTGTCAAAATAACCTGATATAACATACTTGATTCGACAATTAAGTACTGAAATATGAGTACTAATTTTCCCAACCATGCATAAATAATGTTGAATGCCAGCCCAATATAAATGAATGAGATTAATACCTTATACCGAGAAGGAAGGCTCCTCATAAGTTTCACTCTCAGGCACAAACCAATAATTGTTGCCATGCTACAATGTTCGACTGTTGGTGTAAATGTAACTCTGCGAGCAACACAAACATTTACACAATGGATCACCAGGATAAAGATAAATCATTCATAAATGTTACAGCTGTGATTGATGAACGAGGTTAGACAACAGGAATGCCGAACAATTAGGGTACCTCACGTAACTACGCCCATCATCTACTTCAATGGCATCTTCCGTTATTACTTTAAGCTCTTCCAAAGAGTAAGGGTGCTCAGGATCTTTTATATCTCTAACATGATTTAAGAATGTTAAGGAAAAAAATTATAAAATGTAAATACCTACATAATTTGTTTCATAAACCTTTTGAATTCTATAAAACAGATAAAAATTCCTCTTCAAAAGACAGCTCACAGAAAGTGAATTAGAAACTGAATTTTAATTTACATAAGTGACACAAAAAGATAGGGCCAATGAAGAAAACAAACATGCAATGATGCAAACATTTTTCAAATAAGTGACAATTAATTAAATATCCTTACGGCATCAATGATAGAAAAAAGCTTCCTTGGGCCACAACTGTCCCGTGTACCACAGAAACCTTCGTTATAGATTATAATGAAAAAGAGTTTCATAGGTAAATTAATTGCTGCAAATAATTATAATAGTCTTCATGTTTTGTATTTACAACATTTAGTTAATAGTGCCAACTGCCAAATAGTGAATGCTTGATCAAAATTCATAACACGAAAGTGAAACAAAGAAAGACAAATTATAAAAATGAAAAAAGGATATCAAAAATTTCCAACTGATCAATGGCTTCCACTGCATATTCATCACTATCAAAAGGAGTGTTACGAGTCCGCCGCTCTTTCTTTTGGTATACAACTGGATTTGCATTTATCAACCCAGAAACCATCTTCTTGACTGGCCAGTACACCAACCGTACATTAAAAACAAATTTCATTGAACTAATCCACGACAGGAAGAAGGAAAAGTAAGACCAATACAGAGAATCGTCACATTTTCCACATTTGAATGTGATACTAATGACTGAATATAATCGGAAACCAAAAATCCGCATACACAGCAAAAGGATAAAGATATCAATCAATAAATTGAGTAGAGACATTCACAAAAACAAAACGCTTATCGAGTATGCTTCAACATGGCTGCAGCTAGAGCTGAGAAAAAAACTAGCCATTAATCACCTCACCGAATTTTGGAGGAAAAAAACATCACACAATCAATTCCATCTAATGAAAGAATTACGATAAAGAGTAAATTGTACACGAATACACCAAATAAAAGCCGTCTCGCTTATCCGCCCGCTTATACTGTATCAACGGTAGAACGAAGAAGCGCGATAAACCTCACAGTTCAACATCCAAAATTTCCATAGATGACTTAGAGAAGAACAAAATTACCAAAGAACATGAAATAAAACCAAGCAGATAAAGAAAGAAAGCGAAATAATACCTCAATGAAAAACGTTCAACTTTGGTAGGCGGGTACCAGATTCTGGGTCTACTCTGTCGGCGGAACTCCGATTCGGTCGAAGCCCTAAACAACGAGGCGGCGATGGCGGTAGAAGATGAACTCAATAGTGGCTTCGATAGAGCAATACGATGCTGCGATATGGTTTCGATTCCCGGGGAGCTGGAGGAGGAGGAATTCCGAGAACAGAACAATTTGAGGAATTTTGATTTTTGACCCACCTGTAAATTTGATCGAAATTATCTATTTTTGGCGGTTGAAATCTAATTTCGTTTTTAACTATTGCATTTTTTGTTCATGTAATTTTAAATATTGGATTTATCTAGTTTCATCAGTGAATTAACGGTTTGAAGGCGCGATTTCTAAATTGAGGGTGCCAAATAAGCGGGTCGAGTAGAAATCAAGTAAGTGTTGATTTTTTTCAGTAAAACAATTTTTTTCAGTAAAACAATTGGGATAGATAACTTCGAACTCATGATCTGAGACAGGTATCAATTGTCACTAAGTTCAGATTGGAACGTTGATTTTTTTAGGATTGGGACTAAATATATGAGGGTTTAAATCCAATTTTGTAGGTTAGGTTATTCATATCGTTTTTTTAGTAGGCGCCTATTGGATCAACATATTATGGATCTGCTTCGCCAATGGTTTTTCCTGCACCTCCCGTACATCAGGGGGAGTCAAAATCCCAAGGAAATTAGGGTCGCAGCCCTCTATTGAGCAACTAGCACTTGCACCTCGGTCTTCTAATAATAAAGAGCAGTCGACACTTTATCATCTTCTAGTAATGACCAGTTGCCTACAAATTCTCTTTCATCCTCTATCACAACATAGTCATCTCCATCTCGACGCTTGAATGGTTTTCCCCGATTCCTCCAGCAAAGGAAAAGCTCTTTTCCTAAATCAGGCACGGACATTCGACGAAAAAGGAGGACCTGATATTAAGCCCTTATCCCCCCTTCCCTCCCAACTTCCCTCCCAAAATAAAGGCCTGAATCTCCTATTTCTTTTTTTATAAAAAAATCTGTCTGCCCTGAAGAAAAATATGTGTCGCTAAGATTTTGATGAGTTGGTCAGATAAATATAAAGAGATAATTAGAAAAGTACCCTAGCTCTTAACCTTATATTTATGATGCATCCTTAGAAAAATGTTGATTCTTTTTCTGTTTTTTTTTTTACCAAACTCACATGACTTCATCGATTTATTTGAGAAATTCCACTTAATATTTATTTTTAAAATATCACAATTTTTACTTTTTTCTTTTTAATATTAGTTTGATCTCTATACTTTGATTTATGTACCATTAATTTTAGTTTATTTTAGTTGTTATACTTAGAAAACAAACCTCCATTCTAAAAAAATGAACCAAATTTAAAAATATAATAACCAATATATATATATATGTGTTTTGACGTAGCACAACAATGTGAAAATGAAAGAACAAAAGAGGCATCAACCATTTACACTTTACTTTTTTTAAAAAATAGCATAAATATGATTTTTTTTAGTACGTTTAAGATTAATCGTGCTATTTTTGTAAAATTTCATACTTTCTTCTCCATTTGAAAAAAAAAAAAAAAACATTTATTTTGTGCTATTTAGTTAAATTTTCTCAGTTTCGATTTGCAGCCAAAACTACGATCAAAACTAAGTCTAGTTCTAGAAGCAACCGGTTTCTCACAAGGCAAAAAAACTTACTGCAGGAAGAGGACTAGAATGATGACTTCAGTACCCTCTACCAACATTGAAATCACCAAAATGAAACAAACGTTTTGCCTATACGAAATCAAAGCATTACAAAACTGAATAAAACTTATTAAAGTTTCTGCATCTTGATCATACATTCAATAACCAGTGCGTTCCATTCTGATTCCAATCCGAAAGCAAACGATAGTCATTTTGTACAAGTTAAACCTGTAGCACTTTGAACCGCAAAAAGAGAATAGTAATTCAGATCTCTTGGAGAATTTGTGGTCGTTGGAGGGAGGAGTTTGGCAGACGAACCACAAACTGCTACTTTCCCCGTGCCTGAATCCTTCATTATTAAGCCATTTGTGGGAGTTCCAGGCTACAATTGATGGCAGACTCCGACTTTTCATTCTCTCGACAACAAGTTTATTAATAAAACACATCACAAGTACTTGAGCATGCCACGGCCCTCGACGCTGAGTTTTGTTGCTTGAAGTTGCTTCTTCTTTGGAGCCTTCAGTTGCTGCAACTTTTTGTTCATCTGACATGGATAATAGAAAACTTTGATTTCAGAATGGTGCATACAATAAGCAAGACCATGGAGATAACAAATGAATGGTCCCTAAAACTGTTGAGCAGTTGGTCACATCTTATTCTGCTTCTGGAGCAGCAACCGCAAAGATGTCTGAGGTGATTCTAGCAAAATCTACTTTGCTTATAAACACTTCAGTAAAATGTGGTTCTTAACAAACACTTTGGCAAAAGCACTTTACAGATCCTACTCTAACTATTTTGAGTGGCCAAAAGAATCCCAAACGCAGCCTTATTTTCGATACCATAAATCTCCTAACCTATAAAGTAAGGTCCCTAGCTCCAGAAATAACGTGTGATCCTAAACTTTTAAGATCCAATCTAAGGGGTACCCATCATCTAGCTTCAAATGATGACGCAGAAAACTAACCTTCATGCGACGTTGATCTTGCACAGCTTGCTTAGCACGAGCTCTGATTTCATCAGGATCTATCTTAGATTGTGGACGAACAACAAAATCCAATGGTGTCGCTTCAGGCCGTGAAGCATGTTGCCTGGAGGATGACTGACCAGACTTGCGTCCCCTGCATTGGTACCACAAATTAAGATCAATAGAATATGCAGAAGAAAGGCATGAAGCGAGAACAAATGGGAATTATGACATTAAATCTTACTGTGAGAATTCATCCAAGTCAAGATCTCCATCTCTAGATTCAATTCCTGCAGCTTTATTTCCCAACCTTCAAAAATTTTTACGAGAGGTTCCATTAATTTAATCTAAGAAGGCAACAGAAGAAACTAGAAAGTGTAGATATAGATAGAGAAAGAAGAAAAGAAAATGAAAGATAAAGACTTGAGGCCCAATTGGAATCCACTGAGTTTGAAATGAAGAAATGATAACGGCAATGACTATACAACTTCATGTTTAAACTTGATATTGAGTAAACACAAATTCAAAAGCATAGATAGCTAAATTACATTATTCTATTTGTATTTACTCATAAACCAATTAGATATAAGAGAGTAGAATAACAGGAACAACATTTGTTAATGTTAATATTAATCCAAAACAAGGAGGGGTGATAGCCAAAATTTGTAAACCTGCGTTGGTGAAATCAAATCCACACTCATAAATTGATTTTCTACATGAAATCGCCAATACTTCAAATTGGTTCATTTAGTTAATTTTATTGTCTCAACTTTCATTATTCATATGAAATTGAAGTTCAATAATTTTATTGTCTTAACTACCATGTTTCCTATCAAAAAAGAAAAAATAAATAAGTAAAAAAATAGATAAAAGAAGAGTACTTTTTCGCCAATGGTCTTCTAAAGGGAACCCTTTCATCTTCCACACTTCTCATATCCTCAAACCTAGTACTTTTGTTAAATATCGGTCGACTCTGCAATCATTCATAACATGTCACGAAATGTCAATTTTTCCCCATAAATTAGAAAGTTGAGCATTAAACAAATCAGCAACAAAATCCAACTAAAATGGTCTTTATTCCCTTGAGAGCACAACTTTTAGCCAGAAAACTCACTACGACGCATGGTAGTATGACTAAATTGGAAGTTACATGTATAGTTCTCATAGAAAGTTGAGCCCTACATGCAGGAAATAAGTAACAGAATCCTACTAAAATCATATTTTTACCCCAGAGAGCACATCCCAAAGCTGGAACATAGAGAACTCTTTGAAACAAAAACGATGCAGTGACACGTATTGTTTGAAGCGACATCAATTATGCCGGCATGGTGTATGAGGAAAAAAATTCAAAGAGCAATTCCCAAATTATACATAAAATGACCACCACAACACCATACTAATATTCTCCTTCCTGCTTCCTCTTCCTACTTTCATGAGAAAATGGGGGAAGCATTATCTTCTAGGAAGCATCATGAAATATGAACTACAGAGGAAAGGGAAAGGGGCAGCATTACCCATTTATCTACTAAATCTTTCGCAAGTTTTCGGTTGGATGTGGTTTCCTCATCAGATTTTGATAGGAACATAATGACCTACAAAAAATTGCCTCTTGAATCAGGAGGTAAAAAGACAAATAAAAGATCAGGAGTCAGGAAAGCCACTAAAAGGTGACCTCTCACTAACCTTCCCAAGGCCACTCTTCTTCAGCTGCTCTCTTCTATCATATTGTTCAAGATCTATTGGAAACTAAGAAAAAGAAATCCAGTGTTCAGCATCATGAAAGTACTTTCAATAACCATTATATTATGGGTTGTTAAAAGAATGAAAATTCCATTTACATCAGTCAAGATCTTCAAGATTGCTTCTCTGATATTTATATTCGGCAAACTCCCATCCGGTAGAGGTTCAAGCCAATTCTTTAGAAGAGTTAGCACTCCGTGATCCAAAAATTCTTGTTGGAGCTGCTTTCTGTGAAGGGTGGTTAGAATTTAAACAATAAAAACATATAAAAAATAGATATAAGCCTGCATAACTACATACTTCGAAAGGACATCAGTAAGAAGTGGCAGCTTTTTCAGTTTATTGACAGCAGGTTTCCCCTGCCTGTTAAGGTCAGCATCCTCTTCAGCAGTGACCTCAAGCTCGGCCATGACATTCTCCACTAGCAATGCTATTTCTGCAGGACTCTTCTCATTCTTCTTCTTCTTTTTACCCATCTTGAAGAGATCATTAATTTCTTCATCCTCCTCACCTTCCTCGGCCTATTAAATCCAAATAGAAAATTGGGTTATTGAAAGAACATCTGGGACATAGACTAATTGCTAGATATATTCTCAATGAAAAGTTTGTGTTTCTTGTAAAAGAATAAATTAAAAAAAAAAAATATATATATATATATATATATATATATATATTAGATATACTTAGATACAGGCAATGGTTGATTGCTTTAATAGAAAATAAAGTAAGTGAACATATTCAGATGGAAAGAGAGCTCATGTTTTAACAAGTTCATATCGTTCATTCAATTATGCAATTCTACATATTAAAAACACAGTTCTTCAATTAACTAACATACACCCATGAAACAATAAGACATACTATTCACAACATGTTGTTGTCCAAAGAAAAAAAAATAATACTGACCTCGGGAGCATAGCGGGGAGAGCGTGGCTCATCATCACTTCCATACCGATCAGCAGGATCCACACCACTATCATCTATAAAATTATCATCATCTAGTGTTCTGGTACCCTCTTGATCTTCCTATTATATTAATTAGAAAACAAAGTTTAGAAACATATAACCAAAAACCATGAATTTTTTTTAATACAAAAAATCAAGTTCAAAAGGCATTTAACATCTTGAGATCAATGATATTTGAAGCCAAGATGGACATGATGCAAGTATCTAGCCAAAGGGTTTAGTTTTATCTATTATACAGTATAATTCAACGACATAAACCAAGTACCATTTTGACAAGTCTCAAGACAAAACCCACAATTTCTATCCAATTATTTTAATGGGTAAAAAACAGAGGAAACAAATTAAGTTTCTTCATATAATCTAAAACTTCAGAATAAAGGCTGATTTAGAAAAGATGACATAGAGGTGACGTCATTCCACAAACTCAAGACATAAAGCCCAAAATCCTTGTATCTACCAAACAGTCATCAAGCTTTCCTCATCAAAAACAAAGAGCAATTCATCGCTGAAAATATGATATAAGGATTCGGAAGGATGAGAAGTCATTTAGTTTGCACTTATATGGTTACAAGCTACAAAAATTATATATTAAAGCAGACTGACAGGGGGCCAGAAGACTAAAATCACAGGCCAAAACTGCCATGCATCCAAGTGTAAGGAAATATATGCAAATACAATAGACATTAGATACTTCCAGTGTCCTAAAAACACAACAAAATTTCAAGCCATTAATTTACAGGAATCAGAGGCCAAGAAACAAAATAAATTAATAAAGGCAAATTCATTCGATTTTATGTATTTTCTTTGTGAAGAAATTTGTATTAGCTAGGCCTATAAGAAATCCAATTGATACCAAATGGTTAGAGGCCAAGTTTAGAAGCTAAAAAGAAACAACTTTTCCATAGAGATACAGAGAGCACATAATATTAACAAGAGCGCAAAAAACACATCACGAACTCCACTTACTACACTTAATCCTGAGAAGAACAAAATTGAATAAATCAATCATAATAGTACTTGTACAACACGTGGAAAAAAACAAACACAATTTATATCGAAAAAAAGGGGCCTACGTCAGGGGAAATGGCGCTCAGATTTCTAAACACTTTTTTTTAACAAGAAACAAAATTTTCGTTGATAGATGAAAAAGAACATAAAATATTCAAAGATACAAACTCCCAAACTCTCAAGTGAGTGACAAGTAAATAACAAGAAAAAAGATACAAACAATAGCCAACAAGACAAAAAAGATTAGAATTACAGTCTGTACCAAATTAAACAGGGAAAGGGAAAGCCTGCCAATTAACATATATCATATTAGGAGAATAATGAGAAAAGAAATTGGATAGAGCACACATTGAGATGCTTTAAATTTGACTAAACTGAATACTGAAAGAAACAATTCATTCTAGCAGGCAGCATTTTAGGGGAAAAAACCCCAAGAAAAATAAAGAAGAATGCAGAATTCTTACATCAGAATCACCACCAGCAATAGTCTCCCACATCTCCTTGACATCCCCATCATGATCCTTCATCCCCTTGCCCGAGAAGGCTTTCTTCGATAACCTGCCCTTTCCTCCACTACCACTTCCAAATTTTTTTTCTCCTTTGAATCTCTTCTCCTTCTTCCCACTACTAATCCCCTTCTTCCTCTTCCTCTCCTCTGACCCCTCCCTCACAAACTGGTCCGGCGTAAAGTCCCTCACATCATCATAATCGTCCAATAAATTAGAGGGCACGGCTTCCTTACCAGCCAAGCTCTTTTTTATCAACCTCTTCCTGGGCCTGGCCTGGGGCTCCGATGCCTCCCCATCATAGACCGGTGTCTGAGATCGCTGTCGCCCGCCCCAATCACCAATATCCTCATCTAATAGTTCCTCGGGATTATACGGCTCGGGGGATTGCTCGCCGTCGGACTGTATATGGTCAAAGTCCATCAATGGTTCACCATCCTCGTCACGGTACCTGATACAAACAAAAACCTTAACAAAAGGTAACTTCAATCTCACACTTACAAAACCCTAATTCAATCAAATTTAAGCTCTCACGGATCGTCTTCGTAACCCATTGACGATGATGAAAATCGCTGGCAGAAATAGGCCAAGAAGTAAACCCGGTCGTCGGGAGAGAGAACTCGATTCGATCCTGATCACAGCTAATCTGACCCAAATACAACTTCGCAGCGGATCGGAGACGTAGACATTGAGTGTTGCGTTTTGCGATTGGAGAGCCAAACAAAAACATCAATAATTCAGCTTTCGATTCGATAAATTGCGGAACAAAATAGGCTTGCGGGGTGACGAAAATGGCAAATATATGCATATAATAACAATAACAGAATCAATAAATCAATAAAGCATGCTCAGAAAAGAAAAGGAAATAACTTCAAAAACCTAACAATGGCGAGCTTGTTGATGCAATGGAGACTGAGATTGACGGACAAAACACAACTTCTGGAAGAACGAATGGAAGAACGAATGGGGCCCTCGAAATCGTATGAAGGCAAGAAGATGAGGGAAGCAGAAGAAGAAGGCTTCTCCGATTTTTCAAGGTTCTCTCTTTAGTCGTTAGAATTAAGTATTAAATTCATAAATTTAACCAAAATTCGATAAATGATTTTAGATTAGGTCATTTGAAATTCGGAAAATGATTTAAATTTGTATATTTGATTTGAAACGATGACAATTTGAAATTAATATAATTAGATTCCTTGTTAGATGTTTTGAAAATCAAAATAAAATAAAAATTTTAATGATTCAGACTTTAATTTAAATTTATTAATTTAAAATAATATAGTTAAATTAAGTAATTTATTATTATTTTTTTCATCGAGTAATTTATTTTGAATTTCTACTAAATCTTACAAAAGCCAATTATTTTTTAGTTGAGAATATTAAATTTCAAACCATTTAAAATGATGAAGTACCAAATATTTGAAATCTGTTAAGATTTTAACTTGCTCAAAATTTTGAAATACAAATATACCCTAAACTACGAGAGAATGGATAAGGCGAGATAACAATCATTATTTTATTTTTTATTTTCTATCAGTTTATAATAATTGCACATTTATCTTATTATCAGTATTTTAAAAACATTTTTAAATTTTAAATCATATTTTGGACACCAAAAGAATAATAATAATTTTAAAAATCTTATCGTTGTTTTTAAAATTTAGCCGATCATCTAAATATATCTTCGGTTGAAAAATATATTAAAATAGTGTGAGAAAATAAATATAAAATTTAGACAACAATTTACTAAAAACAAAATCACCTTAAATTATGTTTTGGTATTTTTTTTGTTAGGAATGTCAAAATAGAAACCACTCACAGGCCGGCGCGACCCTTGAAAATAGTTTTGATATTTGTTTTGGAAGTCAACAGATGTAGCATTTATTTGTCTTTGATTTTGGAACTCAGCAGCCCAGTTCATGCCCTCGGCCCAAGTGTTTTAAAGAGAAAACTGGTCCAACTATTTTAAAGAGAAAAACTGAATACTGCCCATGAAAAGCAGCAAGCCCATGATATAGGAAGTCGTAGCTCAGTCTATTTTTCTGCCCAACTTTAATCTAAGCTATTACTTCAGAGTAAGGCACGAGACGAAAGGGTACAGATATGATTGAAGAACTAGGTTCTTCATATATGGGCAATGGCACTTCGACTGTAATCAGAGGCGAACATGGTTCCACGCAGCGCAAGGCATCTCTTCCTGCGCTAAGGCATCTTTTTTTTATGGTTTTTCAATCGCGTGGCCCAATTCAATTTATGTTTAAAGAAAAAATTTGAAAATCAACATTGAAAGGGCTCATTGTTTGAAACGTTTTCAACATTATTGCAGCATCTGTTTTAGCAGTTTTGCACGTTTTTATTTATTAAGATTTATTATAAAAAAACGTTTTTCATTAATTTTGGATAGAAAATGTTTTTCTCTAAGTCCTATATAAACCATCCTCCTCTCATTTGCAAAACACTTAATTTTTGCTCTACTTCTTCCCCTACTACTTTCTCTCTCGGTTTACAATATTATTTTTGTTTTCAACCGCTGTTATGAGCTGATTCCAACCAGTTTTCTGGCGAGTACACGCTTGAATCTGGGTGTTGTGTTAACCTTTGGAAGCAACCGACAATTAACGATATAGCACCGTGGTCATGTCAAATTTTGGTTTCAAGGCAGTGGGTTTCACGGCACAACAACGAGATCCTCCTCTTTTACAATTTGAAAGCAAAATTCTGATGGCTTCAATAAGATCCGGCAAGGTGCTTCCATATATATAAACTCGAATATTTGGATGGATCAAATTACCGAGGTTGGTCTCATAAGCTACTCATCTTCTTTGAACAATTGGAGGTAGACTACGTCCTGACCACCACCGCTGCCGACGTAGCTGTCGCTGGAGTTCCTGCCAGAGTTGCCGCCGTAGCCGCCACCACCGCTGTCGTCGTCACGCTGACAAGTTCGAGAAGGACAACAAGATTGTTCGCGGGTATCTCCTCAACCATATGAATGACTATCTTTTTGTTACCCAAAAATGTGCAAATATTATTTGGGACACTCTAGAGTCAAGATATGGTAAATATGATAGTTCCGTAGGAGCAAGTCAGAAAGATTGAGAAATAGAACCATCTGATTTGATTCGTTCTCAATAGCCATGTGATGATCATCTTAGGGTGATCCTTTTGTCGACGGATGCTCCTATTACACTCGTAGTCTCTGAAGGATGAGAACCAACTATGTAGCATCTACATCGAGAATTCAAGTATTGTATACGTCACTGGGAGAAAGAAGTATGTGGTTGGCAAATGACTATAGTTTCAAATGGCAGATAACAAACCAATCATGGTTCACGAGTACGAGAACTTTGTGGCTAACATTTTGCTAGTTTGAGGAGAGATTTTAGGGATTTCATTTGAAGATTTGGTATGTCGAATGTGGGAGATTGAAAAAGTGGATGAGTAAAATGCACTATGAGCATGAAATGTGTAATTATACAACTCTCCTAAATTTTAGGAAATCAAATTTGGCCATGACATGCTATTTAGAAAAACTTTGATAATTTTTCTTAACAATAACATGTGCAGGATTTCCTAAATAAAATTGTGACAAAGTTGAATGTTAATTGTTTTAATTATACTTTATTATATTTGTTTAAAGTATAAAATAAAATAAACCTTTATACATAATATTTAAAAGTAAACATCATTTAATGAAGTGAAAATTTGTTTTAATTATTATTTTTTAAACGTAAAACTTCAACAAGTTAGATTGTCGGATTAATAAAAAAAATATAACTAATTAAGAAAAACATCTCTTAAAAAAACCGTCTCTAACATGACGATTCCTATTTTGTCTTCGCAGTGCATAAATGAATAACTATAGCTTCAAACTGTTTGCAAGATAAAGTGTTTTGATTTCATTTCTATTATTTGACTCCCATGTATTTGAGAAGCAAACATGACTAAAATAGACATTATAAATTCTATTTAGGCTTAACTCAACTCGGTAAGGTAATATCATGTGTAATAAAAAAAATAGAAATTATAAATTCGTAAAAAGAGAACAAAATAGGACGAAAAAATAATTTAGGGAAAAGAGGAGGTTAATTAATTAGGAAAGCGCCAGAGACGCGCACGTCGAGGTTCGAACCCCGGACTCCGCTCCGTGGACTCTCGGGTCCCTCCCCTCTGATAGCTCTACAGGTCTTCAACCTTCAACTTTCAAGCTCCAGCAAATTTCGTTTGATGAAATTTATGTAAAGATTCACATACTTTCGTAAGTTCTACTCCCAATTATGGCATTACGTGTTCTCGGATTGATCTCTGCATCGTTCCTGCTGATTCTCTTCTCCCAATTTGACAGCTTAAAAATCCATTGTTCGTCGTGGTGAACTGGGTTTGAATTTCTCTGTTAAATTTGATTATGTGTGTGCGTGTATGTGTGTGTTTTGTCGCTCTATTTCCTGTTAAGTGACAGTAGAAAATTTTGGTGCGCAATGATTGAACTTCCATGCATACTTGTAATGATTTTGTTTAAGTCCTCTTTGCCTTCGCCTGCAATCATGTGCCTCGGCCTTTTATTTTGCCTGGCATGCGGAAATTCTGGAAAGAAATGAAAAATTCTCTCTATAATTGTTATTATTTGTTTAGATTGATTGAAATTATTGAAAGGTCATTTCCACCCAGTTTCATTAATGCAACCATTCTATTTGATAATAAATGAAAATTAGCATGTTAATGTGCAAACACGCGCGAAAGATTGAAGTCGTTAAATTTTGAACGGGATCCCGTCTATATCCCCCGCAATGCAACTCATCCCTTCACCTTTGGAGTAGAGGTTCTGAAAAATCCGGGTGGCCTCTGCTTCAATCAGGCTCCTGTCTGGCAATTTACCATCGAAGCTTTTTACAGTGTTCGTTTCTTCCAGCTGAAAGTTGAAACTACCAGATGAAACAATGAGTTCTATCTCTGTCCTTTGGGTATTTCATTTTAGCTATTCGTCTCCAGATGTTCCACCTTCATTTCTTAAAAATTAATTTATTAAAGGAAGTTGTCCTGTATGCAAAATGGGCGTTGGAAGATTTGAATCATGATTCATGGAGATGCCCCTTTGGTATGAAGGTTCGTGGGAAGTTCCTAGAACGAGTCAGGCGAAGCCCTTTCCTTCCCTTTCCTTACTTTAGGGCTAAACTCTATAAGCTGAAATCTAGTACCCAAGCCTTTTGAGAGTAGAAATGGTCAGGACATGATGGAGGAACTGATTGTCCATCCCCATTTGTAATGGACGTTGACTTCTTTGGCAGGTGGCATTATTCTCTTTCATTTGGAACATCTGGTTAGAAAGTAATAGGAGAACTTCATGGGTGTTAGGAGGAGGTTTGGTGTTCAGCTCACTTCAACAGCTCATTTGGGTGTCATCTACAAAGTCTCTTTGTAATTTTCTATTGTTGTTTATTCTAAACATCTTGAACCCCTTCATGTAAATGCCATATCTTGTTGTTGTGGGTTCCTTTTTTTGCGGGGCTCTTGTGTGTGTGGTGCCATCTCCAGTGAGGTTGATGCTTCTCCTTCCCTTTCTTTGGCTGGTTTGTGTATAGTTTTCTGTTTCCTGTAAATAAATCATGAAGTTTTTAGTTGTTGAAATTTTATGTTCTCAATCCCAAAGAAAGTAAAGCTACTATGGCTTGGTTAGTGTGAAACGAGGATAGAAACAACTGATATGATGTACGTTCTTTTTAATGTAGGATATTTTGAAATTTTGTTGGAAGGTGGGGTGGCGTCTGGTTGATATAGAATCATGGGTGGCAGTGAGACGAATAAATCAGTGAAGGAGGAATCCAAGACAACGCCTGCCACTATACAGGTCTGCTTGTTTGCTTTACTAAAGTTTAAAGTGAATATTGTATATGAAATTTTTTTGACAATATTAATAATAGAAGCATGAGTGGGAAAAACTGGTAATTTGATTTTTTTTTTTTTTAACAAGATACGAACTTCTCATTGAAATAATGAAAAGGAACAAAATTATTCAAAGATACAAACTCTAGAAAAAATTCGTAATTTGATTATATTTCCATGAACGAATCCTGCAGAACAAACAGAATTACCCAAAATTTTTATGTATAAGTACTTCAAAACAAACACACTTACCTTGATTCATAATCACATGCATTGAAATACCCAGACATCTAGGATTTTAGATATCCCCTGATTTAACATTCTATTCCCTCAAAATGATCAAAATGCACCCCTTGAGTCTATCAGATTAGACTTTGACCTTATAGAGGTCAATGATATGATTTAAAAAATTTCCAACCTCTTGAGAGATTTATGCCTTCAAATTTTAAGCGTTTTGCATGGTTGGTTCTTAAATTTTGTATAGTTTTGTGTTTTTTCAGGAGCAGTCTTCAAACACAAGCACTGGCACCGTTAATCCTGAATGGTCAGGATTTCAGGTTCTTTTTGTTAAAGGCTCAAGTTAACATGGTTCACTATTGGGTACGCATTGTGGTTTATTTCTCGTCCCTTATGTATTTTTTTCCTGTTTTCCTTTAGGCATATTCTCCAATACCTCCACCTGGATATTTGGCAACAAGCCCCCAAGCACACCCATATATGTGGGGGGTACAGGTATGTCCTTTTGTAGGTAGACTGCTGTTCTGTATAACATTAACCATTGCTTCAAGCTTCATAATTTTCTATTAGCCGGCATGTTCACTGTTCAAGCACATTTATCTTTGAGGTCAATCTCTTTTAGCATATGTAAAAAGTTTTTATCAGGCTTGACCAGAGGGTTTTTAGGTTATCATCTTACTAAAACATCTCAATATAATTTCCCATTAGTGTTCTTGCTCTTCCTTTTTCTATTTTTGTTATTTAAAAATATTGTTTTGGGGAAGAAATTTACTGTTTGTATTAACTAGTTGATACTGCAGTTTCCTACTATATGAGTTGATCACTATGGGAGGTTGTCTGTTTTGGAAAATAAATAATTATGAGCAAGTTTGAAGATATCCTCAAAAGAAGCCAATACACAAAGCACTCAAAATTGGCACAAATATACAAATAGAATAATTACAAAAAGGGGTACTTTCTATCTCTTCTAATTTTCTCACAGCTTAATGGTTTTGAGTGTGTCTGGGCTTACTACTGCAAACAAGAAGGAATTCTATTAAGATTGAGAACCTAGCAGGTTTATGCTCCTGCTCCTGGTGTAAGGGGGGACTTTAATGTTTAAAGATGGCAGCGGTGGAGCCGTGATCAGAAGTATGAAGAGATTTAATAAATGCATCGATTACCTCTCTCTTATGGAGATTCCTTTATCTAATGGATGGTATTATTGGTCTAATTTTAGATAGCATTTCATTCATACACTTCTTGACAAATTTATTGTATCTGAAGGGTGGTCCTCTCACGTTTAGGACTCCAGAGCGCCAAGGAAAGTTAGAAACACTTTTCGTTATTTTTCTATTCTTCTTGAGATAATGATTTCAGATGGGGATCTAGCCCTTTTAAATTTGAGAAATGCTGGTGAAATCATGTCTAAGTGCAACATTAAGTTCATGTGTGATTATTAGCTAAAAACCGTAGATTCCAGCATTTTGTAGTTATTTCATTGAGAGGTCATCCTCTTGGTTTTGAATTTTTTTTTGATGTAGAGATATTGGTTTCTTAGATCTTCTCTATGCTGGTGTTAGAATTCATGGCTGTTATGCTTTCAGATGTTCTTTTACCTTTTATAAACAGCCGAGCCTGCCAAAATTATCATCCATTTTTATCTAATTTAGCATTATTGTTTTCAAATGGGCATGCGCACCAGATATTATATGGAGAAGAAATCATCAATAAAATAAGGAATTATCCTCTTTTAGGCCACCTTTTACGTATGGAATAGCTGAACCTAAATGGTTTTGATTCTTTATTGGATCATAGTATAAATGTTTGATGCAGCATATTATGCCCCCTTATGGAACCCCTCCACATCCATATGTTGCAATGTATCCCCACGGTGGCATATATGCTCATCCGCCCATGCCTCCGGTACTTTTGTAGATTTTTTTTTTTTTCTGAAATTCTCAGTTTTATGCATGTATTTTTTATCTTTAAGATTACATTAACCCTAACAATCATGCGCTTGTCACAGGGATCATATCCTTACAGCCCTTTTGCTATAGCTTCTCCGAATGGCATTGCTGAGGCTTCTGTAAGTTTTGAGTTCCACTGACTTATAATTTTGTCTTTAATTACATCTTTTTCTCAATTTGAGTAGGACTGTAGGTGAATGACTGGTAAAAATTTACATAGGGGAATACACCAGGCAACATGGAAGGGGAGGGTAAGCCTTCTGAGCTGAAAGAAAAATTGCCAATTAAAAGATCGAAAGGAAGTCTGGGAAGTTTAAGCATGATAACTGGGAAGAACAATGAGCTTGGTAAACCATCCGGAACATCTGCTAACGGAGTTTATTCTAAAAGGTGTGGCATGTCATTTAGATATATTTGGTGACCGGTTGTGCTTTCGATTCATGAAGCCAAGGTGTTTAGACATGGCCAGACTACCATATTTACATGCTTTTAATTTTTTTGATTGGGGTCTTATATGGACACAAGTGCAACATATATGGAGCAGGGTAGCAAAAATGTGATATTTTCTAAATCCTCAAAAAGGTTCTATTCACAGATTTATTTTCTGTTTTGAACTTTTCTGTCAGTTTATTAAGAATAAGGAACTGTAAACTCGTTTAACTCGTTTCTCTTACTGCAAACCTTAGCTCCAGACTAGTATTCTGTCATTTTGAGCTTACCTCTCATCTTTCACATTTAAATTTAGCTTATCTGATGATGAACCTCACTCTGCAGTGCTGAAAGTGAAAGTGAAGGTACAAGTGAAAGAAGTGATGCTGATTCTCAAAGTGTAAGTGTTCCGGCACTCCATTACCATGTGAATGCTTATTGTACAGATCTCTCCATTATCCTTGGGATAGGGCATGGATGGGGGAGGCCTAAGTCCAATTCCTAGTTTCTTAAGAGTTCAAGGACACAGTTGTACAACTTAGTTTCTAGTTGGTGCATTCCGTTTCCTGTTTTATTGTGTTTATTGTTACGTACGAATTACGATCGGACATTAAAAGTTTACTTCTCACATGTTGAGTTATTCGTGATATTACTTTAGTGTTAAATTCAATATTTGTTACTTAAAAGTTGAAAGGATGGATAAAGTTCCTTTCGTTTCTATTTGATTATATTGTTTTACATTTACGATCGAAGTAAATGTTATATCTCAATCAACCTCTTCTTGTTTGAGGGTGTCCCTTGTGCCACTTGGGTTCTGTTATGATTCATGTAATTTGATCTATCTTAGCTTCACTGCTTTTTGTAGGATTCACAACTAAAATCTGGTTCTGGGAAAGATTCTTTAGAAGGTTTGGGATTTTTTTCTATCATGCAGTCACTGTACCCAGTGTTATACATTGATGAGGAAGTTTTGTCTCTGTTACAGGTGGAGCGAATCCTAATGGTTTGATCCATGGTTCTCAGAATGAAGGACATAGTCTCGCTCATCCATTGGTGAATCAAACAATGTCCATATTACCAGTTCAAGCTTCTGCTGCTGTTACAGGTCCTGCTACGAATTTGAATATAGGAATGGACTATTGGGGTGCGCCAACAACTTCTGTCGTCCCTTCGATGTGCGGGAAGGTCCCTTCGGGTCCGATTACTGGAGGTGTTGCTGCTGGATCACGGGACAGTGTTCAGTCCCAGCTTTGGTTACAGGTTTAGTCCAACTTTGTCGAAAATTGCGTATAAGCAGGCATGGATATCGAAAGTTATCATATAGACACACATATATCAATCCACTAATTGAGTAAAACGATAAAATTACATTGTCGAAATGGAAACTTGAAGATGAATTGAATTGGGGAGGGAGAGGACAAAAAGGGCATACTGGAATTTGGTGTTACGCCACCGTATGGAAGTGAATGAGTAATTGAAATATATAATTTTAGTGTGTTTAATGCAAAATAGTTCTTTAGTATAGGTCGGGAACATCAATGTGTATGGTCTGGTTGAACCAGCCTTAACCAATTCCCAATATGAAGAAAGATTAATATTCTTTCACAGCTTTCATTGTTTTTTATATGAAAAGAGGTAATTCTTTTTTGTGTGTGTGTTTGAATGTGGATTCAGGATGAAAGAGAGCTGAAAAGACAGAGAAGGAAGCAGTCAAATAGAGAATCTGCACGGAGATCTCGGTTGCGTAAACAGGTAAGTAGGCATCCTTTAAATTTATAATCTAATCGGGCGATCCTGAGCCACATGCTGACATATTTGAATCAAATGGACATGTCTGCATGTTTCTTTTTTTACTTAGGCTGAATGTGACGAGCTGTCTCAGCGTGCGGAAGCTTTAAAGGAAGAAAATGCGAGTCTTAGATCCGAAGTGGATAGGATTAGGAGTGAGTACGAGCAACTTCTTTCAGAGAATGCCTCTCTCAAGGTGATTCCAAAATCCTTAAATCCATACATTTTTACTATTTATCTCAATGAAGCAAAGAAGTAGAGCGGTGTATTAAATATTAAAAATCCACCCCTATCATCTTGAAGCTATAAAACAAAATTGTTCTAATGGCCTAAGTCCAATTCCTAGTTTATATGTTCTATCAAGAGCCTGATGGTTGCCAAACTGAAAATTGGTTAAGACATATATCTTCAATAAAAAAGCTGGAGGTTCGAATTTTCACTCCACGTGTTGAACTAAAAAAAAGGGTCTATGATTCAACAAATTGGTGGGTCTTTCCTTAAGACCCCATATGTTTGAAATTCAAGCTTAAAGATCGAATCTCGTAAAAATATTCCATGTTTAATATTCAAGGTAGACTAGAAGAATGGCCGATGTAACTAAGTGATGGAATGAAGGTTTTTCCTGTTAAAGATCTTTTTCTTTTTCTACAGAGGAGGCTTGGAGAAAGCGATGGAAATGAAGATACAAGATCTGCCAAAAATGGCCAAAATTCGATTAAAGAAGATCAGTATACAGCCCGGGCTGAACCCACGAAGGGGTGATCGGGATCTACCATCCTTGCTTAATTCAGATGCAGGCACATAACCTAACCAGTTGGTAGCCAAAAGTTTGCATAACTTGTCATTTACCTTTTATAAGAACTGACCACTGCACCCTCTTAGGACTATCGATCATATTTTTCATTCTTGTGGAGGCTTCGTCTTTAACCTCGACGCCCCGTGTAGTCGTATTCTTATACCCATACTTGATGAGTGTCATGCAACATTTCACTTGAGTTTTTTCAGTGTAAAATATTGTTTTTGTGCTAATTTGAGGTCGAGTCGTGGCATATCAGTATGCTTTCTAACGTATAGATTTGAGTTACAGCATGTTTATATTGTCTTATATTCAGCATCTCCATCACTAATGTCCTACATTACTTTTGTAAGAACAAGCTTGCAATTTTTGCTCTGACCATGCATTTGCTTCTCAAGTAGAATGAGATTACTATTTGAACCTGCCCCAATATCTCTGTGCTGATTCTCAATACACACAATGAGGTCTGTTTTTTTTTCTTTCTTTTTTTGGTAAAGTTTTCTATTTACTTTGTAGTCCTTGCAGCTTTTAGTATAATCCGAGATATGTTCGGTAAATAAGGTAGTTAAGTCCTATTCACTTCAAATGAAGGAGAATCAATGAATGGAAATCGAGTATTTACTAAATTATTGAAATAGAATTGGGGCTTACTTCAAACTCTGTAGTCACTCATAAATGATAGTGTAATCATATTCTTCAACTGCAATCTTGTCAATTCTATTTTCATTCTCTATCTCGGGCTCCACATTTGTAAAGTACCATTTATTTCTGTCTAAGACCCATTACTTTTTAATTAATTGTTTTACATTTTTGTTAATTTTTTATTTTGTACCACTAATAATGGTTCTTCTAATAAAAATTATATAGTTGATGTGATTTTATTGTAAAATAATTAAAATTTCTATTTAATATGTGAAAATGATACTCGATAAATGGTTTGGATTTGATTTTGGTGTTTTAAACATGAAATTGGGCATTTGTCACTTTTTAGCGATTTGGTTTTCGTATTTTAAACTTGTGTTGTGATTGTAAATTTTTTTTTTTCTTTAAAGAATGTTTGATTTAGTTTATAAAGTTAATCGTTCAATTAACATATAAAAAAAATGGAATGATCAGAAAACAAACAAAGTTAAAGTTAATTTTCTCTCTTTGTAATTCATCCATCAATATTGGAAGTCTGATAAGAAATTTTTTATCGATTTTTTTATTTCATTCTCTAAATTATTGCTCCAAATAATTAAAACCAGAAACTAACTAATAAAAATTAATACATAATTATAGTCTAAACGAGCATAAGTCAGCGGTAATTGACATATACATCTAACTAAGAGGCCTATATATAAAAAAAATCTAGAAATTTAATAGAAAATTAGGTAGGATGACAAAAATATTATATATATATTTAAAAAAAGGTTATTACTTTTATTTTTTAAATATTAGTGTTACAAATTTTAAACTTGCTGCTATATTAAATAATACACATTTTATTTTATTATTTATATGATTGCCTAAAAATATTGGATATTTTGAAGACTAAGAGGATAATTAGTGAAATCTAAAGTATACTTTTGAATTTTTAACTGAAAATGTGAACAGCTGAAAACAAAATAATAAATAGTCATTCGTAGAAGAAAAGAGGAAAAAAAGAAGGAAAAAAAGAAAAAACTCAGAAAACGTAATCCAGTTAAAAACGTAATCCCTCGAGCGGCTCTTTCCGTCGTGATTCCGTTGGACGAAATGAAGATTTCGGGTGTAATCAGCGACGTTTCCGTCGTGATTCCGTCAGCTGGCGGCCTCCGGTCGCCTGAAGTGAGACACTGTCATGCGCCTATCGATTCGAAGAATTCCATTTCCGCCGGATTCTTTAGAGTGAGTTTTCGATTTCCTGTTTTACTTTTTGTACTTTGACCTCAAAAGCTAGCTAAATTTTAAGTTTCGATGGGAGAGGTTGTATTACAGTGTTGTGTGCTTGATGTGTTATCTGATAAATAGGCCTAGTGAAGATGTAGAGATTGATCGAAAATGCGTCCTAAAGGCAGAAGTAATCATATAGGCTGTTCTTTTATGAGTGGAAAATTAGAGCAATATTTTCTTTGATCGGGAAAAGGAATTTTGAATAGTCTATAGTAGTTTAGAGTAACGATTTATGTTATGCATCTTCGCATTCATACCGGTGCTAGATTCTTTTGGGCTTCCCTTAGATGCCTGTCTAGCTTGGTGGCTAATGTCGCATTTGTACATATTATGAAGTTTTATTGTCATTTACTCATTAATTAGTAGTTTTGTGCTTCTAAAACTCCTTGAAATTGTCACCAGCATCACCAGAATTCTAAAATTAGATATGAATGTAAATTTCGAATGACTTCATAACAGTTTACGTCATTTCATAATTGTTTTTTCCCCCCGTAGAACGTAACAATTTATGATATATAAACTTTGTGGGTATTACCTCTACTTGGTGGCAAGGAATTATTGAATGTGTGTACTGATTTGTGATACAGCTACTTATTTCCTGTTAAGAGAGCAGTAGTTACATGGGTGGCCTGAAAAACAAATACTATTCATCGTGATTTTGTTAAAATTATTAGGAATCTGAGAATGGTATATGGCTATCATACTCCTTTTTTTTTCTTTTAATACGTGGAAGTGTCCGAGCCAGTTTGCATGCACTCCAACTAATCTCACGAGACAACTGCTTGACCCTACTACATTTGGTTGCCAAAGAAACTTATAGGATATTAAATCCTAGATAGATGGCCATCATGGTTTGATCCCATTATATATAAGTCCTTTACTAAAGGACCAATGGGCCAATCCATTATGGTTTATATGGCTATCATACTTCACCAACCACGAAGTCCCTTTTTTTGGTTTTACGCTCCATTTTTGCTGAGAGAGCAATATTAGCATGCTTGATTTGAAGGGAATTTTTGAAGAGGAATTAATTGAGTAACAATATCTTCAATGGCATTCTCTTATTAAGAATATTATATTTACTGATTGGCTATCGAACTGGATTAAATAAATCCCCCCCTTCTTTTGGTGATTAATTTGTTTAAGCACAATACTATTGTATTGGGGAACCAAGAAATGGAGAATTTATGTTTCTAAAATGCATTGGATTGGGAAAGTTTTGAAGGGAGTTTCAAATCAAAATTGGAAACTATATCATAATTGTCCTTTGACCCATGCGTACTTGTGTCAGTTTATCTTTCAGTTTGTTTAATTCTTTTCAGTTCTTGTAAATCCTTTTATGACCTTCTCCCTTGGTTTTACCAGGGGTGTTCGTCGTTTTACATACCGAAGTATGGTTCTGGTGTGGATAAATTTCGATTAAGGGGCTTAAGTATAAGAGCTTCAGAGGATTCTCAAAACGTGTTTCCAGTTTCACCTGTTCAATTTGAATCCCCAGTTGGCCAGTTATTGGCTCAGATATTGCTATCACATCCTCATTTACTTCCTGCAACTGTTGACCAGCAACTGGATAACCTTCAAACTGAGAGAGATTTGCAGACAGAAGAGGCTTCTTCCTCGTCTCAAGATCCTCTCTACAAGTAAGTGCGTATTCTCTCTTTCTTTTCTCTCAGCAATAAATCACATATATAGGCGCTTATGTTAAGATTATGTTGAATAACAATATGTTGTGTGGAAGATTGTGCATTAAGCTGGAATATTCATGTTTGAAGTTGCTCGTTGGTCGATTTTTACCTCTTAAATTTAAAAGAAAAATGAATTGATTTTGGTTGTTAAGGCTATTTCCATGCTTATGGGTCCACCACAGATGTGATTAAGGTTTGGTACATTGTCCAATTAATCACTTGATTGAACCCATGAATCTTAGGAGGATAGCTGAAGTGAGAGAGAAAGAAAGGCGAAAGGCATTGGAAGAGATATTATACTGCTTGATTGTTGGAAAGTTTCTGGAGAATGAAATTTCAATGATCCCCAAGATCTCAGAAACCTCAGATCCTACTGGCCGAGTTGATTTTTGGCCAAACCAAGAGCAGAAACTAGAATCTATTCACTCTCCTGAAGCATTTGAAATGATACAAAGTCACTTATCTCTTGTCCTTGGAGATCGATTTGTCGGTCCCCTTACTTCCATTGTTGAAATGAGTAAAATAAAACTTGGCAAGCTTTATGCGGCTTCTATAATGTATGGATACTTTCTCAAAAGAGTTGATCAACGTTTCCAACTTGAAAGGACCATGAAAACTCTTCCTGAAGCATTTACAAAAGACTTTGACGAGCCGATACCTGCGAATCAACTCTGGGATCCTGATTCCTTGATCAGGCTTCCCCTTGATGATGAGGGGGTAGGTGACAGTGGGGGATTTTATGATACAGATGCAAGCAGATCATACAGATTGCGATCCTACGTGATGTATTTGGATTCTGAAACACTTCAAAGATATGCAACATTGAGATCCAAAGAAGCCATATCTTTGATCGAAAAGCAGACGCAGGCATTGTTTGGAAAGCCAGACATTAGGATAGCTGACGATGGTTCGATCGACACATTCAATGATGAAGTGATCACTATTACTTTCTCTGGGCTGACAATGCTAGCATTGGAAGCAGTTGCATTCGGATCGTTCCTCTGGGATGCAGAAAGCTACGTCGAATCGAAATACCACTTTGTCAAGAGCTGAAAGGAGTTTCATATTTAATATGTTGATGCTTTTGATGGTGTTTAGACTATTGCATTTTTTGAAAGATAGTTTGCTGAATATGGCAGAAGCTTATGCTCGAGCGAGGACCACAGCGGGTTATTCAGCAACGGCACGAGAAGAAAGGGGCTGTAGTTTTTTTTAATTTAATTATCAAAGATGTATATAGTGTGCCAATGGAATTGGACAAAGATTATAACTTCTGTAAATCAAATTAGGAACTGAATTTATACTAGAAGTCACATTGTTTGTAGTGGTCTCATTCGATGATCTTTTTTCTTTTGGGATACTAATTGCTGGATGGATTTGACAAGATTTTCATAAAAGTGAAGTGTTTTTAACTAATAAAAGTAGTTAAAAAAAATTTACGATGGTGTTTGGCTAATGGTCAAATGCTATTAAAATGAACATTAGCCTTCAAGGTAGGTAATTAGTATCTTGTTCATGGTAGGAAGAAAAATAAAATAAAATACAAGTTCATAGGTTCTGGATGATTTTACTCGCCACATTATTTGATTGAGTCTACTTATATCAATCTTATTATTTTTTTTTATGGTGGTAATTGGTATGTACCTCAAGTTCAAATCTCCCTCTTTACATATTATACTTTAAAAAAATCTTTTATTATTTATTTTTAATGTAGAAACAATTAAGATTTCAATAATGTAGTGGGTGATTCCTATCACATCATGTCATCTGACAAAATTCAACTGAGGAGAAGTTGAAGAGTTATTTAATAATAATTTTTTTAAATTAAAAATAAACGTACAAAGAGAGAAAACGCAAAACAATAGATAACAATTTAAAGTATATACTAAAGTAGTAATAGATGATAACTCCTTTAAACACGACATCTTTAAAATATGAATGTATAAAATCATAAACATATAGTAGAAAAAACTTAAATAGAATGCTCGTTCAAAAATAATAATAATCTTTTAAGTAGAATGAAATAAAAAGGTGCATCCATATTTGTCTTTTTTTTTTTTAAGAAAAAAAGGTTTCTTGCATCAATATTCAATCAAACTTTATTTTAATTTATTGATACAATTTTTTTGAAAAATAGTTAACAATAATATTTTGGTTACTGTATTTGTTCTATTTTGATCCATATATTTTTAATGTCCAAAATTAATCCTTTTACTTCAATCTTAAAACATGGTTTCTCTTAGAAAATTAAGTCTCCATCAATCTCCCTTCTAAAAATTTTAGAAATATTTTCACATTGTTCTTTTCTTGAAAGGATATTATTATTATTATTATTATTATTATTTCAAGTTAGAGGAAAATTAACTGGGCGGAGAAGAGTAGACATGGGGACTCGAACGACTTCTGAATATATCATATGAGATTTCTTTTTTGTCACTACGCGCACAATAACATATAGCTGAAGAAACTTCTGAATATATCAGATGAGATTTCTTTTTTGCCACCACCCTAAAAGTAAAAAACTAGAACGAAAGGAATCTGGAAACTACAAGATTAACATGCTAAAATAATTATCTATTTGCATAATTTTCATCATATGATCCATTAAAAAAAAAACACCGTATGAATCTGATGTCGGATTAAAAATGTAATAACCGCACTCTCCGGAATTATCCGGAGGATTAGACTTTTAGCTGTAAAATTCACCAGTAGTAAAAAGAGGGGCGTTTTCGACATTTTTTTCTTTTTTTGAGTACAGGGGTGTTTTCGACATTTAAACAACAAAGATTGTTGAAAAATAAGAGGGTGACGACAGCTTGGAACTTCTAATCGCGACGCCGTTAGTCTCGGACACGGTTTTTAGGTGGGAGCCTTCCACCGTGTCCGCCCGTTTCAGACCGTTGGAAACAAAAGTTTTTTATTTTATTTTATTTTTTATAATATATATATTAACATTATTGCCATAAGACTGACCTGTTACTCGAGTAGGATAATTTTTAGTACTATAATATTAATAATCATTATGCATTAATTATTTAGATTATTATTACTTTTAGTTATTGATAATACGTCTCAATAGATTCAATAGATTTGATGGTAATGATTTCTATAACTACATTCTCCTTTCTCAATCACTCTATTTTGTTTTTAATATTTTTAATTCTTTTAAAAGGACTCTCTCGTATCTTTTTTTTCTCGCTCTCTTCTGATTTTTAGTTTCTTTTCGAAATTAGTTTAAAGTAGATATATATTAATTTTTTTTCCTTATTTTGTCTCCATATGTATAAAGTAATTATTTCGTCATATTATTTCATCGTCAATACGAAAGATGGACGATTATTGAAATACACGTTAATACTACGTCTTAAAAAGTTTCAATGGATTATTTAGAACTAATTAATCAACATTTTTGTACAAATAAAATTTCCACTTTCAACTTATTTTTCCTTATTTGGTTCTACCTAAAAAAAACCTAACCTATCAACTCCACAATAGGTTGATTTCATTAATTATTCAATTAGAATACCTCTTGACAAATTAACCCAACCAAAGAAGTAACACAAAGAAGAGAAAAATGGAAGTCTAGCATCATTATTAATCAATTCAAATATTGATATAATAGAATCAATACATACTATTTTATGAGTACAATTACAAATGATAAAATATAAAAATTAAATGGAAATGATTTGTGATGATACTATTAAGGTTTAAATATTATTTTCGTATATGTGTTTTTTACTTTGGTTTATTTTGGTTTATGTACTTTCAAAACGTTCATTTTTATATCCGTACTCTCAACTTTTATTCATTTTAGTCATTATGTTTTTAAAATGTCTGTTTTGATCGAGTAACAAATTTCGTCCCCATTTACAACTTTTTTTAACTTAAATTTTACAATACAAATTTAAAAGATAAAATGAAAATGAAATAACCGAAAATTTTCACTTTTTAAAACTACAAAAACTAAAATAAACATTTTGAAAATACAAAAGCTAAAATGAAAAAATATTGGAAGTCCATAAACTAAAATATACCAAAGTCGAAGGGGACTAAAATAGTTTTTAAACTTATTATTAATAAAATAAAAATTTTGAAATAAATTAGATTCAATTTTGGATAGTTAAAGACACGTATAGCTCCCTTTATAAGTTGTAAATTTGAATATTCACCTCGGAATAAACGAAATAAAACAATTTGTAATAATAAATTTTTTTTCCCTTAAAATCTTTTAAGTTTTAGTTCTTCTATTACACCCAATATACACACATAAATGGAATATAAGGTTTTATATCATAGAGTATATATCCAGAAAGCCAACAAAAATGATGATCTTTTTATTTTTGGCTTTATCCATTTGATTTTCCTTTCTTTACAATATTTAAAGCAAAAATAGCAAGTTTTTTTAAAGTAAAAACTTTTAAGGTTAATGGCTAAATTAAGCAGTCAAAATATATTGATTGGATGGAAACACCTGGCTCTATAAAGCATGCACTAACACATCTGACCCAAAACCAGAACTCTGCCAGAAAGATTTATTACCTTTTTAAAACAATTTCTTGTCATTTTCTTTTTTTTTGAGTATTTAAAAAATAGAAATCTAAGGCCACCAGCTCATTAAAAGGTATATAATTTCTTCACTTGCTCTTTCTTGTTCTGTAGAAATACTTTTAAATTTACTTCCCTGTATTTTATTTTTTTTTTCATAATTTCGGTGAATAAAACATGGCATTTTGATGCTACTTAATTTAGTCAAATCATATAAATGCCAAACTTAACATGTAATATTAAATTATAATAAAAAAAATAATCGGATTTTGGTCCTGAGATTTAGAATATATTTATTTGGTTCCTAAAATTTCAAAAGGAACATTTTTGGCCCCTCAGGTGCTTTGATAGTTTGTAATGTTAATGGAGCGATTAATTGCTGACTGCGTATGGTTGATTTGATAAAATATATTAATTTAATAATATTTTTATTTTTATTAGACTTTCCATATTCTTCCCTCTTCTCCTTTTTTTTCTCTTTCTCCATAGAACTTTGCAGTCGCTTGCCTACCAGATCGGGAAGAGAAAGTAGGCAATAGTAAAGAGAACGGGCGACAACATCAAGAACGGCAAGGCAGCGCTGGCAAGGAGCCAACGAGCAGTAGCGAGATTCACCAAAGAGGACGAGGAGAAATGGGAGAGTAAATGAGATGAGGGAATGGGATGGACAGTCCAACCACATTAAAAATATTATTAAATTAATATTGTTACCATATCAACACCAACGGTCTAATCATCTCATAAACAAGTTAGAACTATTTTATAAATCTCGGAGATAAAAAATATCTCTTTTGAAATTCCAGGAACTAAATAAACATTTATTTCGAATTTTATGGACAAAAAATATACTTATCCAAAAGTAAAAAAAATCATTCATCTAAATACTAATACATTAATAAGTACCTACTACGTCATTACATGGTAGTAATTTTATTTTTTAAAAATTAAACGTGTTTACTAGAACTATATTTATTTTTCAAAATTTTAACACACTTATAATATTAATGATGGTTAATTTAAATATAATTAATTTACATAAAATTATATTTTGACACTTACTTATTAAAAATATTTTAAAAAATTAATTTTTATTAATTCAAACACAACTTGGTAGATAAAATATATGTTACATTTTAGACATTAATGACTCGATTCCCACCCCATAATTATTAAACTAAAAAGAAACCACGGGTTGAAGTTTTGATTTTACATTATAAACTAGAGAGTTTGTCAAACCCCTTTTCTTGACTTTCAAATCAAGAAATTCAATCTTTCATCGTAAGCAAATTGCATGGATGACACAAAAATAAAATAAATTAATAAAACATTATATATTTAAAATCCATAATCCAATATTCCACCTCCTCTCTTTTTTTTTTCTTTTTTTTCCTTTCCTTTTTTCCCTCTAAATTTTAGAATAAGGATAAGCGCCAACCTCAGCAATCCATTTCACAAAAATAATGGCTCTCCCGAAATACCGGCAACAACAAAGGGCATCTCCGTCATTTCACCTCTCCAAGAAAAGAAATTTAGTCCGAAACTCCTTTGGCCAATTTCAACCCTTCCTCTTTCTCTCTCTCTCTCTCTCTAACATAAATTAAGCATTCAATTTGAAGCCTCTGTTCTCTTCATCTTCCTCGCCATTCTTTTCTAAAGATTTTGTGAATATTATTTATACAGAACCAGAGGCGAATCCTAGAGAGAGAAAGAGAGGAAGACGAAGAGAGAGAGAGAGAGGGAGAGAGAGAATTATGGATGTTGTTTGGTTACGTAGTTATGGAGGATTGATATTGATCTTCTGCTTGTTCTGTAATTCCGTTGCAAATGCTTCTTTGAATGTCACCTCAATCCGTTTCAATGAAGGCTATTCGCCTCTCTTCGGCGACGGAAACCTCGTCCGCTCCCCTGACGGCAAATCCGTCCGCCTCCTCCTCGACCGCTTCACCGGTATTTTAATTTTACAATCCCTCTCTGTTTATATGATTCGATTTCTGGAGAGTATGTTGTTTGAATTCCGCTGTTGGATTGATTTTCTGTTTTTCGTTTCGATTGAATTTTTTAGGCTCCGGATTCATCTCGTCGAAGATGTATAATCATGGATTTTTCAGCGCCAGAATCAAATTGCCGTCGGATTACACAGCCGGCATCGTTGTAGCCTTCTATGTATGTTGCGATGCTATATCTCCTTAATTGTTTGGTCGCTGAGAAAATTTTCAATAGCCAAAAATCAGAAGCCGCTAAAATTGAAATGAAAGACTAATTCAACGCGAAATCTTGGTCAAACAGGAGTCATAACCGTTGAATTAATTTAATCGAATAGAAGAAACCTTGAAAAAGAATTGAGTTATTCAATCTCAGATAAACACCGTAAGGAATGAGTTGACAAATTTTCTTTGATTCCGCACACTGCAAATATAATCCATCCTCCTCCATGATTGCGGATGATGATCACCGTTGAATTTTGGTTCATTTTTGTGCATGTTCGCCCATAACAGACCTCAAACGCTGACGTATTCGAGAAGAATCACGACGAGTTAGACTTCGAGTTCTTGGGGAACATTGAGGGAAAGCCATGGAGGTTTCAGACGAATCTGTACGGAAACGGAAGCACGAACCGCGGCCGGGAGGAGCGGTACCGCCTCTGGTTCGACCCGACCAAGGAGTTCCACAGATACAGCATTCTTTGGACCGCTCACAATATTATGTAAGTATTTTATTTTTTTTAAATGCTTTTGAACTTATTTTTAATCTTTAGTTAAAAAAAGAACCGTATTTAGCTCAGCTAAGAGTAAAGAAAGGAATGGAAATCCAAAAGTTTTGGGTAAAATCCACTTTTAATCATGATTAAGTTATACGGAATCCTTAAGTTTCAAAGAGTGACTTTTTGATTCTCAATATTATCAGAGTTAATATGATATAATACTAACATTTATTAATTTTATATATTTTTTATTAATAAATATTAGTGTCACATCAATTTCAAAGACTTTTAAAATTATTTTTTAAAGTTAAAATTTAAGAGTCAAATAGAAACTAAAAATATGTTTTACTCAAAAATGTTATACTACTCCACGGTAGGGAGAATTTTCCATATTACGTGGCCTGATTATTTTAAGCCAGCAGTCAAGAATTATGTAAATACGGTATAAATAATTTATTTGATAAATTTTAAAGTGAGTCGAGGCGTAGAATAGGTATTTTGGGATTAGTTGAAATTTTTTCCATGAAAAGTTGGGTTGCGTGTGGGATTTGATGGATGGATAGTTCCACCATGAATTGTGCCATTAAAGAAATTAGATACGATACGACTTATTTTCTGGTCATTTTCAGTTTTCCTTTCCTGAATCCTTGCGTTGAGGAATTTCCTTACTTTTTATCCCATTTTCATTTTCATTCTTCTTCCTCTTTCTCTCTCCTTCTCGGAATTTATATGCGTATTGTTGATTTGATCAAGTTGCACAGAAACTATTTTATACTCTAATTGTTTATTTGTTTGGTTCTCTATATTAAATTTTTCTTTTCTAAATGATAATACGAATCTTAGCTGAATTATTTTTTTTTTGAAGAAGTTTTTGTTTTCAAATAAACCGATTATCAGAAGAGTGTGTTCTAAAGATTTTTTTCCTTTAATTTTTTTTATTCTTTATAAAAGATATTTAAGCTATGATCATAGAAGTTAAACGCGATACTTTTATTCTTATGCTTGTTGTGTCTTTTCTTTATGGAAATTATAGGCCAGGGAATCATTTTAGGAACAATTTGAGGTTATATTTTCTTCCAGAATCGTAAATTTATTAATAGCAACTTTAAATTAGGTAATTCCCTTTTGTTTAATTAGGCTCCATCTTCCCATTTCTTTAGAATCGATCGTGTGCTTTTTGTACTATCATGATTGAATGAAAAGGGAAACAGTGGGAATTGGATAGCACAATGTTAAAGTTAGGCTTTCCACACTTCCAAAACCACTTTTTGTTCTTTTTGAGTAAAAGACCTAAAGAAAACTTGTAAACAAAGCTATAAATTGGATCACATGGCAAAGCAAACACTGTCCATTCATAACAGATAGATCCATGTGATTTCATTGGTTTGCTTAATCTTAAAGACTTAAAGTAAGAATTTTTGTTTAGGTCTCCCATTTTGATTGACTATTCATTTCCTCCCTAATTTATCATTTTATCATCTTTCCTTCTCTAAGTTTGCATCTTTCTACTATGATTATTTTGATTTTGCTCTAATTTAGGATCCATTTCACAACCATCTTATATTTTTACATCTATTCTTTAAGGAATAGACTCGTTTACCAAATTTTCTTGTTTTGTCTCTAAAATTTCGGACTAAGTTCCAAAAGTGTTTGCCAACTAAAATAGTAAGGACAACCTTGTTGTCTTGGAAACTAACCAAACTTATCTTGTTTGCTTGATCTTCATTTTTATGCTAAAAATTCTCTACTTTTTGAAACTTTGTAGATTTTACATTGATGAAGTTCCCATTAGAGAAGTGGTGAGAAATGAAGCAATGGGAGGAGATTACCCTTCAAAGCCAATGTCTTTGTACGCCACAATTTGGGATGCCAGCAGTTGGGCAACCTCAGGTGGCAAATACAAAGTCAACTATAAATATGCACCCTTTGTTTCTGAATTCAAGGACCTTGTTTTGGAGGGCTGCGCCGCCGATCCCATCCAGGAGGTTCTAGAAGCTGTCGACTGCTCCGAGCACAACGCCCGCCTCGACGCCAAAGACTTCGCCACCGTAACACCTGCGCGCCGTGCTGCAATGCGCAACTTCCGCCAGCATTTTATGTACTATTCATACTGTTACGATACGTTGCGGTATCCAGTCCCGCCACCGGAATGTGTCATTAGTCCGACCGAGCAGCGGCGTTTCAAGGACACCGGAAGGCTGAAGTTCGGTGGTAGCCATCGCCGCCGCTCGAGGCGGCGCGGCAGGAACAACCCAAGTGTTTCCTTGTCTGACCAGTCTAGTATGTAATGTGTTTCCACACATATTTCTATAGATGAAAATATATATTCTTTTACTTTGTTTCTGAACTTTGTGTATGTTATGTATGTCCAGTAATGCAATAAATATGATCTATTGGTTTAATTTTTAATATTGAGGTATTTTAATATATATATATATATATATATATATATATGTTTTCTGTATCAAAGTTAACAACCACCAAAATTTGAGTTAATTTAAAGTAGGCGCAGTGCTAGAAATTTTTATGGGAAAAAGTTTTATATCTTAACTTTCTAGTTTCTCTATATACATATATACTTGTTATTTCTCAATTCTAAATACTTAAAAGGGATAAATTAGAGAAATTCAACTTAATTATTAATTTAAAGAGTAGGGGTAGTAAATGTAAGCATTATATCCGCGTTATCACTCGTCAGTTAAGAATGTTTGCTATAAAATCTACCGACCAAAAAGTCTTAAGAAAAAGAAAATTCATCAAAAGATTATTCTATAATCGTCTCTTGTTCTTGAATCGAAGGAATTGAGTCTGTACCCGACTCTAAAAGAATTCTTTTTTCAAGTGAGTTGTCTTTCAACTCGAGTAAGTTGTGTTTCTTCTTTTGTAGTATACCTATTTTGGTGTCATAGTTTCTACATTATATCCTTTTTTTGTGTCAATACATTTCTAGAAGAATGGAAAGAAGACCAAACAAAATAGTTAAGAAATTGGACTTATTATAATCTTTTTGGGAATAGAATATTCTTTCTTCCTATTTTCAGGATGCGGTGTAAGAGTTGTTTTTCATTTTCTATTGGAGAATTCAACTTCCAATCCATTAGTTTTAGAAAGATGAATTAGAGACAACGACATTTCTCATTTCTTTTACCATGGTTTAAAAATACATATTTTAATTTTAAAAAATTGAGCTATTTTGTCTAATTATATGTCTATGACAGTTATATAATCATGGACTCTATTTTGTCAATCGAAAGATAGCTGGGTAAGACACTCGCATCATCTTAAGTTGAAATCCCAACCCCATACTTTTTATACATAAAGAAAAAACAGGGACCCATTCAATTTAAAAGTCTTTTTAAGGTTAAAATTAAGTTAAAAGCTTCTATATTTCTATCCTTCTTGCTTCTTTGGGCCACCAACAAAGACAGGTGGATAAATTGGGTTAGGGGATGTCTCTGACGAGGACAGTTGTACCATGTTCCTAATTCCTATGATTGCTGTCCCCATCCACGTGGACAAGTTTGATGTTGACAATTGCTTCAAAGTGGGAGTATTTGCTTGTCACGTGAATTTGGATAATGTCATTTTATAATAAAATTCAGTTCACTTTTGTGATTTGAATTTTCGTTATTTTGCTTCTTACATTAAAATTCTTTATTTATTCTATGAATCGGTTAAACTAAGCAGCATTTTGAAAATATAAATATTCAGGAAGAAATTGGTTATTCCATCGTATTTCAAAAAATATATTTAAAAAATAAATCAATAATTAGTTAAACTTTTACCTTCTTAAATAGTAGTTAAACTATGTTCAATTACAAAATTGTCAATTACACATCTATTATTTTTACTAATTTTGGTAATAGTCATTCAATTTATTTTAAGTTCAATTATTATGTTGTGTTTGCTTTTCTTGGTCATATCATGGCTCGAAAATGGATAAAATGCATAGCCCACAAAAATTTTATACATAATTTTGTAAAATAAATCCTATCTTTGCTTAAAAAAAAGTAAAAATAAATCAATAATAATAATAATAATAAATCAAACAGCATTTTACTCAACTTCACGTGAAAATTTTAGCTTGAACAAAGTATTTAAACTAAGATGTGACAAGTTGATTTTACTTAAACACTAACATACGGGTTCCAACCTGTCATATAAACTCAACAAATTGCATGACACTTTCGATAAAAATATCAAGGTCTCAATTTTATTGAAATATCAATAAAATGTCGATGTCGATAGATATTTCTGTAAAAGTGAGAGGAATTAAAAAATTATAAAAGATTATTTAAATTAACAAATAAACATTTTCCTATTTTTAAATAAGTTAAAAATAATTAATATTAATATTATGTATATATTAACGAGATTTTGTTGATATTTTTCATATTTTGTCAATTTTTTTTGTACTATGATGAAAATGTCAATTTACCCATGTCAATGTCGAACTATGGAAATATGGATATGTCGATGGATATTTAGACCATAATAAACTTGTATCAACTTTTTTCTTAACAACTTTTTTTTTGTGTAAAAAAAATTATATTTCCAGATGGTTTAATGAAATTGCTCATTTTCTAGCAAACTAGGCCAATCAATTTTTTAGAGACTCGTTGAGACTAATAACCTTCCTGTTTGGTTGCCCCGTCCAATTCAAGCTGATTACTACAATATAGCCATTGATTTTATTTCTGATTAATGAAGTGATTCTATTTTCCAAAAATAAATAACTTTTTCAAACACATTACAGTAAAACTGAAATTACTGGACATTTAAAATTGCCTAAATAAATCCAGTTCTTACTCTCTGATCATTACAAGATCATAATAATAACTCTATTACCAAATAGATCAGTGATTAGTTAAGCAAATGATCTGATAGGTTTAAATTAGAATTATTTAAATACTACATTACAAGTAGAATTTCAATGGAAATCTCCATCCCTAAAACAAATTCTTTCTGAAAACCAATTTCTATTTTCCAGATTTATGAATCAATCTCAAAGCAAACAAATTATCAGTTCATATATTCACTGTTAACACCCTTTTTCCCAACAGGCAAACACTCAACAATTTATTTTTAAAAAATCATTATTCTACAACGATCTATGTAGAATAGTATCAACAGAGAGAGAAGACTGGATTACAAACTAAACATATAATTCATGAAACGTATAAACATAAAAATGACAGTAAACATATACACTTTAAAAATAGTACGAATTACCACTATGATGAGTCTTACTAAGAGATATGAAACATCTGTACATTACCAGGAGAGGCCAAGTCACTGAGGCAGCTTTGTTCTGGACATATACCACATTCTTGGGGTAGGGATTGGCTGGTACATCACAAATTTTCCTCAAGTCGTCGATGAGCAAAAGAATCGATTTCCTCTTACAGTTCACGAACGAAATTAATGGCCGGTCTCGTCCTGTGAGCTTCAAATTTATGTCAAATTATCTCCTGACCTGCACTTGGTAAAAGAAGATGGAATGATAAATTGTACAGAAATCCAAATAGAAGAAGACATTCCATAAATACTCTTTGGGGTACTTTGTACGTCCTCATTCAAAAATTTGGTTTTTATAATTATATATATAGTATTCGTTTTCACGTCAACATCATCATACCAAAAACATCTATTTCCAATATTTGGCTCCAAGACGTTAACAGTTTTTCTACTGTAACTCAAGATTTTCAGCAAATATCAGCAGATAATTCAATTGCATTTTTCCAAAAAAATAAATTGAAGTACCTGATTATCAAGTGAATTGATCTTGAAAATGATTATAGACGACTAAACCCAAGGTTGTGACAAAGAGACATCCGCGGTTGATGCTCCTAGTCCTTGTCTGCCGTAGATAGCCGCTTTAAGCAAACTGTATTGCATGGCCACGGAATCAAACAGTGCCTTCGAGTATGCTTCTCTGGCCTGCCAAACAAAGCAACTTGTACATTAGGAAAGAACCCATATAGACCCTAAAAATGTTCTTTAGTGCCTACATCTCACATCCTTGGTTGGCAAATGGATTGAAATATTTGATATAACATTGACCAGTTGATTTATATTTCAATTGAGTAGTTAGCTTTAACCTAAGGAAGGATACATAATAATATGAATACTTCTATAGTCAGGAAAGGCCAAGACAACGAGTATGGTATTTGAGAGAGAATTTTACTTGGCTCCTTTTGGTGGGATGCTTTCTTAATGAAATCTTTGTTTCCCATTTAAGGAGAAAAGAAAGGGGAAAAAACATCCACTTGATATCCTGAAGAAAGTCTGTGCAGAGTTGTCATGTTTCCCTTTTCAGTTTTGTACAAAAGAAATACGATCTTCAGTTATTCACATTGAAGAAAACATCACGTCATTTAACTCCCAGGTTACCAGATTATGACCAAAAAAAAAAAACCATTGTAGTTTAGGTATATTGCAACAGTTTTGTATGGAAAAATCTAACACTTTGAAGAAAGCTTGAAGCTTAGAAATAAAACTATTTGTTTCCAAGATCTCTTACTCTTATAGATTTAATAGTATAGTACGTATAGAACTTTTTATGAATCGTAATAGTATCAAGCACAATATTTTACTACCACTCACTCTCTTTAAGAATTTAAATAATATGAGACAGACCTCGTCAGGAGTTTCATGGGCAGCAGCAATTTCAGCGAAGCTGATTTCCGGAGCCACAGACAATCCCGCCCCACTAAAGGAAATTACTCTTTTTTCTCCAATTTCAACTTCTACCTGGAAAAATTAAAATGAGTTAATAGATGAAAAGAATAATTATATTAAAAATGAATAAAAGGGACAGATATGATACCTGTGAAGGAGGAGGCATGATGTCATAACACAATAAAGCAAGAGGAAACAAATGCCCAGGAACACCCGAATGTTGAATGAGCCTTCTCATGTTGTCCACTGAAGAAGCATCAAAGGGTGCCTGATCCTCTCATATCAGTACGAACTACTTTGATCTTATAAAAAATTTAATATAAAAATTTCAAAGACATAAATGAACTAAAATGGATTTGAACACACCAGTAAGAAATGATGAGTAAAGTGTTGAAAATGAAGAATGAAGGAGAGAATAGGCTTTTGCAGGTCTTCTTTTTATATATAAGAAATAAGTTAATTTAAGGAATGAAATGCACAAAAGGGGGAAATTCCCAAGATCCAAAGGAGATAAAGAAAGCTCTCCAATTCAAGATAATGCATGAAGTGGAACAATTACGAAATTTCGACCAACTTGGAACTACAAGAGGAGGCCACAAGACTATGATACCCCACACCTCATTCACTCAGTTCCCACTATTTTGGAACTCTTCCAACCAAGACCGTCAAATATTTTCTGAATGCATTCAACCACAAAACAATACTTTTTTGTTAAAAATAAAACCACCTAATAGATGTTGGAAAACGTCTTTAACATTAGAGGAAAGCCCAAGTGGACATTGGAGACGTCCAGTAGCTTTTACCAAAGTGACTTGCTGGTCTCCAAAGTGAAGCAAGTGTGAACAGAAAATTGAAAACTCCTGTCCTTGGTCACCTAAGAGAATTTCCTGGCTTGATACTCCAGTTCCAAAATTTTAAGGATTTGTTGAAATTTTTATAATAGAGCAGATCATCATGACTGATCATATTTCCAACAGTACACTTCACCAGAACATCTTCACCCATTAGCACACCACCAGATTCAGCTATATTCCCACTTTTTATTGTTGTTCTTATGGTATGTGCATGAGAATCTAGAAAATTATTACACTAACTACTGACATAAAAATCAAAACGCTGGAATGAAAATATTTTCTAAACTCAATAAATGATCAAAAGTTGAAAACTGCAATAAGATACTCGATATGCGTGCAAATTTGTCTTTATACAAGGTAAAGAGAACTTACAGGGTACCATTCTCCAGTCAATGGATCTGGTCGGTCCCTACCACCACTGGGTGCAATCCATATTAGTTGCGACCCACCCCTATGCAAAATTTTATCAGTTATGGAAACGTATAAATGGAAAATAAGAGAGAACATTTTGAGGCTTAAAAGACGGTAAGATATTTGGAATCCATGAATCTATGACAGGTAAAACAAAGCGTAAAAAACCAGCTTTTTTTCCTTAGCTGCTAACAGTAGTTACCTTAAAAGTAATGCCATCTCCTTCAGACTCCGTGTGTTCGCTTTTCTTTTCATTTCTGCAAGCTCGGGAACATCAAACATGTGCTTTTTTGAATAAACACAAATAAGATTCCTGCATAATGGATGTATAAATTGAGTTTTTTCTAATTTTGTAAAATAATAAAGACATATATAATCAAATAAATTGTAAGGAAAATTTTATGGGAACCTTCCAATGCTGAAGGGCTTGCAAAGAGGGTCTGAAATAACTCTATCCCCTGCCACATAGATCTGCAACACAGAAAAGACACTTGTTTATGCCAGTATTTCTTAAGCGCCCTCAAAATCAGAGCCGAACACTGCATATGTATACTGAAAATAATAGGCCTACCATGTTTTCAGCAATATATGGATTTGTCTTTTCAAGCAACAATGAAATAATAGCTGGATCTGCTTCAGTCTGATGATTTGATATCAAGACAACATTGTGACCCTGCAACATGGAAGAAATAAAGTTTCTAAAGACACAAAACAGGGGGAAAAAGAGATAAAGAAATCCATAAAATAACAGATGTTAAATCTCCAAATGTTGCTTTTTTCTCTTTAAAAGATTGTAAGACCAATAATCATGAAGAATTGCTTGGAAAAGTACTATGAAGAAACATGTCAAGACATATGAAAGATACAAAGGCTATTGCCAATCATGGGACACAAACAAATTTACGAGCACAGAAAAGCAAAGAAAAAAGAAAGAAAAGAAAAGAAAAGATAGAGAACTGATATTTTTCCTTTGTAAAGCAGTTAGATTTTTGTTCTTGGATATGGCAATTAAAGAATCAAATATTTACATGGTAGTTAAACCAGTGAGGGATCGTCCTCACTTTATGAGATAAACAAATCTCAGCAACGATCAATTAGCCCATGATCATCACTTAATAAAGAAACTTGATGATTGCTTATAGATACCTGCTGGAGCTTCTCGTCTATATCATTGAAAAGAGAAAGGTTACCCACGAATGAATTTCTGCAGAAAATTGTCGATCAAGCTTAAGGACAGAGGTCAAACATACAGGAAAAAACTGACACTCTTAAATTAACAAGTAGTTTAAATTGGTCTTAAAAAGATTGCTTTCAGAATCAAAACTTGCATTGCTCTTTCAATTGATCATAAATATTGATCGGAACATATTTGATTTGATCACATGAACAGCCCAGATTAAGAAAAGAAATAAGTGAAAAGTAAAATATATCATAAGATAAAAATTGTGAACAGAATAATTGATGAAAACTAACAACCTGTGATGCCATCTATAGAAAGTTTTTTTCCCTGAACAAATGAAGCAAGAGAAAGACCACAAATACCATCAACCCATGCAAAATGGCTCGCTCAATCATGATTCAAGCTTTATTCGAAAAGCATAGACCATGTTATGTTTAGCAAATGTCACAAGTCCATCACAATTTTGAAAAGCATGAGCTCCAACAAGTTTATTTCTAGAAAAGCATTTCCTAACGAAGACAAATAAAGGCATGTAATTTCTCGAAAAGAGTATAATCAGAACCAGTGGCTGACAACAGATCAGAAAAGGATTGTCAGACCAAATTTCCAACTTACCCAAAATCAATCAATGGACGGACATAGTTCTGACCAAACATATAGTAATCAAAAGGCTCTCGAACAGCTTTGTGATGTGGTGAGAAGACATAAGGGTCCTGAAATATTACTGCTATGTCTCAGACAAGAGGTCATTCAGTAGCTGTCCTGTCTATGTTAAATGCTTTGACATAATTTTAGTTGATATAAAATTAAATATTACCTCCACATCCAAAAATATGCGATCTAATGCAACAGCCATGTTAGACAAAACAATTTCATCTGCCTTTGGATTTCCACTCTCAATAACCTGAAAATAAGGGATAGGCATTTAATACTTAAGAGTGCACCATGATGGAAAACAAAAGACAGTAAAATTAGGAGGAAAGACAACATTGTATGGAAAAAACTCTGGTATTGGGATAGCTAAAACCCATGGTCAATGAATCCAAGGACAGAGACAAATATAGCAATTCTTGTTTCACAATTAAGTGCACGATATTATGGTATCTTTATGACAAACAAGGACATTTCAGTTCTGTCCCTTCACTTTATGATGCAACAACTAAATTTCATTTTTCAAGGTCTAGAACACTAAACAATTACCTCTTTGCATCTTTTTTATGAGAACAATCTACAGATTGTAGATAAAATATTTTTTTAGTAAATAAATAAAATTGAATTTTTTAACTCACTATGATAAAGAAGGCTATATCCCAATACCAGAAAGTTAAAGGTGTAGAAGATGATGGCGAAGAGTACAGTAGGTCAAAGATTTTTAGAGTTAAGTTACATTACAAAGAACCTACTCACAACCTTTAATAAAAAAAGCTTCAATAATATGACTAGCTTTCATACAACCTGCCTCCTTACAGTATCTGCATTCATTTTGGCTCAGTGTGTTTCCTATAATCATTTCCGATGGTCCTTGTAAGAATTAGATTCCCCCAACAGCTAGACTTATGAAATAATGACATTAAATATCCTATCCTATCCTATCTTATACAAATTTAAGCTAGGAATCTTCGATATTAAATTTTTAATTAATGTAGTTAGGAATGCCCTTATTAAAATTAGTCAAGATGTTAAAAAGGATCCTCTGAATAAATAAAAATATGAAAAAGACCTCTTTATTTCAAAGCTATGGCCTCTCTATTTCATTAGTCTAGGCTCCAAATTACTATGAAGGAAAAAGTCAAAAGCAACCATAAAAACTTAATGAGGCAATGGAAATACAAGTGAATATGATAGAATGGAGGCACTGAAAAATATAAGAAAATTTCCCACATGTCAGATAATAACATCTATCAAATAAAATAATATATCTGATGGATGTATAAAAAATAAGACCAACAAAAATTTACAGTTAGAATATTTACGGCATTTCTATAATTTTGATACAATTCTTCCATTCCTGCTGCAACATTTGAAGGCAGCTTTCCAGCTTCTGCTTCCCTCCTGATGCAGGAGAGCAGCTCTGCAGATAAGATAAATCAACATTCTGCATATTTTCTTTACAAGATTGCTTTCTTCTGAAAAAATGATTTTACTAGGAAATACTAAATGACCAAATTCAAATATGATCTTTTGTACTTCAGTTAGAACCCATCACTGTCAGACTGCTAGGAAACTCTGGGAAATTGGAAGAGGCCAGATCATGTTTGGGTGGTGGTTGTACAACAAGAGGAACAAGAAACAACTAAAAGAAAGATAGCTGGAGAATGGAGATGTCTGATATGAAAAACAACAAAAAAATCATTGCAACAAAGACCTAGTCAAATGATAGGATTAAGTTTCCTCATAACTTGCGCCTTGAAAAAGAATAACAAACATATGTAATAATAGATGTATATAAACTTAAAGCAAACATAATGGCACTCGTTCACATCCCCAATTTTAAAGTAGTTCTCCCTTCTATCTATAACCCTCTCTGATCAGGAAGGGATTCATCGCCACTCAAACAAAAAATTTCCCCACTACGAGGTTTAATAACATGGAGGGAGGGAGAACGGTATCGTAGCCTCAGACTAATCAAACTTAAACAAATTACACCATCAAGCCTCAAATATCCCAAGAAAAGAAACAATATAATATAGATGCTCGATACTGATAACATCCAGAGGAGGAACGAGAAGAGAATAAAAGGCCTAATAAAAGATACTCGATTTTTCAGGTACAAAAAATAGAAAAGATATTTTCAATTCAGTTATATCCAGCTCAGACTTCGCAAAACATGATGCGAAATTAGCAAAATTTGCAGAAGAGTGAACTGACGCACATTAGAATTCAGTGAATGGATTAAGTGGAAGCCCGCTCATAATCACCGGAAACGGTTCTACAAATATTTCCCTTTTATAATAACCCGATTATAATTACAATCAACAAACAATAAATTTCGACCATAAGAGAAAAGTAAAAGAAGGGGAAAAAAACTAAAACACGCAGAGTTGTAGCTCATTAAAGCATTAAACAGAAAGCAGGGAACGCCAAAGAGGAAAAAAGGGGGAAAACAAAACAACCGTAACCAAGTCTGAGCGCAGCAACCAACCAAATCGCGTAATCCCACGAATTCCAGCTTGAACAAGAAAACAAAGAAAAAAAGCGGAGAAGAAATAGAGAGGAAAGCACAAGAGCATACCTTCTCCGGAATGAACATGGAGAAATACGCGGGAGTGAGGTGAGTCCTTCCTTGTTTGAGCGGCGGAGGTAGCAGCAGCAAGAGCGGCGGCGGCGGTGTGGGCGGAGTCCTCATCATGGAGGAGCTCCGCCATTGGTCTGGAGGTGGAGAAGCGGAGCGAACAGGGGCAGGAAAACTTAGGAAGGAGGTTGAGAGAAGCGGAGGAAGGAGGGAGAGAAACCCTAGGAAAGGAGAAGGAAAATGCAGAGGTTGAAGATGGAGATGGAGGAGTGGAAGAGAGGATAAACATAGCAAAGAAAATGGAAATGGAAATGGAGATATTAAGTGGAGGAGAAGAAGTCGTACGTACAGATCCAGAGGCTTGGCTTTAACTTTTAAGCAGTGAACAACGAAACAACGGGAGTGTTGTATTCTATTGGTGTGGAGTGTGAAGAGGATTGGGCGGATAAATTGGGAACTAAAACACCTCCTCCCTCGCACGTGCTTCCCAAACGGGACAATGCCGCGGGGCCCACTTCTCAAACTTTTCGATTTCCGAGAGGATGGAGTGGAAAACAAGTAATTTCTTTTTCTTCAGAAATTTCCCAGTGTTCCATTTTGACGGCAAAGTATGCGTTTTTTTAAAATAATTAAAAACGAGAGGTGTTTTTTATTTGTTTTCCATCGTTTTATTTATTACCGGGTCTCCATTCTTACTTTGATTTTTGTTCAGACAATAGGTGGAAATTAAAGACGCACTTTGTACTCATTTTAGTTTTTATTTTTAAAATTCTGCTGGAAAACGCTACTTTTTTTCTTTTTATTTTATTATCTGCCTTTCAGAAATATTTTTTAAAACTAAGCTGAATTTTAAAATTTTAAAGATTTTTTTATTTATGAAATTTGAATAGTTAAGAAATCTCAAAATATAACAAAACAAATTGTGAACAAACCAACCCTTCTTTAAAAAAACAAAACAAATAATGCTTTATCCCTTTTATGCATTTTCTTAAAATAAACTTAAAATTTTAGCCAAATTTAAAAAACAAATTTTAAATTTTAAAACTGCTTTTTTTAGTTTTAAATTTTTGGCTTAGAGTTCAAGACTCCTCAAAAGATTGACAACAAAATAAATAAATATCTAAATGAAATAGTCTTTAAGAGTTTAATTTCACGAATTAATTAATAAACTCAAACTTTTAAAATTTGAAGGAAGGCTACTTATATCTAAACCTTGTTGAGTTATTGTAAGAATATTCTTGTATACTAAATACTTAAAGAATGTATACTAAAAATAACTATTAATAAACCAAATGTTATATCTCAAAAAAATGAATACTAATAACAATAATATTAAAGGGGGATAAAAAATAACATTGTAAATAATTTTTGAAAGTTTAAGTTTAGTTTTTTTTTTTAATAAAATTTGATCAGAACAAAAAAAAAAGAAGGAAGGAGTTTAGTTCAAACCTCGCTCGTTTTCCTTCTTCGCTACTATTGTTTACTTGAGTTTGTTTATAAAAGTATAGAAATTGAAATGAACATAAAGATTAAAAACTATATATATGAACCAAAATTGATATTTTAAAAGTGTTGGGATTAAAATGAGTCAAAGTAAAATTTAATACAAAATTGGGTATTAAAACGATGTCGGACACGTGTCTGACATCGCTTCTATGTTATCGTAACATTTTTATGTCGGGGGTAGACCTGCCCGTTGTTATAGGTGCCCCTAAATACAAATATTATATATTTATTTAATGAAAATACATAAACAAAAGTTATAAAAAAATTAAATTAAATTTATTCTAAAACCTTTTTTTTTTCTGCAAAGATGCCCCAAATAAATAAGTGGGATGAGAATAAGGACTGTGTGGAGAAGTTAGTCTAAATTAGAATTTCAAGAACCTACGGTACTTAAGAGAGAGATAGAAAATGATAATTATTGGAAAGACCTAGACAAAGTGTTAAGACATGGTCATCTTGTAATTTATTTCTCATATCATATTGTCATTCCATTTTGAATGGGTAGGGATTATCATTTTTCTTAAAATGACCAGACCTACAATAGGATGAGAATTCCAACTTCCTAAATTATATATATATTTTTTGTTTTATACAAAAAAAATAGGGATTTTAGGATAATAATAAAGAGTGCACCACTAATAATTTAAAATATATTTATTAATTTTTATAATTTTACATTAACAGGAAAAAAAAATAGGTTAACTCATACAAAATATCACTAACCTATTATGGATGAGAAAATCTCAATTTAATTTTCTACAATTCAAATTCCCTTTATTTAAAGAATTCAAAATGGAAGATATATTAATTTTGTTACGATTCAAGGAAGATATCATATATTCAAAACGAGAAGATATCCCGATTAATTCTAGAGAGATCACGATTCAACTCCTATAGTAAGCCAAATCCTAAAGATATGCTCACAACACTCTACACTTTATACTCAACTACTCTGATTATGACTTAAGCATTGGAGCCTATGTATAGTAGCCACACTGGTCTTTAATACTATTATATTTTGGAGGTAATCCCAGAAAGTCAAATTTCTACCTGTTTAAAATTTTTCCCAAAACTTTTTAAAAGGTTTGGTTATACTTTTTAATTTGTTTCTAAATAAATCATTCAACAAGAAACTCGCCGATGTTTGCTAGATATTTTAAAGAGTTATTTTTTCAAAAAAATTAAGATTTGAGGATAAAGATAAGATTTTCAAAACATAAAATAACAATATTAAAAAACAAAAGGCCGAGAATTTCCTCCACTCTGGGATATTCTTAGTGACGTATTTTCTGTCGTTGTAGAATGTTTTTCTCTCACCGATTGAAAGTCAAGACTCCACCCCAAAAATTTATAATAATAAATAAAAAAAACTCCCTCCAGCCAAACGTGTTACCACTACTGCACCATTTATGGGATGCATTCAAAACCTTTTAACATGTGAATTTGGAGAATAAAATTTCCCCTTATTTATCATGTTCATGATTGCTTTTGCTCTCCTTTTCTGTGATTTATGACATATCTATTTAATAAATTTCTCCTGGAGGGAGAGCATGAAGTTAATTATGATTTAATATTTGGAATGAAAGAAATAACTGAATTTTTTGAGACAAGTCTGGGCTATTGGATAAATGTTTTTGCAGCTGTGTACAGTTTAACACCCTAAAATTGGAGTGCTCTACCCACAGAATTCTTCAATAGTAGATTGGGAGTGTTTGGTTTGATATTTCTTTTAGGCAAGGGGACATCATATTTTCTTAGCCTTTAGGCTGTTTGTTTTCCTGATGGAAGCCTCCGTTTGTTTCTTATATTAAGAAAAACATTGCACCGTCGTCACTCTACCGAATGTTACATGGAGGATGATAGATATTTCATTTACATCAGATCACCATTTAGAATCATTTTCTAAAATTTTAAATTAAACTGTTAGTGTTTTAAATGACAGAAACATAGGTATAATACACAACACGTCAAACTATTTTACTGATTCAAAAAATTTCATACTTACATGTTTAACACGAAACTCGAAAGTTAAAGTTACTTTGAGTTCCTTGTTGTCTTCGTTCACTTGAATATCGATACAAACTATAGCCCATGGCTCGGAACCATGAATTGTCTTCATATAACTAATAGGTTTTTCTTCGAGAAAATAAAACAAATATAGTACTAACCAACAAGGACAATAATCCGACCTTAACAAGAAAGCATTTCGTTTTTTGCCCATACGTGATTGTTCGAGTTAGCTTGCACGTACTTCTTAGTCATTTTAGTACAACAAATAGATGATGGATTCGAACTCATGACCTCTTAGTCATGGACATGTACCAATTAAACTAAACTTACGATAGCCAAAACGTCTATGTTCATTTTGTGAAATTATTGGTACAACTATTATACAATTGATAAATATTTATGGGTTCTTTTGGTAATTTGTCGTTTATTATTTTTCATGATTCTCTTTTTATTCAAACCATTAAAATTGTTTGTAACTGTTTATTATTTTTTGTTTTTTTATTGTCAATTTATTTTTTTGGTAATTTGTGAAATTAATGGTATAAATATTATACCATTGAGGAATATTTATGGGTTCTTTTGGTAATTTGCCGTTTATTATCTTTCGTGATTCTCTTTTTATTCAAACAACTAAAATTATGTTTGTAACTGTTTATTATTTTTTGTTTTTTTATTGTCAATTTATTTTTTTCCCTTAAATTTGAGATTGAAAAAAAAAATAAAAATTTTATATAAAATTTTAAAGATTCAAATTAGATATTTAAATATTCCATGTCATATTTAATTTTTTGTTTTTATTATGCATTTTAAAGGTAAAAAGTGATAAAATAATTTATAAAAAAAAAGTGAGAGAAACAGATAAATCCATAGACATAACAGAAAACTCACATATTTATGAGGATATGAGATATCCTCTCTCATTTACCACATGGTATAGTGGATAATGGATCATTCTTCTTTTTAATAGTTACAAATATTGAAACAAGCATACTGATAATAAATTTAGGAAAAAAATAAACTTATCTCTGATCAAGTCTTGACAACCTTGAATGTTGGACAACTATTGAAACAAGCATAGCGATAATAAATTTAAGGAAAAAAAAGAAACTTATCTTTTCGTCAAGTCCTGACACCAGGGTTCAAAATGTCGAGAAACATGTCGATATCGACATAGGGGGAAAAGTCGATTTTTCCCCATGTCGTCGACATGTCTTTTTTTTTTCCTCTTCTTTTTTTTAAGGTTATTTTATTTTCATCATCTTCCTACTATGTCGCTACAGTCTATAATTTTCTCACATCGATGATTGTAATCTTAATTTGTTCAATGAAATATTCAAATTTTAATATCTATAAAGTATAACTAATAAGATTTGAAATTTGCTCTATTGATAATTTCTAATCCAATCTAGTCCTAAATTTGCTCTATTGATAATTTCTAATCCAATCTAGTCCTTACTTACACGATTGAACAATAAATGTAATATATTGACATATATAAATATTGAAATAATCTTAGAATTTTTAAAAGATAAAATATTATTATATATGAATAGTGGTGAAACATGAATAGAATAAGTAACTTAATTAATACCTAAAAGATAATATTGGAGGATCTAATGCACTATCTTGATAACTTTGATATAAATTACAATAGTCTTCCCCGATCATCATAGATTGAAAGTTTTGAAGGTAGTTGTTCAAATGAGTAGAATATGAAGCACATATGGATCTCATTGGTAGATAATTTGGATGAATGACATAATCATGAGGTTGAGGTATATTGAAAATTGTGTAAATTTGATTGGAACATTGGATTGATGATTGATTTGAAAATGTGTTTGAAAAATGTGTAAATACAAATTTGAAAAGAGAAGTAAGTAAAAAATAAATAGGTACGAGTTAATTAGAATTTAGAAATGTGTTTGGAAACCAAGTCGGTAATTATCTCATTTCCAAATGAATTCTAGTATCAAAAACACTAAAGAAGTAGTCAAAAGTTTACGATTAAAGTTTAGTTTACATATTCAAATAATTTCCATCAATCTTCATTAAAGGAAAAAATATTTTTTCGATAAAATATTTTTTCGATAATTCTATCGATATTAACATTTTCATAAGTAAAATGGTCATATTCTTACATTTAATGGTTAATTATAGGCTAATTAAGCTATCATTCAAGTTTTATTTGCTAATTCAAAAAATTTCCATCAATTTCCACAATTTTCATTATTTTTCTCGAAATATCCATAGACATCGACATTTTGAACACTGCCTGACACCCTTAGAATATTGGAAAAGTAAGAGAGATAAATATAAAAGAATATAATTAAAAAATAATAATAAATACATTTTCAAATTTCCAATAATAACCAGGATAAAGATAGGTCATCGTCATTCAAGAGATAGGTGTTTTCTATAAAATGAGATAGGTATTTTCTATAAACTTATACTCCATTCATGTTCCCATGAATCAAACATTTTTCAATAGTTTTTTTTTTATTGTTCTTTAAAAAGCAATGTAATAAAAGTTGTGTAAATTTCAAATTTTTAGTACATATTTCTCAACTTTTTAAAATGCTTTAAAAGTTGTGTTTGTAGTTTGCGTAAGAGGATTATTGGAGGACAAATTGTAATTTAAAGTGCACACACGACACAATAAAAATAAAAAGTTATTCAACTTTTTGTAGAAAAAATGTAGCACTAATAACTTAGCAAACATTAACTTAGATGGACAGCCTGTCAACTATTGATTGGAGATATATGCCAATTACTGTCGAGCTATTTCGTTTTGACGTCAAGTAGAATTATTTAACAAATGATAATGAAAAAAGTTAAATTTAATCGTCACTTTAATAATTGTGTATGTAGACTTTTAATTGTTTTTTTTTAAATACAACATGTGAAGTGGGAGATTGAATTCACAGCCTCATAATTGGAGTTATATGTTAATTACCTCTAAACTATGCTCGCTTTGACAATAAACTTTTAATCGTTGTTGCATTTATTGTTAAAAAAAATGATATATCCATTAAATAAATTTAAAATATTAACATGAGTATAACTTAATTAACTGATTAAGACACGTCTCTTGAATCAATCAAAATATTGTAAATTCGAATATTCGCTTAAATTTAAATTCAGCCACCATTTCATGACAAAAAAAAAAAAAATCAAAACACACCACACATCAAAGTTGCTGAATGATAATGATTAAATAAAGTCACAATTCAAAGTTGAACAACAAAATAACAAAAAGTTTGAAGTTTAAGAACTACAACGCAGTAAACAAAACTATAATGTTAAAACTTAAAACTACAAAAATTAAATGACATTTAAGAATTATTTTAATATTTTTATTCAGCGAGTTCCAGCTGATTTTTTATTTAATTTTATTTTTTGCGCTATATTACAAATACTAAGTGGACTTCCTTTTTTTTATCAAAAAAGAAAAAAAGACTCCCTTTTTCCATACATGAAACGTCTAAGAATAAAAAATGAAAATCTCAAACGGTAAACATGCCAAAAGAAAAAAAAAACCAAGAATCAAAATAATATTAAATAATTAAAATATACCATTAAGGCTAAAAACAAAATACTACATATTTCAAATATTTTCATTTGCTGAAAAAAAAAATACTATTATTATTATTTTGTTTTTTTAATTTCTTTTAACGTCGTCGTGCTCGTGTCACTCGGTGGAAAACTCGTGACGAGTGTTTTAGGGGCTTCTGCCACCAGCAAGTGCTGAAAAAATCCACAGCCATAACCAACTCAAATTCTGCAATTCAGCTTCCTCCATTGTTGTCCACACTCCAATTTCTTAGTGGTTCCGCGATACTCGCATCGCCAATTCCACGCAATATGGCGTCGATTTTCGTCACACCTGCGGTTTCGTCAGCTTCTGCTCTCCCAAGAGTTTCGTTCCGAGCTCGCTCCGACCTGCATTTACAGAGCCGGTTTGCTTTCTCATCTATTGTTTCTACTAATTTTATCGTTTCAGTAGTTTTACATTCAATTTTGTTGCTCGCAATTTCGCGCGTTTTTCTCTTTCATGGCTTCGCGGTGCTCTCAAGTCTTTTAATGGCGTAACACGGCTCGAGTGGAGACCAAATCTGTTTGTAACTAGGGTTTGCTTTGTCATCTCGTTTCCTATTTAAGTTCGTGCAGGTTTGGAGTAAGATGCCGCGTCGCGGACGCTCCAACTGCTATAGATGTAGTGGCTGATGTTAGAAGTGAGAAGGTATACTCCGTGTTAGACCAATACATTTGAGTTTTCTTTTTGGTAATAAGTTCTGTCTGATGACTCTGATCCTCTCAGCAAATTGATCATTTCTCACTTATATGCTTGTGTGCTTTTTATCTTAGTAGGTTGTGGTCTTAGGAGGCAGCGGATTCGTTGGTTCTGCTATATGCAAAGCGGCGGTATCCAAGGGCATTGAAGTTGTTAGCGTGAGCAGGTCTTGTAAATAACTTAGAATTCCTCTATCTTTCTTCATGATCGGTTTGACCACATGCAGTTTCATTCGAACTTCATATAATGTGCAGGTCGGGTCGTCCAACAGATACAAGTTCATGGATAGATCAAGTTACTTGGGTTCCAGGCAAGTGCCTTTGGTGTGCCAGCACCATGGAATGTTTTATCAACTGTTGCGTCAGAAATTTTAGGCAGTAGGTAAAATATAGAATATTGAATTATCTTGAATAAAAAGATGAAATAGGTGCTGCTTCAATGGCCTACATCTTACAATCCTTTTTTTTCCAATCATCTTGATTTGGCCCTGTGAAGTGAGAAAACCCTGTATTTACTTGTGAAGATTTGTATGCGTGGGGATCACGGAAAAAGGATAAATAATTGGCTCGAGGAAAAAAATGTCAACTGAGGAGATCTGTATTAGGGAGATGTGGGGAGGAATGTTTGCTAAAAATGTCATTTTAGGGGCGATGTGATTTCGATCTCAAACTTTTGCACCTTTTGATATCTAAAGAAATAAGGGAATTCCCGATGTATAAGCATAAAGATCAAAGGAGTTACAATAGAGATTCCCAGGGCTGTTCTCAGATGGAAAGAATAAATAATGTAAAGTCTCATTTTGGTATCCTCTCACACCTATGTTCTAATCTCCAATGACAATATTAATTGGAAACGTGAGACAAAACTCAATCTCTTGTTGTAATAGATTGGTAAAGGTAAAAGGAACTGCTTTGTTTGAAATTGACCATATTTCATTTTGCCTGAACTTGATAATTGGAATTAAAATGTTCACTGTTTAGAAATTATTGGCACCTTTCTCATTGTGGGTGCAAATAGTTCTTTAGGAATGGTCATTGCTGAATCATATGTACACAAATAATTAGCTCTTCGCATTCATATATTGTCTAAATCTTTATAGACTTTTTTTGCATTTGAATATTTTGAGCAACACAATATTACCTTATTTAGATTCCATAGGCCACAATGAGATTGAAAATGGCTGACAAAGTGCTAGGCTGTTGGTAAGTTGCATGAGCAGGTGGGGTCCTTAATAAGGGTTTGATGTATTTTTGCCCAGAGAACTCTCAGGACATGTTTTGCCTCCTCCTCTACCTGAGTGTGTGTGTGTGTTTTTTTTAAAATTATTTATGGTCTCTGGTGTGTCCATAGCTAGTATTCTGAATGAATCTAGGTAGTCTTATACTTTGTGGCATTCAATCTATAGCTATAGAAAAAGTTTAGGAAGCTTGTACTTGATTGTTATGACTTATGAATGAGCTATAGTCGCATCCTATTAGAAAATAAATACTCCTTCTCTTCTCTGTTCACGAGGGTATGAAAGATTCACTTTACAATATTCAGGAGATGTTTTCTACGTCAACTGGGATGACATACTTGTTGGGGCTACGGCAGTGGTATCAACGCTCGGAGGTTTTGGCAGTGAGGAACAGATGAAAAGAATTAATGGCGAGGCCAATGTTGTGGCTGTGAATGCGGCTTATGATTTTGGTAAGCAATTTTTAGATTGCACATTGTAATGAGACAAAAATATCAACTGTCATTAATCCTGCTCCAATGTCCACAAGTCTGTAACCCAATCACCCTGAGGTTTTCTATATAAAATTCCTGTTGCTCTGATTGACTTATTGTTATTTTTATCATCGGGTTTGGGTACATTACTTATTGCACCATTCTGAAGATTTTTTCTCGTGGCAGGAATTCCCAAGTTCGTCTTAATATCAGTCCATGATTACAATTTTCCTTCATTTCTACTCTCATCTGGATACTTCACTGGAAAAAGGCAAGCAGAGTCCGAGGTCCTCTCCAAATTTCCAAGATCTGGTAATTTTCTACACATCTTTCAATTTTTTAAAAGACTGAAACTTAGGTCCTTATTTGCCTACAAATAATATGGAACTTGGAGGTCTTTGTTTTTATTCAAAGTATTTTAAGTGAAAATTATTTCACTTAAAATACTTTGACTTGAAGACAATCATCCCTTAGTCCTCAAAGTGTTACTGTTGAAAACCGAGAAGGCCGATACGTCTAGGAAGTATTTCCTGTCAACTTATCCAACTATCCAAAAACTGTCTTTAAGGTATTATAAAAAACTAAATTTACCTGTCAACTTATCCAACTATCCAAAAACTGTCTTTAAGGTATTATAAAAAACTAAATTTACCGTAATCTAACAAACTTTTGGGTTGATTGGTTATTTAACATGGTACCATAGCATGAGATTATGTGTTCATGTGTTCGAACTCTGATTTCCTCTCCATTTAATGTTGACTGCGACTTGTTGGCCTTGTGCAAATTTTCAAGTTACAAGTGAGCGGAGGGTTAAGGTATCAATAAAAGACTTAAATTATCGTAATCCATCTAGATTGAGTTATTGGGTTAATTGGTGATTTATCCTAGTTAATCAGCCTTTGGTCAACCTTTGGCTTTTGTTCTTGTAAGATGTTCCTCATCTGAACGGTTAACATAAAAGGAGGTTACATTTTCCAAAAAAGCAGTCAATTCTCTCCGTGCAACATTTTCCATTGACTTGCAGGTGTTGTACTCCGTCCCGCTTTCATATATGGGAAAAGGAGGGTGAATGATTTTGAGATTCCCCTGAATCTGGTTGGAGAACCAGTGGAAAAATTTCTATCAACCTTTGGAAACTTCATTAAACCTCTAAGTTCCCTTCCAGCCTCTGACGTTTTTCTTGCCCCTCCGGTCAGCGTCGACGACGTGGCGCTTGCTACTGTCAACGCAATCACCGATGACGATTTTTTTGGTGTTTTCACAATTGAACAGATCAAGGAAGCTGCAGCAAAAGTTAGAGCGTGAAATGGCGTCTTTTCTCAATTGCTGCTGAAGAAACACACCCAATGGTTCGTAAGATATCATAATATTGGAAGTTGGGTTCTTTAATCATAGTTGTTTTAGGACCAACCCGTTTTATAGTATACTTTATTATTATTATTATTATTATTATTATTTTTGAGAAATCGTTTTATAGTATACCTAAAACATTCATCTATAATGCTATAGTTTCATACATTCCAGTATATCCTGCCAGAATAATATTTGATGCTATAGTATTTTATATAACCTCTTACGGGCTCGTGAGGTAGAAACAGCGATTCACTGTTTTATTTAGGTAAATGGTTTGGTGTGGAATGTGGATTGCATTAGTTATCTCTTTCTTTTTAATATTTACTTTTACCTTTTAACTTTTAGGGAATGGATGGGTGCTTTAAACATTGAACTATTATTTTTAGAAGTAGACAAAATATGTAATATACAAGGTCAAATTATAAATGGTAAATTTAAACGATGAGATATCTAACTTTTTTTTTTTTTTTTTTTTTTAAGGTTGAGGATTTAATTTTTCCTAATGTATTAAAAAAAGTTCAATTAAATTTTGATTCAACAAGCATATGTCATTTCATTTGGCAACCATAACCATAAACTATGTTCTTGTCAGGTTTTAAAATTATAGTTATTTTTGGTTTTAAAATTCTAGTTTATGGTCATCTTGACTTTAAAATTTATAGATTCATAGGTGAAATTAAATTTGCAATTTAACAAACTAAGAGAATATGAGATGAATTTGATTTTACGACTATATATTCAAAATAACGTCATTTAATCTGTGTACTTTTAGTTTTAGAGTTTTACTTTATTACGGTCTACGTACTTTCAAAACATTTATTTTAGTTCTTGAATTTTTTAACTTTGATTAATTACTAACTTTCGAAATGTCTATTTTCTCTTAGAAGAAGTCTATTTTCATCCATTAATTTTTGTATTCATCTTACTTTTTTTTCTTTCTAAATTGTAGTACAACGCAATTGTCAATAAATACAAAGTCATCCATTTTTATATTAAAGAGTTTTTCACTGTGTATACTAAAACATATATTATAAAAGTATATGAATTAAAATTATTAAAATTAACAAAAGTTGAAACTATAGGAAGTGAAATAAAGTATATGAATTAAAATTAGGGAGTGAACTAAAATATATATATTGAAAGTAAAAGGATATATGTTTTCACTCTAACTGTTTTTGTTAGTATGTATATATATATATATATATTTATTTTATTTTTATTGGTTTGAAAAAATATTTATTTATTTTTATTGGTAGTTATAAAACCAAATGTAGAAATTTGAATTCGTGACGGAAGGGAATTAATAATTTTGCATTTTTTTGCATGTGTTTCAAGGCTCCATGTAGATCAGAAAAAACAAAGAACCGACTTGACAAATAAAAAACAATCGTACTGGGGGCCGTCTGCAAATTGTAAGATGGAAACGACACCGTTTCTCAACATCGTTATCCTCGCGAACTTCGGGTCCAAGTAAACTTGGCTTTCAAGTCGCAATCGTAAGGGGACTGAACCGAGTCTACTTCCCCCACTCGAGTCAAAATCGGTTGGTCTCCACTCCAACGGCGTCGTTCCATCTCCTCCTGCGCCTTCGCTACGCCTTTCTTGCTGCCCGCGAAACGCCCCGGAAGACCTAGATTCCCTTTATCCTCAATTTCATCCATGCGTTTCATTGCCATATTTCCTGTAATTCTCTTTCGATTTCTTTCCCGATTTTCAGTTTTTCGTTACTTGATTTGGTCTTCGGCTTCTCCAGAGGAGTTTCGTGTTTTTGCTTTTGATTTAGGGTTGAGGTTGCGATTCTGAGGCCTTTTTTGTGCATTTTATCTCTCTGTTTCTGCTTTCACGATTATGTATGTACGAATCGGGTTCAATATTCACTCTGTTGACGTTTTGGTACCGATTGATGCTGTTGTTGCAGTTTCTGAAAAGGTTGTTGTTTTCTGAGATCGTGTATGCTTTGATAATTCGTTTTCTTGGATAGGATGTTTCTTTTGGGTGGATTATTTTAATTTAATTAATTTTTTACCGATTCATGAATTCTCCCCCTAATTGCTTCTGGTGATTGATTCTGGTTTCTTTTCTTTCTAAGGATTTGAGTAGTATGTTAGCTGCTGGGTATAATTAGATTGCTTTGGTAGCTGCGCAAAATGGGGAAAAAGAGCCTCTTGTACAGGATGACCGCCGACTGCAGACAACGGTATTGTCTGCCAGGAACTATTTAATTTCATGCAGACTAGATCATTGTAATTTAGAAATGTTTTGAAAGATTATGTTTTAAGCTGTTTCCCATCCTTTTATTTTGTTTGGTAAATGATTAGAAACAGGGTTCTTTGATAATGATATGCAAAGGCTAGAAAAGCCTATGTAAGCGGAAGGTTGGAAAAGGCTCTCCAACTGGCTATGATCACAGATACAGGATAATTTTAGAAAAGCTTATAACAAGAGGCCTAATAGGAAGCTATGATTATGAAGATTGATTGTAGTCCTGGATTGTTATTAAACTGTTTTTGTAGAAATAATTGGTGCCTCGTGGTACTCCAGGATTTGGAGATTTATACATTTGGTTATCATCAAGGTGCCAAATGTTTGAAATATGCACTTTTCTTTTATTGCCTCAATGATTTCTGCATTTATTTTTGTTATTTTTAAATTTAATTGTCACTTGGCAATCTGTCTTTTATGTTATCACTTTGTTAAACGAGTTCCTTCTTATTCTTCTTCTCCTCATCCTTCTGTGAAAGCTTAGATCATTAAGGAACTTGAGTAAAGCCCATTTGTAATTTGAGAAAAACTAGATCACGATAGATTGAAGCTGTTATTAGAAAACTTCAAAATGCCATTTTTACTTTTGACGGTTTAAGACTAATTTAATTGAAACTGTTATTAGATCACGATAGATTGAAGCTGTTATTAGAAAACTTAAAAACTAGGTCTCTTACTTGTGTGAGAATGAGATCAGGCAATTTTTACTTTTGATGATTTAAGACCCGCATGAATTTCTGAAGGGTTCTTATTTAATTAGACTAATTTAATCGATCAATATTGAGATTAGAAAGTATTTCTTTAAGAAGTTTTTAAATTGGTAGTTCACAAGACTTCAATAACAATCAGGAGGAAATATTACAAAAGAAAAAACTTGATGAGACATGATATCAATCAAACCAAAAATTCTTCCAAACGATGCTTATAGAAAAAGAATTAATAATTATAATTAAAATATTATTATTTAGAGAGAACCAGAGGGAAGTCCTGCAATGAACAAGCATCTCTACTGGTGAAAAATTCTGTTCTTCCTTATCATGCAAGTATACCAAAGAAGACTTATAAATAGATAACACCTCCCCCTTTTGTTTGAAATTGTGGCCAAGCAATAAGTGAGTCAAGCCTTGGAGGGTGGAAAAGGGGGCACACCACTGAACATTTAAACTTAAAGTATCCCAAAGACGTCATTACACAAATGAGTGTAAGAATAATATATGAAGTGGTGATCTTGAGATTATGAACTTTTAGGGCAAAGAGGGATACAACTAGGTGACATATAGCAACGGGGTTCCTTCTTTGGCTTGTGTGAGCTTTAGTAATGTCACCTATAGCAGAATTCCTTAGGAAAGGTCTTATCCCAAAATGGAAAAAATCTTCATGCTTCTTGGCCATCTTTACTTTTTTCTCACGTTGACTTGTACATTAATTGCTTATGAATTATGATGAATTATTATATGATATAGATTTGATAGTGGTGTAAAGAAGTTTTCTTAAACTTTTGTCCAAACTATTTACTTAAAGCAGTGGATCTTATTTTTGTTTTGGCATCATATTTAGATTGGACAGATGGCACTCCAATGTCCAATTTTGTTAAATCTGTCGAAGGCTGGATCTTGAATCTATTATTCATTTTCTGGGCTTGTTGAATGGTGAATGAGCAGAACAGAATTGAGCAGATACAGAAATCAAATGTGTAAATATTGGTGAAGAGAACTGAAGAAAATGTATGGAATTCAATTGGTGTAAATATCAGTGAACTGGACAGAACAGATCAGATGGTGTATATATAAGTGAAGAATAAACAGAAAATTAGTATGGAGATCTTCGTTGATATTTTATATATGGTGCACTGAGTTGGAAGCTTGATTATAATATTCCATGGACCATGGAATGTTGAAGCCAAGGAGCTGTAAAATTGGTTCTTTTTGTGGTTCTTATAGAATAGAATCTCACCATTCATGTCTATGGAGGGCTTTGAAGACCATACCAATTCTTTTATTGTTGACAAGCTTAAAACTGATGCTGGTATTCTGACTTACTATGAAGGAGCTACGAAGGCAGTGATATCTTTCATTTGAATCTTATCCAAACCGATCCATCTGTTGGAACTTACTGTATATTAAAATTGAGATTTCTGGAACAGGAAGGAAATTTGATATGATGAAGATTGCCTTGGTTTTTTTATTCAATGTCTTTTTATAAAATTTTCACTTTTGTTTGCATTACTCATTTTCTAGTAGGGGACTATTTTCTATACTGTTATTTGCAACTTTGCTTGCTCCTGTTTCAGTTTTGCTGTATTCTTGAGGCTTACGCAAGAAATTGTTGAAAATGAGATACTTCTAGTTTTTCCCTCCTACAGGATGCAGAAAAGTTTTATATTTAGGACTCCTTATTTCTGAAACAAAAATAATGTCATTTTACCATGGCATAAGCTGAAAATATCTTGAAAAATATTAGGAATTATTCGTCATATTAATATTGTTTCTAGTCATTTGATGTTCTCCCACAAAAATTTTCTTATCTGGAAGTTATAGCATGTGCGTGTGCCAAGTAATTTTCTATAACATATTGATGCTCATACTGTGAGCATTATTGTACTTTTTCATAACAAGAATCTGCATGTTAGTAAATTGAAAGTTAAACAATTAAATTTGTTTTGCAGGGTTTATGAATTTTCTCAATTGCATGGTTTATCTAACCCCTGGATAGTGAAGAGGCGATTTGTAAATATTCTAATAGTTGACCTTTAGGATATAGTTTGTAGATAAGGATTGTTCTTGTAGATGAATATGGAAACGAAGTTAACTAAGGTTCTGCATAATGGCCAAGAGATTGTTGTGGGTTTGAAGAGAAAAAGGGAAAATCAAGGCACGGCACATGTTGGAGCTGGTTGCAAAGCATTTTTGTCCAAGTTGACCTCATCTAGGAATAGACATGCCAAGTGCAAGAGACTTGATGACTGTGAAGTCAGTTCTGGGACATCGAGAAGATCTTTTCTTAGAAACTATAAAAATTTTAGCAAAAGTGGACTTCCCCAGAGGTTTTTATATTACGAAGATGGGGATTGGATAGATTACCCTCAGATAATTGTCCAGTTGATTAGGGAACAATTTCAGATAAGAAATGCGGCAGTTGAAGTGGAAGTTGATGGTCGTCACTTGCTGCTGGATGCTTTGTATATGATCCAAGTGGAACTGAAAACAGGTGTTCAGCAGCACATTGCCTGGATTGATGACAATGGTCAATGTTTCTTTCCAGAATTTTATTCGGGTGGCACTGTAATGCATCAGTTCCACGATTATGAGCTGGAAGATGGTTCTGCTGTTGCATTATCAGACCAAACAGGAATGAGAGAGATCAATTTGCATCTTGAAATTGGAATAACTGAAGCAAATAGTTCTCAATCAGAAGAGTATATTGAAGAGTCAAATAGAGATATTAGGATCTCTAACATCAAAGAAGAATCTTGTGATAATGGTGGGGATTGGGAAGGCAATGAAAATAAAAGTCGGAAACCAGTTGCTGAAATGCAGGAGGCTGTTGCTGGAATTAAAGAGATTGATTGTTATATGACACCTCCAAACGAACTTATACAGTCAAATGTGGATTCTGACGATGTTAAAAATATGTTCTTAATGGGCATGGGATCTATTAAGAACATTGAGGTACTTGAGGTCAAACGCTGGTCTAGTCATTTAATGCAGGCTAGATTGGATCTGTTTAAAAAACAAATAGAGATAACCAAGAAGAATCGTGGGAATGCCAATGTTCAGTATGGTTGGCTTGCTGTGAATAAGGATGTTTTATCTGGTAGCATACTATATGGGGCAGGTCATTGTGGACCGAAGCTTACATCCTCATATGGTGTTCACCTTTCACCTACAAGCTGTGCACATGTTAGGTATGCATACTATCTTTCATCAGTTCAATAGTGTATGAAATTTAATGGTGGTTTATTGTAAAGATCATACAGTAGTTCTGTTTCTATGAGTATTGCGGACCTCTCAACCCTTGTAAAGCATACTAATGCTGGTCGTAATTTTCTGTTGTTTAAATGGACACCTCACGCCAAAAAAAAAAAAAGTCATATAAAAAAATCACTTCTTCCATTTTCTTTCTGCACTATATAATTATTAACAAAAATCATATTATGGTCATCACAATCTGAAACAGTATATGAACAAATGCAGTATGTTATTTTTAGCTTGCTGTTTGGATAACTCTTTTCTTCTGCTTAATTACTCCTTAAGATTAACTTTTGCATTGGTTTAGTGCAAGTTATTGCGATGATGATGAAAAAGGCGTTAGATACATAGTATTCTGTCATGTGATATTGGGAAACGTGGAAGTTGTCACTCCTGGATGTGGACTATATCATCCCAGTTCTGTGAACTTTGACAATGGAGTAGATGACCTTCATAATCCAAGTCAATATATAGTTTGGAATATGAATATGAACAGTCACATTTTTCCGGAATATGTTGTCAGTTTCAAGGTATCATCAAGTCCTCAACGTGGTAAGTCCTCTTTTGGTTTCTATTTCTCATTTCATGATGGGATTATAATTCTTTTTGAACCTTGCATACTGCATGTACCTTGTTTTTTAAGGACAATTGAACCGGTCCGGATGCATGCATGACATGGTATTTTATTTATTTAATCTCTCTCTGCTCTCTCCCCCTCCCCTGTTTTGTTGCCGCGGGGGGGGGGGGGGAGCAGTTGTGGAGATCCAAGTTACTATTTAAATCAATTTTTTTGGTTACTTTTTCATTCTTCGTAGACTTATTAGAGAGGTTTTTGGTTAATGGTTATTTGTAGGGATTCTGGCTGCAAAAAATGGAGGTATTGATACTGAACGGCTTCACGACCAGTTGCAGTTAAATTGCTCTTCGATTGAATCAGTAAGGCATCCCCTGGAGTTGATGCAAGAAAGATTATAATTTCGGAGTATGGATGTAAATGAATATATTTCTTCTAATGGGAAGGATAGGAACTAGGAAGAAGTTTTTGATTTGATAAGCATCATTTTTCTCCTTGGTGCTCCCTTTCAAATTATTTCTCTGTCTAACTCTAATAGGAGATTTATGCCCTTTCTGTAAGTATGATGTAAGTTTCCTCTATGTTATTTCAAATTTTTTCTTGCATCCACAAAGAGGAAAAAATAGGTTTTTTGGAACAGTTAAAAGAAATCCTCTTAGAACACAGAAGATGAACCGGTGAAAAGAGAGGAAGTTTAGGACGCTCAAATCATTTTAGCTAGATTGTTCTTTTTTGTTTCATCTCTACTTAATTTTGATGGGAAAGTCTTTTACTAGGAGGAGGATTGTGTGTCATCGCCAGCTCCTGTAAAGAGATGTACAGGAAAGCTCGTTGACCATGGATCTAGCTCCCTGAAGACTCCAAAGTCCCCCTGGATGCCCTTTTCAAAGTTGTTTAATGCCATTTCAAAAGAAGTCTCTCTTAATGACATGAAATTGGTGAACGGTCATTACGGCTTATTTAGAGTAAGTGAAAGTGTCTATAAGCGCTTTCCTGTATCTTTATTTGTTTAGTGGATGGTCTTGATACTACTTTTCTGGGTAACTTATTAGGAAAAGAAGATCAGTAGGGACGAATTTATTAGCAGGTTGAGGTCCATTGTTGGGGATCCGTTACTGAGGTCCACACTAACAAGTCTCCAGTGCAAGGTATGTTTTATGTGTGTATATTGTCAAGTTCTGGTATGGTGTGACAGTGTGATGATGGTCAACATCGTATTTACGATTTTCTTTTCCATGAGAAATGCTATTTGTTTGATTAACATGATAAAAGGAAATGTAGAAGCCCCCCCGAAGGTGAGGCCAAATAAGCCTAAAAACCCCTGGAAGTTTCCACCAAAGAGCAATTGCAAATTGGCAGTTTAGGAGGTATGTTAAATAAAGATAAATCACAGATGGGAGAGGCTGGGAAGAGTGGCTTGAATCAAGGTCAACCTCCCCCTTCCCTTGCATAGATAAGAGTTCTTTATAAAACTTGGAAACCGTTGGATCAGTCTATCCTCTTCGGTAAAGAAAGTATTATCCTGCTCGTTTTCAGGTTAATGAATCCGTTTCCATGAATGCAATATCATATGGCGGGTGGTTATTACCTTAATTGTGGTCATCGTGTTATCTATAGAACCACAACTGGAAACCATTTTCCTGTTTTATTGAAGCTTGATAAATTTGTAGTCAGTTATTATATATCTAAATTTATTTTCCATGAACTTCGAGAATTGCATTCAGCCCCACTATACATCTTTCAGAAGGAAGAAAAACGATTCCTGACTTTGTGACTGAAGTTTGAGCCCAAAATGGATCGTCTGTATTTGTTTAAACCACACTTAAAACTAGAATTCCACATCTAACTTGATGAATTCCCTGAATCACTTCAAAAAAGTGTTACTTCATGCCTTGGTATAAACTTGATGAAGATTCTGTTATCTGTTCTGTCCTGTTCAGTGCTCTATTCTCATATCATGCTGTGGGCTTTCGATTCTTTATGGAAGCCAATCTTCACAATACTATCGTCTACTCTTCATTCTTGTTGAGGTTTACGACAGAAGGTTTCTCATGAAAATTTAATCTTGAAAATGTTTGTTGTTTCAAAAGACTAGAACTCATCTCCAATTCTAGATTTGCTGGGAGTTTTTGAAACTTCTTGCTCAACTTAATCACGCATATGGCTTCCCCCTTAATGCTAACAATCTTCTCTCCTTGGTGCTTGCAAGGTCATCCTTTCAGAAAAGAAAAAAAAAGAGAGAAAAATCCTTTGGTTGACGCCTGTTAGAATGTTCTTTGTGTTTATGGCTAGAGATAACCATAAATCTGTCAACACGAAAGAAAAGCCTTTCTGTCGTTTTTTGGATTTTCTTATTTTTGTGACATTTTCCTGATAAATTGAGTACTTTTACTCCCATTTGCCAGAATTTTTTTTTTCCTTTTTTTTGTTTCCCTTTAAAAAATGAATGTTCTTAAGTTTGGGCATTGGGGCCTGGTTTTTCTCTGCCTCTTTTGTAATTTCATTTATCCAACGAAATTTTTTATTCAAAAAAAAGTTTGCACGTAAGCAATGATTTTTGAAAACAGAATCAAAATCAGATCTATTATCTTTAAACGTTTGTTATTGAATACAAATATGTTTTATTTTTTGAACCTTCAATTAAAATGTAAATAGTGGGAAATTGACATTGTAAATTCTCTGAACATAAGAAACTATAAATTTTCTTGTTTCAGGTGCCTCCGAAGTCTCCATATACTTTCAAAGTTCCAAAGGAGGAGAAAGAATGTTGAGGCTGTTGGTAAGAGTCTGTGTTTCGGTGCTTTCCGTCTTGGAGGTTACTATGTACATGGTATCTTACTGTTATTTTGCCTTCGAATTTGTCGACCTGATTTGTGAACATCTCGATATAAGCTATGTGAGACAATGGTTATTTATTATGTACACTTCTCAGTTAATTGCAAATTTATGTATACTCAGTCAATTGCTTTTATTCTTATATTACCTTTTGCATCACAATTTCCTACTCTCTTACATATTTGTTCACAAATTTCTAGAACTCCCTTCTGTTTCATCAATGGTTCATATAAATGGAAAATCTTGATCAACTTTCACATAGATACTGGAAATTGAGAATGAGATTGTTCTTTAAGAACTTATTCACATAGGTTGATGTAGATCATCAGGATTTTGCTTTGTTTTGCTGTCTTATACCAAACTGTTTGGATTTCTACTGTTCAAGTCTGTAGTTTCTGGTTGTGCTCGAGAAATCTCCAGTCTTGTTACCTTTTTATCTATTTGTCGTTGTTTGCGAGTGAATTGGAAACTGTGCAAACTTTTTGCAGGTAAACTTGCAAGTGGTTTATTTTTCTTTTTCTTTTCCTGTGGTACGAAGACCATTACTATTCACGTGTTATATATATGTATATATATTTTTGGTTCTGCTAGGTCAACGTCCTTAAATTATTAGGCCCCTTTTAAGCTCTGCCCACGTTCAGTGGGTTTGATAAAGAGGAGTTATTGTTTGAACTTTAAAGGTCAAATTGAAAAAGCCACGGCTTTTTCAATTTGCTTTCCTTTATCATCACCCTCTTTACCCGTTGGTATCATCTCAGTTTTTTTTACTCCAAAGTTGAATTCTTGTTGCATATTTCTATTTTGTAGAGACAGAATGAACATAAATTCTCGGACCAATTCGGGCATGGGAAGAGGTTTAAGTACTTGGATTCTTCTTGCATGTTTATATTCTGTAGGTGCAGATTGAACATAAATTCTTGGATCCATTTGGCCTTGGTGAGTGGTTTATTATAGGTATGAAATTATATCGGTGTGCTTTTTTCATATATATCCCCACGGGGAACTATATAGTTTCATTTATGACCTTTCACCACTCGTGTCGAACAGGAGACGCAACATATTAGTAATAGAGCCTTGACAGTTGAAGCATTCCAAGTCATATTCCTACCGTAACCGTAAAGGGTACACGAACTACTCATTGTGGGAGGAGGCAAGTTTCTTTAGATTAAGACTAAAATTTGAACATGAACATAACTTTAAACCAACCAAAATTTCATAAAAAGATGCAACAACAAACAAATGCATGAAGACACGATGGCTAAGAAGATTGATGAATTTTTGGATTACTGAGAAGTGTCCCCAAAATATGCGAGGCTATGATCTGTGCAAGTGAGTCCAGCAAACTTCGGCCTTGGCCCTATAACGACCCAAAAACTAAGTTTTCTCTGAATTTTTTTGAGAATTAGGGGACCTCTACTCCACAAAGTCTAAAAGTAAAGGAGACAAAGGCAAGATCACAAAGATGAAAGATACTATTCCTTGTTTCTCCTTAAAAATTACTTTTTAATTGAACGTCACACCCTTTTTCCTCTGCGTTTAGTTTCTTCAGGAAAACGAACTCAAAAACTGATGTGTGTGTGTATATATATATATATAGCCTATTCAACTTTAATAGTTTTCGTTTCCATTGAAAGCGAGTTTTCCATTACTTTCAAGATTAGTAGTTAAGTGAGTATCTTCTTTGTTCTTAAAAATTATACTCTTTTTCCATCATCTCTCGGTAATTATGTGAAAGTAATGTTTATAAGCTTAATTTTCTATTTTTAAAATGAGTAGGTAGCACATAGGAAGTAATTATTTACATTCTAAAGATGTAAAATATTTGAGGAACAGGGCAAACAGAGAAGTGTGTTTGTTGTAATTTTTGTTCTGTTAAATTTGAATAATAATTGGGGTTTTGAATTGAGTGCATTATGTGTATGTGTGTGTGTGTTTTCTATGTCTAGTGGGTGGGAGCAGAAGAGGCAACACGTGGAAGCAGAAGTCACATCGGGCCATCTGCGAATACCAATTTAAAGAGTAAGTAATTATGAATGAATGATTCAATTCCGGCTTTAGGATAAAGGTAAATTTAAAACTCTGAGTCTCTGTCACCTCTACAGAGGAAGGTTTCTGACTTCTGACTTCTGACTTCTGACTTGTCCTTTTTTTCTCCTTTGCCTCGCATGTTTTTGAATTCCCATTTCTTGCCCTCCCATCCTAACAACTTCTTTTCTTGTCCCACTTTCATTTTATCCTCAACTGCACCTCTCTTTTTTGGCATCCCCTTTTTTATTCCTCACTTCCCTCCTTGTGTTTTATTATGTCTTTTGCCTTTCTCCCTACCTATTTTCCCTCCTCCTTTCCAACCACATCATGTGTTTTTATTCGGTTCATCCGTCGAGCCACCATTGGAGAAGTAGGTCTTTCAAACACACCCTATCAAATTTTAAAAACTCTTTTACAAAATAATCCATCTTTTTTAAGTTTATTAAAAAAAAAAAAAAAAACTCAATTAGAGCCTAACCCAAGTATAATGTCATAGGAGATATATATATACACACTTTTGGACCATTGTGGTTTGAAGGAAAGGGGATTTGTTTTGTCCAAAGGAACAACAAATTGGAAAAAAGTTGCAAGTTGGTCCTAGAAATATGAGATATTAAATTGGGAGTAGGTAAAAATAGAATAATTCTTTAAATGAAGAGGAGAGTGGTCAGTGGAGGAGGCCGGCTTGAATGGCGGGAAGACAAAGGAAACGTTCTCGTTCCTGCCCGGTCTGCCCGTGCGGTCAGCGAGGGGGGGTGTGTCAATCATAAAGCAATAGATGGCAAAATCATTTTTCTTTTTCCTTCTTCGATTTTTGCGCCCACTTTTTTCTTTTCTTTTCTTTTTTTAATTTTCAACGCCTCTGACACTGGGGCCCACCACTTTTTTGACCGTATTCCTTGCCTTGCCTTTTTTTCACTGCTCCTTCTCAGGATTCTTAATCTTGAATCTTTTCTTTCATTTGACTAATAATTAACAACAATAATTATCATAATAATTGGCATGAGTCAAAATTATAGTTATTATTATTATTATTTTTATCAAAAAATTTATAGTTATTATATTATATACCCTAAAAAAGTTGTCATATTTTATATTATAGCAAGGTTAATAATCTGATTATGTTTTATGTTTTTTTTTGGTGTCTAGTATTTACCGTCTAAAAGCCTTTGGATATTTTTGTTTTAATTATATACCTTTTTTATTGGTGGAGGTTTAAATTGATTGATGATAAACTTACCTATAAATTCAAAAGAGAAATTAAACTGATTAGGAAAAGTTTGTAATCCCTGTTTGAAATTTCTAAAACTTTGATAGAAGTTTACAAATGTTTTCCTTCTAAATGATATAAATTGAAACTTGTTAAATAATAGGGATTAATTAAATTGAAAAAACACAAAAACATCATTGACTAAAACATATATTCACCCATAGTATATCTTAAATCTCTACCATTGTTAAACTCAAGAAATAAAAAAATATATATTCGGATAATTATATTAAGTCATGTTATATTTTACATATTGTGTCTATTTAATCTCTAAAATTTTAAAAAAATGTATATAAACTAATTTTGATTGTGCTTATGTTTAGTCTTCGGTTTCGTTGTTAGTATAAGTTGATGGTAGACTTATATATATGACACTTGTTTCTTAAAATTTGAATAAAATGACATATGATCTGACAACTTATTAAACAGATCCGAAATTTTGATTGGAAAAACAATCCCTTGATCTCATCTAAAAACTTGAGTAGTCAATTTCTCAAATAGTAATTCATACATTACACTGTACCTAACAAAAGAATATATATATATATATATATATATATATTTTTTTTTGTGTGGGACAATTTATACTTATTTTTCAAAGCTTGGGGTTTAAAATGTAAGATTTGAAAGCAATTCGCCACAATTTCCTAAAATTTAGGTTATATTATAGATTTAGTCCACATGCTATGCTTCAGATGTTATGTCTATTTTAGTTAGTGAAATAATTTTTAAAAACTTTGGGGTTAATTAAGTTTATATTTAATCTTTATCATTGTCACAATTCGTAAAATATATAACAAAACAACAAGTTTGTCTTTCCAGCTATCTGCCATATCTCTTTATACTCAACCAAAATTTATCTAAATGGTCATTAAATTTGGCTCGAGTAGATTTTGCTGGGCCGATTTTTATCAACTCAATCATTTTGATTAATTTCTTAAAAAGGTTAATTTCATATTTACTTGTACATTTTTTTTTGTTGAATCCACCAAAATGGAGTCAAACCAATGCCAACCAACTTACTTACACTTACACACCTCTACTTTTAGCCCCCACAAAGAATAGAAACAAGGGTAGGGGTAAATAAATAAAACAGTAAAAATATAATAGAGAAGAACTATAAGGATCTCGATAAACACAACTCAAGGTGAGGTGTGGCCCCTATAGCTATAGTTACTGTGGAAAAGAAAGAAAAAGAATAGGGTAACTTTAAAAAAAAAAAAAAAAAGAAATGTCAAACTGTGAAGCAAGCAAAGAAATAGGATTATATAGGACAGCAGTTTCCCAGATCTGATGGGAAGGTGAAATTGTAGGACCCCTATGACCCTACAACTCTAGGGGTAGGGGTCCTAATCACCTCTGGCCCCAAACTAAATCATAAGTGTAATGATGGACAAATTATTTCCCTTCACAATCTACAAACTCTATTTTTTTTTTCCTTTTCTTTTTTCTTTTGCTTCTGCACCTATTAAGTACTGCCCTATTCTATTCTCCAAATTTGTTTATTTGTTTATTTTTATATATATATATATATATATTTTCCTTTTGGGTAGCTCAAGGGCTTTGGTTTTGTCAGTGCATTGCCCATCAAAATAGTTTGGAGGAAATGTGCCATAAATTTGGACCACCTAACTCCATCAGTTGGTTTGATCATGTTTTCTGCTTTCTGTTTTCAATAACTTGGTATTCTCTCTCTCTCCATCTCTATGTTTGTATTGCCCAAATTTAGTATTTAGAAAGGGTATTGTTTATTTGCAAAGACAGAAATGCTCTAAACAAAATGCTATAAGGAGATGATATGATGGTTAAGAGTTGCTTTTGTCATTAAAAACCTATCTAAGTTTTGCCCGTTTTCAAATATCAAATGAATTTACAGTGAGAAGAGATGTGAATAATGGATCTCACTCTGATTGACGACTGGAATGTCTCAAGTAATTTATTTTGAATTAGTTAACCCAATTGGTGATTCGAAGTTAATTTTGTGAGTTCTCCTTGAGGAATAATAACGTAACTCGATCACCTTCATTTAAATAAGGCAAGCTACACACTTTTTCTTTTTCCACATAATCTAAAAGCATTTGAGAGGTCTCTAATAAGCACCTAACTAATTTTCGTTACTCTACCAAACAGGAACCATGGGTCGATTTCATAGATATTTGAAGTCATCATCGGAAAAAACTTGCCACATAATTAGAAAGAGCGAGAGAAAATTTAATACTTACCTAATTTTATGTAGAGTTATTTATAAAAGGTACCCTTCAACTTGGTTTGAATCATTCAGTAGGGGAGTTGGGGCCAACTTTGGGGTATGAATTTAAATGACATGTACTACTATCAATAATTTATTTACAAGCAATTGAACCATACCTTTCTTTTTGCTGCAAAAGGGAATTGCAAGACACATAAATTCAGATACCTAGTTTTAAGGGCATCTAGGACCTATAAAATAGATGTGCCATAAGAGAGACAAAGGAAAAAAATTAAGTAGCTTAGTAGATGAAGAGTAATATTTTGGGTATGAATAATGCTTTAGCAAGGGACTTGTAAATTTGGGATAATAAGGTACACACCATTTCTCTTAATTGGAAAGCTTCCGTAGAGCTTTCCTTTCGTATGATTCTTACGATCTTTTCAAAAAATAAAAAAGAAAAGAAAAGAAAAGAAAAGAAAATTTAGGGTCTTGAATTAATGGCATTGGCTCTTACGGTGTGGGCTTGAAAGAAGACAGAGTGGCCATTTCAAAAGTGAAGAAGTGATTGATGTGAGGATAGTGTGGTCAGAGGAGTGAGAAATGAGACATTTTTACTATTTATCCTACATTTTGAACCAAAAAACCTAATAAATTACTTCAACTTTGTTAGGCTAAGGAGGCATAAGGGATCCTATGAGCCCTATTGGTATAGTAAAGGGTAGCCTCAATTTTAGGGTTTTATCGCTCTCTACATTATTGAATTAATTGTTTGACATGTCGTCATTTCTATATTTCCATGAGTTCGACATCAGCGTGAAACGTGAATGGACATTTTCATTAATAACGTAAAAAAACTATAAAAAAATAGCAACATAATATCAGTAATATGAATATAGGATTAATATTGATAATTTTCAACTTATTTAAAAAAGGGGAAATGCTTATTTGTTAATTTAGAATTTGACAAAAAAAATTTATTTTTATAATTTTTCCAGAAATATCTATCAACATTGATATTTTATAGATAAAATTGACTGCCTGAACATTTAATTTCAATTCTTTATGGGTGGGGGAATGTCCCTTTTTTTTCATCAATATAATTCAAGTTTTTTTTTGAACAAATCAATATAATTCAAGTTGAAAGTTGGTTATGGTTTAAAGTCATCTTCTATTTCTACTGGTACTTCTGTCAAAAAGTAAAAAAGTAAAAAGTTAAAAAAAAACACATGTTTTTGTTCAATGTTCTCTCATTAGGTTGAAAATATATGTATGAGTGTGTCTATTTAAGGCTACAAATTTACTAATATAAACATAAACTAATAAAACCCACTTCTTATAATGTATTTTAACTTTTATAAATCATAAACCCAACAAAAATCAATACCATATTACGACTTAGGTTTATATAATTTTTTTTAAACAAGTTATCTAATTACCTTTTTGAATTTTTTTTAAAAATAAAATACTTATTAGGAGAAATCCCACGAAACTATTTTTGCTGATAATATGAGAGAGAGAGAGAGAGAGAGAGAGAGAGAGAGAGAGGCTTATCTTTTTCCAAATAAGAAAAGACAGTGACATATCATAATTATCAACATTAAATTCTGTTGGCTTCCTTCTTGGCTCATAGTTCAGAGGTCATTTCAGTACTTTCTTCTCTTTCACAATTTTAGATCTTAGAGGGCCTTTTTGGCAATTGCCTTCAAAGTAAACTTTTTTGTCATTTATTTAAATTATATGATGATTACTTAATTTTCCTAACTATTCTCTATTTTAATGCTCGAAGTTTCACCCACTCTTAACTTTGTATGCAACAATTGTTTTAATTATTTTAATAATCTTTAGTAAATAATTTAATAAAAACGTGATATATGCATGTCTCTATATAAGGATAAGCTTTATTTTTATTTTTATTTTTTTTAAACATAACATTTGAAAGTTCAACATTCTTTTATTCATGTTTAAAAAAAAAAAAACTTTTGTAGGATTACTTTTAGGTGATTTGAATAAGAGAACATTATTATATGTTTGAAATCATTTTTTTTTATGTAAACAATCATTAGTTATAATGAATATGGAAAAAAAACTAATTTCAATTATTCTTCAAAGGTAAATGCACCTACATAAAAAATTATGATAGAATAAGAAAAGTATTATACAAACATGTTAATTATCATTGAAATTTTGTTCCAAAATATAGAATTTTTTTTTGGAACCTTCCTTATTTTTAGTTGATTGAGGATATATATCTTAATTAATTGAACTATGATTAAGAAAACCTTATTTGAGAAAAATTTCTATATTACGACAGTACAGATTCTACTACCATTTATTGTGCGCCACATCAACGTCATTTGAAAATAATGTGAGGTCTGCCAACGTTAAAATATTATTTATAAATGAAAAATTGTAGTTTGAACAAACAGAGTAACACGTAGTATAAGAAAATTTTCCGTCCTCTTACCGCAAGAGGAAAAAATTCATAAAAGTCTTATTTGATTTGGTATGTATTTATTTATTTTTCTTTTGAAAAAGATGTATTTAATTCATTAAATCTTGCACACATGAACGGAATATATATCATATATCAATTTTCAAAAGGAGTTGATTGATTTGCCATGTCTAGAGTTTAATTAATTACTCATTTATTATTCCAACCAAACATTTAAAGGTCATATTTATTCTCATACTTAACGAGTAACTTTAATTTTTATAATTTATCAAATAATACCATAAATTAAACAAAGTATACCAACAAAATTTTATTTTTCAAGAAACTTTATGAAAATATATTTCTAAAGCTCTATAATTTTAAGTGTCTAAAAATTTACGGTAACATTTAGAATTTCTTATAAGATGGGAAAATTTTGTAAAAAAAAAGAGGTTTTTTTTTTTTTTTTTTTACATCAACAACAATAATTGATAAAAGGTAGACTTAGAAGAAAGAGAAAGAGTGCTTTTAATTGGATTGAACCGCTACCATCCTCGTGTCGAATTACTCTCTCGATTATGTGCGTCATAAAAACGCGTGCTGTTATTGGTCAAGTAATTTAGGGGACTTATTTCTCTTTGTAGTGAACTACACAACTCAATAACGCGTGTGAAATCCTTTTTAAATTATCATGTATTTTGACTTTGAAAAATTTGCTGACAAATTTCCCATCAAAATGGTACACATGAGGTCACATTTAATTTTGGATAATTTATTTATTGACTTAGCCATCGAATTATCAATCTTTAAAATGATATTAGATATTTTATTTACTAATCAAATTGTCAAATAATAGTGAATAATAACTCATGTGACATGTGGATTGAATTAGTGATCATTCACTTTGATAAATAATATGGCATACCTATTAAATTAGCAAATGATATAATATGGTAAGAATTAGTACAATGGAGTATGTTAGCGGAATAAAATTAAACTATATTGACAAAAAAAGAAAAAATCTCATTAAAAATTATTTTTCTGTTCCATCAAATTTTTGGACGTTCTAATTTTATGTTATCCTAGTTTTTGGTGTGTTTTCCTTTGAGTTAGGTCGTGTAAATACATCATTCATTGATCAAATTAGTCATCCCACATTAATATTTAAATAAAGGTAAGTAAAGACGTGTTAAAATCAAATTTGGAAGTTTGAGGGACACAATTGTAGCTATTTAAAATTTATTTATGGGCCAAATAGATACAACTATCAAAATTTAAGGATTAAATTTATAATTTAATCATTATATTATTAACCTAGTTTATGCATTTTAAATATTAATAATATATTTAGTTCCAAAAACTTAAAAAAGTTTTGATTGGACTTCTATTTAGGCACTATCATTAACACCGTTAACGAAATGACCGTTAAAATAAAATTTCAAGTGAGATGCACACAATGGAAAATCGTTATTCTTCAAATCTCATAACTCTAGTTAGAACATATCTTTTATGGGATCAGTTAGAATTTTTTTAAAAAAGATAAACAAGAATGTTATAAATTCAAAATTTCTTTTTCTAATAAATTAGGGGTAGGAGGAGTTGAACTTTAGACCACGAAAGAATATAGATACGAATAGCCATTTAAATATGCTCATGTTATCATAAATTCAAAAATTTTAATATACAAAGAAAGCCATCAGCTGTCGGCTCGTTGGTAAGGCGAGAGCTTCAAGCCCGATTTCTGGTAGGGAGCGGAGAGCCCCAGCCCAGCTTGAAGGCTGCTATTTCACCGGGAGTGAATGACGCTAGGGCTATTTTCCACTAATAAGAATCTCCTGACTTTCTTGCTTATGCGGTACTTCGACCGCTAAGCCTCGCTTTCCTACCTAATTCAATGATTAGAATAATGGGAATTGCGTAGATAGAAGGACGAAAGGAACTAACCCTCACTCAGGTGAAATGGAATTAGGAGCGCTCGCTTGTGCTAGCCTTTGGGGCCCGTTCCCTTGACTCGTACCGATCAGAATCTGACCCCACGAGAAATTGAGCAAAAGGCTGCTGAATTGGCCTATTTCTTGCGTGTACCAATTGAAGTTTTTTGAGAAAAAGCTCGTCGATCCAAATGAATCATTCTTCTGGTCTCTCTTCGCTCCCCGCCCCGAAACTGACCCACAGCACAGCGCCAATTCGCTTCGCGTGCAGGAAGGCAATGAAGTTCAGTTCATGAGACCGCGGTTGGGAACAAAATTAATTCATGCATTATCAATCATTTTAAGCTTTCGTATATACAATCTTTTAAAAATACAAAAGAAGGACAAAATTAAGGGCATGCATCTCAATAATTTATTAAGCTTTCATATATACAATTTTTTATTTTTAAAATATTAAGAATGGGAGAAACGGTACCTTTGGAGAAAAGACAACTTTTTCTTTTTAGTATAACAAATATAGAGATGTGAGATTGAACTTCCGTCATCTAGAAAAAGAACAAGATGTCTTAACTGTTAACCTATGTTCATATTAATGGGAGAAGGCAACTTCGTCCGTAGATAAAGTTTTGAATATATTCTTATTGGAAGAGATTGAACAGAAAATATACGTTGGAAAGATGGATGACTCTTTTTTCTTTTCTTTTTTTGTCTCTCTCTTTAATAGTTGTTTCAAGATGTTCTAATTCACGCTTCATGTACCTTAATTTGGCTTTGGATATGAAGCATATTTACCTTGGTATCTTTCTTTAGATCAAATAAGTGATGAAATCCTTTATGGAAAATCCTACTAAAGTTTATAAATAAAAGTAAAAAAAAAAAAAAAACAACATTAAAGCGAAATATTATAAAGCTCCAATTGATTAGTCCTTTTCTATCTTTTTCTGAATTTGATAACAAGCACAAGAAGCACCAAAACCTCCTTCCAAGTAAAACTTTCCAAATAAAGATAAAATTTGAAATCATAATTTCTTTTTTTCCTTTTTTTAGTTCAACAAATGCGAGGTGGAATCCAACCTTTTTATCGGTGGAATCCAACCTTTTTATCTTTTAAGAAAAATTAATTGAACTATACTCGGATACAATTTGTTAGCGCAAATATATTAATTTTTGCCGCTAATATGAATTAAAGGTGGGAACCCAACATTTTGATGGAATGTTTAGGTAAGAAATTTTAAAATAACCCCCTCATGAACAAAAATTGGAAACTATCTAAACATAATACAACTCGAGATTGGATTTTAAAACATTAAAACAAAATTAAATCTCAACTCAACGTACCATTAGTTCATGCCCAAAATGAGGAATAAACTACCAAAAGAAACAACTATAAAGTAAGATTTAATTATCCAAAGTTGAGTAAATGAGCTTTTAATTTAGCCATAATTTAACTGCATATTTGTATCCAAACGTAGTCGGTTTGAATGGTGATCTTGAGATAATTGAAATGTTAACAATGAAACACCACTTGATTAGCAATAAACGTTACATGTTTTTTCTTTTAAGGTTGAATTAAATGAAGTCAAAACTTTAAAGCCAAATATAACTCAAACGTACACCTCAGTAAAAAGGTAAAACAAATGATTTTTGAAGTCAATCCAAAGATTCAAACCATCTTTATTAACACAATATAAGTTATTCCGCGTAAGCTAACCCAAACATCGCCAGTAATTACTAAATGAAAGAACTTATTGGTGAGTGATGTGACGTGGTGAAAAAATTTATGGAATATGTTGATGCAGAAATTTGTCCTCCTGTGATTCCGCCAAATTCATACCAATTTTCTAGAATAAAAGGGATCGATGAGATCTGCAAAATAGAATAGCACTAAAGATCGGTGTGACTCTTGTCATACAGACTCTGATGCTAAAGTTAGAATCAGAGTAGTTCGAATAGTATGGAGTACTTGTAGTGTACCTTTATAATGAGTATTTACTTTCTATTTATAGAAGAAAATCTTAGGGCAAATACTTTCCCTTTCGAATATAGGATATATTTCTTCAGAGAATTCGAACGGTAGAAAATAGAGATTTTCTCATCCATAACAGAATACATGGACGATATTCCATCCATTACTATAAAAATTATGATATCTCTTCCAATTTTTTTTAATTGGAATGCTTTTATATAAACTTCCATCAATTTTTTTTTTTTAATGTTTCTCGCACGTAATTAATAAAATGATTCCGATATCTCTTAAAAAGAACAAAAGATAGAAGGGTGACATGGCAGGGGTGGGGTACCCTGACAGTGACATGGCCCCAATTGTACAGTTATTGTTTCACTCAAGTGGTAGTGTTGGCCAAATGTGGTGCCAAAAGACAACATATGGTGTATCCACACTAACCAACATTTGGCTACAAAACAAAACAACACGACAATTCCTTATACCTCTTTTTTTACTGTTTTTTTCCCCCTTGATCTTAAAAATACATATTTTCACTTTCTTTTTCCAACAACCTTCCTTCAATTTCCCTTGTTATCAATATTTGGTTTCCACTTTTGTTTCTATATTTAAGTTTCAATTTAGTTTTTATGTATATTATTTATTCCTTATGTTCTTTGATTAAAAGACACTGACCTATTGACCTATTTCGCTCGTTGGTTAGGAAGGGTAGAAATCTAGCTAATGCGACTTGAGTTATGTATGCACAACCACGACGTCGTCATATTTTAATTTTACTTAGTATTATTGACATTTCATTTTTTAAAAGATGGAAGGATCCGAACTCATGACCTTTACTTAGAGAGATATGTCACTTATCACTGAGTTACATTCATGTTGGCAAATGATTAATATTTTACAAAAACTTGACACAAATGACAATGGAAAACATGTTTTTTTTTTTAACACTAAATATCTTAAACCCATGAAAATTTAAAACTTCAATCATATTGAATAGTTTTTTTTGTTTTCGTTTTAATAAAAGAAAAGAGATCCATGCATGAGTGGGAAGCACCATTCCCTAAGTGTTAAAGCTAACAAAGAACCCAAAAAAAAAAAAAGTTGATTCCCCCCTTGAAGATCAATACAGCATATTGCAATTGAGATTTTTAAGTAGGCTTTTCCTTTTGAAAAATTACATTTATGGGTATAAAATCTGCACAATGGGTATTAAAAAGCAAGCTCAAAATCTTCTTTTGCGACCCCTACTTTTGTCATTTTACCATCTTTTCTTTCTCATCACTTATTTATTATTCTTAATCTCTTTGTTTCTCAGTCTTTTTGTTTATATTCTCAACCCTTTCTCTTTTCCCTCCTTTTTTTGTGTAATGCATGTGACACAATCTTATAGTAAATTTACAATTATTCGATTGTAGGTTCAAATCTTCTCTCATTTTGTACTAAAAAACCAAAAAAATACAAAAATAATATCATTCATAAATGTAAAGTTGCTTCTCCATTCATTACAATTGCCAATGCCAGGGCTCTCCTTCATTTACTTTTTTTTTTTTTTTTTTTTTTTGCAGTTAAATCTCTCTCTCTCTCTCTGTTGAGTGCAAAACAAACAAAAATCAATTAGATTCATATATTTAATTGCTTAAATAAAATAAGATGATTTAGGACCTCAAAGGTTGATAGGAATTAGGACCTGCTTTTTTGTTGCTTTCTGTCTTTCTTGTCTGCTTGTCTTTCTTTAGCTCTCTTTTTTCTCTTTCTTTTACTTTCTTTTTCTTTTTTTTTTCTTTTTTCCTTCCTCAGAGGCACTAACTTCAACTTCAACTTTTGTTTTGAGATATAATCATATCAAAATGAGTAGAAACTAAGCATCTGTTTTAATTTGGGTTTCATCAAACTGGCCTTCCTAATGTGAATTCCAAATTTGGCTTCTGAGGATTATTTGTCCCTCCACAAAGATCTGTCGATGAGCTTATTTCTGATAGCCTCTCATTGTTTGAGCACTTTGGATCCATATCATTCTGTTTCAAAACAAAAGAAAAACAAGCAAAAAAAAGTGTGGATTACTATTAACAGCATGACAACAAAAAGTATGTCTTCACTTCAACTTAGGATCTTGAAAAGTTTTAAATTTAAAGATTTGAACCCACACAAGAATAAAACTATCGACTACATTTGAATATATATACTTCCTTTTTCAAGATCACCAAAGCTAAAAGCAACTCTCAATTTAGAATTTAGTTGGTTTGTTCATCTCCCTAACTAGGTATTACACAGCTCTAGAGTCTCATATCTAAGCTCAATCTCGCATTTTTACAACATTTAGTATCAGACCAATCGCAGAATGTTCAATATCCTGGTCGGTAGCCAGCATGATTCAAGATCATGTCAAATATAGTTTTCTATGGACTATTGTTTCAATTTAGTGGCAGGTCACATCCGAACTTTTCTTTGTTTTTTTTTTATCTTATCTATACTTTATTTTTTCTCCCGACAATATCTTTAGGGTTAAAATGTATATGGATGGTTACCCTCTATCAGAAAAATCAACGCGCTACTCAGATTCTTTTTCGACCTAAGTTTGGATATTTTCTCCTACAATATATCGTATCGGAAGAGACAGAGAAAGTGGGGTACCTCGAGAGACGAAGAAAGGTCCTTAGAAGAATCATTAGGCAAACCATGCAACCAAGCTTCCCTGTCACACATAGAGCATATTTTCAATCAGCAGAGAAACCAAACCATTAAAAAAAAAAGAAAAAGAAAAAGAAAAAACCCTAAAGAAAAAGAAAGCTAGAAATCTTTTTCACTTTGCATTTGGTGCTTTTGATTGATATAAAGCTACACCAACCCCATGTGAGAGGCCATTACTATAACCACAAACTACGAGGAAAAAATTTTAAAATTTTTGAAACCATATTTTAAAATTATTACAAAAGAGAGCTTTATTTTCTTGGCACCAAAATTTCCACTAATGGGTCCATCAAAAGGGCTTAGCTTTCACACTAAGTTTCTAATTGCAGGTCCCATTGATTGAATAGGGCTCCATGTTTGAGCCCCACAAAATCCAAAGGACAGAGATTTCTCTCTCTCTCTTGGAATGAGGGAGCTTTTCTTTTTAACATCCTTTTCATCCCATTTTAAGAGACTATGTTTATAATTGCCCCATCATCAAGTTTTCAGTATGTTCATCATCAGTTTTCTAACCAAAAAATAGATAACACAAACAAATCTCCCCCCCCCCCCCCCTCTTGTTTTCCTTCTTATATCCATTGGGAAATTGTGCCCATCTTCCTGTTTGTATTATCAAAATCTTCCTATTCATAAAGTAAATTTGTTAGTTTAGTTACACTATCTAGCTTATTCAATTCCATTTCCAATGAAGAATAAATAGTATTTAGATTTCTACCTGGCCCAAAAAGTCAAAATTTTGAAAATATTCTAAATCTTATGTTTAAGAATAGAACTCTGTTTTCCGTCAAATCTAGATTACCCACCAAACACATCTTTAAGATTTCCGTTCGGGTTCGAATCTTCATGTTCCCATTTTGCACTTTTTTCAGAAAGAAGATGGGAGAAGGAAAAAGTTGAATGGTCGTGAAGAAGTTGGAACAGAAACTGACCTTGAAGAATTGCTCCAGAGGGCATGATAGTCCTTATCTTGATGAGGGTTTTGCCTGCCTTGTTGACCTGAGTTCTCATTTGGCCTTCCCATGGCTGGCTTTTGAATGTCAAATATTATATCTTCAATATTGCTTGTGTCCCCAGATGAAGCATTTTCGTATAAATCTGATTGGCCTTACAGAATATTGAAAAAAAATCCCAACTTTAGAATATAAATTAAAAAATATAAAAAATAAAAAGAAGGGGAAAAAAAGAAAAAAAGAAAAACCCACCTGAAGAAGCTGCTGCTCTGTCTGTGGTCTTCACCGTCCGATACATCTGCAATCAGAATTTGATCATATGAGATAAAAAAAAAAGGTGGGATTTGATCTGAATATTTTTTAAAATTTCCCTGAAAATGAAAAAAAAACACTGAAAAATTGTACTGTGGTTAGCCCTACTTATGGAGGTCTAGTTAATTTTTTAAAATAATAAAAAGTAAAAAAAGAACTGATTTGAAGAAGATATCATTGGGTAATGATGGGGTTTTATCATATCTTTTCCCTCTCCTATTTATTTTATAGATTGCCTTTGTTTCTTCCCATATTTATTTATTTATTTATTTTGACCTATCAATGGAGTGATTTTTAATTAAATAAAGCTTCATATATCACAAAAATACAACTGGGATTTGAAAAAAATTAGAATAATGGAGAGTCATAGATTTAACATTTGGAATTAGAGAATCTAAAACCAAAGAATTTTGTTTAGACCACACAAAGACTTAGACCCTAACTTTTGAAGACTTAAATGGTAAAAGAAATATATATAATTTTTTTAAAAATTTATTTATGTATTTACATTAAATTTTAACAGCTACCACTTCTCTCATTTACTCAAAGCCTTGTCAACTGGAAAACAGTCTCTCTCTGAGCCACCTTGTCTTGTGTGCATGTGTTACAGTTGATTTCATTTTTTCTTTTTAATTTTTTTTTTCTTTTTTTCTCATAGTTGGTATGGCTCATTCCCCCAAGCAAAAAGCTGTTTGTTAGCTAGCAGAAGCAGAACCATCAGATCTAGAAGAAAAATAAAAGCTAAGAATTTGTGACCCTCTGCAGTGAAAAATATTATAAACAAAAAAAAAAAAAAAAAAAAAACCCATTGGAATTTGAGAAGGAAAAAAGAAAAAAAAAATCTTATTTCCACTCGACAAACTTCCTGCCACAAAAATTAATTAAGGATGTAACAACAATGCAAAAACCCCATCTTGATTATGCAATTCATTTAAGCACACACCATCATCATTGGCAGGAAAAAAAAAAGTAAAATAAAATGAAATCATGTTCTTATAACGAAACTTAACCTAATATTTAGTTTATGTTGTGAAGGATGGAATGGAGCATTCGATTCGAAAAATGTAAATAATAAAAAAAAGATGTATATATGCATTTTATTTTGAATTACGGACCTGTAAATGAGATTTGACATGGGCCAAGGTGAGATCTTTGACATCCATAAGTTCGAGAACTGATTTTGGCGTAGCTCCTGAAGAAGGAGAAGCCATTGTTGAACAATAATTTTAACCTTGGAAAAATAAAATTAAAAAAAATTGGGATTTTATAAATCTACTTACTTTCATGGCCGCCGAGAAGTTCAACAGCGTGAACAAAGCGAGCATGGAGAGTGGAAGTCCATCTCATCCGTGGGGCTCTCATGCTGCGTTTGGCCGGAAATCTCGACAAGAATCTCGATCGCATCAGCTGGCCGCCGTGGCCGACGGCGGCGGCGGTGGGGTTGGTGGTTGTCTGATGATGATACACTGGAATTCCTCTAATGGGTCGCAAAAATCCGAGCTCTTGATGTGGCTGATGATGATGGGGTTGAAAGGGGTGGTGCTCGGCCGCGTCCGACCGCGGCGGGGGAGGGTGATGGGCGAACCCCGCCACGGCTTGACGGGTTTTGTTTAGGGCTTGGAGAAGGTGACCACCGCTGTGGAATGCAGAAATATTTTGGTATTGGTGATTAATTTGAGAGAAGTTGGAGAGGGAGAGGTCGAAATTGGAGGGGTGGTGATGGAGTTTTGGAGTAGTAGAAGCCATGGCTTGGGAAGAGGAGGAGGAAGAAGAAGAATCTAAAGCTGCAATATTATTCCAAAACCCCAAATCCAAAGCTTCAACTTGTTGATGATGATGATCTAGAGGGGCTGCTGTTCTTGATCTCCAGGTGGAGGAGGGTTTAAGATTGGTATTTGGAGGGCTAATTTGGAGGGACAAATCTGGCTGGGCTGGGAACAGCTCCATCTTCAAAACCCAAACCAAAAACCCAAACTCTCCCTTAATTCCCTCTCTGTAATTGTTGTTGTGTGATTGGGGATATGGGTTTTGAAGGAAAGTGAGGGTAGATTTCTGGGTTGTTCTCTGTTTCTTGTTTGTTCTTCTTGTTCTTCTCTTTGGGTTGCAGAGATTGATAGATGGATAGATGTGGAGAGAGAGAAGAGAGAGAGAGAAGAAATGACAAGCTATGAAGTGAATGGTTGTTTCTTTTGTGTGAAGTATATGTGAGATAATGACACTTGAGGAGCCTATGGATGAGAGAGAGAGAGAGAGAGAGGAGAGAGAGAGAGAGGAGAGGGAGAGAGAGCTTTTTTTTTCTTTATTTATTTATTTATTGGACGTGGGGGTGTAGGGGTAGTATAGGGTGAGAAAGCGAGGAAAAGATGAAAAAGGAGAAAAGGTAAATAAGATGGGAGTTGGTTCTCCTTTTGGGTTTTTACCATATTACCTTTCTTTCTTCTTCTTCTTTTTGTGTTTTATTTATTTATTGTTGGTTTGTATATGTATACTACTCCGATCCTACCCTTGATTTGTACATCGGTTCTTTATTCAGTCCCTTATGTTTAAAGTTCTTTAATTCAATTATAACTTTAGTTTTTTTTAGCGTCTGTACTTTTAAAATGTTCTTCTAATAGATATCTTGAAATTTTAAGGCTGTATTTGTATTTGTATTTATATTTAATTTTGTGTCTCATTGGCACCTGCCCCTAGCTAACTCGATTGTTTTAACACTTACACATGACAAGTTGATATATAACTATACGTGGATATTACGTGGCAAGATGATCATCTACGGGTTTAAGCACTCAAAGAGATGGAGTGTAAACCATAATGAATTTTTACTAATTCACCCCTTGAAACAAAAAATAATATAAAAAAAATAAAGTTTTTCTAAAATTAAGTTCGATAAATGTATAAAATCTGTTAAGGATCTCACATTGAAGGGACCTTGCATAGGTTTATAATAGACATAGATTACTCTCATGACCAATTGGTTTTGAGATGGAACCCCATGAATATTACTGGTTTTGGATTTGGGATTTGGTCTTGTAATGGTAAAACTTAGCCCGAATTACTTCAAGTTAGCCAACAAAGAATCAAGGATATGCTAAGGACGATATCATTTTACTTTAGAAACCAACGACTACGCTTTTCACTTGACATATGTCTAAGCAAGTTCAAAGTCCTAAGACATTCCTTAATATGTCTATTATGAGAGATATCTTAGTTTTAGGATGGAAATAGTCGAACCTTCATCTGAAACATTTAGATAAACACTAAACAAAGTATAAAATATACTCAATAAGCAAGTCCTATATAAAGTTTTAAAATTTATTTTCCTTCAAAACATTTATAAACGAGAAATAATACCAACATATTGAAGTTTAAAAAGCCCTTATAAAACAAACTACGAGTTTAGGGCAACGCACCCAACAAACTCCCACTTGAACTAAACTCGAGTGGGGTGTACATTATCATAAAGCAAAGGGAAAATACAATAAACTAGGGCTTACACTATACCCAATTACATTTCTCCCACTTGCCCTAGATTAAGATTCGACCTCTATAAATACGAGAGTAAGCTAAACACTAATGGTATGCTCACAATACCCTACACTTTATACAACTACTCTGATTTCTCAAGTAGGCCCACAAGGTTGAAGAAGAGCCGAGTGGCCAACATCCACCGAGTAAAAAGTGGGCCAGCCACAGATATGGGCCTCAATCAAGAATGGCGTGGGCCCAGAAACCGTTACCTCAGCACCTGATTTGGGCTATTGACGGATCGTAAAACATTAGCCCTGGACCGTCAAGTGGTTGTTTGTGTTTTTTTTGTGAACGAGGCCTGCTGGAGCTGTTGGATCATGTTGGACTATTTTAGATTGATTGGCTTTTACATATGATCATTTTGGTGTATCGTATATTGGACTGTTATGAGATTGTTGATGCATGAGGTATTTTTTGTTTGAATTCACTTCAATTTCGTATACCCAACTATATATTTTATAATTCATTTGACATATGAGAATACATTTTCAAATGAAAATCTTTCAAGAAAGAAAAATTGAAACATCTTTATAATAAGTTTAAAGTGAAGATTGCAACAATATCCAAGTTTAAGATACAATGTGATGAAATTAAAAGTTTGGGTATAAAAGTCGGCTCACATTCTAAAATTTAGAGAAAAAATTGATATTTTCTCATTTTGTTTATATAAATTTGTGTCCCCTTCTACCATAAAATTATAGATCTGACATTGGCTAAATATAATATAATTTTGAAATTTCGTAGACCCCAAATTATAATTTAACCAAAAATTTAATTTTTAAATTATTATGTGTGGTATAAATTATTATGTGTTAGCAGCGTGAAATGAATAAAATTTTCATTTTAGGGCAGTTATCTCTAATTTATTAAATTAAAATTAGAGTAGTTTCAACTACATTTTGTTCATGAACATTAATTTTTAGCAATGGCGAAAGATTTCAATGTATAACTTAATTTCAAATAGATAAAATTAAAATATTTAAATAAAAAAATATAACTTCTTCTTTCTCGAATCCAAACACTCCATATTTCTTGTACTAAAAAAATTAAAAATTAAAAAAAAGGACACAAATAACGTTGGGAAAAAAATTACATGTTTTGTTGTGGGAGAAAAATCCAAAGAATTGTATTTATTTTAAGGAGTGCGTTATGAACTAAGAAAAAAAAAAGAGTGCATTTATTTCTAAAAAAAACATTAATTTCATCATGTGGGTCATTATTCAATTATAATCGTTAAATGCGCATATTAGAGAGATAAAACAAAATACTTTCTAATTATGTAATTAAATAGGGTAATGTGAGTTGTATTAAAAAAAGATCTAAATTGGGTTATTAACTCAGTAGTTAAGATATTTATTACCATCTTTAGAATCAGATAGCTCCATCCTCCACTCCTTACAATTATTTATTTTTCTTTATCTTTTTTCTTTTGAAAAAATGAGAGATAGTTCATCAGGGAGTATGTGAGGAACGAAAAGAACGCTATGTGAAAGCACTCCAACTAAGTGATATGGTAGAAATATCGTAATTACAAAAAGGGGAGGTTTTGGAGGACTAATTAGATGCTAAAACTTTTGATATCCTTCAAAAGATGAGTGAATGTCGAATCACGATGAGAAAATATTCGATTGTTTCACTCCAACCAAATGTGTCATTAAAAGTGAACTCACTCCAAAATACCAAAGGGTAAAGCGGCTGGAATTCGTCAAAGAAAGAAAAGTCTCTGATAGGAATGAATCAATAGAGCAAAGGAGCACAATTGAAAGCCTAAATTTGGTGAATAAAGTGTATCAAAGCTCCAAGTGATCGATGGACTCATTGGGTTTTTTTACAGAGAACACACCAGTTGGGACTAAGGTGAAGAGTTTTTTTTTTATCTTACGCACATTCGACTTTGAACTAATATATTAAATAAAATGTTCAACTACTCCTCCTGATATGTTTCTCACATATTTTTCAAATGAATGATTGTGATTTTTTTTATTAAAAAAAATAATAATCTTTTTGATATAGTTTTGATAGTATATTAGGTGTATATTTCATTTAAAAACGATACGATCTCACATTAATAGAAGTTAAAAAGATCACACATTGTCTTTATTTATTTTATTTTATTTTTTATAGAAAAGATCACAAGTATCTTTAAGTGAGAACATCGAATTTATTTTTTTGGTATAGAATCCAAAAGTGTGTAAAGTTAAAGAGAACAAATACTTGCCAAACATACTTTCTTCTGAATGAGATGGTTTCTTCTTCTAAAAAAATTCTTGCCAACATATACTAGTTAGTAAAATTGCATACTTAATTACCGAAGTTCAAATTTTTATACATACACCCTAAAATAATTTTACTAAAATAAAAAGTAAATTTCATAATAGAGAGTAGCTTATTTGTATTCAATTAATTACCTGATAATTCATATGGTTGAAGAGAAACAATTGTCTTTTCTCTATAGAACAGCAGCTATCCTATGAGACGATATCAACTTCTTTCTCTTAGTATTTCAAATTGAACTTTTTTTGTAATTACGATATTTCTCATCTCTTAATTAGAGTGCTTTTATCTAGTATTCCCTATATTTCTCACATACTTTTTTATCGAATAGTATCATATCTTTATTTAAAAAAATAAATAAAGAAAAAAATAATCCTTCTTAAAAAGTGAGAGAGAGAGAGATTGTACCGGTGAAAGTAAGGTTATTGGTGAAGCTGTTTAAGTTTTAGGGAGCCTTCTCTTTAAAGTTTTTTGTCCCTTCGAGCTATGTCTCTTCGTATATGCTTCCTACTATGTCGTTTCAATAATACCCATGTATATGTATACAATTTGTTGCCTAAATATATCTAATAGCTAATAATCTTTTAGGGAATTGAGGTTGTTAAATTTTTTAAGTTATGATCCATTTTTACCATTAATGTGCTAAAAATTCTCAATTTCGCTCCTAAAAAAAATTGATCATTTTTTTTACCATGATGTGCTAAAAGTTCTCAACCTAGATTTTGGATGTGATGCGTAGTCACCACTTTTTTTATGTTAGCTTTAGTGGTAATGTTTTTTTTTATTTATTAATTGCAGTTTTTCTTTGATAAAAAAAAAAGGTTAAAATTTGTCAAAAAAAATTGATGTATCATAAGTTTTATTGGTAACATATTTCAATATGTGGCCGTGCTTACTTGGATGTCACTTGACGTATGAAATTCAAGTTGCTTATAATTGAAAAACATTCCACCGGTCATCAAGAAAATTAATTTCTTTTTAACTTTTAAGTGGCATGTTCATGTATTAAAATATGTCAAACAAAAAAAAATAATTTAATGATACATTGATTTTATAAGAGAAAAATCTAATAAATTTTTATTTTACCTAAGGAGTGATTGATTTAAATTTTTTTAATATATTATGGATAAAATTGAGTATTTTAAAAACTTAAAAGACTAAATTGAGAATTACATCCAAATTGACTCAGATGTAGGTAATTAAAGTAAGGGCTTTCATATGTACAGGTAAATATTTGAGGTGTTAAATATATTTTTAATATGGTAAAAAATTGATTCAAATATTTAAAAAAAAAAATTAATTGATGCCAACAAACAAAATTGATCAACTTGACCAAAATAAAACAATAGTCGACAAAATTTTCACTTAAATAACAAATTGATTGATACTTGTTAACCAAAACGGATCTAATTGACTTAATTCACGTGGTTGATCAATCAGTTAATTAATTTTGTTTGAATCAACCACCTTTTTCTTTCCCTCAAATCCATATGAATAATTACAAAGAAGACCCCTGTCGATTCTTAGGTGAGGTCTGATCCACGTAGGTGCTATGTATATCTTCGTCTTCAAAGTCTTGATGTCTGCACACAGGAATCTAATATCGGTATGATGCTCTATCGAATGCACTCTAATGCTTAAGTTAGAACTCAAATAGCTAGGGAAAACAAATGAGCATGGAGCAGAAAGTAAATGAGTGAGTGTCAAATCCTTACAAAGAGTTATATAGGTCAATGCAGCTTACCTTGATTAGGGTTGCCTATTTTCCTTATTGTATGGGAAAAGAGAGAGGTTGGAGTAGGATGGATGGAAAGTCGGGGGTGTAGGGACCCCTCCTAATTACATTACGTGTCTAAAGTAGAGTGATGAGGTGATGTCCAAGGTACACCTTTGATACTGTGACAGATACCTGCATGGTGAGTTTGTTGGTACCTCTAATCGGACATTCGTACGATGCAGTCAATTTTCCTTTCTCTGCGCACCCACTTTGTAGATGGAAGGAGGTTGCCGTGTTTCCTTGATGTGTCCTCACATGGCGCTTAATGACTTCTCCTCGACATGAACAAAGGTAGTATAACAAACAAAATTTATCTTATATATCCTAGCTAGATTAATTAATTCTTCTTTCTCCAAACCTCAAATATATATTTCTTTTTGTGCAATATATGAGGAGTACGTAGATTAAAACTCACTACATTTTGATAGGAGATATATAATTTAACCAATTGAATTAGATTCATATTCGCAGCATTAGTTATATGTTGATACACGGTATTTCGTCGTAAATATTCACTTTTCCGTTTTCATGTTGACATTTAAGGGAGGGGGGAAAATAATAGGATAGAATTTGAAACTATAAAAGATTAATTAGTATAAAGATTAAAGATGTGATGAAATATTCGAATTTTTGGAGTCCCATGACTATTTTAATTTGGATGCGACCTGACAACAACCAAAACCCACAAACATGTGCTGATGATTGATCTCTATGCTTTGTCTTTTTTCTGCTAAATAACGAAAATTAAAAACTTCATTTCTCAAAGGAAACATATGCTCAAGGAAATATTCCTAATTTCGTGACTCATGACTTTCTCTAACTCGTTCCTTGATTCCACTCTATAAATAGAAATAAAGGTTATTATATATATTTTTCTCTATAATAGCAAAAAATAAACAAAGTTAGAGCTTAAATGATAATTAGCGAAATTCAAATTGATTTTATATTGGGTTTGGTTGGTTACAAGAAAAAGTTGATTACTTTTTTCTAAATTAGTCAAAATATACCAAACAAATGTCATTTCATTCAATCAAAATATAAACCTTTAGAATTACAAACAACATATAGAGTGAACTTTTGAGTAACTTTTTCATCCTACCGTGATTTTTTGTACATTTAGAATAACCCATTTGATAATTTTTAAGAAATAAATTGTTTGAGTTACCTAGATTTTTATAAAACGGTTTTTATAAAAGATTAAACCAAGGAACAAAACCATAAATAATTTTCACACCGACCCTTTTAAGTACAAACTTTTTTAAAATACAAAGCAGTGCGAAATCTCTGAACCGATATCGAGGGGGATCGACTTTATTATTTGAAAAGATGAATGGAATTTCCATTGAACATGAAAAAAGCTAGCTAGGAAAAGAAGAAGCTACATGTACATAGCAATACAAAATGGAGTTGCTTGGGAGAGATAGAGAAAGTTATTAAGAGAAATGAAAATGCAAACTTTTTTCTCACCTTTTAATGAAAGAAAAGAAAAGAGGAGAGAATAAAAATGCAGCCATGTTGGAGGGTATATAGAGAAAGATAAATATAAATTAAAACCTTTGGGAATGAGCATTGGGTAAGGCTTTTTAGCTTAGCTTTGTGGTGTAAACTTTTGCTTTTGGGGTTTGTCTTTGAACATATCACTCATTTGTGGCAAACTTTCTGGATAATCCAAACAAGCCCCATTCCCCTCTTCTTTTCAGTTAATTATTGCTTTATTTTTTATTTTTTATTTATTTTGTGGGCACACCTCTTTATCAAACCGAAACACCAACAAACCATTAATATATATAGGCTACCACTAGACCAAGCAACTTGAGGAACCAATTGGGTAACACCTACCTGAAAATTTAGGAGCATTTTAGTTTCAAGGAAGCTTTCCTTAATAGGTAACTTAGTAAATTTAAGTATGCGTAAACAGGTTATTAAAGCATATATCATTGACTAAAAGTTCGAAAGTTTGAATCTTCACTTTACATGTTTTTTTTTTTTTTTTGAAAAACGACACACCGTTCATTCAGAAAGTATTTGAGAAACATACCAACAAAGGAAGCTAAATAAAAGCGCTCTAGTTCAACGAGACTATGGAAATGTCGTAATTATAAATGAATAAATTTTGTAGATCATGAGGAAGTGGAACTGTATGTGAAAAGTCGGTTGTTTCTATCTAGCCAAATAAACTAAAAGGATCGAGCAAAAGTCATTGGCACATATAACACATTCCTATTGGTGGAGAGAGGGAGATTAATACGTTCCAAAACGAAATCGTCGACTCTAGGAAGGATAGCTATGAAGACGTTGAAGATAACGATAAAATGTCTCTAAAGGGAAGTAGTGTATGAGCAATGGAGGAAGAGATAGATCCAAAAATTCGTTATATTCCAGTTACAGGAGAGCAGCGACTGGATTAAGAAACGTAGAAGGAAATTTTACCTGAAGTCTATCTTTGGTATTGATGTCTCTATCTACCCCTATATGTTATTGACCTCAAAGAAAGAAAGAAAATGATAAAAGCAACGATATTGATTAACCTAAGTATGACTTACCTTGGTTAAGGGCATTTATTATCGATTAAAAGGTCGGAGATTTGAATTATTCCACCCACACGTGCTATTGAACTCATAAATTAAAAAAAAAAAAAAGATTGATCCAATTAATTTTCTAATTTTTCATTTTAATAAAAAAAATTATTTTGTTTTTTGTTTAGTTGAATTAGGATGAAAGTATCTAAATGTTTGGATCTCAGTTTAATGGTTATGTGTAGATTAAGTAGTGGGGATATTAACAATATTGATTTATCCCTTGTATAAGATATTTCAACACTTAAATTAATTGAAATATGGATGGAAATAACGATTTGTGGATGTCTTTCTCATAAATAAACTGGAAAAATGCTTAACAAATAATTAATAAATCACTCAAAATGCCTAAAAGGTGACCACAAAATGTAAAAATCCAATTATAGAATCCCTAAAAATCCAACCATAAATTCTCAAACCCAATTCCAAAACATGAATCCTGCCAACAAAAGCTTTCTAAGGCAACAATAAAATTAGCAATGTACAAAAATAGTTTTGTTAGCTACAAGAAAACCAACCATTCTAGATCTAGCCACCAACTTCTAAAAGTGATTTAATTAAAAAAAAAAGGCACTAATTCATTATTTATTCAAGTTTCCATATTAAAATTTGATGAAATTCAAACTTTATAAGGTTAAATTTGGTTAATCATCTAAGTACTGAGTGTAAGAAATATATATTTTTTTTACAAAATTAGTAATCCAATCGACACGTAGATATATGTCTACATTTTTATTAATATTCCCATATGTCTTTGAGTTGGACAATATTGACGAGAGGAGATAAATCGGTAAATCCATAGTACTGTAAAAAATTGACAAAATATATATATACATAGAAAAAGAAGATACATCAATAAAATATCACTAATATAGACATGATATTATTATTAATAATTTTAAACTTATTTAGAAATAGTGAGTTGTTTATTTATTAATTTAGATATTTGTTAGGAACTTTTTAGAATTATAACTTTTTCATAAATATCTATTGACATCAATACAATAAATTAGGGATGTCGATATTTCAAATTAATAAAAAAAATTTCTTCCTTTATCTATTACAATAAATATGTAGATGTGGAAGTGAACCTACGTCTTAAAGCGTTGATCGCTATGTCTATCTTGGTCTATTCAACCCTATTAAAATAATATTGATTATTATTATTATTATTAGCCCATCTTTAAAAAATGTATATATATATATATATATATGATTAGTTGGATAAATTATCATTTCAATTTGTACAATTTTTAACCCTAAAAAATGGTCAATTCAATAACTAAAAGGTGGAAATCATCATTCAAGTTACATCACAAATGATTTGCCATATCATCTTGAAATTGATGTAATTTCATTTATAATAAAGGTAATTCTGGACCAATAAAGAGCCCATTACCATTGTGTATCTACCTAAAATGAACATAAACCCAAAATCCCAAAAAGTTTTGTCATAATTTTCTTTGATAAACTTTATTTCAATCCCATAAAAAAACCCGTATTTAAATACAAAAAGAAAAAATACATTAGTGACTAGAACAAATAAATGCAACTGTCATTTTATTTTTAACTGTGTTAACATAATTTTAATATTTTCAAAGATCTAACTCATTTTTAAATTTTCGTTAAAAATGTTAATTAAGACCCATTTTGTTTATTTTTAAATTATGCAATTTTTTTTAATATGTTTTCACATTTTTTAAGAATACATTTGAATTTTTAACTAATAAAAATAGAGTTTTTAAAATTTTGAAAAATGATTATATGAAACTTTAAAAGAAAAAAGAAATTGCTATAAATGTGCTCTAAAATTTATAAAAAGGAAATTACAGAATTTGGGGAGTGCTATCTCGAGATCAAGAAGATACCATTTTAATGGCAAGAACAAGACAAGTGGGATTTGTTTTTGTTTTTTGTTTTAATAATTGCAAAGAGATTTAATTACATATGGATAAACAATTGATTTGTGTTTTCTAGGATTTTCAGACAGCATTAGAAGCAATGAACTTAAACATATTATAATACTAATATCTTTTTATTAATTAAATTCCATTTGAATTTCTTTTTCTATGTTTCTCATATAAATTTTCCCAAATTAGATCTTTGTAGTGGAGACCAAGGTGGAACATGAATACAAACACTGACATCTCTTTATTTTATGTCATATTATAGTACTTGTATGTCATACACATCATAATCGATCTTCTATGGTATATATTTTATATTTAAATCAGAATAAATTGTCAAATTTCATTCCATTGACCAAAGTTTAAAATAATCAAATGCGTTTGAAATTTCATATTACTGTATCATTTAAATTTTAGGGATTTGCAGCTACAAAACTCCAATCACGTGGTTTCGAATCGTTGTAAGATGGTAGCTAGACTCGTTTGACAATAATTTAATTAAACAAATTAAGGTTGTCTAGTTTCTTCCTTTTGCATTCTTAGCCAATTCTTAAAAACTAAAAGGTGAATAAATAATCCTTAAAAAAAAAAAAGGCTTAAATCATTTTAGAAACAACAATGCACATGACCTTTTTCAAATAGGGGTAGAATTAGGACAAGAGATTCAAACTCCTGACCCTTAAAGAGATGTTATAACGTCGTTTTTTTTTAAATCAATGTCATGTGACCAATTACTATAGTGGATCCTTATAATCGGGACTAGTTTTCAAGACCTCATGATAGGTGACACCACAAGGTTCAAAATCCTTGTCACTGTGCTATCCTAAGAGACATGAAATCTTAACCAGTTGAATTATTATAATTCACACTATATTTATATTACTGATATCAACCATTTTAATATTAATTAAGATATTATTTATGTACTCGAAATTTCCACTGCTTTAAACTAATGCCACATTGCAAAAAAACTATATAGAAAGTTGCAAACTTGCCATTATCCTTGAGTTTTCATTGAATGTCTCCAAACATACATCTATAAAATTTATTAATATTGTGACAACCCATTTCTAGTCTTAGGCATATATATACATGAAAATTTGGAATTAGGGGTTTTTAAATTGCAGATTTTGAGGAAGGGGCTTCTAATTTTGGTTTAAACAAAGCATTCTCAGAGTGTGGAAGCATCTAATTAAATTTTTGTCAGGTAAAAATTGTAATCAAATTTTAAATAAGGTTTGATTTTCAGTATTCCAAGACTCTAGGTTTAAGCTAAAACAAAGTCAGAGAGAATCTCACATTAATGCAATTATTAGTTTAATTTTGTGGTCTGATTCCTTATTATTATTTTTTTAGTATATGGTCTGACATGCATATTATTATAACATTAATGATTATTGTTTTTATTATAAAGTGCCGTAATCAAGAAGGGAACTTAGCCGAATCATATGGGCTGGAGCCCATGTAAAAGCTAACGAACTACTTTGTTTAACAAACATCCACAATTTAGGGTTTTTTGTTTTCCTTAAAACAAACGTTATTTTGGTCTCAAATCTATAATATTTTTGGGTCCTTAGAATATTTTGTTTCCCACTTCTTCGACTCTCATAAATATTCATTTTTATGGTTAGATTTTCGCATGAAGTATAACAAAAATCATGCTTGTTTTTTGTTTTCCAAAGTGAAGTTCATAAAAAGGATAAATTTTCACCTATTTCTTTTTCTAATTTACTCCATTTTCAAAATCTAAACTAAATACGAAACTAATAGACGATAGTTTTCAAATTTTGTTTTTAACTTCTAAATAATTTAGCTAAAAATTGAAATGTACTTGTCGAGAAAATTGATAGATATAGTAAATAAAACGTAAGAAAACAAACATAATTTTTAATAACATAAAAGTAAAATTGAAATCTTAGTAGAATTTTGTCGAATGTACAATAAAAAAAATTAATGAAAATAATAAAAAAACGAATTTTATCTCAAATTTAGGATCAAAACAGAATATAAAATGAACTAAAATGAAACTGTATATAAACACCATTTTTTGCCCCGTTTTTCTTTCTTTTTTTTGGCTTTTCTTCGACAACATTTCTCTTTTGTTAATTAAAAATACGATGGGTATTTAGATTTTTTTAATCATATTTTAAATTGTTATTAGGACATATTTTTAGTAATGGAATTTTTATATCTAATAAAGATTAAGATACGTGAGTTTTATAACCCATGTGATGCTTAACATTTTGAAAAATATGGTTTGAGCACTCTATTTATCTTACAAAAAATTGAAATTATTTCCATTTATGTACATATATATAAATATATACATATATATTTATTGAAATTACAAGCGTACGAAAATGATGTGTTACACTATGGTCACTGTGTATGTCGGCAAGATTAAATAACATTAACATGTCATAAAGTAATTCTCATGCGAAAGGTAAATTATGATTATAATAACAATAATTAAAATTATTAAATATTTATGATTGAAAAAACCATGGCTTATTTTACCTAATGATATTAATAATTATTAACTTTGGCAGAGACGATTCAACAATTGTCATCACGTGATTGACTTAATTATATTGGAATTTCGAAAAATTCGACTTTAAAAAACAATAATTTAGATTTCTTTTCCCTCTTATTCTTTATTAAAAAAGAGAGAGAGAGAGAGAGAGAGAGAGAAAAAGACAATAATTCAGATGGATAGGATAGTATTTTAATAAATGCATATATGGGTCTACATGTTTCCATTTACTATGCAATCTTTGACATTAATTTATGGTGTCTTTAATGAAGAATCTGATATTTGAATTTTCTTATTCTCTTCCAATATCAGTGGTTGGATGATGGAATTATCAAAGGAGTAATTATATCCTTTAATTTGTTTAATTAATTGATATTTGTGTGTGAAATAAATGCTTAGCAAAATCCACACGCTTTCTAATTGTCCTGATTCATGGATTATTATATACAAACAAATCAAGTTTATTTAATTGACATTTACGTTAGGTGGAGAAATTCCAAAGGGACGATAAAACGTCTACCCACTTATGTAGATTTCCATCAAAGTGAAAGAAACTGATAAAAGAAAAAAAAAAAAAAAAAAAAACCTTGTTTTAAAATTTCCGCCATGAAAATTAATTTGTTTTACTAGTTTTTATAGAAATAGGTTATATAAACTCGTATTTAGTTAGTAAATTTATGATTTTTTGGCAAAGTTCATAATGTAGTATAAAATGTAAGTTTCATACGTCTTGGTTTGCATAATATTAATTAGATAAAATTTGACTCAGTAAGGAGCAATCTTGTCCTTACCACCATTAAATATTTGACAGTTCATTATATTTTAAAATATTTTTATTTTTGCATTTCTCTCATAGTAAATTCATAGTATAAAATAAAATAAAAACTTGCATACTTAATATAGAGTTGAGTCATTAAACAAAATCTTATTATTGCACTAATATATGTATAAATAAAATAGATTTTTTGAAACATAGCCAAAATTGTCAAATCTAAGAATCTACAAAGCACTTGGAGTCGGAGACAATCTCATTCCCAAAGGAGTTCAGAAGAATTCAGTTCCAAATTGACTTAAACGGGAGTTTATATGCAAACTAACAATAAATTCCAAAAGGTAGGTTGAATGTGAAAGATAAATACACTCACGTTTGTTTTTTGGTATGTAGATGTCCGACATCTTCAGATGTCTGACATTTTCAGATGACCATGTTTGTTTTATAAAAAAATATAGAAAAATATATAAGGAGGTATGAGAATATCTTGATAACCACCTGGAGGATTTATTAAAGGGAATGTTCTAAATTTATATAATGTTCCAAAAACGTCCTTACAAATATTCATATACTTTATATCATTAATCTAATATAATTTGAATTTATATAATAGATTTTCTTAAATTAATTTGATATTTTAGGGTTTTTATATTAATTGTGTATATGTATTAATTTTTGTATGTTATTAGGTAGAATTCATATTAAAATATAGAGATAATGTCTAGGGCTGTTTTAGAGACTTATTTACACAAATATCTAAAATTTTTTAATTTTACACTTTTAGATTTCTATAGGATTTTATTTTAATTTCGATTTTACCCTTATTTATTGCATTTATATTTATTATAATTAGTTTTTTATTTAAATGCAAAAGATTAATATTCCAAATTTGATTTTGTAATGGTTGTGGTACCTAAATCAATAATTCATAATTCCCTAATTTACTCCTTAATATATTATACTAAAGAAAATTTATTACAAAATATTCAATTATTATGATAATCCCCAAATTTACTCATTATATTCTACTAAATAATGAAATTTATTACAAAATATTTTTTTATTTCATTACAATTCTTGTTCAAATTTCAATAACATAGTCATTATAACATACACTTATATAGGGAGATATAAACTATATTTGGCTACCTTTTCATTTATATAGAAATATAAACTATATCCGACTATAAACTTAAGCAACATACACTTAACAATAGTGATATAAACTATAGCCAAACATACACTTATAATGAAGACATAACCTATATCTAGCTATAAATCATATATGATTATATCCCTTTATAATTAACAAACCAAAGCAAATAACCTACAAACCTTCCGGTTGGCAACTAGATAATGGTTGTGATACATGGAGGGCTCGAATGGTCGAAGGGCGATCGGCGACAAAAAAGAAACCTCGGAATAAATAGACGAAAACAATAGACGGGCGACCGAAGACGAAGGAGAAGTTAGACGGACTGTTGACGACGAAGAAGTACAGAGACAACGGCCGAAGATGAAGGAACACAGACGTCGGCCGGAGACGAAGGAATGGACGGAAACAGAACGATAGAGGAAGAAGAAAAGTCGAAGGAATGAGGTTTTCGAATTTTTTCAATAATGGAGGATTTTGGGAATTTGATATTTTTTACTTTTGGAAAGTCTAATTAAACATAATTTAAGGGAATTAAAATGTAACCTCCCAAGTAATCAATTTTTTATTTTAAAAATTAATTAATATTGAGGTGAGATACAAAAGGATATACTAGTAAATTGGGTGATGTATACATCTTAAATGGTTGTTCCATGACAAAAATGTAAATTTTACACAATTCAATCATTTTATGTAATTATAGCCTCTAAATAGTCTATCAATGTATTAATCTCATTAATATAAGACTTTTTCAAAAGTAATTTATATTGAATATAAATTTCGTTTTCAATTTTAATACTTTTTTAAAAAATACAATTATATAATTAATGTTATTTGAGGTAAAATTCATTTATTATATTATCAAATCATATTCTTGTAAGAAAAAAAATATCAAAGGTAAGCTGATCGTCAAAAAAAAAATGTTGCTTTAAAATAATTTTAAATTTAAAATAATAGATATTATTCATAATAATTCATTCCAAATATTAAAAGTATACCGAGATATTATATAATTTAATTGAAGTTTATTTTACAAGTACATATAATACATAAATATACTTAATTGCTTATTAGTCAATGAGTATATTAATTTATTTAAACTATAAAATTACAAAATAAAATCAAAGGAATTTGATAAAAGAAAATATATGAAAAAATAACGAAGGGGTAAAAATGTCACCATAGGATGCCCTCGACACGGGAATTATAGAAACGTATGTTTCAAAAAGACATCCAAATCGACTCGAATGCCTTCCAAATGGGCATCCTAAGACACCTAGGTATCTCACACTACCACAAAACAAACGTGAGAATCTAGATGCACGTCTCCCGAAAATCTTGAATTATCACGAAACGAATGGCCCCTAAGATCGGTTTGGTTGGCAATCTGGATGCTGTTAATTATTTTCAGATTCGGATTCTCACTCAATCATATGAGTTCCATAGATTCAGATTCTCACTCAATCCAGCGTACCTTAAATAACTCCATTATAAAAAGAGTAATGTAACAGTGATGCAGTGAGTAACAAAATTCAACTTAGATGAAGAGATGGTAGAAATTTTGCTCTAAAATATGCATTGCATTTTGCTTATAAACAGAAGCTTATCATTCGATTATTGTTCCTCAAAAAGATTCATTTTTACTAAGTTTTTATATGATTATTTGTAAATAAACATCAAAATGTAAATGCTTGCATTTCTCTCCTATTTTTATGTCACATCAAAAGATTATATCAAGAAATAGGAAAAGAAAAAATCTACCAATTCTTCTAAATTGAATTCTTCATCTTCCATTGTCGGACCATTGGGTGGAGATTGTTCTGCTTTGGATCAAATCACAAGCAAATATTATCCTAAACCACACAATATAAAAGTTAAATTGATTTTATGATCACTAGAAATTAAATAATATTTAAACAAAAATAAAATTTAATTTAATCGATCAGAACATGATTTTGTGACAATAATCTATAAATAAATCAAATTTAACAGACAAACCATGATTGATTTGGTCGTGTGATTCTCATTTGAAAGAGAATTAAGAAGTGGAATTAGAACCAAATAGCTTTTTATCCCTTTTGGATTATATCTCTTTGTTCTTTTCTCACACCTCAAATTAATAATGTTTTATTGAATTTTGCGTTGGTATTTTTTTTTTCTCTTGTTATATTGAAATAGTAATAAAGTTCTTGTTGATGTCAGATTTGTATTTTTAATGAAAATGGTGGTGCCATTGATGATGAAATAATAATGAATCTTTTTTTTTTACCGGAGAATAAAATGGAAAAAAATGATGGCTAATTACCAAACGTGGAACTTGACAAATGAGGCTAATTAACTAAGATAACTATTTTGTTTTTTTTTCTCCTTTAAAAAAATTCAGCCTACAAACACTACTCCCACCAATATATTTATTTGTTTTGTTATAAAGAATGTTTTAAAAATTAACTAAAGTTAAGTTTTTAAACTAGAGAAGTTAGTTCTAAAAACTTGTTTTGTTTTAGAAATTTAACTATGAATTCAAATGTATTTTTGAGAAGTACATGAAAAACATACCAATAAAATAAGTATAATTTTTAAAACATGAAATGGTTACTAAACTAGACTTAAACTTACCAATGTTTAATCAATTGAGTCACTTTCAAATTAGTACATGATAAATTAAACTTAATAAGATATAAATATAGTTGAGATTAGATATTGTGTTTATTTAGTTTCTAAACTTCTAGATTATGTTTGTAAAAGTAGAGAGATGGCTAGTGTAACCCGAAAATAAATATAAACTTATATGACATAGACATATCTTTGGTCGATAGTCATATAATGAAATAATGGATATTGTGGAATATAAATCTCAAAGATTTTATGAATATTTTCTCCCATTGGTATATAAAAAAAAAAGGAAAAAAAATGGAAAGTGGCAATGGCATAGACTAAAAGTAAATAACAAAAAGATGAAACATAATGAATCTTTTGAAAAGCTAACAAAGAGAAGGTTAATAAGTTGGGAACTGTCCTTCAAAGAAACAAGTGACTGAAAGCAAAGATTTTTGACAAGAAACCATTAACTAAACTTTTCTTTGCTTTGTTCCATTCCAATATCTTATTTTCTGGTCTCAAACTTTTCTTCCATTCAACACATAATATTCTCTTCAAATAATAAAGGTAGAAATGATTATAAAGGAGGATTGGTCCCACACACATTAAAGCTTTTTTTTTTCAAGGAAGAAGAATGTAATATATGTTTGACATAAGAGGGGCAAACCATGGCCCACAAAATAGGAATGCGACGGTGAATGACTTTCACGTTCATATCCTTCGATATTATATAAAAGAAAGAAAACGTAATTCAATTGGTTAAAACATATATTATCAATCGAAATGTCAAGGTTTGAATCCTCATCTCCACATGTTGAGTAAAAAAATATTTTTTGAGTTAGAAGTTTACTTATTATAATTAATTTATTTCTTTTCAATCATAGATCCATTTTTGTTGATTTTTTTATATCAATTTATGCTATCAAACTAAATTCAACGTTAGTTTTTCTGTAAAACAAGGCTTTTCATCACTTACAAATGTAATTTTGAACCCCGCTATTTTTCAGTTTTCAAAATTTAGCTTGGTATCCAAAAACCTTGCGAGAGTAGATTTAAAAATTAATGCAAGTAAAAATGCATGATCTTTATAGAACATCTAAAGGGTCCTTAAAAAAGAATGAATTTGTAGAGTAACCATTTTTGCAATTTCTTTCAAGGTTAATCTAAAAATTAGGCGTATGCATCGTTTCCCGAAGGAGGAATAGCTGAAAAAAGGGTTGTTTTGGGAACAGGGGTGGGCTCATAATTGGCAGTGTCCCACCTCTTTGCAGCCACATTAAATAGAAGGCCCAACTCATTACCTGAATTGGCAAGAAAATAAGTCCGTGCCAAACCAAAGATTACATTTTTCTTTATTGCGGCGGGAGGTCGAACTTACAACCGTACAACGTGTACCATTTTTTTTTAGGTTCAACATAACCAAAGATTACCATTTTAACACACAGTTAGTGCTAGAGGGATTTTAAATTATTGGTTAAAATCTCTTTTTGGTCCTTTCAAGTCTGTGTTTATTATGTTTGAGTATCTATATTTTCAGATGTTTTTATTTTAGTGTCTAATTTCTCATTAAAAAAAAAGATATTAAAGTGTTTGTTAATTTTCAACTAATCATTTAACAAAAAAATAAATCCGGAACTCAACATATGACCCATTCTATGTAACTTCAAACACCTGTTAGATGTTTGTTCTGAAATAAATAAGCTAAATAGTATGTTGAATAATTTATGTATCAACACATTGTATCAAATCTTTGTTGAGTAATTTATGGAGAAATAAACGAACATTAAATAAAATGTCTTTTTCTAAAATCTGCTTTCAAATAAATAATGAAAAACATATATAAAAGAGGTCAGAGATTTGATTATTTGAACCTGTTGGTGGTCGAAGTTTTTTTAGACGAATCTCAAAAAGTTTAAAAACGAAAAGATATAAACCAAATACTAAAAGTTCGATTGATAACCATTTTGTTTTAAAGTTTCTATTTTTGGAAATTAAGCCTATAAACACTACTTTCACTATGATATTTCTTCGTTGTGCTATCTACATTTTAGAAAAATTTTCAAATTCAGTTTTTTTTTTTTTTTTTTTTTGAAGTTTGATTGAAAATTTAAATATGTTTTTAAGAAACGTGGACATATATCAAAGAAATTGGGATTAAACAAACATAATCTTAAAAAACTAAAAACGAGACGATTATCAATGGGCTAAATATTTCATATATTCATAAATATGAAGTTTGCCCTAGGCCCAAGCAAACACACACTAAAATAGAACTCAGTAAGACGCAACTTACTTGACTAGCGCTGTCCATAAACCAAGCATTTGACGGAAAACAGAAGCACAGAATTCACCTAATACACGAGAGAGCAAAAGCAGCCATTTCTCTGCATTTTATTCAGTTAGTTGACAGCAAAAATAAATCATATGAACATAGAAGATGAGAATCAGCTTCAAATGAAAGGCAGCAGTATTACCTGTTTATCACCATAAAAATTGGCCAGAATATTTACATGATTACATCTACCTACATTCATCAATTATCCACAAGATCCTAATGTCACCACCCTTTCTTAAGGTTCTTCCTGCCGAAGGCCGAAAAACGCCTTGGCTTGAGAACCTTGAGAATAGGCTAATTCTACGCGAACGCCTCAGACCAAGGCCTGCTGTACACATTTGACCTGTATGTAAATTGTCATAGTCCACTCCACCAGAGTTAATTCTATTCCTTTTTCAGTATTGTTAGGACCCCGTTAGAGAGAACTAACTACATTAGCAAAATAAGGCGGGAAAGTACACTCCGATGCGGATCGATTACTAACCTGATTGCTGTCAATGTGACCTGTAGTGAGGCTCCAGGTATGAGGATGGACCTCTGACTTTAAGGCGCTTAGGCCCACACTCAGCAGGAGGGAGAGGCTCCTGTGAGTGTGAGGTCTTTCCCTGTTCATGCCAGAACACATCTTTCCTGTGGCGCTCAAGCTGTTGTCTACTGCTTGCTTCCTCAATGCTGAATTTCTTGAACTTTACAGAGATGGGAATGGTTCCTCTGTTAGATCTGTTTACAAAGACACCATTATCTCTAGTATCTTTACTAGTAGGAACCACTTTGGAAATTGACTTGTCAGCTTTACAACAAACGGATGACATTAGTTGACCACATCTGGTATGTGGATGCAGTTTCTTCAGTCTTTTGAGACCCTACTAGAAAGAAACATGTTATATCAGTCAGAATAAGAAGTTTTTTGGTTAAAATATATGAGATGGAATCAATAAATTGTTAAAGATAAGTGAAAAATATGTATATGGTTTGATCAAAAGTTGAATGATTATTGCTTCACTAGCACTCCAAAAGATGAAAGAGAGTGAACCCTCTTTTATTTAGTACATTGATACTTCGAAGGAAAAGAAGGTTAAACAATGAGAAATCTTTCGTAACTCTCAACATTTTCAGCATTTCCACAATATTTTTATTCAATATTAACATCAAACCTTTCAATTTTGCAGCATTCTGAGATATATTTATATGCATACACATGCATATAGTCATAACTTCAGTGGAAATTCAAGGAAAGAAAGATTAAGAAATCCTGGATATCAAATCAGTGCTTGACTGAACATGACTAACAGTACCTGGTGAGTAGACTGCTTTATCTTATTATCATTCATGCTGTTCTTTACCACCTTCAATGATCGACGCTTGACCCTAAAAATCTCGGTGTCAGAATCATCATTATTTTGTTCCACAGGAGGTCGAAAATCTGATCCTGAGCAATGCTCCCCTGATTGGAGGGAAGGAAAAGTAGAACACAACAATTGAGAAAAACTCGAGGATCCATGGTTTCCAAATTTGTTATAGGCATGCTTCTGTATCTGTTTGGAAAGAAGCAACAAATGAATGTCAGATAAGTCAAAATGTAAGCCTTCCTCCAATTCATAATGTTTTGAAGACAATCTCAATAACATTGTGACCGAAAAGAAAACCAGATCTCAAGAAAACAACGAAATCTTACATTGGTAAGGTTTGGACTACATGAAGTCTCAGACTTTGTGTATGAAGAAAGAAAATATGGCTCGTGAGAAAGGGAAGAATCAGACAATTCAGTTCTAAATACTTCAGCGGCATCACTCTTCAAAGCCTGCTTGGTTGGAAAACTCTCTTTGTCTTGTGAATAACTTCCATCAACATCCTGAGGTTCAGGGTTCAACTGAAATTCCACCGCACAGTAAGCACTGTAACCCTCTTCTTCAGCTTTCTGGACTAAATTTGAAAATGGATACGAATACAAGTCATGATTACTTTTGGCTCGCTCCAGCATTTCCTCTAAAATTCCTCCTTTTTCGAACTTCCTGGCTGCAGTTTCCATTTCTGAAATGTCCTCCCGCAAAACCAGCGTGTGATTTCTCCCACATGAAAAGTTAATAGAGTCAAAATCTGGGTGGGCAGTCAAGGTAAGCATAAGAATTAAAAACAGAACATTAATATCACTAAATCAACTCAAGTAGCTTTTTCTTTCTCATATTGTTGCAGGCTGTAGTCAGCAGTCTCATGATGGTAATTAAAACATAGATATGAAAATTTTCAGATGATACTTCTAAAGTAAATCCCCTTTTATGGATGATGAAGACATTTTTCAAGATGTTCCATAGGAACTAGTTTATTTATGCATCAAAGTAATAGTCAAGGAGCTCCTTGTCGCTCCATACCTCACTCAGAAGAGCAAGTACAGACATTACTCAAAAACAGAATATCCCCAAATCCTGTCTTTTCCTCTATATCAACCTTACCCAAAACTAACTAATATTCTTTGGGTCTTACAAATGATCCAATCCATTCTAAGAAACAACAAATTTTCAGCAAAATTACTCCTGTGCACCTTTCCCTTCCCCTACGACTATACATTTTTGTAACTGTAGGTTTATCAAAACAGCAAATGAAACAAAACCTTTCCAATGCTTCGCTATTATATTCTATCTGTCAGTTTTGGGCCGCATTCCTTCTTTACTCCAAACTAGTCCACGACCCAATATAAACATACATCAATCAGATGACACGACATAAATGGGGTCAATCATCTTTAGTCAAAATGTTAAACTTATTTCTAGTTTTGATAGGAGTCAAACATATTTCTAAGAAACATGAGGAATTGTACCATGGCGAAGGCACACAGAATGTCCATAACAGCTGCAATTGACGTATGCAATGTAGCAGTCACGTTTGCATAAACTGCAGAGGATGGTGCCATGGGACCTTGTTGAGATCCCATTACACGCCCTGGATTTCAGGAGCAACCACCGAGCACAATGGTGGAAGCGAATCACACTAACAAAAGACATCTTGAGGGAATTGTGAGAGACTGAGTCCTTGGATGGATAATCTGAGTCTTCAAGTTCTGAACTTGTATAGAGAAGCATTGCTTCTTTGCACAAAAGTTCTTCGTAAGGGAGCAAAGGAACTCTATTGAGAAGTGCATAACGCTGGCTAGCCACAGCACCCAACGGAAACCAATTTCTTATGGCAAGGTTCACAGCTTCACCACAATTGAAGCCTGTAGATTCAAGATTAAAAAAGATTGCCTGTCACAAACTAAGAAACAAAGCAGTTAGTTGGATAAGGTGCAAGAAAAATACAGGAGAGTGATTAGAATGTCTCACCATGACTAAAACCGGCATGGTAAGCTCTTGGGAAGGTAATTATGAACTCCCCGGGATTTTGCGCAGCCTTGTATACGGGGACATCGTGTTCCAGAAGAATATTTGGAGGAAATAATGTTGTTTTTCCCAAAAGAACATCAAAACCTCCATCCTCGCCCTTTGCTGACAGAATATCATGTCTATACACATTTTCTCTGACAACCTTCTCGAATCTCAAAGCTGCATCACCAGGAATACAATACCAAGTTTTTGGTGCTCCACAGTGATGATAATTAATACTGCGATTTATGAAAATGCAAGTAAACCACAAAGAAATAATGAATACATCAGGGTAATACTGATTACTGAAAATATTGACTATTTAATAACATACCTATACAGGAAATGATCCTCCACATGCCAGGCAAATATACTGAACAACATTCCAATATATAGCATTGGCTCAGTAACTCCCTGAAAGATTCAAAACAAGTCGTGTAAAAAAATTAAAGCATTGCAACTTTCATATAGTATGAGATAGAAGAAAAAGCAATTAACAAATTACCGGAATCTCCATCTCTAAAAGACGCAAGACAGACTTGGGTAACCTTGATAGTTTCTGAAAGAAAAAGAGTACATATATAAGAATTTATCTCACAGCTGCTTTTTATATATTTACTCAAAACTGGGAAGCAGCAAAAATACTCCAGCGAGTGACGACAGCTTACAACCAGCTCGTGCTTGACTGAAGCTAGACCACATATACACGAGAACTGACAAGCTTGAGCTTTGTTCGGTGATGAAAATATGTTTCCTCATAAATGTAAAAGTAAAGGGGACCATTTTTGTTGACATATTTTTGGCACAAGGTGGTTCTCTCGCTAAAAGATACTCTTCCTCTCCACGAACTACCCACTAGCTTGAACATGTCAACTAGTCTCATGCAATAACTACCATTGATCCTAAATAGGTGGGTACTATAATTTGAACTCATGACTTCAGAGTGCTTAGTTTGATCATTTAAAACCTCCTAATCTTGACTTAAAAAATAGAAGAATAAAAACTAAATGAGGCCTCGAGTCAATAGGAGCATCATCAGATCTGCTGAAATATCACTGAACTACTAAATCCAGTCTCTAAGAGCACTCGTATATACAGTCAGTTGTGTTGCTTTTAGAGTGCTTAACTCGTCCGCCATAAAAAAGTAATACAAATGAGCTGAAATCACCTTTCAAATTTTATCATATACATATCAGTCACATTCTTACAATTATCTTTCATACAAACGTGGGGAAAATTTTTTAAGAACAACATAGAAGAACAAGAAGAAAAATGGATAAACCTTCAAATTCCATTTACTTTTCCCAAGCTCATCATTTGGAGAAGACGAAAATGCAGAACCATCAACGTCACAAGCATATTCTACAGTTTCTGTTTTCCCACCAACAATTTCATGCCAAAATTCCTTCTCTAAGTATTTGGCAGGAAGGCACCCAGAACTACGATATCTACGCTCAAAAACCTTGTTTGCCATTTTCTCGAAATCACGAAAGGTATAATTTCTGAAAAATCGTATAAAATTTAAAAGATATGAGGAAATAAACAATGCGAGAATAATATACCATGTAAGAAACTCACCTCCCACTCATGTAGAAGGTAATTCTATCATCTGAATCCCACTCCGCAAGACGCAGTGGTTGAACCCTGGTTGTAAATTTGAACCCTGCTTTTTCCTTCATTAAAACAACCCCAGCAGGGACAGAAGCACTCAAAGGAGAAACTATCTTGCACATACCTGAAAGTTCAAAAGAAAGAGATGCAACAATTAAAGAAATTACACGAGTACCTACTTGTTAAGAGAAGATCAGTCGTTCTACAAGCACTTATGTATCAGTGCTTGGGTAGTATACGAATAACATGCCAGGAGTTTCAGGCCTTAGAAAGCGCGGGATGGATATTATCATACTTGAAAGCATGGTTAAAGAATTTTGGGTGAAATGCAGGACTAATATTACGGCAAAGTGTCGTGCATATGTAAACAATGAACATGATTTCATTTTTCTTTTATCCGTTGGGAGAGAGGTTGGAGTACGTAAAATATTTTACCAAACAGGAGAGGCTGTCCATCAAGTTAAAAAAGCCTTTTGAGTATTGGGATAAATGGACGGCCACCACAATTTGTCGGGGAGATTGCTAAATGTCTAGCTTTTACTCGACCCAACAAAATTTAGAAAATTTTTGGGGTTCAAACTATTACAAGTTTCTTAAAAAAATATGAAGTTCAATTTATCTAAAATTGCTGATGAAAATTTAAGGACACATTTTGATGATGTCCAAACAAAATTTATAACGAAAGGACCGAGCCTTGATTTTATGAACAAAGGAAAATGTAAGAGCAAGTACGGAAACCAAGCAAAAACTTTATTTGAGAATGATGAAAGTATTGGAGAAGTTACAGAAGTGACAGAAGGGCTAAGAGAAGAGCCCCACGAAAGAAACAAGCTAAATATAGAACTCAATGGAGCAAGAAACTCAAAATGAAGAGACTCATCTCACACTCACAGACAATCACAAGTTACCCTTCAAAAATATCAACAATTCATGCACAATGTTTATTTTAGAAGGCCAACAGACATCATTATCGTGCATTAACAAACTCAATAAAATTTAATAGGATAAGTGAACTGGATCATTTGGCATATAGTACATTACGTGTATGCACATTATGCGGGTGTGAAAATTTGTGCTGTGTGTAATAGTAATAGTAATATAACTGAATACATAGAACGATCACTGATAAAACGTGATAGAAGTCAAGTGACTATTAGAAGGTACGGGCAGTGATCAAATGTATTAAGGATACGAGAAATATAATTAAACAAACCTTTCAAGTGAATCAAATCTAACTTCGAAACTTTCAGTAGTCCGTGAACTTTGTAGAGAAGCATTTGTTTAAAATAACTAACAACAACAACAATAATAATAATAATAATAATGAATGGATAAGATTCTTAAAAATCAAAATAACATCCATAGAAACGAATCGATCATTTTCATAAAACTCACGAAATAGTAAAAAAACAACTTTCATTCCACTACTGCATACCCCAAATTTCAAAAAGCGAGCATAACTTGATGTCTTGAGGGTAGACTAATATCAGACACTTGTTGTATGAAGCAACTAAAAAAATATGTGGCATAGAGAGAAGGAAATATAGTCATGATATATCATTAATTGAAAGTGCCTGAATTTACAATGAAATACTACCAATATCCAATTTTGACCATCACCACATTTGACTAGACCAAACAAGAGATCCTGCTACTGAAAATAATTCTTTGTAGAACAACAGTAATTAAACAACTCCAATGACTAAACTAAATTATCAGCGTTCATTACCCATCCATTAAGTATCAAGATATTGAATTGAATCATGATTTGAGTAAAAAAAATAGGGTATCTAACCGTATCTTGAGGCTTCCGGAGCAATCTTCTGCAAATAAACCAGAGGATCCTCGAACTCTTCTCTTGAGGGATGATATACGGGACATTCTGAAATCTTATGGATCCATTCTAGATCACTGCAGCCAAACCTGTCCACTTTTCGCTTTGAAAAGTCATTATTCCCACTAGCAGGACCATTTGACCAGGAAAATGAATCTAAATCATCATGAAATCTCATGCCACATGATAACGGAGCTCTTAAAGTATCTCCACCACTTCTGGTCAACATATTTGTTACAGGAACAGTTTCGGATTTCATTCGCTGAAGCCTCTTCCGTTTAAGACACTCCACGCCACTTTTAGACTCATTGGTCAAGTGGATTCGTCCTTCAACCTGTCAGAAATATGCTCTGAAATGTTAAAACAGCAAATTTGACATCAAATATTCCGGTACAGAAATGTGGTATAGATTCTCATGCCCGGAATTTGATAGAAGTATTGACAATACAAGTAGCTAAGGACTAATTTTCGACTTTGAGATTATATTAGAAATTAGAACCAGAGAAGCTATTGGGAAACAAGAGCCAGTACAACTGCACTTGATACTTATGAATAATTCCGCCTTTATCTTTTACTCGTTAACCTTTAACAGAAGAACAGATCGAATTGGGCAAAATGAACCATTTAATCGAATTGATTCACGAGCTTCATTTAAAACTAATCAGCTAAACTCAGGAACGTAGAGGACAATTCTTACTTATTACAGCAGGCTTCAGAAGTGTTCAACCAGTAACAGCACTTGAACTCGAAATGTCCAGAGCGAGATAGAATTATTACTGAAGCGACAGTTAAATAAGGGATCGCTAAAATTCAAAAGTTCGACCCGACAAAATTCCATGATAAACCGTACTAAAATACAATTAAGTTCTTCAAAGCTCAAACAGAAGTCCAGATGTTTTAGCTTTTGAGGAAAAAAAATAACTAAAAACAAAATTGAAGGATAAATGAATAGACAAATAAAGCCAAAGAGTTTCTAAAATTTATAACCGGAAAAAAAGTCCATCCACTCGGCCATTTCCTCTTTAGATTCCAAAAATGTCAGACTTTTTTGGAGTCAAAAAGCTGAATAGAAGAGGCGGAAATTATAAGGGGAGGAACGCAAACAAAAATTGTTTGTCATTTCTTATGCTGTTGTAAAACTGAACAATGTACTAGATCTCGGCGAACGTAATGAAAAGAGAATAATCAACTTGGACAGAAGCAAAGAAGAATATCGTGTAACTACAGGAAAGTTAAACACAAAGAGGCGGAATCAGTACCATCTCATGCCGGAATCACTCCCTACACGCCTCTGTCTGTGATCAGTTCGCCGAAGAACAAACAACCGGAGACGAAAAGGAAGAACAGAACCACCAACGGAATCCAAAATCCAGAAAATTGCACTCAGATCATAGTTATGGTCACGAATAGCCAGGAGCAAGCCTTCGACGAGCTGCCGGCCGACCACATTCTCACGGAACACACCAAACAGACGCAAAACCGAGCCAATACTTGGAGATTGAAAGCCTTTTAACTATCAATCCGAGGAAAGATAATAAGGAAAATGAGCAATGTGAGCGGTATCGGGCAGAAACAAGAGTTCCTCCGAAGGTTGAAGCGGTTTTCCGGCGATGAAAGCGAGTTTCCGGCGGGAAGGATCAGAAGTAAAGAAAGGAAGCTGACAAAACTGGAAAAGCACAGGGTCAGGAGGATGATTCCTGATTTTATATAACAAATATATAAGGATTGTACGAATTAAAATAAATACCTCAAAAAATAAAATAAATAAATAAACAAAAATTTAAGGGTTTTTTTTCTTTTAGTTTCATAGCATTTTAAGTTCGTTTTTAGTTTAAATCCTAATTTAGTTCTAGAATTCTAACATTATTCATTTCTCAGATTTTAAAATTATTATAGAATTTAGATGTTAAGTTACAATGTGCACATTTAAATTTAAATCCGACTAATCATCAACTTTAGAAAGAAACTTAATAAATTTTTAAATTTTAAATTTTGTCTCATAGATTACTATAATTGATTGTTTTATTTGGGTGATAATAACAACTATTCGATCTCCTAAACCTAACTTGTTAACTAGTAAAACATATTAATTGAACTTCTTTCTCTATAAATAAATTGTAGGTTAAATTACAATTTTAATTCTTAAATTTTTCGAGTTACATCTAATAGGTTATTGGACTTTTCAAAGTGTCACTTTCAATTTTAGTAAATTTAAAAAGTATCTAATAGATCTCTAAACTTTTTTTTTCTGATTTTGTCTAATAAGTCTTTTTTTAGTACAACAAGTAGAGTGGGGGATGGAACTCACAACTGTTTGGTTAGAGAACTACATCAATTATTGCTGAGCTATGCTCGCTTTGACTATCTAATAAGCTTTTGAACTTTGAATTTTGTGTCTAATAATCATTGGCCTATTTGACTTTTTTTTTTCTAATTCATTGACTTATTTGATTTTTTTTAGTTGCAGATCTATTAAACACAAACTTAAAAAAGTTGAGATTACATTATCTTCCAAATTTAATTTTATGCACAATAGATTCATTAATTAAAAAAATTTCAAATAGATCAATTATCTATTTGATACAAAATTGAAAGTAGAACTATTAAAAATTTAAAAAGTTCAATAACTTATTACACATAAAATTGCAAATTGAGAGACCTACAAAACATACTTTTTAAGAGACTTATTAAACTCAATTTGAAACTAAGATTAAATTTGTACTTTAACTTAATTATATACTTGTTTAAAATAAGATTTTGAATGTCGATACCTCAATTTCTTAAAAAATGTTAATGAAAATATTGATGTCAATGGATATTTTTTTGTAAAAAATATTTTAATTAACAAATAAGTATTTCATAATTTCTATATAAGTTTAAAATAATTAATATTAATATTATGTAATATTTAGTTGATATGTTTCATATTTTTGTCGATTTTTTTTTAGTTATCGATATACTCTCCAAATTAATATCAAGTTTACAGACAAATAAAAATATAGATGGAAATGTAAAATATTTAATATACTGACCGGAAACCATTAATGGGGCAGTCGCGTCCCGGAAATAACTCAATTGAGAAAGAGAGAATCTTCGGTCGCCGCGCGTACAGTGACGCCGCTACTCGCCACGAAGATGAAGTGGGTGGGAACTGTACGAATTGACATAAATGCCGTAAATTCAGTGGGAAATCACGTGGAAAACCTCTTGACCTTTTCCGCCTCTTGCCCAACGAGTAAGGACCTTCTTGTCCAAAAAACGATACATCCCCTTTTGTTACAAAATCTAATGTCCGTTCATTTACTTTCAATCGTAATAGAAATCAATCGTAATGAAATCAATCGAAATAGAAATGTTATTCCATTGATATTGTTTACTTGAACATATCTAAAATCGGAATCAGAAACCAATTCATGGTGTTTACTTCCATCTGGAATCGTAATCAAACATATGTAAAATACTTTTATATATTTATAACCAATATAAAATTATATCAATTAAAAAGAATTTTATGGGATTTTTTATATTGAAAAAAATAATTACTTATAATAATTTTTAGATCTACTTATATTATTTTACTTAATAGTAATAAATTATATATTTTGTATTTAAGTCTAAATTTCTTTTACACTTTATTTGATATTATTATTACATTATTTATTATAATAAACTTTCTTTTACCAATTCAATCTAAAATTAAATAATTTTATAATACAAAGAGGCAAATGAGAAGAGGAAAAACGGCAATGGAGCAGTTGAAAAAATAACCCTAAAAGAAAACAAAAAATAGTGAGTCTACATGAGAGAGAAAAGGGCATTGATTGTCAAATTACCAAAAAATGTATTGTGGGTCCACAGATTAAAGAATTAGAATGACATTACACAACTATTTTGCATGTAATGGGATTGCGCATTTTTTAGGAGTGATTCCAAAATTTGGGGTGGGTCCCACGTTTTATTCTCATTCATTTAATTTGGTAAACATAATCAAACGTAATGAAAATTTTGATTACGATTCCTTGATTGCAATTGCGAGCCAGTAAACAGGACCTAAATGCGAACAATACAACAATTTTAGCAACTTGTTTTTCCTTCTTTTTTTTTTTTTTGTTGTAAGAATATAACATTAAAATTTAATGGGTGAAATTTTGAACTTCCAATTTACTGGAACAGTTAATTTTTTAGTACAATAAATTTGGATGTGGAGATCGAATCTAACCTCTAGCTATTGGAACAATTATCAATAGCTCGAGTGTTAATTTCTTTTAATTCAACAATTACAGAAATAGTAAATTAAAAAATCAACATTTGGATGGTATTTTTGGATTAACAACTATAGGATTTTTTACAAATCAATTCTATCATCTCTCTTGTTTCTCACACCTCTAGCCTTACATCTTGGTTCCAAATATCTAAAACTCATTTATATGCTTGCTTCAAACTGTCGCTCCCAGGACTTGTAATATTGTTTTTTTTTTATCAAAATCTTCATATAATGTTAAGATTAGGGATGGCAACGGGTCGGGGGCCATCCCTGTCTCGTTAGAGGTTTTTCCCCATCCCGCAAGGAACCCGTCCCCATCATAAATATTTTTTTTAATTTTTAATTTTCTTAATTAATTTTTGTTATTATTAGTATAAAAAGTGAACAAAAAGTGGCTAAATGAGGTGTTAGTTTTTGAGTTTTTTTTTTAAAGAAATCAAAAAGTATTTATAAAATTAATATATATTAATATTATTATATAAAAAATAGAAAAAGTAATAAAAAATTAAACAAGGCGGGTCGAGGACGGGACAGGAGGACCGGCCGGGGAACCCGATTGGGATCCCTGGTTTGACCCCATCCCCGGTCAAACCGGGGAATCTCTGACCCGATCGGATCAGGTACCTGTGGTTAACTAATATAGACTACTATATATAATACCGACGTGGTTAACTATTTCATTAGGACTCAACTACCCAAGAGATTATTAACCTATATAAACACCAAGAGCCACAAATTGTAGTGAAGTGGTTTATACAAATTAATCCACTTTGATAGATGATAGTTGATAGGTGACAAAGTGGAACAAAACCTCAATTGGCACATGAATCCTTGTCTAGTTAATTGGTTGGCACACCCTCATCCATATGGTTTTGTCAACCACAAAAATGCTTTCATTTAAGTCAACCATTTGAATATAATGAAATTTCATATGCATGTATATTTGTATGTAATTAGAGGGACAAATAAAAATTTGGATGTAATTTGATGTAATTTTTTTTTATTATTCAGGAGTCGAGGATTTTGACCTTTTTATCTCTATATCTGAGATATGCATACTGTCTCTATATCCGTACATACATTGGAAAAAAAAATTGTATGTAATTGAAAACTAAAATTATTTTTGGATCACAAAATATAATATTGAATTATCCATTATTGTTTGTTTAATTAATTATTGTTCTTAGAAGGCCACATGGACACTAGCTGATTTCACAAGAGGAATATTACATGATTAGACCACAACATCAAATAGAAATATATTATGATTCTTTGCAAGCCAATCACATACATGCCTCACCTACTACTCTTTCAATTAATGATCTAATTTTAGAGAGATTTTTTTTAAGGGAGAAAAAAAATTGTTGTTCCATATATATATTGAAAAAGAAGGATGATAAATAATTAGTAATATATTATAGTTGTTAAGGACAACCGCATATTTCTCACAGTTTTGTTTTTGGTTTCATCCCGAAAACTTCGTACCAATTAAGATAATTATCTTCTCTTTATCTACTATTGATCACTTCTTTCCTTAACACATGTGATTTTGTTTCTATTATTTTACGAACCCAACAATAGTATATTAGATTATACCCTAGTGGGGGCTTTTTTGACAAGGTTTTATTCTATTATTTGTGGTAGAATTTCAATATGATACAATATTTAATAGTCATAGCCATGAAGGGAGAAATCTAGGACACTCACGTACTAATTTTGTTTGTTGTGTCCTTTTTTTGTATTTTTTTCTTTCAAAAAAACGTGCATACGCAGTTTTATACATTACTCAATACAAATATAAGTAATTTTACTATGGAATATATAAATAATAGTCGCATGATAATCGAAAAATTTTGTTCCAAGAGCCACGTTTTGTACACTCAACATATATGCAAGGACGGAGTCATTACGGAGGGACGGGATTATCTTACCTTCAAACTTTTTATGTACATAATATTTCAAATCCATAGGAATCACTAAGAGAAGAAACTCAAAGGCCTTGAATTGTAACCAATCAACAAAGTATTACCGAGTGAAAATAGAGACAACTTTAATCCTAACTTTCTTGTACATTTTTTTTAAAATTTAAGACGAAAACACATATTCACGTAACAGCTAGCGTTATCTCTTAAACAAGCTCAATTATTCTCATAAGTTCGAAGGACAATCTTTCAACCATCCAAAAGATTCTTGTATTATGAAATTATTTCCCCCAAAAATGGAAAATCTTCACATGCATGACATTGATGAGACCACCATATCTTTTACATATCATTTCCAATTATGAGCAAATATTTTTCTTTTTCTTCCCTTTTGAGAGGGATGCATTTAGCAAATATTGTTGCCCTTTTTAGCCATGGCTACCCTGAAATTGAGGGGATATGTCACTCCACCAATGGCCTCCAAAATCATTAAAATGGATAACATCAATCATGCCCTACCACATGCAACCCATCAAATTTAAAGACCCACCTTTGGATTCCTTTAATCATTCACAAATTCAGAATAACATTTGAGATTGCAATTTTGGCCAAGAATAATGGATATATTATTATTAGTATTAATTATATATATCTACACATTCTAGAATACAATATGGGTTTCTTTTTTCTTTTCCAAAGGAAATAATGTTTTATATTTGACATTATTGTACTTTATGTATTATGGCTTGTGCGGTTCTGCCAATTTTTTATTTTTCTAAAAGTTACAAAAATAGCACAATAAAGATCGTACATATTACATTTATATTGGCCCCTCTAAATTTACAAAAATGTAACCAAATAAAAAAAAGGTATAAAACAAGTCAAATGATAATATTTTAGAAGCTTCCCACATTTCATTACATATTCCATTACATGTGTAATATTCCTATGAGTAGCAAGCAATCGTATAGTAAAAATTATTTTGCAAAACACAACTTATTTGGAAAACAAACAAAAATTCCAAGCCTCATTTTAAATAGGTAAAAAGACAACATTTTCATAGACCTTTTTGAATATAATTAAGTCAACTAAAAAAAATGTAATTAGAACGTAGTAGTCTCGAATTAACAGATCTTTTTTTCCTGACATGTTTAATTTTCTTTTGATTTGTAATAAAATATTGTAATTTATCCAAGAACTTGAATGCACGAAAGGGAGAAAATGACCTCTTATTGATCATAATTAACCACATTGTTTTTACTTACATCAAGTTATAATGGTAGCGCACAAGAATTAGAACTTTTTAAATTGATTTATCTTTAATATAATTTACGTGACTATATTATAGGAATAATGTTGTTGGCAAATGATTTCTGTTATTTGTCAGCATAGGAATAATGCTCCAACCATTTTCTAAAATTAAATAAATAAGTAGCTTCAATCAATTTTTTTTAATATAACGTGTGGGAGTCGTTGGAATTAATCTTTTAGTCAAAGATATATGTCTCCGGTTAAGCAATGACAACTGTTGTTCCTATGAATAGACATTATAACGTTTAAAAAAAAAATACTTGTATAAAAAGATACAATCAGCAAAGTAGTATAAATAAAGTTATTCTTTATAATATCACATCATATTATGGAAGGGTTGAAGATTTGAATTACTGGTGCATCACTCTAAGTCCTCCGAAAGGATTTTTTTTTTTCTTTACAACCCAATGCGTACCTAATCCAACCTGAAAATATAAGGGTTCGATTAAGTTAAGTTGTCCGCTTAAGTCGATTCCATGACGAACCTAAATTTTGGGATTGTTAACAAAAAGTCTCCAACCCAAGACCCAATTGAACCGGTGTAACCTCCCAAAAAGAACCGTAATAATTGATAACACAAATTGCAGCTCAATGGATCATGGGCCATGATAAAGTCCAGCCCAACAAGCAGATGAGATAGAGGAAAGAAATTGAAGATTTTGATAAATTATACCTACTACTTCTAGGAACTAAATATTGAATTTCAAGAAAAAAGTTATTAATAGGACTAAAATTGAAACTCAAAATATTTGAAAAACCAAAAGAAGACAAAAATCCAATATTTTTTTTCTTTTTTTTTTTAATTATACATAGCAATAAAATAGAGAAAAATAAGGACCATTTTTTAGAAAAGCAAAAGAGAAGAAAGGGATGTGTCAAGATTCAAGATGGGTAGAAGAAGAAGCAATAGAGACAAGAAGCATTAAATTTAGAGTCATAATAATTAAAATAAGAATTTGAAAAATAAGCGAAACGACGACGTCCAACTGACACGGAATTAAGCAGAAGAAGTCAATGCCCGAACCACCACCCTTGGTGACTGGACAAGGCCCCACTTTCTGACAGCCTTGTCAGAGACCAAGGGTTTTATCTGGTGCGTTCTTGACTTCCACAACAACCCTACACCATCATCCACATCACCAACTTTTACCCTACTCTCTTATTTACCCTTCCAAAAACAAAAACTACTCCTATACTTTTAATTTAATTACATTTTAAACTAAATTTTACCTTCCTCTGTCTCTCTCTACCAATTATCCACAATCTCCCACTCAAAACCCTAGCTTTCTTTTCAAGTTACCGAAAATGCCCTTGCAATCTACGTCAAGGGTGGCATGAGGGAGGGAGATTTTGGGTAATTGGTAGATGGCTTTCCTGCTTTGGCAACCCCATTGCTAGGTGCACCACCCCTCCAAGCTTATTGCTTGGGTGGCGGTGGAGGAGGCGGCGACAGTGGTGGTACATTTTTCACCTCGACGATAGTATTGCTATTGTCGAGACGAGTCGAGCTGTCGAGAGCAGCGTTGATTTGGTGCACCGTGTTGCAGAGGTGGTTGTTGATTGCGGTTACGCTAGAAAGGTTGAGCTTTGCCGAGGGGATGGTGCTGGCTAGAACTTGGAGGCCGACGGTGAGGAGGCAGCCGGAGTTGACGACTGCAGCTGTAGAACCATCGACATCAGGCGGTGGCAACGGATGTCCGTCGGCGGTCAACCCGACGACTGGGATGATGGAAAATCCTATGGGGAGGAGGGGAATGCAAGAGGGGTCTTCTCCGCTCATGGCTAGCTGAATCGAGTCGACGTCGATCGTCGAGTAGACGACGAGGCTGCCGGACTGGTCCGTACAACTCTCCTGCAGCATCAGCTCAACATGCTGGGAGGAGTTGCTAGCCACCTGCAATGTTTTTGTAGTTCCAATCAAACAAAATGAAAATGAAGATAGACAAAAAAAAAAAATCAACATAACAAAATAAAAAACTATCAACATTGTCATTCCATAGAATTGTATCCTTAATGTATCAAAAATTGAAATTAGAGGTTAGAGACTATTTAGCATTTAGCTAAAAATTTATTTTCTTTTAATATGAAATTAACTCACATTGATACGAAGTAGAGAGATGCAATTTCCCGGGTGGGATCCATTGGCGATGTGAGCCACCTCGTGCAACGAGTTTCCATTAGAAAGAACCTCTAACTAAAAGATTCAGTTATCGTAATCTATCAGCTTAAGCATCATTTTAGAGTAGAAGATGAAGTAGAAGAGAAGGATGAAATTAGGTCTTAGGTCTAAAGTACCTGGGATCGGCGTCGTTCATCTCGGAGGAGGTCGAAGACCCGGTAGGGAGGATAAGGAAGCCAGGTGGTGGAGACGGCGCTGAGAATAACACCATTGGGCTGGCCGGGCTCGACGATTTTGCGAGTGGTTATACGGACGGTATCGTCGGGAGAATCAGATAGGGCAGTCCAGGATTGGCCGCCGGAGGTGCTTATGTTGAGGGAGAAAGTTCTGATCATCCTCTGTGCCAGTTTCATTAGGTTCTGTCTTGCTTCTGGCGAAGGAATCACTACAAAAAAAATATATATATATATTCAAACAAACCATAAAATGAAATGAATAATACACAAATTGAATAGCGAAAAGTGAGAAGAGAACCTCCGAGGTCAGAAATATTTCTAGCCATGAGGCTCGCAATTCTCTCGCATTGTCTCTGCAAAATAGCCAACCACCGATTTGCCCCAAAAGCCATTCCACTTTGAACCAAGTTATTGAATATTTGATGGATCGGCTTCTCTTCTATCTCTGCGTGCTCCACCCATGTAACCTAATCAACGTATGACCACTCAACAATATGAATAAAATATTAAATTTTTTCTAACTCAGGAGCTTAACATTTTGTGTTTTATTAGTGTAATCTATCTTGGTATATAATTACATCAAGAAATTATGTGTTTGAATTTTTGTAAAACTATTTTTTCCCAACGTCTAATACTTATTGAGTTCCGCAACTGAAAAGAAATGTTAGAAATATAAAAGATTACCTTGAGATTAAAAAGCATGTCAAATTCACTTTTAAATATTTCTTACTAAAAGAAGATTTAATAGTAAAAAGACCACTAAGAAGTGCTTCACTTTAAATGTGATTAGTCCTAAATTTACACTCCAAAGCTATTTGGGTTTAGTCTAATGGTAATTTAAATGTGTTTTGAGAGTAAGAGTAGAATGAGTGATTTTGGAAAAAGAAATTTAAGTATAATTGAATTTTTAAAATTACCATCCGCAATTTATTCCTAAAATCAATTTTTTTTAATTTGCTAAACCTAATCAATGGAAACAAAGGTAAAAGCAATTTTGGGATGATCACTCCAAACGCACCCTTCATCATCAAAGCGCGACCACTTTTTAACCCTAATTAATTAAGAGAATGTGAAAGTAAAACAAATTTACCCTGGAATAGCCATTGGGCATGTCTTGGATTATGCAGCCGGAGGGCCTTCTCCTGTATCTGGGAAACGAGTGCTGCAGGCCGTCGTGGAAACTGTCGATCGGAAAATCGACGACGGCCCAGCTTCCCTCCTCCGCGTTCTGCTGGCAGCACCGGAGGAAATGGGCCTCTCTCGTCGGAATCAGTGGAGACAGACTCTGAAGCTCTGCGTACATCTGAATGTATACAATCAAAACCCAACAAATACACAAAATTAATAAATCTTAATTTTACAAAACTAAATTTCTAACTTTGGAACTGGAAAATGGGTTTTAGCTTAATTACCAGCTGAAGGGAGCCACTGGCATGCCCGGAGACGCTCGATGAAATTACTTGCACAGTTTTTGCCCTAGCCACGATTGAAGGGAACAGCTCCATCCATTTGTTCTGAAATTGATAATAATAAATAAACCAATAATCATCCATTTTTCTTCATGTTTTAAGAGTTTCAATTACGCGCGGTGGCGGGACTTACTGCATCGAGAAAAGCGTCGACGAGAGTGATGCTATTCATTATGACAACCGCGCTGTGGCGAGTGGCTTCAGTAGTGAATTCATCTGTGAGGTGTTGCTTGAGGTTCAGTGGCCATGGAAACATCCTGGCGTGCTCTTCTACATTTAGGACTTCCTTGCCGCTCTCCGTGTCTCGGAGCCAGAGCGGTTCGGTCGAGCGGCACATCTTCACGAGTTCAGCCATGGACGACACAGCGAGGTCCATTGCGAGTGTTTTTTCCTCCTCGATTAATAGGCCGCCCTCCGGGAAGTGGGCGGCCTCGGGTGGGAGCATCGACGGAAGCGGCATGATCATGTCCCCGGAAGAAACCATGGCCTCTGTGTATTGCCTTGAGTAGATGTTCATGTCCAAATCCAACGAAGGTGCCATTAGAGGAGCTGTGGAGGGCATCCCTTGGATTGGACGGCCAGTGTATCTTGAGGTCAAGGAGCAAACTTGTTCTAACTGTTAACAACAGAGGTAATTAACATTAATTAAGCATCCCAATTATGCTAAACATTTTTTAAGAAATATTTGCTCTGAAAAATGACTTTGAGAATATAGTAAATGAACTAAACCAAACAAATAAACTATTTGAATTAGATTGATGGTTGGTTCAACTATTTGAGGGTGAGTTTTATTCAAGGGTACCTTTGTTACGTTATAGTTTCTTGTTTCTTGTTTTTCGTATTTTCTAAGTTCGTTTCAAAATATAAAAAAAAGCATTATTTTATCATTATTAACTTATATAAAATGTATAGTAAATATTTAAAAAATAAATATATGATTTGAAAATTTAATTTTTAAATAAGTATTCACTCTTTTAGTTCAGAGAAAGAGAAACTAAAAATGATTAATAAAACATGTTCACGTAGAAAACAAAAACAAAGAAAAAAGGAAGAAATAATTACCAAACACAATTATGTTTCTATTTATTAAAATACGTAAAAAAACAAAAAACGAGAGTATTGTTAAACGGGCCAAAATTTGCACAAATTATTGGAAAATACTTGGTTCCTTAACTGTTATTTTGTTATTTAGTTCTCCCCTCAACGAGTTAAGTATTTTCCTAAATTATTCACATGGGTGTATAAGTTAATTTTCGACCTAATTAAAGAAGTTTAACCAGCCTTTTAAGTAAATAACACATTGTTAATTACCTGTTCCCTTAGTCTTGCATTCTCAAGACGAAGCTGCTGTTCATCCAAGCTGGGCTCCCCCAAGATGCTTTGCCCTCCACAGCTAGGGCATATTATATTTCTTAGGGCACTTTGCAGCCTATAATTCTCATTCTTTAAGGTCTCATTCTCTGCCCTAAGTATCACATTGTCAGCTCTGTCTTGTTGTGCCTGCCAAACATATTCAAACAACAAAAATTTAGACCTGTTTCACAACAATTTCAGCTCCGTTTGAAAGTCGATTTTCGTGTTTAGTTTTCTGTCTTTAAAATTTTATGTATATTTCCTTTTGATTTTCGTGTTTAGTTTTCTGTCTTTAAAATTTTATGTATATTTCCTTTTAATTTTATTGGTAAGTTCATCATTCTTACAAATACATTTGTATTTTTTCATCAATTATTTTAAAAATGTTTTTAAAATGTAAAGAAACACATGGAAGTAACATTTACACGCTGTAATCTTAAAAACAGAAAACAAAAGATAAGATAGTTATCGAATAAGCATATAAGTTTTCCTTTTCGGTTTTTTAATTTAAAAAATTATGTTTGCTTCCTCCCAATTTGTTTAATAGTATACTTTAATTCGTAGTTAAATTCTAATAAAAAACAAGGTTTGAAAAACCAACTTTTCTTTTTAGTTTTCAAGTTTTGGTTTAATTTCAAAAATATTTGTAAATAGATAAACAACAAAACTAAGTAACACATTCCATAAGTAACATTTATAAGCTTAATTTAAAAAAGTAGGAGAATTATCAAATGATCCTTAGCCTCTTTCTTTTTTTTTTAAGGCAAAATGGTCCTTGGCCTCTAGTCCCCCTTCTTCTTTTCTTCCATCACATTTAATAATTATTTCTTTTAAACATAAAAAAAAACCCTAATTATAAAATAGATTAAAAAGAATATGCATGCAATATAATTTCACTTGCTAAACTGATCTAAAACACTGGTAAAAGTTAAAGAAAGGTGAAGGTGAAGCATTTAATTTGAATTGCCATTGGGAAACACAGACACTTGGACAGTTAGGGTTTTTAATACAGCAACCCACAGGGCTCACGTTAATGGAGGACAGACTGTAAAAAAGAAAAGAAGACAACCATGGGAGCTTGTAAGTAGTAAAAAAAAAAAGTGACCCAAAATAAATAAGAGAGATGATTTTTGCCCTAGAGAAGACATGTAATCATAATAATGGGTACCCAGTTCCCAGTTTAGGGTTTTAAACCTCTTAAATGTGACCAAAAATCTCGCTTTTTTTTCTTGAGAATTGAGCTCCACATGAAAAATAATAATGGGTTTGCAAAAAAATTGGGATTTTGATAGAATTTTGTGAGTTTACCTTCATTTGGGTTCTGCGGTTTTGGAACCAAAATTTGACTTGGCGAGGTTTGAGGCCAAGTTCTTGGCTAAGTTTTAGCCTTTGCTTGTCATCTGGGTGTGGACATTCCTTAAACAAACTGTCCATAAAAAACACAAACAAACAAACAAGGCCTTTCTTAATATATGCTAAAGAAACAAACCATAAAAATGAAAAAAAAAAAATATACACTCCCATTCTCTATATATCTCATGCAAATTAAACCTCGATTTTAACGATAGGTCGAAAGTTCGAATCTCAACTCCAAAATTGTGACGTTATAGTTCTTGAAACGGGAAAGAAAGGAAAGAGAGATGAGAGAAATACGTTTCCATTTCTTGGATCTGGCGAGCAGTGTGCCTATGATAGCGTTTTTTCTTCTGATTTTGCTGAAGAATAATGTTATGATCATTGCTCTCCATTTCAATTCCTGCCACGTTTTCTTCAACAATCTGTTCACTTCCAGACCCACTTTCCATATCGTCTTTCCCTGATCTCATCATCAGCCCATTTTCTTCCTTCTGTAAATCACATTTTCAAACATACCCATATAAGCAAAAACAAAAATTAATTGAAGGCTAAAACAAAAAAACAAAAAAACAAATTGAACTTACTGGAACAATGGAAGGAAAATGTTGGAAATTGGACATGAAGTTGAAATTAGGGTTTTGAATGGGAGAAGAGAAGATAGATTCAGAGGAAACCATATTCCCTCCCATATTGCTTGACATCACTTGGCAATCCCCATACATTATATTCTTCTTCCCCTTTGCAAAATATTTATATATATTACACTTAGATTTAGAGTACTCTACTTCTCACCTGCCAAAGATAAAGAATTTCAACACATATTAGAATATTATTTAAAAAAAAAAAATCTATTAAGACAAGTGTTTAGAATCTAAGCATGCAAAAGATATAACAGAATAAGGGCAGCTACCAACTTTCACTTTTTGTTTATGGGATTTCTTCCAAAACCCACCATGAAAACTCCACCAAATACACACAAACCTTTTTTTTTTTTTTTCTTTTTTGATCTTTTGTTGTTTTTTAAGGGATGGGGAGAAAGAAAGTTGAGAACTTGAGAGATATTGTAAGTGAATACACCCAAAAAAACTTAAAAATGGAAAATTCTTCTTTACCCTTTGCCAATTCTCCTTCTCTTTTCTCTGTCGGTGGTTTCCAATAGATGAAAACAAAACAAACTGAAGAGGAAGAAGCCAAAGAAGAAGAAGAGAGAAGGAGGAGGAGAAAGAGAAGAAATCTCTCTCTAAATTCAGACCCACAAAAAAAAAAGAACTAAAGACACCCACTTGGTCTTTTTTCTCTCTCTAAAAATCTCACATCTTGCAAAGGATGGAGAGAGAGAGAGGGGTTTATGCTTTGTTTGGTAAATCTTTGAGGCTTTACAAATTTGAAAATTTTCGAGAATGAAAATAAAAATTATACTCTAAAAAACTTTGAGCCGTTAAATATAAGAATCTAGACGGTCCAAATTATTCGAGTTGTATTGTTGGTATTGTATTTCGTATTCTCTCTCCGTAATAAATTTGGATATTAAATTTTGAGGAGAAAAAAAAATTTCACCACGATGAGTTTTAATGCACGTTGACAGAAACGGATCAGCTCCAACTTTCTACCAGCGGCTGTTAAGTTACACGTGGCGGATTTTGTATGGATGGCTATTCGTTTCCCTAGACTACCGCAAAGTCAAACCTCTACGTTTCTCTATCTCACGAGCGACTGGGGTCGCGTGGAGGCACGCGATCTGTGATTCGGCTGTGAAGTGTAACTACGATTCGGGATAGTGGGGTTCGTGGGTTTCGTGTGAATTTACCATTTACCGAGACAGCAAGTAATCGGATAGTGGATTGAGGGGGTGGGGTACCGTTTTAACTCCAAAAAGGTTTGACGGGAAGAAATTAATCGTCCGGTCAACAGGTCAAAAGAATCTGGACCGTTCATTCTCTGGAATCCTACGGGTCCACGGAGAAAATCTAGGGCAGGGTTTGGTACATGCTACACAAAAGAGTAACGCCCGTTTTTTTTTTCACCTTTATTTTTGTTTGACAACCAATTTTGGTTAAATTGTGAATTTAGTTTTTATGGATTGTGCATTATTTCAATTTCATCTTTGAGGTTAGCTTTAAATTGATCTTTTTTTAGAACAACGTGTAGGAGTAGAGATCGAATTCACAATCTCTTGGTTGAAAATACATAAATGTCAATTATCACTGAGTTATGCTCGATTTGACAATTTTAACTTGGTCCTTAAGATTTGAATTTAGTTCAAGTTAGTCCATATAGTTTAGTTAAACTTTATAAATCATTTATAACATTATCATATTGACAAATTTGTTATACTTGCCGACCAGCTAATATTTTCTATTTGACTAATTGTGTAAGAAGTTTGTACTAGAGTTTATAACCAAGTGAATTAAAAAAAAAAGTAGATCTTTTGGGTGTATAAAATTCAATTTATGGTGTGAGAATATTTAACCATATTATAAGGGATCATCAGCATAGTTCAAAAATAATTGACACATGTTACTGATCAAGAGGTCATTAGTTCAAATCCTTCCACCCCACTTGTTATACTAAAAAAAGCTATATTATAAGAACCAAGTTGAAACTAAGTCCAAATTGTCAAGATATTATATTGAAACTTTTAAAATTATAAAGATAAAATTGTAACTTAAAGCCCAAACTATAGGAACTAAATTGAAACTTTTATCAAATTTTCAAACTATACCTAAACTATAGAGAAGGAATTTGTAATATAACCCTTAAAAATTAAGGTTTGTTGGCCAAGTTTTTTTCCCCTCAAAATGGAGTAAAATACTCTTTTCAATGTAATGAGTTTTCAAAGAAAACTTAAAGTAAATTACTAAGATTAAATAGGTAATTGTTGATCTTTTGAAGATCAATCAAGTATTCTAAAAGAGCTTTAGTGCTGTCCTTATGAGTGGTAAGTTTCAATCTCATCTCCCCTTATTCCTACCTACACGATATTCTGATTTTACTAAAATTAATGTTTTTCATCGAAATACTCAAAGTCAATTAAAATCAATCATTAAATCAGAATTCTAAGAACCAAGGGTTGGAAAGAGAAGAATTTTCATGTGAATGGTAATATATGAAAATATTTTGATGTAAAAATATAATAAAGTTTGCATGCTTGCCATGTATAGAAATGCAATAATGGGGTGACATTGAAATGTTATTTTATTTTAGTTTCCAATGGTGATGGACAACTCAATGTCATAATCTTGACATTAGGGTTTGCATGTAAAGTTTGTTCTTGAAAAGCCTCATCAAACTGTTTCATGAATCTCAAAAGGATGCACATGTACATGTGATTCCTAGATTAGGGTTTAAATGCAAAATAAATATGAGAGAGAGAGTTATAATGTAATCCAATCGGATGGCTACAATTGGTTACAATGTAATTGATCCAACGACTATACTGATTAAATCGAAATTTAAAAAAAAAATGATTGAATGAAGCTGATATAATACGAAAGACTATAGTTTCGAGTAAGATTAAATTTTTTAGTTAAATTTTGGCTTTTTTATTTTTTGTTAATTGAGTTAAAATTTTGTAAATTCATGAATAGTGGTTTTTTTTTTTTTAATGACGATAGATCTTTATTATAATTTTCATAAAATTTATGGAAAAAAAATCTATTCTAACAATAGTTTTTAAAAAATGGAAAAAAAACCCACTCTAGCTAGAAAAAGAATTTTGTTGTTTTCAATTATATTTTTTGGATTAATATTTGTTCTCTTTACAAATATTTGATTATTCATGAGATATTTTAATCATTTATTGTTTTTTGTTTTTTGTGTAGTGTTAGGGATTTTGAATTAGATATTTATGGAGAAACAATTGTATAAATATTTAGATATATATTGCACTTTATCATAGCTATATATGTAATGTGAATTAATGGGTATTTCATTAAAGCTTTTGGCACTATGGCACTAAAGTGTAATTAATTAAGCCCTTGAATCAAATAGATTCCATACTCACTATAATTGTACCAACACCAAAATATGTGTACAACTTTCCCATCTTTTATTTTGGTTCCATATATATATATTTTTAATATTTTGTTTGAACTTTTTAAATTTTTATTGTAATTATGTCGTAACATATTTGTATCGCATTTAACATAAATTTACACCATATATATAAAAAAAAAAAAATTATAATACGAAACATTTAAAAAAGTACGAAGATGAAGCTAAAATAAAATTTAAATTTTATGACAAGGACTATGATTTAAACCAACATTTCTTAACCATATGATCTCAATTTCTCGCACCTCGGTAAAATTAAAGTTTAGATTTCATTTTTTTCTTTGATAACCTTCATCGTGATTTTATTTTTCTCCTTTTTAAGTTTGTTCCATTTTGTTCCTACAATACTTTCAAACTATCTATCTAAGTCCCTTAAAATTGTGATCATTATTTCTAATTTACTTTTAATACGTTGATAAATATAGCGGCGAGCATGTGTATTATAACAATGTCCAACATAAGCATGAATTCAAATCACATTGACAAGATAATATAGAAAATGACCAAAATTGTTATTTTGAAAGTTGATATACAAAAATAGAAATGATCAAATTTAAGGATCGAAATAATTACTTTTTGAAAGTTTAAGAGAGTAACCTAATGGAACCAAATCTAAAAATTCAGGGCTCAAATGAGATTTAAATCCAATAGAACAATATAAATTTGATTCTTTCACTGCCAACAGAGACTTTAACTTTTTTCACTTAAAAAATTGCCCCACAAAAATCTTGAAGTGGAGCCAAGAATTAGAAGTATAAAAATAATAAATAATAAAAGAAAATAATAATAATAATAGTGGAGAGGAGAAGTTGGTTTGGTAGAAAATATAAAAGTGTGAGCAGAAACCATAATGGTAACGCGGCAATTTCTGAATAAAAATTGAAGGGATTTACTATTTGGTCAAAAACCAACCGGAGCTACCATCATTTATCACTTCAACTTTCGCAATAAATTCGTTAGTACAAACCTCACTTGTCTACCTCATTTTTTGCAGTCCAAAAATTAAAATAACATTTTTTTTCCTTCTTTTTTTTTTTTTTAAGATCCAATTTTTACAAACTTATACATATTAGTTGAAATCTAATACCATTCAGGCCGAGTCGCCTACTACAAAATCAAACAGCAAAAAAGTTGATGAAAATATAACCTTAAAACTAAACTCAAAACTTAGTGAAAGTGGTATAAGTTGCAACTTGCAATACACAACTACAAAATTATCTATAAAAGTAGTCTTTATATGGCGCGTTTAATCATGAGTAGGACGAGCTTTCATTTTTGCTATAATATTTTATGGGAAAGTTATAAGTATGGAAAAAACGTTTAGTAAAATTAGCAAAATAGCAATTACATTTAATTTTTTCAAATATATCATTTAAAAAAAAATGAATGTTCAATTTTAAAATGACAATTTTATGCAAATCATATATATATGTAATATATTTATAATAATTTGTAATATATCTGAACTACTGATGATATATATATGTGATACATAGCTCATATAATACTGATATGAGTGTCTGATATATTTGTAATGTGTATGTGATATACATCTGATAAACTAGTGTCTGTGCAATATGAGTGTCTGATATACTATTGATATAAGTGAAAAATTTTGCTATATTTGAAAATTTAAAAAGCAGGTGGATTTGCTGCCCACAATTCCCCGCATTTTAACCATTAGGGATTTAAAAATTAAGCACTCTGATTTAAATTGTTTAGACCAAATTATTCAAATTGAAATTGAATGGTATTATACCCAATAATTTAATATGATGCCTGTTTTGATCCACAACTTGAAGAGGTATAATCAATGAATTTTCTCCTGAAAAGTGAAAACTATGACAACTATATCCAAATCTGATAATGCCAATTTTAATTCTTGCCATGCAAACTTATGGGAATATATACTATAAAGCAACTCAACAAACTCTATTACTTTATGGGAAATTCAGCATTCAAAGTTTGTAGTTATTATAATTAAATATTTGGTATTCAAATGCATCAAATTTGGGTTCCTCTCAATAAAAGGTAAAGTTCCTCTCTTAGCAAGAATTACTATTAAGTAACCAACCTTTGTCCGATCTGAGTTTGAACTTCTACCCTATCTATTGTACTAAAAAAATGATTACTATTAAGTAAGAGAAATGTGAACACCAACTTAAACATGTAGCTCGACTGGTTAATAATATATATTCTCGACGAAGAGGTAGAAGGTTCGAATAATTCCTACTCGCACATCTCGTGAACTAAAAAATAAGGTGGGTTTTTGAGTTATTCCACCCTCGTCTCTCGGGATCACGACCCTTTTCCATAACCCAAATAGGGGGAAAAGGAAAATTTTGTATTGTATTTGAGTAAAAATATAGTAAAGAGAGATAGAGAGATGATAATAAGTTCACCTGGTATACGCCTTTGAGTTTGGTTCTTCTGAAAAGAGAAATGGAGACGAATTTGTCCAAAAGAGTATTTTTGGAGAGTTTATACAAAATGGATCTTCCTTGTCTTCCAAGTTATCAAAGAATCTACACCTTTCATGTGTTACTTTTGGTATCAAAGTTAAAAATTTCATGGATAAGAATAAATATTGATACACAAAATACTTGGTGCATTTACACATATACACACTGTAATAAATCTCAAGCATGCATGAATGTGAGTATTAATTGTATGATTTCGTTTTGATTTTTAGAATATTGCTGTGATCGAATGAGGGCCGAGTTTGATACCATTCAATTAAGTATTTGGTTAAATTATAAGTTTAGTCCCTAAATTTTTAAAATTACGTTTAATAGGTCTCGTAATTGAAATAGTGTCTAATAAGTCCATGAAATTTTAAAAATATCTAATATATTTCTAAACTTTTAATTTGTGTGTAATAGAATAGTTCTATGAATTTTAATTAAAAAATTAAAAGTTTAAGAACCTATTAGATACAATTGAACTTGTACTTCAATTTAAGTGTTTGTATCAATTTACACATTGAGTATGGAAAACGATTTTTAAAAAAAACTCGGATATCACATATGCCTCTAATACTCTCTCTTTTACCACTACTTTAATTTGCTTAATCCTTCCAGTATATTTTGAAAATTTTAAGTCCAAAGAATAATAATGTAGAGAAGGGAAAAAAAAAACGACTAAATTGAATATAAAAATTCTAAAAAAATATATGATATGTATGTTGCTTGCTGCCTAAAAAATGTAGTTGATAATTGAGAATTAAACATTCCCTATCTGATTTCTTCATGGCTACCAGTAAGTACAAGTTCAAGGACGTGTTCAAAACATTGTACTGCAAGAAAGAAAACCTTTCTATTGTCTCCAAAAGCTCAAAACTGGAACTAAACACTGCTATAAAACTGGATTATCAGCCAAATAATTTGGTCTCCGAGGAAAAGACAACTAGAAGACATCTCTCTTCTAACTTCGGAGCATCCACTGCAAGATATCTTCCCGAATAACGCAATCGAAACTTCCTCTTCTGTAATTCGTTTCCATTGCTTCAGAGCCACAAATGCTGTATTGTCTGTATTGGATCTTGGTCCCAGCAGGCTTTGGCTGCCTCATGATCATTGCAAAGGTGGGGAAGGGCTTAGGCCATCTGCGTATCGATGAGGTAATAGACATATATTGATCGAATTTCTGACTAATCACCGCTCGAGGGCTGGCCCGATGTTTCAAGTAGGAGTTGGAAACCTGCTTTATCATTTTCATGCCTGTGATAGCACCATCCTGATGTTCACGAATCTCTGCAGATGGTTTCATTTGGTTAAGCCATTGCAAAATTCGGTTACCAAAATTCTTACCAACTTCTATGTCTTGATGCTGAACATTCTGGTGAACTTTTACAGCAACATCAAATATGGAACGTGTACGCCTGCAGTAAGAAAAAAATGGTTCCCCAGCAGTTGATAAATAACAATTCTGAACTAGCGGCAATGTTATAGTACCAGTACTTCTGCTGTTATTATGGAATTATAGTTAGTCTATGAAGGCTAGTACCACGTCATCCATTAGATCAGAATTGGCATAGCCAATGCTCCAATAGTTCGAGGTTTGGGACATTCTCAATGAATTTAGGGTATAATTTGTGACAAGAACCAGATGAAGAAGTGGTGGGTAGAATAAGAAGCAATATGGGTCCAAAAAACAACTTAAATTTCTTTAGTTTACATAGACAAGACGTGGTGGGGTAGAATAAGAAGCCATATTATGCCCTTGGAAGCTGATTGAACGAACTGACTACTTTTATAACTTTACATAGACAAGGTTCTACCATAAAACTTAATCATCATGAAGTGAAGAATATCAAATAAGTACCAACACCCAAGTGACGTGTAAATTTCATCTGAAAACAGGATAATTTCAAAGGGAACAGAAAGAGGGCAAAATATTGAAGCTTTCAGTCTCCTTAATCACAATAAAATGAAAAAGAGAGGAACAAAAAACAGAGGAACTAACAGCTAGATAGCCCTGCCAATTAAACTTCACTGTATGCTACCAGCCTACCATAAATAATCAATGTTTAATAAGTAATAGGTGGCCTTGAGGCTTTTTCTCTCAAAGAGACAAGACACCTGCCTTAATGAGATTGAAAATAAAAGACAATGGTCACATCCTTCAATTACCACATGCTTAAGTAAAGATTCTTAAATTTTAGTTTTTAAGCCATGGTGCTAAAAGTAGTAAAGGCTTAAATTACCCTAAGTCATGTTATAGTACTATAATTTGAAGAATAGACAATAAGTTGATATTATCCTTCTAGTCACTACAAGAGGTGTAAAGATTCCAAGCCTCAGGGCACAACCCCTGAAACCTTTGAAAACATTGTATACATCATACTTGTCCTTACTTCTATGTTACAATATAACTCGCAAAATAAATCATACTACGAAGAACTCATGCAATATCAGAGACATAACTACAACAACATATAAGTAAAATGTAAAATGTTAATGAAATCAAAGATCCTGTGAAACCCCAAAAGAATTTTCAATTCCTATGACACTACCAAGAAGCCAAGATATCTACACTATTACAAAAAGAATCAAAAGACTTAGCTTTATTCTTGAACGATTGAAGATTCCTTTCCAGCCACATGTTCCATAATAGAGCTGTAAAAGCACAATTCCACAGAACTTGAATCTTTCCTTTAAAGTTCCACCCTTGAAAGCACTCGATCATCCAATCATCAATATGTTTAGGCATACAACCAGAGAAATAAAAACCCCCCAAACAAAAACTGCCATCCCTTAGTAGCAAACGGACACTGAAACCTTTAACATAGTAGCCACTGACCAGCTGACTAATTGCATATTTAATAGCAAATCTGTGTATAAAGAAATCTTCAAGGATAGCATTCAAAAGAAGGTGGCATATCATAAGCATTTCTCTAAATCTGCTAGCTAGTTTGGGGGCACAAAGGTTACATTATAGCTTAGCCTGACAATTAAACTTCATTGATATGCTACCAGCCTACCATAAATAACCAATGTTTAAGAAGTTATAGGTGGCCTTGAGACTTTTTCTCTCAAAGAGACAAGAAACCTGCCTTAATGAGATTGAATAGAAAAGACAATGGCCACATCCTTCAATTACCACATGCTTAATAAACATTCTTAAATTTTAGCTTTTTGTAAGCCATGGTGCTAAAAGTAGTAAAGGCTTAAATTACCCTGACTCGTGTTATAGTAATATTACATACAAATGTGGGATACTATAATTTAAAGCTGTAGTCTGTAATAATGATTTCAAGGATTTCTGCAAACACAATTGAGTAATAAGAATATAAATTATCATGTAGGGGACCTATGTAGGGACAAGAAAAATGTTTGGAATAAGTGAAGCACTTTGGTATTGCATCATCTAAGATGGAAGAATCAGTTTGATTGCAGGAATTCGTTCCATATTCTATCCATTATTTTAAATAACAATTTTATCTTTGGATAACTTCAAATGAAAAGGAGTCTACTCCAACCGAGGCAAGGACTTAAGTTAAAAACTTAATTTAAAATCCTTGTTATCTCTTGTGGAACTGGCCTTAGGGTAGGTCATGAGCACAATGCAAGGAGTGGGACCTCAACGTCCCATTTATCAGAAGAAAAAGAAAACCACTACCTACAAGCCTATACACAGGGCCATGAAGAGTATGGCAGAGTCTATCCTACTCACTTCCTTTTCCATGCAATAGCAGTTTACAAGCTTCAACCAGTGACCACATGTTCCAAACATGATACTTCAGATAAGAAGAGTTATCAGCTTGAAACTTCACTAACTTAATCACCAAAAACTATTGTCTACACTCTACAGAGGAATTCCTCATCTCACCATGTACATTTTCCACATATCCAAAATAAATAAGTTCATCAACCATTCCACCAGATTGCAGATAGTCAAATGTAAAGGCCTCAGTCTAGTTACAAAAATAACATCAGAAGAAAAATAAGTTCATCAATAATTTCCATCAGATTGTGTACAACCAGATGTGGATGCCTCGATTCTGTAACGAAACGCTGTGAAAAGCAACACGGTGGAGCATCAACGGTGGAAAACGTATCATATTGAAGCCCAAAAATCTTCTTTTAAAACAAAACCAAAAGGTTTACTATAGAAACTTTTAGCACAACTGACATATTAGATAGTGAAAAGAAGAAAAGATACTTTACTTTCACGATAAACAGATTAATTCCAGGAGGTTAATATACCAAGTGAAACTCGATATGTCCATCATTTAGTAATCCAATCAGTATCTGAAACTAGTGCTAATTTCTTCATTCCAATATATAGGATCAAAATTATATTTCCACAAACAAACTATCGACATGTATAGCATATATAATTTATGAGTAAATAAATTGCTTTAATTAAACTCTACAGAGTCGAGAAAAATAGAAGATATAGAAAGAAAGAGAGAGATTGCGGTAAATCAACGAGACAATGTGCAAACACATAAAGAAGCATTAAAATTTACAGAATACGATGAACAAGAGAGAAATATTAAATACCCGCGAAGAAATTGGCGAATCCGAGGGTGCTTTGGAGAAACAAGACGCCGCTGAATCTTCAGAGCGAGTTTATATGTTCGCTTCAGCCCCAAGAAATACGCCGTTGCCAATGTGATCTCCCATAACACCATTTTCCCTTCCTCTGTTTCCCTTCTTCTTCTTCTTCTTCGGTTGTCTTCCTTGAGCAACGAGAAGGGGAGTAACCAAACATGTTTCATTCAATCTCAAACGTGAAACTCTGTATTTGGGCCTCAGCCCGGTCAAAATGGGCTCTAACAGCCCAATATAAAATTGCCGAATTCATCATAGGCCTTTACAATTTAATTAATTCTAATTTTTAAGTTTTTTTTTTCTTTTTTTTTTTTGATATTCTAATTTTTAAGTTAGAGCATGGATGGCCAAATTAAAATAGTAATTTTGATAGATATGCAAAAGTATCGGATATTGTATATAGCCAAACAATATTTTAGGCATTTTGACCCATTTTTTGCTAATACTAAATAAAGAAAGGGGCTACGACGGAATTATGTCGTTATAAGTCTAGATATGTATAAATCTAATATTATCAAGTATTTTTATAGTACGACAATATAATATGTTATGTAGAGATTCGAACACGATTGAAGATAAATGTTGTCAATCTAGTGTTATCAAGTCATTTATTCTTTCTAGAAAGATTTTCCTTCTTATATTTTCCGCTTTCTTTATCCTAATTTCTCTAATCATTTCATCTAAGCTTGGATTTCACGCACTTTCTTCTTCTTGCTCTATTCAAACCGTAATTTCTTTGCCTCTTCCAAACACGTACATACTTACATGGTTTCACTCACTTAAACTTTTTTTATTTACTTCTTTCACCCTCGTCTATTATAATCGAACTTATTTCTTCCTAATATTTGAACTACTCACTTTCCTTTTTACCTTCCTTCCAAATGCTCAATTCTTATTAATTCGAATTCCATTCACTTTCTTCTTGTTATATTCAAATTCTAACTTATATCGTGGCTTTCTTCGGTCAAGTGAATTTGAATAGAGTGAACAATATGAATGAAGAAAAGAGCAAATGTCGTCAAAATATGAGATAATGATGTTTTTCCTATTGCTTGGTATACGGTTTCAAATAGGGTATATGAAGATGAAGTATATATTTGTTAGCATTTAAGCTTAGGTTCATTTCTATACACATGCATGAATTCCTAGATACATGAATTGTTAGGTTCATGTAATGTATTAAGATATATGAATTCCTAGATATATGATAATGTATTAAGATACATGAATAGTATGTATACATGTATCTATTTATTTTGTGTCTTTTAGATGTGTCTTTTGAATGTTATATAAAGGGATCATTTCTCTCGTTTGTAATGAAGCAAGAAAGAAGCAAATTCAAGCATTTCAATCAAGAAAGAAAAAAGAACAATATTATTCTCTTGTATGTTCTTGAGTTTAATAAGACAAATTTTTTCTCTTTAAAGTTGGTGAGTTTTAGAGTGAATTCTAGTGAGAACTTATCCAACGTTTCCAACAATATTTTGGTTGTATTTTTAACCTTCTACAATAGGACGTTGGAGACCTACGATTCACTTTTTTTTTAAGGAATAACAAATATAAAGAGTTTTTATATAGTACAATATAGCAAACTCATTGTTTTCATACTTCGTTACCATATTTTTTGGGATCCTGGTTTTGAAATACGGTAAAGGATCAATTGATTTATTGAATGCAAACATATCGTATTTGTACATGTATCCTGTAATTATTAATTACATTTTCAGTGTCTATATTTTCACTACCCTCTATGATGCAGGTGTTAAACATATCGTTTGCAAGTAGATATACGACATGGTCTGATTAGGTAGATTTGTTAAAATCATTTCTAAACATAATCGTCATACATGTAACCTTCTGTTTAACACCACAATGTGAAACTCATTTTCAATGCATTCGAATCAAAACCTGGCTAACTTTCAAGTTATGGTCGTGGATTTTTCTGCTCATTTCCCATCGTAGAAGATAGTGATAGGTTTAAGGAAAATACTCTATAGAGTTTTATATCAAGGAATAGATTTTCATCACTATCCATCACCACAATGTAGTTGTCATTATACATATATTATGTTTCAAGTACATAAAAGAAGTCATACTTATGATGGATATATTGTTATAATCGTTTCTATATATGGTGGTGAAGCGTGTTACCTTTTTAGTATATCAAAATAAAATTCAAATCTCGCAAATTTTGAGATTATGGTGTACTCAAGGAAAAAGAAACTTTGAAGCTATAGTAGTGTTTTTTCTGTCTCATTTTCTATTCTACAATATAATAACATGTTCGAGAGAGATATTCCTACGTTCGTAGACCAAATTAACCAAATTACGAAAGACTAAATCAAAAAATATTTGAGAACAAATTTGATTTTACATGGTAAACAGTGAATCGGGACATGAGTTATCAAGATCTAAGAGAAATTTATGATTTTGTAACTTCACTCTAGAGAAATGTTTGTCCTAAACGATTATAAAATAGTTTTTAAAATTTTCAAAATTTAATTAGCCTTGGTGGAAAATCGAAAATTTTATATCATATCAATCAAAAATTAAAGAATGAGATTTGAAAAATTTATTCGAAATTTAAGACCCATAAATCTAGGAGTTGTGATTTGAAAATTAAAAACTCTCATGCATTTAGAAAAGGTTGAACGGTTTAACATGGAGGGCAAAAAAGGAAAAAACGCGCCATAATTTATAGCCAAAAAATTACAAATCTATACTATATTAAAAAAGTAGGACGTAGGAAAAACATTTTTGACACTTTTGCCCTTTACTAAATTTACAAATTTACAAATTATGCTATTAATATATTATTACAAATATTAAATTAATTATTAATTATTAATTATTAATTATCAATACTATAAATGCATGGAATATAAAAGGTTAGAATGCAAAAAGTTTTCCAACAACATAAAATTAATTTTTTCTTTAATTAAAATTCATACTAGAATTTCAAGAGTTTTAGAATTTGAAAGGCTTTTGTAACGTTTTATCCTCTACTACTATAAAAATAGGTTTTCTTCTACATGTTTTTCACAAGTTTCAATACTTTTTTATTCTTAGTTCATTGAAACATCTCTCAAAGATGATTCAATCTTGAAAACATCTCGAGATATTTGTGACATATTCATCAAGTTGCAAGAGAGGCATATGTTGAATCTACATATCTCGAATACTAGGTTTGTAACATTACCATTCCACAATTACAAAGTTAAATAATAGTATCTATCAAGCAATCTTCAAGAATGAGCATATTTACTCTAAAAGATGAGTGTATAGTAAGAACTTGGATTTTTTTGTTACTATTGTTATTTTTCTAATTTGTGTGTTTTTTATTTGGAATATTTCTTTTTTTAGCAATTTTATTTAGTTTAGGATTTGGACTTTTTTTTGTTACTAATGTTTTTTATTGTTTAGTGTATTTTTTTTATTTGGAATGTTTTTTTTAGCAATTTTATTTAGAATATTTGTTTAAAATATAGATAATTACAAGCTCATGTTCTCATTGTTGAAAAAAAAAAACAATCATAGAAGTCAGTATATAAAAAAATGTTTAATTAATAAATTAATTATAAACAATAATTTGTATAGAATCGTAAAAGGTGGAATATAAAACTTTTGGTCATTTTATTTTCTAATAATATAATTTGAAGAATTTTTCTTTAATAATTTTAATTATAATATAAAATTAAATCAATAAAATAATTTAGTTTTAGTTAAAAAATTCAACATATACAACAAAATGTCAGCCCTAAACAAATATTTAATAAACAAACAAAATATTAAAAAGATAAAATAAAGGACCATATTAGGTTGAAATAATTTAAAAATAAAAATATTAAAATACCTATTTACTTTTTTATTAATATATATTTTTTTCCTTTACTTTTAATTTATTTATTTACAAAATATATCATTAACAATTAACTATAAATAGTATATTTTAAAAATAATTATAAATGGTACATTTTATTATTAGTAATTAGCTATCAATAATAATAAATATATATATAAGTTAATCTTAATTATTTTTTAAAATAATTATACTTAAAATATTTTACATGAAATTATATAAAATTTAAGTTACCTTATAATTAAAAAAAATTTATACTTGCACGTGGTAATACACTAGTAAGTATAAATTCTGACATCACTACAATCCAGTTGGTTCCAGAAATAGTATGCCAAAAAAGAAAAAAAAAATAATGCCCAAATTGGTCATTTCACAAATTAATTAAGCTTTGGATCATTTTAATTTTCATAATAAAGGTGTATATAGAGACACCTACTCCAATTTCCTTTGTAATTTTATCTTTGGGCTTTGGCATATATAATTTTAGTTACTTTTCAAAAAGAAAGTATCCCATTTTGTATTGGATGGAGGAGCTCTTTCCTTTGGTTTGGCCATCAATATTCCTTTCTCCAAAGCTGAAAGAGATTATACTTTTCCTTAAGATATTAAATAAATATGGATAATTTGAAGATTTTAATGAAAGGAAACAATTCTATATTAAGAATAGTGATTCCAACAGTATAAAGTTATGTTAAATTACCATTTTATCCCATATGATTTGTGCTTTGGTTTCAATCATGCTTCTTAAATATATATGTATTAATCTTTGTTTGGTTACATTTTCTAAAATGTCTTCAATTTTACCAAATGACATTTTTTTTTTGAAAGCGTGCAATTCTGGTTTAAATGTGAATTGCCTAAACGTGACTTTTTCCTAGAAGTGTAATTGAAATGACGAGATGTTACATTTTTTTTCAGTCAAAGCTTCAAAACATCAATGAACCGTAAAATTCGAATAGTTTGCATGCACTTCGACTAATCTCATGAATCAGTCTGTCCGATCCTACAATATTTGGTATGAAAAATATAAAGAAATTAATTTTTAAGATAGGTAGGTGGAGGGTAATTATTCACCTGGTAAACAATCATTGACTTAGAAAACATGTAAAAGATATTAGAATTTTTTTTTGTTATACAATATTTTAAATAAATGACCAGAATAACTCTGAACCAACCACGACTTTCCCAAATGCCCACCACCGGCCCTTCTCCTTTCCGGGTTTGGATTTTTCGCGTCGTTTCAGTCGTCGTGGTCGATGATTCAAATATTTCATTGTTTTGGCGTGTCAATTACTTAATAAAGTTTATTTGGGTATATTTGAATAAATTTTACCCTTTGAACAATTGAGTTGTATTTAGAAAGTATTGACCAAAATAAATTTTAAAAAATTTAATCAAAATATAAGATTAAATTTGAAACTTATAATAAGACTAGATTGAAATAAAGCACAAGACTAAAATGGTAATTTAACTATAAAATTGTTTGAGGATGCCATTGTAAATTATCAAGGAATATGGGGGTCTAATCGTAATAGTCGAAAGTCATGGGGCGCAAATGAAAAATCGACATAAAAGTTATCACGCTACTAATCTACTGTCACTGAGCAACATCGCTTCTCTCTCTACCTCTCTTTCTCTCTCTACGATGCAAAGACAGTCTCTCGGCTCTCCAGTCTCCAAGCTCCACGGCCATTGCGGCGGAGCGATGGCAGATGCAATCGTAGTCGAGGACCAAAAGCGCAGCAAGCACGCTTCATCTTTTTCCACCAGTGCCGACTACGGCGGACAAGACGACGATAAAGTCTCTAAGTCCTACCGATTCTCGTTTCCATCGCCTTCTCCTCCGCGGCAGGAGAAGTTCGTTCACGCCATTCCTATCCTCACCATTATCTGCTTCCTCATCCTTTACCTCTGCTCGCACAGTCCTTCGCAGTCAGGTACCTGCAATTCCTCCCATCGGACGAATCGCTGATCGATCACTTTTTGTTCCACTTTAGTTGAGTCCTAATCGATCATCTCGGTTGATATCCTGCTTTTATTGTTTCAGATTTGGCTCAGTTTCATGGATTCAAGCGTCCTTCAGAGCGTATAGGTATAATGCGGTTGAGGATTTCACGAATTGAGTCACTTTTGTGTATAATTTCTGTAATCGAACCTTTAATTTTGGTGTTTCTGCAGCAGAAATCAAAGCCGATGTTAGCCGACTAATTGAACCGAAGGAAGGCAACATTCTGGCGATTCAAAGCCTCCGTAACCTAAAAGAGATTGAAAAATCATATCCTCCTAAATCTCGCCCTCCAAGGAAAGTCGCCGATTTCTAAACTCCGCATTCTCCGATTTCCTTCCGCCGCCTGACCTTCCGGTTAAATCAATCTCACCGCCCTAGTTTTTGCCGTACGGCTCCACTCGCCGGCGCGTATGCCACCCGTGACTATATTTTTTTTAAGCTCCTGTACATCAATTACTCCGTCAGATTAATTTGTTTTTTACTTCTTTTTGCTTTTCCAATTTTTACTTCTGTAACTTCTGACGATATTATCAATTTAATCTAAACACAGAGAACGAGTTAAGTATCAGTTTGTCAGGAATCAAAACCGCCGATCGACGCCGCGTGTTCGCCGGAGATGAAATCTGTGAACTGCCGGCTCGGCGGAGATGGAAATGGAATCCAGCTGGCATATTTGTGCCGTTAATTTTTCCGTTTTCCGAAACTAACCGTTACAGCATAGGGAGGAGGGCCTAGATGCCAGCTGGAAAACGCTGTAGTCGCCGACGGTATCTGGTTCTTTCTGTCAATTGTTTACCGTTAGGCCCCCCATCTCTATCCTATTTACTTTTCGCGGCAGATACCGTTTAATTTAATCTCACAGCCGAGTGCACAAATGTTTTCGTGCTACCCATCATCCCTATTTCAAATAGCTACTTATTGAAACAAAATTATTAATACGATTTTACGGTTTTTCCTTTTTCGTAACAAATTAAATTCCAATCTAAGTGTAATTATAATTTATCTAATTATTTTTATTATCATAACTCAATGGTTAAAGTATATAGTATTGATCAAAAGTTTGAAAGTTTAAATTCTCCCATCCTGGCAAAACTAAAAAAAATGTTTGTTCGGCAGATAGATATTTTTATTTTGTTTTGAAGAATTTTTATTTTATTTTGTTCTTCAAAACAAAAAAGGGACGAATTGGGTCCTATCTCATGAATGGTAAGAGTACTTTAAAATTATTCATTTGTCTTATTTTCATAATAAGAATAAAAATAAATATGAATTTGAAATAATAATCAAAGAAATAAAATATGTTAGTTATAACTCTAAAATTATTTCAAAATCCAAAGAGAACGAAAGGAGAGAGAAGAAAAAGTAAATAAATTTGGAGTTTTATCTAATACGAGAATACGAATTCGAACTTTTGATTTTTTAGTTAATGATACATACTTTATTTATTGGAGCTATGCTCAGATTATTTTCATTCAAAACTTTATTCAAAACTTTAATTGATATGAATGATATTGACTATTTTACCTCCGCCAGTTAATTTTATGTGGTCATTGCCTCATTTTAGTTGGCTTGTGGCATATAGAATGTGAAAAGAAATTTTAGGCATAAAATTAGAACCACCCAATGATTCAAAAAAGCCAAACCCCTAGGAGAGATGAATGGTTCATACACTTGAGGAAGCTAAGATGATTATTGGATTCTCCAAGTTGTCTTTGACAAGTTTTCCTTTTATTTTCTTTTGCTTTTGGAAATTTTTTATTTAGAACAATCGAGTGGAGCCAAAATTTGTCCATTAAGAAATCCCACTCCACTCCCTCCCCGTTGACACTTTTCCCCATTGAATATTAACGTGGCAAGGAAAAAGAAAATCTAAAAAATCTAGCTCTATTTTGAAAGTTTGTTTTTAAATAATTACTTGAATATATATCAACATGAATATAGTTAAATGAAAAAGGCTAACTTCTTCCCTTGGCATCATTTATTGTACTAAAATGGAAGGCTAATTCAACTATACCTAATACCAATGACCCTTATTTATCTTCAAAAGAAAAAAAAAAATAGTTCATGATGCGGTATTTTAATAGTTACATTTACTTATTGATATTTAAATGCTATTTTTAAAATTAAAATTTCTAATTATATTAATTAAGTGTGAATCATTTTTTGTTTTTGCCTAAAAAAAAGAATCATTCTTTGTTTAGCCAAAAAAAAAGTTAATAATACAAGGATTTAAAAAAGAGGACAACCTAGGTAAGTGCTTGTGCTTTTTGATAGAGTGTCGGTCGGTCATGGTACTGGTTTTATTATTTTTCTTATATATAGAAATATAACTAAAGAATAAATAAATAAAATAGGATATAGTAACAAAATATTTCTGTAGTGTCCGCTAAGTATTTGATGGAGTGGGTACGGCCCACGTGTCATGATGTGATTTCCTTCCTAATGCTTTGGATATTGATGATTAGGTTTTCTTTTTCTTTTTCTTTTATTTATTATTATTTTTCTTTAAATTTATGGTCCCACATCCATTTACTTTATTTTATTTTTTCTTCGAGCTGGAGGAGGAGGTTGATGTTTTAGAAAACTTAGAACCTTGTTCTTTTGAAGTGTTCCAATTCTGTTTTTAAATTAAAATTTTTTTAAGTTAAATTACATGTTCATAATCTAAAATTTTATAGGCTGTAATCTCTATATTTATATAAAAAAAATTAATAGATTAAGAGTGTGTTTATTTAATTTCTGCAGTTTAAAAAGATTCTAATATATTTCTATACTTTCATTAACTATTATTAGTTTTTGAAATTATTTAAAATTAGTTCGTCCTATTATTAAATGATATAGTCAAGTTAAAGTTTATTAGACACAAAATAAAAAATTTATGGACTTATAATTTTTTTTAATTCTGGGACTAAATAAGGATACGTTTAAAAGTTCAAGACACCTGTCAGATTGTTTTCAAGACACCTGAAAGTTTAGGCACCAAATTTGCAATTCAACAAATTTGAATGTTTAATTTTAAACCATGGAACTTTATTATACAAACAAATCCTTAATATTTAATCCTTACTGTATAGAATTTACGTGGCACTATGTGGATTTAGGGTGTATTACATGTTCAGTGTCAAGTTTCAAAATGATTAATACATGATATAAACTCAATACCAAGAACCAAAGCAAAAACTTTGTGAAAATTAAAGAATCAAACCAAAATATTTTAGGGGCATTTGGCTACAGTTTAAGATGAGAGTTTAGGAGAAAACTATATTTAGCATCTATAGGATTAGAAATATTTGTGTAGAGGAACCCATTGGTTTCTCAAATCAAACCCAGGTTTGCTAACTATTCTCCAGTCCCACAAAACATGGATTAGACTTAAGAAGTCAAACTTACCATAATTAAGGCTCAAATCCATCACCTAAATGCCCCTTACATAATAAAGGTAAAAATAAAATAAAATAAGCTTCCAAAATTCAAGAAGTTGCTATGTCCCCCAGGAAATGTGCCATGACATTGACTTTAAAGGGTGCCATGCATGTGATTGTGATTGATTAACAATTTCATTTGGTATGAAGAATTATTGAACTTTATGCATTATCCTCCTATTAATGATTTGATGGCTGTGTACAGTAGAGTGAAAACTGAAAAGTTTTCTGTAGAAGCCTGGTCCAAGTTTCAAGTTTTTTCAGTCTAATCCTACACAAGTTCTTTTTTTTTTATTTTTTTTTTCTTTTCAGAATGACATGTTTTTGGAAGCAACCTAATGAAATGTGTAAGAATTTTACCATTTATAAGTCACACTACTATTCCATTTATGTTCTTCCTAAAACAAGTTTAATTTTCAAATATGAAACAGCTTATTTCTACAACAAGTAATAACTCTCCTAGTCTCCCTAAATTGGAAGAGGAAAAAGCTAACGGTTGAAGACTGAAGAGGGAGGAACAAGACATCTGCCTCTTTCCATCCAACCCTGTCTCTCAAACCATTCATTCATTGTCTTCTATTCAATTATTTCGTATTTTAAAAATCAAAACAATTTCAATTTGGGTACTGGTACAGCTATGGCCTATGTGATGTTCTAATATGATACAGTTATCTTCAGTTATTGTCAACTATCAGGTGCTATGTCTAATGGATGGATTGAATCAACCATTTCCTTTTCTTCTTTGTGTGTTTCAACTTTCTCTAAGTAATAATGGACTTAGCCAAGGTATTATAAGTTTATAGCGAGCAAGTCATTAATAACTTCAATGTTGGGACATTTGTCTCTAGAAAATGCCAATCTAAGATGTAAGATCTTTTGTTTTCCTAGCAATCCTATGTAAGCAAGATTATTGCATTTGGACAAGCATTCTCAAACCGTTTATGCCTAAAGAAAAAATTGTTACTTGAAAAGAAGAACTATTACTTGATTAATGAAACCGAGTGTTGTCCAGGCGCAGTGCCAGCCACCACAATAACAAGATGTCTTCAGGGTGAATATCTCTTAATCAGTCTTATCAATCCGACCCATTATCTTCTCTTCTCTTCTGTCTTTTTGAGGAAAGAACCACCTGATAGGGAATTGCATAGCAATTAGCACCTTGAAAGCGCAAAAATCGACTAGTCAAGAAAATAGCATTTGAATAAAGAACACAGAACAAGAAACATAAGTAAACTGCTGAATTCAACTAGTTGCTAGGGAAAAATGAAAATGTAGTGAACAACTGAAACTGGACATCCATCACAAGAGTTCTTGAACACAATTCCTAGGAAAGATATGATGTCTCGAGGTGAAGTGTTAACATGTCGCAACTAGTTAAAAACTGAAACCTATTGTTAAACAGAAACAAGAATCTCCTATTTTTGCTTACCCTTGCCTTTATATTCATAGTAGAGCATATTTTAAGAATCAGTTGGTTCGGCTTCTCAATCATTTATTCATAAAAGCACTTGAAATTTTCCTGATGTCAGGTCAAACCCTTCTTGCACCAGAATGCAAGTAGCAAGAGCTAGCTAAATAGACATGTAAATGACTTGTATATTGGCACAAGTATGCGTTCTTGTAACTCATTTTTATGTGCAACACACATCACTAGACATGTGCATATGTACATGAATGTATGCTTCCTTACAAATACGTGCACTTGCATTCGCTGATGCGTACATGTGTAGAATGAGAATTCAGAGTGAGCAAGTGGAAAGTTAAATGGTTGACCTTGTCGTGACATAAGATTGATACGGGAGCGAGGACCTTCAAACATCCAGCTATCATCATCCAGGGATTTGACCTCCTTGTTCAGCGCAGCCATTATATTAGATTTAAGAGCTGCAACTCAGAGAAAATTCAAACCTTACCCCAAGAGGAAATGGTTTATTTATGCGTAGGATGCAAAGAGACATTACAATGTCCAACTAAAATGAGTTTTTTATCCAGTTATTCCTCTTAATCAACAAACACTACGTATAACACAAGTGGAAAAGATCAAAACATTTCAACAGAAGATCATATTAATTCTCCCTATGAAGGCAACAGAAATAGCTGAACTTTTATTTCTACTCTCCTAATTCAGAGAATAGAGGTTCAAAAAGGAACAAGGAACCAGTATATTGCATAAATTTTTATTTTACCTGAGAAATTTGAACAGGTTTGTGAAAAATTAGGATGAGTCATCTCCCTCTTAACTCTTCATGTAATTCATGGTATTGCACGCTAAATGAAGGTGAAATCTACCAAAGTATGTAAAATCCTTTTCTTTTGGCCTGCGATGGACGATTGGTTGGAGTTTGGTTTTTCAATGATTTTTCCAATCACCACTCCACAGAGTTCTTCTTCTCCCTTCTCTAGTTAGTAGCCACATTATCCATCGCAGAGTTAGCTAGAGAGGCTACTGGTTATATGTTTCTCATGTCATTACATAATGGTGAGAGAACGTAACATTTTGTCAGTTCATGAGCTCCCCAGAAATCGATCATGGCCTCAAGAAACCCAAATGGCACAAAAGAACATGAACTGATTTACAACTACAAAAGTAGAAACATCAACAAGATTGTTTCGCAGTTGGAGGAACCATTAAGCCCAAACAAATAAATAAATAAGCTTAAAAAGAACGCTGTTCATGAAAGGCACTTGAGGGATCAAATCAAGAATGGAAAGCTTCACCAAAATAATTGAAGCCACTAAAATGAATAGGAATTTTATACTCGAGGATCAGAATCCACAAAGATAGTGCAGGAAAATCACAATTAGATATCCAAATTTGAAAACGGCCCTCGAGAAAAGGAGAGATCAAAGGAAACAAACCGCTCATGGCCTCGTCCTTGCGCTCTGGTATCGAAATTAAATTTGCGGGGAAGCGAAAATCATCAACTGACATTGCTGCATTGGTGCTACATCTTCCGGCAACCGCTGTGGTAGAAATGGAAGAATTAGCTGGTGAGGAGCTATTCATTGCGTCCCCAATTTTCCGACGAACTTAGCCCCAGAACCATACACGAATCAGAAGCCTGATTAATGTTTAGAAACAATGGAGGCACCAAATACAACGAGAAGGTCCGAGAAGGGAAAAATCCAGCGATGGAGACGAGAAGAGGAAATTTGAATTGGATTTTGTGCTGTAATTTGAAGTGGTTGGCGGAATTATCAGTGGAGTTACGAGCGTGTTCAATTGGGACTCTCACTTCCTTCCTTCACGCGAAATCGGTGGCAACAGACGATTCTGACCCGATTTTATTTTCTTTTTATTACTGGACGGTTCGAACCTGAGTCTTGGGTGCCTCTTGCCACTGCGATTGAATTTACAATTCGAAATGGGTTTTATCGTGGGATAAGTGCACACGCTCTGTTTACCTACCAAATAGCAATGGAATGAAATTAGTTGAAATAAAAATGTTATTTATTCGAGGTTGTTTATAAAAAATGTTCTGGAATCGATAATCAAAAACTGTCGAATCACAATAGAAATCAGATATATAATAATTAATACTGTAACCTTTCTTTTTTTAGTTAATTATAAATAGGTAAATTTTTAATTAAAATATTAACAAATTTTATTTTATTTTTTTACCTTTTTATTGATAATAAATATTTTACTATTATAATAATTTATGTAATATTAATAAATAATTAAAATAGAATTAGTGTCAATTGAAATTTTCTTCTGGTTAGAACAAGAAGTTAAGTTAAAATAAGCGACAAATTTGGACAAATACATATCCAATTACACACAAAATGAATTTGAATTTACAAATAAGTAAAATACCCAATTTTAGGGCTTCATAATTTTTACACCCCAAAATCCAAGACGGTATCTATGTGTCGTGACAAATTTCTCGACCAAGCTCTCATTTTTAGTCATGCATTTTCGAGTGTAAATCGGTGGGTTACTAGATCTTTGCATGGAACGACTTGTGTATAAAGGGAGCCGCACTGCCACTAGGTTGTCAAGTATTTGCAGAGAATGTCGTCGTCTTCAAAGGGAGTCGCGTTGCCAATGGATCGTCGATCTATTCGTTGGTTGCTACTAGTCGTTGAATTTTTTCATGGGTTGTTGATGGTCTCCAAATTTGTTAATGTGTCACTGCTAGTCACTTATCTCGCCTTTAGTCGTCTTTTAGGTGGTCTCGATGTCAGTCGTTGTTCTAAATGGTCTTGTCGTTAGTCGTCATTGTTACTCAAAGACGTACCCTTGCATGTCGACAGAGGTCGCCGCATATGGGTTGTGGCAGTGGGTTTGCATGGGAGGCCGCCATCAAGTTGTTGTTCATTGTTGGAGAAGACAATCGAGAGAGGGGAGTCGCGTGTGAAGAAGACAGAGAGGGGGAGGCCAGTGATGTATATACAAATATATATTATAAAGTGTATATACTAGTATATATTATATAACACGTTGCGGGTGTATATTTATCATGGTGTAGGTTCAATTAAAAAGTATACATTATATAATTTTTTTCTTTTTCTTAAAATAACTTTGGATGTAAAAGACCAAAATACCTCACAAATACCCTAATTTTCAAACAATAGTATCTGAATTAATTTTTTATTTTTTTATGAACAGTCTTAAAAGTATAGTCTTAAAAGTATATGTTTATTATACTATTCGTCGTAATAAATAGATACTGAAAAAAGATAATGAGGGGAAAAAGATAATTAAAATATAAAAATAACATTTTGGACGAGTATATATTTATCATACTATTAAAAATAAAATACGTCAAAGGAAATATTCAAACAATAGCCACCAACAAATTAAGCAAAAATAAATTTAAAAATATAAAATCTTTAATAAATGTAGGAATATTGTGCCTTGGTTTTTTAGTATAACATGTGAAAGTGGGGATTCTAACTATCAACCTCATGTTGGATAGATATACTTTAACCGGCTTAACTATGCTCTGCTAGAATTTGTTGATATCATCTTCTTTCTTTTAATTAAATTTATTGCTTTGAATAATTTATGCCAATGGTTAAAATGGATAATGCTCTATATATAGCTCTGAACTAACCACGGGGTCGATACATTGTTTGGAGCCAGGGGCAGATCCACCATGGGCTCGGGGGGCTCGAGCCCCTCATGAAGTTTTTCATATATATTTGTATTTAACAAAAAATCAATAAACATCTCCTTGACGCAGTGGCATGCACGTCACAACCCCTTGAAAGTCCAGCGATCAACTCTTGCCATCTCATTTTTTACATAATTTTAATTTTTCAAAAATAAATCGTTCTTGTAGGGTTGTCAAACTTAAAAAAAATGTTTAATAGGTCTTCATACTTTCAATTTTAAATTTGATCGGTGTTGAAAGTTTCAATTTTTTTCCATATATCATTAACATATTAGACTATTTTTTTTAATGTCAAGAGTCAAATAAAAACAAAATTGAAAGTTTAGAGACCTATTTGACATTTTGTAAGTATATGAACATTATTAGACACAAATTTGAAAGTTAAATGGACAAATTTGTAATTTATGCAACTTAATATCGAAACATATAAACTAGTATACATGCAAATATATGTTAGAGATTATCTTTGTACTAAGTTAATTAAGCCTCCTGGTATAAAATTTTGGATTGGCCATTGTTTGAAGCCGTAATAAGTAAAGTGACATAATTGCTGGTTATATGTCGGTAAAAAAAAAGAAAAAGGTGTGAGTTATGGAAAATTTCTAGTCCTCCCGTAATAGAGATAACTTCCATACTACTTCAACTTAAATTGTCTTATGTGTAAACGAGTACTATTATTATTTAAATAAAAATATTTTTAGTTTTTATGTGGGGTCTATGGGTAAGATTGATCAACTAGTATCCCACATTCTCTCTCTTAAATTAATCCTACATTCTCTCTTTTATTAAACGTTTTAGACGTGATTCTTTTCTAATTTATTCATCTCTTTATTGTTATTTACATCTTCACTTACTTCTCTCATCTTCTATTTCTATTTTTTTAAAATTTCTCCATACAAACTAAATTTCTTGTTTCTTTTCTTAACGATTTCCACTTCACCATTTAAATTATGTATTACTTTTCTATTTATTTATTTTTATTTTTCTTGTTCTTGTTCTTTATTATTATTTTTTCTATTACATTCTAATCATTTTTGTTGATGCTGGATTCTGGTAGACCGGATCTTCCTGCTCTGTTGAATGCTGTAGGACCGAATACCTGCAAAAACGAACAAAAATCTTAATTCGGTGTGACTTCAATCACACTGGCTCCGATGCCTAAGTTAGCAAAACGAGAGATTACTTAAATAAGAGATTACTTGATAGTATAGTCTTGACTTACATTGGACAGGTGACCCCTCCCTATTTATAGTGGTCTTGCCCCCTAGAGTTTCTCAGGACATCAACCCTAGGTTTGCCATTGTGGGCTTTGGGCCGGGATACCTCCAGCGTCGGTAGAGGAACGGGTACAGGACTCGACTTTGGGGCTTGAATGTTATACGCTTGACACAGGGACCAAAAGGGAAAAGGAAAGCACCGAAGACCGAAGGGATTGACGCCTTGGCGCCGAGAAGGAGTCGACGCCTCAGTGCCGAGGTGGGGTTGGTGCTGAGGTGGAGTCGGCCCCTTGGTGGGCCGGACTCCGTGCCTTGGGCCGGACTCCGTGCCTTGGGCCGGACTCCGTGCCTTGGGCCGGCTCCGCTTGTCGATGAACCCGGTTGTCCTTCTTGGACCGGCTTTACTGTGTCGATGGTCCCGATTGTCCTTCCTAATGTAAACCAACTTTCTATCGTATTGCTCCATACATAACAATTTTTATATATTTTTTCAATTTTTATTGAATTCATAAAAATATTTGGATGTATTCATCCTCACACGAAAAAGTAAATCTCTAAGTATGTTATGTTTAATTCTTTACATTTTTTTAATAAGAAATAAGCTACAATTAATTTAAAAGAAAAAAAGGTGGGATACGCTTGATTAACAAGATAGAGTGTATCAATTTTACCTTTAAATACGCGGGTCCCACATAAAAATTAAAAATATTTTTATTTAGATAATGATAAAACTCCTTTACACATGACACAATTTAAATGAGAGTAGTATGGAAGTTCTCCCTACCACGGGAGGACTAGAAATTTTCCGACCTTTCTTCTACATTCTTACTCACAAAAGACAGGAATTTTGTTATTGTAAAATAAAACTACAGTTTGAATTTAACAGGAACACATTTTGTTTGGAATGAAACAAGCGCACAAACAAAATAATTTTCTATATTTCTTCTTCTTATATCCGACTTATTCTTCAAAATTTATCTCCTTTTCTCTCTTTCTGGTCTTCCTATGTCTCTAAATATGCTTACTCCATAATTTCCTTTTATAAATTATCTCATCATTTTTTTTTCTCCCCAAATCTTCTCTCTATAGATTTTCTTTTTAATTTCTCAAACATTTCCCCTTTCCTAAATTCTAATTTTTCTTTGATCTGGATTATAAATTTATATCTCTCTAATATTTCCTACTTATATAAATACAATGATGAAATTTAAAACTTAGAGTCATTGGAGAAATTGTCTTACAGTTGAGTAAAGAAATTTGGAAAAAAAATTGCCATTTTAACTTTGTGGACAATATCTATTAAGCTTCTCTCCATCGGTAGGACAAACCTTTTTGTAATTTTATTTCACTTTCCAAACCCACTTGATCTCTTCATTTTCAAATTCAATCTATCATTCAGCTACATTCTACCTAAAGGATAATCATTTTACTAATTTGAAATATTTGTTATTTTTTTAATTAAAGTTCCGGCAAAAATAGAAAGTAAATAAAGCTAATACGTTAACGAATTAAAAAAATTATTTATAACAATTATCTTTTTTCTTTTAAATTTAAAAAACAGTATTTTAAATTTATTATAACAATTTCGATGATTTATTTGAAAAATAGTGTTTAAAATAAAAGACCGTTGACGCTATAAATGATTTACGTTTAAAAAAGACGTTGCGTAACTTATACGCTCAAGTTTTAAAAAAGAAAAAAAGAAAAAGAAAAAGAAAAAGTAGGGGCGCGTTTTATACCGATACGCGCCAATGTTAGGGTTCAGTTATCGTTTTTGAGTTTCATCCTCTCCGTTGTCAAGCTTTCGTGTGTTTCAAGAAAAAGCCCCTTCCTTCGTCGTTTCTTTCCTTTTGTTGTTAATTAGGGTTTGGACCAATGGTCTAGGGTTTGGATTTGGTACAATGTTCGAGCGCTCGAGGGCCAAGAATGTCGAGATCTAAGAGCCGAGAGTCGATCAGAGCGGCATACTGTCGGAATTTATGCAACGCGGAGACGGAATCGGGAGGGGAAGACGGAAAAAATCAAGAGTAAGACATCCAATCCGAAGCGATTTGTTTCCCTTCCTCTCTGTTCTGAATCCTTCCTCTTTGTTTCTTTCCTTTTGTTGTTAATTAGGGTTTGGACCAATGCTCGAAGTCTTGAGGGCAAAAAGTGTGTTGGCACGTGCTACTTTGCGAGCTCTCTTTGCAATGCTATCGATAAATTTCCGGTGTGCGTTGCGTTTTATTTCTTTTCTTTCTGATGCTTCTCGTCGTTCCTTCTTTTTGTATTTGATTTTTGTTTGTTGATATCTTCTTCTTCTTCTTCCTTTTTTTTTTCCCCTTTCGGAATGCTTCTTAAACTGTGATCTATCACTGCATATTTTTGTCTTCTTGTTCCCAAGTAGTGAATACTTTCTAACTATTTTTTGTCTTCCTTTTATCCGTTTCCATGCTAAACTGTGAAGGATTTAGCGCTGATTTGTGGACTTTTGCTATATAATGTTATTAGATTCAATATTTAATCTTTATCTGGTCATACTGACTGGTTTTCTGCCATGGATTGATATGTTCAAGATATTAAATAAAAGGGTGTAGGAAGATTCTGTACTCAAATTACATATTCTCTTAATTTAATCCATGCGTGCTGTGAATATGTTTGTTTGTTTTTTTTTTAATTTTTAAAAGAATTTATAACATCTGTTTGTTTAAATTAACCATTCTTGATTCCAATTACCCAACACATTTTACCGGCTATTTTCAAAATTTTCAGATTTTGATTCCTAGTTTATTTTTTTTTAGATTTTGAATCCTTGGGTAATCATTTTTCTGTATGGTTAATTTTTTATACCTTTTCTCTAGAAAAGAAGGTACTTTTTTAACTATTTATTTATTCCAGTCATTTTTTAATCTTTATATACACCTCTTCCTCCGCTACTTCTGTTCCTGTTGTGTTAAATTTGTATTTAGTTTTTTAATTAATACTCCTCATAATTTTTGTTTAATTTTATTTTGCGACCTTGAACCTTATTTTTTAAAATAAAATAAAGGGCTCACCCATCCAAAACAAAGAGATGGTTTTAGAAAGCTTCTGGTTGGTTGTTCAACCGCGCACGACGTCGTGGACTTGGCTTCGCCTGATGATTTCACACCCTTGCCTAGCTTGCTTGGGAGTGAATAGTCAAGTGTCGACTGGGTTCTTTGTGGCGTACGGCGCATGAGCGGTGATTCGGTTGTCCCTAAAACTAATGGGTGCTTGTATATGTCGGTTGTCCCTGAAAATTGATTGTCCCATATTATACGATCGATGGTTGCCTCCATATGTCGGTTGAACCTACAACTTTGTTGGTTCGAAATAAAGGATCAGTAGTTGCCTCGGTATGTCGGTTGTCCCTAAAAGTTGGTTGCCTTAAAATATAAGACCAATTTTTTCTTGATTTGTCGATTGCCCCTAAAGATTGGTTGGGTCGAAATATAAGACTAATGGGTGCTTGGATATGTCTGTTGTCCCTAAAAATTGATTGCCCCATATTATACAATCGATGGTTGCCTCCATATGTTGGTTTACCCTAAAAATTTGTTGGTTTGAAATAAAGGATCAGTAGTTGTCTCGATATGTCGGTTGTCCCTAAAAATTGGTTGCCTTGAAATATAAGACCAATTGTTGTCTTGATTTGTCGATTGTCCCTTAAAATTGTTTGGCTCGAAATATAAGACTAATGGGTGCTTGGATATGTCGGTTGTCCCTAAAAATTGATTGCACCATATTATACGATCGGTGGCCACCATATGTCGGTTGATCCTAAAAATTTGTTGTCTTGAAATAAAGGATCAGTAGTTGCCTCGATATGTCGGTTGTCCCTAAAAGTTGGTTGCCTTAAAATATAAGACCAATTGTTGTCTTGATTTGTCGATTGTCCCTAAAAATCGGTCGGCTCGAAATATAAGACTAATGGGTGCTTGGATATGTCAGTTGTCCCTAAGAATTGATTTCCCCATATTATGTGATTGATGGTTGCCTTCATATGTCGGTTGACCCTAAAAATTTGTTGTCTCGAAATTAAGGTTCAGTAGTTGCCTCGATATGTCGGTTGTCCCTAAAAGTTGGTTGCCTTAAAATATAAGACCAATTGTTGTCTTGATTTGTCGATTGTCCCTGAAAATTGGTTGGCTCGAAATATAAGACTAATGAGTGCTTGGATATGTCGGTTGTCCCTAAAAATTGATTTTCCCATATTGTGTGATTGATGGTTGCCTTCATATGTCTGTTGACCCTAAAAATTTGTTGTCTCGAAATAAAGGATCAGTAGTTGCCTCGATATGTTGGCTGCCCCTAAAAGTTGGCTGCCTTAAAATATAAGACTAATTGTTGTCTTGATTTGTCGATTGTCCCTAAAAATTGGTTGGCTCGAAATATAAGACTAATGGGTGCTTGGATATGTCGGGTGTCCCTAAATATTGATTGCCCCACATTACCATTGATTGTTGCCTCCATATGTCGGTTGATCTTAGAAATTTGTTGTCTCGAAATAAAGGATCAGTAGTTGCCTCGATGTATCGGTTGTCCATAAAAGTTGGTTGCCTTAAAATATAAGACCAATTGTTTTCTTGATTTGTCGATTGTCCCTAAAAATTGGTTGGCTCGAAATATAAGACTAATGGGTGCTTGGATATGTCGGTTGTTCCTAAAAATTGATTGCCCCATATTATATGATCGATGGTTGCCTCCATATGTCGATTGACCCTAAAAATTTGTTATCTCGAAATAAAGGATCAGTAGTTGTCTCGATATGTCGGTTGTCTCTAAAAGTTGGTTGCCTTAAAATATAAGACCAATTGTTGTCTTGATTTTTGATTGTCCCTAAAAATTGGTTTTCCCGAAATATAAGACTAACAGGTGCTTGGATATGTCGGCTGTCCCTAAAGATTGATTGCCCCATATTATACGATTGATGGTTGCCTCCATATGTCGGTTGACCCTAAAAATTTGTTGTCTCGAAATAAAGGATCAATAGTTGCCTCGATACGTCAGTTATCCCTAAAAGTTTGTTGCCTTAAAATATATGACAATTGTTGTCTTGATTTTTCGATTGTCCCTAAAAATTGGTGGGCTTGAAATATAAGACTAATGGGTGCTTGGATATGTTGGTTGTCCCTAAAGATTGATTGCCCTATATTATACGATTGATGGTTGCCACCATATGTTGGTTGATCCTAAAAATTTGTTGTCTCGAAATAAAGGATCAGTAGTTGTGTTGATATGTTAGCATTGTCTAAAAAATTCTTTGCCTTGGAATATAAGACCAGTCGTTGGCTGAATATATATCAGTTGTCCCTATAAATTTGTTGTCTTGATATGTCGATTCTCTTTTAAGTATTGGTTGCCTTGAATTATAGACTAATGGTTACCTTGGTATGTTGCTTGTCTCTAAATTTTGTTGCCTAGGTATGTCGGTTCATATTCATTATTGGTTATCTCGAAAGAAAGTACCAATAGTTCCCTCGATGTGTAGGTGACCTTACGTAGTGGTTGCCTTGAAACAAAGGACCAATGATTACCTTAATATGTTGGTTGTCTCTAAGGATCTGTTGCCTCAAAATATAGAACCACTAAGTTCTTAGATATTTCAGTTGGTCTTAAATATTGGTTATCTCGAGATAAAGCACCGATAGTTGTTTGATATGTCGGGTGACCGTTATTATTGGTTATCCTGAAATAAGGGGACCAGTGTTTGCCTTGATATGTTGGCAATCTAATAATGTGTTGCCTTGATATGGCGATTTTCCGTGAGTACTGGTTGATTTGAAATAAAGGACCAATGATTGCCTCAATATGTTGGTTGTCTCTAAAAATTTGTTATCTCGATTGTCTCTAAAAATTTGTTATCTCGATATGTCTGTTGTCCCTAAAATTTGCTGCATCAAAATACAAGACCAATGGTTGCTTAGCCACCTAACCCATCTTGTGGGATAACATATTTGATTTACACCCATGCCCTTCAATTGTGGAAGGGAATGAAAGTGGGTTGTCGAGTCAAACTTAAGGCTGGCTTGCTTCGACGAGGGTTACACATGGCTTTTTCATTCTTCGACTTCTGATAATAAGAAACAACCTAGCTTGTAGAGTCGCATCGTGCTTGCCTCTTGCTAGATGAGATCACTTGCGATCGCGCTCCCCTGTTCGATGAAAGGGCTTGCCCATCAAATAGAAATAGATTTTGCACCCTTGCCTAGCTTGTTGGGGGGCGAATAGTTGAGTGTTGACTGGGTTCTTTGTGGCATATGGTGAATGAGTGGTGAATTGGTTGCGTGGATCGATAGGCTTGCTGCGTGAGCATCAAACTATCAGCATGCCTCTTCATTGATTGGACTTGCATCGAAGCAATTCGAGTGGCCACAACCAATCAGTTCTTGCTTGTGTGATAGAAGCATTGCGTCTTTGTCTTGGCTCATGGGACAAACGGGCCTTGATTAAAAGCCTTGTCTTGTCTGAGAAGCTTGCGTTGCATTAGGCTCTTGCTCTTCATACTGATACTGCTCGCTGCGTCGGTAGGTCATTTGCTCGAAATATAGGATAGATAAGAGGTTCCTTGATATTGTCGGTTGTCCCTAAAATTTGGTTGCCTTGAAATAAAACACCAATTTGTTGTCTTGATATGTCAGTTGTCCCTAAAAATTGAATTGGTTGGCTTGAAATATTGGACCAGTGGTTGCTTGGACATGTCGGTTTGCTCTAAGAATTGGTTGTCTTAAAATATAAGACCAATAGTTGCCTGGATATGTTGCCTCAAAATATACAATCAATGGTTGCCTCCATGGTTGATTGACCCTAAAAGTTGGTTATCTCGAAATAAAGGACCAATAGTTGCTTCGATACGACGTTGTTCCCAAAAAATTAGTTGCCTCAAAATATGTAACCAATGTTGCTCATTGATGTATCAAATAAAAAGAGAAAAGGCGTTGTTATAAAGCTTGATGGTGAGAAGGTTTTTGACAAAGTTTATTGATATTTCTTAGATGAGATTCTTATGGCCACAAAGGCTTTGGTGTCACGTGGAGAAAATGGATTAGAGGATGCATTTGTTCAATAAATTTCTCTGTTATTATCAATGGGCGTTCGAGAGGCAAAATCTTTGTCTTACTATCAACTCGTGTGTCAATGAAACCTAATTGGTGTGTGCTTTGTTAGAAAAGTGAAGAAGACCCTGGCACCTGTACTTTAACGGCCCTTTTGCTGCTGTGTGTTAGGCGGATCTTTTTAGAACTTTCAACATTAGTTGGTGTTTTTTCTTTAATCCATTGGAGGCTTTCATCCAGCTTATTCAAGGTACAAATTTTAAAGGCTAAGCCAAAATTCTTTGGTCTAACGTGGTGGTAGGCCTGCTTTGGAGATTTTGGTTTGAGAGAAACAATAGAATGAATCTTCTATGGAGTTGAGTCTGGATGATATGAATGGTCAAATCTACTCCAACATTCCAGAGCCGAGTGAGTGATTAGACCTGCCACATTTTTGACATATTACCTTTCTTTGTTTGAAGTTTGTTCCAGCTTGATATTGAGTTTCATATTGCAAATCGCTTACAATTCTTTGGGGTGAGGCAGAATTGTTTGGCTGGAAATTGGTGTTTGATGGGAGACACGACCTCTGCCTCGCCCTCTTTGGATATAGAATGCTTGGTTATGGTCGATAGATTGAGTAAATTTTTCCTTAGTCTTCCAGTATAAGCTGCTGTTTCATGTGCTTTCAATGCTAACACTAACTGATTATAAGCAGGGAAAGGTGCTTTAGATAATATAGCAATACGAAAATCTTTGTATTTGTTACCTAAACCTCTTGCTAGACGAAGAACCTTGGTTAAATCATCCAGTAGTTTCTTCATAGCAGCAAGTTTATCACACAAACATTTGAACCTCTTCAAATAATCCTCTAGGTGTTGGCTTCCTCTCTTTCTCTAGGTGTCGTTGGCTTCCTCTCTTTCTCTAGGTGTCGTTGGCTCCCTCTCTTTATGTTTACAAGTGCTTCTTTTAGATGGATCTCGTTTTCTTTCATAAGTGTTAAATTGTTTCTCCAACGAATTCCAAATTTGGTATGCGTTTACAGTCCCATCCACCATAGCCAGCACTTCTTCGGAGATTGCTTCCAAGTTGTATACTGAGAATTTGGCACCAAATTTTCATCCTCGTCTTTAATTTCTTCTGCAGGGGGATTATATTCTAAGACATGTTGTTCGATCCCCATGTTTCTAATAAGAGGAATCACTTGAGACTTCCACAGGAGATAGTTTGATGAGTTCAATTTGATAGAGATCAAGCTGGTGGAACATTGGTGAAACGTTTAGATTTTGAGAGTATTTTCTGTTATTGCCATGAGTTCTGTCTTTTGAATCAAATTGTGGTTGAATTCCTTCGTGGTAAAGCTCTGATACCATGAAGGGGTTGAACCAAAATTGATGAAAAGAATCGAATCTCATTCTCTTTCACAGACTGATAGTTTCAGTCTTTATAGAGCCACACAATGGAAATTCAGAACACTTGAGGAAATAGAATATATATATTGAGAAATCTAGGAGACCTTTTCCCATCTAGCCGTTGGTGCAAGTAAGGGAAAAAGGTGATATTTAAGGAGAAAATGTGCAGGAAATTATTTCTTTCCCTCTGAGTTTGCAGCACGTAATTGGAATTCTAATGAGTTGCACAAGGTCATCTTATTTACATAATTTTAGGTGGAGGTCTTGCCTAATTCATGCTGATTGGCAGACAAATTTGCTGAGGTATTATTCAAATGAGCTGTCAATGTTTCTCCTTTTATTTGCAGTAGGGGGATGTTTGTTTGGATCCTCTCTTTCAGCATTGACCTGTTTTTAGCCGCAATAAATCTCCTCTAGAGATGGTTCCTTTCGATCAGTAACCTCCAGCTCCATTTCGATGATACGGCTTTGTTTCTTAGCTTGATATTTTGATGCCGAGGCCACCTTCGAATATTGAACCTTTTGCCAATTTATGAGGTGGGCTTTCCCAATGTTTTTTTGGACCTTCCCAAAGGAAATTTTTAATCAACTTCTCGAAAAGGTCTACTGCTGAAACTGGTATTTGTATTTGGAAAAAATAAATAATAAATCGAGAGATTGTTGAGGACTGATTGGATGATGGATCTCCTCTAGAAATGAAAAGGTGGTTCCAAGATGCGAGCTTGCATCCTATTCTTTCAACAATAGGAAGCGAAAAAGAGGGTCTTCTATAGTTTCTGTTTAAAGGAAGGCTTAAGGTCTTGTCCCGTGGTCCCTAGGTTGTTGCCCCCAATTTGGGCTTTTTTGAATGAAAGTGTTGCTTTGTTTCTGATTTTAAAGAAAAGGGAAAGAAAGAGAGAGATTGTGAATGCTAGTAGGGCCCTTATTAGAGAAAAGTAGAGTATTGTCTGCGAAGAGGAGGTGATTCATTCCAAGGGGGAAGTTGTTAGGAATCTTCCTCACAAAAGTTGATATTCAAAGCAAAGAGAGCCCTAAGGCATACAAAAGTCTTCACAGCCAATTCGAGAGGACTGCACTCTCCCTGCCTAGATTCCTTAAACAAACAAAAAATACCCCGTCCCTATCGCACCCCTCCCCATATAAGTACTAACTAACTTGAGGGGGGTGAAATTCCCTCTCTGCCCCTCCTAACATAAGTATTGACTATTGGGGGCCTTACAGAAGTTCTTCGTAATGTAATCCTGAATAAGGCCATTTCTAATCACCTTGAAGGAGGACTGGAGGAGTCTACTCAAACAATCATCGACTATGATAAAGAGAAAAGAAGATAGGGAATCATCTTGTCTAAGGCCCCTAGTAGCTTTAAATTTATCTTTTGGTTTACCATTTATGAGAAAGGAAAAGCTAGTAGTGGAGACACAAACATATATCCAATTCCTCCATATTTGCCCAAAGCCTTTGTTTTTTAACATTGCAACCAAAAATCCATTCCATCTGGTCAAAGGCCTTCTTGAGATCAAGCTTTGATAACCACTTCATTCAAATTCCTTACTCTCCAATCATCTATGAGCTCTGCAAATCTGTACCTTCAACAAGGGCTAATTGATATATAATCCGAGGTTGTGCGAGGGAGAACAGATTTGAGCCTTTCCAACAATATTCTAGCCATAATTTTATTTTGTATGCACAAGGGATGAGATGAATAGGCCGATAATCATCTACTGTTTGTCTTTTTTGTCTCTTCTCTCTTTGGGATAATCAAGATGTCAATTTTTTATGATGTTTCAAGATCTTTTAAAAAGTTCTGATGGGAAACCGTCAGGTCCAGGAACTTTATTACTTCCCAAACTCAAAATAGCCTTGTAAACCCCTTCCGCTGTGAATTATTTTTCTAGCATCTTGTTGTCTTCTTCCGTGATGGTCCCACTTGAGGGTTGCAAGGACAGAAGCGATGGTCAAATTTTCTGGAGTAGAGATCTTAATAAAACTTCACGAACTCTACTTCGATAACATGGTCAGATAACAAAATTGTCCCTTTATCGGGATAATAACTCAATGATGATCCCTTTTCTTCTTTTGTTAGCCAAGCTGCAGTAGAAAAAACTAGTGTTTTCATCCCCATCTTTTTAGCCATTTTAATTTGCATTTTTGACACCCTAACACTTCTTCCTTTGCGGTCAGGTTTATGAACTGATCCATAATGTAGGAGCGCTCAGATACAGATTCTGGAGGAAGGGGTGCTGGTGTAAAATCAGGAGGAGAAATTTTATTAAAATCAATCAATCTCCTTATATACAGCAAACAGGGGAATTTACACAAGCTGTCAAGCTGGTCATAACAGAAAATTAACTACCCTGCTTTTTCAACAGCTAGTAAGTTGGTTTTAACCAATCAGAAAATTAATTAACTTAACTAATTACAAGGGGGGCTATACCTTATGCTTTATCAATCTCCCTAAGCTGCTCTTGAAGGCTGTTTTCATTAATATGTTGATTGTCCCAAAATACTTGTTGCCATCATATGTTGTTGGTTTTCATTAATCCAAGGCTGGAATTACAAACTAAAGAACCAATTAGTTAAGTTCAAAGAAGAACTTTTATAGACTTTTTAAACACGCGACCTATCTTTATTATTTGATAGTCTAAAAGTAATTTCTGCTTCATTATCTGTAATCTGTCCTTAATTTTACAGTCTCTACACCTCCACCACTGCTTCTTCACCTCCACCTCTGCTTCTACCTACAAAATTAACCTTCTTCCATACCTTTGTTTTTGTGTTCTTTAGGATATTATTCAGGCTTATATCGTCACAAAAATCCAAAGCATCCTTGTTACTGTTGGTATACAAACGATAATCTTCTGTGCTACTTTTTCTTGTAAAGACCATTGCGGGACTTCAACTGCAGTTCTTTTATTGATGTGTGCCCTCTGATGTAAGATGATTACCAGCCTTTTCCTTTTCTGCTAATCTGAATTCCTTGAAAGTCTTATTATAAACCTATGGGATTCTGTTGCTCCCTCTGCCTTTGTAGTTCTTAGTGCAGTATGTCGCGCATTCTTGAACCATTTGTTCACCTTTTCAGCATCAAGACCCAATTATTTCGAAAGGTTTTCCTTGACATCTCTAGACGGGAGTTCATTATCAGCAAACACTTGGCGATTTCTTTCTGCTTCGATGTCGGTATCTTGACTCTTTTTTTTCTAACTCCCCTTCTCTCTTTCCTCTCAATTAATTTTTTTTACACTTTTTCTTTTGCTACTTCTTCCAGATCTCTTTCCTTTTTCTTCTTCCTTTTTTCCCCTCTCTCTGCTATCTTTTTTTTCCCTCTTTTCTTATAGCATTTTTCAACCGCTGTGCTAACAAGCCACCAAAAATGCTTATTCTGCTTAGATATTTGTAGGTTGTTGTCTTATTCTTCTTAGATATTTGGCATATTAGACCCTGTGAATGCTTGAGTATAAGTTTTATTTTGTTTTTTGTTTTGTTATTGGAATTAATCTTTAACATTTCACGAGTTGCCTCGTGCAGCCTGCACTCCAAAATTCACCAGTATGCAGTAGTTGAAAATGTGATGTTGTGCAGCCTTGAGGAATTAGAAGGAAAGTTAGCTTCCCCAACTGATTTGTAATGAAAAAGTTCATAGGTAAATGATTGCATTTGCTGCTACGTTGCATTACTATTATGATTATGTGGATCGTTTATATTAGTTTCTTTATTTTTGCTATTTATGCTCTCTATGTTTGATGGCTTCTGAAAAGTTGGGGAGAAACCGAATCTGAATTATTCAGATTCTGCAGGGAAAAAAACACAAACAGAATTGATATTTTGGAATATATCATATCAAAATACGAGGGGTGTTCATCCATTTATTTCTGTTTCCGGTTAGTACTTTATAAAATTAGTGGGTTTCAGTTCAGTGTTTTTTGGTCGGAATGGGCTTTTTTTTTTTTTCCTTCCTTTATGGGAAAGGGTTATTGTGACTAAGACAGACTTTCTTTGTAAAGTAGGTGGAATGGCTGGCTTACTGGTTGGAGTTTGTGCATTTAATTAATGAGCTCTAAGGGGGCAAATTTCAGTAGAAGAAGAATAAATGTTGAGGAGCTAAGCTAGCTGGTGGTGCTTTTCTTCCAAGAGAGAAAAGATATAAACGTAGCCCGAATATTCTTATATGTGGATGACCTCAAGTAGTCAGCCTGAGGTACTTCTCTGTCTAGAGAGAAAAGACCCAGACATAGCTTGAATAATCTGTAAAGAGAGATTACTGGAATATAACCCAAGTGATCCAACATAAAGAAATGAATTAGCTCAAATGTCGGATATAGAGACGACTTAAGCAGGCTCAATAGTCACACGTAGGGAGGGACAACTTAAATCTTGTTGAAGTGGTCAGCCATTAGTACCTTCTCTTATCTGAAAACTGCAAGATCTTCTCAATATAAAATTTTAATCATGCTGGAAGGAGAAAAATCAGTAGAAAAAAAAAAAAAAATACAATTGGGCAGCAGACTTCCTTTAGAAATCACAGGTTTCCTGTACGTGGGAAGGTTGAACTAATTGCTCTGATTGTGTGCTGCCGGTCCGTGAGTTGGCTGATGGTTGTGCATTTGTTTTGTTGCTGACTGTATAGATGATGTGGCAGCTGATGTAGATTGGTTGTCAGAAAATTGTAAGTTGGGATTATCTCATATAAGCTCTATGTTATTATCTTTCTACCTCATCAAAAAGGGACAAGGAAAAAGCTGTTCAAGTTGCCTTATATTTGTCGTCATCTTTTTCCTTGTGCAGGGTCTGGCCACCGTTTCATCTTTTTCATATGTTCATTGCATTTAGATTGCTGGTACTGCTAATGAGGTGTTGACCAAAATTGATACTTTTGACAGGTTAGAACTCGACTTTCATTCTTCACATTTTTTTTTCGGTCTTTTAGTTTTTATTCCTCAACGGGTCAATATTGTGGAGTTAATATATAATGATTGTTATTATGCTAGTTTTAGACATGTTTCGTTAAAGTTAATGTTACCCTAAAATGTTCTGATATAAAATTCCTTAGAATAAGAGTCGAGTTTGGTTTAGAGTTTAGGTGATGGAAAAGGTAGTCCTGATTGCATTTTTTGAAATCTAATGACAAGGCCGCCCACTCATTAGATCTATTATTATTATTATTTCTTATAAACCAGAGTGGCCCCTCTGGATGCCCATGGTATGCCAAGGGGTCACTCTTGGGCACCGAGTCATTAGATTTTTGAAAACGTATAATTGGTTAATTAGTTATAAATTAATGGATAGTATCATAACATTGACTGCAAATTTTGCTCCTTGCAATGTTTGTACATTATTTTTCCTTTTTATATTAATATTAAATTAGCATGCTGGTTAGAAATTTAATTGTAGGTCTCCTTTATTTTGTACTAGTTTAAGACAAATATATTTTTAAGAAAGGTAAAGAACGGACTAGTTAAAGTGGTAAAAAACAAGCATAATTTAGAAAATATAATAGTAATAAACTTAGTAATTTTGAAAACTGAAAAAATTAATTTTTAAAAATTCGTTTTCCTTTTAAAAGACCGGCTTGGTATTTAAATTAGTTTTTAAGAAAGGTAAAATACCAAGAAAATTTTGAGAAAAGAAGTATAATGTTTAAAAACAGAAAACAAAAATAAAATAATTATAAAATGGAACTCAATTTTACTTATTATTTAAGATCTTGGAGAACACTATGTTCACCCACTTAGAAAGCTTAAATTTATCAGAATATGATAATTTTACTTTATTACATTAATTTTAATGATTTATTAATGAATAATGTTTTCTGGGAAATAACTAAATTAATATTCCTTTACGGAAGAAGGAAAAAAACCAAAAAAAACCGATTGAGGACAAAGTTTTAAAATAATCTAATTTTAAAAATAACTACAAAATAAATGTAATTTAAATAAATAAATTCAAATGTTAGTTCAAAATAAAAGTCAAAACTCGCGTACAATGCCTGCGATTTCCGTGCAAACGTATATATGTGACATGTCAGGTAAATACTGTTATTTTTTTAATATTTTAATTTATATATTGTTATTTATTAATATTACAAAATTTAATTGAGATGTGATTAATTTTTTTTGTTTTTTATTTTAAATTTTGATTAAAATGTCATTTAAAGTCTAAAAATTAAAAATTATATTGAAATCGATTAAAATGTCATTTAGCTAATCGTGTTTCATCTTCGTATGTTCTATAAAACATTTAAATTTAATATAAACTAAATCGATAAAAAATTATTAAATTAATAAAAACTTAAAAGTCAAAGGTATGAATTACATGAAACTCATATGTTTTTTCATTTGCATGGCGAAACATATGGCTTTAAAAACCAAAATTTTGGGATATTTATAATTAGGATTTTGTTTGTTTTATAATTATTTTGTTTTAAATTATTACATTACAAGAATATGTCTATCATGTTGTAGGTAATTCATGATCTATTTTTCAGATAGGGAGAAAATTAAGATGATAGTCTTTTAACTTCGAAATAAAAAAAAATGGGGGAAGTGGCTAGTGAATCGCAGTTATCGTCCCAAAATCGCAGCCTATCCCTACAATTTATTTACCCTATTTTTGTAATTACTTTGAAACTTATACGAGTTTTGTCATTTGTTTTTATAAAATAATTATTTAAAAAAAAAATCCACCGATTGACGCATGATGTTTTACTACATTCACCAAAAAATAAAATAGGAAAAGGAAATAAGAAAAAGAAAGAAAAACGAAAACTGTGTTGCGTAACCCAGACGCGGAAGGATTAAAAAAAACGGTAAAATAATTTAAAAATTAAACACGGTTTAAACGCGGAAACTTGTTTCAATAAATACGTGGCTTTGCTCATTCATTACAGTTAGGGTAAAAATTAGGGCACAACTTTACACTTTTTCCCCCACGTTTCTTTCGCGGAATTATGTTCGAAATTACCGGAGCAGTAGAGGACGGACGAAGAAGGAAGGTTCTATCTGGGGATCGTCTCCTTCCACTTCTTCAGTTCCACTCCCATGGCGGTAACCCAAACCCTCTACTCCACAGTCTTCTCTTCGAGCAGTTTAGTTTCAGTGAAATTTCCCAACTCTCGTCTCAACTATGGGTGCAGACATTGTACGTTCTGGTTCTCTCACTTTCTTTCCCGTCTTTTCATTTTCATAAAGGATGTGTTACATACTCTTGCATTTAGCAGTGCAATCGACTGAAGCAAGTGAAAGATGTGGCGCTTGCAGTAGTTCGGGTCCGGGTCCTCGCCTAACCCTAGAGACTGCTAGTAGTGTTATCGATTTCTCTTATCAATTGTACTAGTTTTCGAATATCTCTTCTCAATCCAGCTTCGTTTTTCCCTTCGATTGTTGGTTGTGCAGGGCGCTACTAGCATTTTTGTCCAAGATGAAAGTATAGCAACTTTCGGCGACGATCATATTTGTGCTTGTCCTCCTTATTTGTCACGGTGAGCTCCGTCCCCACAATCAGGTATTTATTGTTTTCCATGTGGAGTATTTCTCCATGGTTTTGGTAAAAGTCATGAGTTATGCTTTTCTTGTTTTCCATGTGGAGTATGCCTCCATGGTTCTCCTCATTTTTGTCTTCATATTGATGTTTTTTTTTCTTCAAGACATCAGATTGTTCCAGATAGTTGCCGGGTCTCAAAATAATAAAATGTAGAACCATGATGCTTCCTACAGCCCCTGTTGAAGGGAAACGAGGGTGGGGTTGGGCCCCATAAAGATAGGCAATAACGTTGCGGACCAAGTTTTCGTCCATGTAAGACAATGCAATATACTGATTTTTTAAGATAGAATTTGTGGTTTACAATTTTGACTGTTTTGATCTATGATTTCTTAGTTTACCTATTCTTGTAATGTGGACATTATGATGTGCAGATTATTTAAAGTCTTTTTCAGAGGTCCTTTTCTAGCATTGATTTTCAGTATTGGTGTTGGGGTGACCAAAACACCTTCAAGTAGTTCATACATGGTCTGGTATGACTATTAGGTATGTTTGCCACTACTCCACTTTTCTGTTTCAACTGCATAGAGACTTAATTTTGAACTATTTGAACGTCCTTTTAACATTCTTCGCATAAATATTTGATTTCAAGATAAATGTTTATTTGTGACCTCTTGATTATTTAAGGACATCCATCCATCCACCATCAAGGGTAGGCTTGAGATTAAGATTAGTAAAGTGATTTGTCTTCCCTTAGAATAGCCCTGTCTTATGTCAATACAATCTAAAATGGTCATTAAGTCATGTTCTAATTAAAAAGAGGGGGGAGGATGATTTGAGTCTGTACAATTACAGAATAATATAGGTGAGGGAAGGTTAATAATAATTGGCGAGCGCGCTACCCATATTCAATTTGCTACTTTCCTTGCCTTCATTTTTTCTTAATGTAGGAATACTACTAATATTTAGTGTAGAAGTTTTATATTATTTAATATTTGATATTTTTATTGTTTAGTATTATATTACGATTTTATCTGTAGTCGTTGCCTTATTCAGCCTATTTCTCTAAATTTGTAGAGGGGCTAGGCTTGCATGAAACAGTAGTCCATTGTCTTGTTATTTGATATGATCTGATAATTGTGTGGCTTGACTTGTATTTATTTAGTGCAGTTTTTTTGGGCGAATTGCTCGGTGATGATGAAGATTAGTGGAGGCCAACGTTTATGGTAAGATTTCCTACTACAATTACATTAAGCTGAAAAATATTTTATCAACATTGCCGACGAGGTAATTAATAAATTATTCGCAAAACTAATAAAATTATATTTTTACGAAAAAAGGTTTATTTAATTTTGTGTCTATTGGATATATTTTTAAAATCAAGTTCTTATCATTTACAAGGTTAAAATGTTTTAAAGATTTGTTATAAAAAAAATAATAAATAAATTTTTTTTTTTGAGACAAAATATAATAAATAAAGATTTGTTATAACCTTATAATAGAAGAAAGAGTAACCATAATTGTATTATGTATAACATTTTTTATGTACAACATTTTTTTTAAACTATAACAAACAAAATTTTCTATTACTATTATAGAATGTATAAATAGTTTAGTTTTCTATCCATATAAAAAGAGGATATACAAATTTATTAAATGAAATCTCAAATAATCCAATGAATCAATCTATTATTCAGCTACATGTTTTCTAAAGCAGAAGATATTTCAAAACATAATTTTGAGAATATAATTATTTTACTAATTTGAATATTTGCGTGGTGTGAATATTCATGCGTGGTGTGAATATTTTATTTATTAATTTATTAATTTAATCCATGCGTGGTGTGAATATTTTTATCTTTTTTTTTTTAAAATTTTTAAAGGGTAATTGGAATCAAGAATGGTTAACACATTTTACCGGCTATTTTCATTTTTTTCAGATTTTGATACCTAATTTATTTTTTTAAGATTTTGAATCGAAATATTGGCTAATCAGTTTTCTGTATGGTTCATTTTTTCTACTTTTTCTTTATAAAAGAAGGTACTTTTATTTACTTATTTATTTATTGCAGTCATTTTTTCATCTTTATATACACCTCTTCCTCTACTACTTCTGTTCCTGTCTTGTTAAATTTGTATTTAGTTTTTTAATTAATACTCCTCATAATTTTTGTTTAATTTTATTTTGCGGCCTTGAACCTCATTTTTTAAAATTAAAGAAAGGGCTCACTCATACAAAAGAGAGATGGTTTCAGAATGCTTTTGGTTGGTTGTTCAACCACACACGAGGCGGCGAACTTGGCTGCTACGTCTCATGATTTCACACCCTTGCCTAGCTTGCTTGGGAGTGAATAGTCAAGTGTTGACTGGGTTCTTTGTGGCGTACGGCGCGTGAGCGGTGTTTCGGTTTGCCTATGTCGGTAGGGTGGCTGCTTGAGCATCAAACTATAAATTTGTTGTCTTGATATGTCGACTCTCTTTAAGTTTTGGTTGCCTCGAATTATAGACTAATGGTTACCTAGGTATGTTGCTTGTCCCTCTAAATATAGGACCGTTGGTTGCCTAGGTATGTTGGTCGGTATGTAGGTGACCTTAAATAGTGGTTGCCTTGAAATAAAGGACCAATGATTGCCTTGATATGTTGGTTGTTCCTAAGTATTTGTTGCGAGTAAGTACCCTTTTCTATATAACCACTCATCAAAGAAGCATGGAGAAAGGAGTAAAGGTTGTATCTTGATAGCCAACTTCTCCATTCTCCACAATGGTAGGCCGAGGGGTAAGATTTTAGCGAAGTGAGGGGCTTATACAAGGTGAACCTCTCTCACCCTTTCTTTTTACTCTAATATGATATTCCTTTAGTCGCTCCATTTATTATTACTGTGAAAAAAGATTCTTAGGAAGTCCCTGGATAGGCACTCATAAGTTAGAGCTTACTCACTTACTGTCGGGTGATTATATCTTGATTTCTATAGTTTTGATGATTCCAACTTGCGGAGATGGTGGTCCTTTATGTCCTTGTTCTTACTTGGGTTTGGTTCGTCACAACTGTGAGAAAACTACTTTGCTGGGGATTTTTTTTTATAAGAAACGTTATATATAGACAAAAAGCATAGATCCTTCTATCCCCATTGACTTTACTATTAGAGATAATATCCCAGATAATATCTTGGGAGGGTTATTTTAAAATCTTAATTACAGGAATGTCTTTAGGTTTCAAAATTTACACTTTTAGATATTTGCAGTTAGGATTTTATTTTAATACCGTTTCTACCATTATTTATTGTTTTTTATTTTATTATAATTTTTAAATTTTAAAGATTTGTATTCTTAATTTGTAATTATATTCATTTAATTCTTGTGGGCTCCATTCAAAATTTCAACTTTAATTCCACAAATCTCCTTTAAAAAAAATTTTTTTCTCTCACCAATTAACAACTTCCAATTTTGTTAAATGAATTAAATGTTGCCGATTCTCTTTCCTCGTTTGCTATAGATTTTCTCGAGCCACCGTGCAAAGCCGATTTTCTTCACCGCTGTCTTCGTTTCCAAGGTGGAAAGACGTCGGTTGCTAGACCTTCATTTTCCATCTTCAGGGCTTTTATGAACAAGGTATTTATTTCTTTTGCACGTTTCCAACGCCGTTCATTCCCGTCGACATCTTTGCAAGTTTCCAACGTCGTTCATTGTACACCAAATCAACGAGGTATTGATTTCTTCTTCCCCAAACACGTCCAAACCTTCAATTTCTGTCGCTGAATAAACTTTCTGTCGACGTCTTTGGACGTTTCCGACGTCGTGTTCCTCGTCTCTTGTCTCCGTCTTTCGTTGAGATTGGTATATATGGGGATATATTTTATGTATGTCACAGTGTTAGTATTCTTGATTATATTTGTATATATAAGTATATATTATATATGTGAATATATCTTATATGTGTATACATATATCTTATAGTTCTGTAGAAATGGTCCTCCATACTATTTGTAATTATTAGTCTTCCGTTAAGATTGGTATATATGGGGGATATATTTTGTTTATGTGTATAGAAAATTGTAGTTCTAAATGTCTTATATTCTTAGTATTCCTGATTATATTCGTATATATAGATATATATTGTATGTGTATATATCTTATAGCTGTATATAAGATATAAACGCATATATCCCATAGTAATGTAGAAATTGTCCTCCAAAATTGAAATTTTAAACGTCTCATGGATGAAGCGAAAAAAGTTCTTGATTTCGAATTTGGGAGATTTTTGGACGGGGTTTGGAGATATTTTGGGAGGTTATGATTTCAATTTTGGGAATTTAGGGTTTTGTTTTTAATGTTTTGGTATTTTAATTTGTTTTGGAAAGTATCATTAACCTAAAATTATGGGATCTAAATTATAACCTTCTAATTAATCAATTTTGCACATTAAAATGAATTTAAAATTAATTTGTAAATACAAGAGGCTATTTAAGTAATTTATATGATGGGTACCCTCTAGGGTTGATACATGACAAATGTGTAAATTCTATACATTTCATCCTTTTATGTAATTAGGATCTTTAAATGGTCTATCAATGTACTAATCCCTTACTATTAAAATGTTCATTTTATCACTCTTAAGGTAACACTTTTAGCTTCTTATGTAACAATTATTTTATGTTAAAGAATCGTCTCGAAGTAACTAAGATTTTAGAAATACAGAAACTAAAATGAATTAAAATTGAATTACAGAAACTAAAATGAACTAAAATTGAAAGTATCGAGATAAAAATGAATATTTTGAAAATTGAAGGAGTATATAGACCAAAATAGTATTTTGATCAAAAAGTTATTATTATTTTCGATTTAGCTTTTAAAATTTAAAATTTTATATTACTTGTCTTGACAAAACTTGTTTTATCGTTAATTACCATCCACATCCACCATACGTAATTAATTAACGAAAAATGTTAAACTTTGAACCCTAAAAAAAAAAAAAAAAAAACGGGAATACGATGAAACTTTAGAATATTAAATTAGAACTAGCATTGTCTCTCGATCAAAAATGAAGAAAGGAGAAATTAAAAAAAGGTGGAAAATATTACAGCTTTCAAGTATTAAAAGAAATAAAAGCTTTACAAAATATGGCAATCTGAAGGTTCTGGTAAAAGCACCAATTATTTTTGAGCGTTTCTGTTGAACTCGAAAAGTTAAAAATCAATCCACTGTGTGTTGTTTGCATCCCTTGGGACCATAGTGCTGGGAGCTGCGCTTCACAACTTTTCTGCATAAATAGCAGTAGTGATTTTGACATGCCCAGCAACGTATGTGATTGTTATTCCCAACCTGTCCATTCATTTGAAAAACAGCAGCAATGTTAAGATCTAGAGTAACCAAATTTTTAGCAACAATAAACAGAATAATGTAGGAAAAAGATCAAGCCCTGGGACTCGGTGAATTGATCGTTCATGAAGCCCGACATGCTCAGCCAAACATGCACAGATGGAATTGAATAGAGGTTCGAGAGGAAAAGATCAATAGCTTGATCCAAAACTCAATGAAGCATATGACAACGATAGTTAGAGAGGTCGAATCAATCGCTATGGGAAAACTAAGGTTGAAGAATAATACCATTTGAATGATTGAACAATTAGGAGCAAGATAACTGGAGAGATCCAATCTTTCCCGAAATAACACTACACCCAAAATATTGCTCAAATGGTAGGTCCTATTTTCCCTATCGGAAAAGAAACTCTGGATCCTAAGTTGAATAACATCATTAAAAAACAAAAGGATATCAACTCTCAATAATATCTCAAATGGTAAAATCTTGTGCTATACTATCATGAAATCTAGATAGACTAGATGAGTGATAATAGTTCAAAAGTTGCAGATTATGACCTTTTTTACCCCTAAAAATGCATTTCTTTTTTTTCATTGGATAGCTCAGCCAAAAGTAAATCAAGCCTACTGCAAGACATTATACTAGTGTCAGAAAACAGAAAAACTAGCAAACCTTGACATCGAAAAGTAAATGTGCCCTAGCCCTATTCATACTCACCTTGGCATTAAGTTGACCACAATTAGGACATGGATGACCATGTTCAGGAAAAAGTTCTGCTTGGATCTGGCCCATCACCTGCCGTATATTCATGCGTTCTTCCCACTGTTGAATGGTTTCTTGTGGGAACAGTTCACATGTGCCCTCCCTTCATTTAAGATTGGCTAGTTAGATTCATCTATCCATGGGAGTTGCATAATTTATGCTAAGCATGAACCAATCACGAAGAAATCAGCACTAAACTAATGCTTGTTTGCATAAACAAACCTGAAATGATCATATCCATCAATTGCCTTGCTACATCGGTAACAGAAATACTGTCCACAGTTATTGCACACCATCTTATTGCAACCCTCAGTCCGAGATATAGCCATTTTACAAGACGGGCATTGCTTGGCATCACGAAGAATTTCCTTGACACTAAGAAGCTCATTTATCATCTCGCGTTCCTTTTGTCTTTGATTATTACTTAACTGAGATGAATTCTGACGCTCCTGTGGCATAAAGTGAGAATAATAAGTTAACAAGGTTAATAAATGTAAAAGGTGGAATTCTAAGGATAAATATAAAATGATAATGAACATCCCCACAAGAAAGGAAAATGCACATGAATTGATTGGGTGGACTTAGTACTTAGCTCACCTGAAGAAGAAGAAGCTTCATTTCTGGAGTCATACATTCAATTCCGACATGACGTCGCTCCCTACAGAGTGTACAAAAACTAAAGAAACACTTTGAGCATTGAGCATCATGATCTACGTCCTCTAAGCAGGGGGTTTCACACCTAGGGCAATAGACCACATCTGACATTGATTCAAGTGTTTTTGTGAGCAACATGGATTCCCATCTTTCAAACTCTTCATCACCAAGTAATTGCTTCAACAGACCAGGAGGCAGCATAACATCGCATTTGGCATCTGGACATTTGAGTTTGCTTATGGTGCCTTCCTTGACATGCATTCTTGAGTATGTCTCCAAGCATTTCCAACAAAAGTAATGCTTACATGGAAATCTTACAAACTTCGTACCTGGTTAAGTCCAACCAAGAAAACAAAGTAGCCAGAGCTACAAGTTTACAACCAACAGTAAGACTTCTACACAGACTGAAAGAGAGCAGAACTGATGGCATTCCCACAATCCAGCAATTACATGACTCTATAGATGTACAAAAGTTGGGGTACCACTATTTCAGAGGATTTTTGTCAACTTGGATCAGCTAATTAGAATATCTCAACTTGGATCATCATGAAACTTTTGTTGGGATAAGTCCATGGTTCCATTTCATTTAATGGGGTTTTGGGAAGTGCAATAGTATTCTCTGAAGTTTGAAGTGAGTGGTTTTTTTTCCCTTTGAAGTTTGAAGTGAGTGGTTCTATTTCTATGAGAGAATATAATTGCACAAGGAGATCAGATAAGGACTTCTTTTCCCACTTATTTCTCCAATGCGAAAACATTGCTTATGTTGATTTACCCCAAAACAAAAGCCACCTTTATAAGCAGATAATTAGTTATTCTGACATTCTGTAAAGCAAATTGGCGACATCCATCTGTGCATGAGTTGAACGAGAATCCATTAATAAATAGGCAGAGTCATTTCCTATTCCTAACTAGGCAAATATTGCTGTTTTTAATCGTCAAATTGTGTACGGATAATTTGTTTTCTCTTTACGAATATAACTCTCTCCAGCCTCAGAGAGGGGAGAGGAAAAGCTAGTAAATTGAAGTACTTTGAGATTTGAGAACACTAGAATCTTATCATGAGCAAATAATGGAGCTTACCTGCATACTGACTTAAACAGATGCAGCATTCCTGCAAGTTCATGCAGAAGTCCTCATCACGTTTCTGATTGTCGTAATTTTTTATTGCAGGAACATCAACTTCTGGAGAAACGCTTCCTGAAACTGCACGCACATCTCCTGAATGTCTCTTGTCATAAGGACCAAGCGTTATCTCTTTATCCAGCTGAAGATAAGCCAGAGAAGACATTTGTAGCCATTCTACCCATTGATATACAACTTCCTGCCCCACTTGTTCAGTCCATATCCCATCCAGCACGGAGCAAAGACTGGAAATTCTAGCAGATTCCAACCACTGAATGGAGATCGTATAATATGGAGGTAGGTGACTAGGATATGATTTAGGTAATAAACAGGTTAAAACAATGGGGATAAGATACTTGACTTTGAAAGAACAAGAGAAGTCATCAGAATTAATACTTTTGATCTCAACAGCACCAGGTGAGTTAAGCTTTGCAGTAACAGAAATTTCACCAGGACTCTCAATGTGAATGGAAATCTGCAGAATAATAGCCAAGTAAAGTTTATGATCCAAAGTATTTTGGATGTAACGATTATAAATTTATTGGATAGATCAGGTTTGAACCTGGAAACAGTGCTGCCCTCTTTGTTCATCAAGAATGTATACATTTTCTCCATATATGGACTCCAAAGCCAGCAACTACCAAGAATTCAAAAATAAAACAGGAAATGCCCATTGTTGTCATAGCTATGTGAGAAAATAGTTCAAAATTGAACGTAGAACAAACAGGGTACACCTCTTGTAGAAAGTGAATTCGCCAAAATCAATTTTGCAAAATCAGTGGCAATTTATGACAATCAGATACCTCATCTTCCTGCAACTGATCGTTGATCCTGAGCTGCTCCTCCGACAACTCCGGCTCCTTAGAATTTAGCTGCAGCATCTCCAACCTAGTGTAAACATCGTCCCTGGCCTCACCTGACTCCGAATTTCCAATTCCCTCTTCTTTAATCTCACTGTTCGAACCCGTATCATGCTTTTCATCACAAGTTAAAGATTCTACTGTATCAGCCAAAGCATTCGCCTCTGCTTTCTGGACAAACTGGGAACGGGAGGCGTGGGGGCGGCGACTAGGAGACGCGTAATTGGAATTCCGACTGGTATAAGGACGATTTCTGAGGTCGGAGCGTTGGGGGGCGGAGGAAGAAGAGTGATTGTGTGTTTGATTCCCGTGTTTGGCGACCCAGGTTCGATTCTGATCATCCCGCCACCCTCCTCTTCCGGTTTTTCTCATTGCGAATTCCGGCAGAACTTCGATTGGATTGAAGGCGGCGAAGGGTTGACGATTTTGTTCGGAAGAACTCGAATTCAGTCTTCAAACTTGGATTAATAGTGGACGGCTGCGGCTGCGGCTGCGCATGATCAAATGATCAGATCAATACTACCGCCCCAGCCCACGGCACGTAAGTTCACACAATCAGAACTTTTTCTTATGAACAATCTCCTGTCTCTATACTTTTGAAAAATCTTAGGTTCTTTGGTTAGGGTCAACACCTAACTATATTTTAGAATTCATTTTAGTCCTTGTTATTTCAAAATTTTCATTTTAGTCCTTAATATTAAAAATGTTCATTTTAATCTCTAATTTTGAATTTGGTTCATTTTAATCATTATATTTTGAAAATGTTTATTTTCATCTTTGTATTTTTTAAAAGTGGTCATTTTAGTGCCTCTTTACAAAATTTTATACGTAACGGGAACTCTTTAATATAAAGCAATGTTTACATTTTAAAAAATATATTGATTGTAGTGTCGTACTGAAATTGTGATAGAAAAAACGATATTAAAAATAAAATTAATGAATAAAAATGGTAGCTTTTGCAAAGTACAGAGATAAAAAATGAATCTTTTGAAATTACATTGACTAAAATGAACCAAAGATGAAAGTACGAGACAAAAACTAACCTTTTTAAATACAAAATAAACTCAAGTTAACCTCTTTTATTATTTTTATTCAAATATTTTATCTTTTTTATAGATATTTTGTTTCATAATTGGAAACATAAATTTTATATCTTTAGTAAATAACTGTGTTTTATAAAAAAATGATAATGATGATGATTTCATTTGTGACGTGCATTCAAGATTCAATACTAGGTTCTAGAGGTTCCTCTCTTCTTTTTTGCCGATTTAGTCGCTTTTTCTCATTCAACTCGTCCAACCTTATTCACGAATTTGTACAATCGATGCCACAAAGATAGCCAACTTGATTATGAAAGAAATAAGGAAACAGGCGACGAACACCATATATCCGGAGGTGTGGAAAGTGGTGTTGTGAACAGTGAAAAAATCATCAAAAAAACAAAGATTGTTTATGAAAGTTTCCATAGAGATCATGAGTTCGAATCTACTGTCCCGTTGTAAAACTAAAAAGAAATTCAATACTAATTTAAAAATATTATTAGAGTTGAGATGTTTGAGTTTCACAAAATTTGAGATATTTATTGGGCTTGGGCTGGGCTGCGAGCACTCCATGAGAATTTTGGATCTTACACAACCTGGCCCAAATCATCAAATTTATGGCCCAAAGACAATGTCTTAAATTCAGAAATTTACAAATGTTTTAATTTTTTTTTAACAACAAGGTAATAGTGGAAATTTATTGTACTGTTTACAAATATTTTAGCTATATATTAATTAATTATATTATAAATCAGGATAACCCAATTAATGATTCAAGCATAGCTTAGTAACTCAGCTTATTACTAATTAATTGACTAAATTTTTTATCATAAAAAAAAATCGACTCCATGCCCATTGTAATTTATGAATTAATTAATTACTATATATATTAGTTATGTTGGCATAGCTAACAATTTAATAATTTTCTTCACATCTTCATTTTTAAAATTGTAATATTATATTCTAAAAAAAAAAATACTTCATTATCTATTGCATGATAACATATTTATGGAGCTCTAATGTTGAACAATTAATGCATTTATTAAACTAATCTATTTTTAGGCTCTTAATAAATTTAAAAGTCAGCTAAAAAAACCGACCTGCCACGTGAACCAATCATGATAGCTTGGTAGATTTATCTCAACTTGTTCAAATAAGGTATACATTTTGATCTATGACATATGCTGACCTATAAAGTTCGGGAGGAACATAGATGATCTTCGCAAAGCTACACCTCCAAACTATGGTATTGTTGACATATGACCCGACAGTCTGTAACCGCCTAACTGCTTGTTGAAATAGCCATAATAAACTCGTCCCTCTCCATATGCTTATAAAAAGACACTCATTCCTCTTAATCATGTATATTCTTCTATCTGATACGGACTTACTGAGCTTGACCTTAGACCAACTTAAACTTTGGAGTGTATTTTTTATGTGTAGATATTTCATAGCATTGCTCGCTCTTTTTTAACTCGTTCGAGTCTAATGTGGCCGACCTTTGGTCCTTGGCAGAATTCAGCATAAACATTGTTATTACTTTTGAAAAACATTATGGGTGATAAGATAATATTTTTTAGAAAAGAAAAAAAAATAAATTCTGTATATGTTCTTTCAGGTATATAAAGTTAACGAAGATTAAAATATTATAATTTAAAAGTCAAAAGTATACCATATTATAATATCACAAACGAACGGTTGTTTTTCAATATGTTTGACTTTTCTTATAAGTCAGGCATATCCCAATGATTTAAATATGTCGTAATTAAACCAACTGATAAATTGTATTTTAAAAAGTTATAAATTAAAAAAATATATCCTATCCCTTCAAAAGTGTGTGCGTGTATATATGTATATTCTTTTTTTTTAAGACAGATATATATTTTAAATTTTATTTATACTTTAGACTTGTTTTCACTCAAAGGATTTTCTTTCCTTCTTTAAAAGCTATCTCAAATTCACTACTAGTTTTTTTTTTTTTTGGTAAACACTACTAATTCAATTAGTTAAAATACTGCTGACATTTTTTTTATAAGTGGAAAGATTTTAATCTCATCGTCAAATTTATAGCATTAGCTTAGAAATAAAAACAATAATAGTAAAATAATAATTTCTATTTACTACCTAAGACATGAAAATAAGAATAATAATAAGAAATTAACTTTTTTTTTAATATAGGAGGTTTAAATATTATTTTGATTATTATATTTTTGCCTTTGGTTCATTTGGGTCCATGTAATTTCACAATGTTTATTTTGGTTCCTATATTTTTAAACTTTGTTAATTTTAGTCTATGTAACTCTTACGTTAATTTTGGTTCATGTACTTTTAGAAAAGTGACAATTTTAATTTATTTATTTCATTTTTATCTCATTTATTTCAATCAAGATTTTAGTTTGATACTTCACTCATTAAATTTTTTTTAAATGTAGTCATAAATTTGTATTAAAGAGTTCTCACTGTATATAAAATTTGTATTAAAATATTGCAAATAAAGATAAAAGATTCACCCCTCCAAAAAAAAAGATAAAAGATTCAAAGTGATATATTTTTAAAAGTATGTGGATAAAAATAATATTTTGAGAATATATGGATTAAAATAACAAAAACAAAAATTAATTACACAAACTAAAATAAAAATATAAAAATATAAAAACTAAAATAGTATTGAAATCATTTCAGGAACGATGATAATTAGATTAGATGAATTAAAGGGTGGAAAAGTCGTAGAAAAAGAAAGGGGGCTAAGTGCAATAAATAAGCACAATTTGTAGGTGCCTCACTATCACCTCTTAAAAATCAGTCCAACTACCCTTAAATTTAATTCTCCAACTCTCAACTGTTTTTATTTTTATTTATTTTTTTCATACTTATTTTTGTGCACATATGTAGATATTTTAATTTCCGACTTTTTAATTTCCGATTGTACACGTGGATGAGACATTTGTATGAGGTTTTCTTTTCAAATATTTCTTATAATTTATTTTTTATTTTTGTTTAATGATTTCAAAATAAATTAATAAATTTAAGCAGGGCAATAAAAATGTTGATTCTGTAATTTTAACTTTTATTCATTTTAGTCCACGTATTTTCAAAATGTTTGTTTTGATTTATGTACTTTTAAAAGTGATCATTTTAGTTCCTTCCCTTTCAATTTTTTCTTTTTTCTTTTTTTCGAAATTGCAACATGATACTTTATCCATTAAATTTCTTAAAATGTATCTATACATTTGTATTAAATTGATTTCATTCTATATAAAATTTGTGTTAGAATTTTACAAAATGAAACCAACATAGTTACCTTTTAAAAGTACATCAACGTTTTGAATTTATAGAGATTAAATAACAAAAGTAAAAAATACATAATCAAAATAGATATCTAGATCAAAATGAATAAAAGTTAAAATTACACTGATAAATTGTTTTTCTTTTGATAAATGAAAGAGGGAGGATAAAGGGATTTGAATCTCGAATTGATATTTCAAACCAACTGATATTTTCCTTTTTATTTTCTGCATTCCTTTCCATGAAAAAGATCAATCAGTTGTATTTTTTTTTAGATAATACTTAATCAGTTGTAATTAAGACAAGTATATTCATTAATATAAGTTTTTCTTAATTAGAACATGTTAAAAATTAATTGAGAACTGTACAATTTATATTAAAAAAAAGAGAGACTTGAAAATTTTATCTAGCATTTTTGTAAAAAAAATATCAATATGAGCCACGATATATTTTTATATTTACTAATGTGAATAACAATAAATAAAAAAATAATAATACATGGATGAAAACTTAAACCGTCTCTCCATGGTATGACTTTTTATTGTAATTTAGAAAGTTACAATTTTTGTGAGATTTTTGTAACTTTATTTTAATCCTATCATCATTATTTAAAAGGAAATTACTCGTATCTTAACTAATTAAGTCGATCAAGTGAGTGAATTTTTGATATCTTTAAATATTTGTGCTGATATTTTGTCAATCTTTTATAAACTTGAAGCATACTTATACTGATATTAATATTAAATTTGTTGAGGATAATTCTTTTAATATTTTTAATAAATTCGTATTAAACTATAAACAAATTATTATCAATTCCATTGAACGTTTTAATTAATATAATTAGTTTTGGAAGTAGTTTCAAAAGTAATTGGTAAAAAAAGGGCTATAATAATGTAGCAGAAAAATGTCATTAATGAAAAGGATTGTGTTTCTTTTGAACCCTTTAAACGGTTTTATTTTTAAATTTCTGATAAGAAAATTGTGGTGAACGATTTAAATTTGGTATTAAATATTCGAAATTATTTGTGCATAGCCTAATTAATGAGAAAAAAAGGGACAACCATGTGATGTGTTTCTTGATGGCCACGTAGGGGAAGAGGAAAAAAAGCCAACTTTCTAATTTATATGCACAAAATTTTCTGCAATATTTCTTGAAATCTGTTTGGAATATGCATATGCTCTATTCAATTTTTATGGATTGGAAAGGTATTTTTTTTACCATTTATTTTAGTTGAAGGTGGAAATTCAAATTCACCACCTCCTAACATATAACTACCTTAATCTATTGAGCTATGTTCAGATTAGTCATTACTAAAGTTATATCTATAAATTTATCCAATTGAATCGTGAATTTGAAAAAAAAAATGATAGATTTGATAATCATGTTAAAAATCAATCAATTAAGTCATATAAAATTTTCTCAAAAAAAAAGAAGCTAATGAAATATCAAAAAATTTTATGCAGTAAAAAAAAAAAAAACAAAATACCAAAAATTTAACTGAAAAAACGTCTAAACCCATAATCAAAAGCCAGAAAATTTTTTGACCCCTTTCACCAAAATACTGAAATTCAACATGAATAATACCACACTTAAGGAACAAAAATACGTAAAATATATATATATATATATATATATATATATATATATATGTCACAACATGTAAAATTTTAAATATCAAGCGTGTGACAGTAAAATTAATATAAAATTTTAAATATCAAACGTGTGACAGTAAAATTATATTTAATTTTATGGTTATTTCAACTTTATTTTTTTTTTATTTGCAAGTATTGTTGTTTTAGTACAATGGTTACGATGATAGGTGCCTTATCCACTAAATTATATTCGAATTGATTTATAAAAGTGTTTTAAACTAAACTAGACACATAAATTTCAAGTTGGAACTTTAGGATTAAATTTTATCATTCATTCAAAGACAAGTAAGAATGATACAAGCAGAAATAGAAAAAAGAAATAACCCATTTAAGAATACTTTACTCAATAAAATGCTTACTGAAGGTTGATGGTTCGATCTCTACCTCCTATTTCTTGAGCTTAAAAAAAAAATACTAGAAAAATAGCCAACCTAAACATAGTTTGGTTGGTAAAGTATTAATCTCACTAAATGTTGAACTAAAAAAATATTATTTTGTTTATTGTAATTTTTACTTTTGTTCATTTTAGTCAATGTATTTTCAAATTTGGTTATGATACTTTCAACTTTTATAACTTTTATTCATTTTAGTAGTTCGTGTACTTTTAAAAATGTCCATTTTTATTTCTATACATTTAAAAAGTTACCATTATAATTTCTTTATTTTAGTTTCTAAAAATTGAAAGTACAAAGACTAAAATAGATATTTTAAAATTACACGATCAAAATAATATTTAAACAAAAGAGAAATATATTATCCATATTCCACATATGGAGATGAGTACCATAACTTCTTTGTGTTTATTTATTTTTTCTTCCATTTGAAAATATCTATCTTTTTTATCCCTTAAAACAGAAAGGTGAGTAGTGATGCAGAATGATACATATAGCATATAAAAAAAGTGGATTTTATTAATTAATGTCCAAAAGGAGGACCTCCCTTCTATGCATATATCCAATTATTGCCTCCCCATACTTATTTTCTTCTCTTTCTGTTTCATAATCTTACCTTTTTGTTTTGATCAGTTATGACTTTTGATAGTATATATATTATCACTACTCCAACCAAACACAATATTTTTTTTTTTTTTTAAGGAAAAGTATATTTTAAATATAACTACACATTTTTCAAAAACTAATTTAAATATGCCACTTTTTTAGCCAACTTAAATCTGAGTTGCCATTTAAGAGATTAGTAAATAAAAATCTAAAAATTTAATTGATTTTTTTAGTACCTCAGTTGGAGTTTGAAATCCAATTCACAAGGTTAGAAAAATTTAATTGATTTTAATGGCAGTAATTAATATATATATATTTTTTATTTATATGATAATGTACCTTAATTACTAATTAATCAATATATCAATTGTTCATATCTATTATAGTAATTGCCAGAGTGATACATATAGCATATTTGTATATATATTTTTTTTGTTAACAATTTTTTAAAAGTATTTTATCTCAAGTATTATTTTAGGTTCGCAATTATGAAAAGAAGTGTATGATGAACTCAACTTTATGCATTGACATTTATTAATATAATTAACCTCCCTGATTATTTAATAGGTAATTAAAAAAGTTTGATCTACATCTAGGGTTCAAATTATTTCAACTTTATTATAAAAATGCCATGAGTTTTAGAGGACAAAAATAAATAATTTTGTAATTATATATATAGGTAAACAAATTCACGCATTTAACTTTCCAAGAAAGCTATTTTTTTAAACAAAAAAATTAAATTGTTTTAAAACAACGTCTTTTACTTATCATTTTTTTCAAAAATATTATTCGAAATCATAATCAAATTAAAGAAAACACACATTTTTTAAATTTTATTTTATTAATTAATTTTCTTCTTGTTATGATTTTAAAACCCTACCTTGCTAATAAAAACTGGACATTTAGATCATGTTGCGTGTTAATTTTCTATTTATTATTATTATTTTCTTCTTGTTGTGAATAAAATAAGAATGTGCGTTATTATTTGCTTATAATTATTTTTTTGTTCTCTCCAAATTAATTTTTTAATAAAATAATAATATTTGAAAATAATATATTCAAAACATATCATTATATTATATCAATTTTAAAAAATATTATCCATGCATTTTATTAGTAAAAAAAAATATAGAAATTGTACTTCTATTTATGTTATTAAAAACTAGAAATAGAAAATAATTTTTTTTATTTGTTTAAAAGTTGCTCTCAAGTTTTAGAATTGCTTCTAAATAACAGGAAAAAAGAAAAGAGAAAATAAATGAAAACATTACCAACAATTTGTTAGATTTAATAAATTATTGTTAAATTATAAATTTCATCTTTCCACTATGAAAATTGCGTATTTTCAATTTATTATTTTAAAAACTCTCTAATGGACTTGGCCGCCGTGAACTCAAAACTAACACCACAAAACAACTAAACTCTCTCAAAATTAACTTGTCACATCAACAAAAGTCTTTATTTTAAAAACTTTTTTAAAGTACATAAAATCAAGAGATCAAATAAATACAAACAACTTATTAGAGACTTTATAAAACGCACAGAACTAATTTAACCTGTTTTTTTGTCCTTTGAGAGATGAAATTAATCAATAGGTTTGAGTTTGATTCCTCAAGAAAAAGAAAAAATAAAGTGATATTTTATTTGGCTCAACTTTAATTGGGTTGGGTGGGATTGATTCGGGCAGCTGACATTTATAACAACGACCTGCCCATCACAAGACATTGGTGTGTAGAAAAATGAAGACTTCTTTTTTTTTTTTGGCATTTAACATAACCATCTAACTTCCCTCTCCCTATCCACCACCTCCCCCTTATATAATCACACTTTTCTTTTTCTCTCCCCTTCAACTCTCCTCACCCACTTTCCACAAATTTACTTTCCAGACCCTCAAAAAATGAGAAACCAAGGCTCTGTTTTTGGCAATGAGGCAGAGGATGATCATTTGAAGAACAAGAAGAAGAAGAATGTTAATAATGAAGAGGAAGAAGAAGAAGAGGAAGATGGTGAGAAGAAGAAGAAGAAGAAGAAGAAGAAGAAGGAGCAGCAAAATAAAGTTTCTTTTTTCAAACTGTTTTCTTTTGCTGATTTTTATGACTACTTACTCATGGGTGCTGGATCCATTGGAGCTTGCATCCATGGCGCCTCTGTTCCTGTCTTCTTCATCTACTTTGGAAAGCTCATTAATATCATTGGCATGGCTTACCTCTTCCCTGAGGAAGCTGCTCCCAAAGTTGCTAAGGTCATTTTCAAACTTCATTTTATCGTAATTTATCGGTTTTAAGTTTTTTTTTCTCCGTTCTTTGACATGATCAGAACTGGACATTAATTAATATTGATAATTACTCGTTGAAGCCGTATGAATTTCGTGGGGAGGGACAAAATTTTACGCTTTTAACATTTACTTTTGCATATAATTTTGGAGGAAAAGATCCTTAAAATCTCAAACTTTTTAAGCTACAAAGCGGGGTGAGATCGAGAAGGCTAGCTAACCCCCCTTTTTTTTTCTTTGGCTCTATTTTTGTCAGATCCGATGCTAATTTTCAAGTTCTCAAGTGAGGGAAGTCGTGTGAGTTAAATTTATCAACTTAGGCTTCGTTAGAAGACTTTGTTTTTCTCAACCGTGATTTTTCTTTTTACTGAATTGGAAATTGGTGGACTTTTCTTAAACCGACAAAGTTTGTCACCACTTTAGATATTTTAACAGATTGGCTTAGTACTTAGATTTTCCCGATAACATCATTTTCTAACGTTGGTAATATATAGCGGTAACCCTCTCTTCGGCGTCAAAAAAGTTTAAGAAATGATTTAAAATTCCATGATTTGAAATTCAATAAACGATTTTAATTTTCTTATCTTGCTTGGAACGAAAATGATGTGGAATGAATTAAATTAATTTTTTCTTTGTTTGATGTTGGCTAGAAATGAAAAGAAAATGAAAATTTTAATGAATTGGACTTTTAACCTAAACTTATTATTTAGAAATAAAATATTACACGGTTATTATAATTTACTTTGAAATTCTATGAAATCTTGCAAAATCCGACCATTTTGATCCGTAACATAAAAATAGGATTAGAAATCCTTCAAAATCATGCGGTGCCAAACAGTGGAATTCGTTTGAAATCTGTTGTGATTTTGAGGTACCAAAGAGGACAAAATATGATAATTTTTTGTTCGAGACCTCTTAGTATTTCTTATGATGTGGGAATTCGAATTAATTCTCGCTTACATCTATATATAGTCGTGGGGAGGGAAGAAGGGGCTATGCTAACATAATGTGTTTTTGTTGGTTTGTTTTGGTGGCAGTACTCGCTGGACTTTTTATATCTGAGTGTGGCAATACTATTTTCATCATGGGCAGGTAAGAAAAATTATGATATTGAATTGAACTGATTTAATTAAAATAAAAATTTTGTTATTAAAAAGAAAAATGGAAATTATGTAGAGGTGGCTTGTTGGATGCACAGTGGGGAGAGACAAGCAGCAAAAATGAGAATGGCATATTTGAGATCAATGTTGAATCAAGACATCAGCCTCTTTGACACTGAAGCTTCTACTGGTGAAGTCATTGCTGCCATCACCAGTGACATTGTTGTTGTTCAAGATGCCATTTCTGAAAAAGTATGAACAAAACAATCTCTCTTTCTCTCTTCTTTTTTTTTTCCTTTCATTTTTTTGAGTTAAAAGATGGCATGATGCGGGATGGGGTTCGAGTTTCTAGTCCTTAACTGATTTTAAGTTTGTCTGACTGTGAGACCGACTGGTCGAACAGAGACAAAAGTTGCCAAGAGATTTATAACGTTTTAACTAGTTGAGTTATATTTAGATAATTGTGTTTGTATTTTGTTTTTTGGTTTTGAAAATTAAACTTATTTATTCACATATTTTTTTTTTCTTTCTATGTAATGTTTTCATTTCTCTTCAAAATACATTTGAATTTCTAACCCAATTTAAAAAATAAAAACTAGGTTTTGAAATTTTTTTTTTTTCAATTTTCAAAATGTTTTGAGAAAGTAGAAATGAAAATAAAGAATACTTTTGTTTACAGTTTAATTTTCAAAAACAGAAAATTAAAACTTAAATGAAATGAAGCATTAATTTATTTGTTGTTTTCTGTTTTTTTTTTTAAAAGAAATTGAACAGCTTTATTTTTTAATTTTATCCTATATATTATATATTTAAAATATAGTGAGAAAGTCAGTATAGTTAAAAAAAAAAAAAAATCGAAAGGTCCGAACAAAAGTAAACTTTTTGTTCATAAAGACGAAATTCTACACCAACCTATAACTTTTCTTATTCCCCAAAAGAAAAAAATCCGAAATTTTGCTGTCTTTTGGATTAAATGAGATTTTGCTGCACCTATACTTCTATTAAACTGAATATATAAACAGAAATAAAAGAAATATAAAATAAAATTATTAGATGGAAATTAAAATTTTAATTTATTTTGAGAGGGAAGGGACGAACATTTATAAAAATTGAATGCAATTACAGATGGAGGGGGGCAGTATTTATAATTTGACATAAAAGAAAGTAGTGTTGAATCTGACATTTCCTTTTTATTATGCTTTGAGAAACCACTAAGGAATAAATGCAATGGTTGGGAACATTTAATATTTCGCCGCTGAGTTGTGTTGTGTTGGTAAGGCTACTTAATAGCCGTTTTCCATCTGGGTTTTATTTATCTCACTTCACAATAATTAAATTATGCAAAAAAAAAAAAAAAGTTCCATAAATTTTACTTTTTTACACCTATTTCTAATCTAAACCCCTTTTGAAAGAGTTGTTTTGCACCAATTTGACCAAAAAAGTTCAAGTTTTTTTAGTTACCCGCATGCAAATTTTTTTTTCTTCCCAATTTTACTTCCAAATTGATTTGTTCAGGAATCTTGTTCGCGCATTCATTTTTCTAAAATTATTGCTATAACTAACCCATTAATGCTGGGCCTTCATTGCTTATTATGTGCTTCCTCATCCTCCCCATCCCAACAGTCTATTTCATAAAGCCAACTTGGATTTTGGCGTGCAGAAAGTGGAGCTGACTGAGTCTAATGCTAGTTTTTTAATTGTTACTTTTCCATGACTCATATGTGAAAATTGGCATTGTTTTAGAGTGAATTCTTCATGAAATTAAAGAAGATAACGTATGGAATTGTTTTAATCTTGTTTCTCCATTTTTTTGGATCTTGTTCGATTGAGTTGCGGTTAAGATGTTTGATGAAATGCCTGAGAAGTTAAAGTTGGTGTGGGTGGGTGCAGGTAGGGAATTTCATGCACTATATAAGCCGGTTTATATCAGGGTTTATCATTGGATTTATGAGGGTATGGCAAATTAGTCTTGTCACGTTATCAATCGTCCCATTAATTGCACTTGCTGGTGGTCTCTATGCTTTTGTGACAATTGGTCTTATTGCCAAAGTTCGAAAATCCTATGTCAAGGCTGGTGAGATTGCTGAAGAGGTTAGCGTTTTCCCTTTTTATCTTTTTCATCTCATCGTTTTTTCTTAATTAATTGCACCCTTACCTATTCACTTAAGCTTTTGAATTTAGTGGTAACTTGACATGTAGCTTTTGAATTTAGTAGTAACTTGAAATGGTACCACAGTTGGAGTTCTTAAGTTCAAACTCCACAATGTATAGTTTCATTTCTGTTTCATGTTATATTCTATGGGCGAGTCTTGTGTTAATATCTGAATCACATCACGCATGGAGAATGTTGAGAATGTATATAAAAGCTTTGGGATTTACCACTAATTTATCACGTAGTAATAAGATGTTCATAATTGTCCTTTTCATATATCAATGAAAAGTTGTTTCTTGTTTAAAAAAAAATTCATAATTGAAGTCAACCACTTTTCATATGCAATCTAGCCTCTATTTTGGATAGCATGTTGGAGTCTAACTCATTTTGTAAATGTTGAGAATATATATAGAAAAGCGAATATATTAAACTTTTGAAGTCTAGTGATCGTTTAACCTGATATCAGAGTAAAAGGATTTGAGTTCAATCCCCATTGTGTTACTTCCAACCCAATTGATATTTTGAAACATGATTTTATATGTTTTATTTCAATCAGGAAAGTAAATGTATTATAACTGTCTTAAAAAAGTGGTTCTAATCTCTCCCTCCCTTCATCCTTTCCTTTCTGTTTTTGACCTCTCAGATTCTCGGAAATGTAAGAACAGTTCAAGCATTTTCTGGGGAAGAAAGGGCAGTTAATTTATACAAAGGGGCCCTCAAGAATACCTACAAGTATGGGAGAAAAGCAGGCCTGGCTAAGGGCCTGGGCTTGGGCTCTATGCATTGTGTCCTTTTCTTATCATGGGCTCTCCTTGTTTGGTTCACCAGCATTGTTGTTCACAAGAACATTGCCAATGGTGGAGACTCCTTCACCACAATGCTTAATGTTGTCATTTCTGGCCTGTAAGTCTTTCACCTGATCTTATTGTTTGCTTTCTCTGTTAATTACATTCCATTCCCATTATTGTGCAACACTTTATAGAATTTCCCCGCACATGAAGGAATGAATGCTCGAAGACAGTATGTTATCCGGGTCTATTTTATGTAATGTGGGCTGCTTAGTTTTTGTTTGAGATGTGACAATAATTAGTCAACATGATTAAACATTGGAGAACGGTATTCAAAATCTCCAAGGTCTTTAATTCCCTTGTGCAAAGTCAAGAATTTGATAGGAACTACATCGGGGTAGTTAGGAATATTATTAGGATAGTAAAGGCATATTAGTAATTAGCCAAAGAGTTGGTTCAAAATATAGGAAATAGAGGGGGTGAAGATAGGCAATACTCAATAGTTTAGTAGTTTAAGTTTGAATAAGAATACTCAAGAGTAGGAGGCTCCAAGTGCCCCGAATGGGAGGTTTTTGTATTCATTTACCCTTTTATCTTTCAATATGATTCTAGTTATTTGGTTTCTACCAAAATTGCCCACTAATGAAAGTGGTAAATTCATATGAGAAAGTACAACATATCAAGCTTTCCACGGTATTGTCATCATTTAGCTGATAATGTACATCAAGCTGACTAAATGAAATCTATAAATGACTTGGATTTGAATACCTTCAAATTTTAAACCACTTTTGTTGTAAAATATGGCTCGGTTTATCCACACAATTATTTTCCAAGACAACTCCTGGTGGGAGGTATCGATTCAATGAGTGTCATCTTAATTCTAATGTTCTGGTAATCCAAGCTTCCTGTTAATGGTCACATTGTCTCAGATCATTTCTTCTAATGTCTTTGTAATCCAAAGGTTCCTCATTAATGGTTAAATTACATCAGGTCGCTGGGGCAGGCTGCACCGGACATTTCTGCCTTTATTCGAGCAAAGGCAGCAGCCTATCCCATTTTTCAGATGATAGAGAGAAACACAGCCAGCAAAATCAGCTCCAAAACTGGCCAGAAACTAGACAAGCTTGATGGTCATATCCAATTCAAGGATGTTAATTTCAGCTACCCATCTCGTCCGGAAGTTATTATATTTAACAAGTTATCTCTTGACATTCCTGCTGGCAAGATTGTAGCTCTTGTGGGAGGGAGCGGGTCGGGAAAGAGCACAGTTATATCTTTGATCGAACGATTCTATGAACCACTTTCTGGAGAGATTCTATTAGATGGTAATAACATAAAGGAGCTGGACCTCAAGTGGCTTAGGCAGCAAATTGGTTTGGTCAATCAAGAGCCTGCCCTTTTTGCTACTACCATTAGGGAGAACATTCTATATGGAAAAGATGATGCTACCCTTGAAGACATCACACGGGCAGCGAAACTATCTGAGGCTTTATCATTTATAAATAACCTCCCTGAAAGATTTGAAACTCAGGTACTATTATCTATCTCTTCAAACGATAAAGTCATTGAATGATCCATCATGAAGGCAAAATTAACTTTCTTTTTAAGAATGGGTTCTCTAGGAAATTACTTAAATAGTTACTAAATAGTTACCATCAGTTCTGATGACTATGGCAACTGCTGAAGAATCCCTAGACTTTCTTTGTTTCTTTTGTTTGAGGGGAAAATCTTAGTAGTACTATAGCCATAGTAGAAAATAATAACAGTAGGGATAAAGGGAAATATGCCATCCAAATGGTGATATTAAATGTGTTGTTTTAGGTTGGTGAGAGAGGGGTCCAGTTATCTGGGGGACAAAAACAAAGGATTGCAATATCTCGTGCAATTGTTAAAAATCCATCAATCCTATTGTTGGATGAAGCAACAAGTGCACTCGATGCGGAATCTGAGAAGAGTGTTCAAGAAGCACTTGATCGTGTCATGGTTGGCCGAACGACTGTTGTGGTGGCTCATCGCCTATCTACCATAAGGAATGCAGATGTGATTGCTGTCGTTCAAGAGGGGAAGATAGTTGAAACTGGAAGCCACGATGAGCTCATTTCAAAGCCAGATAGTGTCTATGCATCACTTGTCCAGTTCCAAGAGTCAGCATCTCTGCAACGCCATCCCTCAATCGGACAGTTGGGTCGACCACCGAGGTATTTCATTCTCATTTTAGCTCACCATACAACTATAATATGCAAATTTAAGTTTATTTCTCCTTTTTACACGAACCGATGAGTTTTTCAAATGCTAGAACTGGTCAATAATAATAATATGCGTAAACACTGTTAGATGCTACATTATTTGAGTTGTGAGAGAAACATTTTGGTTAAAGAATCAGTTCACTTCTTGTTTAACTGTTCCTATTTGGCTAACTTGTAGTATAAAGTATTCCCGAGAATTATCTCGTACTACAACAAGCTTTGGTGCGAGCTTTCGCTCTGAAAAAGAATCTCTTGGACGGATTGGAGTCAATGGAATGGAAATTGAGAAATCAAAGCATGTTTCAGCAAGAAGACTTTACTCCATGGTTGGACCGGACTGGATGTATGGAGTCGTTGGCATCATTGGAGCATTTGTTACTGGATCCCAGATGCCCCTTTTTGCTCTTGGGGTCTCTCAAGCTCTTGTTGCTTTTTATATGGACTGGGATACAACTTGCCATGAGATAAAGAGAATAGCTTTGCTTTTCTGTCTTGGTGCGGTTTTAACCATCACCTTTCATGCTGTTGAGCATCTCTGCTTTGGAATTATGGGAGAGCGACTCACCCTTCGAGTTCGGGAAATGATGTTTCATGGTACATTGCAATCTGAGCACCTTTATGCCCTGTTTTTTTTCTTTTTTTTTTCATGACACTTTTTTTTTCTCTGAGCAACTTTTGCTTGATTGCAGCTCTTTTGAGAAACGAGATAGGATGGTTTGATGATATGAACAACACAAGTGCTATGCTTTCATCACGTCTAGAAACCGATGCAACTTTGTTACGAACTATAGTTGTTGATCGCTCTACCATTCTTCTGCAGAATTTAGCGATGGTCGTTACATCGTTCATCATTGCTTTCATATTAAATTGGAGAATCTCTCTAGTTGTCCTGGCCACTTATCCATTGATAATTAGTGGTCACATTAGCGAGGTTTACTATCAAAACTTCTCTAAGTTGCTTATTTTCTTTCCCGGAATCCAAACATTTTCTCACGAAAAATGCCTTTTCCATTGTGTTTTAGAAACTTTTTATGAAAGGCTACGGTGGAAACTTGAGCAAAGCATACCTGAAAGCCAACACGCTGGCAGGCGAGGCAGTTGGCAACATTAGAACTGTTGCTGCATTTTGTTCAGAGGAGAAGGTCCTTGATCTGTATGCTAAAGAGCTCGTTGAACCGTCGAAACGTTCGTTTAAACGCGGACAGATTGCTGGAATATTCTATGGTGTCTCCCAGTTCTTCATCTTTTCATCTTATGGCCTGGCCTTGTGGTATGTGATTTAAGAACCTACTCTACACTAGTGGTCACAAGTATTAGAATAGCACATAGAATGAATCAGAATTCATTTAACTGTTGTTTTGACTAACTTAAGCATACATTATGCAGGTACGGTTCGGTTTTGATGGGACAGGGGCTTGCTAGCTTCAAATCCATTATGAAATCGTTTATGGTTCTGATAGTAACTGCACTGGCAATGGGTGAGACTTTGGCACTGGCCCCTGACCTTTTGAAAGGAAACCAAATGGTGGCATCTGTGTTTGAGGTGATGGATCGACAGACAGAGGTGTCTGGTGATGTCGGTGAAGAGCCAAATGTTGTGGAGGGTACCATTGAGCTGAGGAGTGTTGAGTTCAGCTATCCCTCAAGACCAGATGTTTTGATCTTCAGAGACTTCAATCTTAAAGTGAGAGCAGGCAAGAGTATAGCCTTGGTTGGGCAAAGTGGTTCGGGTAAAAGCTCGGTCCTATCTCTTATACTGCGATTTTATGATCCAATAGCTGGGAAGGTGATGATCGATGGTAAGTTTTCTCGATGAAACAATCAGCTTGCTTCTGAAAATCTTAGTTGTGAATCTTGTTAGCTTAGAGAAACGAACAAGTTAGTTTTAGCAATTTACTTCTCAAGATTTTATCCGCATTTACAGCATTTTCTTTTGCATTTTCTAGCAAAACTGATATGTATAAGTATACCAAGTAAAATCTCGACCAACAAAGTTTCTTTATATCTTGCAGGAAAAGATATAAAGAAACTCAAGCTCAAATCTCTCAGGAAGCACATTGGCCTCGTCCAACAGGAACCAGCTCTTTTCGCCACATCGATTTACGAGAACATTCTCTACGGGAAAGAAGGAGCTTCAGAAGCGGAAGTATTCGAAGCAGCAAGGCTCGCCAATGCACACAACTTCATCAGCGCTCTCCCGGAAGGCTACTCGACCAAAGTAGGCGAAAGAGGGATCCAACTCTCGGGCGGGCAACGACAAAGGATAGCGATCGCCAGAGCAGTCCTGAAGAACCCGGAAATCCTACTACTTGACGAGGCCACGAGTGCTCTCGATGTTGAATCGGAACGCGTGGTTCAGCAAGCCTTAGACAGACTGATGAAGAACAGAACAACAGTGGTGGTGGCACACAGGCTTTCCACTATTAAAAATTGTGACCAAATCTCAGTGATCCAAAATGGAAAGATAGTGGAACAAGGGACTCATTCAAGCCTTTCTGAGAACAAGAATGGAGCTTATTACAAGTTAATCAACATCCAACAACAGCAACAAAACACACTCAAGTGAAGTGAAGCCATGGTGTTACATTACATAGGGACAAAGCCAACTCTTATATTAAAGATTTTCTATTGGGTGCTCTTAATATATATGTGTTCCCTCTCTGATTTTTCACCCTCATATTTATTTATTTATTGACATTTATGTAGCTTTTATGTAAATTTAAGTGGTTGTTTAACTCTCATAATAAAGGATAATACATAATAGAGAATGGGTTGAAACACCATACTTAAAGATTTGGTTTTCCATTTTTCTTTTGAATAATGCAAATGTTTAAATACTATTTTTGTTCTCTGGTTCATTTTAATCATGTAATTTCAAAATTTCTATTTTTATATTTTAAACTTTGGTTCATTCTGGTCTCTATCCCATCTGTTTTTGTCCCTGTATTCTTAAAAGGAGAAATTTTATTCTTTATTTGTAAAATTTTAACATAAATTTTATATATAATTGAAACACTCTAACTAAAATTTATGAATACATTTCAAAATTTTTGTCAACAAAGTATCATACTAAAATTGTGAGAACTAAAATGAATAAAAATTGATAAGAATAGACGTTTTAAAACTATAAACTACACGAACCAAAATAATATTTAAACTAAATGAAGATTGTCCAATTTTCTACGGGACCTTGTACTTTGGAAAGTTTGAATCATTACTTTACTTTTTGGTACGCTTTCAAAAGGCTTCATATTCTTTTCACATGGCCCTTTCTGCATATATTATTTCTTTTTGTTTAATATATTAATTTTGGGCTGTTTTGGACTATAATAGATAATGTAGGGTGGATTTTTTTTTTATTCTTTTCTAAGTGCAACCATTAATAACTTCATAATTAAGTTGGATTTTTTTTGGTTATTTGTTGATAAACGATAGAAATGTTTTATAAATTTTAGTGAACCATTGGGACACACCAATTAAACTATAAGAACTAAATTAAAAACTAAACTTAAAATATAGAAAAAAAAGTGAAATTTAATTTTTTAATTTTTTTTTGTGATATCCATTTTATTTGTAAATTATTTTTTATATATTTTGGTACTATATCATAACGATTTCGTTTTTTAATTTTATGTTTTCAAAATTTATGCTTGTTTGCTCACAATTTCTTTAGTCTGTTTTCACATTTAATTTTTAACTTAATTTAAAAAAAAAAGAAAAAGAAGAAAAGAAGAAAAGAAAAACTTTTTTAAAACAATTTTTTTATTTTTCAAAATTTACCTAGAATTTTGAAAGCCTTCTTAGAAATAGATAGCAAAATTGATGAAAGGTGGTAGTTTATAAACTTAATTTTTGAAAAATAAAAAATAAAAAATAAAATAATTTTAACAAATGGAGTGTATAAGAGTGAAGTTATACTACTTTTCAACTTTTCATCTTGCAATACAAAGAAACCTAAACTCTTAAGAACTATTATTTTATATAGCGATTTATGATTTATGATTATTATTATTTTATGCTATATTTGTTGCTTTTATAAAAATAATCATTAGTAAATACTTGAAAAATGATACAACTCATTTAAAAATTCCTTTAAAATTTATATAGTTAGATTTTATGATCTAGAATTTTCCACATTTTAACCGATAAACAAAAGACCCATTTAGAATGGCACCAATACCACAAACTAAAACATTGTTTAAAAAAAATTAATATTGTTTTGGTTCGTCAAATTTTGTCTTTGGTTCATTTTGGTCATGTTGTTTTAAAACGTCTATTTTGGTTTCTGTACTTTTAAAAATTGATCAATTTAATCTACATTTACAAAATTTTAACACAAATTTATACACAATGAAAACCCTTCAATACAATTTATGACTATATTTCAAAAAAATTGATGAGTAAAGTGTAAGGCTAAAATTATAATAGAAAGAAATTTAATAAAAATGAAAATGAAGGTTTTGAAAGTATATAAATTAAAATGAACAAAATTTAAAATAACAGAGACCAAGTAAAAAATAAAAATGGTATTTAAACCAAAAACCCGACATTAAAACTATAATTCATGTTTTAAAAGGAAATAGCTGATATTTTCATCTATATTTTTAAAAAGTGAATTTGAACCTAGCTCATAATCAAACTGAAAGATGAAAGGTTCGAACACTCGTATTATTGATCTAGAATAATACCTAAGCGTATGTGGCCTGTTTTTTTTAATAATATTTTTAATTAAACTTATTTTTAAAATAATGTTGATTGATTAGAAAAAATGCAACTTTGAAAATTTATTCCAAAAATATTGCTGTTGAAAAAAAAATGGGTTTAGTCGTCTCCAAAACCCCATTTTTTACGACAATAATATTTTTGGAATAAGTTTCCAAAATTGTATTTTTTCTATTTTTTCTAATAACTCAATATTATTTTAAAAATAAGTTAATTAAAAACAATATTAAAAAAAAATCCGTGTGGCCCTTTCACTTTTTTTTTTTTTTTGGTTCTTTTCATTTTTAATTTTACTCGGCCGACAGAAAGAGACAAAATTATAATAAGTCAAAATCAAGATAAAACAATCATTCAGTATTAGACTTTCCAAATAATTATATCTTACGGAAAAAACACGATCAACGACACGTAATTTCCGGGCATTTTCTTTTCTTTTATTTTTATTTTCTTAGAATATCGTTTTCCTTTTTTCCCCTCTCTCTTCAAACGCTTCGTTAAGAAGATAAATAAATAAAATATAGTTTTCTTCTCTAAACTTTATTCTTTTTTTTTTAAACAGAGATTTATTCTCATTATTAATTTACTACTTGAAGTGTAATCAATTTTATTATGATCTCTTTTTTTTTTCTTTTTAGTACAGCATGTGAGGATAGGTGATCGGACTCACAACTTCTTAACGTGAGATATATGTTAATAGGCTCGTTTTGACAATTTTATTATAATCTCTTCGGTTTCAAATTTAGTGTTTAAGATTAAAATATTTAATAAAAAAGTGGCATAATTTATTTTATTATTATAATTAAACATATAATTTGAGATGTTTAAAATAAGAAGTTGAAAAGCTTAAGAATGAAAAAAAAACAAATTCAGCGATTAAAACTGCATTTAAACTTTAGAAGAATGAGGAAAGTTAGTACTCTTTTATTTCTTAAAGATAAAACAGCTATCAAATTAGTACTAAAAATATTGTAAAATAAGGTATTCATATTTATCAAATTAGTGTAAGGGTGTCTCCGAAAATGGTGGAGAAATGAATGATTTTGAAAATTTTTTTTAAGTATAATTGATTTTTCAAAATCATCATCAAAATGTTACCTTAAAAATCAATTTAAAGTGATTTTAAACTTTTCTAAAATCAATTTTTTAATTTGTTAAATATAATTTATGGAAAGAGGAGTAATTTTGAAAAAAATGACAAGAGTGATTTTAGTCCCAAACACAATTAAAAATAAATAAATAAATTTAATCTGAACATATAGTTTAAAAACTAAGACATATATTACAGGATCCTAAAATTGTAAGGTTTTCTCCTTGTCTCCTGTGACATGAGAGCTTCCCCTCTCTCAAGTTCGTCTCAGTCTTCATGGCAAGCTTGAGTCTTTTCTTGCCCTTTTTTCTTTTCAAACATATGTCTTCATTTGGCATTCCTCTAATGGTTGCGGACGATTTGTTCCAAGAGTAGGAAAATTTCAATTAAGTTAACCATTAAAGAAGATAGAAGTTATTATTGCCATTGATGTTTCGACTATTGCTAGAACTAGAAAATGTCTTGGTGTACGCCTAGTAGGCAAGCTTCTCCTCTTTCCCAACGCTAGAAATATCTTCTTCTGTCTTCCTTCTAGAGAAAAGGATTGGTACTTTCTCTGAGATAGAATTTGTTGGGGCAGAAATTTGAGGTTTGTGTTTCAATTGATGGAACTAAAGTTAACTTCAATAATCTAATGGGGAGCCGTTGGATTGTTGGATTTCTGATACCATTGTGGCTAGGTGGGTCATACTATATAAAGGATTGCGAGGATGTTTATGACCGTCCTAAACCTTGGTTTTCTTATCAGAAAGACATCAGTCAGATAAATAGGATGACACAAGTTAGAATGGAAGAAGAGATGTATCAAGGGAAGGAAAACTTGCCGGAATCAGCAGCTAGAGTAGTAGTTCCGTCTTCGGATATGACAGTTGCGGTTTTTTCTCAGGGAGTAGACTTGGTGGCGGATTTTAGAGGTATTAATGTGCTAGCTTCAATCTATTTCGAGGGAGAAAATAATTCTGCTACTTCCTTACCTATCATGGTGGAGAGCGTAAGGCAACTGTGGGGGAAATTATTTCCCTTCCAATCCTGGATAGTGGTGCCATAAAAGACAAGCTAGATTCCTTCATTTAATTGAGGAAACTACCTTGATAACATTGAATAAGATTGAAGATGTCATGACTTTGGAAAGATGTTCTGTGGACTAAATTTTGTTCATAATATTTTATTGGCCAAGTGTGTTATTTCTATGGTTTATCTATTTAGATAGCTATTTTCCTTTGTGAATTCTGAATGTGTTGCGACCATTTTTTTTTAATGTAACTCTTAGGTTTATTTCTTATTAATTCACAGTTTTTCTTCCATAGAAATAAATAAATAAGACATGTATTACATTTAAAAAATAAAAGTCAAAGCAGATAGTTTTTAACTGTTACTAATTCCAAGAATTAACCCAATTTTCACTCTTTTCACACTAGTTGGCCGTTTGTCAAAGTTTTATAAATTTAATCAACCAAAATCCAAAGTCTAACAAGGAAGTCATGTAACTTGGGTAAAAATCCACCTAACAATTAATCTTCTCCATTAAAAAAAAAAAGAATAAATAAATTAATTAATATCTCCACTCTTTATTCATTTTAATTTGGCTAAGATTTACCAAATTCTCAATGGGTAATGGAATAAGATAGTCAAGGAAGGCATTGATGTAAGAAAGGTTGAAAAATTTTCTGTCATTTTTCTCACTGTCTCTATATGTGTTGCTTCCTTGCTTCAACCAAATCAGGTATATAAACAAATAAAAACTATATATTATAAAATAAAACAAACATTGGTGCTCACCCTCCATGACCTGCATACAAGAGCTTTAGCTAACTATCTATAAATTATTAAGTCAATACCAACTGAGATTATGTCAAAGATTTAAGGAGGTTTCCCAAACATATGCTATAATTTTATTAAGTAAATTTCTCTAGGCTTTACTATATACACACACAATTTTCTCTTTTTAATTTAGGGTAAAAAAAGTTATCTCTCAAAAATTATATCGCGTTTGCATGAAATTTAAAAAACATTAATTAAGATTATTTACTGTGTTAAAAGGCTAACTAAATAAGTTGGAAAGCTTAATTAAGCATAGAACGAAACCTAAATCTAACTAACTTTTAGGTTGAATCTAACTATTCAATATATATTCTAGAAGTTTTCAATCAGAAGAGAATTTGGAAGACACTTAAATATTTAGCTATTGGAATAATTTGACTTTGTATATGGTGTAAATTACAATAATTAACCTCGAAGAAGAAGAACATAATTGATTTGGGTGGTGTGTGATGGATAAAATGAGGCATATTTTTGGTTTGTTTTATTGTGTGTGATGGGCAGTTGGGAGTTTGAAATTGAAGTACAAATGGGTGTGCTTATAACTTCAATTCTACACAGTTTGGTAAGTGTTTGGTGTATAAGAGAGATTTAAATGACAAACTAAAGTTGACAAGTAATTATTAATGTGATATATATGGTCTAGGCATAGCCCTATCTGATATATATTGTGGACATATTTTCAACCACATTTTGAATAAAATTATAACTGTTTGAACAAGCAACCTTGAGAAGAAATTAAACTCATCAAACAGTTCCATTAGGGGTTTTTTAGGGCAGGTTAGAGGATGAATAATATACAATATAATGGATTTTAAAGTTGATTTTGGAATTTGGACATGGATTTTCTTTCTTGATGGCTTAATGAGGATAATCACAACATGACAAGCTTGATGACTTTTGCAATGAGGCATTTATGATATAACTTTTATGAAAAAAATAGATCAAATATTAACATTAACGGCATTGTTCTAACTAGTCAAGATATGTATTCTCGAGTGAAAGGTCGGGTGGTAGAATCTCCATTTCATATATTGTTAACTTAAAAAAAATAATCTCAAATGGGTGTTCATTGACGTTTTTAAAATTTAGCTAGCTTACCGTAATAATTTTCTTTTTTGTTAATTAGGTAATAAATTACCATTCAAAAATCAAAATAACTAGATTTTAGGAACTAAAAGAAAATGGAGACATTGGGTAACATTCTTTTTCCTTTGTTTTTAACTGAAAAGTTAAGTTTGTTTAGGGCTAAAAGATCACACGTTGAAAATATAAGAGAATTAACAAAGATTTTATAATAGGCATTGACTCCTTCTCTCATTGTCAATTAATGTTGAGATATCTCATTAATTAACATTCCCATTTCTAATTTTATTTGGTACATTTTACGACTATTTATATATACCTATTGTTTCTAATTTCTTAAAACCAAAAACAAAAGCATTACGAGCCCTAATTTAGGAAGAGGAATTGTCACTGTAGCATCAAGTGACATTCATTAATTCAAATCCTTTTTTTCCTAGAAAAAAAAGGAGTTAAATTTTTTAAAAAATAGAAATTAAAATAAAATTTTAATTAAATGGACCTTAAATAATCGAAATTCGATAGAAGAGGGCTAGTTTAAATAATTTGCATCCACTTTATAAAAATACTTATTTAAAAGATTGTCAAATCCTATTTGTTTTGTGTTCCTAAACCAGTCAAAATCTACTGTAGAAACATTGATGGTTAAAATAGCTGATTTCCTGTCCCAAAATCTGCCTACACAACCTTTTTTTTTTTCTCCTCGGTTAAATAAAAAAATCATTGCACATGTAGGTGTCCAAAAGTTATTGCTAAAATCTTTTTTATTTAATTTTTTTTAACAGTAGAGAAAGATGTTTATTGGGAATTAGAAATATATTTGGACTTTATTGTGACAAAAATAAATGATGTATAACATTTTTAAATTTCAAGTCATAATTTTAGAGAATTCATGCAAGTGAAGCATTATTTATATGTTTTTTTTTTCCTCTTTGATCAATAGTACATAATTTGAGAACTTTGTGCAATGATTCTTAATTAGATAGGAACTCAAATTAGGTAAAGTTTTGACAATAAATGATTTATTGCATAAATTTTGATTTTGTGACCTTTTTTGTTCTTACTTAAAATTAATTAACACATTTTAATGGTTAATTATACATATATGTAGGTTTCTTTCTCTAAAGAAATTCAATCATTTACACTCAAATATATTTAATACGGGTCGAATTATACGTTTATTTGAGTTGGTTTAGGGTTCAAACAATTAACATAGTTAAAATAATTGACCAAACAAACTAAACCCAAAACCGAACCTAAAATCCTAAAATCTAATGCTAATGCCACACATCCATTAGATTAACCTTTTATTCCATAATTTTGATTAGCTGTAAAATATCTGAAAACCGAACCCAAAATCCTAGAATCTATATTCCTTTGTCCACATCATATGCATTAAGCTATCTTCCTCCAAAAAGGGAAAAAAAAAACACTAAAGCCTTTATTCAACTTTTTTTTACCATATTTACAATTACATTTCCAAGTTTTTTATTCTTAGTGAAGATTCAAACCCTTCGATTTCTGGGTCGAAAATAGATATCTTAATCAGTTGAACCATGCTTCGTTTAACTATGTCTTGTCATTTTGACCTAATATTGAATTCTTATTTTATTTTTGCAATCAACCCTAATAACTATATTAGTTGATACGATTATTCAACACGGTATAATATATGTTATTGTCGTTCAAATACAATTGTTATTAGAACAAATAGCGAAAGTTCAAATGAACACACCATTGAAATTGAGGAAAGGGGAAAGGAAAATTGTTCATTATTGATGGAAAAAAAAAAACTACACCTAATCCACAACAATTTGGTGCCATTCGTTTGTTAGTGTGCTAAAATCTTCTGCAAAAAGAGAGAAAAAAAAAAAAAAGTTGGCATTTCATTTCCTTCCCCTTCCACTGCCGTGCATTTAGAAGGCAAACATATATTAAAACTTGAGTCTCTCCCACAGCCACCATGATCTCACCATTTTGACAAAAAAACCTCATCTTTTCCCATTTCCTCTATAAAACCAGCTCCAACTTCTCTCTCTCTCCTTCAAAACAGAAACCCAAAAATAAAATTCGTTGCTTTTCTTTGAATATTTGTTTTGTGAACTAAGATGGGTCGGTCCCCTTGCTGTGATGAAAATGGTGTGAAGAAAGGGCCATGGACGGCTGAGGAAGACGAGAAGTTGATTGATTACGTCGCTAACAACGGCCATGGAAGCTGGAGAGCTCTCCCCAAGCTTGCTGGGTTGAATAGGTGTGGCAAGAGTTGTAGGTTAAGATGGACTAACTATCTTAGACCCGATATTAAGAGAGGCAAATTCTCGCCTGAGGAAGAAGCCTCCATTATTAAACTTCATTCCTTTCTCGGGAACAGGTATGGGGAGGACTCCTTTCGTAAACATGTCTGTTTCTTGTTTTGTCAGAAGTACTTCTACTTTTAGTAGTTGTTGTGTTTGAAAAATTAGAATCAGAGGGAAAGAAAAGAAAGGAAATTTGATTTCATTGTTTGAAAATTGAAGTTTTCTTAGTGGATTCTTAGAAATGAATATAGAATTGAAATAATTTAGGGCAAATTTAATATTTTATTTATACTCTTTTGAAAATCAAGCACCACCGAGTAGTGGTTATCAATACAAATTGGAGAGGAAATTAATGGATAAAAAAGAGTTTGAATAGATGCCTCCATTATCCTACGTTAAATTATCCTTCAATATCTAAAATCAGTTTTAATTGAAAGGCTATAGTAAATGACAAGTTTAATCTTTTATTCATATTCTCGCAGGTGGTCGAGAATCGCGAGTCATCTTCCCGGAAGAACGGATAACGAAATCAAGAACTTTTGGAACACCCATTTGAGGAAGAAGCTTCTACAAATGGGAATTGATCCGAACACCCACAAGCCAAGAACAGACCTAAATCCATTTCTCAACATTTCTCAGTTGTTTAATGGGATAACAAGTCCTTTAAACAGCGATCACCTCAAGTTGCAAGCTGAGATAGCCAAGCTCCAATTACTGCAGAATCTGTGCCAACTTCTAAACACACCCACCATTATTCCTTATGTTGCAAACTCCGCCATGGATGGACTTCAAAACCCTAACCCTAACCCCAACCAGTTCCAAGCTGGGTTTTCGACCGGTTTCGTGTCGGTGCCAGGGTTCGAAGACGGGCGTAAGAATAAAGCGGAGTTGGAAGAAAGATGTGATTATGTTCAAGTTGAAGAAACTGAGAATTATTATCCAGTACTTCCACCATTGATTTCAGAGTCTCCAGGTTCAGCTTCAAATGTCAACCAAATTGAGAGTGAAATTTCAAACTCACCAGCTGCAGACTCTTCAATTTTTGATAGTTTGGAGTCTCTTATGAATGATGAGGAGGCAAATGGGTCCTACTGGAATGATATTCTACGGTGAGTTTTTGATATACTAAAAGTACAACTCTGGCTATCATCACTAAATTTTTAATCTTAACATATTCCTAATTAAGAATAACTTTTCATATTTAGGGTGGGTTTGAGAAAAGTTCTAGGGTATTTGTTTAATTTGATCAATTAAATTTTTATGAATTATTTGAAACCTAAACAATTTAACACAAGAATATAAAGCCATGACATAAGATCATAACAAACTCTCTTTATTGATTACAAGTCTTTCTCTCCCTCTCTCTATAGCTGCTAAATATAATATATTATTTCCTGTTATTTTTGCAGATCAACAATTTGATTTCTCACACAGCTTTCATGGAGAGACATTCATATATATAGATATACAAGTGCATCTCATGATTTTGATTGGAAGGGTCTTGTCTTTTGTTAGATAATATTGGGGAAAAGACTGTAGCGCTGTGGTCTTATTCTTTTTTTTTTTCTTTATTGTGTTCATAATTTCAGAGCTGAATCCATATGTTACATAAATATGTCCAAATTCAATGTTTAAACTTTAAAGTTTGGGGGTTACAGGGTATAGACTATTTAGTTGATTGCATTAAATCTTTTTCTTGTATTTTGTTTTGTACCATACCATCAATAATATAATAATACTTTGAGAATTTTCTTTTACTTTCCTTAGTCCAGTGATTTTTCCCATCAACCAAACAGAAAATAAGCAGCTGCATAAACGAATCATATGAAGACAGACAAGACAAATTAGTTTTTGTAACAACGACAGGAAATTTCCACTGAGATTACGTGTTGACCTTTGACTTTTGGATTGGAAGTCAAAGTTGGGATGGAAAATATAGTTAAGGAATTAGGAGATGATTATTATTAGTATAAATTAAAGAATGAAATTATGTGTGTTGAGGGCTTATTTGAGTAAATAAAATAATGAAAAGTCAATTAATTAGTTAGTAAAGTGTTGGGTCTATTAGGTATTAAAAAAAATGTTTGCGTTTAAGACAAGTAATTTGACACCTTTCTACATTCCAGAAGCCTCCCCTTACCAACTAACAGCTAACTTTGTGCAACTTTTTTTCTCTCTCAAAAACCAATTCATCGACAGTATCTTCTCTTCTTTCCCTGCCTAAGTTTTTAGACCATTTTTCTACAACATTACATCATAAATATCTAACGATAATTTAAACCTACAATCAAATAATGAAAAAAAGTACTGTTATCCTGATTCTCTTCTTCAATCAAAATATAAAAAAATTGAGTCATATTCCTCCAGTCAGAGTCTCCACAGGCCCCTCTCAGAGAGGTGTACCAATTGTTGATAGCAATAATGACACAGATATTATTGTACATGTCTCCTAAAGCTGCATATTTAATAGCAACCATCACTAATTTCTCCTTCATTTCTTTTTCTTTTTCTCTTGAAAGAGGATAAACATTATCAGGGATACAGTCTCCTGCTATAAGTTCTCTTATTTTTATTTTTAGACTGCCACAGCCCACAACCATGATGAAAATATGGTTTCAAAGTTGGGCCTGACCCAGCCCGATGTGGACCAGTGGCTCCAGGTGTCATTCTGCCAATAGACTTTAGCAGTTCAGAATTTTGATGTTTTCTTGGTTGTATTGTATGTATATTCTTAAATTTTGTTAACTTTCAATTTCTTTTTTATTACATATTACAATTACAAAGAAAAAGTGAGACCTTTTTTCTAGGTTGAGTTCAATTTACTTAAAATTGACATGTTGTTTGTGCTTGTACTACTTTGACGTGATAGTATTTATTCTAGTTCCTAATTGTATTTATTCTAGTTCCTAATTATTGATAAGGTATACTTGAGACTTATTTCCATAAATGAGTTATTATGTTGCATCTCGTTTATGAGGCATGCAATGTTTCTTTTATTGTTCGTCTACTTTGATTACATTGTTGACTTTCTTGTTGGTGTTTTTAACAGAGACTAATTTCCATAAATGAGTTATTATGTTGCGTCTCGTTTATGAGACATACAGTCTTTCTTTTATTGTTTTTTACTTTCTTGTTGGTGTTTTTAACATATTTTGATAGATCTCTTTGTTCCATCATCTTCCAATTGTGTCACACGAAAAAAAAGGTTCAAATAGATTATCAAACATAAATATTTCCCTATAATTTTATTTGAAAAGATTCCAAAACAACTATAACTTTTAATCTAATTAAAGTTGCTTATCGGCCATTATCATCGTGTTTCTTTTTTCTCCCAAATATTCTTAGCCAGCTCTACGTAATTTATGTCCATAAGTTTTTTGTCCTTCACCTCATCTTTATTAGTGATTGAAATGAAAATTTGAAAATCTGTTATTCTAGACAAGTAGAACATTACAGTAGACCAGACTTTTTCTACACCATCCTCCATTGCTGGAGGCTGGAAGAAGATTTCTTGACCTTCAAAAGAATCTATTCGATCTGCTTATTTGAAGAAGTGACTCTCTCCCTCCACCAATCTTATTTATTTCCAATGTGATGAATATATAGATCCCACTAATCCCCCATTTGGGTACCTAAAGTTCTTTTGGATACAGCAACTAAACAGATAACCATTGACTAATTCTCAGAGGAATAGCATCATGATAACTAAGATATGGTGCAGAATTTTAAAGGGTGCTCAACCAAAATTCTCCATTACCATTCTATATTCTTTTGGCAAGTTGTCTCGGAGAATATAGCTACCTTGTCTAAAACTATCCCCAAAGCTATCAATCTATGTTTCCAATTGCTAATCAAACTTACTGAATTAAGAATTTCATGATTATATCAGAATCAGAATTCAGTAAAAGCACAATTGTACAGTTTAGTTTTAACATATTCATGGTAAATTAGTAAAATCAGAAGCAAGAGGAGAATCAGAACAGGTTACCTGCCACAAGGGGAAACAGTAATTTATTCCTCAAAGAGGGCTTCCATAGATTTGACTATCTGAGGGGTAAAAGGACAGCTATCAATTCTAAAACTGTCCTTGAGTTCTGTTGTCTGCCGTCTGCCATCCGTTGTATCCTGCAGAGGTCGACAAGCTTATCCAGCCACTTCCTTGCCTCTGCCGTCTGCCATCCATTCTATTCTGCATCAACAACCTTATCCAGCCACTTCATTGGCGTAGGTTAATACAATTGAAATATGGAATATGGTTATAATATCAAACTTCAAAACGGGATATATACAAACTGGATTCTCCATGCCAAGATAGTCGAACTCTGGTGGGCAAATCACAGATCTGTTTCTGTTTGTCACCTTCATTGTTTGGACGTAGATGCATATCCACCATGTGCTCGATTATGATCCTGCATAAGAACATGCATAGAGAACAGCAATGTTTAAGTATTGCAGAAAGCATAGAACTTTTAAGATGATGAATCATACTCTTGTGTATTTCTGCAGAAGCCATTACCCCTCTGCTAGTGCTTGGATAGTTTGAGCCAACTTATGTATCAAAATTCAGATATGGGAGAAAGTCATGTAATATCTAGAGTGCAAAATCGTCTCATTAAGATTCGTTCTAAAACTTTAGTGTAACAAACACTGGTCAAATTTTTCCAGAATCCCAAGCATCCCCTAGTAACAGTCACCTGAAGGCAAGAAAATTATCTGCAGTGTTCCTACCATCTACAATACAAATTTTATCTCTCAGTACAGCTATTAGAAGAAAGTGATCACTTAAACAACAACATCATTCCAGTGTTCAAGCTTTTTGCATAGTTTAAAACAATCTTCAACCAAACATAAGACAAGTTTCATCATAACAGAACACTAGTCAAGGAATGAAACTAGATCTTTAATCTATGATCTGATAAAACGTGCAGTTAAGTTACAACAATAATACCTAAAGAAAAACAAAGAGCTGAAAGCGCATAAAATCAGAATAGGCCATTGTAAATGAAACAACCTACAAGGACCAAATGTCGAAGATTGCTATATTCGCCAGTAGAAGTGACCCAGTAAATTCATAATGTTAAAAGGAACTCCAATTCAACTCACCTGAAGTGAGATAATTAACAGCACCCAAAAACATAATAATTATCCCCACTAGTTAATATTACAGAGAGATTCCTATTTCATCACCAGATCTTTTCGTCCCGTCTTAGTTTTTCTTCCCAATGGGCAGTACCATACTCAGGGACCCAGCACTACAAAAAGCTCTTAAATTTTTTCTTTATAAGCAATCTATTTGATAATATAGGAAAACAAACCCCAAAATAGCATGAGAAAATTAAATATATATGTCATCCAAAAATGGTACATTTCATTGAAAAAAATTCTGACAGTCCAACTAAATAGAACCCTTTTCTCTCTTTGTTTTCAAGGGAACAGCCAAACTAAACTAACTTTAGCAGAGTACTTCAGACTTCAGAGATACAGAGAAGCAATTGAATGTAGAGTCAACAATTAATAATATTATAGCATGCGATTTCCTTTTTCGCAAATTTGAGGTAAAAAGAACAGAGGAACTGCCCAGTTTGTCCATCACCATATTAAGAGCTAGAGACTACAGCTCATTTTAGAACTTGAATACAAGCAGAACATCCTGCTATTGGCAAATTCAATTGGATTAAAGGTCTAAGTCAATGGAAAAATAAATGGAAATGCAGCTTTCAAGTATCGTTCAACCTCCTCCGTCCCCATTACTGATGCAAGTAAGCATCACAACCTTTCTAGAATCATTTTCACAAGTGTGGACTTGCCTTTTATCGAAGGCAGTCGGCCCTGAGCCATCGTGCTCGAACCAAGCTTTTACCACCTCTCTGTCTTTCCTCCACATTACGTCAGAGAGGAAATCCGTTAAAATCTTCTCGTACCCTGGCATTTTGGCGAACCCCGGAAAGTAATTGATATCAACTATGAGGTACCGATTCCCGTTTATTGAATCCCGAATCATATCGAAGTTGAAGAGATTAAGCTTCATCGCATGCCGTAATCCTCTGGCTATATCAGTGACGAAACTCAATGGTGGCATCTCAGTGTCGTCCAATTGCATCATCTGATAATACTTCTCGTCAACTCTCTCGTGGTTGGTCAAATTTGACACCTGAGAGAATGACTGCAGGCCCTCGACGCTCTCCAGTTTCTCCTCAGAAACGTCCGGAAGTGACTTCCTCTTTACGCATTTTACGTGCTCTCCGGCCACATAAACCTTGAATATAACCCCGCCGTGGTTCACAAATTCTTGCAATACAATAGGAGGCTTAAGCATGTTCAAGCCGTCGTGATTAAACACGAGCGCCATTTTATGCGATTTGGCACTGCCATCGGCGACCAAGGGCTTGGCAATGACCGGGAACTTCAAGGCCTCCCAAGCCTGCGGATCCGATAGAGTCTCCTTATCGTAAATCACAATCTGCTTAGGAATCCCAAACGACTCCTCGTGGTTTTCAACCTTCAGCTCCGATACCACCTGGAGCATGGAAATCCTGTTGTGAAGCCTCAGAATCGCGTCCGGTGAGTCCAAAATCACCGCACTAGGGTTCACAACCCTAAAATTCTCCAGTTGCCTCCTCCAATCTGCACCATACAGCTTGTGGATGACGCAATCGAAGGCTCCTTGATCAACAAGGGGCCGGTCCGTGTCGATCCGCACAAGATCGATACCTCGCGATTCCGCAAGCATCACCAGCGAGTCTCGTATGAAACTACGTCGCTTCTTCGGCGCAAGGGCATACCCGACGCAGAATCTCCGTTCGGCTTCCGCCATTGACGCCGAAAACACCACCGAGAACAATAAATACAAATGACAAAACGATCATAAGAAGAGGTGCAGAAAGCTAAGACCTAAAGAACAGTTCAATCATTTCCGTGCAGAATTTGATCAGCGTTTGGCTTCGATTTTACGAAACCGCGAAAGAGAGATTCAGATAAATTGCAAGAACCGAAACAGGGAGAGAGAGAAAGAGAGGAATTCGGGGAAGAAAGAGGAGAAGCGGGTGGGTATATATAGCCTGGATATGTGTGTGTAAAAAGAGAGTGGGGGATTATGATAAACTAACTAACCATAGTTAGTGGGGGTGAAAAGACATAGTGTACACGTGGCATATTCTTTTTGCGATATGCGGATTCGCGTCGCCAGATAACACTACGGCGACGGCGATGGTCAACCGATCTTCAAACTTCAAACCAGGAAATGGATTTTTATTTTTCATTATTCAATTTTCCTTTTAACTATTTCATTTCCCTCTTAAATTTGTAAGATTATTGTTATTTTCGTCCTAAACTTAAAATATATATATATATATTATTTGAGAAAGCTTTAGGAAAAAAAAAAATCCTTTGTCTGTTGACCTCTCAATAAATTTTGTGGCTTGGATACTTATTTGCATTAACTTATTAATATGAGCGCGTAAGAAGCAAGAGTTGATTTTCGTAAAAATAAGTAAATTTTGACAGATTTTTTTCTCTTTTTAATTACTATATATTTTTGTCAAATATTAATCGTAATTGACACATATCTCTCGTTGCAAGTTCGAAGCTCAACCTCCTACTAAAAATATTATTATATATTTTTTTTAATACAATAAATATGAAAATGAATGATTGACCCTCCAATATTTAGAAAATAAGTAAAGTGTCTTATTGAGCCCAGCTTAGCTCTTTTTAATTACTACGTGAATGCAGTGAACCAAAAATATTGAAAAAAAAATAAAAATGATTGTGTTTTTAAAGTTTGAGAAATTTATTTTTGGGAAGAATCATATTATGTTTTATATGCTTTTATTTCTTGGTTAACTTTTATCTTTTTTAAGACTTCGATGCAATGTGATTTACAATCCAACATTCACTTGCCCCGTGTAATTATCCTCCTTGTCCATACTCAACATAAACCAAAATTAACTTTAGTTTCCTTTGATTTGCTACTAACAATGCTGACCCGTACTAATTTTAAAATTTAAAAGAAAAAATGTTAAAAAAAAGCAATAAATCTTGATAAAGATCTTAAAACTATTTTTAGACAGTTAAAAAAGAAAAGTAAACACTTCGTCTTAATTTTACTCATAAATTGTAAAATGTCAATAAAAAGAAGTTAATATGAGAACATAAAATTCAAGTCGTTTATAAAATATAATATTAAAACGGCATATTACCCAAATAAGTCCTAAAACTATAATATATATAAAACATATATTTTAAATTATATGTGAAAATCTTAGTACTATGTGACATATATATATACATATGCTCTGAAGGTGGCAAATAGATCCGCCATGAGGAACACATTTTTTGGTTTCATTCTCACTTTACTTTTAGTTTTTGCCATATCTATCCCTTTGGTCTTTACTTTTCCAGTTTCTAAGTAATTCAATTCTTATGTCAAATTAGATCTATTATTATTTATGATAAGACAATCTAAAAACAATACAATGCAGTGCGAAATAGGTGGATTCTAGATATTAGTTCCTAATTTAGATTAGAGACAGGGATTAAGAAATTCTAATTGTTGGTTGTCAGTGATGAAGACGTGGATTCAAATTTATTTGAATTACAATATTAAAAGAAGTTGATAAAATTTTTAACTGGAATTAATATAAATTCTAGGAGATACGGTTCAGTTAATAAATAGTATGTCATTTTTACATTCTTTATGGGTAAATAAAGAAAGAATATTTGAAGCATTCTTTATATCTAGATGAATTATTCTCCTTTCTAGGTCTACTTTATCGGAAGGTTGGCCATACTTTTATTCTTACCATAAATTTAAAAAGTAAATTGTGCATAACTTTAAACTACAATACCAATAGAATATTTATTTTTAAATTATAAAGACACTTAGAAATAACCTAGACTCTATCCCAATTCATTTTGGAACATAAATATAATTAAATGGGTTCAACTACCATGTTAATTATATTTTGTTTTCCTAAGTTTTTTTCTTCTTTTGGAATTATAACATTTTTTCAAGATACATCCAATCAGCTCTAAATTTCTTCAAAAATAAAAAAATAAAAAAGCCCTAAATCTCTTCCTGCCTTTTGTTTTTGTTTTCTTTTTTGAAAGAGCCTATCCTTTTCCAATGAAAGGTGACCAAATATATCCAAATATACCTATACATACATACATATTTAGATTTTTATATATGTACAAACATACAAAATAAGAAACTAAAGAATGCGTTCAGAATGAGAAACCAGAAAAATGAATTTATTTCTCATTAATCAAAAAATATTTTCCATAGTGATATATATACCCATCTCCACATATACACATAAATGAGATATCACTTCACAACAAATTGATCCATCTTCCTAAATGCAATTAATGTGCTCTCTTAACAATACATATGTATATAATTTATTTTGGGCAGATGTACCTACATATATGTACGGTTGTCTTTTATGTTAGCATGTGCACTATAGTCGAGTTTTGCTTAAAATTTAGAACCTACACATCGGTTTAAGAAATACCAAAAACCAAAAACCGACATCAAAATCCTTTTTTCCTTTTTTGAAAAATACTGACAAAAATAGTTTAGAAACTTCAAAATTGAATGGATCAATTATTTTTCAATTTATATATTTAAAGTCAAATTATACTTAAAAAAAAAAGAACAATCAAATTAAGTCGAGTATAACTTAACTGATTAAGGTATCTGTCTCCAACCAAAATGTCATGAGTTCGAGTGATTCTGACTCCACATATTGTACTCAAAAGGAAAGAAAAAATAGATATTCAGATCAATCAAGCTAACTCATTTCAATCTAATTTTCTAATTCAGACCGATCAAGCTAACTTGTTTCCGTCTAATTTGATACTTGTTTTTTCTTGGCTTGCACCCTATTTTGGTGATGTTGATGTTCTTTTCATTTAATAAATTAAGAAAATATTGCATTTGGTTTTGGATAAATGTTATCCCTACGGAGAATATTGGAATATCCAATACAATAATTTGATGATTAGGCGAGAGTCGCAGACCAAACAACTTCATATATATTTGTTTAAATCTATCTTTAGTTTTAGATATATCAATTCAGGTATATCAATAGCATATCAAAATATGTATATATAGATATATCACTATTTGATTTTTAACTGGACTTTACTTCCACCTGCACAGGTGAAATTACTACATTTTATTATTTTTACAAAATTTAAAAGTGGTTTTTTTATTTGTAAATTCATATTATTAATCTAACTATTCATGAGAGAGAGAGAGAGAGGAGTGAGAAAGAAAAAATGAATGAGTTGACCTAATTTGTGATATGAATTTACATGGCCCACCTGAGTGCCACAGGAAGAGGGGATAAGGATTTATCATAAAGTCTCTTTTAAGGGGATTTATAAAAGAGTTAGTGGGCCTTATTCAATCTTTCAGATAAGATTCTTGTTGTTAATTAATTAATTAATGGATTCTATTCTCACGAGCCAACCCTAACATTTCATGTATTCAAAACTTTATTTTATACTTTAATTTGCTTCCCATGTATGCTCATTTGATCTTTTGATAGTTTGGTCGAATTCGAAATATGGAAATAAAAAACAATTTCAACTTTTTTTCCAATTTTATCTCCATTTAATTAGATTACAAGGGTCATGTTAGACAATTTTACATTTTAGATTTCGTTGTTTATGAGTTTTTCAATTTAGTTTAATTCTAACCCTTAATTTTAAGTTTTAAACATTTTTTAAATTTTAGTATTGCACTGTTGGTACGTGAATATTAAAATTTAATAATAGTAAAGTTACACGGCATAATATTGGTAAACTGATAAAAATTTAGAAGGGAAAAAAATATCATATAAGAGATTGAAGTTTTCTAATTCATATTCCATATTTTTAAGAAATTGGTAGACATTTTGAGTTATCTTCTCCCGATGATAGTTTTTTCTCTTCTAAATTTAACATTTATATAAGTTCATATATGATATATTCAACATTTTCCCATCTAAGGAATATATACGGAAGATGTGCGTGTCTTTTCAATTGCCTCGACTAATCATAGATTAGCTCAATTAATCATATGATCTAAAAATCAAATTGGAATCATTACACGATTGAAATAGGAAGGGACATTAACAAAGATGCGGTCTCTTTTTTACTATAAACAATTAATTTAAAGCAAGATGGAAAAAATGTTAGTCAATTTCAAATAAAAGTAAATGGGAGGAGTACTTGTCTTTCTAACATTTTTCCTCCTCTTTTTTCCATGTTAAAGTGACTAGAATCCCATGCTTTGAGTCTTCTTTTTTAACTTTCTTTTTTGTTGACCAATTGAAATAAAAGGTTTCTAAAGTTTGATTTCCAATTTCAAAACAATGTCACTAAAAAAGTATACTTTTTTCCCCCTTTTTTTTTTGGCTAATTTAAGGGATTTGTTTGAGGTATATATTTTTTTTCTTTAACCCATTGGATTCATGTTTTTTTTTTAAATCGACGCTTGTCTCTCACCTACCCCATATTAAGATGATTTATCGTTTTAGTTACATGTTTAAAATTTATCAAAAAAAAAAAAAAGTTACATGTTTTAAATATCATTCTCTTTCTTTACTTTTTTTTTTTTTGTCCATTTTTGGTTTTAATTATTAAATTTTTAAAATTTTAATTTTGGCCATTTGAGTCTTCCTATTTCAAAATATTACAAAATCCATTATGCATATATATCTTTTTAAGAATCATTATGCATAGTTATGATATCTATTTATCACTTTTACCATAGGGATAAATTTTGGAGTTTATTGAAAGTTGAAAGTTTTAAAACTTGAACATAACAAAAAGAACAAACCTTAAATTAGAACATCAAAATTAAAAATAGATACAAAGCTTCAAATTAAATTAAATGAGTGATATGCATTTAAATTATTAGAGAGGTCCCCAACTTGAACATATAAATTAAAATATATATTGCTAACTACTCTGTGAGATAGGAAATTCGAACTTTCATTCCTGCCATTTGTAATATCATTTTAAAAGGTATGTTTAATGAGTAGCAAAAATATTTAGCATATTTGAAACCTGACAATAATTTTTTGGTTTTTCAAATATAATAACAGTTTTTTAAATTAGATTTTTGTTTTCTTTGTTATTCTAACTTTGTTCTCGTTATTGATATATACTTAGTATATCAATTTAAATAATTGTATATAAAATATATCACCAACGTAATTGATATACTTAATATGAGGTAGATCAGTCACACTAAATATATAAATAATATACATCATATCATGTGTATCACTAATAAATCTTCACTTAAGTAACATTGTAGGTTTCTTATTGATATATCAAGTATATCACTAATATATTTCATTTTAAGTATATCATTGAATATAATTGATTGAGACATTAATAATCTCTCTCCCGAGCGACGAAGTTAAAACATTTGCCTCCACTTTGAACTAGAAAAAAATAACTATTATCAAATCAATAATCAATGATTTTTTTTCTTAATTATATTTATAATTACAATTACTTTTATGAAAATAAGGGTGAGCCTAGCAAACGAACTCAAATTTCTCTACAAGTGATTGAGGTTTCTCTCTTTTGATTTGGGCTGGCCCATTTTAGTAATACCAACTTAACTAGGCCCAATGGACCATCTTAACCACATACAACAAATTCGACCTGCCCTTTCCCAAATCCATTAGGATTTTTTTTTTTTTTTTTGGTAAGAAGAATTAATTCTTAGGATTGACGCTTCATTTCATATATATTTTTTTTAATACAAAAAATTAAAAGTAGCACATTATTACATCATTAATGCTGCTATTGGTATCGTTTGAATACTTTAAAATGCCCAAACATTAATGATTGCTGAATTGGAATCAATTTTATTATATTGGTCCACAGTACCAAAATAATTGGAAAAACTGCCCAAATCTTAGAAGATTTTCGAATGTAGACCACGTGGAAATGCCAACGAACTAATAATTTGTTTTATTGTATTTCCACTATTTATTTTTTTTTAAATCCATGTCCCTATTTGGCATCTCAAAGGGTATCTTCGCATTAGATTATACTTCATGTAAATTGGAGCATGGGAATAAATTTGGAGGAAAGGAATATGCTAAAGAATGTTTGTAAATACAACGTAAATGTCCACTCTTTTGGAAACCATTTTAAAAATATTTCTCTATTTTATACCATAGAAAATTATAAATTTTTTTAATACAGCAAATCGAAGATATGATGGTTGGAATCTCCAATGTTAAGGGAAAAAACATGTATCTATTACGACTGAGATATGTTCAGGTTGACTATAAAGTTTTATTCTTTAGTCCACCTAATCTGAATATAACTCAATTCATTAGTCAATTCAAATATAACTCAAGTGCATAAAATTACTTATTATCAACTCAATAGTCAATGTTTTATTTCCCCCAACCTCACCATTGTTGAACTCGAGGAAAAAAAAGAAAAACCCTCAATTTATCCTATTGGAATTTTTATTTTTTTTTTTGAGTTCAACGAATTGGGAGTAGGGGGATTTGAAGCTTCGACCTCAAGGGAAGTAGTAGGTGTTGCTGAATAATGCTCATGTTGACTATAAAAAAAATTCCTTTAAGGCGCCTAACTTGAATATAACTCAATTCATTAGCTAATCCAAACATAACTCAAGTGCATAAAAATATTTATATTACCCGCTCATTGAACTAAAAAAAAAAAACTTCGATTATCCACTATTTATTTATTTGAAAATTATTAAGTACAATAATTTATGGCAGTAAGTAAACTTTTATAATATAATATATATAGATGGGTATTAGATTTCATTTAATTGTCTACTTTATCATACCATTTGTATGTTAAATCACGACAAGTCAATTAATATTTATCAAATTTACATGTCTCATCACTAACTAAATAAAATCATGGTATTGCAAGATACAAAGGATAGAGAACAATTGGCCTCTCTTTATTTGTTGTAATTCCAAAGAAATATTTTATGTATTTTAAAAATTCAAAATTTTAGAATTAACTAAATAGGCACTAAGTATTTTAATAAAAAATTAGTACACCAAAATGGTTTGAAAGGACATTTTAAACCCATCATCTCGGCGGAAGAAAACAAGGAGAGGAGAAAGAGACAAAGGGCAAAGAAGACATTTCGGAACTTGGGAATAAATTCGCACATGGGAGGACCGACGTTGAGGGGAATGGAGTGGAATGATTTCGGGAAGGGTAATTTAGATATTTCATAGTGGCGCCGCAACCCACTGGCTCACGTGCTTATCGTGGCCGACGTGGCTTTGTCGTCTCTCTCTCTTCAAAGTACAAACGACTTTTGTTTCATTTGAAAGTTGGGACAGCACAAAGATTCACCCACTCCATTCCTCTATTTAATTATAAATCTCTCTCTTATAAAACTTTTGTTTAATACTCTTTTAATATCAACATAATTTTTTTATATATCTACTTAATCATATGTTAATATTTTATTTAAACACAATCACACTTATTCTTTATGTTTTAGAAATAATATACTATTATTTATATTTTAAAAGTCAATAGAAATATAACTCAACTGATCAAGACATAAAAGATGTTTTACGAAGTTTGAAGTTCAAATTCTCATACTACTTAGGGTTGATAACCACAAAAAATTAGGATATATTGTTCTAATAATTTAATTCTTAACAATATAACACTAAAAATAAAATAACTATTAAATGACAGATTTTTCATAAAAAAATTAATAATGGTTTTAGAAGTTTATTTGATAAGATATCACAAGATAAAGAATATTTGTATTTAACAATGTATAATTTAAAATTTTAAAAATAACAAATCAAAAATAAAAACAAGCGATCATTTTAAGTATTACACAAATTTTAATTAAAATAGGTACTTTTTAAACTTAACTTTTATTTTAAAATTTTAGTTAGCATTTGAAAGATTTTTTTAGGATAGATTGAATGATAAAAAAAATTGTGCACATATAAGCCAAACTAAAAAAAAAGGAAAAAACCGTTTGGGCGATATATTTTAATTAAAAATAAATTAGAAGTATTCTAGTACTTTTGATACTCAGGTAAAAAAATTTTATCAAATAAATCGTAACCATACCAAACAAGACTCATGGGTCCGGACTCAATGAGGTGAAACTAAGAGCCATCCAAAATATAAATGGAATAGTCACAACTTAATCAAATATAAGGTATAAGGCTTGATGGTGTCTGCATTACACACCAACTTAACCTACATCCACTCATAATCCACAATATACTTAAAGATAAAAGAGATTTAAGCACATGAGTGGGTAAACATGGTCTATGCAACCCTAGAATGATGACCCACATCATCCATTATTATACATAAGAGATTAAAAAGAGGCAAGTATCTTGTGTGAAAAATCATTAATATTATATATGTATGTGAACCATATTATAGCACCGACTAGTAACACATTAAAAACAAAACATTTATGTCAGATATTATGATTTTGTAATTTAAAAATGAGCTTTTTTTTTTCTTTTTCTGAATTCCAATATGTGTGGTTTCAAGCTTTTTGTTTTTGTTTTTCCTAAAAAGGGTGGTGTTGTGGAAAATGGAAATACAATTTGTGGAGTAGAGCCAACGGAAAATGATAGGACGGAGGAGGAACAAGAGAACAGCCATCAAAATTCAAAGGCCTTTATTCGATTCAAATTCAAAGATCCTTTTTTTATTTATTTATTTAATTAATTGAAAAATCATTGACCCCGTAGAGTTTACATATATAAAGGCTTCCAAATCATGCCAATCTCTCTGCGATTGCGTATTGAATCATAATCCAAACGCAGCGAATATTCTCCTCTCTCTCTCTCTTTCCCTCTCCGAGGAAGGAGTAACCCTAAAGAAAAGAAGATAATTGGGTGGTGATGAAGTTGTGAAATTGATTGATTCAATTTGTTTTCCTTCTCTCTCTCTCTCTCTCCTTTCCTCTGGGTGTGTTTGTTTCCCGAGAAAACACCGGACGGGAAAAGGGGTTATTTAGTTTCAAGGGAACGGGAAATCGGGGAGAAATGGAGAAGAGAGAGGAGATGAATGTGGCCGGGAAAGCGGGCAAGTTTCCATTGAGCTATTGGGAGGTGGGTGTGGTTAGCACCGTGGTGATTGGCTTCCTTTTCGGAATTCTCTGTGTTTACCTAACCATGCCCGATTCCGATTACAGCTTCCTCAAGCTTCCCCGTAACCTTCAAGATCTTCAAATCCTCAGGTATTTCTCTATCTAATTTGATCTCGTTATGCGAAAATTTAGATTGCACTTCGATGATGAATGTGGAAATTTAAATTGGGATGTTATTGTTTTTGTGATGTTGGTCTCTGGTTTAATTCTTTTCGCACATCGGCGCCACAATTTCCTCGCATCGGTTCCCGGAAGAACTTTACCGGCTGTTTTTTGAAATCTCTTTTGACCATAATCGCTAGATTGGAAGGATTTCCCGTAATTTGGGAAATTGGCTTTGATCGAATTCTTCTTCTTCGAGTAGGAGTGGAATGAATCGTCATCCCCTTCCCCCACATTGGTCTGGTTTATGTAATTTACGAAGCTTTCAATACCTCCATTTGCCACCCCCCTCGCCATAGTTCCTCAAGTTATTTCTGTGGATTGTTCTGGTCGTTAGCTAGGGCCATTCTCCTCTGCCCATGAATTCATTTGGATCCCCTTTTCCGATCTGGCCCACTCTTTGAAAAAAAATTAATGGTATTCCTATGTACTAAGATTTTCAAGTTTTGGTTTCAGCAAATGGGAGTTGCTAGCACTTTCTTGTATAGATGAGGGATAGTTTGCCTTTTAATTCTTATTACGAGTCCTCTGAATTAGACCTTCTTGTTCTATATCTAGAAGGAGTCAATGTGGTGGATATGCTTATGTGAGAGCATGATGCAGATTTTTTAGATGTTGTTTTATCATGATAAATACCACTACATTTTGCATTAATTTAGGTGTTTATCATAGGTTTGGGAAAATATTGCTTTACTGGGGTGAAATTTGAAATTTTCTCTTATCTTTTATCTTATACTGACTGTGGATGCCAGGAATCGGAATATAATTTCTGGGTATGGATTATTATTTGATAATTTATGAGCTAAATACTCGAGCAATCGACTTTGAATCGTTAATTTATTCGGATGATAATTGATAGATATTTTTATGTCTATTCATCATTGTTAGCAGTTTGTGGAATTTTGTTTAAAGTTCTCTCCTATTTCTTTTAGAGATCACCTTGAGGAATATACAAGCGACTACACTGCACAGGTCCTGGTGGGATACTGCGTCGTCTACATCTTTATGCAGACCTTCATGATTCCAGGAACTGTTTTCATGTCACTACTTGCCGGAGCTCTCTTCGGAGTCTTCAAGGGAGTTGCTCTCGTCGTGTTCACTGCTACAGCCGGAGCTTCCTCTTGCTATTTCCTGTCGAAGATGATCGGGAAACCCCTCGTCTTTACTCTGTGGCCTGACAAGGTGAAGTTCTTTCAAGATCAGGTAAGTTTCAAATCCCCATCTCTCCTTTGCAGATGATTCTATAAGGTTATGGATTTTGAATGGCTTGTATTTCCATGCACTCTCAGGTTTCTAGGAGAAGGGAAAGGCTGTTGAACTACATGCTTTTTCTAAGATTGACTCCGACCTTGCCGAACACATTCATCAATGTTGCTTCTCCAATTGTCGACGTGCCTTACCATATCTTCTTCCTCGGAACTGTTGTTGGTCTGATTCCAGCTGCATACGTTACTGTCAGGGTACTTACTTCTCCATTGCAGTTTTCTTGTCTTTTTACTGTTTCTAACTCGTTGTCGGAGATAACTAGTTTGATCAAGCAGCACGAGGGAGGGAAGGGGAACGGCACCTTAAACTTGTTATATAATTCGATAAAATTAAAAAATCCAGAGAATGGTTGAGCTGAGTGAAGAACCAATGCTGAATTAATTGTTCCTTACCAGCTTATATACGAATGCTGACACGACACTAACATCCCGAATTCTACAACAGGCCGGATTGGCGCTTGGAGAATTGCAGTCGGTCGGCGATCTTTACGACTTCAACTCAATTGCCACACTGTTTCTGATTGGAATTGTATCAGTTACCCCAACTTTTGTTGGCAAGGGAAAATCATAGCACATTCCATGGCCAGATTCTTGAGCTTGGATATTCGATTTCGTGGGAGCCGAAGTGGCAGCCCCATATTCCCTGTACAGCACAGAGTAATCCTGTGAGGAGCCATTGAAGGTGATTGTTTGCTGTTGGATATATGTGGAAGAGTGTGGTCTGATGGAGGGCTGGAGAAGAAAAAGAGGGAGAAGAAGAAGAGGGGTCAGAGTTAGAGGTGATGTGATTGTTAATTTCGATTTGATCGTCAGTAATTGTTGAGTCTGTTAATGGATATTGTTGTATTTGATTGACCAGAAAATCATGAAATGGAAGAAAGATGGTATTCATTTGTGGATACTGTATATTCTGGATATTTCAATGCACATTTTTGCTCATACCAGTTTACAGTACTGTTTTCCAATAATATTCAGATGAAACAGCCCTGCAATTGCTCCAATTTTCGAACCCATTGTATTTGAATACCGAGGAGGATTAAATACTATTTTAGTTGTTTTGAGCTTTTGATACCTGTAATTTTAACTTTAATATTCGTTTGGATCCGTGAGGTGTAAAACTTGTTTTTAAATTTTATAAATAAGGACCAAAATGATAATTTTTAAAAAGTATAGGAATCAAAATGATACTAAAAATTAAATTAGGAGAGGGAGATATATGATCTTATCTTTAACCAAATACGAAATAAGAGTTAAATTAAGGTTGCATGTACTAAACAAAAAAACAAAAAGAAGAAAGAAAGAAAAGAAAAGAAAGAATGCTTTTTGCAGTTTTTCTAAATTTTGATGAGATTTTAAAAAGTTGGCTTGAAGTGGTTGAACAAAAGACGACTAAAAGTGGCTTAAAGTGCTTCATGGCTCTTTCAAACACACTGGTTCTTCAAGTATGTATTAATCCTTTTTTTTTTATTTAAGAGAGAAAAAAATTGTAGTACTAAGGACGTGTGTTTGATAATGTTTTTTGTTTTTCAAACGATAGCATAAACTGTAACTTCTATCTCTCTCTGTTTTTTTTTTAATTTATAAACAATAAAATCAAATTTATTGTTTCTATTCTTGCTTCCCGCTTGTTTTCAAGCATAAATAAAAGCATTATAAATATAATATAAAAAATTGAATATTCAATTAACAAAAATATTTTTCATATAAAAATTTTATTTTTTTAATTTAAAATTTTAAATAACAAGAAATAAAAAGTAGTTAATAAACATATGTTATATTTCTTTTTCTAATAAAAAATAAAAAATAATCACTAAACATAGTTTTGTTTCTTTTTAAAAATAAAAACAAAAAAGGAATATTAACAAACTGACTCAATTAATAGCAGTGTCTTTTACATTTTGAATTTTGGATTAACAAAGTATATGCCATTAATATATGATACAAACACATGGGTTGAAAATTTTAATGGAAAAATTTACTCACTAGTTAAAAAAAAAAAAAGAGAGAGTAACATCATCAAAGTTAAGGGACTCATATATTCTCGAGATCAAATGTTCGACGTATAATATGAGGATTTTCAAAGAAATTCGTGAGCTAAGTTTATAGTGATGAATATTTATATATTTAAAAATAATGTTTATGTTTACGGATACCTTAGTTAAGGTCCATTTTTGGCCCTGATTCCTTCAGACATCAATCGAGACTATTATGTTTCCAAAACTTAAATCAATACTCTTTAAAAAAAAAAAAAACCATTTTTAGTACAAATTTTATATACAACAATCTTTCATAAGTAATATTTCAAAAATTTTACTATTAAAAAAATGAGAATAAAAATATCAAAGTACTAAAATGATGAATTTTAAAAAGTATATTTGATCAAATAGATGTTTGGAGGATAAAATGGACTCAATCCAAATATACTTAAATCTAAAATAATCAGTCCATCTGAATTAATTCTGATTAAAGTAGGCAACTTCGACCAAAAGTAGACTAAAGTTTCTCATATTTTTTCTTATTATCCGGACTCATTAGGAATTGATTTACAATGATAAGTTAGAAGCAAACATCGACAAACTAATTTACACTTTTACATAAGAAAACAAAAACAATATAAAAAGTACGTCTTAATTTAATATAAAATACTGACAGACCATGCTTTTGCTTAATCTTATCTCCTCTTTCGAATGCACATGCAGAAATCACGTGCCACTTTTTGTTAGTTCTCTTCTTATTTTGGTAAAATCGTGGATCGTGAAGACGATTTCGTACCATCGTTTCGTTTGCCGGCAGCTTGATCGACTAAAATGCCGCTACGAGAGCCGCCGGGGGTACCTCTGCCTTCTCTGCTGCTGCTGCTTCTTCTTCTTCCTCCTCCTCCTCCTCATCTGCTTCAACTTCCCATAAGAAATGGGCGTACGATCCCAACACCGAACTACGCAAGATAAATTGACAAATCAGATCGATTGAGAATTGTGGAAATGCTATAATTGATAATGGTTGAAATTATTAGGGCTAGATTGAGATATCGGGAATTACCAGTCGTCAGGGGAGGCGTAGACGGCGCGATCGAAGTAAGATTTAGCTCTTTGTTCGTCTCTTTGAGTCTCCCATACCAATTTTCCGTACAGAGACAACAATTCTCCGTCTCCTGGACTCGCCAATATTGCTCTGCCATAGAATTCCTCTGCTCGTACCGCATCGTTCTCCACCTTCATATGATCGATCAAACAAATTAAAGTGTTAGAGTCGCTACATCAAATCGAACGAGGCTTTCGTCAGATGATAATCTTCTAATTCCCAATTACCTCGTGCAAGAATTTGCCATAGTTTCTCAGTAAAAGAGAATCGCTAGGGTTCAATTTCAACATCTCTTCGTAGTACGCTCCGATCTTACTGCGGTCGCTACTTCCGCCGGAAAATGTATCCGTAACAATATTGCCGCCGCTACCGATTCCGGAACCGAAGAAACCGGCGTTCTTCATCGAAATAGCGCCTCCAGAGAAATCACCGGCATAATTAGAGATGTCAAATTCATCCTCGTCCTCCTGAATTATCCACTCCTCCGCAACAGCGTCTCGACTTTCGTTCAAAAACTCATCCTCGGGAATTCCGGAAGGGAAGGACCGAGATCCGACTCCACCCAGTTGATCATATCGATTCGAAATCTGGTGCAGCGATCGCGCGATGTCACTCTCCGATGAAGCCCTTCGAATACCGCTCGATTTCGCTCCCCTGCGGTGATTGATCTCAAAATGCAGGGAGATCTTCGGGGACGAAACGTAGCTCTTGTGAAATGGCCTGTAATTGGAGAAGGAGGGAGAAGGGGCTCCGGCCGGGGAGATGACCGGAACGGAACCGGTTCTGGCGAGAGCAGATTTCATAGCTGAAATTGCAAAGTCGGTGAATGGTAACAGAGTTTCCGAAGTGAGGTTCTCGTTGAGGAGTTTGAAGGAGTCGTGGGTGGATATATATAGGCGAGTGGCGACCGTTGGATGCGATGACGGGGTTGACTCGGGAACGTGGGAGATTGAGAGACGTGTGCGAGTGCACGTGAATGGCTAACGAATAGGCAACTCCGGAGGAGTCGGCTCTTCGTCTATTTTTTATTTATTTATTTTACTTTTGGGGGAATGGGCTCTTTTTCCACGTGTCACGAGAAGGGTGTGATGGGGCGAGATTGCAACGTGGGACGATTTTAGCACTCCAGTCCATTTAAGAGAAGTACGGGCAAATTTTTTGATTAATTTACACGTTTTTTCATTCAATTTCTCAACTATATAAATGAATAAATAAATCAACATTTCGAGAGTACATCTATATTTCAATAAATAAAATATCGCTTCTTTTTTGTTCTAATTTACATAAGATTAAATAGTATGATTCTTATTTCAAACAGGTATTAAATACATCAACTATTAGATAATTTGCATCTTGAAAATTATTTAGTATTGTATGCGATATCTGTGATTCCTATCAATCTTTAGTACAATATACAAATTAATGGGCTTGAATAAGTTAGCCTATATTATCAACTATTTCAATAAAAATGATACAACAATGTCTTGAATAAGCATGCACATAGTTTCTTGACACAGTATTTCGTAAAGAAAATGGATGTGGGACTATTAATTCAAGTTTCAAAAACTCAAATTTCCTTAGAGCTAAAGATAGCCATAGAATTGACATTAAAGGACTCTCCCTAAAGAAACCGGGGAATTTGAATCTTAATCAAAGATGATGAAATATTGTGCCTACACTGGGGTAAATATCTCATCTATTTACATATTTTGCATACACTGGGGTAAATACCTCATCTATTCACAAGAAATGTTATAATCTATAGAGCTTAATAAGCGGTAAGTGCTATTAGCACATTAAACTTTAAAAAAATGTTTAATAGATTTAAATTTTTTTAATGCGTTCAAAAGACCCCTACAACTTAAAAAGTGTTAAAACAGATCCTTTAACATTAAATTCCTTTACCTTTTCAATTTTGTGTTTAATAAATTCCTAATTTATGAATAATTTTTAAAATTCAAGGATCTCACACATAAAATTAAAAGTTCAAAAATCTATTAAACATGATGTTAAAAGTCGAGGAACCTATTGGAATTTACTAGATACATCAAGTTCAAAACCAAAATTATAATTTATTTAATTTTTATTTAATTTTGCATTTTTAGATTTTTTATTTGAACTTTAGATTAGCCTTTTTCGTTAAAGTGGACCAATTGAACAAGCTGTTTATAATGTTAGCGGTAGAGATTCAATAGAAATACGACTCCAACTTTCTTTTTCTAAATTTGGAGACAAAATCAACATAATAAAGAAATATATATAAAATTCATCCGCATTAAAAAAAAATTATTTATAAAGAAAAGATATCGTAAAAAAAGGAGTGTAACATTGTATAGTACTGGAATTTTTCATAGAGAGAGAAGGTTGATTACGAAAGCAAAGTGGTCACCTTCTGAAACCTGGGGATTGGGAAACATGTGCTCCCCACGGGAGGATTTGCGCATCAACTCCCACGTGTGAGCCTCTCACATGGGAATTCTCAAGTTCTGCCATTTGGCATACTCTACTTATTTTCTCCTTCATCGCATTATTCTATTTCTAAAGCAAACTTAACTTGGCACTGGCAGATTTCTTTTCTTAGATCATCAACTAATCATCACTAATTAATTACTCTATAGTGACGACTATAATGGTAGGTTCATGAATTTACATCTCAGGAATTAAGAATTCATATGGATTGATGAAATAGTAAAGTGGAAGTGAGATATTTTATTCATTGGCTACTTTATCCATTTCATAATTATATTGTATTCCTTGAACACTAATCTTTGCCATGACTTTAGCTATAAAGATTATAAGGTACGGCCAAATTAGTTTTCAAGTCTCGAATGGACGATTAATTATGAACAAGAAACATGTTTGATTCACAGAATGAACCACATAGCTAGTTACTTGTATCTGTTTCCTACTCATCTCTTGCCCCACCAAACATCTTGTAAATGTTAAGGGAATTTGATTCTACTATAAGGTACAAGATCCCTCATTCTATTATCAATGTTTAATCACTGACCTTTTCTTTTGCTTGTAGTTGTAATCACCTGCATACTCTTTGTATCTAATGTAGAATATTGTTTCCATTTTTCCATTTGCCCAACCTGTGGTGAAAAACACTGTTAGTTCTTTGATGTTGCTGCCATAGTTTCTTTCTGGGTAACTGGTAAGAGAAGTAAAACAGAGAAATCTCTAAACCGTCAAGTAATAGTTAATAGATTTCCAAACCATTTGCAGTTTTTCCTCCGAACTTTCTTTGCAGACTCACACTTACATAGGATAGGCAAGTTTGTATCCTCTTCTTTCCTACATATTCCACATCGCTAGAACGTGCTAATATACCATAAAAGATCATAAAATTTGAGGAGATAATATGATAAACTGTACATTTCTATAACCCAAAAACGTACAATAACACTCCTCAATCGAGGGAGAACCTGCTGGGACGGTGCCAGTTCTGTACAGTCCTTGCTCTTCGTTAAAATATTTATATTAAATTCTTTCTAAAAGAATGTTAAAATTCAAGGATTTAGTTGGAGGGTGTTGAATCGAAGGTGTGAATTGTGATCGTGTTCTTATTTCTGTGGTAGTAGGATGAAGAGATTGCAAGAAATCATTTCATCTGATGATAAATATAATGACTTCTCAATGCTCTTCTTTTACGGTAATGTTCTTCACCAGACAAACATGTCTATATACAAATAAATTACAAGAAGCGCGCTCACAAGGCCCTATTACATGCTTAGCATAAAAGCACAGGGCAAAATTTAACTCAATAGGTTATATTCAAATCCAGGCAAGAATGCCATGGTTCAATTTATGTTGAGATAAAGGCAAACCTTGAGAGAAGTAACGCTATTGACTCTTCTTTATCTTGGAATGGGAAGATGAAGACCGGTCATCATAATTGGACGATCTAATAATGAAAAGAAGTGTTTCTACGAGCATGCCAAAAACCAATCCAAGGATACCTCCAGCAACACTCTGAGAAACAAAATTAATGCTCAATAAGTGACAGTACTATGAGAACTAGACATTAACGATAATGCTTACAGGTTAAACAAATATCCAATAAATACCATGACTGGATCGCGTCTAAACAATGCTCGGAACAAAGCATAGCCGACCAGGTATCCAGTAAACATTATCAACACAACATGTAAACCTGCAATAAGCTCATGACTAGTTAAATATTGTAGCGCAGAATGCAACAGAAAATCAGAAAGAACAATATGATATGGCGGATTTTGAAGTTAAAGAAAGAAGTTCAGAATTACAAGTGTTCATGTAAAACATTCATGAGGAGTATCTAGTCAGGCAATCTTGTAATACTCATACAACAAATTAACAACAAATACCTTAATTGAGTTTTCATTGATGAGAAATCACTTTTTCTCATGCATAAAAGGAAAGGAATACTATGAAATCAGATAATGCCTACAGAACTTTTTGACATTATCTGTAGCGGTAAAAATCAGTTAGAAACTCTAGATTGAAAATTCTAGACTAGCACAGAGAATAACACTTCCTACCCATTTGAAACTTTAGGAGAAAAAGACCATACATTTATGAATATACAGCAGAACCAGCATAGAACTATTAAATAATTCAGCTGGAAAGCACCCATATTTACATGTTCCATCAAAGATATATCTCGGGAAGCATGAAATGACAAGGTCACATCCATACCGAATCCCAACTGATCCTTGTATGAAGAGAAAGGCTCATCAATTGTTTTCCTAGGTGCGATATCCTTCACCAGCTCCTGATAGGCCTTCCTCTCTGCTATATCCTCAAGCTTCTTCAGTCTAGCCTTTAACTCCTCGCTCTGTATGCATATATCAATAAGTTAAACAGCTCCACAATAAAATTTAGATTATACCAAAAGTTCTGAAGTCCGGAAGTTTTCACTTTACAGCATACGAAAATTCAATCTAGTCAATAGAACTGGGCCAAACTCAATTATTTTATATAACTTTCTGAAAATTTTATCATCTTTTACGATTTCTTGCCATCCAATGTTGTTCTGAGTTTAATCCGTATTCATCTCTAGTTCCTTGGAGTAGTTAATATACCTCCAATTTGAACAATGTTTAAGAACACACCGGAATAAAAACAAACATTTCATTCATTCCCTCACCACACCCGTCTCACTTGGAGCTAAGAGGTCTTCTAAAATAACCATTTCTGCACATTAAATACACCCCAATTTCCAGAAATTTCCAAAAACTTCCAACAATCCCTTCGCTAATGTGGATTTCCTTTCTCCAGTGTTGTCATCAAATCATCACCCCGACTGATAAGAAGATGATGTTTAGGCAAAAAGTAGAAAGCAATAACAGGCAGAATCCGCTAAGATATAGAGTTTCCATAGAACTAAATGTACAGGATCCAAATTAAACTACACACACCTTCTCCCTCGGTTTGGGGCTTGTAAAGACGAACTCCGATCCGGCTAAAAGACAGAGTAAGTCCGGCCGGGTGGAGGATTCCGAAGCAACCCAGATAGCTCTTAACGGCTTATATGGAACGTTATCTTGCGAAGAGAGATCGGAAGAAATCTGCCGGAGTTGCTCAGAAAGTCGCAAATCTTTGGACGCCGAGTTCAGAAATGAGCGAATCGCTTCGGTGTAAGATATCACGAGACCAGACGGATGTGTCCGGTCGTTGGTCATCATAGAAGAGGCTTCCGGGGTTCGAGAAGAGAGATATCCCAAGCAGCGAGAACTGTGGAAGACGATAACTCGAAGCAGCGACAATGGAGAGTTCAGCGTCTTGGTTAAATCAGGAAACCAATTTTTACCGCTAAATTTATGGGTATATATCCAATTAGCCCTAAATTTTCAATTCCATCTACATCTAAATTGTCAAAAAAAAAGTGTAAAAAAAAAATACTATAGAATTAAATTACTAAAAAGAGAGAAGCTCATAGACTTTTATAATTTTTGCTTCAATATAACTTCCACTCATTCCATGGAAGTCAAAACTTTACACAAAATTGCAAACTTCTGGATCTTTTCTCTGTTTTGTATCACATGAGAGCTCTCCTCTGTCTCTGGACATTTTCATCTCAGTCTCTATATATTTTCTCTACATTTTCTCTTCTAAAAAATCTGTCTTCTTTTGACCTTCCTTCAATGGCCGCACACGATATTTTCAAAGAGTGGAAAAATTTCGAGTTAACCACCAAACCTACTATTGTCATGGATGCTTCGACTATTACTGGAACTGGAAAATGTCTAGATATTTACCTAATAGGTAAGCTTCTTTTCTCTCCCAATGTTCACTTTGAACGTTAAAAATATCTTCTCATTTCTCCCTTCTCTTGGAGAAGATAAACGGATTGACACTTCCTCCGAGATAGAATTTGTTGGTGCGGGTACTTCGAGGGTCCGTGTCTCAATTAATATCCATAAACCTCTAAGTGGAGAACAAAAGTTAATCTCGATGGTCCAACGAGAACTACTAGATACCAACACACTATGAACGATTGATATATTTTTTTTAGATAAGAAACCTGTAACGATTGATAGATTTATGCTACCATTATAGTTAGGTAGGTCATACTACAAAAGATTGTGAGGATGTTTTTGACCATCCTAAACTTAGGGGCTTCGTTATCGACAAATTAGAATGGGAGAAGAGGTGTAATGAAGGCATGAAAATTCACCAGAATACCATCGTAGTAGTTCCATCTTAGGACATGACAGTAGTTTCCTGGGGAGCCACTTTTACTATAGATTTTAAAGATAATAATGGGCCAATCTCAAAGGAGGAAATTCTACTCAATCCTTAATCTGTGACGGCGGGGAATAAGACAACTGTGTGGAAGAAATATATTTATTTCTCTATAACAAAAAATGTAATTTTCCCTTTTACTTTAACATTGGTTGAGATATACAGTCATTCAGAATTATAAATAGCGCCCCAAAATATTTGATATTTAAAAAAAGGCCCCGAGAGCTTAATTTGAGCCCCTAATTAATTTTTACTGGTCCCTTTCTTCTTCCCGAAGTAGCTCCTGCCTCCCAGAGTCGCTGACCTGACCGCTCGACGCGACTAATTTTCATCTTCTTTCGAAGGCAACTGGACGACTAATCAGAGTAATTCACTTCTTGTTTCGTATTCTATTTTTATTTACATTTTTCTCACACCTCAATCTCGAGTCCATGGATTTTTATTGCGTAATTTTGCTGAAATCAATCAGATCTATGGAGCTCACGTAGTGATTCCCTTCAGAATTCAGAGACAAAACCCTAATTCTTGTGTCTGTCGGGTTTCTGTGGATGTAATTTTTTTTAATTATTATTTCCATCTTTTTTTTTTGGAATAATTTTCCCCTTTTCTGTAGCTGCTTAGACATGATTCCTAACTGATAACCGCTGACTGTTTAGCTACGATTGGAATATGACCATTCTTATATTTTCGATTGTTGCTTATTTTGATTATTTAAGGTCTAAGGGTTATTTTGATTGGCTTTTTAGTCAGCCAATTTGTGGTATTCCAATTTCAGAGACTTTCTGGAGAAATTTGATTCTGCACACAAAATGCCATTTTGATGTACATAGCAAAATGCGGTTAGAAAACCACAATGGGTAACTTAGGTTTATCGTATTGATGTCAATTTGAACACAGTAGATAAGGCCGCTCTTACCATCTTAAAGGTCGATAATTCGATTCCACCTTGTGGAACTCAGAAAAAAAAAAAGGTTTATGCCATTGACTCTCAACTTTGGTAGTATGGTTTGCTTTAAAGAGCTTGATGTTCTGAACGACTAATCAGATGGAACACAAACTTCGTGAAGTAGATCTGTTCCATCTTGGGTATGCCAAACATGAATTGTGTCCTTTTTAGTAAAATTATAACATGAAGTGAGCTTGTTGCTGGATTGACTGGATTTTGGTGTACTCTTCTTTGAAATTACTTCATTCTTTGACATGGGAACTCTGATTTCTCCTGCTGAAAAAGGGAATGCTTATTGCAATCTGCATCATGATGAAATCTATGGTTGTTCTTTCTTTGCAGAATCGGGAATATTTTTTTAGCATTTTCATAGTAGGTACAAGGTATAACATAGCTTGTCTTATGCATTTTAGATAAGATTTACCAATGTGTCAATAATATGCTGATATTATTAAGTTCTTACATTATTTCTACACAGTATTAACTCTAGAATGGTGGTGTAGATACTTGCTTTGCGCTGTCTAGTTCCTAGATATACCTTCAGAGAGGAGAGTGCCGTGGAAGAGACTGAGTGAGGGAAGTGAAAGGGTAAGGAACTCTAGAGGAGTAAAGAACAGCCAGTAACTTCATCTATACTAGATGTTTGACATTATTTAATATATAAAACACATGGATTTTGTTATAAAGATTTTGTATACATACCTGGTTTACGGGCCACTTGGAGATTTCAGTGAATCTGAGAACTGGCTCTTCTGGGTTTAGAGTCTTAATTGCCTATAATAGCGTTTGTAGAAGGGTAAAATGGGGGGCCAATGTAAATAGCAAAAGACTTAGAAGGAATGGGTTCAAATCATGTAGCCACCTACCTAGGATTTAATATTCGACGAGTTTCCTTGTCAACTAAATGTAGTAGGGTCAGACAGTTGGCCCGTGAATAGTCGAGGTGCATGCAAGCTGGTCCCGACACACGGATATCAAAAAAAAAAAAAAGAAGGTTAAAATGGGGGGTGGAACCAATTACTGAATTGAATGGGGAGGAAAAGAAACTTGGTGGAGATTATTTCTGCTGATATTATGTTATTGTTTGAGTGCCCTAGAGATAAGAGCACATTCCATGTGTTTATGAATTTATTTTATGCGCTTGTTGTAATATCTATCTACACAATTTTAAGATGTGAAATTGGTTAGAAATCTGCTAGTTTTGGCTACATGAGTTTTTCTTTTCTGTAATAGTGGAATGCTTATTATTTTATTTGTTGATATTGCCACTGTTCTATGTCAATCTGAATTCATATTTGATCCGACCTTTATTTGAAGCTGATATTCTTTGTTACAGATGTTTGACGATCAAGATCTCGGCTTCTTTGCAAATTTTCTCGGGATCTTTATATTTGTATTGGTAATAGCATATCACTATGTGATGGCTGATCCAAAATATGAGGGTAACTAAGCGATCTCCTCCAATTTTCTACAGCATGGAGGCAACTTCCAAAAACGGGCATATCTTTTTGGACCACCACTGTTGGTTTACATTATCTACTCTTCGTTTGGTACATTCTCAAGATCAAAATGTTACTGTCTTTCATAATGTAGAATGTGTTCTCAGACCGTGAGGACATTGTTGCCTTCACCAATGAAGCCTTATTTGATATTGCTAAATGCTCAACTCTTAAGTTAGTTCCAATTGTTGCTCTTTTTGAAACTTAAAGATGGTAAGCAAATATTTCTCAAATTCCAAAGAAAAAAAGTGTGCTTTTTTATTTTTGTTGTGTATTATCTTACAAACTTTTTATGATCAAACGAAAAAGAGATCGCCCATTCAATGGGAAACAGATATAAGGAAAGATATTCTTAGAAAGTGAAGTGGGTTTGTGGTTTGTTTGATACTCATTGGTTGCATGAAGTTGCATAAATCTAATTTCTACAAATTCATGAATAACACTTCCCCTGTATAAAATTATTTAGGCTTAACCCATTTTATTTAACATCAAATATGATTTTCTCTCAACATTTTGATATATTAATCTAATAGTTTGATATAGAAATTGTTAATCTATATATTCGGGGTCACATATGTAGTAAAATCATTAAAGCATCTTACATTTCTACGAGGAACAATCTTTATACTTAATATCTCATTATATCACTATTTAAAAAGATAACATAATTTCTTACGGGTCACATAAATATAGAAAATTTAAATCAGTATTCCAAACTTAAAACTTTTTAAAGTGCAATGGTTTGTGATTTTTGTTATAGAATAATGTAAGTTAAAATACAGTGATGTTATTTATAACTTAATATTTTGTAAATTATGAATCAATTTAATGATGTCTTTTTAAATCTATTTATAATTTTCAAAATTTGATGATTACAACAGAAAATGTTACTTTTCAATTAATTTGGAGAAGGTACAAAATTTTACTGGAAAAAAAAAAAGAAAAAAAAAAACAGAGAGAGAGACAAGCGAAGTAGTTTCATTTACAAAATTATCCCTCTGATTCCGCTCTGGATTTGGAAATCCAGCTCTTCCTCATCTTTCAAGTTATCTCATCATTTTTATCGCGGTCCAAATCTACCTCTACTCTTATCTATTTTCCTTTGATTTTTAAACCCACCGGCCTTGTTTTCCGCTCGTTTGTTCTTGTAATTTTCCTTTTTTTTTTTTTTTCCTTTCTTTTGTAATATTTATGATGGTCGTAGATCTGTGCGATCTTGGTAGTAACTTCATCTTTCAGTTCCGGTCTTCGATCTGTTGTACTTGCTATTTTCATTTTTGGAGGAAGTTCTTTCATCCTATAATGGGTAGTTTCTGAGCTCAAAACTCGTACAGAACTGGTGTTCTTTCGAGGTTGAAGAAACCCATTTTAAAGTCCTGAAAAGTTTTCCGAGCTGGAGAAACTTTAGCGTTTATATGGTTTGCTGACCATGTTTTTGCAATTAGGGTTTTGTGCGTGATAATTTGGTGATTTTGTAGTTCTCTGGAAGCACGAATTTGTTGATTTTCGTGGTGGGTGAACTTATTTGGTATGGATTATAGTGGGGGAAACGTAGTCCATGTGATCCCCGGGACGAGCACCGACAATTGGCCCGGCGAAGTTTGGGCAACCGAAGACGAATACAGAGCTTGGAACAATGGCGGTGATGGGGATACGCCTTCGAATTCGAGTTATGATCAAAGGCAATCCCAAAGCCGGTCCGGAAGCGAACCCCCGAACAAGAAATCGAGAAACTCGCAGGATGTTACGTCCTCGAATCGATCAAAAGCGATAGGGAAAATGTTCTTCAAGACCAAACTCTGCTGCAAATTCCGCGCTGGAACCTGCCCTTACATCACAAATTGCAATTTCGCTCATAGCATTGAGGAGCTCAGGCGGCCGCCACCGAATTGGCAGGTATTAGGATTAGTTCCTAGTTAATAGTTAATTTTAGTTATTACCTCTGTTCAATAGTTAGCTTGACTGCTGAAATGTCTAGTTGGATTGGTTAGTTCAGTTTGTTAGTTGGCTGAGAGTGTAACCATTCTAAATACTGCTATAGTCTATACTGCTGTTTATAATTCCGCTTGTCCTTGGAATTGGATGGATAGTATCACAAGTTCCTCATTGCATTAAGTCTTGGTAGCAGGAGATTGTGGCCGCCCATGAGGAAGAGAAGGCGGTATTGTTAGAGCCGAGGGAGGAATTTCAGATTCCTTCACTCGGGACTTCAAATTTTGGTTCCGAGTCGCAGAGGTCGTATAAAGGTCGACATTGCAAGAAGTTTTACACTGAGGAAGGCTGTCCGTATGGGGATAGCTGTACGTTTCTTCACGATGAGCAGTCAAAGAATCGAGAGAGTGTGGCAATAAGCTTGGGTCCTGGTGGGTACAGCGGCTGCGGCGGCGGCAGTTCAGGCAATGGATCCAACATCAAGCCTTCGAATTGGAAAACAAGGATTTGTAACAAGTGGGAGTTGACAGGATATTGCCCGTTTGGAAACAAATGCCATTTTGCTCATGGTGCTGCTGGTACGTTTCCTCATAGTTTCCATATTTTCCTGCTGTTAATAAAATGGTTGTATATGGGTCATTATAAAGGTCAGTGCTCCTATAAAAAAAGATTAGGAAGGATTATGTCTATCTAGTCTCTCAAAGATTGTTGGTGTCTTGGATGAAATCTGCATCAATTTCACCCCTTAGACCTTTTCTTCATGAAACCACCTCTTCTTGGATTGTCCGTATAGCTTCCATTATCTTTTCAATCACTTAGTCTGTCAGCACTCGGCACTCTAATGCCCAAGCCTGGATGAAGAGTAAAGTATTTCTAATTTCTTTAAAAAAATGTGCTCGTGCTCTTACCAGGCCCCATAAGATACCCCTGCTCAATCTGCTTGACCTCAGTTATGATTTAAAGGAAAATGGTTCCGTTTGTAGCTTAAGTTTGTTTCTGCAACACGTAAATGCCTTAGATCTTAAATCCCTTCCATTCACACTCCGTTTGTATTTGCCATGTATTATTCTGTGTTGTCCAATAATATAGGATTGTCTTTCAACTTTCAAGATTCCGAAACCAATGCACTGCAAAGATATATTTTTCAGAGTTACTGGAATAGATCATTCTTTGCTTAGGGTCTAGGACTCCTCAATCGCCTTTCTAAACTCACTCTCTTAACTGAAGGGGTCATTTGTATATTCTGTTGTTTAATTCTTCTACTACTATTGTGCCGAAGATTTTGCTCGTCATATAAAATGTGAAACTTATATGACTTTGGGGAATATGAGGAAATTTTTCAAAGAAACCATAATGCTATTGTTTATCAAATACGCTTGTCAGTGAATAACAAAAGGCTTACTTTTGCCTGGGAGTGTTTTGAGAAGGTATAGGATCTTAGAAATCTGGCACAGAGAGCATTATGTTGACAAAGTGTCTAAGTTCGGGACCAACTCGGTGACTAAATGCTGTGGCTACTCTAATTAACCCCTTGTTGTCATGTATTTTTAACTATGCTTTTAATCTTTCACTTTATTTTTCATGTTTAGTTTATTTGAGTCACCAGTACTTATCTGAGCTTTGATATAGGTTGAGTGAGTCGATTAGACCGGAAAATGTGAGAATAGTTTTGGGTCTTGTTGAACAAAACGAATGTTGAATGAGTTCTACATTGATTACATGGAAGATAGTTTTGGTGGTGCTTAGTTTTGATACTCTGAATTGACCACTACAGAATTGCACCGTTATGGTGGTGGGCTTATGGAGACGGAAGCTAGAGATTCTTCGTCTGCTCCTCCTGACCCAAAACAGGGAGTGTTGCCAAAAGCTCCGGGCGACACCGTGGTTGCTTCTGTTCCTTCAGTTCCTCATTCAGACGTTTATCATGTTGCAGTTCCATCACAAAGGTCAACCATTGTGATTCAAAGGGCAGGGCAGAGAACTCATCAGAAGTGGAAGGGTCCCGATAAAATCAGTAGGATATACGGTGACTGGATCGACGACAACGAGTAAGATGGTATCGACTGAGCAATTTCTGAACATGAATAACAAGAACTTAAAGTTCCATAGTTTTAACAGGCATCATGATGGACTTTGTCTCTCATGAGCATTTGGCAGATGAAGATTAATCTGTTCGTTGGGGTGGAGTTTTGGTTGGTTCATTTCTTATATCCATATCCAAACCCTCTTCATTTCAGATCTTTTATCTGTTAGTGTTGTTATTTCTGTAAGAAAAGAAAAATGTATGATTGTCCCCTTCCCAGATCATCATCATTGGATAATTCTTCTGTGTCTTCTGGGAAAGTTTTTAACCTTATTTGTAATGGGAATATGAGTCCTACAAATGAGGCAGCAATTTTTACACTGACATTGTGACTGCTGATGATCCTAGTGTAGTGTTGGTAGTTAAGTTAGACTGTTACAATTGCTCCTTTTTTGTATAATGTGTTGTAGCTCGCAATAGTTTCATAATGGTTACGGTTGTTATGTCTTCTCGAGGCTCGGGACGAGCATATGATAAAACTTTCTTTTTTTTTTCTTTTTAGTTTAATAAATGCAAAGTAGGAATCGAACATTCACCTTTACAAAAAGTTGGTAAAGGTTGTGGGTGTTTTATTTACCAAGTTATGCTTGGATTAGCGCATGTGATAAAGTTTTAGGTTACTTGTGAAATTGCATACTTTGTCTCTGGAAATACAACATATTTTGCATTTAAAATGGAGAGAATGATGTTAATTCAAGGATCCTCAGTGACTACTAAAAGCTCATAAGTTTTGAGTTATTCTTAGAACTATATTTTTTTTCAAATTAAATACAGTATTAAGATGTACTGAAAAGGATTACATGAGATTTTTAAACAAAGGTTTAACAGACAGAACCCAAAAAAATAGTTAAAAAAAAACAAAATAAATTAAGCAAGAAAATGGTTAATTAAATCAAAATGAAACCCTTTTTTTTAAATTAAGGAATATTACATATTGGATTCGAACCTACTATCCTTGGACAATTATAATCTGAGTTGGTAAATCAAAATAGAATTCAAACATTTGAGGTATAATTTTCATGATGCTAATTTTCTTAAAAAAAAATTAAGCTTAGAAACACTATTTCCACTCGTATGTTTTTTTGCCTCGTTATATAATTTGTTTTAAAGTGTTTTTAAAATTCAAGCCAAGCTTTAAAAAGTAAACCAAAAAATTTGGACAACAATTCATATATGTTAGTGTTACCAAAGAAATAGTAAGAAAAGAAGCATAATTTTTTAAAAATAATAAAAAAAAAGACTTATTCTTTTTAACATATTTGGATTAGACACATTACTGAAATAGTAGTCTGACACATAAAACCGAACTGAAAGTTGATTTAATTTATTGGGAATAGCACACCCAAGAATTTTAAGTTGGAGGAAGAGAAGCATAGTAGAAATAGAGAATGAGTTAATTTAATTTAGGTTTGCATGGCAGGTGTAATTCCCATTTGTATGAAACTCCACAAAAAGTGGAGAGACGAAGGGTGTTGTTTTTGGGTGTATGGGAGACGACAGAGAAGCAGAGCCACAAAGCATTCGTATGGGAGCGAGTCGTGATGAGATTATTCAAAACACCTTTCTGTCTCTGTCTCTGCTTCCACTGATCGTCGTCGTCGTTGTTGTTGTTGTGCCGGACCACCATTTTCTCCGGCCGGCCAATGTCTTCTTCCGATCTTCCCCGCCCGATCTTCACTCCCCAAGAAAACACCCCCCCCTCTCACCATCATCCTAACCCTAATCCTCCTCGTCTTCCTCTTCATCGGCTTCTTCTCCATCTACTTCTGCCGCTGCGTCATGGAGAGCATCCTCCACTCCCGCAACCTCCGCCGCAGCCCCTCCGGCAACCTCCTCGGCCCCTCCTCCTCCCCCCCCGCCGCCGCCGGCCTCGACCCCCTCCTCATCAAATCCTTCCCCACCTTCCCCTACTCCGGCATCAAAGACTTCCGCCAGGACAAATTCGGCCTCGAATGCGCCATCTGCCTCCTCGAATTCGAGGACCAGAGCTTCCTCCGCCTCCTCACCGCCTGCTGCCACGTCTTCCACCAGGAGTGCATCGACCTCTGGCTCCAATCCCACAAGACCTGCCCTGTTTGCCGCCGCAATCTCGACTCCTCCCCTCCCCAAAACTCCCCCAACCCCCGGAGCGACCACGAGTCGATTGAGGACGCCATTAGCATCGACATCGACCGCGACGACGACGACGACGACGAACCTCCGCCCCCGGATCCCAACGACAAAACAGAGGAGAGCGTCACGAAATTCTCCAGATCGCACTCCACAGGGCATTCCATTGTGAAGAAAAGCAGAGGCGAGGAGGCTGAGGCGGAGGCGGAGGACAGGCACACCTTGAGACTTCCGGAGCATATAAAGATTAAGATCATACGAGGCCATAACTGGACCGGCAGCTGCGTCACTTTCGAAGAGTTCTCGCGGAATCCCAGCACCGCCGGTGGCTTTTTGGAGGTCTCTGAATCTCATCACGCCAACCTCCATGATTAATCTTCCTTTTCTTTTTTTTTTTTCCATCTCTTCCAATTTTTGTACCCGTAACATAACAACTAGTTCTTTAGGTTCTCAGCTTAATCGTTTCGGATGTAATCATATTTCTTTTTTCCTTTATGGATCTTTGAGAAAGCTTTTTTTTGTTCCTCAGGAAAATAAGATGTTCTTGAATGCGTTTAACATACCATTCGTTAGTTTTCTTAGTTGGTCAATTGTGGGTTGGGATGGAGATTCAACTATAGATTTGATGGTGATAGGTGTTTTGTATCCTGATTTCCTCTTCCTTCCTTTGAAAATAAGAAGTTGATAGAATACTCGATGTTTGGAAGAAAAAAAGTTAGAAGAAGATAATAGTTTCTATTATAAGTTTCCTACTTCAATTTTAAAAATTTTGTCCTTAGTGTATCTAATCAGTTCATGTAACTTTTAATATAACGTTTAGTAAGTTTTTTTTTTCAGAAAAAAAAAATCAGAAGCCTATTGGATATAAATTTCACGAACTCCCAGCCTTTGAATTTTTATAAATTTTAAAGAATAATTTTTGATAAGTCAAAGATGCAGTGATTTTGAAAAAAGAAACATATACCTACAAATCAATGTAAAAACTTTTTAATTTGTCAAACATATCAATGATAAAGGAAGTAATTTTGATAATAAAAAAAAATTATTTTGTTAGGTTAAAATCACTCATAAACACATCTTGATACATAAAATAAAATATTCAAATAGAATCAGCACATTTTTAAAGTTGAATATTAAAAATTCTAATTTAAAAAATTAAAATAGTAATTTAATGTAATGTGAGAGAAGCCAAGTTGACGGATTAGTCCATAATATAGTTCAACCGTTGACATTTTACTTTTAGGTTCAATATCATATTTTCACATTTGTTGTATTGTACTTGAAGTAAAAATATAACATAATGGGAGAGAAATTTTGTTAGAGAGTATTAGGAACTTTTTTCAGAGTGAGAACGTGGAAGTAAGTTTTTTATTCTTTCTGGAGAGAAATGTGCTATTTTTTTTTTTTTTTTTTTTTTGCAAAAGAAAGAGGCATATTTTATAGAGCCAAGAGACATGCTTTAGAGAGAGAATGAGACATTTTCTGGATAGAGAAAGAGGAACTTTTTCAGAGAGAAAGTGGGAGCTTTTAGATAGGGAAAGTGGGAGTTATTGAGAGAGTAGTTGTTCTTATTAGAGAGAAAAGAAAGCGACAATTTTTTAGACTTAAGAATGTAGTATGAACAATATTTAGATCTTTTATCTATCGCGTTTCATTTATGCTAAAATACTAAAAAAAATTTGGATATTTTATTATTTCAATTTTACCCTAATGTAATGTATATATCTTTAATATATATTTAATGTATGTACTTCTGAATTTTGTATTCTTATGATATACCTCGTATGTATGTATGAGATGTTAAATGTTAAGTCCATTTTCTGAGTTTCTTTTAGATAATCTTCTCCACCTCTTCTTATTTTATAAAAAATTTGAATTTTTATTTTTAAAACTCTTGTTATTCCCCTTAACATATATCGTAGTTTTATCAATATGACAGATCAAATGTAAATAAAAAAGATAGATTGTAGCAGGTAAAAGTATATCATAACTATATCAGAACAAGAGAATCATATCAAAAGTATATCAATAACATACATGAAACATATATCAGTGGTACATTAGCATAAGAACAGCAACATGTTAAGTATGAGAGGGAACTTCAAATTCAAAAATTACTGAATCATTATTGTCTTAATAAATAAGGGTGGAAAAACGTGATATTATCCACAAATTGACAAACATAAGATTAAATATACAGTTTTCTTTTTAATATATAATCAAACTCCTTGTCATATCTTTTTGGACATGCATGGTTCAGATCAACCTTGTTTGAATTAATTTTGGTTTTGTTTCTCCTGGTTTGCATCATTTATTTCAACATGGAACAAAATTAATCGACATATTAGTAAATCAATGGTAAATCAAATGTAATATTTCATAAAACATATTAATAAGGTAAATCAATAGTAAACCAAAGGTTAATCAATAGTAAATGATTGGTAAATCAATGAGGTAGATCATGACATACATAGTGTAGGTATATAAGAGATATATTAAAATTAGATAATCATATTAAAAGTATATATGAGACGTATATCAATAATATATCAACGCACCGATATCATAGTTATACGAATATGCTAAATCAAAAAAAGTCAGATTAGCACATACATATTACAGATATACTAGAGTTATATCAAAATCAGATAACCATTTAAACTTTGTTTTCGACTTTAGAGTATATTTGCCACTTTATTATTTAGGCATTTGTTTTTTCTTTTAATATTTTTGCAATATTTACAAAACTTAAATGTTGAGGTTAAATGTACTATTTTCTTTAACTTTTTTTGGGTCATAATAGCAACTGTCCTAAAAATTTATACTTCTAAAAATTTTAGGGCCAATTGATAACTTGTTTCATTTTTTATGTTTGAAAATTATAAATATTTTTACTTATGTTTTGCTATCTACTTATTAAAAACGTTTTCAAAATCTAAATCAAAATTTGAAAATAAAAAAAAAAAAGTTGTTTTAAAAACTTATTATTATTATTAACTACTTTAACTAAGAATTGAAATGTATTTTTAAAAGTCAACAGGCTGTGAATAAACAAATAATATAACTTTAAAACAAAATTGTTATCCAACCAACGTTAGAATTTAACTTTTACAATTAGAACTTACATAATTATAACAATTGTTATAGTTAAAGTTTTTGTATAGAATTATCTCTTAAAATTCCGTAATGATCCTCAAAAAATGCATTACAACAGCAGAAATTCCTCGAAGCTGCGCCATATGAACTGAATGAATGCTGTTAGGCCCATTAATCCAAAGCCCAATCCAGTTGTAAACAAGGCTAAGGCAACCATTTTCCCAGATTTCTGGGCCTTAGATATTGAGGAACAAATCATACCCAAAAAAAAAAAAAAAGAAAAGAAAAGAAAGACAATATAGAGGCAAAATATGTCAGAATTCCATAGTTTCAAATTCATACAATTCTTGAAGAAAAAGAAAACATATGGAATAGAATTGGGAAATTTACAGAAAAATGTTGCAAATTTTAGAATGGAAACTGATGGTCCCATTTCCCATAACATGCAACATTGTTATTCCAACCACTTGTCAACTTCCTATTTTTATTACTTTTATTTTCATATTTTCTTCATCGCAAAATTACAAACTCAACAGCTCATTCTTCAATGTCTTATGTTATTAATTTTTGTTCCTATACCATTTTTCTTTTAAATACCACAGACAAAATTCTATATCCAACGCGACAATAAACAAAAAAATGAAATTTTTGAAAAAAGGAAAAAAGAAAAGAAAAGAAAAGAAAATAGTAATATTGTTTTTTTTTTCTGTATTGTACTTTTTCCGAAGCTGATGATCACATGGATTGGGCTGACACATTGGACCACGTTTCAACTTCAACTCTTCTCTTCTCAAGCAGATGATTCCATTTCTCTTCCCATTTTCTCTCTCTACCCAAAAATGGATTTCTCTTTCTCTTCCCTTTCCCTTGAATCTTTCTTTCATTTTCATTTTCATTCTCTGTGCTCCTCATTTAATGAAATACTGATGATATCTAATGCAAAATCAATGCTTTATTAGCTAGGATTTGCATTTGGGGTCGAATGAATTGTTACTATGATGCATATGAGTACGAAATTTCAAAACAAAATGTTACATGTATCTTAGACTTTAAATTAAAGAAGACATTATTATGTTATTGTTATGACTGCGACGCACATGTGTCATGATCAAGTGGCTCACGTAGGTCCTATATGATATAGTAGACAATCATCCGCCATATGCCCCGTTTAAGTTGGAATGAAGATTTGAGTATAGTATGATTGTCTTGTAAATTTGTGGGACGTATTTAAGATAATGAATTTCAATATTACTACACATGTTTCCACACTGATTAGTGTCCTTATACATGCACTATAAACTCTAAAGTCTTAAACACAACTTTCTTTTTAACTCTCATTCTTAAATTTTCAAGGTTGATATTCTCACGTCTAAGATGTTTATTTTCTAAGATATTTCTTATTTGGTAGGCTTGTATACAATGAAAAATCGTGATAAGTCACTCGATCACTCGCCAATCTAGTGAAATTCATGAAGTAGTTCATATTATTAACTTTTGAGCATACGTGCCTTTCAGGTATAAATATCCATGATGCGTCACTAATCGGCCCACATTTTTCATTTTTTTTTAACATCCAAAGCTAAACATTAATCTAAAAAATGAAATGGGATTGAAAATAGAAGAGTAGGGTTGAAGGGATTTAATTAAAACAGCTTTTGCTAATTAGTTGTCTCTATGGATTTTGGTCCCCACCATCTCTCCCCTCTGTCCAAACTGCTCCAAAATTTTGGCACTTTCTATGATGAAATCAGAGAGGAGAAAACTATATCGAGTATAAGAGAGTATCTTCTTTCTTTCTGCTTCCACTTTTTTTGATGACAGAAAATTTAAGCAAAAACAGACACAAAAAAAGAAAAAAAAAAGAAAAAAGAGAGAGAAATATAATATTTGGAGCAATCCAATCCTGCCCCTCTCACGTGCACCTTATATACCCTCTTCCTTTTACATTACCCTTTTAACAATTTTTACACTTCTCTCTCAATCAAAATCTTCCCCTCTCATACATCTCTTCCCTAATTTCCTTTGAGCAAAACTATGAGTCTTGATGCTCTTTCTAATTCCAATGACTTGTTCAACTTCATCATCTTCGACACCATCGCCGCAACGCCAAGCAACGACTCCCACCGCCACCCCGACTCGTCGGAGAACAGCTTGATCTTCTCCGACGAGCGTTTGAAACCCAATTACGCTGTGTCGAGAAATAAACACCGCTCCTCCGTCGACGCTGAAGGCAGTGGCATTCAACAAGGGAAGAAGAAGAGGAAGAGAAAGCCTAAAGTTTGTAAGAACAAAGAGGAGGCTGAAACACAGAGAATGACACACATTGCCGTTGAGAGGAACCGCCGTAAACAGATGAATGAGCATCTTGCTGTCTTACGTTCCCTCATGCCTGAATCCTATGTTCAAAGGGTTTGTTTGTTTTTTGTTTTATTTTTTTCTCCCTCTCTTTCTTTAAGCATGTTTCATTAATTAATTAATGCATCACGTAATTTGAATTAAAGTTCATCACTCAGCAAATTAGATAGAGAGTTCAAGTTTTTTGGTGAATCTCCATTATGTTGCCTAAAAATGGAATTCAATTATTGATTAAGCAATGCCACCTTCTTCCATCCTATTTGGGGGGTTCAATTATTCATTTTGTGTGAAAGTTTCAATTTTGTCTCCCTTTTTCAAGTCGACACAACACAATTACCAAACATAAGACCAAAAATTCAAAAAATTACTGTTAAAAGTTGACCTCTTCTCCTAACCCTATTGATTATTGCATGTTACATTATAAATTTTACTGAGAGATTAGGGGTAATTAATAAAAATAGTCACCTTGGTTGAAAAAAGGGAAAGAAAGCTAAGAATCAACAGAAAGTTTAGTGCTTGGAATTGACAGATTCATAGGAATCAGAGTTTGCAAGGTCCTAAAATCATGATAGTATCCAATGCTAGATGCCATTTTCAACTGCATATAGTTTATTTTTATTAATTCAATATTATTATTAAATTATAAGTTTATCTATTTATTGCTTGAATTTCAAAAAGTTTTTAAGATGTCTAAACTTTCCTAGTTGGGTTTATTTAGTCTTCCTACAAAATTTCTGATATAAGTATTTTTTAACTTTTAAAATTGTGTCTAATTAAGTCATTGATGTTAATTCGTTTAATGTACATTTTAGGACCATGTGAATTTTGAATAATACAAACTAATGACGAATTTGTCATACACACAACGAAAAATTTGATCCTTTATTAGAAACTACAAAAGTTTAGGGACTGATTAGACAGAATTTGTTGTGTTCATGATTCAACGTTTGAAGGGTGACCAAGCATCCATAGTGGGTGGTGCCGTTGAGTTTGTGAAGGAATTGGAGCATCTGTTGTCAACACTAGAAGCGAAGAAGCTGGAAAGTTTGGAGAAAGAAATGCAAGAAGAGAATGAAGATTCAGTGAGAAGGAAGTTGTTTTCATCAGTTTCTTCAGGCGCATCATTTTCACAGTTGTTGATGCATTCAACGGATCAAAACTCGAGCAAGTTCACATCGAAATCGAGGGCTTCTTCGGCTGAGATTGAAGTCACTTTGATTGAAACTCATGCAAACCTCAGAATTCTGTCCAGAAGAAGCCATAGACAGCTCTTGAAGCTCATTGCTGGCTTGCAGGCCCTTCGCCTCACCATTCTTCACCTCAATCTCACCCACTTCCACCCTTTGGTTCTTTACTCCATTAGTCTCAAGGTAAATTATTTCCATCAATTTCTTGCTGTCCACCACTAAGTTTTTTACGGGTTTTGTCTTTGAAAGAAATAAAAAATCTCTTTTCAATATTGAAGAAATGAATGAAACATTGGAAATGCAGGTGGAAGAAGGATGCCAATTGAGATCAGTAGATGACATAGCAGCAGCAGCACATCATATGGTAAGAATAATTGAGGAAGAAGAAGGTGTCCTCCTGTGTTAAAATGTAACCAAAAGAAACCATCTTCAGAAAGCTACAAGCTAATTTGAAATGGAGGAATCAGCCATTACAGTGCCATGTTCTCTCTCTCTCTCTCTGTATTTGCTTCTTTTGATGAAATTTGTAAATTAATGTGTTCATGTGAGGTGATCGATATTGTTTTGTAGCTATCAAGGGGTTTGTCTTGTATGCTTTTTAGTTTCTTCTTTTCTTGAGACCACGAAAAAGGAGAGAGGGACAGATGAGAAGAAAAAATTGTCCATGACATTGGTTTGGGTGTCCATTCTTCTTCCTCTCCATTTTCCTCAACTTTTCACCACTTACTTAGCTAAGGGATTTCTTTCTTTTTTCTCACCCAAAATCCCAAATTTTGAGTAAATTTCTTTTTGGCAAAGTAACAAGTCAATGCCCAAAATTAGGCAATTGAAAAATTGGTTTATTTACAAACAAATTTTGTGAAAGATCATAGAGATCCCATGCCATGAGGGGTATCTCCAGGGAAGAGATTAACAATGTTTTTTTTTCAAGATGATGATGAGAGCAATCTCTCTGATTCTGTGTCTGTTGTGATATAGAGTAGGGGTACTGTGTGAGACAATTATTGGGAAAATGAAGTGACATGCATACTTCTTAGTATTGAACAGAGAAAAAGCTGCACCAAAAAGGGTTTGTTTAAATTGTGGTATTCGATGCACATATTTGTTTTTTATCATTTCCAGTTTCATCTCATCATCATCCTTTCCGGTTCATGTTTGGTTTCTTTATACACACCATTCTGTGTTCTCATTAATTATCCTGTCCTCTTCTCTACCAATATTATCCCTTCACTCCTTTCAATACTACTGTTTCTCTTATCTTTCACCCAGGGAAAACCAACATGCCAACAGGGTAAAAATTTGAGAGAGAGAGAGAGAGAGAGAGAGAGAGATCTTTATAATCTTTATATAAGTAATGCAAATTGCAAAGGCAGTCAAATAATTGATGGAGGGAAAAAAATACTGGTGCTTCAGACATAATCGTGACAGTTGAATGATAAAGGAAAAGCCATGGATGATTTTCACTAAAACCCGTAACCAACCATAAAGGGAAATCATTGAAAGCAGCTAAACACAGCACATGGTGTGGTGGGTGTATGTTCATTTCATAAATCTGTGGTGGTTTTCTTTCTCATAAAAACTACAAATCTTCCTGATTCTCTGTAGTAGATTTCAGACAGGACCGATTCCTCTGTGTTCTCTTCCGTGCCTTGTGAGAGAAAATCTTCCACTTGAAAATGATCTCTTCATTGAAACAGGACTCATCACACAATGCAAGATTCTTTTCCTATGACTTGACTTGCTGTCTTCTCCCACTGAATGTTTGGATGATCCAACATCACCTGAGCTTCCTGATTCATCAATAGCTCCAAATCCATCTTCATTCAACTGTAGAATGTCGGCAATTATGGTGTGGTTTTGGCAGCAATGATCCATTGAAATGGACCTTCTAATTTGCTGCAATCTTCCATCTCTAAGCTCAATGACAGTATCTCTTTTCTCCAGATTTCCGAGGTCACTTAAAGCGCGAAATGAGTTCTTTGCACAATTATGGGCTTGCATTAGGTCATCATTCCCAAAACTTCTTCCAGAATCTTGTGAAACAGCATCATGGTCAGTTGTATGAGAAGTCTCTGGCATGGCCTCACTAGTTATGGGAACTGCTGTGCTTGGAGGCAGTTGAAATGGAGAAGAAGCACTGAAAGAGACGATATAAGCACGACATAGCGGGCAATTGGAGTGCGATTTGAACCATGTATCAATGCATTGAAGATGGAAAGCATGGCTGCATTTGGGCAACAGCCTAAGGCTCTCATCTTCTTGAAACTCACTCAGGCAAACAGCGCAGTCAGAGCCTTCAACCAACCCATCTCCTCTCTTGTACTTGCAAACCGTAATGGACTTGATCAATGCCTCATCCAAGCCAGTTGTCGCGATGTGCCACGGCTCGTGAAGAGTGGGGTTGTGATTGTCTTCAAATTCCTCATTCGGGTCATGATTTCCAGTCCTAGACAAGCGATTTGTGTTGCCACAATACTTTGAAATTATGGTGTAATAGCTTACAAGAAGGAAAGCACTTGCCAGAATTCCAATAATTGCAATGACAAGAGGAGAAAAATTTGGGCCTGAATCATCATCTGGAAACTCTAAGGGTGGTGGAGGTGAAAACATGATGTAACACCACTGAGGACAATATACACTACAGAAACCTTGAGAGCAATCTTTGTTGCTCATATATGGAATCCAAGTTTTAGGGCTGCCATAAGACCCCATCACTGTTCTAAGAGAATCAAGAGAAGATTAATATAATCAATACCCCAAATACCAGAAAAGAATCGTTTTTTCCTAGTCCCTTCCCACACAACAGGTGAGATTTCCAAAGAAACGGGTGATTTCTAGCTAATTGAACAAATCATACAGTAAACTGGATCACATACTTCCTTAGAAGTCAGAAATTGTTCGGTGCAGCATTTTTTCAAATACTTTGAGGACGGAAACAATACAAAAAGATGTTTTGGAGTAATATCGAATGAAAAAGAAAAGGGGGAAAAAAAACACAATATCACCTGAAAATCGCACCGCACCCCAATTGAAAGGCCTCAAACACTGATGGAAACAAATAAGCAGAGCACAAAATTAGCCACTTGAACTCCAAGATAGTGGGTAATGGAAAAATGTGCCTGAAGGAAGAAAGATGGGGGAAGTGGTAAAGAAGGCAATTAAAAGCAGAGAAGAGGAACTGGGGCTGGGGATGGGGAGAAGCAAGAAGGGATGTTAATGGGTAATGTTGATCAGTATCTCTCTTTTTCTTTTTCTTGTTCTTGTTCTTCATTTCATTATCTTTTCCTTTTTCTTCTGGCCCTGCTTTTGGGAAAAACAGTTTGTTGACTAAGGTGATGATGGTATTGCTGGTGGGGGGAATTTATTAAAGTAATCAATGCTTTTAGGTATGGTTGAAGCTCAGTTTCAGTTTCAGTGGAAGTGAGGACTTTTGGGCATGGGACTCCTCCAGCCTCCACCTTTTTAGACTGAACAAAGCATTCATAAATCAATACCCACCAAAAAAAAAAAAAAAGTATCGGCTAAGTTATTGCTCAGTAATTTTGGCCGTCAAAGTTGCTAAACCACACTATATCCAAAACGCCCAAAGATCGTGACACCATATAACTCCTATGAATGAAATCGATATTTTTTTGGTACAACATGTGAGGATGAACAATCGAAATCACAACCTCTTGATTGGAAATATATGTCAATTACTGCTAAACTATAATTTTCGCAATGAAATCGTTCTGTGCCCAATTTTTCTTCTATTTAACAAAATTGTTTTTAAATGGGACCTTAAAATCAAACTGATAACTCAACCTTTAATTTAAAGTTGAGAATGCAACCAAAGTCTCATGTCCTCAAGGTAAGAAGGAAAACATGGATATATACAATTGGAGGACAAACATCTCTGTTGATGCGTGAATTATGCCCTTTCAACTTCATTGTTGGAGGCATGGAAACTAAATCGCAGTGCAGAATCTCTCCTTATCTGGGGAGACTAATAGAAGTCCTGCTCCGCATCCCCGAAAATTTGATGATCCATCTACGTAAAGCGCCCAAGGTTGTTCTCCCTCAACTAGCTGTCTGTTGATGTTGCATATCTGAGGTTCCACTCATGTCAATTCGGCTATGAAGTCTGCCATGGTCTGTCCTTTAATGGTAGCTCTTGGCTTATAGTGAATGTCGTACTCACTGAGCTCCACAACCCATTTCATCAGTTGTCCTAAATTGTCTAGCCTCTGCAAAATTTGTCGTAAACGGAAAATTGGTGAGGACAGTTATCTCGTGGGCTTGGAAATATGGACGTAGTCTCCGAGCTGAAGTAACTAGGGCTAATGCCAACTTCTCAATTTGTGAGTATCTAAGCTCTGCGTCTACCATTGCTTTATTTTTGTAGTAAATTTGAAATTGTCGTCCATCTTCTTCTTTTATCAACGCGGAACTCACTGCAGTGTCGGATACGACTAAGTGGGGTTGTCCCTAGATATTGCTTTAGCTCTTTAAAGGCAGCTTCACACTCTTCTGTCCATTCAAATTGTTATTTCTTCCTTAGGATTTTGAAGAACGGCAAGCACTTGTCAGTTGAGCGGCTAACAAATCTGTTGAGTGTCGTTATCCTTCTGTTGAGTCCTTGTAGTTGCTTTAGGTTCTTGGGTGGATCCATATGCAAACGGCTTTAATTTTATCCGAGTTGGCTTCGATATAATTCTAGGAACTTGCCAGAGGTTACCTCGAATTTGCACTTAGTAGGATTCAGCTTCATCTTGTACTTTCTCAAAATGTCAAATGCCTCTGCCAAATCCTCCTCATGTCGCTTGTTTTTTTGACTCTCTACTAGCATATCATCCATGTAGACTTCCATATTTTTACCGATTAATGCTGCAAACATCCGCTTTACCATGCGTTGATATGTTCCACCTGCATTCTTCAATCCAAACGGCATCACCGTGTAGCAAAACAAACCTCGGCTTGTGACAAATGAGGTTTTCTCCTGATCCGGTAAATGCATATTGATTTTATTATACCCGGAGTAGGCGTCCATGAAGCTTAATCTTTGATGACCCGCAGTGGCATCGACAAGTTGGTCTATTCGCGATAAGGGGAAGGAATCCTTTGGACATGTCTTATTTAGGTCTGTGAAGTCGATGCACATTCTCCACCGTTTGACTTTTTTACTAGCACTACGTTGGATATCCACTAGGGTTGATGTACTTCACAAATGAAGCCTGCTTTCAGTAGCTCTTCCACTTGTTAAGCTACAATCTCATTCCTTTCTTGGTTGAATGCACGTCGCTTCTGCTTGACTGGCTTACTGCTCTCATTGACTTTGAGTCGGTGTACTATGATTCCTCGATCAATTCCTGGCATGTCCTCATGTGACCATGCGAACACGTCAGCATTGCTTCTAAGGAAGTTTATAAGACTTTCCCTTTCCTCATCCCCCAATCTGGTTCCGATGTTAACTCGTCGATCATCGGCTGTCAGAGGAACAGATTCTACCTCCTCAGTCGGTTCTCCCTTGTTGGGGATGGTCAGATCGAGTCGATACTAGGGCTCGGACTTGCCTCACCCGAGTGATCTGCCGGATTAAGTCGATGATCTGGGCTCGGACTTACTTTTCTCGAGTGTTCAATAGCTCCGGTCTGGACCTTCTTTTCAGAATGTTGTCAGCCTTCACCTAGGTTCGCGTCGCGTTGACCTGGACCTTCTTTTCAGAATGTTGTCAGCCTTCACCTAGGTTCGCGTCGCGTTGACCTGCTCCATTCTGCCATTTTCTAATCTGGGGTTTGTCTCGGTAGATCTAGGTCTCGACTTGACAGATCTGGGTTTCACCTCGGCAAATATGGTTTTCGTCTCGACACGACAAATATGCGTTTCGGCTGGACAAATCTGAGTTTCACCTTAGTAGATCTAGGTTTCGCCTCGGCAGTTCTGGGTTAAATTTGCTTGGACTGTGTCGTCCCCACAGATGGCGCCAAATGTTGATGCGTGAATATACCCTTCCGGTTCCCTTCGAGATTCGCACCAAACTTGATAAGAAGGGGACAAAGAACCTACAAAACCAATCAAACCTAAACCGATATAACTCCAGTCACACGGGATCCGATGCCTAAGTTAACAAGGAGAGTGGAAGGATCTAGAATTTGAGTCTCAAGAGTCGGCTCTCTTACCTTTAGGGTTCCGTCCATCTTATAGCAGTCCCATGTGAATCCTCCTAGATTTTAGACCCGTTGCGTGTGTAATTGCGAAACAGGAGGTATCGCGAAATGGTCGGGTGAGCCGTTACAGTTCTCGGCCGGGGGCCGAGAACCGAGGCGCTTGGTCGGCTAAGGTCGACCAGGGTTGGCCCAAGTTGTCGTTTTCCGGCTCTCACTTGGCCCGTGTGCTTCTTTCCCGGTCTAATCATTACTTTTGTTCCCTATAACGATCTCTATATTAGTATTAGGTATTCTTAGATGAAACTAAAGACAACTTCATTATTCCTCTAACGGAAAGTAAACAATATCGAACCATTGTAGAAATAGGGAGGTGTCGTTTAGCCTAACAAATAATCCATTAAACAACTTTGAATTTCTTGTTTCTTGTAAAGTTTACTAAAATCAACAGGTTGAAGGAGTAGAAAGATTGGGTAGACACGATATGGTATAACTTTCAAAGTTGTGAAACAAAATATTTCATTATAATAATGTGGAGAGAACCTTATGACTTAGCTGGAAAGAAAACTTTGATATAAAATTTGTGTGTTCCACAGTAACCAAAGGCCATTTTGTGGACCTTAGAAAATCTCCTTTCATGGTGGCGTTAGAGAGAGGAGAATATATTCACCCAATACACCAAGTGAGAGCAGCATCTTTTACTTCTCTACCAAGCTAAGATACCACAAATAATTTGATTTACATTGTAAACCTAATGTCTTGCAAAATAAAGTATATGTTATTTTAGAGATAATCACATGACAAATCACACTCGTATGATTGGTAACATCTTATAGTTAATAATCAACATATTTTGGAATGCTTTTCAGAGAGAGTTGAGAGTGGATTAAGTGTTAATTAGTAAAGTATTAAGGGAGAATATTTGGAGGGGTGTAGGGAAGGGAAAGTGGTTTAATTATGACCGTCAAAGCAAAGGAAGGAGTGTGAGTATTTTGGAGGGTCAAAAATTACTTTTTGACGAGAGAGAAAAGAAAAAAAAAAGAGTTTAAGGAGAATAAATGGGAGTTAATGGGGTGTTTAATTAATTAATTAGCTTATTCTTCAATTTTTTTCTCTTTGAATCTTGGACCATTTTCTAACCTTTTCTTTTTGACTTTTCGGACAGAGAGAGAGAGATTCTACTTGTATGATTCTTTGAGAGTGTCCATAATAAAGGAACATTTGATATACCAAAATGAATGGAGGGAAATGAGCATTCTAAGTTTTTTTTTTCATTTATTAATTTTTTGGTTTGTTCTTTTTCCCCATATCTCCTCATTTCAAGAGATAGGCTTTGATCAAAATCATTCATTATTCTAAGATTCACTTTTTTTTTTCATGGATTGAATTTTAGGTTGAATTAGAGTTTTTTTTAATCCAACACAATTATTTAAGTTGTAAATGTGTAGAATTGGACCTTAACTCAACTCAACTAATGAATTTTTTAGATTGAATTGCTTCGAGTTATTTGAGTATTTTATCCATAAGATGAAATTGTTAGTTAACAAATATCTATTTACTTATTTTCAAACATGGAATTAAAATTAGTATTTTATCAATAAAAAATCATCCTCCAAAGACTTAAAAAAAGATTTTCCTAACATTATTGGAGATGCCCAAAGAGGCACTTCACTAACAAAGCAAAAGCATGGAACCGGCTTTGTGGTATTACCTATCATCTCGTGTTAAAATCTTTGGAGGAGTTTAATATTAAATTTTTTTTAATGTTTTTCGAGTTCAAGTTTTGAAGCGGGCACGAGTGACCTTAGTTATAGAGGTAAGAAGTTAAAAAAAAAAAAAAACTATCAATTTCGAGTTATCGAAAAAAAAGACATTGTTGGAGAGGGAAAAAAAGTCTAACTTTGGAGGATGATTTACATTAGGAAGAGACATTTTTGTTTCAACTATTATTTATTTTTCTCATGCTAATATCATCTAAAAATGATCATTAAAAAATTATTTGTGAAGAAAAATTCTTAGGATGAACAAAGAAATGAATAAATATACACAAGTGACAACACCAAGACCTATGGAAATTTTATGTGGGAGGAGAGAAAAATTACTTATTTCTTTCCCTTTTTAAATAAATACATGTTAAAAGAACTCATGGGCCGATAGAATTAATAAGGAAAGTATTGTCTATGAATAATATAGTAGAGTAAGAGAACCTAAAACTATATTCTTAGGGTTAAAATATATATTTGGTATTTGAACTTTTATTAAATACACATTATTTTGAAAATGTAACAATTTAATCTTTAAATTTTCAAGAGTAATTATTTAGTCTATATACTCTAAAATGATGATTATTTTTTAAATTTTTGAATACAACATGCACGGCATTCTCCGATTTGACTGCAAACAAAAATCATTTTGTGTTGGGTGAAATTACTTAACGAAGAAGAAAAGTAGCTTTGGGCCTTAGTTGTTTTCTCGGCCCAATAACTGAAGTTTGCATATTTTTGTTATTTTGACTTGGGGCTCCGTTCTGTCGACAACGCGGCCGATGGTCTCTCAATCTGTGTCTCCCCTTACATTGGTTGGTACAATGGATTGAAGAATGAAGATCGTCAAATTTCTATCTCGTGCGAATCCAATCGGCGAGGATGGTATCGTACCGGCCGATTCGGGTCTCTAATATGAATATCGTAAGGTTGTTCGCCGGCTGATTCTACAGTATAAACCACAAGTGTTCGAGACAACACCCATTTTCCTATTTATAACCAAACTTCCCCATTTAACTTAATTTATGGTCAATTTTAAAGAAATAATACTTCTAATCTGCAACAATCAAATCTTATTCAACCTTATTTCATGTCATCAACATTGTAATCTTATTTCCTCACATGTTTATTATAATTACTTTACAACTTTTACTCTTTCTCACTCATCTATTAATTAGACTATCATGTCAATTTTTAATTATTTATTATTTATTAATATTAAAATAATTTTTGTAATTACCATCAACAATGTAGTAACAAATTAAATTAAAATTTATCATTGTTGCAATTAAGAAAAGATTAGCATCAATAATTAATATATTTGTAATTAGCTAGAAAGAATAAAATGATACATTAGTAATTGTTATATCTAATTTCAATTCTGATTTCGATTTCAAAAAATTTCTGGTAAATAACATTAATGAAATATTCTCGTTACGATTCTTAGCAAGTAAAAGGGAGCTTATTTTCTAAAAATTATTTGATGAGATCAAGTACAAGATTTCTTAACCAAATACTTTTAAATCGTTACTTTAATAAGAAGGAGTTGAAAGCATTTTAACCATACATATATATATACTAGTGTATTACCACGTGCAATGCACGTATAAATTTTTTTTAATTATAAGATAACTTAAATTTTATATAATTTCACGTAAAATATTTTAAGTATAATTATTTTAAAAAATAATTAAGATTAATTTTTATATATATTTATTATTATTGACAGCTAATTACTAATAATAAAATGTACTATTTATAATTATTTTTAAAATATATTATTTATAGTTAATTGTTAATGATATATTTTGTAAATAAATAAATTAAAAGTAAAGGAAAAAATTATATATTAATAAAAAAAGTAAATAGGTATTTTAATATTTTTATTTTTAAATTATTTCAACGGGTCCTTTATTTTATTTTTTTTAATATTTTGTTTGTTTATTAAATATTTGTTTAGGACTGACATTTTGTTGTATATGTTGAATTTTTTAACTAAAACTAAATTATTTTATTGATTTAATTTTATATTATAATTAAAATTATTAAAGAAAAATTCTTTAATTTTATATATATATCAAAACTTGTTTATTAGCTAGCATACACTAAGTCCCAGCTAGCAGTGGTAACAGAAGAGATAAAACAAAAAAGGTAAACATTTACCACTCCTCCATCTTCTTCTACACTCCCTCACCAAATCCAAACAAAATATGGCACTCAACAAAAACATAATCGGCGGCATAAACTTGGTGGCGATGCTTCTTTCGGTGCCCATCATCGGCGCCGGAATCTGGCTGGCGACCCAGCCGGACAACGCCTGCCTCCAGATTCTGCAATGGCCACTCATCATTTTTGGCGTGGCGGTGCTCCTGGTGGGCGTGGCGGGCTTCATAGGAGCCTTCTGCCGGATCACCTGGCTCCTCCTCCTCTACCTGGTCGCAATGCTCGTCCTCATACTGCTGCTCGGTTCCCTCGTGGGGTTCGTGTACATGGTCACCCTCAGAGGCTCCGGCCATCTCCAGCCCAATAGGGCTTACTTGGAGTATCACCTGGACGACTTCTCCGCCTTCCTCCGCCGCAGAGTTCAGAGCTCCTTCAAGTGGGACCTCATCCGAACCTGCTTGAGCTCCTCCACCATGTGTGCTGAGTTGAACCAGAGCTTCCGCATGGCTCAGGATTTTTTCAATGCCCCCATTACCCCTATGCAGGTATATCCAAAACCCAAATTTTTCTCTTCATCGTTTCTTCTAAATCCTCCCCAACATTATATTCTCTCTTCTCTGACCTTTTGGATTTGTGTCGGCTATCTGATCCTGTATACTTTACAAACTTCTAATGACTTGGTTCATTAACTTCTAATTTTATAATACGACGTTTATCTTAACATTTACCAACTATTTTAAAGATTAGCCACGAGTTGATTGCTAGGCTTGTGTTTATGTGTTAAGCATATATAGCGACTCAGGACAATGTAAAAGATAAAAGAAAAATAAATACTTAGGCTAAATAAATACTTAGCTTTTCTCACAGGTGAGTACCAAATTTGTTCTACCCATCATTAAACTTTTAAATAGAAATGCAAAAATAGTATTCTTTTAAAAACTAATTAATGGTTAAATTTTTAATGTGGAGAGGACAAAATTGGTTCTCATTCGTGGGAAGTAAAATAATTTTCAAAAGATACTTATATGCATGTTTGTTTTAGGTGTTTATCAATTCGTAGGTATTTTCCTACTTAACACCTATTTAATTATTCTCAATATCTATAGAAGTTCATCTCAAAATCAATTTACAATTAGAGTAGTAACCTATTATATAATCTTAACATGTCTAAAGATAGTGACAATTTTAGGCTTAGCAAGATGTTCGTTCTAGTTCATACCATCTTCATATTTATAGGATTTCATCTTAAAATCAATTGGTAATGAGAGGATCAGCAACTTATGTATATTATTTGAATGATAATAGTATATAGTCGATGCGAATTATATCTCTATGGATCATATAAGACTTTCAGGATGATTCTAAAAGCAAACCTATGAGGATTTATAATAAAAAATATATATATTTTCTCTCTGTTCTTTTATGCATCATCTTGTGAGCTCTCGATTTTTTTCTACCATGAATAAGTATCTAAATATTATTGTTATTTAACAGTCAGGATGCTGCAAGCCGCCGACGTTGTGCGGGTACACATTTGTGAACCCAACGTACTGGATAATGCCCATAAACAATGCGGCGGACATGGACTGCCTCAAATGGAACAACGACCAAACCCAGCTCTGCTACAGCTGCGACTCCTGCAAGGCCGGCCTACTCCAGAGCTTGAAGAATCAATGGAGGACGGCTGATATAGTGCTCCTCTTGGCCCTCGTCGCCCTCATTTCTGTCTACATAATTGCCTGCTGCGCCTTTAGGAATGCCAAAACTGAGACACTCTTTGACAAATACAAGCAAGGCCAACCCACCTATGTGTAGCTTTTTCTTTTCTTTTTGTGTGTTGGTTTTGTTTCAAACGCTTTAATTCATACCACAATGGGGATATTTCAAATGATGTTTGTTTGACAAGATTTGAAAATGGAATTAGAATGATCAAGGCCTCAACTTAAGTCTGTTGGTAGTTTTAATATCTTTGGATGCACGAGAGAGAAAATACGACAACATTGAAAGTAATTTAAAGATTTATTAAAGCTATTTGGGTATGAAAATTCGAATTTATTGGTGTGGGTTGTTTTGGGGAATTTATTGATTGAGGTTGAAATTTGGGGAAAGGAGGACATGATTTCAGGAAGTAGCACCGAAAGCTGATCATTGCTTTTGAAAAATGGTGACAATATTATGGAATCACAAGGTTACTTTTAGGAGCTCTGTAGGGTTTTATTGGGCTTTGTAATTTTTTGTCTCATTCCTACTATAACCATACACGTTCTTCCCACAATTATTAACGCTTCTCGTCAATTAATTAAAACCTGATCATGCTAATTACAAATTTACAATTACTAAAGCAAAGTTTGAATTTTTTTAATTAATTATATTCAAAATGGTCTTTATTATGTGATATACTACGTACGTGAAAGGATATAATTTAAAAGTTTGAATTGTAATATTTTAATGAAAAAAATTATAAATGCTAAAAAGAATAAGGAAGAGAAAGAAACGTTGGGTAAAGAAAGGGCAAAATTTAAAATATTTATATAATTAATTAGAGCCAGATATTAACTCATAAGTGGGTGGAGTCCGAAATTGGGCTCTTACCAATGGACCAAACTGAAAAGAGAATGTGAAGATGAGGTCCAGCATGGGCCCTGTTTCAGCCCATTTCAATGTGTTCTCTTAATGGATGCATGCCGTCTCGGGAAGAACTCATTAGTCATCAATTTTAACATCAGAAATTAATAAAGCGAAGGGAGAAATTTAGCCTACAGCTAAATAATGCTCAAACTAATAATTATAACAGGAACATGTTGACGAGTATGGCTTAACTAATTAAGATTTATCTTCGATCATAATAGTCATGAGTTTGAATTCCTGTCTCGACGCATTGTATTAAAAAAGATAGAAAATAATCCTCCGAACTGAACATTGTTCAATAATTAAAGTAAATATATTATATATCTGACTCTACATTTATTAAACCCGCAGGATTGATGGAGAAATGATGATGATTTGACATTCTGATGCATTGGGGATGGAAATTTGTAAGGGATTTGCATAAAAATGATATAAAATTGTGGAAATTTGACAATTTTAATAAATTGACGTATGGAACAGACGTGTCGTAATGTGCACCGTCTGTACCTTGAGATTCCGAATTTGATTGGTCTCTACACTGACTATACCACAATTTGATGTCTAAAATATCTTTCTAATTTTTGTTCTGTCTAATGTCTACGCACTCAGTTTAAACGTCCCACCAAAAATCCATGTACGTTACCCTTGCATCACTTGCATGCGAAATTAATTTTATTTTTTTTTTCTTCTTCCACCATATTAATTTGTAGAATAAATTACATTAATTTCTATGCTCCAATTGCGTTCGAATGGCGTGGCTGAATTTAAACTTCACAGATCGTTATTAATATCTTTTAATTAGTCCATTCGAAAATATTCATTGATTCTTCTCTATTTTTTACTTAAATCTCTAATCGCTAGTACAAATAGCTACCTAATCAACTTAATTAGAAAATATTGGTTCATTATCATGTAAATTATCATGTAAATAAAATTGTGTCTTGTATTCAATGATTTATAATATAAGTGAGCTAGCCTCATGAGTATTGTCAAAACTAAAAAGTGAAATGGACATTAATTGAAAGGAACCGTAGTTTCCATGCAATTCGCTACCATAAATGACACTTTCCACGTTATCCTGATCTTCAAGTGAGAGACCACGATTGTGCTGGAAGAAGTACAACAAAGGCTTTAGCTTTACGTACGTCACTCAATAAGTTTTTTTCTTCCCTCACTTTTTTAATTTGTATATTGACCCTTATGTAATAATTTAATGTCTTCCACTCTCCCCTTCTCTTTCCTTCCGTTCCTAATATTTTCTCTTTTTCTTGTTTTGGCTTCATTTACTCCCAAAATGGGCCCCTCATAGTTATCAAGTTAAATAAAAATGCTTCCAGTTCTTTCTCCGACCCTCGCAAATCGATTTCTCATCAAAATTCACCCTCAAACTTCCCCTTTAAATGAAGGGAGTGAGAGATTTTTCCTTGTTGTTTGAGCATACCTTGGGAGTACTGGTTGTTCTTACAAGGAAGGGAGTGAGAGATTATTCCTTGGAAACAAATTAAATGTGTGTACATACGTAGACATCAATTTCATGTTTATATATATGTATAAATTATGAGAGCAGGTAACATGTAGGTGACCAGAAACAAGACCGACCAATAAAAATATGCCAAATAATGAGTTGGGATGCTGAATAATTTGAAAGTGAAAGTGGTAGGGCCCGGCTTGGTGTGTGCATGATAGGTGCTGCTGCTGTCTGTTTTCTTTAATTTCATATAGTGAACCAAAGTTTTAGTAAACTCATGACATCATTGCTTAGGAAACTCAAATTTAAGGGAAGAAATAATTACATACAAATTAAAATGTAGGGTCTACATCTTCTTAATTCTAAACTCCAAACTCCTATATGTTCAAATTGGCCTATATATTAATTATTTAAACTTTATCATCATGTTTATTCAATCAATCAATTTAATTACTAATTCTTGAGGGGTCAAATGAAAAGGTGAGACTTTTTAAACTTCGGAGGTGTTAATCAAAATTTAATTAAGGGAAGCTTTCGGCTTTCAATTTGAGAGATGAAGAAATGAGAGGAAAAAGGCAAAGGCAAAGGGATGGTTGGAATTGTTCTAAATGTAAATGGGTTGAGTGGAAGGAGGACCAAGGAGGTGTTAAATCCCTACTTTTTTGGAATTCTATGTGCCTTTTCCAATTTTCCTATATTTCTAAATCTGATAAATGTAACTAAATACGAAACCCTCACTATAAATTATATCTTTATTTTGAATTGACACTTCCCATATCCTTGAAATCATATTTAACCACCTATTACTACAATTGGAATAAACGTCTTAAAGAAATTTGGAACAATGTTGAGCCAGAAGGTTAATGGTATAGATTAGATAGTAAATTCGATACTTCTACGATATTTCATAAGAAGAAAGAAAAATATTTTACATATTTGGAAAAAAAAAATGGTGTAAAGGGAATCTCCACGGTGGTGGTGGGCCCACACCACGCGGATAGGCGTAGGCGCATCATCCACCCAGTCATCCTCCACATCTGATTCTTACACGTGTAACACACAAACTGACACTCCTCAGAAACATTCAGCAAATTCCTAGAGCCTTCGTTGACACGTGTCCCCCTTTCTGTCCACTAAACGCCCCCCTCCCACCCCCACAACATCAACTAATCTTCTACGTGTCCACTCCTCTTGTTTGTTTTTTTTATTTTCCAACCCTAATTTTAATTAATGCGAAACTAGGGTATAACTTAAAAGCATACAATAGTAAAAGTAATAATAATCGACATTAAAAATGGAACACGTGGGAAGTCACGTGTAAAGGAAATGAACCACCACGTAAATGTCGTGAGCCTCGGCACGCATTATGAGGGTCGAATTTCAGTCAAAGATGAATCTTTTAACGCCAGATGGTAAAAAAAAAAAAACAAAAAGCAAAAAAGAAAAAACTAAAAAGGGTATTACCGACTTATCGTGTTGTGGTGGTGTGATTACGACACACCGTTCTCGCTACTTCCACCCGCACGCACACCTCATCGACATCCACTCTTGTCTTCTCAATCACCACTGAACGGCATCATCGGTATTGATCAACTGGGAGATAATCCCACCGTTGATCGAATGCCACGTGGTAAAACCAAAACCAAAATATTAAAAAACGAAAACGAAACCCCTTTTGGCTAAGGAACCGCCTTTTCCGAAACTCGGCACAGAAAACCAATATAAAAAACTCCTTTCTCTTTGTGGGCGGCTGACCTACTTTTACAATCTCGGGAATCCAGACGCCTACCTTTCCACCCACCTCTAATATTTCGACGCGTGGACATACGCACAATTCACCAACTAGAACCGAACCCACACGAACACCCCGCCCCTATAAACGGAAAATAATCGAATATATATATATTTTTTTTACCATTTCTCATCTTCCCTAGAATTATACTCAAATATACAAGGGCCAAGGGATACCGTATGATGTAAAAAATGAACACAATATATATAAATATATATATTTTTATTTCATTCCTTGTATAAACATTCCTAAAAGTACAACCAGAGAAAGAAAATATGAAAAAGAAAAAATAGGAAAAAGGAAACAATATTCACATCTATAGCCCAAAACTCACGTATAATTCATCACTTTCTAACAAGGCAGCGTCGTCATAATTTCCTTTTCCTTTGTATAGAACACTAGTCAAATTTATTTTTTTGCTCCCAAGTCCACCACCTTTGTCGTATTTCCACGGTCTCCCCAATTTTTTCATTTCCTTCTTCGTCTTCCCCGTTCTGTATTTACAGTAAAACTTGAAAGCTAAAGGTAAAGGTAAAGCTAAGCTCCTCCTTGTCACCAACCTCCAGTAAAAATGGTCTTCAGGGCATTGGGAGGAGAGGGGGGAGCATTCGAAGAGTACATTATCTTCATCTTCTGTATAAAATTAGGGAAGTATGGTATGGCGGTAATTAAGTAAAAAGTTTAGGGGGCTTGCTTTTGATTTTTCAATATTCGATGATGAGTCCTCCCATTGGGGCTCTGTGGGGAATTCCCTTTCTTCGCTTGGCCGTTCTGTAATTAACCAAAGTCGGGGGTGGCGTTGACGGCGTGAAGCTCTGCACCACTTTGTTCTTGTTGTTCTTATTCATCGATTTCCCTTGGCTGCTGCTGCTGTATGAAGAATCCTCCGAATCCGACCCCGTCATCCGCCGCTTCTTCACGAAATTCTTCGACGTTCCAACAATCTGAACAGGACCAAACAAAACCCCCAAATCAATTTCAACTCTCATCCAACATATTATACTAATGGGCATTAACTCAGGTGGGTATGAACTATGAAGAAGTACGAACCAAACAGAAACTGTACATTGAGGAAGGGATGAATGGATGAATTAGAATTACCTTGCAACCCAGAGAGCAGAAGCGGAAGGAATCGAGGAGGCTGCGCTCGCAGACCTCGCAGGTGTTGGTGACGCCTTTCCCGGGCCTCGGCTGCGGCCGCTCGTTCAAGAACACTACTCTGGCGCTGTTGATAATGTAGGTTTGAACGCCGGTGATGTCCAGAACCTTCTGAATCTCCGATACCCTAATGACGTCGTGGTACGACGACCTTCGAATCTGAAAACAATCGGAAAAAACAGAGCAAACCCATTAGCAACCTCGACGGCTGGAATAATGGGTTTGTGGGAATTGGATTGTATCGGAGAAACTACATTTGCTGAGCCCGAGAGAGTAACTCCTCGAGGCTAGAGGATTGGGAAATTGCAATGGATTTGAGTCGGGGAGAAAAGGGAAATTCCACGAGTTTTTTTTTCCCGGAAAGGGAAATTTACCAAAAAGGGGGGAAAGGGAGGATTGCGGAAAAGATTGAAAAAAAAACCCTAAAGACAGAGATATCGAATGGGGAAAACAAACCTGAATAGCGCGATGGTCTTTGTGATAAGCAAGACAGAGAGAACAGAGAGCGCCATTCATGCAATCCAAGCAATACATATTGCATTCGCTCTTGTGGGAATCGGCATGGAACTTGCATTGAACAAAGAAGCTTTCTCTGAGGAGAGGTTTCAGCCATGGCGGCCACCTATGGTCTTCTTCATCAGGACCCTACTCCCAAGAAGAAAAAACCCCATCAGAATACAATCCACCATTAAAACAAACAAAACCCAGATTGGGAAAACGAAAAAACAGAGAGAATGATACCATGATTCTTCTACTCTTGGGCTTGATTTCACGAACAGTGGCTTCCTGGTCCTCGATAGCCAGCTTGAATGACAAAGTGGAACAGTCCTTTGAAGAGGGAGAATGGATGTTGAAGTGCGTGTAGAGAGAAATAGAGAGAGAGAGAGAGAGAGGAAGAGGAGGAAGTCGTTCTTATCTGCAAAAAGTCTAAGCCGAAGCAAAAAGGTCCGAAGCCGAAGCAAAAGGGGAAGATGCGTTGGGCGCAAGGAACTCTTCTCCTTCTTTCCTTTATAAATTTCCCTTTCATTTTCCTTTGCTTCGGTCTCATCGCATATTCCAATTATTTTAATCAATCCCCCACCCCCGCTTTATTATTATTATTATTTGGGTATTACCACATAATTTCAACCACTGATTATTTTATTTTGCATCATTATTTCACTTTCAAAATCTCCCCCTTCAACTTCAAATTGTGTTTCTTTCTTTGCTTGCCTCGCCAGAACAATTTCCGGCGATCGGATTCTTCAACTTCTCCGGCCACCAAAAACTCCCACTCTCTCGAGTTGGGGAATCAGAAAAAAAAAAGAAAAAGAAAAAAAAGGTTAGGGGATAACCTAACATTTGGATGGACAAAACATCAATTTATGACGTGTTTCTCCATTTGTCTTTATGCATCAATTACTCTACCCTTTTTTCTTTCCAATCAAATTTTCCATATTTTATATAATTCTTTTATTTAGTACATTATACTAAATATAAAATCAATAATAAATGTGGTTGAGAATGAGATTAAAATTCTTATGTTAACTATATGAAGAAAAAGTCATAGATATATGAGTTAGAAATATTTTCATTAACATTGGACATTTTATTTGAAACTAAAAGTAGAATTATAAAGATTTATATTCAAAATAAACAATATTGATCTAAGAAATATGGAAAAGTTTAGTATTTCTAACAAATGTGTTATGATATAATGAATACGAGATTACCAATATAAATGAATATTCAAATAATTTGACTAATCAATACTTTAACTATTAGACCTGCAATCTATTGTTCTGTTCAATAATAAAAAAAAAAGTGAAAAATATTTTTGCCTCTTTAATTTCATATTTGATGTAATGCACAAAATACTAACCCAAGATGTTAGTTGTTTTGATGATTACTGCGGTTAGCTTCTTCTTATAGAATCGCTTTGGCAAGCATAACAAGTATTTTATTTTAGTTTTTAAAATTTGGTTAGAAATTTTAAATAATTTTAATAAATTAATTATTAAAATAAAAAATATAATTCTAGTCATATGTTATTATTGAAAGAGGGGATATTAGATATTATTCTCTCTCATATATTATTGATTCAAAGTTGCGGTCCTATTCAATATTATGACCTTATTTTGGGAAGCCATTTTTGGAAGTATATATTTGTTTTCATTCTTACAAATGAAAAAATATTGAATCTCTTTGGTCAAATAACCAACCAACAATTTCATTATCTAATTTTTAATTATATCATTCCCCATTAAATAATTAATAAAATAAAAAGCATTGCTACCTAATGCAATTTGATATGTGGAGGAAGATAGATTTCAGAAAGATTAGCTAGGTTGTTTGAGCTAGACAAACTTGTACCAAATTTTGATGAGTTTTTCCTTTAATATATGAGCTACACATCAGTATTCACTTCATCACCATTATCATAATCTTAAAACTATTTGTCATCTCTCACTTAATAATATAGAATTTGGTCCAACAAATACAATTGGAAAGTAGGATATTGTAATAGTGATCAACTAAAGTTTGAGAAAACTTGATTTATAATCTATATTTTAAAAAAATGTTTGTTTGATTACAAAAATGACCAATTCCACAAAGTTCAGATCATTTGGATGAAACCAACAAACGAGAGAACCCACACAGAGAGAGTATAAAGATCCCATGTTCAAGTTATTCTCGATCCGATTTATACCCAGTACGAGAATAGTCTCATGTACCTGACTAATGAGGCAGGACTCTTATCTATAGAGGTTGAACTTCCAACATTGGTTACGACAATCCCATAAATCACAACGCTTTAATGGAGAAACGGTTTGCAACAAACAATATAATAATCATTAGCTCGTCTCTTACGAGGGTGAGCTGTTGAGATCCTTATTGATTGGTTTGGGCTTTAAAAAGTTCCAAACGACCAAATGATAATAATATCGGCTCTACCTTTAAGAAGTAATTTCGAGCTGCCTATCAAAGATTTGGTCTCCAAAATTGGGTGATTAATATTACTTGTAACCTTCCAACCTAATAAAATATTAACACGTAGCTTATCCAAATTCTCTCTAATAATGTTAATTCATAAAAAGATGGATTTATTTTTTCTTTATTGAATTATGTCCCCAAATAATGGGGATTTGCTTTGGAGAACATAAATAATGGCTGATCGCTCTTTTGAAGGCATGTGAGATTGGGTATCTTGCAATCACAAGCCTTAGGATTAGGTAACAATGATTTAAAAAGTCATATGTGCATGTTTTTTAAAATAAAAAACGAAAAACAAAAATAAAAATGGTGAAACTTTAAAATTGAATTGACATTGGGCAGATGGAAGTGAAACAATTGGGCAAAGACATATTCAAGGAAGACAGACAGATGTTAGGAGTCAACTTATTTGAATGTTTGGTCTTGAAAACAATTCCATAATGTCCTTAAAAATTAGTACGTACGTGGGCATTTTGTTGAATTTTGGACCTTCTTTTTTCTGGACAATTTCCCCTACTTAACATCCACCCCAAAACCCTAGGTCACAAATGCTCCATTATTTTTTTCAAGAGATTTCTTAATGCAAAAGAATGTGATCATGAATTTATTAGATACTCATTCAATGACTATAAAAGTTGGATCGATCCTCCAACTTCAAAGATAGAAGTAAGGTGATTTAACAGTAAGTTAGGTTCTTATCGTCCCTCTTCTAAATTGCAAATATTTATATGCACAACTTAGGATGACTCAATCACTCCCTGAAGTTTAAGACTGAATTTTGATTTGTTTTTTCAACCATCAAAACTAAGAAAATACCAAATACTAATGCATATTTGGCTATAAACTAGAGTCTCAATAGTTTTTATGAAAAATAGTCTTACTTATTATTTGAATTGTTAGCAACCTGATGTTGCTATGGAGAAGAACATAAAGCTAAAAATGTTAAAAAAATTTAATTTTACAGTTGAATTTTTTTAGTACAATAATATGAGGATACATATATTTTTTTCTTAGTACAACATGTGAGGGCGGTGGGGATCGAACTCACAACCTCTTGGTTGGAGGCATATACCGATTACACTGAGCTATATTCACTTTGGTACAAGGATACATATTTTTAACCATGGAGTTGAGTCGAGTCATGTTTTAATTACAGATCAACCAATTGAAATGCTTCAACCTTTTCCCTATTTTTCACTACAATAGCATGTATTATATAATCAATTTTTGTTTCTATTCTTCAAAATTATAAATAGAAAGTATATATATACAACTTAACCAACATATCTTTAAACAAAGGGTGGCAGAATTAATTAACAGATGAATCCAGAGGATCCATGACATTAAACTTCTGAGTAATTACACAATTAATATAATTATTTTATCAGACAATTAATGCTGTCGCATTGAATTAGTACAACATTTTAATTAATTATAAATATTTGTGATTCCTTTTCTTTTTTCTTTGTTTGGATGTAAATTGTAATACAGCAATGGAATCTTTCTGAATATAACAAAAGTCGAATTTCAAATACCATCTCAACTTTATACTTTTAAACAAATCAACTTTACACTACCAATCAATTTAAAGTTTAAAATTTCACATGAAATTATGACATCGCCATTGCGACTGATTTAGCATGAAACCTAATCCATACATTAGTTATAAACATCCACCCCCTATTTTAGAGGGAAAAAAAACAATTTTTTTTTTGGCAAAGGAAAAAAAATTCTATTTTTTACAAAACTAGTTATAACTATCTACCAAAAAAAAACTATATATGAGCACTTTTAATTCGCTTTCACATCTCGTAACTTTATTATATCTCATTAATGACATTGCATTTTTATTGTGTTTAAATATAATATCTTTTATATATATATATATATTTATTTATTTATTTGGCATGCTTTGTCCATAAAAATTATTCAAAGTCTTGCATTTTATTTCTTTATTGATCCTGGTTGTACTAATTAAATACATTGTATTATATTTTGATTTGATAGTATTTGCCAAAATTTAATTTAACGTATCAAATTAATAGGATTTTTAATATATTTATATTAGGTAGATTAATCAAATATGTGAATTTCATAACTTTTATTTGTTGCACTCTTAAGTTTTGTTGCTTTTGTTTTCCTCTCCTTTTTCACTAAAGAGGCAGGATTTGAAAGGAGCCTGCTTCAGAAAAAGAAACAAATAATAATTAAAAAAGAGATTTGAAAGGAGTGAAAGAGTGGATTAAGAAATAATTTGAGTATAAACCATGGAAACATTCCTGGGCAAACAATCATACCACAACTATAAAAGAAAAAGAAAAAGAAAAAAAGAAAAAATCATTCTCTACCAACACAATAATTACCTTGTTGATAACAAATTAATTATTGTCTTAAAAGAGCACTATTTACTAAGTAAGCATTATTGTTTTCATTCTTTAACTCCATTAAAATTAAAGGTCGGTTTAGTATATTTTTAAAATAATAAAAAACTATTTTTATTTTTCAATATATAGTTACATAATAAATTTTTTTTTGAAAACATCACACAAAATGATTAACCCTCTAAAAATTGCTCAGCTATTGTAATTGCAACATTTCTTTGTCCAAAATAGTACATTAATTTTACCTAAAATACAAATATTTTGAAGCACAAATTCTTAACTTGTAGCTTTCACTCAAATTGAGGCATCTCATTTATGGATAACAATTCTAAAATATGTCATTTTTGTCTCTATAAATAAAATTATCCTGTTTCATAATTGCATTATTTTCTAAAAAGACAGTCACTAAATTTAATCATAAAAGATATATATTGACACCACCGAATAAAATTATAACATTATTCGTCCTTTGAAAATATACCTACTCTAAAATTTAATTCAAGTGCCAATAAAATACGTAAAAAAACAAAAATTGTTGGTTTTGATCAGCTCAGGCCCAGCCTTTCCAGTTTAGAATAGATTTTAAGAGAGAGAAGACTTTGACTTAGTCATTGAAAAGAATTTTATTATTTTCTGAATTTCTGAAAATGTGTTAAGTGAAAAAAAAAAAAGAAGAAAAAAAAATGAAATGAAGAAATAAGCAAAATTAATTTTACGACGGTGCGTTTTGGGCTCTTGTTGTGTTACTTTAGGAGTCAACGGTGAGCTCATTGAACACGCCACACGCACACCAAGCATGACTAATGGCGTTTGTTGGTACGTGTTTCACACGTGTGGGCCTTCCTTTTAACTTCTTTGGGCCCCATATGTGGGCCTAGCCTCAGACACGACGCCCTCCTTGGGCCCCACGACCGATTAAACGCCGGCCCAAGGCCCATAGTGGCATCACCTGTAAATAACTTCTCTTTCTCACTCCTTTTTTCTTCTTCGATCACTTGATGACTTTGCATTGACGTGGATCTTCCACAAATCAATCATTATTGCCCCCACCATTATTATTTATCGCTTCTTTCTTTACGTGCTCATGATGAAAACTCTCGTTCGAAAATTACTTTTTTCTTTTAAAGCGCTCATAATTTTTTATTTTTTATTTTTACTTTTCTAATAACAATAGTATGCAATGATTAATAATGATCTTCCTCTTAATGGTAATTAAAATTTTGCATTTTTAGAAAATTAAGGATTTCTATTTCGAATATATTCATCGATATTTTTTATGAATTTATTGAAAACATTCCTAATGAAGATTTCAGAAAAACTACTCCCCAAAATCAAGCTCAAAACTCAAAGATAGTTTTTTTTTTTTTTTTTTTTGCAATAAAGGAATAATGCTTTCAATAAATATGCGGTGTATATATAATGCTGAAAAGTAGAATTAGATACTCAATAATAGGCAGCTGACTATTGAATGAGAACATATTGAAGTATTTATTCTTATATTTTCTTCATCATCATCATTTACATGCATATTTATCACAAAAAAAGCAAAAAAAAAAAATCATAATCACAGTCACATGAATATTATACCATTTAAGTATTCAGCAACTATTTCGAATTTCTACATTAAATTATGTGTCACTTTATAAAACTATTATTAAATGAAAAATAATAATAATAATAATAGAGAGAAATGGAGAAATTAAGGAGGGCCAAAGAAGTTGCCAAGTAAGTGGCTAGACTTCGTGGCCACCAGCGACAAAAAAAGTTGACCCAAATTTCTTTGTCCCATATTCTATAATCACTTTCATTATCAAAAATAATAAAGTATATGGAGCTTTCTCATTTTAATTGGCCTATTTTTAATTTTTTTTTTCTTCCCTTCATGAATAACTTAGATTTGTATGGTGGATGGGTAGATGATTGAGAGAGAGATTTTTCTCTTCTTTTTTTTGGACAACTAAAAAATCACATAAGTCATATCATTATCTTTGGCCAATCCAATTCTTGATAATGTTACTTTGGTCTTCTAATTTTAGGATATATCTAATTAGTTGTACTTATTTATTCCCTAAGGGATAAGGATAGCTACATTCCATCTCTCCATAATTATTGGACTTCTAAATTTTTGCATAAAAATCTAAGCTTTGTTGTTTTTACTATTCAAAGTTGTTGGGCAGAGTGCCATGCTTCATTGCAACTAAAAACTCATATGAATTAAATGCTTCTTGAAAGGCAAGTTTCATACGATGAGGAGGATTCAATTGGTAAAAATCAACGGTTTAAAGTATATTTATTTTCAGTTAGAATCTAATCTTCACCAATCACTTTTACCTAAAAGAAAAAAATGATCCTACTATTTGCATGGGACTCTCCTTATATTTAGGAAGAAAATCTAGAATTTCATCAATCCAAAGAGACATCTGCTTTAAGGATATACAGTCTTCCAAAATAGTGATCATTGCCAACACAGAAGCTATTTGATCCATGTGAGCTCCTATTGTCTTGGAGCTTGTCCCATGGACCTCAAATCTATTGGTTTGATCCAATAGCTCGTGTCCCCACCATTGCCTTGTAATGTTTGGCTTATATATGCTAGTTCTTGTTCGAGGCTTTGACTCTTGGATCATCTCTGAGCATAGAGGCACAAGATGCGAGCCAACGTTTTGAATTTTTCTATTGTTCACTGGTTGACTATAACTTTTTCCTGCCCATCATAGTATCACTACAGAATTGATATATCTGCATGAGTCATAATTAGATGGAAAAAAAAAAAAGACTCATAAAAAGGCAACGATATAAAGGTAGCCAAATGAAAAAGCTAGAGAGACAGCACAACATCGACGAATCACATATGTTTTTGGCAATCTTCCTTTTGGTGGGTTGGGTTGAATTCAAACAAATATTTTTCTACTTCCAACTTTTTTTTAACGTTTAAAAAATGTGTATGCTTTACTAATGATTGTAAAGAAAAAGCAAGATTCTACATACAAATTAATTTAATTTTATAATTATTGTATTTCAGCATTATTTATTACAAAGATGAAGATGCATGATGTGCTTTCTTTTCTTTTCTGGCAATCATATAACTGGACCTTTCTTTTTATCGGAGGACAGCTTCTAATATTCCATTCCATGATTACCTAATTATAATAATACCGTATATTTAGAATTAATTTATTATTATTTCTTAATTAAATACCCCCAGGCCCCAACAACTACAGAAAAGAAAGAAAAATGGAAATAGAACATAAAGTAGTTCTCAAGTGCTGTCTTTATTGTGTTGCATAATTTTCTGAAGAGAATGGGCCCAAATATTCACCAATGTAAACCGAAAGCCCATATAGGTACAGGTTTGGGCTCCAATAATATGGGCCGAAAGAGAACCCAACCGAGTGAGTTTCGGCCCAATTAGTTGTAAGGTTACGAATTAGGAAGCTTAGAAGTAGAAATTTGTAGGGATTTTGCGATGGCAAACGTAAGAGAAGACGGAGAGACGAAACGACACCTGATCTTAATTTTTTTTTTAATTATTTATACATTATAATACAGTATATAATATCATCAGATTTAAAAATTTCAATTCTTCAATCATGATTTAGTCATGGTATTTAGGTTAAATTTGGGCTAGTAAATTTTGAAAATATTGTTAATGTAGGAGGTTTTTTTTTTTTTTTGGCAATATAAGCTGTACTGTATATATAGTACATAACAAGAAATATATATATTTAAACTTTTGTTCTATTTATAAAATGATATATTATCCTTTTATATATATATATATATATATATATATATTTATTTATTTATTTATTTATTTATTTATTTTATTTATATATGTAAAATGACTATAAGTTGTTCCGTATTCATATTAGATCCACATATAAATATTTAATATTTACATCATTGCATAAGTTATAAGGCATTCATTTTTTTTCCTTTCTCCAACATAAAAAATTAAGAAATTATCTAAAAGTTGTTTTCAAAACACAAACTCCTATTTTTTAATTAAATTTTCACGAATAAGAAGTGTTAAGGATCCCGCCTTAAAAATATAAGAAACCTAACAATAATTTATATTAATATAGGTAAGCTACTCCTCCCGTCACCAATTGATTTTGGTAAGGAACTTATAAATATTAATAGGATAGTGAGTATTTATCATTAACAAACTATAAAATTTTTGAAATAATCTTTTAAATGCTTGTTTCAAGAAAAGCAATCGTATTAACTTTTACATAACCTATCAAGCACATTTGAAAATCAGAAGTAAAATTGGAAAGATAATAATTAATCCCATGGAAAAGTAAAACTCACAAAAATAAAAAGAAGGGAGAAACTAAAATGAGCAAAATTATATAAATTATAGTGTAGTATTTATATTGAATGTAGACGTCAGTATGATGTGAAAAGAAAATAAAAGAAAAGAAAAAGAAAAGAAGATCCACTGAACAAACAACACCATATGTGCGCATACATCCCATCAATTATCACCATAATACCTTACACAACATCCCAACTAAAAAAAATACTTCACTCTCTTTTGAGACCATTCTTTTTCTAACCACAATAAAATATTTCAAATTAAACCGCAGAAATATAAAAACATTTTTTTTAAATAGTGAGTTGTCAATTTTTATCAGTGGTCAAAACAAGATTTAATTCAAATTTATGAGGAGCCAAATATGTTTAGCGACTAAAACATCTAAATAATAGTTAGATGTTTGTCGGTAGTTGTCCTTATCTTTTGCTGGCAACCATTAAATCTTTTTATAAATATAAAAGAGGAATGTGAAAAAGAAAAGATTTATGTTTTTTTGTTAAATAATAAAATGCTGACAAAGTTTGGTGGAAATCAAGAGGATGGGTGTTAATGGATAAGCACTTAAATGTAGTTCAAAACATCCATTTGGATCTACTTAGTCCTTGTATAATTTTAAAGCCTTTAATAGTTTCTTACACTTTGAAGGCTGTGTACCTATCTAATGGGGGATAAACTTTGGCTCATGGTTAGTAAAAAGCAATCTTACAATCATTACATATTTGACAATTAAGAGAGAGAAATGCAAACATAAAAATATCTTTAAAAAAAATTAGTTTTCAAATATTTATGGTAGTAAAGACAAAGTTATTCTTTACTGGTGAGGAGCCAAACTTTATCCTCTGATCATTACATGTTAAAAGGAAAATACTTGGCTCCTTCAACGTAGGTAAGGGACAACCATTGTCCTCACCACAGTTAAATATGTTAATATTTGGTCCTCGTCGTTAAGGAACAAAGTATTTTCTTTTACTAAATTTGATGTTGTCTAATAGGGTTTACGTTGTTGACTGTATAAATTTAATGTTGTTTTTTTATGGCACACTGATTATATTATTAAAAGATTATTGCATGGCGGTTGCTTTTGGACAAGTATGTAATTGTTATATTAATGGAGTTCATATAGGGCAAATTTATTTGAACACATTTTCAAATACGGAAACTAAATAGACATAGAAATAGATTTTAAAGTTTCAAAAGTATATGAACTAAATAAACAGTCTCAGACCAAACTGATAATTTAACCATAATCATATTCAAGAATTCTATTTGTGACATATGAATTATTGGGAATGAATTCAAACCACGTAATGTAGGTGGGCCTAGATACTAAGGTGGGCAGCTCTCAATTTAATGGAGTAATTTTGTTGAAATATATTTAAGGAAAAATAGTCGAATGTTTTTTCTATTGTATTATATTATTTGTGTTTTATTGTGTGCATGTGAGTACCCACTAATATGTATATAATATTTGTTTCCACCAATGTGTTTCTTTTCAAAGGTGGTGACTGCTGGCTCTCACTTTTGGTTCAGTGGATACCTAATCAATGTATGTTTTTCAACCTTCTTCTAAATTTTGGTATTAAACAAAAGATATGATTAAATACTTTACCTCTCTTTTAACTATAAAGAAATACAATAGTCCACACTTTCACACATTATATTGTAATTAATCATTCTCCACAATCGTCTACAAGAATAATATAACCATAGTCTATTCGAAATCATTGCTACTCAAAATACAATATTTACGAATAAATCTCTGTTTGCATGCAATATGGATAAAATCAATTAACGGTAGGAAATTAATTAATTTGTTGTTAAAAGGCGTGGTTTATGAAGGATGAACTTAGTTTCTCTTTTTAATTTTTTTTTATATTACAATAATATGTAGGGGTGAAGTTTAAACTCAAATTTAGACATATTGATATATCCTCGTAATAGAGGAAAACATGACAGGATTCGGTAACTATAACTCTTTTTTTCTATCTTTTTCTTTTTATTAAAAAAAAATAATAGAAACATGTTTGATAATCTCTTCAGCCTCAATGGTGTTCGTTATACCGCACTCAATCAGAATCTTTGGTTCATATTTTTCTCACATGTTCTTTGACATCTTGGCTTTCGCATAGATTCGTGTATATTTTTGTCCTAGAATTTTCTTTACCTCAAAAAATGATGCTCTTATATCAAGGAATGACTAGCTATATGATTGCAGCCCCAAAAATTTAAAGTTCATTGCATTGTAGCTACCATTTGAAATCTTTGGCTTGAAAGGAATAGACGAACTTTACAGGATGCAATTGTTGTTCGTTCTCTAAAATTTTAAAACCAAAAGGAATTAAATTTTTATATTTTGAAAATATAGCGAGTGAGAATAAAAAACAAGAAATCAAATAATTTTCTTCCTTCCCAAATTTGTATACAACTTTAAAAATATTTTTTTAAAGTGAGAATGAGAAATAAGGAACTATTACCCAACTTTATGCTTCTTAAACACTGAAAATATAAAACAAGAAATGATATAGTCGAAGACTTTTATTTTGTATTTAATTAGGGTCAATGGACGCTACTCAATTAATCACCTCAAACATAAAAATCGAATTTTTTTTTAGTACAACATGTGGAGGGTGAGGGATCGAATTCACAACTTCGTGGTTGGAGGTATATGTCAATTACTGTTGAGCTACGCTCACTTTAACAAACATAAAAAACGAGATTGAAAGATGGGAATTACAAGACTATTTTGATGTTGATAAAAAAACGTGATAAAAATCAATTTTATTTTTTTTAGTACAACAATTTAGAGATATAGGAACCGAACCTCAAGAGAAGGAGTAGATGCCAATTACTGCTGAACTATATTGACATTAGTGTGATAAATATTAATTGAATTGCAGTAGTAGGTATATTGACATTAGTGTGATAAATATTAATTGAATTGCAGTAGTAGGTGGGAGTGAAGAGGAAGAAGAGAGTGGAGGACAGCATAAACACACTGATTTTGCAATATGGAGTGAGTGAATAAGGGTAAGGCCTATATGAGAATTGTCCAAATCTTGTGTGCATAAATTTAGATTTTGGGCCACACCCCACTCCCCCACTTTCTCTCTTTTGCATGTGCCTCAACCACTCTGTGTAGTGTACACAAGTTGCGCTTTTGGGCCCTCATCTCCTTATATATACCTCTCCACTCCCTCCCTTTTCACTTCAACCGATAAACAAAATGGCTTCTCAAAAACTTCCCTCTCTTGTGTTCTTTCTCTTATTAGGCATTGGGGTTTCTTCTGCAGCAAGAGCTCTGTTGAATTATGGCGGAGGTGAACAACCTGGCTATGTTCCTCCCTTTGGTTATGGTGTAGGCCATGGTGGAGGCGGCGGCAGCGGTGGCGGATACGGTGCTCTTGGCGGTTACGGAGGTGGTGGAGGCTACGGAGGTGGTGGTGGTGGCAGCTACGGTTCCGTAGGAGAATATGGCGCTGGAGGGTATGGAGGTGGAGGCGGAAGTGGAGGCGGTGAAGGTTATGGTCCGGCTGGTGGACGTGGTGCCGGATACGGAGGTGGTGGAGGAAGTGGTGGAGGAGCCGGTTATGGTCCGGGTGGTGGATATGGAGGAGGTGGTGGAAATGGCGGCGGAGCCGGTTATGGTGGTGCTGGTGGTGCTGGATATGGAGGGGGTGGAGGAAGTGGTGGCGGAGCCGCCTATGGTGGTCCCGGTGCTGGATATGGAGGTGGCGGTGGAAGTGGCGGCGGGGCCGGCTATGGTGGCCCTGGTGCTGGATATGGAGGTGGCGGTGGAAATGGCGGCGGGGCCGGCTATGGTGGTGCCAGTGGTGCTGGATATGGAGGTGGTGGTGGAAGCGGTGGCGGAGTCGGCTATGGCGGTCCTGGTGGTGCTGGGTATGGAGGGGGTGGTGGAAGTGGTGGTGGTGGAGGAGCAGGATATGGTCCCGGAGGAGAGCACGGCGGTGGTTATGGGAGCGGAGCGGGCGGTGGACACGGCGGAGGAGGAAGCAGTGGTGGAGGAGGGTCGGGATATGGAGGAGGAGGTGCCACCGCGCATGGCGGAGCATACGGTGGTGGTCATGAAGGAGGTAGTGGATATGGTGGAGGTGGTGGCAGCGGAGAGGGCAGTGGCCACGGTGGATATGCTCCTTGATAAACAATTTCTCGTCTGGCAATTGCTCATTATCCAAATATATGTTATTTACCATGATAATAAGAAGCTAAAAAAGTCAAATATATTGTAAGACATTTTATCCTTCTTTCCCTAAACTATTCATAAGAGGATATACATGCCAAAGATTGGGGAAAGAAGATGATTTATAATATATATATATTGTAAGAAGATGGGAGCTGTTCTACTTTCTTAATTAATATTTCTTGAATTATATAAGTAATCGATTCTCTTATTCTGGACAAATCAATTTGCATGCATGCACGTCTTCAACAACTTCCTTTATATATATATATCTCTTTTCTTTTAGTTTGATCCAACGCCTCTTCTTCGCCCTTTTGGGCTTCACACGATTCTTGAACCACATCGCTCATAATGCTTGATTGATGGATGTGGATGGATTTTCGTGGATTAATTGACTACATCTGCGTGCGGAGTATATATATACATTGTTTTGTTTATGAGATTTTCAGAATTCATTTATTTTAACTGTTTTTTGTTTTAGCAAACTAAATCGTAAACCGACTTAACGGACGGGAGAGGGTTGAGAGAGGGAGAGAGTTGTGTTACAAGATGTTGAAACGATCTTATTTGTGTTTCAGAAAACAAAAAAATAATAACAATAGATTTGTGATGCACAATTCTTTACAATCAATCACTAGGTGAAAAAAAATTTAAAATAAAAATAAAAAATACAAGTGGTAATTCAAAAAAAAAAAAAGAAGAAGAAGAAGAAGAAGTAAGCAACAATATATAAAGCTGTTGTTCTTCTGGCAAAACAATAGTATTGTAATTTGCAAATGTGCATTCAACAGTTGTTGTTGGAATAATCAAAGAATTCTGTCTTGAATATCAGTAATCAACGTGGAGGCCAATGAGCTCAGCTTCCTCCCCGTCTCCCCCGCAATGTTCTTCAGCGAAGATATATCTTGCTGGGCCTGCAAACAAATTCAAAATTCAAAATCAAACCCAGGCCCATAATGATTACCCCTCTTGCATCTTCAGTTCTCACCTGGAAAGAAATCCTGTTGATGAGATCTGTTGCAGCAAGATCCAGAGTCGAATCATCTCCTCCCTGTCCAAACAGATCCGCACTCGATATCGCCGATGAACCCTTCAAAAATTCGAAATCCCCATTCTTGTCAATTCAATTGTTTGAACTTTGGACAATTTAAATCAGACCCAACAGAATTTACAAACGAAGCGACGGTCTTACAGAGAACTTGTGCAACGAAGCCTTGGCATCGGAGTCGGCAGATTTTTGCAGGTCACCCCCGAAGAATTGGGCAGAGGAAATGGATTTGGCGTTGGAGAATTTCCTCCTCGCCTCCTCAGTTTCCTCCATCTGGAACTTGGCGGAGCTCGACTTCTTCGGATTCGGGTTCGGGTTCGGGTTCCCACTCTCCATCCCGAATCCGAATTCAGTGAAGAAGGAAGAAGATTTGGGTGGAGCCACATGCCCCAACACAGGCGAAGACCCAGTAGAAGAATTCACCTCCGAGTTAGATTGCGCATTCTCCAAATACTCAAACCGACAACCAAACGGGGAAGCACTCGCCGGTCCACCGTAGGCCGTCGACGTCGAAACCGGCGTCGCTGGCTCCTCCGGTTTCTGGTCGTACACATTCTCACTCGGCTGCACCATTATTCACATTATTACAATCGCAACACATGAAGGGGAATTTAAATCAATTGAAAAATGAGAGTGACCTTGGTGGTAATTTTTCTTGCGCCAAGTCCGCCGGTCCTGCCCGCTGGCTTTTTGGCAGCAATGGGTTTCTTGATGGAGACTACAGAAACAGAGATTTGAGGGGCTTCTTGTTTCTTAGAAGGGTTATCGGTTCTGATGTGGGGGAGGCCATTGCCATTGCCATTGCCATTGATGGGTTTTGAAGAAACGGGTAAATTAGAGGGGAGGCCGGATTCTTCTTCTTCTGCCATGCTTTTAGTTTTAGCAACCTCTTTGGACAGAATTTGCTTGTACAACTCTGCAGCTCTGGAAGTGTATTTGGCTTCGATTTTGCCGCCGTCTGTCCAGCCGTGCTGCTTGAAGAAGGCCTGGGCACGGCTGTTTCCGCCGAAGCTCATCGTTTTCAGCTGCTCCGGTGACCATGAGTCCAAATTTGTAGACCTACTCAACAGTTTTCAAACATGCCTCGTAAATTACTAATTAATGAACTTACTAATTTTCTCCCTTTCCTCCAATGCCATTGTTGGGACTACCCGATTTTGTTTCGTGTTTTCTTTTCCTATTTGTTCAGATTAATTTATACAATAAAAATTTTATTAAATTTAATATAGGCGATCAAATTATGAATTTAGCCTTGAAATTGTTGTACTTAATTTTTAAACTATAAAACATCCCATTACACTTGCACCACTAAAATTTTAATTGTTATTTTATGTAATCATTTCTTTCCTACCACACATAATTAGCTAAGAATTTTAAAAATTCAGAACGTAAATGATAACTTAAATTTAGAATAAAAGAGCACAGCAATAAATGAATCCGTTCTAGATATTATCAAAATGTAAGTTCATGGAAAATACAATTAGAAATTACGGAAACCAAAATGTAAGTTCAAAGATGAGCTTAAATCAGGAACGCCTAAAACAATTTCAGATCCATGAGATTTGACACAATGTGGATGCAGATCGAAGTTGAAATGTTGAAATTAGAAGGTAGATTCTCACCGGACGAAGCTTATATGGACACCGAGACTCCGATGAACGGCGGAGCAATCGATGCAGAGGAAGATCCCGAACGTAACCGACGCCCAAGTAGGGTTCCTCGCATTACAATCGAAACAGATCTGAACAGAACAACAAAACCAAAACAATTTGAATTCATCTCAACTCGTTCTCCAATATTTTCCAACAACAAATAATTCTAAATCCCTAATTTAACTTTCACCTTGTTCTCCGACTTCGCCTTGAGCTTCCTGAATACCGCGTTCTTGTCGCTGAAGCTATCACACGCCATTGAGGAAAAACAGAGAGAAGAAACAGAGAAATTAACAATGAATTAGCAGATCCCCAAATCGAAGAAAAGGAATGTAACACTGAAATTGGCTGTGCTGGGGAAGATGAAGATAGGGTTAACAAAAGAGGGAGGAGAGAGGAAGAGAGATGGAACCGAAACCACTAATTGATTTGGGATCTTACGGTTTCTTCTTCTGCCATAGACGAAGACGAACACACAGCTTTTATTAGTATACTAATGGCGGTACCGTACGTTCTCAATTCTTAATCCCCTGACTAAACTACCCTACCTGATTGTCGAAGCGCTCGCCTTGATCCCGGGGCTTTTACGTAATCTCGTACGTAGTTCATTTGTAACCATCTTCGTCTGCTAAATTTCTGTTCACGCCGATGAATAAAATTGGTAACTTTTTTAACTCTTTTTTCAAAAAGATTTAAAAAAAAAAAAAAGTCAGTTTACAGTAACCGTTAGGTCAAGTTGAAGTCGATCTACGGTTGACCTTGTAGTCCCAGACCAGACGTTCCCTTTCTTTTAGTTTATCAGTTTGGTTTAAAACTTTAAATTAATATTTAAGTAATGCTTTTTAACGACATTTTATAATTTTAGTTTTTTTCCTTCAATTTAAAAACGAATGTATAATTCTGATACGAATTTTCATATTAGAAACTATATATTTGACTTGTGCTTTTCTAGGATTTTCATCTTTTAAAAAAAAAATTAATCTCAAGATTTCCCTTAATTATTACTATTTTATTTAATTGAATTTGTTTTTTGTTTCACACTTAATATCAAATTCTTCCTTTCCTAATCAAAATTCTTTTTCCAACTTAATTTTTTCCCCACGTCACCTTTTTTTTTTTTTTACAATGATAAATGTATACTCATGACCATTATATAATAATATATACTCAAATATTATGTTATATAATAGATACTTTGAAGTATATGAGGCATATATCCAAAATCTAATATATATTAACTTCATACTTTGACATATACCCAACGTACGGTCCACAAAAAAAAATTAAATACAAAAATTTTGATATAATTATAAAAACATATACTCAACATATCCATATATTGAAATATATACCCAATATATATTTATTTTTTCCTTTAGATCATATATTCCAAAAACCATTATATAATAATATTTTTAATAATCTTCTCATATACAATATATTAAACATATACTCATTCAAAAGTTATATAATACATACTTTTGTTTTTTTCAACCTCTTCCAAAAGATTATATAATATCTTATATATACTAAACCATTAAATTATATAATATATATTCCAACAACTATAATATAATACAATTTTTTATTTTAATCTTCAAATACACACCTCCCAGAGAAAAAAAAAACTAATTCTCTTCCTATTTCTCTTCCACTCTAAATAGTCACCTCATCTTTCTCCGATGATGTCTAGCGGCAACTAGTGCGAACAACGCCCCGCAAATTATTGGGTTTGGTATCCTGAACTCGTGAATTTGTAATTTGTAAACATTTTATTTATTATTAATAAAAATCATTTTTATTATTTCTTTGCATTACTCTATTTTAATAAACTAAGATCCAAGGTTATTTAATGTAACTTGAACAATATATATTTTATATATAGTGTATATTTAATATATAGTGCATATATTTGATATACAATAAGTGGATGATGTTCCAATAATAACCTAAATGGTCTATAGTACATGGATAAGGTTGGGTACCTTATTCTGGTAACACTATGGATACGACCCGTTTTGTAATAGTTACAAAAGACTTTATCCAAGTCGTTCATGTAGAGACATGCGAGTGGCGGTATCCTATACAATAAGTTTGTATAAGACCATACCACGAAATAATGAATTATTGGTTATAACATCGTTAATTAATAGATTGTTATCTCATAGGATGACCATGTAACTCGATCTTAATCCTAAGCGAGTTATGGACTCTTGCCTATAAGGGATCGTCCTTTCATTTGTATGGGTGAGAGTGACCCAAGTTGCCGACTCAATAATCCTGCCATTTTGGGGACGAGACAGAGTGGGGAGCTGGAAACATAACTACGCAATATGGAATTTACTCCTTCCCGACTTTAGGGAAGTAGATAAGTGTTCCCTTACATGCTGATTCAAGGACTTGCACAATGGGCCCCACCCTCTCACTAGTCCAAGAGGGACTTCCGATATTATTGGTCAGACCATAACATTGTTGTTCATTAGAGGAGCAGTGATATTTAAGGAGCAAGATGTAACTCATGGGTAAAACAATAATTTGACCCAATTAGAGTTACAAGCACTCGTGAATGATTGACTTGTCGTTATTGGTCGTACATATATCCGTGGACACAAAAATATTATGCAGTGAGAAGAGTGCAACTGCGAGTCTTTAGTAGAGTGACCCGTCGTTAACGAATGTTGATTAACTCGATTAATGAATTTGACTGATTAATCTCACATCATTAGAGCTTCTGATCTGTAGGTCAATTAGGACCCCTTGCTAGCTCACAACGGGTAAAACAAAGATCCAGAATTATGAAATAATTTGAAATGTTCAAATTATATAAGGGAATATATATAATGTATATATGCATTATATAAATATATGTTAATTTTTTATAAATATTCAGAATTAATATTATGTATTATGAGAGTGTGGCTAATATTATGGATGAGAAAAGTCCCTATGCGAATTCAAAAAAGAAAGATATCATCTCCTAGATTTAGGAGAAGATATTATATATCAAAAGAAAAAGATATCTTGATGGTCTTAGGATTTTTCCTCTATAAATATATACTAAAAAGATCTCTCAATCCCTTACAATTGGATCTCACAATTTGGATTCGTTGTCTCATTGGGTTTACACGAAGAAGAGTTTTCAATGGTAAAATCCAAAATTCTTCCCTGTTTTATATTTTTTCTATGTTTTGAATTTTCGAAAGAAATTCAAGCACGCGTTCTACTGCTTCCGCTCCGGAATTCACATCTCTTCACAAATTGCATGACCACCCGAGCTATGTAACGACTTTATAAACACCCACAACATTGTCTGACGTTCCTCCACGAGTAGACTCACAAGATCTCCCTCACTGGCGACCACCTAGAGCAAAACAACCCACATCCGACACCAAGGCCCGATCTCCGATGCCCAGATCTACAACATGCTGACAAGCTTGACTGCAACTCCGACCCGCGATGGCTAACAACGAGAATGACTACTCCCTTGGTAATTTGTGACGACGTAAAACAAGAGAAAGAGATTTTATGGAAAAAAAAAATAATCATTACACAACGAGACAAATGAGAAGAGCATTGCATGTCTGATTGGTGATACAAGATTAAAAAAAAAAAAAAAAAAAAAAAAAAAACCAAGGAAAATCTAGGGTACGTAGGGATGCTCATGGGAGGAGGAAGGCTTCCCCGCCCCCCATTTAATTCTTCATCGCAAATTTCACGTGGATTAGGTGGGGAATCCTTGCAGGGAATTTGTGGGAATCGGATTCCCGAGTGGAATTTTTCCCCATTTTTTTATTTTTCAATAGATTTTTTTATTAAAGAAATTTTTATTTAATTGTTTAATTTCTAACGTCTAATTCTCTCAAATATATATATTAGGTGGGTGGGTAGAAAATAATAGATGATCTTTTTAGTACATGTATATATAAAGATGATGATATAATTATTTTAGTGTGTATCTATATACATAAATATTTTAAAAATAACGTGGGACGAGAAGGGGAACGGGGATGGGACGGGGAATGTTCCCTATTCCATCCCATTTAGGTGGTGGGAAAAATTTACGTCGATCCCGTGGTAAAAATGAAACTCCCTAATCATATGTGAATTTGCCAACATACGTTAAAGATAGTGGAGATTTGATGCCTCGAATGTGAGTTTGAAAATTCGGCTCCTAACTTTTAGGGATTTGATTGTGGGTGTGATTTGGATGGAGTTTTGATGGGAAATCATAAATTTAGAGTTTTTTCTATTTTTGATTGTGTATTTATTTGCTTGTTAAATATATATTTCAATTGACAACTTAGTAATCTTTTTATGGTTCCATACTAAATGGACTCATTTTTAAATAAAAATATAAATTGTTAATACTTGAGCTATTTTTATAATTAGAATCTCCAAATGAACTAGTCGAACTAGTCGTGTCCTTATCCTTAATTCCTACTTAAAAAATAGGGGCAACTAGAGAAATGACTATATTTAATAGTTTGATTTTGAAAATGGCCAAAATAATTAGATATCACGAAAATGGCTAAAAGACAGTTAGAGTTGAACTACGAGATTTTATGTGGATAAATTTACCCTCCAGTCAAAATAGGTAAATTTATCTTGTTAAAATTAGATTGTCAGGTAGTTTAGTTTGTAAAAAAAAATTTAAATAAATTTCCAATCTTAAATGTCAAATTTCAATAAATTTAAACACATACATCAATTCTGATGTTTCAATAAATATCATTAGTACCTGGAACTTGTCAATTCTGATCTTTTTTAGCTCAACGTAACCATTTTATTGTTAAACATTTAAAATTTATTGTAAAAAAATCAAGAACATCCAATTAGATTCCCGTAGAACTAATTGATACTCATTAGAAATATAATATGTGGTACTAATTCATATTTTAACAATATTAGGAATACGCATTCTTATTTGTTGGTTGTATCGGACGAATTTTTTTTTGGACTTGATTCAATGGTTGAATCTTGTGGAATTTTCTTTTTTCGTTAATAATCTAATTTTCTAAGAACTGGGTTTGCTGCAATAGAAAGATTCTTTCGAGTAATGTTTCAGTAACTCGATGACTAATTCTCATATACCAAGAATTAAAATGCAACTTCTTAGAATGTAATAATCGTGGCATATTAGTGATGAATGTTGATGGACAAGGATAACCCAGTCAAAATGGTCATCTACTCTATAGAATCCTATATCTACCCCGTTGTATTGACGTCTCTTGCTTATTTTGTGAGATAACCTCTAGTAGCCATATATTTACACATCCATCGTATCTCCCCTTAGGTAAATATTAATATATGTTTCCTTGATTGCTAATATGCATTTTTGATTTTGTTGGTTTTTATTACCTTTTTGCCATATTTTATGCATTGATCTTTGTTCCGATGCAGTGATAAAGAAAGATTATGTGATGCAAAATATGGTTATTTTCTGCAGATAGTTTTCAATCTATTTTCGGCGTCTGAACTTTCACTACCCCTGTAGATGGTGTTATATATAGGGTTAGTATCTACAACTACGCATTAGTCGTTGCACCTGACATCCGCCAACAGGGATATGGCACACGCCACGTCCCTATCTACTAACAGCCTCATAATTATCGACTTGCCAACACCATTTGTGAAAAGTGGAAGACGTGTAATTTTTTTTCCTTCTGGAAAATGAAGATCACTAGAGATACATTCACGGAGTTGTTGTAAGGTAGAATCGAATGAAATTGAGACGTGCTCGGTAATGAACCCTTGATAATTGTTGTGCTCCTCCCAACTAAAACCGTGGCTAACAATGATCGCATAATATTCCCGCATTGATTGATTTAATTCATGAAAAAATGTAAAAATGAAATGGGTGGGGATTAATGATACCTTGTGTAAGAATATTAAAGAAACACTGTATTTAAGGTTGCTGATTACAGTAGAATGTTCAAACCAATTAGTTAGGTTTGTTTAAAAAAATTAAACACATTTTAAATTTTGTGGAAAGATTTTAGGAATTATATAGATTTTGTAGTTAAAGGTCGTTTCAATATTAACTATGATATATAGATTTTGTAGTTAAGGTAGTTTCAATATTAAGTCTATAACATTGCTTAGTTAGGGACAGATTTAAGGGAACGTGGGAGGCCTAAAACGTGGATGGGTAAAATGGAGAAAGATTACAAGGACAATATAGACATGAAATGTGTGGAGGGATAAATAAGGAATTATATACCTCCCAGATTAGAAAAACTTTAGCCGATTTTTCTTAACCATACGTGTAGCAAGGATTTCCCTAAAAAATAAAGTAGAAGCAAGCAGCCCGCCTCCAGAAAGTTGGGCCCGAATGTGTCTGGGTATCCGGGCCAGAGTTTTGTTTGGGCCGCGAGAGGCCCAAAACAAAGCACGAAACTTTAGCCTCGGATGGTCATCATGGAAAGGAAATAAAATAAGAGAATAAAAAGTCCATGTTTTTTTTGGGGGGGTTTTCACATTTATAGGGTAAATTAAATTAAGAGAAATAATTAGGTAATTGATTTAGAAGTTGACTATTGGGACTCCACTTTTGAAATGATTGAAAAGCAGGAGATTCGTTTCCATGATTTTTTGTTAGGTAAAGCTAATTTCAATAATTTAGATTAAGGAAGAAAACAAAATCAGGGATTATATGGGTATATCTGGATTATGACCAATGATCTGACGTGGATAATGAGACTTTTTTTTTCATTTTATTTTTGCAAAAGTTTATAGCTGAATATGTCTTATAGTTATGGGAAAATGACTTTGTATCTTATCCTATTAGCTCTGCGGGCAGCGGTCCACAACAGTATTATCAGAGGAGTGCGAATTAAAATACTTTGTTTCCAAATCATAAACGACAAAATTAAAAAATAAAAATAAAAAGGAGAAGAAAAGGCCAAAATGTATTTCAAAAATATTTCTAATATAGAAAATCAATGTGTGGTCTCTTCAAGACGACAAAAGTGACAACACCCAATTTATTATTTTTCCAAAAATGAATATTTCCTTATGTTTTTTAAGTCCTTAAGATTTCAGACAGTATAATCAAATTAGAAGATTTATTTAGATGTAGATTTTTCTTAAAATTTTGTTTGGTAAAATTAACCTCTTTGGTGCCTTTATTTATTTTTACAACGCTTCCTGTTCATCTTCAAATTCTGATCTTAAATAAATATGAGATAATAGACCTTTATAAAAGAAACAAAAATGGTTGATATTTTTTATTTAAATAATAAAATGTGGCCTATGTGATAAGTTTGGAGTTATCTCTCAAGGAAATCTTTCCAATTTTAAGATAAACAAACATCTGAATAGATATTCTAATTTTGATTGGAGGTTAAAGAGAACTCTGCCATTTCTCCAACATTTATTTGTTTTAAAATAAACCCCAAGTTTGATATCTCTAATATTTTTTAAATAAGTTTTAAATATTGTAATATTTTAAAAAAAAAAATCTAATGTACGGATATAATGGTAAATTAAAGCCAGCCAGCCAGGTGGCCCTATTCTCTTCTCTCCTCCTCTCTCTCTATATTTGTGACACGTGTCCATCACCTTCTTTTTCAATGAATAGGTGCAATGTTTTGTGTTTGTCATTAAATAGGCTTTTTTTTTTCGAAAGAGTCATTAAATATTTTGATATCTGTAAGACAAGGAATGGAATTGTGACAAATAATTTGCAATGTCCCGTATCACCCAAACATCTTTGTGAATTGTAACTTCTCATGGATTTGTTTGTTGTGGAAAAAATATGCATACATATTAAAGTTTGTCCATGTGTCATTTATAAATCTAAAATATCATCTCCTTTTTTTTTTTGGAAAAACAAAATAATTTTGGAGGTGTATCAATTTGTAGTCTAAACCTTCAATTTTATCAATATATTGTTTTTTTACGTTTATGTTAAGTTTTGTTAATTCACCTATTAATTTTGACCAGAAAAAAAAGTAAGGTAAAATCTCCAAAATCTCTTCCATCTTAAAAAGAAAAGAAAAGAAAACCTATGGCTATCACTTTTAATCCCTGAGTTGATAGATTTCTATTTAGTCATTGAGTTTTAAAAAATGACAGTTTAGTCTCCTATTTGTAGAAAATAATTCTAAAACGTCCCTGGAATTAAAACTTCCGTTAGTCTTGACTTGATGAGTTGGATATTCTTTTAATTTTATATTACGTTTTAACATTTATGTTATTTTTTTTTAATTTTTAATTTTCTGTTATTTTTTATTTTATTTTTCTCCCTCTCTCTTCCCCTCTTTTCCCTCTTCTATCTCTTCCCTCCTCCTCCCACTTTAATCCGACCCACCATCATCATCTACGGCCTCCAACCAACGCCACCGCTTCTCCCGCCGCTTCAGCGCCGTCGTTCGTCAATAGCCACCATTCGCGAACCTCACAGCCGCCTAATGAGAAACCACGCGCCGCCGCACGTGGATCGCCCACCCGAACCGCCCAGCCACCGGATCGGAAAACCCAGCGTCGGCCAGACCGAATCTCGTCTCCAGATCTGTTCATTCGTGGATCTGTTCGGGCGCTGGCGGATCTGTTGGTGTTCAGATTTGCTCGTGGCTTCCTATTCGTGTTCGGTTCTAGTACTAGATTCAATGCTGCCGCGGCGGAGGAAGCGAGTGGCGTTGGTCGGAGGCCGGAGATGATGATGGTGGGTCAAAAATCAGAATAAGGTGGGAGGAGGAGGGAACAGAGGTTCGAGAGGAGGGGAAGAGAGAAGAGAGAGAGGAGGGAAAGAGGGGAGGAGAGAGAGAAAAAGAAAATTAAAAAAATAATACACAAATTTTAAAAGTAATATAAAATTATATAAATATCCAACTCATCGAGCCAACACCTCGAAGCTCTGTTACTAATGGAAAAGGACCCTTTTAGAACTATTTTTAAAAAATTGGGGACTAAACTATCACTTTTTGAAATTTAAGAATTAAATAGAAACCTGTCTCTAAATTCAAGAACGAAAAACTCCGTACTAATTTATGTTTTCTAATTAATTGAAGGCACACAAGAATACGTTTTTAAAGATTTAAAAAAAAAAACTTATTAGAAAACTAACTTGCAATACTTAATCAAGTTTAAGATAAAGATGGTAAGATCTTTTCCAGTTTTGAGGTAAAAATTATGCGAACATAAAGATAGCTCAATGGTTAAAGTATCATCGACCAAATTTTTTGAGTCACGTGCCAACTAAAAAAAGATGTACGGTTACAATTATATGAAATTGAAGGGTTTTTGAGTAAAAGTGGATGCATGTTAGAAAAAGATAATTTTTTTTTTGTACAAGAGTGATTGGACCTTAAAGATTTTATTTCATCATATTATTTGATATTTTTAAATTAGACTAAATTATAATATTCATATGTGTATGATTTTATTTATTTCTATTAGATAAAAGATCATGCATTTTGACATCTCTACGTTTATTACTATGTTTGATGCATTAAAGTAAACAATAGCAAGCAAATTCAAAGTTTAAAATGTAGGAAACGTTTTGGGATGATTATAAGTCAAATATGGGAGCCAGTACTACTTTTTGTTTTATTTTTAAACAATGCTTTCAAATTTTTGTTTTAATTATTGGTTTTTAGTGTGGAATTATTGGCAAATCCACAGTCTCAAGAGATTTGTTGGAGTAAGGTTGTTATTGTTCATGATAAAGAAAATATTACTATTAGATTATACCAACCAATAAGTATAAAACAGTTATTTGTTAATATTAGAAATCAATATATTATACAAAATGAAGGTTATTAATATCAGAGAGGATATCATTTTGAATTGAGATATTTAATTTTAATTTCATCCAAGTTAAAAGTTAAACGAGTGCAAAAATAATATTTTTCTTAAAATATAATCTAAAAGCCAAGAAGTCATAAAATCAGACCATAAAAAAAAACAGTCAAATCCAATCACAAAATCGTTGGGTCGAGTTTAGGATTAAAGAAAAAAGTGTTTAATTAGATTATCAAAATTGAATTTTAAATTTTTAAATTTTAAAAACACTAAAAATACCTATTCACTATTTCATTAGAGTTCAACAAAAGTGGGGTTGAAGCATAGATATCAAAAATTCAATCCTTAAAAGGGTAAAAGTCACTTAATAATATAATTATTAAGTTGGCATAATATATTTATTCTAAAGATATTTCAAGTACAAATAAGATATGCTTTCAAAAGTTATTTCAAATTCATTCTTAATATCTCAGCCACAAAATCTTTTTTTTTATTTGAATTTCAACTTTTTCACCTAAGACACCTTTTTTTTTTTCGCCAGACCTTTACTTACCATTTTCGGGGGAACCATGAAAAATACATAACATTAACTAAGTAAGGTGGGCGAGTGTGCATGGCTTTTGTCTCAATGTCTCGTGGCATAGCGATGACATATATACGTCAATCAGTGATCATTCACGTTTTAAATTGTTACAAGAATCATTAATGTGCCCTATGAGAGTAAAATATGAGCATCCTACAACTTGCCCTTTCTCATTACACACCTTACAAATTAGATCCTGAAAAAAATCATCTTGATGGAGACATCTTTGGCTCGTAAACTTTAATAAGTCTGGTCTACAATATTGGATTTTTCATGCAGACTTCGATTTAAGAATTGTGATTTATATGCATAAGTTAATATGTTGTATAAGAGGGAGATTTTATAAGTTTTAGTTGAGTCCAAGTAGCCTAAATTTATGTAAATGTGAAACTAGCCAACATGACCAAGTTAGTAAAAACATTACTAATTATTCAAATATTGAAGGTTGGAATAAAGAAAAAACTAAATCCATATAATAAATTGCTACCGTTAAAATTTATTTGGAAAAGATGGAAAAATAAGAGTTTGTTTGGTATGCAATCTCAATTATGTTTTTTTAGTTTCGATTCACTCAATCAAATGGATTCATCTATTTATTTTAATTTGAAACTTTAAAAGGCAGAGTTACACTAGAACTGATAAAATTTTGATAAACATCCTAGTCCATGTGATTTTAAAGTCATTTTATTTTATTTTATTTTTTTGTTAATATTAAAATGTGTAAATTATATAATATTATAAAATAATAATTCTACCACATTTATAACAAAAATGTGAATAAATTAATTAGTGAATACAACTCTATTTTTAACTAAATATTTTAGTTTCATATTTCTAATCACCCACCAAAGGCACCATAAATTTTTAAAACTTTTTTGGAGATATTTTTGTAAAATAAAATGAAAATCACTAGTTGTAGGCATGTGACTAATAAAGAATATATACAGATCTGCAGTGGGGTCAGGGGAAATTGGATCTTTTTTTTTATTTTATTTTTTTAACGAATAAAATTTATCAATTTGGTCCAAATAAAAGTTTTTATTTTTCTTTTGAAAAGGGAAAATAGAAAGAAATAAATGAAAGAAAGAAAGAAAAAGTAATTGAGGGTAATGAGGGTGAGAATGAATGTGGCCAAGAAGAGGCCCATCAATCATGGCCCACAAATGAACGGCTCTGATTCGTGGAGGAGGAAAGGGACACGTCATATAGTTTATGTATCATTTCCTTGCTTCCGTCCAAAGCTTTCAATTTGTGTCTTTATTCATTCTCCAACCCGACACCCACACCACACCCTTTCACTAAATTTTCCTTAAATTACAATTTTAGCCCTGGCCCACTTTGAGTGAAGAACTCAGTCATCGAATCTTGAGATGGTCTGAATCGTTGTTTCTATTTAATTTCAATTTTAATTTTGTTAATTTCTTAAAGTGTTTTCTAATGTTACTAAATGTTGACAGGTTTTTTATGTGATGGGTTTTGTTTCAACATCGTAGAGAGGTGATGAGTTGTTTAAGAAAATCGTTACATATAATTTAGAAAATTTAAGGATGAGTGAGACCAAACACGAACCATATGAACTAAAATGATAGTTTAATATTCCATTCACCTTTTTTTTCCTTTCACCGTATATTCACATTTCTAGGGGCTTTTTTTTCATTAAGTTCGATTAGATTTTAATCATTTACTAAAAAGATAAAAGTGTTGATGCTGACCATCCACCTTCTAAAATTTGAAAATGTTGTACTTTTTATAAATAAAATAATAATAATAATACAACATTGATAGAAATTTAATTTTATAAGGTTAAAAAACTACATTTTATCTCTATATTTTTATTAAAGTAAAGATCTCATTCTTGATTGTTTTTTTTTTTAACATAACAATTTGGTCCTTTACTCTCAAATTAGTAACAATTTAGCACCACCATTAAATATTATATTAGAATTTAATAGAAATTCGATGTGACTACCAACTAGGATCCAATATATACAAATTAAAGGATCCTGGGTGTAAAAATTCTAGATGGATTCAAACTTGAACAATTATGGCTAGTTCTTACTTTCATTAAATCTTATTTTGCAAAGTAAATCTTGGTCTACCAACGACGGACGGCTGAACTGTAAGTAGTCTAACAATGAAAGGTTTGATTGCACATTGAAAGATTAATGGAAACTTCTTCTTCATCGTTTGAGGTGATTCCGAAACAATACTACATCATGTTAGATGGCTAAACCAAGGAGAGGAACATCATCTTTAAAGCTAGGGACCAAATTGTTACTAATTTTAAAATACAAGAACTAAATTATTACTTTTAAAAGTTTATGCTTAATATTGTTTTATGTTAGAGTATATTTTAGGGTATATAAAAGACCACTAAGGATCCATCGAGTAACGTTGCTTATCCTTGTTTTTTTTTCTATTTCTTGTTTCTTGTTATTTCTTGTTTTTTTTTTAAATAGAAACATATTTGATAATCATTTGTTAATTTTATTCTCTGAAATTTTAAAGTAAAAATATTAAAATTTTATATGAAAATTTAATAATTATGCATTTTATATAAGTTAAGAATATAAAATATTGTTTTTATTGAGTGCTTATGCTTCTCAAAATTGAAAACAATGAAATAAAACTTAATTAATTTAGAGAGAATGAATTGAAATTCAATAATAGCTCAAACACTCACTATTATTTAAAAAAACAAAAATATTTAATCATAATCTACCTTAAAAAAAATTGACGAGGTAAAAGTGTTAAAAATTCTTCATATGATTATGTTGATTCAGATGTAAAATTAATAATTTTTTGCGGTAATTAGCATATATCTCCAATCACAAGGTTGTGAGTTCGAACCCCCTCCCCAACATGTTATACCAAAAAAAAGTTTTTGATTGGGTCCACTTGAGCAAGAGGTGAACTCTAGAAGTACTGTTAATTGAAGAATTAAAATGTATCAATTGTTTTTGTTTTATTTTATAATTCGTTCTGCAAAACTTTTTTTCCTTTAATTTTTCCTTTGTTTTGAATAGTAAAAAACAAAAAAAAATATTTTTCTCTCTAAAATTTTCATATTTTGATTATTTGTCTCTCCCTCCAAAATTTTTATCCCTATGTATTGTTATTGTTTATTTTTTTATAACAGTTCTATTTCTCTTTCTAAAAATTTAATATTTTTCGGATATTTTTTCTCACTAAAATTTCATCTTTTATAACTTTTCTTTATCTTCCTAATCTATTTTTGCTTTGAAAATTATATCTTCTTTTGTCGTCCAATTTTCTTTAACTGTTACTCTTATTTCTCTTTGTATTTATTTATTTTCTCTAAAAATTATATTTTGAATATTGTTTTTATCTCTATATTTTTTCCACTATAATTTTTCTCCTTATTTCTAATTTCTTTTTTTCTTTAACATATATTTTCCTCCCAACTTTACTTTTTTTCTCTATTTTTTTTCTCTTTAACTTTTATTTCACTACTTTTGTTTCTAAATCTTTTTATTTATGTCTGTAAATTTATCTTCAAAAAGTTTTATTAGATCTCTACTTGTATTTTCATGTCTCTATATCAGGATGACAAAAATTTACACAAGGTGGGGCCGCACCTCAAATATAAAAAATGCATGTTCTGACCCCATTCTAAATTCTACAATTATTTATAATTAATTATAAAACCAGTAATTTTTTTCTCGATAACATCTCTCGGACGGAAGAATGAGGTGAAGACAGGGACTAAAAACTTTTTACGAACACGAGAATGGGGGAGAGCATCCTCACTCCCACCTATACCATTGTCATCTCTACTCTAAGTACTCTCTTATTTTCAATTTTCTAACTTTTAAAAGACAGAAAAGTAAAAATTGTTACTGGTTTTCTGTTTTCTAAAAACAAAATAGAAAAAATGATTATCAAAAGTTTTTTGTTTTTGTTTTTTTCTTAAATAGAAAAACCAAAAACTAAAAACAGAAAAATCAAAACTAAAAATAGAAAAACAGAAAACAAAAAGAAGAAATAGAAATAAAAAAAAACCAATAGCATATTGCCTTCACAAGTTATCTTTGTTTTCAGATTGGTTCTCATTGCTTAGCCTAATGGTGAGAATTAATTAGAATATAAGCAAGGTGCCTTGTTAATAGAATATCAGTCACTAAAATGTAATGATTTGAATACGTCACTTTACTATCATGATGCAACAATAATATTTCAAATTATTTTATTTAAAAAAAGTAAAATATTGTATAATAATACTAATAATAATATTATTATTAATATTATTATACAATATATCTACGACAAAAACGTTGTGAATTCGATCATTTATCTCACATTTCGTACTAAAATAAGTAATAATAATAAACCATTGAATTCAACTATAATCGAAAGATTTTGAATTCCAATGTTAGAAAATATGTTAATATATATCTTAATTCATTGACCTATATTACGGTTGTTCGTAACAAACCAATTAAAGTAATATAGATTAATAATAAAAGAAAAAACTTTAACATTAAACTTAAGCTAGCATAGTTAATTGACATATATTTCCAATCAAGAGATTGTGGTTTGATTCCACTTCCACGTGTTCAAGATGGAAAAGAAAAACATTGAAGCAAATGCATTAAATAATAGATTACTTAAAAGAGCGACGGAGATTTAATAATATAGGTAGAAACCACCTTGAGTTGAGACATCTACATTAAATGTAAATAAATAAATTATTTAAGAAAAAAGAAACTAATAGTAGATGTGTACCATTTAAATTTGATACTCTCCGGGCTATTTTCTGCCATACATTAAAAATAATAATAATAAACTTTAATAAAAAATAAATAAATGAGAAGAAGAAAAAAAAATCATTGCACATCTTCTTGTCCTCAAGTTGCAATTATAACTTTCATATCATTTTCTTGCATGCTAAAGTGCATCAGTTACGGTTATTAAAGTTTCTATTTTAGAATAAAATAATAATTCTTATATATTAATTGGATTTTTTTTGCCTTACTTAATATACATGTTTTCATAACAATTTTAAATATATATTTAGAAAAGGGGGCCATTATATGATAATAATCAATATCGTGTAACCAAAGTCTAAGGTTATAATCCATTTTCATTAATCAAGTGATTTTTAAAATTTAGAAAATAAAAAATAAATTATAAGCTATATACTTAAAAAAAAATAACAAGTTTCTAAATTTTCAATGATTTTTGTATTTAATTCCTATATTAAGAAATATAGTAAACATTTAAATTTTTAGTTTTATGTCTAGTAGGTTGATGTTATTAATTTTGTTAGTTTAAGATTTACACCATACCAAACATCTAAATCTACCAACTTGAACTTATGTCAACTGGTTAAAGAACATATACTCAAAAAAAAAAAAAAAATTAAAGCGCCTACTTTTCAACGAAAAGATCGTGAGTCGAATCATCTCCTATACATGTCGTTATATTAAAAAAAAAAACCTAAATCTGATTGAATAAACACATCAAGTAGTTCTTAAATAATACAATCAATATCTCATATCGACGTTAAACAGATCGAGTTAATATAATATTAAAGCATTGTGTTAAAGTACAACAATAGATATAATCTTAAAAGTTGTAAAGTCATTAGACAAATTTCAATCATAAAAGTTAAATAGACATTTATAAATTGAGAGACAATTTATAATTCTATTTTTTTAGTTCATAGCTTATTTAGAAACTATATATTTATAGAAGCTAAATAGACATCGAAAACTATGAAAGATAATACTCACTTTTTTTAATATAACATAAGCGAAAATTAAAATTCACGATCTATAAATTGAAGTGAAATATTAAAATTAACGATAAAGATTTGGTCTTATAAAAAAAAAAAAGGAAAAAACAAAAAGAAAAAACGATGACGTGGTTAAGCGAAACCCTAGCGGCATGAAAAACGTGTGACAGCCGGTACAAAATATTAAATAAATAGATAAAATAATGCATTATTATTTTAAAAGAAAAGGACGGATTGGCTTTTTTGGCTGCACTCGATGCCCATGACACGTCATCTTCATCTCTTCTCCCATCGAACGACTCACGGTCCCACTCCCACTTACAATTACTTAAATAAAATAAATTACAACTTTCCAAAAATAATATTTTTGCTTATTAGTCCTTCATTTCTACAGTTATTTTTTTCATTAGCTACATCTACAAAAACAAATAGTGGACGGGATTTTTTTTTCAAATTAAATTAATGATGTACATGGTCTAAAAATTATTTTATATAACAGTGATGGTCATATATTCTAAACTTTATAATCTTTCGAATCATTTTTAGGATATAATTTAAAATAGTATTTCCTTTCCAGTTCTATTATTGATGAGAAATTTCACTGAATATTAAAAGTTTTATATCAACTTTCATTTTTTTTCAAATATAACATGTGTCGGAGTTTTCTTATTATATTTTGTAATATATTGAAATTTGAGTTTTTTATACTTTTTTTTTTTAATTTCAAACTTGCTACTCTATTTGAATTTGAATATTTATTTTATGTCATTTTTGTAAATGCCTCTTTGAAATATCTTAATGGTAGAATAAATAAAAGTTTATACAATTGTTACAGTAGAATTTTGATTAGATTGAGAATGTAAACTCCAAATAATAATAATAATAATAATTGATTGAGAAATTATTTTTTAATATTATATCATAAATAAATGAGTGGGAATTTTAACAAAAAGAAGTACAATACATATAAAATGAGGTATAAATACATAATTAATTAAGCTAAGTTTGCAAATATGTAAGAGAACATGAGCTTTAGCAATATTTTTTTACAAATTTAGCAACTCTATTTTTATCATAGATCTCTTATACTTATTTTATTTTGGACTTTTAATTTTAAAAATGTTTACTTATGTTTCTGATTCAAACTTATTTTAGTACTGTAATATAAATATAAGGTAAAAATCCAACAATATAACCTATTAAAAAAAGTTATTACATTATTCAGGTTTATTATTTTTAATATGGCTTCTTTTTTTGTCCATATTACACGTGATTAATGGAATCTTAAGCGTGTAAAGTTATAATGCTTGATTAACTTTTTAATTAAAAAAATATCATATGTAATTTATTTCAATAGATATGAGCTAGTTTTTAGCTTCAAGAAATATTGATTTAAAATTTGAGATATTGGTATATCTTTCTCCATAGTATTTTAATGGTAGAAATTATTCGAGTCAGTTAACCCCAAATTGATCTCGAGAGTGCAAGAAAAAGAAAAAAGAAAAAAGAAAAAGGTAGAATAGTGTTGGAATTCAATACAAAAACTAAATTTCATGTTAAAAAAAAAATATGGAAAAGATTGGCTTGTAAAGGACAAAGGTGACCTTTTAGGTTAAACAAGGAACAAAGAAAAAATTGAGTGAAAAAAAGGGCTTACCCAAAATAGTAAACATGATCAACTCCAATTGGGTCACTTTTTTAGAAGTCAATACCCAAAGAAATTGTTATTTTGAAATTAATTTATAAATACTTTAGGTCTCTAACACAATAAATAGTTATGCAATGAAATAGATATTGTTGGGTTTGTAAGATGTACAAACAAAATCTCATATGGATTAAAGAATGGAATGATCCATGGTATACAAGAGAGGACAATTATCTCAATTGTTATGAGATCTTTTTAAGCAATGTCCTGAGGACTATGTTTAAAGTAAATCAGAGTATCAATTTTTTTTATTAAGGATATCATTTTCCTTAACATATATTACATTACAAGATATTTAATTTATAATTCTTCAACATTATTTAGTAGAACAATTATAACAAAGTTTGCTCAGGATATATATATATATATATATAATAGAATTAATAATATAGATTTTAAATATGTCGAAAACTTTTATACTTCTATAATAATAATATATCGTGTGATTTTTGAAATGCGGTATTAATTTAGTATAAATTTTACTTTATAATATTGTGGATTGCTTGACTTTTCAATAACATCATAAAATATAACAATATTATTTATCCCTCTTTTTAAAGCCTAGGCCTAATGCAATCTTCTAGTATCCTAAAATAGATTTATATCATTAATAATTGCATCATAAAATATTGATGTATAGATTTTATCCCCCACTAAAATGTGACTTTATGATTAGAAATCAATAGAAATTTTCATACTATCTCTATAGTATAGCTTGTATCTACCTTAAAAGTTCTTTAAATTAGTATAATTTACGTACATGTAGGTATCTTAATCGTATCTTAATCATTTGAGTTACGTTCGATTTGGTCTTAAATTACTCACTTGATTAATTATAATTAGTTCATCAATTCATACATTACGTGCATGAAAGCGTGAAACGTTTGTGGTGGACCGGTTGTGAAGATAAGATTGGTGGATCAGTAAACAAAACTTTGGGGCAAATATTAGATTTTAAGTATAAGGTGGGAAGCTGTGCAAATAGTATAAAGTAGAAAAAATTGGCACTTTCGTAAAAACCAAAATAATAATAATAATAATAGAAATAATATTGGGGTGGGTTTTATCACATGGCACAAGTGGGAAAACAAACGTGCCCTAGCATGGAATAGTTGTTTTCATCCCCTAAGCGCGAACCCACCAAAAAACGTGACTCCTTAATTAACTAATTAATCATGAATACAAATATTAAGAAACTTTTAAAAATTTATCCTCATCCTAACTTCTTCTTTTTAATTAAAATTTAAATGATAATTTCTATCGACCGTCAAACTTAACAAAATAGTAGGGATTTGCACTAAAATGAGTCAAATCACATAAGTGATCCATCAGATATCATCTTACAGTGTCCACAAGAGAATTAACCATAAAAATACTTTTAATTTTTAGATAAAATATAGTCCTTATAAAATGCAATATAAACTCATGGTGTTTAATCAATGTGACTTGGCATACCTTTTAATTATTCAAATAAAATAATGCATTATTGAGTTCATTTTGGACATATCGACAAATCACGTTAAATTTTTTGTTATAGTTTATAAATGATAAAGATATTTGGTATTGAAAGTTTATGAATCTTTTACTTACATTTTGAAGTTTAAAGACCTGTTAAACACAATATTAAAATATCTATTAAACACTTTTTAAAATTTATAGGTTTATTAGACATGACCTTCCAAATTTAAAGATAAAACATGTAATTTCACACATAAAATTTAATCAAAGTTAGTAAAATAATAAAAGTTAAAATTTTTGAGAATTTTTTAATTATATTATAATGAATGACTAAAATTATATATTATTATTATTATTATTAGCTTTTGCTGTAATAATAAACTTAGCATAAATAATTACATTTCTGTCCCATGATAAAATATTCTGTAAGGGTGACAAATATAAAAACTCATATTGACGTACTTTATACTATTATATTAATAATACAAAAATTATATTATTGATATTAATAAAGATATCAGTGATATACTTTATATTAATAACATGAATGAATTTTATTAATGTTAGAAAAATATCATGGGGGAAAAATATTATACATATAAAGACCAGTTTTACAATCCATTACAAATTTTCTTACTATTAAGTTTCCTTATTACGTGCTATCGAAAAAGAAAAACAAAAGTTTCCTGTTATTACGTGGCTTTATACACTATTAAAAGAAAAAATCGGGTTAGCGAAAGCGAAGGTGGGGCCCTGTCGGGGGTGAAATGGACTCGCGATTAATTGGAATTGGAAGGTGCAGGCCGCCGAGTTTTTCGGCGAATAATTTTAACGGTAACGAGTGACGGCTGTTTGTAGGAACGGAATGGAAGTTATTATGTTGAGTTTCCGTCAGCCGTTTGGAGAACCACTCAAATCAAACTCTACCCAATCAATTTTTATAGTATCAATTATTTCATAATTTTCCTTCTTTTTTTTTTTTAAATATCTACTCAGTTGAATAAAGTAAAGTAATCTTCTTCGTTTTATATGTTTTAAATTTTTCGAGCTCTTGAGTATATTTGTTTTGTTACAGAGAATTTGATTAACTTTTTAAAATCATTTGAAGATGTATTTTTAGGTTTAAATTTTATTAAGCTTCTTTTGACTTTAAGTTTATTTTATTTAGCTCTATGAGATTTTAAAATTTTTATGTTAATTCATAAACTTTAAAAAAAAAAGTTATTTGTTATTTTATTGTTTAATAGATTAATAACATACTTTAAATATGCCTATTAATTTAATGATTTAGATATTGAGTGAACAAATTTTAAATTTTAAAATAATAGAAATATCAAAATACAATCAACCAAACAGTGTGAAGAATGATTTAAAATTATGTTTTATTAGGTTGTTTTCATTTGTTGCTATATTCGTAACAATTTATAAATATAACATGTTTAGACCGTGAGTTCAACTATAACAAAATTCATTGTAATCAATAATTATCATATTATAAATTTTACGAAAAACGAAAGAAAATATAACACTACTACTATTATTCAGTTTTGTACTATATTCTATTCAAAAGTCATTTGTAAAAATTACAATTTCAAATAAGTTAAAATATTTTTTTAAATTAAGTATCATGACATAATGCGCACGTGCAAGCGACACGCATGGACATATATTATTAATCTTGTTGGACCCATAAATTTGGTGGAGATTTGTTTGTTTGCCTTTTTCATTTAATTCAGAACTATATATATATATATATATATATATATATATATATATATATATACATACATACATCACGCTTTTAATTATCATATTTAGAAGGAAGAAAGGAGGAGGAAACATAAATAAAACTTGCCCAAACCTCAAAAGGAAAATATATAATTTTTTTCTAAAATTTCTTTAACCATATGATCGAAATTTATCCTCGTCACAAGTAAATTAATTATGCAATTTATGTAACACTTTTTTTTTTTTTTCGATTTCAACCTTTAACTAATTCAATAGTCTTAAATACTCAATTTCTTTTAATAAAATTAAATAATCATTTTTCTAGTGCAAAATTATTGACGCCCCTACATTTTATATACGTATAAGTATAATTCTATCTCAAATTTGCATTGGAGTATTCAATTTAGTCTTTTAAATAAAAGAAAATTGTAACTAAAATTTTGATATGTTTTTTTTTTCCTTGAGAATTAATTAATGAGAGAACAAAATGGTTAGTAAGTGTGTTCAAATATGGAATGTCTCTGGTCTGTAAATGGGGGAGATATCCTATTTAGTGACGTTCATATTTCTTATTTTCGTTTTCTTTTTTTCAATCAACATAACTACATTTGGTGGTAGGTAATTTGATCTTTGATTATGTTGTTTCCAAAATTTCTACAAACTTTTTGAAATGTCTTTTAAAAACGAAAAACATGAAACAAAAATAGTTACCAAACATTTATGGCTTTCAAAAATTGGAAACGATAAACAATTAATTTAAACTCGAGGAGGAAGAAAAGAGAAACCACAAACACCCTCATTTTCTATCCACTCAAAAGGACGACTCTCTGACAACTATTCATTTACAAAGATGTCGTTTTTGAATGCTACTACACACGATGCTATGCTACCACTTGTTGATATATAAATGTGACTTTTTGTTACATTTTAATTAGTTTATTTTTCTACAGTTTCTAAGTACTGAAAAGATAGAGATAATGGTTAGTCCCATCATTTATTTACGAGTCAACATTATTATAATCTTATATCTAAGTATGTATTACATAGCACATAATCATATGGGTTGAAACTCAGAAAGAAGCTGCTATGTGACCTTTCCCACATGGTATGCTTGATCTTTTGTGTCAAATCAGTTTTTTTTTTCTAACAATATATATTGAAAAGTTGTATTATTATTTCTATCATTTAATTTAAAGTTTATATACCTCTATATAGAGGAACTATAATAAAAGGTAATATTAGAAATTCAATGTTTTAAATTATTTGCTCTTCAAAATCAGCAAAGTCTTACGGGTTGATTTTGAAGTACTATTTTGTTTAAGAAGGAACAGTACATAGTTGACTTTAGGGTAAGAAAAAAGTCCTTCATATTTTAAGTAATTTTAAATTTAGTCCTTAAATCTTTTAGAATTTAGAATTTTACCTTTAATGTATTAAAAAAATCTCAGTTGTCATGTCGTCAAAAAAAACATATTAGAATTTTGTCATTAAATGATTGTTTTGTGAATATATTTAGACATTTGGACGTATGAATTGGACATGCATTTTCTAAAAAAATATATGTTAATATAACAATAATTTAATAATACATCAACTTTTTTGTCAACAACATTTAACAAAATTTTTAATGAAAACTCTTTACTACATTAAAGATCAAATTATTTAAAAAAAATTAAGTAACAGATTGAAAATTACCAAGCAGAAATAGGATAGGGTACTGATGATCAATTGGCATGAATGTGAGGCCTATTGACTTCAATGTCTCTTCTAATAACTTACCTTTATGTTATCTTTCAAAATGAAAAGTAAAAATATTTGATAAATTTAACTCTTAATTTCGAAAAAAGTAGATGTCATTTAACCATCGGATTAGACTATATATATGTATATCGTTTAACGGAGGACAAAAAGGGAGTAGCTTTTTACATCATTTTAAATAAACAATTTTTTTTTTTTTTTTTTTTTTTTTACAGTCTTGGACAAACAAATAGAAAAGGGGAAGGTGCAAGAAATTATGAAAGGAGTCAAAATGCACAATTATTGGAAATGATTAAGCTCTTTAACTTGCCTTACCCACCACTGCCCTTTTCCTTCAACCCCCACCTTCCACTCTTGCAACTGCAATTTCCCATTTCTAGAGTTTTATATTATTCAACTTGTAAAATTTATTATTATAATAAATCTCTAATAAATCCTTACACTTTATTACTTTGTATTTAATACTTCTTTCACCTATTTTATATTTTTAAAAACTAACGATTTTATTACGCATCAAACTAAAATTTGTATGATGATAAAACCATAACCGCTGAACAATGCTCGTTTTGACATAATAATTTTAGTTTTTTACATTGTTATTTAGAAAATGATAATTTGGTTATTGAAAGCCAAATAAATGGTATTTGTTTTTTTTCTGAGCAAGTAGGTGGGAAATGGAATATTTAATTCAACATGTTTTGTTTACTTAAAGCCCTTTTTTTTTCTTTTTTTCTTTTTTTTGGTATAATTTTATTGATGCAGTTCAGGTGTAAGCTTATGAACAGTGAAGGGGGGAACACTCGGGTGAGGGATTGGCATGACAGCCCCAATTGCAATCTGCCACGTGCTTGCGTTCGACTAAAAAAAGGGACCAATCAGGGAAAGCGCGTGCATTTCAAGCGCGTCAGAGTAATTTCTTCTTCCATCAAAGTTCAAATGGTAGACTGCCACGTAGGACGAAGATACAGAGAGAAAGAAAGAAAGAGAAGTCCGCTGGCTTTTTCCCCCGATTTAATCGGCGATTCATTACTCCTACAGCTCCTGCTTTTTGGCTTGGCTTTCGCTTTCTTGCTCCCACCTCTCTTCTAAGCTAAAATTCAACCTAAATGCGTTTCAAATAAATCTTAATCCCCACATACAGATGCACCCCAAATTTTGTCTCCCTCCAATCCCCCACCCCGTACGGTAACTCTTCTCCGGCGACACCTTCCCGCTGGATCGGATTTCACTGTCAACTTCTTCACTGACTGTTGAATGACGGACTACCGATTACCGCCCACCATGAATCTATGGGCGGATGAGAATCCCTCGATGATGGACGCATTCATGAGCGCCGATCTGAGTTCTTTCTGGGTTACGCCGACGCAGCCGCAGCCGCAGCCGCCGTATTCCTCTCTTCCCACCACTGCGGCGGACCCGAGCAAAGGCGTGGGTCAATCGCAATCGCAATCGCAGCCGGTTTTCAACCAGGAGACTCTGCAGCAGCGTCTCCAAGCCCTGATTGAAGGCGCTCGCGAGAGCTGGACCTACGCTATCTTCTGGCAGTCTTCGTACGACTACTCCGGCGCCTCCGTCCTCGGGTGGGGCGATGGGTACTACAAAGGCGAGGAAGATAAGGGCAAAGAGAAGGCCAAATCCACGACCTCGAAATCGGAGCAAGAGCACCGGAAGAAGGTACTCCGTGAGCTCAACTCCCTCATTTCTGGTTCCCCTTCCTCCGAAGACGACGCCGTCGACGAGGTCGTTACCGACACCGAGTGGTTCTTCTTGGTCTCCATGACCCAGTCCTTCATGACCGGCGTCGGATTGCCGGGACAGGCCTTCTTCGACTCCAGCCCTGTTTGGGTGGCCGGCTCGGATCGGCTCGCCGGCTCCTTCTGCGAACGAGCCCATCAGGGTCAGGTTTTCGGGTTGCAGACCATGGTGTGTATACCGTCCGCGAATGGAGTCGTCGAATTGGGGTCGAGTGAGGTGATTTTCCAGAGCTCCGATCTGATGAATAAGGTTAGGGTTTTGTTCAATTTCAACAATCTGGAGGTGGAAACCTGGCCAATCAGTGGTGTTGACCAAGGGGAGAACGACCCCTCTTCCCTTTGGATCACTGAGCCACCAAACGTCATTGAAATTAAGGATCCCCTCAATAATACAGTAGCGTCAGCTCCGGCTCCGGCTCCCGCTCCATCTCCATCTCCGGCTCCGAGTACCACAAATAGCCAGCAAGTTTCGAAAATTACGCACACAGAGAACCCCAAATCGAGCGTTGTAACTGGAACACCGAGCTCTGTTCCTTCCCAGAAGAGCCAACAGAGCCACCGACAGTCGCAGCCGGTTCACACCCAGAGCTTCTTCACCAGGGAATTAAACTTCTCTGAATTTGGGTACGATAACAGCAGTTTGAAAGACGGGAATTCGCATTCGCTGAAGCCGGAATCCGGCGAGATTCTGAATTTTGGGGAGAGTAAGAGGAGTTCTTACCCCAGCGCAGACAACTTAGCTTCGGGTAATTCCCAGTTTGCAGCTGATGAGAACAGGAAGAAGAGATCCCCCACTTCAAGGGGGAGTAACGAGGAGGGAATGCTTTCTTTCACTTCTGGCGTGATTGTTCCATCATCCGGGGCCGTGAAATCGAGCGGTTGCATTGGCGGCGACTCCGATCACTCGGACCTCGAAGCTTCAGTGATTCGTGAGGTTGAGAGTAGCAGAGTGGTGGAGCCGGAGAAACGGCCACGAAAGAGGGGCAGAAAGCCAGCAAATGGTAGAGAAGAACCACTGAATCACGTTGAAGCAGAGAGGCAGAGGAGAGAAAAGCTAAACCAAAGATTCTATGCTCTCCGTGCTGTGGTTCCTAATGTATCAAAAATGGACAAAGCTTCACTTCTTGGGGATGCAATCTCTTACATCAACGAGCTCAGAGGGAAGCTTCAAACTGCAGAATCGGACAAGGAGGAACTGGAGAAGCAATTGGAAGCAGTTAAGAAGTTGATGTCTAGTAAAGAATCTTCTTGCATATCAAGCTCAAGTGAACCCCCACCAGATCAAGACATAAAAGGATCAAACATCCATGGAAACAATAATGGTATCGAAACCGATATCGACGTGAAAATAATCAGTTGGGACGCGATGATCCGGATACAATCTAGTAAGAAAAACTACCCTGCCGCACGGCTGATGGCGGCTTTGGAGGACCTAGACTTGGATATCAACCACGCCAGCATTTCAGTTGTCAATGATCTAATGATCCAACAAGCCACTGTCAAAATGGGGAGTAGATTATACACTCAGGAGCAGCTAAGGATAGCTCTATTGTCGAAAATGGGCGCAACTCGGTAGCCATTGTTGTTTCCTTTCACTGCTATCATCTGAAGTAGTAGGCATTGGGTTAGAAGAGCTGGGGCAGATGTGTAGTAGAGGACGAGGGCGAGGATGAAGACGAGGAGGCTAATGGCGTAAGCTCTGTAATATAGTGTTCTACTTGTTCTTTGGTAGTGGTGTTTTAGTATTTATGTGATTCTGAGATGATTTACATGGTGGAGTTGAAGGCTAGGGATGGAGAAGAGAGAAGAAGATAGTGACTCCATTCATGTGAAAATAGTTTAAAAACTTTCTATTATTGTATATATACAAAGCCATAAATGTGAACCTGCAGGAAGTTTCTGCACTTGGGTAGTTGAATTATTTTCTTATGAGTACATGTTTGTAAGATGTGTAGTTTTATGTTATTCCTCTGTAAAACTCTCTATCCAGAATTTTCTCTTGCTGGATTGAAGGAACTGAATCTATTAGAAGAACAGCTCTACTAGTTGATCTCATCATCTTATGCTGTGAATTTGGGTACTGAACGTTGTAAGTGAATCCAACTTCTAAATTTTTTTGGATTCGATAAAGAGATGGTTTTGGAGCTCTTGCTTGTTTTGGAGCTTGTTGGTTTGGTTTGGTTTAGTTTAGATTTTTACTGTTTGGAAGAATGGGGAATGAACCGGACCGTTTCGATACTAAAAAACCATCGAACCACTGGGTTCTTATGGTTGTTTGAATTATTTGGGGGCATAACAGGGTTAGTTTAGGTTATTTTTGACAAAAATCAATGTTGAGATGATATGTGTAGATGAGTTTTTGATTTGGCTTGAAGCTTATTAGTAAAAATTGAACCACATAATAATACTAGAAAAACCAAATCTGGAGATGTAGAGTTTAGGTCATTTTCAACAAAATAATACCCATATTAAGAGTTTTGAAAATTTAATTGAGTTGACAAAAATGATGCTTAACTTCATTTGAAATTTGTCCAATTATTCTCACAATATGTTTGCTTATTTAAATGAAATAGATTTAAAAACATATACTTAATTCTCACCATTTTTTTAAGTATAACATGCGAACTCATCATTTTTGGATCGGACATCGGTGTTTTAATAAATTGTACTTAATTATTACGATTTAAAACAACAAATTTTGATTCATCTAGAACTCTGATCTAACAAATAAATAATATATTGATGCTAGCATAAAAAAAATTCATAAAAACAACAAGTTCACTAAATATTGAATCAATATTTCAACTTATGAATGCCAAAAAAAAATCGAATTTCTATATTTTTTAGTAGGGTAACATAAGCTGATAATTTAGAAAGTAATAAACAAGAATCTTATAATATCTCAAAAAATGGAAAATGGAAAATTTAAAACAATTAAATTAAAAAAGGAAAAAAAAGCGAAATATAGCGTAATAAATACGACTAAACTGCTAACTGAATAAAGTTTCTGTTGCGTTCATTGTTTGTTTTGTGTGTGGTATGTTTCACTTAAAGAATTCAATGTCAAATCATATAATAAAATAAATATTAAAAAGAAAAGAACCCAATAAAAAAGAAATATATATTTATTTTGTCTCCATTTCCCTTATGAACTCTTTTACGTTCAAGGAATTTAAAGGGCGGCCAAAGGCAAAGGCAAAAAGTGGGTGACAGAACATATTCAATTTCTTAATTTTTTAAAATCAAATGTCCAATGCGGATCCTCTTCACATTCCTTTCCAAATTATATAATAATCTTTTTATTTTTATGTATTATTTTTAAAAGTGCATATTACTAAAATTAGAAAAAACTATATATATATATATATATATATATATATATTTTGGTTTAACATGAATACTATATGCTTGAATTCTTTGAATGCTAAATTCAAGTTCATTGAAGGTGAAAGTAAAGCCATTTTACGCCACATCATATTCTTCAATAGTAACAAATGATTTTATACTTTTTAATTATTCACATTTTCCTCATTATTTGTATTTGGACATCATGATTTGCTTTCAAATGTTTTTTTTATAATAACCATCAATGTTTGGACAAATCTACAATATTAGGTTTAATAATATTATTATTATATTGTAAAATAATGAGGGTGAAGAATTGTTTGGGAACAATTGTTTTGTAATCTTCTTTTCATTTGAATTATTTTCTTTAAATATTAAAATGAGGAATAACTTATTATAACTTTTAAATAGCACATGGATCAAAACGAACCGTACAAAAATTAAAATAAACTAACATTGAAATTACAATCATTAAAATGAATATTTTAGAAATATATAGACCAAAATTAAAAGTAAAGAGACCAAACTAGTATTTTAACCTACTTTTTCTTTTATATAATTTAAAAATTCTAAATCTACTGTATAGTTTATAATTTTTATAATTTTATTACTTTAATTAAAATTTCTTATAAATTTGTTTTAATTTTATTTTCAAATTTCACAGGCCCTAATGCCATTAGGTGAACCCAAAATGAAGACTTTTAAATGTAGGCTTAAATAGGGAATAAATAAATCCTTAGAGAGCTTATAATAATTTGAGTATTAATTTTTCTCTAAAACACATTCATTGTATAGAACTTTTATATGACTTTTGGCAATTTTAACCTCAAAGCCACCAGACAAAAGTTGTCCGTTTCAGTAAAGATTTTTGTCTTAATTAATGATTAGTTTTGAAAAATAAAAAACAATCAAATTCTTAATGACTTACGGATCAATGAAATTTGATAATTGGGTAATATTAATTGTATGGGGACCGACTTTTTTTTCTTTTTTAATTTTTATTTGGGCAAACTTACGGAGACTGAATTTCAAACCAATTAAATGTTTTTTTCCAGAAACAAACAAAATTAATTGTTTTAATGTTAGTAGATCATCTTGATTAAATATGTGTTGGTTTCAACCGGGGAAGAATAGTCCAAACGAACATAATTGAGTAGTAATTGACATATATCTTCAACCAAGGATTGTAATTTCGATCTATCACCTCACATGTACCTCAGTACTAAAAAAAATATAGATTTATTTATATTATTGGCTTAATATAAGAGAATTACCCTCAATAAAAAAAAACATTCCATGCAAATAAAAAATGGAAAATTTTATAATTGGTCGTTATAATTTATAGCTATACTCTTCAATATATCTTATCATGTTTAATTTTAATTACGTATTTAGTAGTGGCTAAGTTAGGTACTTAAAGACAATATACTCTTCCTTATTAATCAAGTTAATCGTAATGAACATTTTTTGTTAAAACGAGCATAACTCAGTGATGATTGAATAGGTTGGGAGTTCGATCCCCCGCTCCTACATATTATACTTAAAAGAAATCGTGATGAACGTTTTTTATTTAAGTTATATTCTTAGTTATTTTCATAATATACATATTTAAAAATATTAGTTTAAGTCCTATTTTCAGCTATACAACTTTCGTTATATTTATTTTGATTTAGTACTTAAATTTTCAAATAGTTTATTTTAATCCACCGTTTTAAATTGTCTTATTTAATCCATAAATTTTCCGTAAACAACTATTTAAAAGTACTTATCGTTAATTTTTCATAAGCCAAAATAAATTTTAATCTATTTCAACACTCAAACACTTGATCTCTTACACTGTTTTAAACACATGTTATGTACGATTATCAGGTAAATGAACAAAAATGTATAATGTCAGCTATCAATTAAAGAATTTGTTAGGAATATAAAATACAGATTAAATGGTTTTTTTTATAAAAAGACAAAAATCAAAGGCTAAATTATCATTTTAGTCTCTAAATTTTATGTTCGTTAGATTCTTAAACTTTAAGAGGTGTCTAATACTTTCTTGAACTTTTAAAATGTCGTGTCTAATAGATTTCTAAATTTTCAATCTTGAACTTTCAATTTTGTATCGAATAATTTTAGATTTTTTTTTTCTTTTTTGGGATTTGAACCTTCGATACTGAGTGAAAAGAGTAGATGTATTTACTGTTGATTGACTATGTTCATGTTAGAACACAAAAATTGAAGGTTAAAAAACATTTAAATTTCGTGGACGTATCAAAACATGCAATACCTAAAAGGTTCGGGACCAAACAAAAACGCGGGAGCGGGAACATTTTACTAAAATGAGGACAGGCCTGATTAGCAATCAAAATGAGAATGAATGGTGAGATGATGAGATGAGGATGAAAAACTATTGTTGTAGTTAAAAGCTAAAATTAGAGTTGGTCAAATTAAAGCCCAAGTTCCCGGATTTCACAACTATAACAATTGTTAGGGAAACAAAAATCGGTTTGGTTGTTATTGTTCCAACCCAAAACCCAACTTTTTCTAGCTCTCATTATGCCCATCTTTATATTTCCATTTCCCCCTCATTGAGCCATCATTTCTTTCTGTGTCTCCCTAATATTCCACAAAACAAATTCCATAAAAACCTTACCTTGTTCTTCATCACTTCTAATTTGATTCATGAGCATGAATTGCCTAACATGCCAAGCCCTTCCAAGGACTCAGTCAGACAGGGAGAACAATAATAACAATTATTATGCCTATGAGACCTCTTCTAGTAGAGGTAGAGGTAAATCATGTTGCCTACACGTCACGCGGCGGTGGTCGGCCGAGCTGACTCCGACGTCGTACGGGCACATCAAAACCACCGCCGATAATGCTAGGGAAGGCTGCTCTTCGCGCAAGAGTTTTTCGGACAAGAAGGTGAAGGATCGCTATCTCCGCAGCGGCAGCATGAACGAGAAGGAGAACGAGCCGAGGTTGGTGAGGAGCTCCGGGATGAGGAGGGATTGGAGCTTTGAGGATTTGAGATTGAGAGATCAGAAGAAAGGGAGATTCCATTGAGGCTCGGCTCATCTTTCTCTCATTATTTGTTTGTAATTTGTTGGTGTTTATATTTCAAGTTAATGGTAAATTGAAGTTGAATAACGATGTTTAAATTTGAGGTGGGGAATGAGATTCATGAAATAATTCATACTGCATTTGCAAACCATTCATTATAAGACCTTTTGATTTGGGTCACCACACCCTTTTCCTTTCAATCATGTTTAAAGTAGTTCTCTGTCTTTTTTTCTCAGAACTATATACTCATATGGGCGAAATCTCTCATCAACCTAACCTTATATGACTAATGTTACAAAGTTAGCTTTAGAATATATTAGGATAATTGATTAAGTTGATAATGGTAACCTTTTTTATGTGGCTTACAAATTAGCTACAAAAATGGTGGAAAATAAGTCATTAGATATATAATGTTTTATCACATGGAGAACAATATATGATAACTGAGGTGTTTTTGAAAAAAATTAATTAACAATAGAAAGTTTGAAAATTCTCAGAAACTTTGATACTTAAATTAACATTCCTTAAAAGGGTATCAGTCTTGGCAAAGCTTATAGCAGTGGATAAATACATACAACCCAACAAAAGTGTTGGAGAAGCCAAAGCGAGTATAGCTCAGCATAATTGGTATATATCTCCAACGAAAAGGTTGCGAGTTTGATCTCCACTCCCACATGTTGTACTCAAAATAAATAAATAAATAGAAGGGTTGTAGGATAGAAATGTTCAACGTACAGTTCTATTAAAACTGAATTTGTATAGCTTGGAGTTGAAAATTTTTAATTTCTGTATTGAGAAGAAGAATCGACTCATTCCTGTCGAGCCAAAAATACGAGTTTAGAAAATGAGTATATGTATCATGGAACTGTACATTTAGCATAAAACAAATGAGTTCTAGAAACCTTTATTTATGTAGCCTGAGTTTATGCAACCTATTAACAAATTCTATAACCTATCCATGATACATAAACAATTGAACCATTTTTAAGATATCCTACTTTGGCCCTTTATGGTGATGAGACTTGTAAATTCTGCAAAAACAAACACCTGATCTGATTTAAATTAGGTACTTCTTGAATCAAGCAAAATGCCACAAACTAAAAAATGAAAAACTTTGTAAGATTAGTATATGGGATATCCATATTTAACAGGGATATACTCTAGGTTTCAACCTGTATATCTACATCTCAAGTATTCATACTCAATGAATCTAACATAGTCATCAAAACTTACAAATATTTGAAAATGCATCCGACCGCATACAACCCGACCAGAAGAATTCTAGTTCGTTTCTCTCCGCCAATCTATGCATACAAAAGTTGTTCAGCTTCATGTGAAAATTCTTCAAAGGGCCTCTTGCCGTTGATGGAACATTCGTTGCCATCGGTTGAACGTTTGTTGCAGAAATAACATCACACAGGCATCCCCAGCTACGGCGGTCAAATGATAACAATAATGTCGTTCATGTTATCAATAATTTTAGAATGCTAAAACACGTCGTTTCAATTCTTCTTCTTTCTCGCATCTGCTTTCCAATTTCTTCGACCAAGCACCTTTTTCGCTGTTTGAGAGATAAGCTGTTCAGCAGGTGGCTCCAAATGTGATTGCGTTTCTAACTGTGGTTCGGGATTGGAGGGTAAACACTGCATCTGACTCTCGCTGGTTGATGTTCTTGCAGCCATATTAGAACTATTACAAGAGGCTTCTAACCCCCTAGATACATGGACGCTCCTCGCGTCCTTCTTCCAATTTCGGGTACAATGCACCCGAGTCAAGGGATTGTTAGCAATGCCATTTGGTTGAAAATATGTTCCTGTTTGAGTGGGTTGTTTAACAGTTGAAGCCTTCTTTATTTCTTCTTCTAGACGTTTTCGGGCTCTATATCTACGTTGCCTTTCTCGATTCTTCAGTCGACGAGTCATGATGTCATTGTCTATTCTATAGTCTTTTCCTTGATCTACTAGCTTCATTGGAAAACTACCATCTGTCTCACAAACTTGCTTATTTTGCACATTTTCCATTTCGAGGAAGGTCGGGAACTGCATAAATGAAAAATATAAAAGAAGTCTAGATCCGAAGCAACAAAATGCTAATCACTGCTTCATGCCCATCTCGCAAACTTCAACTTTCAGAAACAATTCAGAAGATGACTTGCCAACAGTCTACAAACCTAATACACCAAAAGTCAAGGTTTAGTTGATATACAATGAACTCACATTTGGAGGATATAACATAAAGTGCAAGATCCAAATACAATAAATCATGTTCGTCTATCACTGGTATCGTCCAGCGGTTAGAGACATCTTCAGTCAAAATTAATTTAATACATAACACGAATATTCTCCAGTTTTTCATATTAGAAATCATATAGTTTCTCAATTCTTCCACCCCAAATAGCTTCACTAAAACCATCTCCCGATTCATTTCACTGTAATCAAATTACTCAGCTTTTCTATCTCATCTTAGTCATAGGAAATAAAGGAATGAAAGATGAGATGGGACACAAAACAATCCAAGGAATGATGAAAGAACTTGTATTTTGTAGAAAACTGATCAACTTTACAATTTATCAGATTTTAAAATGTCATAAAGCTCTGAAATAGTGAGACTATAAACAAATTTGAATTGTATGCAAATGTGAATTGTTGCCTGAAAACTATTCGATGAAAAAGCTGATTGCAGATTTAAGATAAAACACAATGAAAAAAGTAATCTCATTAACTACACTTTAAAATTCATCTATTAGCGAATTTGGGCTAACCAATTGCAGCATTCCAACCAGTTCAAAGGCACTATAACTAAATCGGTAAAAAGAGCAACTGTCAACAATTTTTCCTAAATCAAAGTATTACATGTTATTAAAACAAAATGTTTAACTTCACTTCACCATGCTGCATACTTCAATGCAGATGTTTCTGTTTCATAGTATCTTAGAAACTAAACAATATCAATTCTTTACAGCACTTGACATGTGCACATCAGTACAATGATCGACAAAGATACCTTAACACAATCTGATATATTTGCACTTAAAAGGACAAAGGTTATATTACAAGTTTGGTCTTTCAACTTTCAAAGTTGAGTCTAATAGGTCTCTAAATTTTAAAAGACATCTATTAGGTCCTTCAAAAGTCAAAGACCTATTAGATAGGTGTCCAGGAACCCATTAGACATCTTTTAAAGTTTAGAGATTTATTAGATACAATATTGAAAGTTTAGAAACCTATTAGATACTTTGTAAAATTCAAGGCCCTACTAAACACTTAAAAGTTCAGAGATTAAAGTTGTATTATTACCCTGAATAAATGACATGATTTAGATATATGTTAGCCAGGGAGGCTATTGTTCGGAAGCTTCTATTTCAAATGGGAAGAGTAGCCGTATAACTTGGAATCTAATTAGTTGCCAAAGATCAGTGCTGATGTAGGGAAAGGATAATGGATATTAGGGCATCAATCTGATCAATAACTTTGAGCCAGCTCTATAGCAACCTAAATACAACATCTTCCCCATTGCAACACCATACATACAGGGTATTTTGTTAAAAAGTTCATCGATTCGGAAGCTGGAATTTGGGGTTCATGCTTGGGATTAGAAAGCAGAAAAAGAACAACAGAACCAGGAAGATCCAGTAATAACCCAGAAGGGGAAATATGAAAAATCCAATAAATAAGCAAAAATATACATATATTGAATCTTGCGAGGGCTTGAGAGCGAGGAAAAGGAAAAAGAACTTGACCCAGAAATAAAAACTTGAGAAAAAGTTCAACCTGAAAATCATAAACTCGACATAACAAAAAAAGGGGTAAAATCTCAGAAATCAATAGAAATACCTTCGCAAATGAAGATCTGCACCCGTTGATAAAAACAATTCGCCGGGAAGAAAGACGAAGGCGAAAGCTATTTATAGGGAGGGAGACCAGAGGGATGTCGTATGATTTCAGACGCACGGAATCGACGGAGGATTGCTTGAAATGTCTTTTTTGTTTTTGTGTTTTTTTTTTCTCTTCTTCTTTTTTTATTTTTAATATTTAGATATACAAATAATTACTAAATCTCTAAAATTTAGTACTGCGTCTATTTTGGTCAATTATGACAATGTAATATCCAAAAGATTATATTGGGTATAACTAAATATTATCTTACATGCAGTTTTTATATTTGAGATCTGAAGGGATCTTGTCTATAATTTTTAATGCGTTTTTAATGATTTTTTTAAATTCAAAAGTTGTTTCATTATATTTTTTTAATATAAAATTTATCCCTATATTATTAATTATATAACAATTTTATATTTTAGTCTTTAAATTTTACATAAAATATGACTATTCTAATTTCTAATTTTGATCCTTGTATCCATAGGGGCTGAAATTCCACCAGTGCCAATTTGATTTTAGGATTATTTTGTAATGATAAATTCTTCTCCCAAAATCCATTAGAAGTTGAATGGAGTATTCTAACTTGACCTGGCTAAATTATTTTTTTGTCATTATAAAAATCACTCTCCTCCCCGTTAATCATCTTTCAAGATTAAAAAATTAATTTTAAGAAATTTTAAATTGATTTATAAGGTATCACGAAATTTTAAACAATTAATTATACTTAAATCCACTTTTTCAAAATAACTCATCTTACCATCACTCTCAAACACACCTTAATTCTAGTTTCACATCTTATTTATATTCTATTAAAATTACAATTAACGTGTTCTATATTAGCATCACATTAATGACTTTTTAGTTCTCCTTCAAGGTTTTCACCATTTATGATAGTAAACTTTTAGCATCTTTTATTTTATTTATTTTTTGATTGCGTCTTTAGAGTTTATTTATTTATTTATTATTTTTTTAGTACAACATATAGGGTGAGGGTTCGAACTCATGACCGATGAGAATTATTGAAACGTCGATTTCATGAGATAAACATGAAAAATACAAAAAAAAAACTTAATGAGGTAAACATCGAGAGATAAAAGATTCCAATTATATAAAAAAGTTTAACTATTTAATTAATTTCATACTAGTGTATACTAAAAAAAGCAAATAATTGATAAAATAAAACGTTTGTTTTTATTACAGTACAATTTGCTCTCTATTTATAAAATTTTAACATAAATTTTTATATGTGATCGAAGCCTTTTTAATATAAATTTATAGCTATGAATTTAGTAGGTGAAGTATCATGTTAAAATTATGATTGAAAAAAATAAAATAAAAATAAAAATAAAAATAAATGAACATAAATAGTTATTTTTTAAATTACAAATATTAAAATAGAGGTTTTGGAGCTAGCTTAAAATGAAAAAAATTGAAATTATAACGACCAAAATAAATATTTAAAAATATATAGACCAAATATTATTTATTTATTATTTTTGAGTAGATGGCCCAAATACTAATCAAACCAATAAAATAATATTTGATACATTAAATACGCCAACAAAACATTAACATAGACTTTTTAAAAATAATTAATTTTTTTTAATTCGGTTATTAAACAAACTGCTATAGCTTGAAGATCATTAGTCAACTGTTGCGCTATTTCATTTCATTGTGGACCAAAAAGATCCGGTGTTTTCACTTTCAGCCGATCCATCGCTAGGGTTTCGGCTTCATCAGCTCATTATTGTTCCGAACAATTGTCGACGGATTGGATAAAGAAGATCCAGAGGAATTCAATTTTCTTAGGTTATTTCTCTCTTTCCTAATCGTCACCTCTTCTTCTGCCTAATTTCTTCCTACTTTTCTTTACGTTTACTCATTTTCTTCTTACTTTTCGAGTCTGCAACACTATTTACTTGCAGGGATTTGCTTTCTGATTCATTATCCTTTTAGGAGTCTTCTTTTTCCTGTTGGGCGGTTTTGGGAAAGATTACGATTACTGGGCTTTCTTGTTATCCTGGTCTGAGCATTGAGCAAGTTAAGACTGGGGTTTGAGGAAGTTTTTTTTTTTTAAGGCTTTAAGTTGGGGGATAAGTCATTGCTTCTCAAATATCTGCTCTGTAGTTCACCTTTTTTTCTTGTTCTTCCTGCTTTTGGACCCCTTTGTGCTTGAATAACTCAAGGGGTGTTGATTTGAGCTTCAATTTGAGACTTCTGGTTGATTGGTTGAAGATTTGAGAGTGTTTGAAGCCGTGTATAATGTTTGGCAAGAGAGTGGTTGATTGAGGTTTGAATTTATATTCTAGATTTGTAGATTTGTCACGCCGAGGAAATCTGCTGGAGTTTGATCGATCCAGAGTTTTGGATTATGAGTATTTGATTGTGCTCGTGGTTGAGTTTTAAGCCTTTTTATTTTCTGGTTATGGATTACTCGAAGAACAAACAGAATGAGCACTTGGGCGTGAACAAAATGGGGAAGAATATAAAGAAAAGTCCACTGCACCAACCTAATTTTGGTAGCATTCCTTCTACACAACAGCCCCATCCTCAGCCTCAGCCTCAGCCTCAGCCTCAGCCTCAGGTTTACAACATCAACAAGAATGATTTTCGGAATATTGTTCAGCAGCTGACTGGTTCTTCCCAAGAGCCGTCTAGACCACCTCAAAATCCAGCCAAACAACAAAGCTTGAGACTGCAAAGGATACGACCTCCCCCATTAACACCTATCAATCGGCCCCATGTTCCACCTCCAGTACCCGTTTCCATGACCCCGCCACAGATTCCTTATTACAATGGCTTGATCAGGCCTGCACAACCACAATGTGATCAGTCATCAACAATGCTTCAGGGGCAGCCAGCATCCACACAACAAGCGCCTCAATTGATACCTGGAGACTCAATTTGGCCAAAGACTGCTGAGTCTCCAATATCTGCCTACATGCGTTATCTTCAAAGTTCAGCTATAGATTCCCCTTCGATAGGAAACCAGGCTCCACAAGCACAAGTTTCAGGTCAAGTTCAAAACCAAGTGGCTGCCTCTGGTTTACCGCCCAGGCCCGACCCACCCATTCCTGCCACTCATCCTAGTACAAGTTGTCCTGTGCCATCTCTTCCTAATTTTCCTCCCACCCAAGCAAACAGTCCTTCATTTTTTCCCTCTCCTACACAGTTTCATGTGCCCTCTCCTTCTGGTTACTTAAATTTGTTATCACCACAGTCACCTTATCCATTGCTTTCACCTGGAATGCGGTTTCCTCCACCACTGAGTCCTAATTTTGCATTTTCACCCATGGCCCAACCAGGGATTTTAGGTCCTGGGCCTCATCCTCCGCTTTCTCCTGGCCTTGTATTCCCATGGTCTCCATCAGGATTATTCCCCCTACTGAGTCCAAGATGGAGAGATTGGCAGTCCTAGTTTTCAGTGTATTATATTTTAAAGTGCCAAGCTTACCTTACCACTTCCTCACAGGAGATTGTAACATATAGAGGTGGTGGAAAAGGTCATTTTGGTTGTTTGCACTGTCTGTTGCTTATTTTACATTCTTTGTTTTGCTTTTGTCTACACCCCATTTTGCAGCTTGATCAGCTTATGGATCCTGTTTCAGCTACTTTACCCTCCTTTTGGAGGAAGAGAAAGAAAAAAGAAAGCATCAAGTAAAGAGGTTTTCATTAAGCAATGATCAATAGTTCAGGCCATTGGGCTTCATATTGAATGGAAAAGAGCTGTAGCACGAAAGTTAATCACAGAATGTCAAATATCAAGATACGTTATAGTTGAAGATTTCTTATCATGTTGTAGTTGTGGATTATTATGTAGGAAGTTTGGTTTCCTTTCATTTAATTCATTGAACTCATTTGTTGAAGGAACTGTGAAGTGGAGAAATCAGATATATACTGCATGTTGTTCTGTTCAAGGAAGTACATAGTTTGATCTACGAACTCTTTGCTGAGGAAGGTCGTTCCTTCTTACTGTTTAATACGAGTATGGATAATATTTATATTGATATGAAATTTTTGATGCAGGATTCAAGTTGCTTATAAAATTGTGGGTTATTTTGGGTGTTTCTTATGCAAATTTGAGCCTAGCTCAATTGGTTAAGTCACTATCTTTGATCAAAATATTATGAGTTCGAATCTCCACCTCAGCAAAAAAAGTGTCTCTTTCCTTTATATATTTCAATTCTCGCCCACCTAAAAACTATGGTCAAAATAAATCTTAAACACGATGAAGGTAACTAAAATCATGTCCATGACTTCAATTTTCATGATGTGTTATCCATTCTTCCCACCTTTCCTTTAAATAAAGATTCTATTGCAATTCAAAAAGGTATTTTATATGATTTCGATTTTGTAGCATTTTGTTCAGAGGATACAATAGTTTGTTTCGTTCAAAAAAGGTAAAGTACCTTCTATAATACTTTTCAATCTTATTCTTCAAAGTAATACCAAGTATCACTATCATATAAAGTCCATAGGGTTTCTTACTCTTATAATTTCTACGTACATTTTTTTTTTGGAAATTGACTCAAATGACCTTCAAAAGTTTGTGGAATGGTCAAATGACCCACCCTTTTAAAATGTGCCCAAATGACCCACGGGAATATTTAATTAATTAATTTTAAAAGGTAGCAAAATTACAGTACTACCTTTTTGTTCAGAAAACCAAACCATTTGTTTTACCTTTCCCCTTTCCTCGCCGTTTTCAGCCCAAATTCGTCTTCGCAGTCCCTTGGAATTTCTTCTTAATCTTTGTTTCTCTTGGCGATTGGTTTCCATTTTATGTGTGTTGAGGAGTTGAATGGTTGTTTATTTGCGTTGATTCAGTTTTTTGATATTTAGATGAACGAATACATGTATAATATTGCATCAATTTAGGTTTTTTTCTGTTGATTTTGTTTTCTGGTGTTCTTCTTTGTTTCGTTCCCTGTTTTTCTTCGATTTTTCATTTATGTTGGAATTGAGGTCTGTGGCTGCGGGAGTTTGATTTGAAATGTTTGAAGTGGTGTGGTGGGAGGTTGAAGATGAAAGAAGTATTTTCAATGAAGTGGGATGGACCTCGAGCGAGGTTGAAGAGATTTGAAACGTCGCTCAAGGTTTAGTAAGCTTCTGTCATTTTTCTCGGGTTCGACCTCGGGCGAGGTTGAGCCCGAGGTAATTAAAAGAGGCTGAACCTCAAGAAACCTCACTCGAGGTTGAGCTTCTTTCAATTACCTCGGGCTCCACCTCGCCCGAGGTCGAATCCGAGGTAATTGAAAGAGGCTCAACCGCGAGAAACCTCACTCGAGGTTGAGCCTCTTTCAATTACCTCTGGCTCAACCTCGCCCAAGATCGAATCCGAGAAAAATGACAAAGGCTTAGAAACCTCGAGGTTGCGTCAACTTTTTCTATCACCAACCGTTGACCTCGGCCGAGGTTCATCGTTTCTTATGAAACTCGGTCGGGAAACCATAACTCCCGCCCGAGGTTCATAGTCAACTTTAGCAGAATCATGCTGAGATATGAAACTAAATTTAAAAATGACATTTCAAAATCAAAGCAAACAAAACAGCAAAATTGCTTTTCAAAATGTAGTCCAATCTTAAGAAGAAATCAAAAACAACAAAATTAAAGACAATGGTTGTTGTGAATTAAATGATTCCCGGGCGGGAATTAATATGACCCCGGCCGAGGTTTTTTCCAGCGGTCATGTCTTATAATTAAGGGTATTTTGGTCATTTCATCTCATCTGACACATCATTAATGCTTAAAATAGGTCATTTGGGCACATTTAAAAAGGGTGGGTAATTTGAGCATTCCATAAACTTTTGAAGGTCATTTGAGTCAATTTCTCATTTTTTTTCCTTAATTAATTTCATTCTTGTTCCCATTTCCTCTCTCAAAAATCTCTAAAAAAATATTTTTTTTCTCACTTATTTCACTACACTTGCACACATTTTCCAACTAACCCTTTTCACACATTATTTCTCAACTATATTTCTTTATAGTTTATACGTACGTCTTCCAATTTTCTCTCAACTGACAAACCTAGGTTGATGGAAGAGTAGCTAACAAAGAGTGAAGGCAGTCTTCATCTTCTAACTTTGATTTAGGCACGGGAGAACAAACTCTCTCATGTCGTTTCTCCTTCTCAAAACTATCTTCCTTACAGGATCACAATTTGTATCAATTAAATAAATATAGACATCGAATAATGAAGGCATTTGTTCTTTATGGCCGCTTTTAGGTTTTATGATACCCCCACCCAACATCTATTGCTGGTTAGGGTGTTGTTACCTTCCACAGTTGAAATTATGATCTGATCTTTGGGAGCATGAAAAGCCTTTTGTTTTTTCCCACTCTAGCTATGTAGGCTTAGGCTCAGGGTAGCATGGGAATTAATTAGTTGTATATTTTTGTCAACTTGGCAACTTGCACCCACTCATAATTGGCCTTTGCCTCTTTCTTTCCTAGAAAAAGGGCCGCACTCTCATCATCATATCCCTCCACTCATGGGATTCCTAAACTTATCACACTTACCTTTCCAAAAACTACCGTCCATTTATTTACTCTCGATCGTAATCAAGGGATCGTTTTCACTCTTTTTAACCGTGTTTATCAAATCATTAGAATGTAATCAAATTGTAGGACCATCTCATTTCTTAAAAGGGTGTGATTTCATTACGCTCCTGCAATCCTATCAATCTCATTCTCATTCCTTATTCCGTAGGCTCTACTTATATATTATAATTAATTTACCACTTTTACTTTTTTCTCTCATCTATTAATTATACCCATACAATTTTCATTTTCTAATATATTTTTATAATTTGTTCTCCATTTATACTTTAATTTTTATGAGTTGATGTGATTTTATTATATAATATTATAAATTTATATTAAAATAGAAATTATTATTTTTAAATATTAGAATAATAAAATTTATATTAAATTAGGGTTGTTCAAATAAAAAATATTTTATTTTATGTAATCTTATTTTAATTACTCATCATTTATCCAATGTAATTTTATTTTAATTATTTGTTATTTATTAATATTAAATAAATTGTTACAATAAAAATATTTACTCTCAGTAATATAGTAATAAATTAAAATAAAATTTTATTATTATTGTAATTAAAAAATATTACCAAAATAATGTCTTTATAATTAGTTAAAAAGAAGAAAGGGATATACTATTAATTGCCATATATCATTCTGAATTCTGATTACGATTTCAGAAAATTTTTGGTAAATAACATCAAAGGAATAACATTCACATTTCCGATTGATTTTTATTCCGATTCATTCCCATTACAATTGTGGATAAATAAATGGGTATAATTTCACCCTTTGTTTTGTTATGCCTTCTCTTTAAATAAAAAGAAATTCATCCTATACCACGAACTCACTTGTTGGATGGTTATTCTTGATTAACACATTATACATGTCCTCTCTTGTATGATGAAGCGACGATTTGGAGATTTCACTTGTTTGAGTAATTTTGATCAATTGGGTTAAAATTTTGTTAAATTTTTAGCATGTTAATTATTGTCCCAACATTGGTTTCAATTATTAATTATTTTCTTTTGAATGGTTTCTATTTTGACTTTGCATTTATTTTGGAAACTTTTAATCCTATGTCCTAAGTCCTACCCAATTTTTGAGAAGTTCGTCAAATTTAATTACATCCGTGTGAAAACAATTAATTAATTCTTATTTAGTCAAACATTATCGACCCATCGGTAGTTTAAAAGGGAAAGATAGTCGATTAAATAAAATTAAGGTCATTACACAATGATTAAGAAAGTAGTCTTAGTTAAATTAATAGTTGATTATTGTCTAATCACTATGTAATCTAGTATCAGCTAACGTGTAGAACATTACTTTTCCTTTCTCAATTATCCTTTTCTATTGAGTTTGGCAACAACATAACTTTTAGATATTTTCAAATTACAGTTAATGATCAAATTGTATAAAAGTGCCCATTTGAGTATATCTCTTATTTCTGTGAAGAGATCGGAAGTTTAAATTCCTATTTAAAAAAAAAATCTCTCTTTATAAAAAAATAATAAAACAATTCCTTCTCACCCGAGCTTCATAGAGATATATATCAATTCTATTATTTTGGTTTTTCTTGAACCAAATGGATGAGGAAAAGAATGGCTTGATTGTGACAATTCAATAAAATTGATAATCTTATGCAATTTTTAAGTTTTTCCCTTTTTTTAATGGACAATTTGAAGTTAAATCAATTTTCCTTTGATGTGTTTATTCTTCAACTACATTGTTTGTGCAACAAATTCGTTCAAGGTTGTAATGGTTCAATGAAGGTGACTGAAATGAGTTTGAGTGTCACTTGACTAGGAGAGAAATCTTTACAAGAGAAGCAAACACTCTGACGTTTAAGTCAGTTTAAGTTTGATCTTAATATAAAGACTGAGTTAGAATGTGATATCTCATACAGGTTTGTTGAAGTGTTCTATTTATAGGTTGAGGATACAATAAGCTATCCAATAGGCGGTTGCTCATGTCGTCCTGAGAGTTAGTATGTAGACTACATAAGTTCGTGGATGGTTAGGACCTTCTGTCAAATGGATACTTTCCAGCATGATTTTATGGCTAAGTATGAAGGTCGACCCTCCATTAGATACTCTTCAAGGGGACTTGGTCATTCCAACCTTCTTCTATCCTTCACCCAGTAAAACTTTTTTTTTTTTTACCCACAACACATCAATTCAATCAATTAAAGAAAATCATTAAATTTAAAAATATTATATAAATTAATTATAGAAGCACATCAACCATAGCAAAAGAAATATGCAAAATCAATCTCATTCTATAACCTAAATTGGAGTATCTTATCATATGTTTAAGAAAGGACATTTTTTTAGTGCAACAACGGTCAGAGTGGGAAATCTAACCTTCAATCTCAAGAAATCTAATAAATCTAATATTTTAAAAGAGGTTTAAAAACTAGGGTTTCTAGAAGATACGTAAAAAGGACTATTATGTTTTGAAACTAGGATGCATCAATCCCCACCTCTATCTTCCTATTTTTTTCATAATAAATGAAACCAAAGATAGAATTTTGAGTAACTCTTTAATATAATCGACATCAAAGACATCTGGAAAATTATAGTCATGAGTTCCATTAGACGCACAATCAGATATTTATAATGACTTTACTTAACAATTCTCATGTCATATCTTTTGAAACTATTTATTGAATGGTATATTTACCTAATTTTGTTGTTTTAACTTTATTGTAATATAAATAACAAAAATATTGGAAAATCATACATTGATATATAAAAATTGAAAATCAAAAGAATAAAAAGATGGGATAGCAAATAATAAAACAATAATTAAGGTAGTTGGTTACCTAACTTAGGTTTCGAAGATGTTTAAGTTGAGAGGTGAAAGACTTAGTTTATGTGAATGATGAAACCTTATAATAGTGACAGTAATTTGATAGGGTAGCCCTATAGTAGAACCACTTCAAGAATATTGTGTGATTTGACCTAATAATAATAAAACCAACCCCTAATGCAAAATTGGTCAAAAATCCCAAGCTAAATATCTTCATATTATAAAAGGTCACAGACTTTGATTATGGACTTAAATTTTAACACGATGAATGTTGGTATAGAATGATCTTCTCAACCATATCTTTATTTTGATACCTGATTCATTACATATTTAATTAAAAGTAAACAAAGTGATAGTTACATACTATATTGTGACTGTTAATGAAAACTTAATAAATATGTTAAACAAGATGTATATAAAATAACTATATAGAAATTTCATTTTTTTACAAGGTTAGTCCTAAGAATAGACAAAGTATTACGATTAATCACGATTTCGACTTGTTATACTTCCTATGGAATTCGATATTAATTTTCACACCAATTTTATTATGGAAGATATAAACTTGGTTCCACGTTAATTATATTAGAGATATAATAGATTTTAGATCTGATAAGAACATCATCGTTCTAATATTAAACATTTAATGAAATATTAGAAGTTAATATATTATTAAACATCTTTCAAAATACATGTAATAATAGTGCAGTTTAAGATTGTTCCCAAATAGACTCTCAATGACCTATAATTTCGTTGTCTAAATACGTTATAGATTGTAAATATATTAATTTATATTGTAAGCAACATTATTAAATAAAATTAAATAGTAGGTTTGCCTAATTTCAACGCTATTATTGTTTATTATTATTAGAATAATCACTACTTCCAATTTTATATTTACATTATTATTTATTATTCTATATTAATTCTTATTAGTTAACTAAATTATTTAATGCAAACATTTTATACCAATTAAATTTAACAACTTAAAAAATACTTTTAACAAACATTATGATATCAATTCTAAATTTTTAAATTGATTAATTTAAGATATAATATAAACATCGATAACTAAATGACATAAAATAATTAAATATTGGATTTTATTTTCATTAATTTCTATTAACAAACCAATAACTGCTTCTATTAATCTCATGCGTGTCTAAAAGTGGAATAGTTAATATTTCAGATATTTAATATCTATCTTCATTGCATCAAATAAAAAGAGTTAAAATACAAGTTGGGTCCACGAATTTCTTGGAGTTGTCCAAACGAATCTTTAAATTAGAAAAAAAAAAAGTATATAATTATTTACTAAATTTGAAAGAATGTCTAATAAATTGCTAATTCCTAAAATTTTAAATGTCTAATAACAAGTCCCTTGACTTTCAAGATTATGCATAATAAGTTGTTAGAACTCGAAAAATATCTCATAAATCAAGGACCTTATTATACACAAATTTGATAAAGCTTAGTCATATAGAAATTAAAAATTCATAGATCTATTAGACAATTTAAACACAAAATTGAAATCAGCTTCTTGTAGGCTGAACTCTCCTCTATTTAGTTTAGGCTCCAAATTGTTTTTGGGTGGGGGTGTAGAACTTGTTTGCTAATATTTCCGTTTCTTATTTCTCGTTTAAAACATAAACCGTTCCTGTTTTTTGTTTCTATTTTTTAATAAACATTTCTAAAATTGTCAAATCGAGTCTAATTCAACGATAATCTGACATATATCAAATGGGCCTGGTTGATGGGCACAAAAGTTAAAGAAGGGAAGGTGTGAAAGGGTGGGGGTCAGGTGTATTTTAACATGAATCTGAAAGAGGAAATGGGAGTCCTACAAACTACAACTCCAATGGCATTTTTCCTTGGGAATTGCCTTTTTCAATGAACATGAACACAACATCAATCCTCTCTCTCTCTCTAGGAGACTGTACAGTGTTTGTGAGTGTATGGGCAATTTAGAGAGAGAGGGAGAGATTCTGAAAGGGGAAAGTTGCACATGCCCAACTGACACAACAACAAAATATTTAATTCTCACATTTCTAATTTCTAGGAAGAGGCCTCACAGCCCTGCTTTATGTCAAAAGGGTAACTTCTATGCCCATTTTAGACATCAATACCCATGGATTCCCAGTACCATGCTTCACAAACCAATCACTACACAATACACACACCAATTATAACAAAACTAAATCCCAAACACAATCAGATATATGTATGCTCCCAAATCTCACTCTTACTTGATTCCCAGTCCCATCATATGCATATGCTTATGCTTATTCAATTTCAGATCAATGAATTAATAAAGCAGATTAAAGAACACTGCTCAATACCCCTATCGCTTTCCTCTTGGAACTACAGGATATTTTAATGTTCTTCATACAACAACGGAAAATCGATCCATCATACTCACAGTCCCAACGCCACCCGGAGAAGAAAAAGAGAGAACAAAATCAAAAATCAAAGAGAGAAGAAGAAATTCAGAAATAATGCCTTCTCTTCTTTCCTTTCTTTAATAATTTTCTTTTTTCCTTCTTCCAGAATCTTTCTTTCGTTCTTTGTTTGTTTGTGAAATTAGTGTGGTGATTTGGATGTACCTGCGTCATCGACGGCCCGAGCCATTCCTTCGGTCACAGACGTAAGCTTCTGCAGATTCAATTTCACAACCGTGTCGGCGAATAGACGCGTATCCTCTTCCGTGTTCCCTTCCGGCACATCCACGATGTACGATTCCAAAACGACGGTCCAGATCTGATCATCGCGCTCCATCTCATGAACCGTCGTCACCGACCGGTAGTTACTCAACCGATGCTCGCCGCCGGTGATGGTGAATCCGGTGACGTATCGATCGTCGTCCAGTATGTCGAGCCTCTCTGTACTGGTGGCGGCGGGGAGTCCAGAGATTACATTCACGTCTCTCGTGCAACCTACGGCCATTGTGAAGTCTTCCGCGACGGCGCAGCTCTTGATGAAGTGCTTGTAAGTCTGCGGCTTATCGAAGCGGCGGATGACGGACCACACCACGTCGCGCGGGGCTCGGATTAGTTGGGAGAGCAGGGACGAGCATTGGCCGCCCCGGAGTTCGTAGGTGTGGAACTCTAGGATGAGGTGCTTCAACTCCTCGAACTCGTGCTGAGACAATCCAGCCGGCACGGCGAGGTGGTGGGCGGTGGTGGAAGATTGGGCGGCGGCGGCGTCGTGTTGGTGGTCGATTTCTGACTCTTCGCCCTTTTCCATTTCTGTTAAGAGCTCTTTTCCTCCTGCCAGGAAAATGTCGGGTTTTGGAAGGGGAGAGAGGACTTTTTTGTTCCCCTTTTTTTTTTAATTAAAATTTAAAAAATGAAATAAAATTAAAAAAGGAAATTTTATTTTTGAAAATTTTTTGGTTGGAGCGGAAAACGGTTGCGGGGTAAAAACGTCAAACTAAGAAATAAGCAGCATATTTTATTTTATTCAGAAAATATAATTCTCGAATACAACAATGACAAAAAGATCGAGAGATCAGGTGGAATTTACCTTTTGTGGGCGCAATAGGAATCCGACGGCCCATGCAGCACCAAAGTTGGCGGTGGACGATGGCCTTACTAGAGTTTGGCTCGAGTTTGATATACCAAAAAAGAAAAAAAAAATCTACATTTAATATGTTATTACATATGATCATATAATAAGACTCAACTGAGCTACCAATTTACTAACATCATAAATCATGAATATACAAATCAACTTAGCTACGAATTTATTAATCTCATTGATACATATAAGTTTTCTCTTATATTACACAACTTTCATAAATCATAAGTACACAAATCAAGCATAAGTTTCGTAACTTTAAGTTCTTGAAACCCTTTTTCTCACACAATTCAGACAAACATACTATACGAGTTCATGTTTGACATTACTTTAAAGATTCAAATTTAGATCAAGTTGATTTTGCAAAGAAAATTGGAGAGTTTGAACTAATATTTGTTAGTTAATGTCAATTTTAATTAATTGAAATAGAACAGTAGGAATAACAAGGGGATTTATAATTTTTTTTTTGTATAATAGTTTGAAAATATGAAAGATCGAACCTCTGACTTCAAATGAAGAAATATGTGCGAATTATCGTTGAATTAAGATCATGTTCACAAGGAATTTATAATTATTAAGGTTGATTGATGTCTTTATATTTATATTAGGTTTTGAAACTTACAATTAGAATAATGGGGAAAACCATATTAATTATAAATAATTATGTCCCTTTTCTTTGCATTAAAAAATAAATTGTTTTTGTCACCAAATTAAAAGAAAATAAAAAATGACGTGGGGGGAAAAGGAATGAATGAGGTCGAAGTTTGCGTGGTTCCCTCATTGGAAAAGACAGTAAAACGTCAGTATCATATGCCACGTTTTTTCCAGCTAATCAAATTAATTAATCTATTCTCTCAAAAAAAAAAAAAATCAATCTATTTCCATTTTCTAAGCATATCCACAATATATTACCATTTTTCTTTTTTTATTTTTTCTCCCATAACTTACTTAATCATGATATTCATAAATTTTGTCCTCATACTTTAAGTATTATATATTTTTTTATTTTAGAAAATTTAAACCAGATTCATAGACTTTGAATAAACATTGACGTGAGATTCCATAATTTAGATAAATTTTGGATGAAGTAATATGATGTGATAGCTAATTGCATGAAATACAAAATTGATAAATGATAATATGGATATCACAAATTGATGATTATACTTTAATCCTGAATTTAACTTATCTCTTATCTCAATTTCTAGTTCTAAAATTGTTTTGTACCTTACCTAATGTTCATAATTAAGGGATAAAATTTTACTAATTGTAGAATAAAAACATCACCTTTTTTGAAGGAGTGTTGTTTGAAGAGGAACAATTAAAAAATGAAGAAAAGTTACAAATCTAACTTTGCTTCGTATATTATATTTAGTCTCTAAATTTTCAAATATCTTACCTTAATTTATCCATATTGTATATAACATTAATTCAATGATTGCTATCAATTCTTTTTTAAATTATTTAGTAGAAAATTTGTTACATGCTCTCTTTTTATTTGTTTATTTGATTTTTTTTATTTGATGAACAAGTAGTCAAGTAAACAAATGTTAGAAACAACTTAACAAGAACAAGTATTCCAATTTTAGAAACATAATTTTCCTTTTTTTTTTAAATAAAATATTAGAATGACTTTTCACACAAAATTAGAAATTAAAGTTAATATTAGAAGAAGAAATAATTAAAAATAGTATTCAAATTTTAGAAAAAAAAAAAGTAAAACAGAATGAGTGGTAAAAAAAATAAAAATAGTGAATTTAAGGATCAAAATAAGGTATAAAACCATTATGAAAAAAGAAAATAAGGTCTCAATGTGGACATGAAGCATCCAGCTGATATCTTCAAGTCAGCTCACCCATGACTTGTCTGCTTCCCCCACTTCATTAATTAATTAATTAATCAATATACTTAAAATAAATCAATAAAATCTATTAATTAATTAATTAATCAATCAAAAATAAATCAATAAAATCTTGTCGTACCCTCCGCTAAGTTTTTTTTTTTTAAATATGATAGGGGAAGTGTAGATTCCAATTCACTATTTTTTAGTTGAAGATAGGTGTCTTAATAAAACTATGCTTCAATTGACCATTTTTCTAGAATTTAATTTAATTTTGTTAGTTTGATTATTAATCGGTTAGCGGGACATTATGTTGGATAATTTTAGTTTCAAACCTTTTGATTTTTAATATTTAAATATTATTTTTATGAATAAAATATTTGTTTAGTTGACTCAATAATGCTGTTTGTTTTCTTTTGTTTTAAATTCAAAAGAAAAGAAAAACATTAATAATGCTATTTGTTTAATGGTGAGAACTTGGTCTAAGAGAATAATAATATTCTAGAGACAATCAATAATTTAAACAAAGAAAAATAAATTCTTTGCTATTTATTATCCCATTTACTTTCTTTACTAAATGAAGTTAAATCTTTTACAAAAGTTTTGCAACCATGAATTACTCACAATAAATTAAAATTTTAATGAATATGCCAATGTTGCTATCGATACTGTCTCGAGCCAGGTCAGATTTTTTTATTATAAGTGACAATCAATCCTAAGTATAGTTATCCTACCTAATAGAAATCTGTGAAATGAGGAGAGAAATCATTTAGTATAACACAATACTACAGAAAATCATAGGAAAGAAACATACAATATTAAATATTATAATCATATAAATGGCCATGTATTTAGCTTAAGCTTTACAAACATATCCATCATTAGTTATCAAATCCTATTCAATTAAACATAATTTTTTTAATACAATAAATTGGGGTATGAAGTATAGAAATATGTGTCAATTCCCGTTGCAAGTCATGTTCTCGTCGGCATATATGATTTATAATATTTAAAAGACGAAAAATAATTACTTTTGCTCTAATCGTTGTAATGCCAAATATAATATTTTTGTCGTTAAATCGTGATTGTAATTCATTTTAGTCCTGGCATCAAATCTTCTACTTGCATATTCTTAAAAAAAAAATCATATATTTGCATTGACAAAAATCTTAAAACATGATTTTTTTAGTTCAAGCAAGGTGAGAATGATGATTTTTTTAGTACAACATGTGAAGTGGGAGATCGAACTCACAAAATTATCACTGAGCTATACTCACTTTATCGGGAGGGTGATCTAACTTTATATATATATATATATATATATATATAACAAAATGATATTTTATACAAAATTCACATGACCATATTTTTGGGAATTTGTGGGCACCATACCATCTTTAATTTTCCTTTGAGTGAAAGGCATAAAGACCATTAAGAAGTTGGAATAATAAATGCTTCCAAAGTTGGCCCCAAATCAGTATGAGACATAATCACAGTACCACACCCTGCACTCATTCATCATTCACATTTTCACATTATATAATATTTTATTTTCCATTTTCAGAACAGATCACAAATCATGCCACTACCCAAATTTCTGCATCTCACTTTATGCCCATAAATTATATTCAGTAACAGCTATAAAATCCTACTTTTTGAAACATATGATGGTGAATTTTTGTTGGAAAAAGAGGGTGAGAAGGAAGGAAAAGGAACCAAGAATTTTAGCAACCAAACATCCTCAAGTGTGGCCATTTGGGAGGAGGAATCCCTTTCTTCACATTTTTGCAAGATCCTCCTTCATCCTTTGATCCACTTCTTGTCTTACCAAGTTGCCCTTTTGAAGGACTGGGTTGCTTCTTTTTCTGTTGATGTCTTTGAGGCTTCTCCTATATCCAATAAAAAGAGAGTAAAAAGGGGATCAAATGTAACACATTGAATCATTTGAAATGCTATTTATGGTAAAGCTTGGGTTCTAAAGAGTATGAAAAGACAGGCCAAATCATCAGTTGTATACTGTAGATGTTGAATCCACACCCTCGGTTTTTCTCACCCCGGTACGACGACACCATGAGGACTGTACTGATGTTCGGCGTCGTCGTGAATTCAGGATCTGATTAATTAGGAAGGATGAGGCTTTTCTATGCCAATTAAGAGTTTAACTTATATGTGTATATGAACCGCATTCTAGGCAAAGAGCTCACTATCAGTGTCAAGTATCAATATTCCACTAGCAGCAAAATATTCAATGGCTTAAAGGACATAAACTTGACAGAAAAATTTTTCAAGAGACAGAAAAAAAGGGCAAAGGCATAATGCTTAATTGATCATCCTCTCCCAAGTTGAGGCAAAAGAATAATTACCAGTGAAACACCATGTTCATTTAGGCTCGGTACGACAACGATTTCATTTTCACAATTTTCCCCCTTTCTTTAGAACTACTTTTTTGTAGTTAGTAAAAAGTAGATGACAAAACAAAGCAACGTATCTGTTTATAAGCCTCATTCCTAGATACACAAAACTAAAAATAAAATGGTTATCACGCAGAGTTCTAAAATTCTTGGTTACTATCTTCGGAAATCTTTGTGTGGTAGCAATTATTCATACTCGTGGGTGTTTTTTACCTGGACTTGGGAAATTTGTGAGGTTCCTCCATGGCTTGGGTAGTGGAATGTGGGATATGAAGAAGAAGGTTCCCCTCTGCAAAACTGTTTTGGAGAAGAAGAAGAACTAATCTCCACAGATGCTTCTGTTGAAGTGAATGATGAAGGATTTGTGGAGCTTCCTGAATCCATCTTTAAGCATAGCTGCGGTTCAACAATAACACACAACAAATAATTATAAACTTTGGGGAAATTAGCTGCTAGATGATGATTATGACCTATTAAGACTCTCAAAAGTTTTCCGACTTATATTTAACCACATTCAATCTTTTCGACATATGCTCAACGATATACTCCTCTTCGAGTATTGAGGACACAAATCTCAATACTCAACTACTAATATGAAACAAGGAGAAATAATATTGAAAAACTTTCAATTCAAGATTTTTTGGTAGATAAAAAATTTTAACTTTATTCTCGAACGCTGCTACTCACTTGTAGGTTGACATGGACAGATTTGAATTGGGATTCATTGCACTTTTAAAGCATAAAAAGGATGAGAAAATCAACTTGTACCTTGTTTCTTTATGCAAAGTTATGGAGGGGATGGGGGAAAATGAAGTGGAATTTATAAAAAAAGAAAAAGAAAAAGGGGGGTTTGAGGAATATTTGAACCTGAAAAAGTCTATGCTCAAGAGCTGCCACACGATCCAACAATGAACCTTTAAAGTAAGTATCTTTTAGTGCAACATCCAACGATACGCATCTCCTTTCCAAGCTCTGTTTTCTCTCCAAGTACTTCATCTATGGAAATTTAACCACAACCCCACATCAAAGAATTAACAAAAAGAGAAGAGAAGCCAATTTTGCTCTAAAACAGATAGAAGCTTACAACAAAATCCAAATGATCCAATCTAGAAAGAAGGGTCATGGAGGAAGAGGAGGAATGTTGTGGCTGATGGGACAACTTTGCATCATCTTCCATTGGATGAGAGCTCTTAGTGTCTTGGCTATGGAGGAATTAGCATCTTCTTTTTAGTTGTTTTCAGGACTTTTTAGCTCAAAACCGTTATGTGTTTCCCACTTTTTTCTGTTACTGAGAATACCAAGTCAAGCGCTGATCTGTTTTGCAGAGAGTGTCAGGGCAGAGGGCTCAAAAATCAAGCAGCCCACGAAGAGCTTTGATTAGGCTGATCCAGCTCCATGCCCACTCATTTTCAAGGTCCAATTAATGGAATTGGACCATTTCCAATCATCTTTTTTTTTTTTTTTTGAAAAAAAGGGCTTTGGTTGAAGTTTGATAGGTCATCTAAATTCTATCAGGTCTGAGTATGGGCATGATAATGATGTCTCTCTTGTTTTTTTTTTTTCCCTTCTCATAAGCTCCAAATCAAAAGATGGGGTTTGATTGAATTCGGTAGGGAGGAAAAATACAAGGATAAGTCCATAAGAAAATGAGATTTCCAACTTCGTCTGGATGGATGGGCTTGATTGTAACTTCACCACTTCAGAATTTTCTGGTTTTTCTAATCCCTTTCTTTTGAGCTCAAAATGTTTGGGGGAAAATTCCAACTCTTCTCAACTTCTTGTGTTGGATGGTATATGACTTAACTAGTTAGTTATGATTGGATTTAAGTACTTTCTTTAAAATTTTAATGTTAAATATTTGTTATAGGGTGATTTTGAAATGACCAAAATCACATTTTCATTGACAAAATCACTTCTTTCTTATTGATCGTGTTTGAAAAATTAAAAAAATATCACGATGGTAATTTTGAAAAATCAATTATACTTAAATCTCTTTTTTCGTCTCTAACATCAAAGTGTCTTTTTACAAACGCATCCTAAATCAAAGTTGAGCAATAAAAATCAATAGAAATTACTAATTTCAAATAAGAAGGGACGAGAATCAAAATTTTCACTCTCCATAGTGTTTACCAAATTGTAAGAATGGAATCAAATGGTTGGATGATCTCCATGATCACATTCATCTTCTACAACTTTATCAATTCCATTCTCATGGCTTATTTGGTGGGCACCACATATTTACTATAATTACTTTAAACTTTTATCATTTTTCTCTCCTTTATTAATAACGCCCATAACTTTTTTAATTAATTGTTTTATACTTTTATTATATCTTTTTCATTCCTAATAATTTTTCTTCTAATAAAAATTTATACAAATTTTTTTAGTTGATGTGTTTTTATTATAAAATATTATAAATTTATATTCAATTTTTTATTTTTTGAAATTTACTTTGTTTATATTAATTAATATGTCAATGATTTTTTAAAATAGAATTAATTATTAAATATTAGAATAATAAAATTTAATACTATTTTATATTAAATGATGGTTGTTATAATAAAAAAGTAATTTTGTTAATGTAATTTTATTTTAATTATTCATTATTTATTAATATCAAATAAATGGTTATAATAAAAAATATTTACTTTTTTCTAAAAATAATATAATAATAAAATAAATTAAAATTCATTATTATTATAATTAAAAAAAATTAATAGAGTAATGTATTTATAATTAATTAGAAGAAAAAAAAAAGTGTATACCACCAATATGGATATAATTTCAATTTTGATTCTAGACAATTTTAGTAAATAACATCGATGTAATTCTGATTTCGATTTCAGAAAGTTTTTAGTAATAATATTCTCTATCTATTCCGATTGATTTTCCTTTGGATTCATTCTTGTTCCAATTCAGGTAAGTAAACAACGTCTCATTTTGTACTCACCGTTTACCTTCTGGAATCACGAACCTCCAAATTTTCCCAACAAATAACAATCAAATGAAAACGCCAACGAAGGAAGTTTAATTTCTCTGAGTACCCAAGTCAAATTACCGCAGAAGGAAAGGGGAAAAAGAGACCAATGCTTGAGGAGGCTACGTTGGATTGCCACAATGGCTTTTCCTATAAGCCATGGGATACCGTATAACCAATAATATGCATTAAGAAGCAGAACAAAACAAGAATTTCCAAAAGAATTTTTTTAACCTAAACTTGATCTGGTGATCTCGTATACCAAGAAGCAAGCTGCATTAGCTGGAACACTACGAACAATGGCAGGTCCAAATCCTTTGTATAGGCCTTTAGCTCCTTCTAAGGCCATGATTTTTCTGAAGGCATCCATAGAACCAGAGAACTTTGGATTTTTGTAATCATCCACCTGAATCACACTCTTGATAACATCAGTTGGATAGACGGCTAGCCAGAAGGCAGCTCCAGCTACACCCCCTGCTACCATCAGAGAGCCTCTTCCTAGATTAGAAGTGTCTCGACCTCCTGCAAAGTGCTGTTTTAGCAGTTCATATACACCAAACGCCACAGCGTTTCCGGGAACTTCTCGTGCCATAGTTGGAATCAAGCCTTTAAAAAGACCCTTCACTCCACTCGACTGGAGAACATGCTTGGCTACATCAACTGGACCGCCATACTTCACTGCCACACCAACAGAAGAGGATGTTGCCAATGCACTCTGAGCTTGCAGTCTATTCTTTAACAAGAAAAGATGAAGGTTGTAATGTCTAATGAGCTTTCTCATTGTTGGCAAGTTAAATAATTTGCAAACGTTAACTAAGTAACATCTAATAACATACCTGTCTCCTACTATTTGGCATCCTTTCAATATAAAGAGGTTGCCAAAGTAAACTCATTAGAGAAGAAAAATGCCTATATAGATATAGCCGTAGTTTAATTTCCCTTCCCACCCATGCACTAGATGAGAAACCAACAAAGGCAACAGTAGTCAAGAACCAAGACAATGTGCGACAACCCAAATGCAGTTTGTTTGAGTTATCAGGAACAAGATGCGGATCATATGTTGGGTCTTATTTGTCTCTGTTTCTATATTAGGATAAAAGTGCCTTTCACTGTGAGTTTTCTAAACTTGTAACTCTAGGCATAATTTGATATTTGAGGATCACAAACTTCAGGATTTTCAAGGAAAGGTTGTAGTTGTACAAACCTGCACTTGATCAACTCAGTGGGACAAGCTAGAAGAGACACAGCAACGCCAGCCCCAGCCCCACAAACCATTTGTTGGTTAACTTGAAGGGAGGCACCAGGATAAGGCCTAAAGAAGGACTCTATTTGTCCCCTTACAGTGAAGAGAACGGCATTTAATGCAGCAACCGTAGCCAATGGAGCTCCCATACCTTTGTACAATCCTCTTGGGCCTTCTGAAGCTAAAGTTTGTCTGACAGCATCAATTGCTCCAGAATACTTGGGAAGTTGGCCAGGAAGTGGGGCGGGTTGGCTTTGAAGCTTGACCTTTATTGTATCAAATGGGTGCCCACATATCAATTGAGCTGCTCCCCCAGCAGTCCCAGCAGCAAGATCCTTCGCCACATCTCCCATATGAATGATAAACTCTCTGCACTCTTTCAAGTTCTTCAGCAACCTGTAATGTTATTATAACAGTCAAACATCTCTTTCCAAGTAGATACAGGAACTGCATTGAAAATCAAACCAAGAAGGAACAGATGATATTGTGAAACAGCTCTAAGCATTTTCTTTATAATATAAGAAATGAATGCACACCTCTGAATACGTTAAGTTCACTTCACTAAATTATCAAAATGGGATATCATGAACACCATAAACCATGGAAAATTAGGCCGAATATTTTATCTCTTCTTTTAATAGTATAGCAATTAGCTTTTGTAATATGCTTGGCCAAGAAAAAGTAGCCAGCAGAGTTGAGATGATCTAAGTATAAGCAGTTAGAGGAAAGACTAAAGCGCTTCAATGGAAATCAATATCAGGACATCATCCAAAGTTTATTTTCATTGAGGTAAAATCTCGAGTTGAATTTACCAGATGTTGCAGAAAGAGTTCTCTTGGTATAATGCAGATGAGCAGCCTCAAACTTAATCCAAGTTACACTTAGAGATTGTTTTAACAGCAAAATAGTTACAATAATTTTATTTTAAAAATGTTTCAAAGAAAGATAGATCTCTAACCAAATTCAGAAATCATAAACTTGCAATCAAACCCAAGGTTAAAAAACTCAGATTTGTGTTCTTCATGATTATCATAGAGCGGAGAAGACTTTGGAAGACAAAGGCACCATAGTACAACTTCAGTGGTCTGAGCATTTCTTTGTAGGAACAGGAAGTCTAATGGTGATAAGAAGCAAAATTTTCTTCTTTTTCATGCATATATGAAAAAGTGTCCAGTGTTTACAAGCAAACTCACATGACAGACAATTAAGCCAAGAACAATGAAGGAAGAGTAAAGGAAAGAACAACAACGAGAAGGTTATTAGCTATAGTTATAACCTATAAGCAGCACCCGTGATCTAGCTACATCCACTAAACAGCACCACCCTTGTATACAACTTTCAAAGTTAACTCAAAATACAAACTTAGGGCCAAGATTCGCAGCCATTCTTCTCTCCTTCTTCTTAAACTATATATATCAAATACCATACATATTCCTACCTAACAGAGAAGATATCAATAAGGATCACGTATTGTCATCTTACCATCAAGTTAGAAATTACCATGGTCATAAATCATAATAGCAGAATTACGACTAGATTGCACAAAATATTAATCTACACTGTCAAGTTTGTCAGAATTTCAGCCTCATCTAGCATGCAGACTGCGATGAAAAATTCCTGTCGTTTATTCCTTAGTCGAAGAGCCTAGGCTCGCACTGAAATAATTTTTAAAACGCCATTGTTTCTTCAGATAAAAGTATTAAATCGTAACACGCAATCTCCAGCATAACAGAGCAACCATCCACTAAGTACTTTGTTAAACTACGTAGACATCCGCTGAGAAATACAAGTTCTGACCTAGTCGATCACTAAACCGTCTCCTCATTTCCATGGAAACTGCTTCTAACCCCAACAACCAGCTCAAACGATGCAACTAGCACAAAAATGGCAATCTAAACCACAAATTCTGAAGGAATATGGCCGAAAAGATCGCTTATGATCACGAACTTCAATGTGCGTAACTTTCAAATAGTTGATCAGAGGAATCGAAAAGCATTCATTGAGAAACGAGTGAGTAGGGGAAACCAAAACTTCATCAAGATCCGCCTCGCAGTGAGACTGGAGCTGTGTAAAACACGAACATGCGAGAGGCCAAACAAACAGCAAAAGAAACAGACAAAATATAGTTCAAACTCTTTCGGCTTATAGAATCAACGAAATCTCGTACTTGAACTTGAACGGAAACAGAGCCACATTCGAAAACATTCAAGGGAAAGAGAATAGGAATCCGTAAATCTCACCGGAATCCGAAGTGACCTAGATCAGAAATGAGACACCCCACGAGACACGGAATTGCATTTGCCTTCGACTTCTGCTCCCGGCGGCTGTCTTCTCCTTGTTCGCCCCTTTTTAATAGCAAAAAAAAAAAAAAAAAAAAGCGAATGGACTTAATTTTGACTCGCTCTTTTGAAAAATAAAGTCTAAAAGACTTTCTGACGCAGAGATCAAAAAGAATTTGTACGCTACTTCATCTGGGTACTACTGGGCATGCGAGCCCCGTCAGCACCCACAGATCAAAACCCAATAAAAAATATATATACACACATAAATTCATCTTTTCCATTTACTTCGAAAAGCATAATTTCATTACAAATAGATAATTCTATTATGGTCTCTCCTCAGAACAAAGGTGTCATAGGTCTGAATCCTGCCACCTTTTCTTTCCTTGATTTTCCATGATGCCCTTTTGTTTTTTTGTTTTGTTTGGTTTTTTTTTCCAACTTCTTAAAATATATATATAAACACTGTAAAATGAAAAATTAAGACTTTTGAATCTCTAATGTACCCACATCTTTAATTAATTGGTTTTTTTTTTCTTTCTGAGGCTCGTCAAACTTGAGATAAATTAGCCTAATCAAATCTTGTTCTTCATTTTCTTCTCGGTCTTATCTATGGAGCTCTCTCCCTCTTAAAGATTTATAGGAACTCGAGTCTTATTTCCTCTTATTCGAGTTATGGATCCAATTGAATTTCGCAACGTATCCAAATCTGTTCCGGTTCGGTTCCACCTTCTTTCTTCACTTCTTCTTATTTCTTTGCTTTTCCTTCGGCTTCTTTTTCTCTTTTTTGTTTTTGTTTTTCCATTTCTTCAGCTTTTATACTTCTAAACAAAAACATTGCGTTTGCAGTTTGCACGAATAATACTGTTGTAATAAAATAATTTAGAAGATAATTTTATTTGATCCACATCAATTTAAATTTATTATTGTGTCATTATCTCTAAAAGAATAAGAAAAAATAAGTGTTGCAATCCCCACCTTAAAACTTTAGAAATAGTAAAACTTTTTACATTCTCATAAAAATTTGTTTGAGAATCCTTAAAAATTGAAAAAAAAAAGAAAGAGAAAAATGGTATTCCACGTGTGCCCAATAAATTATAGAAGGGTTTTTTTAAATAAAAAATTCTATAAAATTTTAACGACATATTTAATAGTTGATTTTGTGCATTAATCCAACTTAATTTCATAAAAATTTTGATTTCCATTAAATTAATGAAAATTTGGAGTTTTTTTTTACCTTATATATTAATTTCCCTATAGTGGGTAAATTAGAGAAAATTGATAAGAGAGTACAAATTGCACTACTCTAAATTTAAGGTCTAATTTTGTAAGATTGAAAATTTATGGTGAAAATTGATATAGCTTGTCAAGTTTATGTGTGAAATTCGATTTTCTCATAAAAATAATTTCTACATTTTTGTTATATTACGTTATGTTTGAACTTTTTTTTATTTTACTATTATTATTATTATTATTATTTTGCCCTTATATATCTTTGTATAATTTTATAGAAGATAATTATAGGGAAATTAATATAACCCATAGATTTTACCTTAGATGTAACCCCACACAAATGAACGCAAAAATAAATTTTTTTGAAACAATCATTTTGCATATTTTCCTTATGGACTACAATTCATTAATATACTAAAAAAATTATTTTAAAAAAAATCTAAAAAAATTATTTTTTTAATTAATTTTCCGACATGGTGGACTCAAACTTAGATCTTGGATATCAAGACTCAGACCTCATACCATTATGCCAACACCGTAGGTATTGGTTCAATAAGAGGGAGTCGCAATATAAATGTGGTAGTTATGAATATATGTTTCTTTTTTGAAGTGTGTTATGAATATAATTAATATGCATAGTTAGGTACTATATTTTTTTTTAATTTCTCTCTTAGGAATCTAATGATGTAAAATCAAAATTGTTTGGTACAACTTACGACTATACTGGATAATATTGTGAAGAGAAGAGAGATAAGAATGCTATTTTAATAAGAAATTGAAAAAAATGATATCAACCGAGCCTAATTTAATTGATTGAGGTAGAAAAAAAAGGGAGTCAGAATGATATCGAACATTTTTTTTCTTCCAAATTAGAAACAAAAATAGGAAACTAACAAATCAGAATTATATCAAATAAGAACTCTCGTGTGTGTGTGTGTGTATATAAATAATGTGTGTGATTTGTAATGTTTTTAAAAATTAAAATTATTGAAATTACGTACATACGATTTCCTTTTTTAGATTTACGTACATAGCAAAAGTTTTTACTTTTTTAAACTGGTGTTTTTTTTAGCTTTCGAAAAATGTATATTATCTTTTTTTTTTCAACAGTTTTGCTATGTAATCTATTATTACTATTTTCGAAATTTGGCTATTTATATATGTTAGATTTTCATTCGTCTTATTAAGTTTTATGTTTTTAATTCCTTTTGAAATTTTAGGTCATATCAAAATAAATATTTAAAAACTACTGATTGGAAATTTTATAAAATGTTTTCCGAACATAACGAGTTTAGAAATGATATATATATCATTCAAATTCTAAAATTAAGTAACACTAGGTAAGGTTAGCCTATAAAATAGTCTTTAAAAACAAATTTAAAATTTATCTCCAAACATAACCAATTTATAGGTGACATACCATTAGGTAAGGTTAGCCTTCAAATTAGTCTTTAGAAACAAATTTAAAATGTATCCCAAAGCATAACCCGTCTAGGAATGATATATATTTGAATTAAGTAAAATTAAGTAGTAAATGACATATACATAGTAATCAGCATCTATCCCTAGAAGTTCAAGCTCTCGTCTCTCCAATTTATTGTACTAAAAAATGGTAAATGATATTGATAACCACTTTTTATAGTCTTGCTCAAAATCTCAACCTTGGTCATAAATAAGGAGGTCGACGATTTTCTCCGAGATTAAGTTTATTATCTGTGCCTCCTGCTCTCCAAACAGTATGGGAGTTTTTCAACTCGGCGGAAACTACCTCAGCTCCCAACTCTTATGGAGAATGTATTGAGTCTTTTTGTTGATTTGATGATCTACTAGTCGGATTTTAAAATCTAATTATCTAAAAAAAACACATTATTAAATACATCTTTCATTTATCTTCGAGAAAATTATTAAATTTTAAAGATGTTGACTTTCATATTCCCATCTCGAAACTAAAATGGTAAAGGAAAAAAAAAACCTCTACCGAAAATAATTACTGATTATTTGATTAGGAAAATTTCCGTGAATCATCTGTCCATTTAAAAGAAAAATAAAGTGAAAATCTCTTTTATTTTATTTTTGGTACGAATAAAGTTGAGAATCAGAGGTGAGATTGAGAAGGAATTTTGGTTAATAGAATAATATATAATCGAGGCTTCAGTCCCGAAGGCTGTATCTATAAACGCATAAAAAAAGAAAACCCTAAAAAATAGAAATTTTAAAATCGGTGCTTTAAATTGAGTTTCGTCGTCCCCTGGTTCTCTCATTCTCCAGTTCTGTAACTTCCTTCCCAACTCCTCACTCTTTTCATCTTCTTCCCTCCCTCAACTTCACTCCTCCTTCAACCGAAAATCTCACATTTCTTCAGAAGAAACAAGAATCTTGATATTGAAGTCTCTCCTGTTTCTCAGTTCTGTTTTTGGATGGATTCACTGGAAACTCCTCCTCCGCCACTTTCAGCAGCGTCCAACATGGCGGTCGGAGGACAAACGGCGTATTCGGCGGCCATGTCCAACGCTAACAACAATGCCTCCTCCACGATTGGTCTAAATCCGACTACCACTCAGATGATGGCACCTGCACCGCGATTCCCGTTCAACTCTGTGATCGCCCCTGCATCCGTGCCTTTGGATTCACTCAATGTTACTCCCTACGACGGATCGCATTCCGGCACGTTCAACATTGATTCCGGGAAGAAAAAGAGAGGCCGGCCCAGGAAGTACACGCCCGATGGTAACATTGCTTTGGGATTGGCACCTACCACCGTTGCGTCTTCTGTTGGTCACGGGGATTTAACCGCAACTCCTGATTCTGAACAGCCGGCCAAGAAAGCCAGGGGAAGACCGCCCGGCTCCGGAAAGAAGCAGATGAATGCTCATGGTATCGTAAATTGATTTACTGTATCGTTTTCTTGGTTGTAACTGCTTTTTTGTCATGTGTATTGATAGTATCCGGGAATTTTGTTCGGCAGGTTCAGGCGGTATTGGTTTTACTCCTCACGTTGTATTGGTGAAACCTGGAGAGGTGCGTATTTTTTTTTTTCGAATTGTTGGATTTTCTTTTTACACATTCCTTGACATTTGAAAGATGGTTCGTTTTAAAGTGATCTTCAGTTTAAGTCGTTGAAGGTTTACCGCATTTATTAAAATGATTGTAATGAGCGTAAAATAACGTGTCATAATTGGAAAAATGATGCAGCAGTTGCCTGTTTCTGTTTCTAGTTCTAAGAAAACTACGGATTTGGTGTTAAACTACATTCAGATTCAGAATAAGAATATATGGTATGTGGTGTTGTATTAAATGGGATATGGGTTTCTGTATGTCTTTGGCAGGTTCACTATGATTATATCCAATATAGTAAAAGCTAAAGAGCAGCTTTTCTGGGAAAATTTGACATTCCTGAATTTATCTGTTCGCTCTGCTGATATCTCCAACCAAAGACCGACAAATAATTTCCTCTTCCTCATATATTCTTTTGACTTCTAATGAGAAATCTATTCAAGTTTCTTGATTGATTGTAGAACCCAAATATCCTTGACTTTGATGTTGACAAATAATAGTTTTAACTATTATCTATAAATTATGGTGGCGACTACTGAAAACTTAACATAAAAAAGTGAACCTTGTAGTTGTGTAATCAGAGCAACTATCTTGTGAACACAGCATTCTATGAGGTAGAAGTTTCCATGCTTGCAAATTGCGTTAAATGAATAAGCATGAAACAAATTGTACGTCATTGATGTAGTTTTGTTGTTTTGGAGATGTAAATTTGCTGTTATAAACATCAGAATGAATATCCTGTAACCTGCAACATGATTTTAAGATTTTCATTGTTCCTCTTAGCTTTGCATTAACTTACCCACTCTCAGTTGTCCTTTTTTCCTTCTTGAGATCTTTCATCAGTGGTTGGGACTTCTATTTATGAAATTGTACTTTGTAGTTTTGTTGTTGTTGTTTTTTTGTATCGATGATGATGAAACAATTAGCCATTGCAGCTGGCTTCTTGCTGCGTATTTGTAACTTGAAATAAGTATCCAACGCTTGGCCCTTATAAATTGGCACGAGAATTTGGAGGTTTTTAACCCAAAATTGGTGTTTCCTAGGATCATCTCGAGTTTCTTCTCATTGAGGCTGACAGGCCATCTTCTCAAGTTTAAAACATAAGTTCTCTTGCTTAACAGAGTCAACTGTATTTCTCTGGGAAACTTTGTTGGAAAGGAATTGGTGAGTTTTGAAGATTATTGAAAGGAATTATCCGTTTCATGAGATGCACATTGTTTTTCGTTTCCTCTTCTTGGGTTTATATGGATAATTCTTTTTGTCACTGTGATCTTGATAGACAAGAGAAACAGATATTCCCTTGGTTTGCACCAGTTGGAGGAATTTTTTGTAACCCATTTGGTATTTGTGAGCTTGTTATTTATGAATGAGATTATTCTGGTAAAAGGAAATCTGTAAACATGGCCATAACCTATCTCTAATATGTCATTAGTTTGTAATTGCATGTATCACATGAGTATTTAGGTGAGGATGCCAACAAGTCTTAAGGTTCCTCTTCTCTATTTTAGTTGAGCACTGCTGATAAAAGCTCTATTTTAGTTGAAACTCATTGGTCGAAATATTGGTTCCTTGATGTATGGTTGCAGGATGTTGCAGCCAAAATTGTGTCCTTCACACAGCAAGGACCCCGAGCTGTCTTTATTCTCTCTGCAAATGGTACCGTCAGTAGTGCTACCCTTCGACACCCAGCTACATCTGGTGGTTCCGTGACATATGAGGTACTTCTAATTTTTTTTTTGTATTATCTAACTGATTGACTTTTCTGCATGGATAGGATTACTAATGTCTTACCCATATCTAATTTTGACCTCTTTGAATTAGTCATTAACTCATATGTAAACTTGAAGCCTACTATTGATATCCAATCTAAGCTATCTAACCGATTATATGAACCTTGAATGGGCAAATGGTTAATCGTTCAATTGTTAATGTATTCAGTTAGTATAATATTTGTTTCCTGTAGATAATAAGTACATACTCCCCCCACCCACATATGCAGTCCTTTTCTGTTCAGACTTCAGATTTTGTAGAGAATCAGTGACTCATAGGGCAGTGTTTCAAGGGCCAGGCAGGAGCCAAATGTACCTGCAAAGTGCATCCACTTTTGTGTTCCTCCCCATGAATGAGTAATATATTTTCATGCCTAAGAGTGTCTAGCACTTCGAAAATGTGGCTTCAAAAACTTAATAAATGGTAAGAGGTGGTGATCAAATAATGTGAGTTTTTGGAACTCCGACAGTGAATACTAGGATCCTTATTGAATTCTTGCAGTGAATTGAGAACGCATCTGATAATTTTCCAGACTTGAAGTAACCACCTTTCTTCATTGACGTGATTAAGAATTAAGCTATGGTTTAAGATATCCGTAAGATATTTTACAAGATGGACAGATGAAATTAAAAAGGGCTTGGTCCATATGTGAAGATGGGCCAAGTGGCCTTTTGTGGAATGGCTTTCAGTTTCAACAGTTTCTGATGACACAGCGCACTCGGTTCACATAAGGAGAACTAAGCAATGGAAAGAATAAAAAAGGAACAAGTAATCCTGAACTCCTAAACAATTGATCTTTCCCGAAGAAATTAAATAGGTGCCACTTGATATAAGAGAATATGAAAACAGATGATTCTCAGAGAGAACTGTGGTAACTCGTAAGATAACCAGAAAACTAGAAAGTATAGAGTTCATCACAATATAACCTCACGATTTTATTTATGGAACTCATACAAATGTAAATTGAACTTGAGGTGGGGCAGGTGCAATATGTTCTACATCGAGTATGAGATCAGTTCCTTGTGAAAATTGTGACAACCTTATGCAGATTCAGTACGAGATCAATAATTCTAAATGTAGGCATTTATCTAATCTTATGCAGGGCCAGTATGAGATCATCTCTCTATCAGGCTCCTTTTTGCTTTCGGAAAATAATGGAACTCGAAGTAGAACAGGTGGCTTGAGTGTGCTGCTGGCTGGGTCAGACGGACAGGTTCTTGGAGGTGGAGTTGCAGGAATGCTAATGGCAGGTTCCCAAGTACAGGTACTACCTCTCACTTGGATATCTTCACTTCAAAGTGACTGTTAACACTCAGATGTTATGCCCAAAGCGCGTTAGAGGCGTAAATGTACTTGTAGGAAACTGTGATGAGTAAACAAAACTAAATTTCATAAATTTTATTGCTTTGTCAGTTGATTGTGGGAAGTTTCCTCGAGGATGATAAAAAATCCAACTCAAGTATGCTGAATTCTGCATCTTCTGCTGGACCACCCCAAATGATAAACTTTGGTGCACCAGCAGCAACAGCGGCCAGCCCTCCATCGTTAGGGGCATCGAGCGGCGAGTCTTCTGCCGAAAATGGAGACAGCCCTCTTAATAGGCATCCTGGAATGTTCAACAATACCAGCCAGCCGATCAACGTGCAGATGTACCACCATTTATGGGCAGGGCAAACACAGCAGTGAGAGGAGGAGGGGGAGGACCATTTCGCAACTAACAGTAAAGAGCATTAGAATGCTCTGCAATATTCAACATCGTTTTGTGAATCTAACTATGGCAGTTAATTACCAAAAGCATATGATAGAGGGGCTTGTGTTTATTTATTTTAGGTTAGATTTAACAATATTTCCGCCTTGCTGTCTGGTTTTCTCCTCGCACTGAAGCATGGCTAACGAGTCCCCCCATAATATATGATAAAATAATTCGAGATTTTACCATCTTCAGAAATTACAGAGCCGCAAAGGCAAAAAGCCTGTGAACTTTTATATTCTAACACACACTACCATAACATAACATCTTGCATTACATATTATGGTGTTTAGACAAGTACTTTAGCAAGGCTATATATGAAAACTAAATAAAAGACGCTCAACACGAATATTTTGTCAAAATTTTTAATTTAGTCAATTCAAGTACCTTCATAAAGGTAAATAGGGTATGTATTACCTTCATAAAGGTGGAAAGTACAATTTCTCACTCTCACAGAGTATTGAATTAAAAGAAAAATTACTTTCAATTTAGTACTAAGGTTGAAAACATTAAATAAAGATAGGTAATAAATACTTTAACCAATTAAATTAAGTTATGTTTACTATTTAGATTGGTAATTTTTCTGATCTAATAAGAGGTTAGATTGTTACTTCTATGCCTTTCGAAAATAAAATATTGAGTCGGTAGTAACTTAAATATATGACATGTTAAAAGTGGAGGTAAAATACCAATACTTTACAAAATTTTAAGATTAAAACAAAAGTGTGCTTTAAATTGGTAGTTCTTTTAATAAATCTTTTATTCTTCCAAAACAAGGGAACCGCTAAGATTTTTGTATCTAGCGAAAATTTTGGAATTACGATTTAATGTATGTGTTTTAACTTTCCAGCATAGTTGCCAGTTGCCACTGCCAGTGAAACAACGTGTCAAAAATAAATTTAAAATTAAACTTAAATTGGGGAAATGAGAAAATAAAAGGAAAAAAATCGTCGACAGCAGGGTTCGAACCTGCGCGGGCGAAGCCCAACAGATTTCAAGTCTGTCTCCTTAACCACTCGGACATATCGACTTGTTGTGCAAAAAGGCTAAAACAAATAAATATAAATATACCACCGACACTGAAACTGAAAGCCGTGCAAAGGCCGCGTTGTTGGTGGTGGGTGAATAAAGACGAAGGCCGACACCGAAAACCAACCATTCCTTTGAAAATGTCACTCCCTCACCTCACCTACTTTATTTTACTTTCTTTTCCCAAAAAGTTGCTTACCACCCTTTTAATTCACTTTCCATATTATTTTAATTACATCTTACTCTTTCTACTCCATTACTTCATCAAGATTTATTTATTTAATTCTTGTGTTTCTAATACACATCTTATTTAACTATGTCCCTTCCTTTTACCCAAAAAAAAATTTACACCAATGAAGGATGTTGCCCGTCGTCTAATATTTTTCTATTTAGTTCATATGGTTTAAAAAGATTTTAATAGACTCTGTAACTTTTGAACATATTATGTCGTCGTTAACTCCATTATTTCGATGATTTTGCCACCAAACACTTGAATTTGTGTCTACCAAGAGCTTCAACTCACCCAAAATCACTCTACGGCCATGTGTAATACTTAAACATTACGTCATAATGTCACAAAATACATTAAACATTTGAGGTGCAAGCTCACCTTCTTAAACCAAAGAATTCCAAGTCAGGTAAGGGTTATATGCAAATATATGTCGAAAGAGTAGTATTTTTTTTAACAAATTTGTAGAACGAATCCTAGACTTAGACAAACTTACAAACCAAAAGTTGAATGTCAAAAGAAAAGGAAAACTCAAACCATCAAAACTTATAATATAACACCATAGTTAGAGCATCTAAAGAGCACCCCAAGCCAAATGGACCACAAATTGATTATTAATCCCAAAGCAATAATAGCTCCAAATCCCAAAAGTAGCAATAAGTCAAATCAAGACTCTGTCTTGGCCCTACCCTCTAAACCGAGTCGGCAACGGCTAATTCCCAAATTCCCAACTCCAAATTAGAACTTAACTTCGATGTTACCTATACAACTACAACTTCAACGTCAAAATTCTTCTTCTCTTCAACGGATCCTTCTCCTTCTTCTTCCATTAGACCATTTCACAGAGACCCTTTCAACCCCACCAATTAAAAAGAGAAGAAAACCCATCTTTTTTCTATATAAATAAATACTTGGTTCTTAAAAAAAAAAAAAATCCCATATCTGATATCACCAATTCTCCACCCAATGGATTGCTTGGTCCTCCCCTGCCACGCCATGAAGAGACGCCGCCCACGCCGTGCCGTCGGTTACCGCCGCCTCAAAGACTCCGGGCCGGAGAGTCCGGTGACGGTGGTGGTGGGGAAGGAAAAGAGGGTGTTTTTGGTGGACCCTTTTGTGTTGGAACAGAATCCATTCAGAGTTCTGATGCAGACCCAGAAGAGGGAAAGTGAAACCCATCATTCAGATGATGATGATGATGAGTGGAGAAGAAGAAGAACGAGAAGAAGAAGGAGGAGGGTGATTCTTGTTGATGTTGATGCCATTTTGTTCGAGCATTTGCTGTGGCTCTTGTACAACGATTCTCCTTCTTTGTTTAATCTCAATGTTGAGGAAATTCTTGAATTTTATGCTCTAGATTGTTAATTAGTTATTTTCCTTGCACACACACACACAAAATTTAGAATTCAATTCAAGCTATTGAAGCCTCTACCTATGGTGTTCATAAATCATATATATGATGGAAATTATACAAAAACAGAAATAAAAGATTGATTTTTTTAAATTTTCTATTTCTCTTTTTATGTTTGTTTTAGTGTTGGGTTGTAAATGGAATTTGTATAACGTATTCAGCTAAAAGGAAGAAATAAAAAGAAAAAAAAATTCTCTAAGTGTCCATTTTCCATTTTATTTGAATGTTGGTATTTTTGGATTGGATATATGAAGTTGAAACTTCAACCTTCGAATGAGCAATTAGAGGGTTAATTCCGGTATAAAATAAATGAGATCCACAAGCTCATACGTCGGGCCCAGCAATTCAATATTAAGCCCATTGTTCTTTGAAATGGGCTTTAGTATTAGACTTTAGAAAGCCCAATCAAACACCCATTTGGTTCACAGATCGCTCCAATTTTCTCATTTTTCCATTCGTTACATTAAATTATTTTTCAAAAAGTGTAATTGTGAAAAATATCCTATTTCTTCACCAAAATATGTTGGTTGATTTCATGTTCGTGGTTAACAAATGACGAACACGAGTGCTGGTTAGAGATTAAACAAAATCGATTTTCAAAGTTCAGAAACATAAATGTTACTCAAAAGTTAATTTCTTTTCTAATACCAAATTAAGGAAAATAATGAATATTAGATATGACCTCGAGTCAATATCAACCAAATCTGAGAGATTATATTTAGACTTAAAAATTTATTTTAAAATAAGAGGGGAGGTTACATATAAGAAAACAACAAAATCTAAGATAAGCATCAACATTTATCGATAAGACGTTGATGGGTCATTTTTCCTTTGTAAAGTAATAATAATAAAATAATTATAAAAAAAAAAAGAAAAAGAAAGTGTTTTGTTTAATGAAAGGGTAAGTTTCTCAAAAGTCTCAATGCTAAAAAAGGGTGTTTTGGGCATGTGTTCTATGATAAATTTTCTATGATGCTTCTTTTCAATTTTATGAGTTATAAGCCATCTTTTGGAGAGTTTGCTTTTACCCAAATGCGTGCTTTGTATGAGCATGGAATGAATCATCTACTCAACCTATGGTGCTTTCTTTTCCACATCACGCCCACCAATGCTATTACTTTCGAGTAAGGGGACGGATGGGGAGAAGAAAAGTATGTACACTCTTAGTTTGTCGTAATTCAAGAAGTATATATATAAAATAAGTTTTCTCTCATTGTTTGTCCCAAATACTTAAAATGAAAGTAAAAAGTTATAAGGTAAAATTTTACTAGTAACCACGTATTTTGAGTCTTTTAAAAATTGAGAGCTCATGATTAATTTTTATAATATAGCCTCTAGAGCTTATATTTACGTTAAAGGGAAATTTATTTTAAAAGGAGTGTTTTTTTTTTTTTTGAAAGGGAAAATGTGTTTAATCAAATAGAAGAGGGAAGGCAAACATTTGAGCAGCATATTTTTAAGGAGTTTTGGATAGTTATTGGGTGCGTGGATGTCTGTATTCTCGTATTTCTTATTTTATACAAAGTTTTACCATATGGTTATATATAGATATCTCAAGTGTATCCTAAATGCAGTTAAATATATATATGATAAGATTATTTTGAGGATGTCTTATCTCTCTCATATGAAATCCTCTAATTCTATCTCAATGTTTTTTAAAGTTAAATTATATGTATAAAATACCTTTTATGTGGTTGGTTTGAATTTTGCCCTTCACATTTTAAAAATTATAATTTTATCTCTGTTTTAACTTTATTTTAGACGAACCGTCCTTAACAACTTCTGTTAAAAAAATACCCAACAACCAAAGTGAGCATAACATTAGCGATAATTGCTGTATGCTTCCAACTAAGAGGTTGTGAGTTCAAATTCCCTCCCAAACATGGTACTAAAAAAAATACCCAACATGTATTAAGAAATTGTGGCATAATTAAAATTACTTTTCAAATATTATGGAGAAAAATGGTTAACTAGAGTTTGAATTCAAATATCCAATTTTTTCGTCAACGAAATATACTTTAATTAACCAGTTGAGTTATTATTTTTAAGTTGGCAAAAAGTAAAACCAATCACATACATTATAATAATAATGATATTTTTGTATAACTTTTCAAATCTTGTAAACATCAACACAATTTTAAAGTATAATCATATTTATCTACGAAATTTGAATGGATACAGAAACAAACATAATTATCCTTTCATCCCCAAATACTCATATATCTCGATTTTTAGCATTCAGATATTTTAAGATAAATGACTACTAAGATAAGTTTTCATGCAATAATAATGATTAATGATTAATGAATTTTTAGAAAAATAATTCTATATTTTTAATTTAAAGAATTGCATATTATATTTAACAATTATTTCTACAAAAAATACATAACTCTAAGTACTTCAAAAACCACGAGGTACCAAAATCAAATATTCATTCTTCGTTTCTCAACTCAAAATTTGGGGGTAGTCAAAAAAAAAAAAAAAAAAAAAACTCAAAATTTGGGTCTTTATGGAGAAAAATTGTACATGTAGTTTAAGTTATGTTTTAAAATTTTATCTACAAAATAATCTTTTATAAAGATTATACATAAATAAAGATATATAGATTTAGAACAAACTAATTTAGGAATTAAATTTATCACTAATTGACACTAGTCTTTAACAAATATATAATTATAAGAGAATCTCTTCTTTTTCATAAGTTTCATTAAGTCTCAACTAATGATAATTAGACTATCTCTAGTATACTCCTCTGAAAACTAGAATTATTCTCATTTAGATCTTATAATTTTTTATATTTGCCAAAACTTTATCATTTTCACTCATCAATTAACAAATATGATCATATATCATATATTTTATACATAACAATCTCAATATGGTTTATACTCATCTTGAAGTGATTGCCCTAATTAATATGCATGAAATTATTAATTGTACAATCAGTAATTTTTTTTTCTTTGGATTAAGAGACACACAGCAGAACAATATCATATATAATATGCTTCAGATATGTATTTTATGAATGGATAACAAGGGGTTGTTGACAAAAGAGTTGATCTGGAAAGCATAATCTAAGGACTTAAAGTTTTTAAATTATTAATGAGGGAAAATGTTTACCTGTATTGATGTACCTAAAACAACTTAATTAGAAACACAAATTTATATATGTTATCAAACCCTAAAAGATTATCTTCAAGCAATTCTTATATACACAATTAATGTGGGAAAAATATGATTATTATATGCAGATGATTTGGGAGAGGAAAGAAATAAAAGGGATAACAAAATTAAACTTGATCAAACTCTTGAAAATAATCTCAATTATCCAACCTTTAATTTTAATCATGGCTCAAAACACTTGATTAAAGTTAGTTTTGTATCTTTCAATATGAATAAAAGAAGAACATACAGATTATTGGGTAGAGAGGGAGAGAGATCAGAGATGAACAAGTGGTCATGTTATTGAAAATCTGAACCCTTAAACCATATTGGTTTTGAGGGAGATATATCAGATTAAGAGTTTCACCATATTTAAGCATCAAATTAAGGAAGAGTTTCCCAGAAACCATACACAGATTCAAAGCACAAAAGATGAACAAGAAGGATAAAAATGAACTAAAATATTCATAAAGAAGAAGTAATATATATAGTGGAAATATTCATATGAGAGAGCATTAATTGAATTTCCATGAAATCTTCTGAAAGTTCTGACCTTGAATTCGGAATCTTCCATGAACCACCCAGAGAGAGAGACCAATATTTGTAAAACAGAAGATTGTTGGTAATTTTCAGAATGGTAGCTGAATTTGGTTCTGCATATTTAGGGGCAAATTTAAGAAAGGAAGCCCGGAGGATGGATCTGGAAAAGGGTTGTTTCCGCCACTGCTGCCACCGATGCCGCCGCCCTGAGACGTGGGCGGCTGCATCTGAAGTTGTTCTTGATCTTGATCTTCTTCTTGTTCTTCCAATGGCAATCTCTCGTAGGCTACGTTTGTAAACGAAGCCGCGATGATCGTCACTGGCCCCGCTGCCATCAGCTCCCCGACCACGTTGCCGCCGACCACCTGCCCTTGCCCGCCGGCCAGGTAGATAGTCAGGCTGGTGGCGCCAGGGGGAGCCGGCGGAGGCAAGAAAGATCCCGTAAGCGATAATATCTCAAACCTCCCTTGTAGGGTTAGCACGGCTCCCGCCGCGGTTGGCTGCCGCAAGTTGACATTCGTCACGGTCCCACTGCCGCTCAAGATGCAGATCCCTCTCTGTCGGCGGCGGGCATAGGTGGCGATGCTATCGAAGACGTCGCAGCCGCCACCGACCTCAAGAATATGAGCTCGCAGGGTGTTGGCGCTCTCCCGGGTTATGATAACTGGCGGCTTCGGCTTGTTTTTAGAACCCGGTGGACGCCCCCGCGGCCGGCGGGAGGCCACCACATCACTGCCGGGGGCGGTGGAAGTGGCGACGAATTCCAACGGTTGATGGGATTCATCGTCATGGTAGGATTGAGAGTCAGGATGTTGCTGCTGATGCTGATGCGGTTGATGTTGGTGGTGAAGATTGAAATCGGGTCTCTGAAGTTGGTGAATATAGCGATTGCCTAAATCCGGAGCAGCCATGGATAGACTCATGATCTTATTAAAAGGTGAAAAAAGGGGGGAGAAAACAGAAAACTATGAATAATATTAAAAAAGGGGAAAATTTTAAAAAAATTTAGAGCACTGAGATGGAAGAGAGAAAGATTAGGACTACTGTTAGTGAAGGATTGTTTAATTGAAGGAAGTGGGGAGGAAATATATATAAATTAAAAGCATTAAATGGGAAGAAAATTGAAGAGGGAGAGAGAGAGAGAGAGAGAGAGAGAGAGAGAGAGAGAGAGAGAGGTAGAGGGAGCTGTTTTTGGAAGTGATCATATGAGAGAGTATTGAAAAGAGTATTTAAGAAGTGATTAAAATTCTATGAGATCAGAAGAAGGGATGGAGTGTACAGAAAGGCAAACGGAAGAAGCCAATAAGAGAGAGAAAAGTGGAAACAATAAACTCACTCATCTCTATAAAGCTTAATTAAGTATGTGAATTACAATTAAATAAATTATTATTAGTTGACGAAGTGCTCTTATTGTTTGTTCGTCCTTTTTAATTATTTTTTAACTTCGTATGGTCAGTGGTCAGAGATATGTGTCTTATCATTTGAGTCATGTTCATATTGTGTTCTTTCTTCTTTGGTTTCATGGATCTAATCTCTTTTTTTTAGGGTGGGATTCAAATTTCTCAACAAAAATTAATCAAAAACCAATTAATAAATCACTTAAAATCTAATTAATAAAAACAAGTTCTAATTCAGATAAAATATCTTAAATATTCATAAAAGAATTTAGACGAAAACAATGTTTCAATCTAATTATCATGAAATCAAACATGTAATTAAAAGGAAAAAGAAGAAAGAAAACTGCACAAGCCCCCTATCAAAATATGGAAACCCAATAATGAACTCCAACCCGACGATAATATCCAGATATATAAAAGGAATAAAAAATCAAAGAATGTTTTTTAGTACAAAAGCTTAATTGATCGAACATGCATGTCTTAACTAATTATAAGTTATATTTAGAGCAATTAAGTAATTAAATTATATTTAGAGCAATTAAAGTTGTAGGGTGTTAGTTGTATCACTTACAAGCTTGAATTTTAATTCCATGAAATAGAATGGAATTGTAAAATATACAATGAGTTAATGGAAACAAATAAAAACTAAATTTGCAAATTCCAATCCACCTTAAACTGTGTCCCCAATAGTGATCATTATAATTTTAGTTTTTTATTTAATTTTTCAAAATTATGTTTGTTTCCATCTTGTAAACTACTATTTAGAAATCTTGGTGCAATCTTTAACAACATAAAAAAAAAAAAAATTATTTTTCAGCTTCATAATTTGGCAAGATTTATAAAGATATTTTAGAAATTAAAAGAAATCAAGCATAGATAAATTACCTCATTATTTATTAAATATTATTAAAAAAATTGAAGATGAAACTATTAACAAAAATGATGTTCCAAATTTTCTTACCCACCTCAACAAATCACATATGCAACAGAAATCAATTAATTGAAGGTACAATATTTCTGTTACCAATGATATAATATATCGCGAATAACTATATAAAGTTCCATAAGTTCCATGTTACTACAATTAATGTATAATGAGTACGCATTGACTTTATGTAGTAATACAATAAAATAAAATTGCCATAATGCATAATTCTGTTCTTTTTAAACTATGGAAAAAATAAAATCTAGCTAGCTCATTACATCCATGCATATATATATATATATATAATGACTTGAGACTACTTGGGTGTTTAAATATAAAAAAAAAATTATTGGACATTTTGATTTTGAGTTTTGTTACTTTTATAGTGAGATTCAAGTATTTACACACTTAGATTGTAAACTTTTTGTTAGATAAATTTTGTGTGATTTATTGGGTTGGTTAGTTAACATGCAAGTTTTCTTTTTTAAAGTTTGAGATTCCCACTTGGAAAATAAAATAAAAATATAACTAAATTCATAAAATATACATGAATAATAAAAATGATTTTATTTATAAATCAATCTTATTCTTATTTGGTTCATGGTAGTTCTTGTACTTTAAAAATTTTTATTTTGATCCTCGTTATTTCAACTTTATTAGTTCATTTTAGTTCATATACTTTCAAAATGTTTGTTTTTGTTCATCTATTTTTAAAAGGGTTAATTTTGATCTCTATCTTCAAAATTTTAACACAAATTCTATCCATGGAAACATATTAACATTAAATCATAGTTATATTTTAAGAAATATATTGAAAGTTTAGAAAAAATGAGACTAAAAATAAAATTAAGGGACAAAAAATGATCACTTTTTAAAAGTACACGAACCAAAACAAACATTTTCAAAGTACAAAGACTAAAATGAACTAAAATTAAAAGTACAATGACCAAAATGAACATGTTCAAAGTATAAATACCAAAAAACCAAATTAAATTGAAAGTATAAAGATTGAAATAGTATTTTAACCTAAATTAAAAGTTAGCAAACTAAATAATGTTATACTGGTTTGAGATTTTCACTAACAATCTTTTCAAAAGAATACTAACAAAGTAAAGAAATTCAAAACTATAGCATATACAGTAAAACACTGTATATTTGACCATTTAAATTATATACAATAGTGAACAATTAATGATTAAGATTGAAGTTCATTGGGTTGGCTCAATAACTTTTTTTTAAGTACGGGGTAGGGGATCAAATTCACACCCTCTTAGAGATATATGCTAATTACCGTTAAGCTACACTCGCTTTAACGATTGGCTCAAGAATGAATTAACAATTTGAATTATTTACCATAGGGAACAATTAATGGTTAGATTGCAATTGGGTAAAAGAAGTTCATTGGGTTGGCTCAAGAATTAGTTAACCAGGGTTTAGAACAAAGTTGACCATAAGTTAGGGTTTAAGTGCAAACCTAAACTTTTTTTTTCTTTTTCCTTTTAAAATAAAGAAAGTGGAAAAACAATGGGAGTGGGGTGGAATTATCAATTATATTGGGCAAGTGGACATCCACCTGCGGCGGATGGGTCCCACTTTTGTCCCCTTTTTCGACCCTATCCCTTGGACGGCCATTTTTGTATTGCTTTTTGGGCATTTGGCTTTTTCTCTCCCTCCTTAAAAATTCTAAAAAATATTGGATTCAATTCATAACTAACCTCATTTTAGAAAATATTTTTTAAAAGTCAATACGAAGAAAATAAGTAAATCTGAAATTATTTACTAAGCATTTATCTTTTTTTTCTTTAAAATATAATAAATGGAATGGAATAAATCTGAAATTATTTACTAAGCATTTATCTTTTTTTTCTTTAAAATATAATAAATGGAATGGAATTTGAACTCACACTATTTTAATCGAAAATAGGTATTCTAATCGGTTTTAGATGGGCTCCTCGCATTATTATCCTTCCTATATATTTTTTAATTTTGGAGTTTAAAATGACTAGCTAACATAAAAATCAATAAAATTGTAGTTGTTTAGGAAGACTAAATTTGTAAATATTTTCAAATTACAACAAAATTTATAAATTTTTAGAGGGGAAGAAAAGTGCATGCCAACAGATATATCGCATTCCGTTGGATTTTTACCCCACTTTTTATTCATAATCAAATCTAATAATTCAAACACATAGTATTAATTAATTTTATAATATATATATTTGTCATCTAATGTCAATAAGGCTGTTCCCATTGTCTAATCCATTTGTTATGAATGAGACAAAAGTTTTTATCTATTCTTTAATAGCAATATTTGGTCCATCCAATGCCCTTCTAATTATTTTAATTAATGCTGCAAGTTGGAGATTAATTAAAACAAATGATGAAGAGATTGGAGATATCTAACCGACCCAACTTAGGGTTTGACCAATAGATATTGATTGGTTTTACTTCGATTTTGATTGGTTTATCTTATTTTACTTTTTTTATGAATTAACAGGTTTGTTTGACATCAATTTTGGCAGAATATATATAATTTTAAGAAGCTCTTTTGAATTGTCTAATCTATTATTTATATTCTACTAGATAATATATAGGTTATAGAAATTTAATTATAGTGGTGAAATCTATGTGTGATTTATAGGAAAGGGTGAATTTCTAAACGTGGGCTTTTTCTATAATATATGGAGGTAACAAATCCATTACTTTGAATAAGCATAAATTACATTAAACATTTAGGTTCATTTTTTTCTTTAACTACTCTAGACCATACCAGTCTAATTTGTAGATCAAACATTTTATATGCTTGATTAAACTCTTTTTAGTTCTTATTTTTCAATGATATCCTTCATAAATAACCAATAATATAGGTTAATGCACTGATTCCAACCAAGGCATCATGTTAATATTTGAGTTGGGGTGGACTCCTAAAAAGTTTATGGAGCTAGCGATCAACTTACAAACAGAACCTTGTATCGTGTAGTTTGTTTGACCATGTACACTCTGAAGCTTGTCGAGCCAAGATTAATAACGTACATATGAGATCGTGAACCTTTGAGAAGGTGGAATTTTGAAGAATATCATTGACAAATTGCATTTTGTGGCAGCAACGTCTAGACAGCCTGGCACTCAACGGATCTTTTGCATCTTTAGCTATTGCAGTCAGAAGATCATATGCTAGCAAATTTGACGTCCTACCGGCTGTCAGCCAGTCGTGATCTTTCATCAACTATAATAAGTTGAATTATACTTTTTAGGTCGTACTTGCCTAGTTCTTTCATATCCTCGACATGTCCAAGCTAATACACATGTCTTTATAGGAGATGGTCGCATGTTTACACTTGGTTTTACCCATCTAAAGACATCAGACATCACTGGCATGTCGTGTTTGTTTGTTTTTTTCTCTCTTTTTTTCGAAAAAAAAAATAAGAAGAGAGGTTGAAACTATTTCATGAAGGTAAAAAAATCGGCTAGATGATATATGAAAGCATTTCACTGGCACCTCGTGTTATTATTTTTTATATATATTAATACTGTTGTATATATAACTTTTAAGTTGGCAAAATTCAACCAATTGGGATATAAACAGCTTCCCTAGAATCGGTATTCTAATTTTCTACATTATCCTTATTCATTTTCCATTGTTGAATTCTTCTCTTTTTTTTTTCTGAAAAAAATATTAAAATGGCTATGGTTTTTGTTTTTCCTGTTTGTAATTAAATAATTCATTAATCTCTATGATTTCTCCATACCCGACGTAAAACAATTGTTTCCTAGTATATTATATATTTATTTGAAAAATTAGGTGTTACAGAGGGAGAGAGAGAATAATATTAGTACAATATTAAGTGGAACTTTAAACTAAAATATACAACAAAATGCTAACAGAGATAGATGCCTTGTGAGATTCACCCAAAAAAAAAAAAGAAAAGAAAAGAAAAAAAAAGTTGGCTACTAATCAAAATTTCACTTATAAAATATATATTTGTTATAATAACATTTTTATTTTTCTAATCAAAGTGTAATTTAAACCACTAAACACACACTTTGGCACAGATTCTTATTCAGATAAGATTTCTTTTGGAGGAATGAAAATTATATTAAATAAGTAGTAATTATTAAATTAAGCATTGGCTAGGGTTTTGCTGCTTGTCAAAATCTAATAATGCCTAGCTGAAGATTCAAGCAAGAACTTGTTCCATTATATTATTTTTATATTACTTCCTAAGATAGGTAAAAAGGATATATGTATCCTCGTACAAAATATTAATTTATAACCCAATGTTTTTAAAATAGAAATTATAACAAATGCACCCCCCCTTAAAATAACAACAATGAGAACTTGTAATTTAATTTACATCTATCAATTTGGGGTCTTAAAATTGATTGAGCATTGTGTCAAAAAAAAAAATGATTGAGCATGGAACACGTAGTATGATTGTTGCTATTGAATTGGGTATTGGAGTCAAAGCCTAAAATATTTTAATTTTAAAAAATCTTTAAATACTTAGAGTTTATGATACTACAATTAATTAACGTTGAAATAACATAAATTTAGAGGTGACGATTCCACTCTCAACTAAAAAAAATTATTTACTATTATTAATAAGAGTTAATTTATACTGGCATATAGTTGACTTAATTTTTCTTATTTAGTTGTATGATCCTAAATTTCTACAAAGAAAAAGAATAATTACTTTCACTTTTAACGAAAGAATATTATCTTGTAGTTTATGTTGATTCGAGAAGTGATGGAAGAGTTTTAATTCTATTCTATAAATGTATATTGAGAAGCATACATGGATCATATATTCAATAGGTACAACGAAGACACCAAGCTCAAATTCTTTGACAAAACGAGTATAATTCAACAATAATTGACATATATCTTTAACTAAGATGTTGTTAATTCAATTTACTCCACATGTTGTATTAAAAAAAATCAAATTCTTAAGTGTATTTATTAAGTAGAGCGTCTCACCCTATCTCATTCATAAATTATGATTTGAATGTATTTCAAGAAGCTTGATTATTAATTTGTATTCTCTTATCCTTACTAGAATTTGTCTTTTCTAATATTTTAACGTTGTCTTCCCCTCCCTCTCAACTGACCAGTGACCAGTATTATTGTTGTATCTCTTTTCCCACCTTCCTTCTTACCCACTTTAAATATATAATGTTGTTTTTCTTTACTGCAACCTCTAATAATTGAAGTGAGAGATACACAATGTATAGACTTTGTCGGAAGGTACTATGAATTATACTTTTAAAAAATACAAGTGGGGAGGTGAGGTGATGGGTTAAATGAATGAAAATCATTTGTCAAACTCAAAGAAAGAAATTTTTTAGGCTTTGAAAATTGACTCAAAATTAATGGATTGAGATCAAATTGAGAAAAGAAAGAAAAAAAAAGGATAATCAAGATTAAATTGGATTTGACACCTTCTCGCCATGGATCCAAAATAATAAAATAAAATAAAAAAAATTAAAAGCGTGGGAAGGAAGGAGGTGAGTGAGGATCACGTGCAATTCCGGGTCACAGCCCTATGGCTGTCGGCCACGAGGCGCCTGTCATTTTCCATTGGGAACCGCTCTCCCTCTCTATCTTTTTCTCTCTCTTAACTTCTAATTCTTCCCCTTAAATCCCGGGTGGTCCTCCAACGCCGGCCATGTAATCCCTTCGATTTCACTCCCACGCGCTTATGGTATCGCGTGCTTTTCAAACTCCGATATATATATATATATATATTTTTTTTTTTTTGCAACGCAATTGAAATTCGTAATATTATCTATGTATCTCCAATCATAATTCGTAATATTGAAAAAAAGTAAAAAACCTACTAAATTGGAAAAAGCTAAAGAAATATCACATATATGAGAAGATGATATGATATTTCTATCAGTTGTAAGTTGTAAGTTGTAAGACGTATGATTTCATTATTTAATTTTATTTGTCTTTATCAATATTTGATCTAATTCTAACTTATAGCTAGCTACCCAAATTTTTATTTGCTATTCTTTAAAATTCAAGATGATATTGTTTTGTGATAGAACGAACTATTATTATTATTCAAACCAAAAGCTTACCAAATAAAAATGGGCTAGTTCATGTCAAAAACAAAAAAGGGCTAGCAAAAAATAATAATAATAAAAAGATAAAATGAATTTGAACTTTTGTTCCATGTAGTTGTTTTTTAATCACTTAAAAACATGATGCTAAAGAAAAGGGAGAAAAAAAAAAGGAAAAGGCAAATTGTCCTCCTCTAAAGAAAGGATGCACATAATTAGAATAGCCATTCTTGTTTCAATAGGAGGAAGAGGATGAAGAAAAACTTGCCAATTAAGACAACAAAAAGCACTATACTTTTATATATATATATATATATATATATATTTTGTCTACATATTCTATTCCAACTAATTATTATTCTCTCTATAAATATGGTTGTAGATTGTTAATTAAAAAAAATCTTTAAAAAAGATTAAAAATGTCTTTTCTATCTTAGAAATATTAGTATAGCTAAAACAACAGAAAAAATGGTAAAAAATGATGAGCAGGAAATGGAGAGAGGAGAATGGGAAAATGAATATAATATAGAAGAAATGTGTGGAGGGGAAGTAAAATAAGGAAACAAGAGGCTGGGGTTTGTTTGTATATACAAAGTTCTGTGATTTTCTTTTGGGTCTTGGTTTGGGCATACCAAAAGAAAAAAATATCACTTCAACTTTGTACTTCCAAAATTGGCTACATAATAAATGAGAATTAAAATTAAACCTCCCCCAAATTCAGCCCACCCACTTTGTTTGCTTTTGGAGGTTTCAATATATAATTAAAAAGATTGTTCCTTTATGTTATTTTCAAAGAGAGATCTATCCTTGGAACATTCACCATCTCAATTCTCAACAATTCAACCCATATGCTTCAATTTTCACCATCGATCATCTCTCTCTCTCATGTGAAATATGACTGTTTATCTTTTTATGAGAATATTGAGGTTTTGTTGTTATAGGGGAAGTTTCTTTGAACATATGTAGGAGTTCACAGGTTCCATAATTGAGGAATATTTATTCACTAACTCATGAATGGATGAAGCGGTCCATCACAACTAGGTACGTAGAGATTCACATCTATTGTGCGAAGAACACTTTTGTAAAGAGAATGCAAACAAAGTCTCACATTAGTTACGGAAAAATATGATCCTATTGGGATTATGGAGCCAAAACAAGAAACTCGTGTCCTATGAAAAAAAAGATTTTTCAACATTATTACCAATTCCTACCGGGAGTAGGATATTGTTGTCTTATAAGAATTACAATATTGTTTTCCTACAAGAATTAGGATATTTGGCCTCTTATAAATAGAGTCCTTATTTTAAGGTTTCATTTGTACATAATCCAAATAAAAGAGATTTGAGTGGTTGTGGACAGTGTTGAAAAGGATTATGTATCCGGTGGGTTTAGTGAGTGTTTTTCATTCATGTATCTAAGTATAGTGTGTTATAATACTTAGAAGTTAGAAGATTTTTGTTGGGACTTCTAGGGAATATTTTTTGGGAGAGTTTTGTATTCCAATCTTAAAACAATTATTAGTGAATTACCCACGTCTGAGTGAAAGACTAGACGTAGCCCTTAGTGGTGAACCAATATAATATGCTGTGTTGTTATTCTTGTGCTTTTACAGTTTTTTTCCTATTTGCATTTTTTTTTGTTTGGATATTTATGTGGAAGAGGAAATTATTCAGGGTCTTCAATTTCCCAACAAGTGGTATCAGAGCTGTAAGGTTGCAGCATCATGGGGGACAAATATCATGCACACTATTACTATGAAGGGGTTATGAAGTTCACCGGAGAGAATTTCAACTTTTTGGAAGATGTAGGTAAATGATCTTCTTACATGCAAGAAGATACACAAGACTTTGAGAGAGAGGCCAGTAGAGATGACAGACAAGACGTGGAGTGAGATGGATGAGCAGGCCGTTGCAAACATCAGAATGTCGTTATCGATGAATGTTTGCAGTCTGGTGGCGAAAGAGACTACAACGAAAGAATTGTTGAAGGCATTGCAAGACAGGTATGAAAACCCTTCTGCCAATACAAAAATACTTCTATGGACGAAGTATTTTAATATCTACATGGAGGAGGGGAACCTTGGTGAATTCCCACATTAATGAGCTCACTGATATCTTGAACAAGTTTGAAGGGATGAGTGTCAAGATTGAAGAGGAGGTGAAAGCTATGAGGCTGTTGACATCTTTGCCTGACAGTTGGGAGACGATGAAGACCGCAGTGTCGAATTCGCTAAGGGAAAATAGCTTGAAGTTTTCAGCTATTTGTGATGCTGCCTTATCTAAGGAAGCCCGGAGAAAATTAGGACAAATGCCTGCATCTACTTTAGGGGTAGAAAATGAGATTGAATCAACTTTGGTTGCTCAAAACAAAGGGAATGGCAAGATGAATTACAATGGGAAGCAGCAGTAGAGATATAGCAAGGATAGTGGGAGTTCCAGTGGAGAAGTAGAGTGTTATTACTGCCATAAGAAGGGACACGTGAAACGTTTCTGTAGAAAGTTCAAAGAAGATTGTGAGAAGTGGAACAATTCTACAAACGTTGTAACATAAGAAGAACAGATTTAGGAGTTTATAGCCTGTGTTCAGAGGAACATATCTTTAGACCGGTAGGTTCTGGACACTGCAGCATTAGTGCATGTTGCTTCAGACAGACGTTGGTTCTCATCTTTTACTGCAGGTGATATGGCTCAGTGAGGATGGGGAATGAGAGTATCTCCAAAGTCAGAGGAATTGAAGATGTTTGTTTGAAAACAAGCGAAGGGGCCGAGTTGTTGTTGCAAGGTGTCATGTATATTCCTAGCTTTAGATTCAATTTGTTATCCGCAGGACAGCTAGATGATGATGGCTACAGCAGTGAGTTTGTTGGGGATTACTGGAAGCTCAGGAGGGAATCCAGGGTGGTGGCAACTGACCACAAGAGATCTTCTATGTATGTGTCAAAGTTTGAGGTTGCTAGGGGATCTGAGAGACAGATGATGCACAGGGCTGCAAATGGTTCGAGGCGAGACCTTAGAGAATCAACAACATTGACAATCAGAACAAATCAAATGAATCTGCCATCAGTTCAAGTACAACAGTTGGGAAGTAGAGGAAAGGGTAAGGGGAACAACTCGTAGAGGTGTTCAATAGGTTGTCAGTTTCATGCCCCAGTTGTTCAGTTGGAAAAACGAGTTGATGAAGTCGCATAAGCGAGGGAGTGCATCGAGGGAGAAGACTACAGTGGGTACTGAAGTCAAGGGGAATGTCTTTCGAAAGGCAACAGACTTGGGTGGGAGCTCCAAGTCATCAAAGGAATCTTCCTTCAGAGGTTCGATCGAGAAAGGAAGCTACAGGGATCACTTAGATCGAGTGGGAGCTTGTGGCTGTGTCTCTAGCGTCTGGGAGACAAGACCACGTAGGATTGCTCAATCTCGGGGCAATCACAAACAGAGCTTGAATAGGGCCGAGCAGTGTGGATGAGTTCGTTGATATAATCGTCAGAACTGTGCCTTGACAAAGGGTGTCAAGAAGTTGATGGGACACTGTTGATGCAGTGGGAGGTAGAGAATTGTCGCTTTGTCTCAAAGTGGGAGATTGTTGGGATTATGAAGCCAAAACAGGAAACCCATGTCCTATGAAGAAAATGATTTTTCAACACTATTACCAATTCCTACCGGGGGTAGGATATTGTTGTCTTATAAGGATTACAATATTGTTTTCCTATAAGAATTGGGATATTTGGCCTCTTATAAATAGAGTCATTATGTTAAGGTTTCATTTGTACAGAATCCAAATAAAAGAGACTTGAGTGGTTGTGAACAATGTTGAAAAGGATTTGTATCCAGTGGGTTTAGTGAGTGTTTTTCATTCCTATACCTAAGTATAGTGTGTTATAATACTTAGAAGCTAAAGGGTTTTTGTTGGGACCTCTTGGGAATATTTTTGGGGAGAGTTTTGTATTATAATCCTTAAACAATTATTAGTCAATTACCCACATCTGAGTGGAAAACTGGATGTAGCCCTTAGTGGTGAACCAGTATAATTTGTTTTGTAGTTATTTTTGTGCTTTTACAGTTTTTTTCCTATTTGCATATTTTTGTTGTTCTTGGATATTTTTGTGAAGGGAAAATTATTCAGGGTCTTCAATTTCCGAATAGATCCATGGTATATAGATTAAGACAATTATCTTCACAGGTACAAGACATTTTTGGTCAAGCCAAAAACAGAGTTGTGATGATCATGTCCAAAGTAGATAATATCATATTATTATGGGTAAATAGATTTTTTTTTTCCTTTTAAAATAACAAGTGAAGATGAAGATTTCCAATTGAATTATACTCAGATGGGCAGATTACTTTTTAATAGTACAAAAAATTAGTATTATTGAAGTAACCCTCCATGCTTTTAAAGAAAACTTCCCTAATCCCAGCTCCTAGGGAAAACAAAATCGTTTTGACAAGTCATATACATTAATTCAAAAAAAAAAAAAGTTATACACATCATTCCATGTTATCATTATTCTACTATCAATTAATTAGTTAATAGATTTTCCTTTGACATACAAATTAGATATATGTATATAAGAAATCATTGACAAATAAAAAGCGATCCATATAGATTCTTTTCTCCTTTTCTTTTTCCAAATTTAGAAATAAAAAATGTTTCTCAAAAAAAAAACGAGAAGAAAAATAATTAGTTATAAGAAGACTACTATATCAAAGGATTTAAGAAGATCCTCTTTATCACCAAATACAAAGTTGATTGAACCATTTTTAATAAAGTTAGATCATATTGTCAAGCACACTAATTATTATTAGTATTTTCATAAAACAAAAGACTTCTTTAATGGTATTAATTAGTATATATGATTGACAAAACAAGAAATTTCCGATGTTTTACCATTTATAAAAATATTACTTTTGGAGTCTTTAATAATGCAGTCTTTCCTTAAATTTGTTTTTAGTCCTCCAAGAAACTGCCTTCCAATCAGTCAAAGCACATGCTTGCCCTGTTGCCTAAAACTTTGTTAAACTTTTAATTAAATTTGCTAATCTCAATTCTCAATGACATAATGGCCAGCTTGAATCAAGGTGTGAATCAATAATTCGTCTGTGTCACAAGAAAAACTTAAACTTATTTCATTAACACACGTTATTTTACTCATTTAATTCTTCCCTATGTTTCCCCAATAAATTGAAACTTGTTATTAATCTTATTTATCCGCTAGATTTATGTCCAAATTCTACTAGAAAATGTCTTGTATTGATGAAAGCTGAGATTGTAACAGTACTTAAAATTTTATAATCTTTTTTTTTTTTAACATATGTCATCATTTGATGAATTTATATATATTTAAACATGTTAGAATGTGGGGAATAATGTGCGTTGGCTTAGTTGTGAGAACCAAAAAGTTTAGCAATCAATATTAAAAGACAGCCCTTGTAACTGCTGATAAAAACATCAACTGGCCAGCAAAATAGATGGTGTTTTGTTTCTCAGTTTGTCTTTTTTTTTTTTTCTTTTTTTTTTCCATGAACTCATGATGGATAAATGAAGCAATAATATAAAAGATTGTTCTATTCTACCTATCTCTATTTCTCTCTCTAATTATGTGTGCAAGCTTAGGTAAGTATGCTTTTGTAATTATTGTGTCTCAATTTTTACTTAATCCCAAGGCAAAAGAGAAAACCCTCCATCATGTTATTCTTTACATCTAGGGTTCTTATGTCAAGTTCTTGGAAAGAAGATGGTGGTGTAATCATTTAAATCCAAGGCAAAAGAGAAAAATAATATCATTTAAGTTTTTTTTTTTTTTTTTTTTTTTTGGCAAAGGTGAAGTGTATTGTAGTGAACAAATATAGATTTTATCATGTGAAATTAAAGTCGTTGAACAACATAACTAAAACAGACAAACAAGCATAGAAACTACAACATACATTCGAGCAAAGAAAAACTCAATTATGAAAATAAATTCCATGCGGACTCCATTAATGATCGAGATCTAGAATGAACACTATACTAAGCAGACTCTATTAATTAAGATCACGAGGAAGTTTTTATAGATTCATTTAGGAAAGGCCAGCAACAAATTTTACCATTTTTAAGATTATTTTTAAGGTTATTTACGATTAGGGATAATATTATACCTATTATTCCATAAATTGTCACTGTATTATTTAGAATACGTTCAAATTAGTCTTTTTTTTCCCGGCTCTAGAATATTTTAATATCCAAAAATAGAGATGACTCAAATAAATAACTGATAAAAAAGAAAATTTTCCAGATGTATTTAGGTCAAATAGTAATTTTACGAAATAATAATATTGATTTTCCAATCTAGTCTAAGAATCTTTGATGGAAGTTTTTGTTCTTATCCCTTTGTGTTAACGGAACATAGCATTTGTGATGACCTCAGAAAGCGACAAACGACATCGCTCATATTAATTTATTTACAAATAAACCTAACCCATTTAATTTATTGGAAATATGCTTTCTCAAAAGCTAACTAATTAGTGTAATAAAAGCAATTCAATTGATAACATCATCATTCTCCCTTCTAATATATATGCTTTAATTTTATCAAGCCAATTCATATAATCTAGTCACCAACCATTACACACTAGATTCTCTCTTGTCTTAAAATGTAATATAATAATAATAATAATAATAATAATAATAATAATTTTTCTCAGAAAAAAAAGATAAAGTTAATAATGATAACTCATGAGTGTTTAACTTGGGTTTTGCATAATTCAAAGATATTTCTGATTGATAATGATGCTATCTAAAGCTTAGGTTAAGGCCGATCTATGATGTAGTGAGTACATATAGAGTTTTTAAAATTTAGTATTGAAAGTTCAATATAATATATATTTAAAACAAGGGAAAAAAAAAAGCTTACAATAAAATCTATGAATTTAGAAATCTCTTTCCATTATATACTTGAGTCAATTTAATTAAAGAGTTTTATTAAGAAACATAAACATTTTTGTTTACTTGTTTCTCTTTTTTTTTTAATAAACGTTTCTAAAATTACATAGAATTTATTAAAAAAGAAAATTCTTATTTTTAGTTTCAATTTCTCATTTTTAGACATAAATAAAAATATTATTTTATAATTTTTAACGCAATAAATATTTATAAAAATAAACATAACATACATAATTTGAATATTTAATTTAAAAAACATAATTTTCATATAAAAGTCTTAGTTTTTATTTTTTATTTTAAAATTTTAAAGAACTAGGAACAAATAGTTACGTTTCTTTTTCAATAATAGGAAGGAAAAAAAAACAAAAAAAAACAAGAAATAATTGCAATTGACTTTTGTTTATCGGAACAGAGGAAACGATAATCAATATATCAAATAAGCCCTCAATTTATTATTTTCTCTCTTGTTTGATTTTTTGCACAGCTCTCTAATCTTTTTTTTTTTTGAGCTTAGTGTCATATTACATAAGAGAGTTAGTTTACCGGTTATAGAAAGGTTTTAAGTTTGAAACTTAAATGTAGGGGCAAAGTTTTCTTTTCTATTTCAGTGTAAGATAGGTGGGATGGATACTCGAACCTCAAATCTTTTGGCCAAATATATATATTATAATTGGTTGAACTACGCTGAATACAGGCAGGGAAATTATTATTCTGCGTTTCATTCACCAAACAATGAGGCAATTTGTCCGTAGACTGTAATCATAGCTGGGCTTAAACGTTTTCTCGTTGGGCCAGAAAGTAGTGTTTGATTAGGCCCAGAACGTGAAAATTATTTTTTGTGGGCCACAACTTGGGCCGAAACCCATTATGAAGTCAGTTCCAAACGGAATGTAATTTAGAAATAAATTAGGGAAATAATGCAGGCTAATAGTATTTCTCATTCTTTTAACCTTTTTTTATTTTATTATATATATAGTTCAGTATTTCCGGAATTTGCGGATATAGCAAATTGAGAAGTGAATTTCTCAAAAACGTAATAATTATTAAAATAAATAATAGTATCCTTGATTGGAATATACCTCTTTAATCCACCACTCCAAATTTCGATTAATCAATTATAAGTTTAAAAAAATAGTCTAACATTTTCGATATTTCAAAATAAAAATAGGACATCAAGAGGAATGACCAAAATAAATAGCTGGAGCAGTTAATTTTTTTTTCTCAAATATTTGACAAATTTTCACCTCGAGCACTTGGATTATTGGGTCAAAAAGCTTTTTTTAACCCGGCCCAAAAGTACTCCAACTAATGAAGAAAAATGATATTTGAATTTTTTTTTTCTAGTTAAATATAACTTTGGGCCTAACTTTAGTACATTTATAATTTGATGCTTCAACTTAGTTTGTATTTTAGTTCTCAATTTTTATCTTGATAAGTTTTAAATTTAAGTTTTTATTATCGATTTTTTGATCACGTATAATTAATAGCTCATGACATAGAGATGACAGACATAATGATATGAAATTAGAGTAGGCAGAGAGTAACAAAAGAATAATGTTGAAGAAAAAGACCAGATGAAGTGCTGTTTTTACCGAACAAATTTATCAAAGTGAAATAAAATTTGCACGTTTTATTTAGTACAAAAACTAGCAACATGAAGGTGTCATTGTCACTGTCCTTCATATTGGAAAATTAAAAGGTTTTCAAAATTTAACTATTTAGTTATTCTTTGGTTAATAAATTGGTTTTGCTCCTTCCATCACTCCCTCATTTCACTTCAAAGTATGGTTGGTTAAGTTTTAAAATTAGAAAAACTATTTTTTTAACTTCAAATACTATATAAGAAGAGTTTGTATAGAGGGGAAGGAGACACAGGCTACAGTAACATTGAAATATTAGTATCCATTTTCTTTTTTTTTTTTTTTTGTTAAGGGTCGACAGTTTATCTTCAGATAAGAAAATGAACTACATCACTCTTCATCAACAGTTCTCACACAACTATATAGTTAAATTTAAACTAAATAAAGTTAACACAAACTTTGGTATAAAAACCTGAGGGCGGGTTGGTAGGCAATCCTAATTTTGTTTCTTGTTTTTAGATTAATATTTAGTTAGTTAACTAACGGTAACACCGATCATTTTCAAAATTGAGATTCAATTTTCAAATCTACTATCAAACACATAAAAAAAAACATTGAATCTCTTTTTTTCAGATCATCAATCAAACGCACAGGTTTTCCCTGGTATGAAAATTACTTTCTTTATTCTCATCCATTTTTGACATCTAAGTTATTTGCCTCCACAAGTTTCCTTTGAAAAAAAAAAAGGTATTATTTCAAATAACTCACTTATCTTCTTTTTTCTAGACGTCTCATCTATTTGTCAAAGATTATCTCCTGATTGGTAAGTATTTGTGTAATTACAATTTGATGAAGTTAAATAATCATGTTTGTCTCATAAACAAATCTATCTTTAAGAATGTGTGTATTGATTTAGTTTTTTAACTTTTTAATTTTTTTTGTTTATTTTATAATATTGCTATATTAATTAGTGTGTTTTTTGTATTTGTTAATTCTTTTTATAATTAGTATTATTATGTATTCTTATTTAATATCTTTGTGCATGTTTTAAGTTTTATAATTTGGTAATTCAAAAAATGTCGTTAAAATTTTATAAGAAATTTAGCACAGTTTCTTAAATATTCTCTAAATTTTTATGTTAACAATAATTCAAACATATTATCTTAATTATTCTAAAAAAACATATTATCTTCATTATTTTTTTAACAAATTTAATAATATTTGAGGTAATAGTAGATAAAAATCCCCAGCTCAAAATGAAAAATTCAACATTTGTTATAAGTCCATTAAAATTTCTTACAAATCTCGCTATAAAATTTATAATTTTCGATATAATAATTTTTCTTTACATGAAGAAGTTTATAAAAAAATTATTTTTGACCTTAAAATATAACTATAATTTTTTAATCCCAAAATAAGATATATGCGAATATAAAACATTAACACTTTTGTGAATGAAAACAATATGGATTTATTTTAATTATTAATAAAATTATAAATTGTATTATATTAGATTTAATTAGTCTATATTTGTCTATATATATACACACGCACAAACATAAATATGCACGATACATGGTAAACGACAAGTAATTAATAACATACCGTAAAAAGATAGATATATTAATTCTTTATATAATTGGTAAAACGATAAGATTGATGCACAATCGGATGTGACACATCCCACGACATGATTTGAACTGAATTTTTTTTTCCTTTTATCTTAATCTTATATAGATTTGAGAGATTATTACAAAATTGATTAAAAAAACCATGCTGTGAATCCAACTAGCTTAATTAAACTAGCTAACAAGATCTTAGTCTTAATGTTTTATGTCGAAGCATTGAACACAAGACGGCACAAACAAAGGTGTTGTCGAGAAGACAGATACTAAGACTATTGGTTTTGTCGTAATTTCATGATGAAAATTACAATGTCTTTGAAGCATGTCATATATTGATATCAACATTTCAGAAACAGGCTAATTAAGGAGGCGAAGAAGCCAATGTGAAAAAGTGAAGCTGTTTTTTTTTTTTTTTTACCCTATGAATATGAATGTTGGGGGTTAATTAATGGGATTTTATTTAGACTTTTAAAGTCATTAAAATGTGTCAATTTCAGGCTAAACTCCAAATTCTTTTTCTGTAGAGAAGAAATTTGGTGATATCACCAATTTGAGGGCTTTCATTTTGTCTCCTTCCTCCGACTTGAAAGAAGCCCCATTCTCCTTTATTTTTATTTAACTCCATTTGCTCATCTTCTCTTCCCCCTCTCTATCATCATCATACCCTATTTATCTATTCAATGTCAGTACTGCACCATAATTGCCCTTTCTTCTTCTTCTTCCATGGCTGCTGAACTAGGCCTTCAATACTCTTTGGTTCATCGGAACGACAAGGGACGGAATCTGGAGGGTTTAAACCCTATGCAAACGCCTGAGGTGGTTGTCGATGACGACGACTCGTGGGAAGTCAGAGCTTTTGCTGAGGACACGGCTAATGTCATGGGAACTACTTGGCCTCCTAGGTCTTACACTTGCACTTATTGTAGGAGAGAGTTCAAGTCTGCCCAAGCCCTAGGTGGTCATATGAATGTTCACCGCCGCGATCGAGCTCGGCTCCACCAAGCCCCGGCCAACCCTATCAAACCCTCTTCCTCTTCTCCATCCTCCAGTAGTTCTTTTATCATCCCAACTCCTGATTTTAATGGTGGGGGGCTATGCCTTCTCTACCAATTCCCAAACCCTAATAGTAGCGGTGGGATGATGATCAATAGGCCTACGACTTTAAATGCTTATATTCACTCACCCTCTTCTCTTTTCTCCATGTCCCATCATTCCTTCAACCACTTGATGCCCTCAACCTTGCCACCCTCGGGTTTCCCAGCGAACGACCACGACCACCGTGCCGCTACTGGATCAAGTAGTACTAATTTCTCAGCAATATCTATGGAAAATGGGAACCAAGAGCTTGATCTAGAGCTGAGGCTTGGACATGGCCCTTCAGCTACAACTCTAATTGGAAAAGGGAGAGAAGATCTGTAATGTGGAAGCTGAATATTTGAGGAGGAAGAGATCAGATTGATCAATAATCTGTAAGATATATACATTTTTCAAGCTTTTTGTGATCTCCACAATTTGATTTTTTTTTTTTTCCTTTTTCGTTTTTGGGTTACTTTTCTAATCAATTTTATGGTTGATTTTTCATCTGTTGTAAGATTGAAATAATAAAATGGAAGAAGCTGGATTGAAATCAGAAATTTTTTTATTCTTTTCTAAAAGCCTATGAATTAAAGGGGTAGATTTTTATTCTGGAAGAATCTTATTGGGAAAAAAAAAATTAGGGTTTTGATCGAGCAAGGGACTGAACAAGAAAGTGTGCAGTGGTGTGTCATTTTCTGGGTTACAGATTTCAAGGTAAAAAGTAAGTATATATCTGAGCCTACATTTCCGTGGGGATTATTACTTCCATCATTCAAATGTTTTTTTTTTTTTCAAAAACAAAATGATTCAAACACAACCTGAAATCATCCAATAACGAAGCTCATGTCAAACTTATAACATAGAATCACTGACTGAAAGTGCAAAAAAAATTAAAAAAAAAAAAACATTGAAACGTTAGATAGTTACAACTGGGTCTCTATTGGGTCTGAAAATTTGAATCTGATTAGTTGCAAATTACCCTAAAAAGAAAAATCTATATACAATTTAGTATGAGTTCGCGACTTTTTTTTTTTTTTTTTTTTTTGTTAGAAATAGGTGCTTATGAGCTCAGGTTGACAAATTGATATTTAACTTAAGTATTCATCTTAGAAATTAATTTATGATACTCTAACCCTTTAATTTAACCTTAATGCAACCTTTTTTTTTGTTATAAACTTTCATATTGGATTGAAATCTTAAAAATATGATTATCTATTGATGGATATCCCTGGACCTCTGTGATAATTTTGAATACAATAAGGCCTTCAGATCAATCAATTACCTGAAAATGAGTCATTTTTATTTTCAACAATCAGATCCCCATTTTTTCTTCTTCTTCCCCCCTCCTTCTTTATCTTAAGTCTTAAGCATATAGATGTGGTAGGAGACAGTGTTTCTTCCAAATAAGTTCTTATATGCATCCTTCCTAGATTTCCCTGTTCTTAATATGAAATTCATTTGCTTTTGATTCAAGTGGGAAATCAAAGACAGCAAAAACAAGAACCAAAAAAAAGAAAAAAAAAAACTGAAAATGCATATTTATCATGACATGGATATTAACTTCACAGCTTTCTGAACCAAAGGAAACCCAAGAGGAAACAAAAAACAGGAGAGAAAAAAAGGGGGGAAGAATATAATCCCAATGAATCAATGTAATTAAAGTGATCTGTGTGATGATCATCAGATGAGGAATATAGGGGGAAAAAGGTTGCAACTTTTGTGAAATACATAAAGAGATATATAGGAAATGGCCGGATATTAAATGGAATGGCACACGAGTGGGGGCTTGGGGAAGGGGGTAAAATGAAGAAAAAGAAGAGGGCGGCAGGGCTAATTTGGGAGTAGTGATTATAATATTGGATGTGTTTTTTGTGAGAAGTGTCGCTTTTGGGATACAGATTTTGCATTGCATGGCAGCAGAAAGCAGAAGCAGAAGAAGAGATAAGAGAGAAGAGGGACAATGATTACTGATTTTAAGGGGAAATACTTAGGAAATCGAGCTCCCCATGCACTGATCACGACTATACCTCAAAACCCACTTCCCACACGCTTTCTTCACCCACCCATCTTTACTCAGTTTAACAGTACTCCGAATCTTTGTCGATATTACTCTCACTTTCTCACCTCCCTTCTACCTCCCTTTCTTCCCTTTTTTTCGATATCCGTTCTTTGGATGTGGATTCCATGTCTTAGAGTTCGTTTGATAACATTCTTATTGCTTGTTTCTCGTTTCTTATTTTTAATAAAGAAGCATGAATTACATGACCCTCAACATGCATGAGTTCAAGTATTGGTCAAACAATCTTTTTACTTATGTTTTAAAATAAATAGGAATTAGGAACAGTGAGGAAGAAATTTGTTTTGGTTGTTTCTAAAATTTCTATATAATTCTGAAAATGTTCTAAAAAAATAAGAAACAAGGAACATAGCCAGTCGCAGAATGCTTAGATTCCTTAAAGAAAACTGAAAGCAAGAAATAAGAAACAGGAATGTTAATACACGAGCTCTTAACTACTCTTTTGAGAGTTAGGTTTAGAAAACTTGTGTGTTTGGAGTGCAGCTTGGATAACAATGATTTGCTAGAGGATGGGGGTGTTTTTCAAAACTCCTGGATTTGACCCGTGTACCTCAAAGTATGTTGGCAGATATATACGTGTGCGATTAATATGAATTTAGTGTGTTAAGCCTTTAAGTTTAAGAAATTTGTGTTTGGAAATATACACATTTAGGAAGTCTGGATTTTAGAAGGATGAATTTGACATCTTAAGCCAAACCCAAATTCTCGCCCCGAACACGGGGTTTTTTGTTGATAATTTTGCTCATCGATATATAATATGCCTAATTTTAATTTCCCCCTTTAGTACTTGTATTCTTTCTTCTTCCAGGCGTTTTGATCACGTGCACGATCAAACTTTTGAGATACCCAATTTCGAGAAGGATTTTTGTGATTCTGTTTTAACACTAAATATATACCTAGCTATTTAATAGCTACTGTGATGGAGGTTATTTTAGTCTTTGTCTTGTTGTTTATGTAAATTTTTCAACTTTATGGTATATAAGTCACATGTGCAATATTGAATTTGATATCTAGTTTGAAAACACATGAGATACCATTCAAAGATCTAACATTAGTAATGACCAAAGTTGATAGCTTAATTACATACCCAAAAAAATTTAACCATAATATAGTAATGTAGCGAGGAACCTAAAGTTTCTTTGATCTCAACAAAATCTCTATCTCGTCAAATGTCATAAGGGATATGTTTGGTTTATGACTTGAATTCGGTTGACAGAAATCATAATGTACCAATGAACTTAATTACCCCTAAACTATAAGATCGTTAATAATCTCATCAATTATATTAACTTCAAACCTTTTTTAATACAAAACTTACAACCTCTTAATCTGAGATAAGTGTCATCAGAGAAATAGAGACTACATATCGATATTCTTAATACTACCAACCTTAAATTTCATGAACCTAAACTTTATCGAAACGATTAAATCACAGGGGGCAAAGAGAAGAAGAGAGAAGATATATATGTGGTAAAAGAGAAAGAGAGGGAGAAGGGGAGGGGACCAAGCTAAAGGGGGGGAAAAGAAAGCAATAATATTGAGTGTGTGCAGAAAAAGTTTGGTGTTACCACAGAAATTTAAAAAGGGTCATAAAGTATTTGGCCAATGCATTAGCTGGCCTTACTTGGCTCTGGTTGTGGTTTGGGGCTAGGAATTTTCATGGGGTCCATCAAACTGAGAACTCAGTACTTTCCCCATATATTTTTTTTAGCAGTTTCTTCAGAGGCATTTATTCTTAGTTTTAGCTTCCCCAACCTCTGCTCTGGAATCCCCATTTTTAATTAATATGGCCCTACTACTCTTATGGTAGAGTGGTGATGTGGATATATACCCAATTGCAAATTCATTAATAAATAACCAACAAATACTCTCGCCACTTAGCATAACTCAAACTTGGAATCTTCAACCAAAGTTGTGACAGTTATATCTAGAGTGGACATATCATCATTATCATTGTGGAACTAAATAAAGAAAAACTCCTCCCTACTATATTACTACTACATCTCTTTCTGATCATCGTTTATTCGATAAATTATAGAGATATAATTGTTTAAAAAAGAATATCTTAAATGGGTCGTATTAATATTCATGAGGCTTAATTTCATCTCGATTGACAATAAAAAGAGTAGTTCACTTATATTATAAACTTTTGTTAGATTTCTTATGTTTTCAACTTAATTGGTCGAAGTGTGAAGCTTTATGATGGATTATTATTCGAATGTTTTGTCAAATGATTAATAAAATATTTGAAATTTAAAAGTGTAGGAATACAAAATGAAAGAATTTTAACGTTTCATTTGTTTCGAGCATGGTTTCATGGTTTTTCAGAACAATTTCTTGGTTTTTTTTTTCTTAATAAATTTCAGTATGTGTTCTTAAGAAGTATAGTGACCTTAATTAACATTTTAAAGTGTTTTTTTAGGAAACGTTTTAAAGTTATCTGCGTTCATTCTTAATTAAAAATATACGCATCAAACTAGTCCAAAAAAATCTCTAACTTTGTTCAATATATTTTAGGATGAAAATTGTTGTAAACTCTGTGACATGGTTATTGCATTTCATTAGTCTGGGTTTGTTAAGGATAAATGTTCACTTAAGAAATCTAGTACTAAAAAAGGAAGAAATCTCAAGTTAAAGATATATATAATCTATCAAGAGAGTAAAAATCTCTCTCTTTGGTTGAATAAGACAAACTCATGCACGAGGAACCGTTTTTTTTTTAAAAAAAAATTATAGTGGATAGCAAAAATATTTGATGTATTTCAAAAAATGTCACCCGCTTTTCAAAATTTCAAATATAACAAAATATTTGAATTTTTATTTTCGAATTTTTTATTATTCCAATTTTACCCTTATGATATCTGATATACATTAATGTATATCTATATCGATATACATCCAATTTATATATCATCAAATTTATATCTGATATACATCTGATGTAAATTTGTATATGATATACATCAAATCTATATCTAATGTACCTCCGATGTAATTCTGATATACATTTGACGTACTTCTAATATACAGTATCAGATGTATCATGATATACATTATAAGATATACCACTGATTTACGTCAAATGTACGTATTATACATATAATATATATCCGATGCATACATGTACTTCTAATTTATGATATACTAAATATATTTGCAATTGATTTTATACTAACTATAAGGTATATCAAATGTTTAATTTTTAGTAGTATATCAGCTGTTTAAATTATAGTTTATCATTTTAATTTGTTGATTAATATACTAATATTATCAATAATGTTGATTACTATATCACTACTATTTATTCAATATTGATATTAATTACATACTAAATATAAGGGATATCAACTGTTTATAGTATATCAAAATTTTAACTTGTGTTTTTGGACATGCATGATCCACATAAACCTTTTATATAATAACTTTATATTTTAAAAATAAAAAATAAAAAATCTTGCACCATTGTTTTCCTATGAAAAAAATATTGGATATAATAGTATGATATGAACACACATATATCATAGTTATATTAGTAGATATAATGGTTATATCAGAGGTATATAAGTGGTAAGTCATATAATCATATAATAAGTTATATCAGTAGATACCATAGTTATATCAGTGGTATATCATTTGTATATCAATGGTAAATTAGAGATATAACAAATATATATCACATATATATGTATTGTATCAATCAATGATTATCATACGTATATCGGTGGTAAGACATGTTAGAATTTGAGTAGATATCATGGTTATACCATAAGTAAATCAATTATATATCATTATTATATCAGTTGTATATCATATATATATATATATATTAGTGGTAAGATCTATTACAGATATATTAAAGGGTGAATTTGTAATTTTACAATTGGACCTCGGTTTTTTCTTAGCTTATTTTACTAAATTTTTTTTCCCATTTTTTTTAGTTTATGACCAAAATGATTTTTTTTTCTCAAGCATACCGAAATGGAGTTATACTTAAAATATTAAGGATTTAAAATAAATGTTTCCAGAGATAAAAATTTTTCTAAACCACGTGGCCATAAACACCTAAGGGTGTTCAAAAAATCGACCGACAAAGAAAATCGATGAATGGTTGGGTTGGGTTAAAACTCGTTTGAATTAAATTGGGTTTAGATAAATTAAAATTCTATGAATTGGAATTGGTTCAAGAGGTTCACTTAAAATAAATTCTGGTTGAAATCAAGCTGACCCGAATTTATTATTAATTTTAAAATCTTTTATTTTATTCACGAAAAAAATTTATATGGATTATATTTATTTTAATTTTATTTCATTAAAACAACTTTTTTATATATTTTACAGCAACTTTTAAAAAAAATTAAATTTTTAATGTGTAATTTTTTACCATATAAATAACACTGACTTACAGATCATCATATGTAAATAAATGTTTACAATATTAACATTTATCTTTTTTGTTATACAATATTTTAAATAGAACCATCAAAATATTCTATAGTCAGATTGAGTTCGTTAATTATTTAATAAAGGACGATTAATTTTGATTGAATAAATTTATATCTGGAAGTTAAAATGTTTCTGAATCTAATTATTCAACCCCACTTATAAACACTCAGATGTGACTACAATCTTGGGAATTAAAAGATCAAAAGTTAGAAAGTTTCTTTCAAGTAATTAAAAAGTATTGCCATCAAGGGGTGGCCCCGTTGATGTGGCATGGGTCCTACAGTATCATTTACTATTTAAGTCTTATATTTGAATTTTTAGGTAAGTTTAATATACTAAAAATTCTCGACTTTAAGATGGACGTGGCCCCGATTATATTGGAAAAATCTAAATAACATGTGCAATTATGGGTCTTTTCTTTTCTTTTTTTTTTCTTTTTTTTGTTTGAGAAAGAAAATAATAGAATTAAGGGAGACCGATGCAATTATGGGTCTTTAAATAAAAGTAATTAAGAAGTATTAAATCATAAGAGAGTAAGATTTGTAATTTATACCTCCTCCACTTTTCTAGACGGTAAGAAATACAGGTACACAAGAAATTTCATAGTTTTTATTTTAATATTTAAAAATATAAAAATTAATTACTTTCTTTTACTTAAATTATTTTAAAAAATTATAAAAAAACACATATTCATGAATTTTTCATCATTCTTTTCTTTCCTAAACATAACAATACATAAAAGAAAATAAATTTTTGTTTTGATTTTTTTTTGAGTCATTGAAAAAGAAAATGACAAAAAAAAAATTATAGCATGTATGTCATCTTTTAAGCTTTTTGAATAAATTACTTATATGGTAGGTAATCAAGTATTTTTTAAAATAACAATTATTAATATTGTGTTGGAAAAAAAAAACTAAAAGTTGAATTTTCAATCAAACAATCTAACTAAAATATAAGAAAACATAAGATATTGACTAAAAAAGAAAACGTATCGAAAGAGAAAAGAAGCTCAAATTTTGATGGAGAAAGAGTAAGAAAAAACTATTTATTTAGTTGTTGAAAATAAAAAGTTAAGAAATTTTTGAAATTTCTTATTAATTATAATTAAAAATAAGTTATAAATTTTTAATTAATTCATAGAAACAAAGAGATAAAACATACCTTTTCTAGAGCGAAATTTTTTGAGGGGGTGAAAATTATTTTGAGAAAAGTGGAATTTATAAGTATGAAAATAAAATATTTTGAAAGAAATAAAAATAATAATAAAATTACACGAAGTGGGGGAGAGATAGAGAATTGAATGCACCAGAGATAAAATTTTATATTGAAAGACAAAATTATACCCAACATGAATATGAAAATATTTAAATTAAAAGGTAAAGAATTTCTCCCTACTTTTTATATATAGAATAGATATATATTGTCAAATATTGTCAAAATAAATGGTGATATATCTTTAATTGTTGATACATTTTTTTAATACAATATATGGGAGCGTGAGATCGAACTCACAATTTGAGATATATGGTAATTAATGTCGAATTATATTCGTTCTGGTATTATTAATGATTTATATCATCAAAAGTAAAAAGAACGATTCTTCCCTCGTATCCTATTACATGTGAATTTTTGCTATGTATATCATGAATACTTAATTTATTTCCTCTTTGAATTGTGAATTCTTTTTTTGACTACCTATATCATAAAATACTGCTAATACGAGAATAGTACGACAGCAAAAAATATCTTGTTTTTTTTAAAGGGTAAAAGTTTAAATTCTTCATCCCACGTTTGTGTTATTAAGAAAAAGATGTCAGGAATATTTGTCCGTATAAAATATATATAAATATTTTTATTTTTGTTGATGGAAGACTAGTAAAATATATCACATACATCATGCATACGACTTAGACTTCAACGCCTAATTTAAATGTTACTCGATTCAAACTGGAACGACATGTAGTCCACGTGTAAATCATATGTAATGTACACAATTTAGTTGATGGTGAAACAGAAGTAACATGAGTTGATATATAATTCTCGAACCACAACTGAATTTAAGTTTGTTTCATTTTGTTCCTAAATTTTCAAATATCTCTTTTTAGTTTAGTTTATGAATTTAAAAATTTAACTATTTTTTCTACCAACATTTCATCTCATCTTAAAATTTAAAGAAATTAACTATTTGGGTCATGTACTCGAAATCATGCTATTAATTTGTTAAGATAAAAATAATTGGCTTTTATAATGTATTAATTTGTTAAAATGCTTTAGGCTCTCTTGTGTGGCATATTTGGTTGGAGCGTAATAATTGACTTTTTTTCAGACTCGCTCTCAACCTCTGCATCTCAATTGACATAAAATCTCCCTTTTTTTTTCGTAATTATGATATAACTATAGTTTCTTAGAGGACTCATTTTTGTGCATGTTACTCCTGCTCTCATGCACTACCGAAATGGTTCTCTTTTCTAATAAACCAAAAATTTGTAAAAACAAAAATAAAAGCAAGGGCAAACTGATTATTTATTATTTTTGAAAAGAACTGATTATTTACTATTTTTGTTATTTTTGTTTTGGATACTAAAATATGATTTCGAAAGTTAGGGAAAAAATGGTATTTTAAGGAGAATTATTATTTATTTTCTCTCAATATTGTTCGTTGCCCTTCCTCGTAACTGAGCAGTTTCTGTGTTGCAAATCTCTCTTGTTTGTGGCACAGCCATGGATTCCGCTTCATCCATTAAAGAAATTTTAGGTGAACTGAATAAGGAATCCTTCGTCTCTTTACTCTCTAAGCTCATCGGCGAGACCTGGCTCCTCCAGAACGGTCCACCGGACCGGATTCCTGAAGAGCAGCTTATCATTGATCACATCCTCGAAGTTCTAGGTCCTCTCAGCACCACCAATGGCGGACCATTGCTCATCAACCGTGTCGCCTACAAACGTCGCCGTGGGAATTTGATTGTGGAGTATCCGGGAACTATACCGGAAAAGTAGTGTCGTTCGTCGGAAGTCACATGGATGTGCCACTGCACTCTGATGGATGTGCTGATTGGGTATTGTTTTTCTATCTCAAATCTCCTTCGATAGTTTATGTTATGGTTTTCTGTAACTCCACTACATTTGTACTACTTCTGCAACTTCATTGTCCTAATTGGCTCGTCTACTGTGTGATGATGTTTGTGTGTAAAATCATTCGGGATTAATTGGGAATTTGATTCAGCACCAGCTACAGTAGTATTCAATTCCTGTGCTCATGGTGTTGTTTTGGCACATGGTATTTCTGTTTTAGTAAATTAATGGCCAGGATTCAAGTTAAAACCAAACAAAATTAAGGATTACGTTTCTATATTCACGTTGATATTCTATTCATACAAGAACTCATTGTTATATTGCAGGATTTTGATGGTTTCTCATTGAGTATTGAGGGGGATCAACTTCGGGGTCTTGGAACTAATGGTTGCTTGGGACATGTTGCCCTTATAACTGAACTCCTCAAGAAACTTGGAGAAACAAAACTGAAGTTGAAGTCCTCTATTGTTGTTATATTTATCGCCAATAAAGAGGATTCTTCAATCCAAGGAATTGGAGTTGAACAACTTGCGAAAGATGGATACTTTGATAAGTTAAAAGGAGGGCCTCTGTAAGTGATTGCTTTTCTTTCCAAATAAGATCTTTTGATATGAGTTTTTCGTTTTCTTTTTCTCTTCTATTTTATGATATTCATGAGCATCGTAGCTAGCTGATGCAAACATTAACTAATTTCATTGGTTGTCTACCTATGCTTTTAATATTCTAAATAGATGACCACCACAGAGTTTGAATCCATTCCTCCTAAGGTATCTTTATTTTTTTTTTCACATGGTATAAGGTTAAATCTTGAGTTATTTTTCCATTTTCAAATTTTGGAAACTTCCCAGTGCATTGTTAAGCTCTGTATGTTTGGTTTTCTACATAGATATTGGATTGATGCGGTGGATTCACAACCTTGTATTGGTACTGGTGGTCTGATACCTTGGACACTTGTAGCAACTGGAAAACTTTTCCACAGTGGTTTGCCACACAAGGTAAATTGATATATATTGTGTTTTTCATGCTAATGTGCGTGCACTTTGTTGACTGAACGTGAGTCTTTTCTTGCATTTTGAAGGGGAAATTTAGTGATTCAAAAGATTTTGGTCGTTGAATTGATAGATATTTCTAGCCAAAGCAAACATAGCTTAGTGGCAATTGGCATATATCTCCAACTAATAGGTTGTGAGTTCGATCCCCCACCCCACATGTTGTGCTAAAAAAATAATAATAATTGATAGATCTTCCTACCTATGACATGGAAACTTTTGGATTTGAAGGATTGTAGTTTTATACACGTGCCGGAATCTTAAATGTGAAATACCTTCCTCAACATTGTCACCTATAAAGTTAAGGTTGGTACAACCAAAGTTTTAAATATAGATATCGATGGAAATTATCGATAAAATGTCGTGATTGATATTGCTAGAAAAATTCTAAAAATAAAATATCCATAGCAAATATTTAAATTAACAAATAAGCATTTAACTCTTTTTAAATAAGTTACAAATTATTAGGATTGATACAATGTCCATATTAATTATATTTTGTTGATATTTTTCACTTTTGTGTCCAAGTTTTTTATGCAGTACTATGGAAATACCGATTCACCCCTCATGTCGACATTGAACCTATGGACATATGGAAATATCGACATGTCGATGGAAATTTAATGCCCTGAGTATAGCTCAGTAAACTCTGTTTGCATGATAAACTTGACTAGTAAATTCATTTTAATATAAATGGTAAGAATTACTGAATTGAAGCTTTGCTGAATGTGCCTTGCGAGATGACCTGGATAACTTGTCCATTGATAATAGTGTAGAAATGAGCTAGTTGAGGTAAGTATTAACCTTCGATTACCTGGATAGCCGTTATATCCTTGTGAACGGAAGACTAAGGGGTAAGATTTGGGCATCAGGGTGTTTGAAGCAAGGGGACCCATTGTCCCCCTTTCTTTTCATTTTTAATTGTGGATTTGCTCAGCAATTTAGTTCCAATGGGTGTGGGAAAAAGGATGTTTGGAGGGATTCTTAATCGGGAGAGAAAACTTGTTTGTTGCATCTTCAGTTTGTTGATGGTATTCTCTTATTGGTATTCTCTTATTTTGTCCCGGGAAGGAAAACTCCTTTATCAATCTGAACTATTTGCTTTCGTTTTTTTTAAGTGATTTGGGGTCTTAAGATTAAGAGATCTTTGCTAGGGATTAATTGCGAGCGTTCCAAACTTTCCTCTCATGCTTCCCTAGCAGGGTGTGAGGTTCAAGATTTCTCGTCCTCTTACCTAGGGCTTCCTTTAGGCCACAATTCGAAGAGTTTTGTTTTTTGGTCTCCTATTGTAGAAAAGCTTCAAAAGCATATTTCTTCTTGGAAACAAGCTTTGTTTTCTAGAGGGAGACTCACCGTTATTCAGTCTATGTTAAGATGGACCCAATTTAGTTCATGTTCCTATTTAAAGTCTTGTTGTCCATTATTAAAACCTTCGAAAAAATCATGAGGGATTATTTTCTAGGCGGGGTAGACGAGGGGGAGGCTCTCATTTGGTTAATTGGGACATCATTTTGAAACTATTGGAGGAAGGCAGTTGGGAATTGGGAACTTGAGATTATGGAATAAGATCTCATTGGCTAAATGATTGTGGTGTTTTTCTCATAAACCTGATGCCTTGTGGCGTAGGATAATCATGAGTAATATGAGTCGCATCCTTTTAATTTGGTATCAGCTAGTGGTCCTAAATTTTTTGGTAAATGCCTCTGGAAGGCTATATTCTCTATCTTTACTTTTTTTCTTTCGACTTATTTCTTGCTCTATTGGGGATAGTACAACAACCTATTTTTGGGAGGATTTTTGGATGGGTGATAAACCCCTGTGTTTCTTGTTTTCTCGTCTTTACCACCTTTTTAAAAAGAGGTTGCATTCAGTGGTCTCTATGTTTGAGTCTTTGGAAATTCCTCTTCTATTTCTCTGAGTGTGTTTAACGGATAGAGAATTGTTGGAGGTTGCTGATTTGCTTGTGTCTTTAAGGGGAGATTCGCTTGATTCAGGAGAGGAAGGACCTTCATATTTGGTCCCCTAATTTGTCGCTGGGTTTCACTTGTAATTCTTTTTTCAGCTTTTGAGTGTTTCACTGCCTCCCCCTAATGCCTCGCTGTTCGTCTCACTCTAGCATGTAAAAATTTCGAAGAAGATTAAGTTATTTGTCTGGTAAGTTTTACATGGGAAAGTTAATATTATGGACCGTATTCAAAGACGTTTTTCCTTTTTGTTGGGTCCCTGATGGTGTGTCATTTGCAAAAATTCTTACGAGGACCTCGACCTTATCCTGTGGAGCTGCCAGTTCGCTTATTTTATTTGAAGTCGGTTCATGGAGGTTTTGGGGTTTCTTTGGCTTGTAACAGGGGGAGCGTAGAGCAATGGTGGAGGAGATTTTGCTTTGCCTCCTTTTTGGGATAGAAGGATCCAGTTGTGGCATGTTTTTTTTTTGGTTGCTATTTTTGTGGGGTATTTGGATCGAGAGGAATAGTATAGTTACTAAGGGAGTAGAGAGGTTTTGGGGGAAATTTATCTAGTTAGATTTAATACCTCTATGGATGTCGGTTTCTAAGGCTTTTTGTAATTACCAGTTCGGTATCATTCTTTTGGATTGAGGTCCATTCTTATAAGTGGATCCCTTTTTGGTGGCTAGTAATGCCCCTTGTATATTCTTTCATTTATTCTCAGTGAAAGCTCGGTTTCTTATCCAAAAATAAAAATAAATAAATAAATAAAAACCTTTGTTAGCATACTTAAATATGTGTATATATAACTTTATGGCAATTGATTAAATTTAGTTTTTCTTCAAGATGACATAAGTGCCTACCTCTCTTGTATGCAGGCTATTAATGCTATGGAGCTATCTTGGAAAGCTCTCAAAGCGATGCAATTGCGCTTTTACAAAGATTTTCCTCCTCATCCTGAGGAAATGGTATATAGATTTACAGCACCATCAACCATGAAACCTACATCTACATGGGAAGGGAATGGTACATTCTAGTCCTTCATTGACTAATTTTAGGTAGGGGAAGATGTTTTCTTCATAATGATTATTTCTTCATCTTAGATGATCCACTAATTTTTCCCGATCCGATTCTTGTCAATCAAATTTCAGGGGAGTATACTATTTCAGGAGATGTCAGGTTCATACAAGTTTGAGCCTTTTATGATTTTATTATGAAATTGACATATAATAAAATCTTTCATTAGTGTTTTCCTTAATTTTCTTATGTATTTCATGTTGGATTCATTTGGCAGGCTAACTCCCTTCTACGAGTAAGTATTGTACTCCCTTTCCTAGTCAAGCAACATTACTTAGCAACTACACTGCATACTTATTACAATGTTTTAATTTTCAAACAAGCTTTTAGTTTTTCTTCTTCTTTTGTCGCTCAATATTGGAAAATATTAAACGTTTTATAGATCTTGTCTGTAATATGTTTTGATAATTTTCTTCCAGTGTGAAGGATGTTATGACAAAAATCCAAAGCTATGTTGATTACATTAATGCAAATATCGAGAAACTTGATACGTGGGGACCAGTTTCAAAGTTTTTTCTACCAAATGAAGGCCTTAGAGGGAGGTGTTTTCTCTGTCTCTATTACTTCACAACTTCCATGGCACATGAACGTAGTAATTCACTTCATGTATTCCTCTCCCAAGAGGAATGCTGTTCTATTCGATCAAATTCTAACAATTTTTTTCATTGAAAAATAAAGTAGTAATACATTTATTGAATATGACAAAGAAAATGGTGCAGAGACATTTTAGATAAATAATAAATTGCTTTTGACCTACGTGCATGTCCATTCATCTATGACGACCACCATTTTGGTCTTCGAAATGTAAGATTTTAATTTCTTTTTGGCAGAATTAGTATAACTTTTGGTGAAGTGGTGTCAGGAGTTGCATGTGATCTTGATTCTCGTGGCTATCAAGTTTTATATAAGGCAACAGAGGAAGTAATAGGGTATGTCAAACCATACTCTTGTACAGCGACTTTGCCACTTATGCGGGACCTCCAGGTAATTCACATACCCATTTCTCTGTTCCTCTGGTGGTGTTCATCGTTCTCATTTGGTTCCCTCATCTTTTGTCTCTATTATTTGTAGGATAAGGGCTGTGATGTTCAGGCTGTAGGCTTTGGTATGTTTTTTTTATTCTATGTTTTCATTTCTTAAGACATGACAAGGTTTTGTTACAAAAGGCATAGTTAATTTTCTCTTGATTTTGTTTCTGAAAGCTCCCAATATACCCACGATGACCACTTAACTTAGGAATTAGTAATTCCTATGTTTTCCTGCATCAAATGTTGTAGAGTCAGACAGTTATCCCGTGAGATTAGTCGAGGTGCGTGCAAGTTGGCCTGGACACTCAATTGATATAAAAAAAAACAACTCCCAATATACAAATTTCCATTAATACATCTGCATGATTAAAAAGTTTTCAAGTCCGAACCGTAAAGTCTAAGAGACATTTTATTTTAAACTCTTTTGAAGAAATATACATGGGAAAGCATAATTGCCGATTACTAAGATCTGATTTACGCTATAATTCATTTATGCAGCTTTATTGGATGCATACTATGCCGCTAATGAGCATTGTCTTCTCAAAGATATGTGCAATGGCTACAAGGTTTTTGCCAGCATCATTTCTGAATTAGAAGAAGAAAATTGATAATAAACCATTGTCGTTTTAAATGGTTCTTCAACTTTGAGAGTGAACCCAGCAGCAGCAGATCTGATGTAAGTAATATTTTCGTTCTCACTGTAAAGTAATAAAGAAAACTGCAGAGTATGCTTTGTACATCTGACACTTTCCCTTGGATCTGTCATTTGTGTTCAGTAAAGGCAATGATAAAGCTAAAGTTACTGCTTCTCTATTTTGTTTTCTAATTGGTAATAAATGTTTTCTGACTCTGTACATTTACCAAATATTATGGATGAAGAAAATTGGGTTTTCTTCTCTTTTTTTTTTCTTCCTGCGATGATGAAAAAGAAATCCTCCTTTCTGATTCTTATTTTCATATAAGGATGTTGGTTGGCACTCCATGTCAAAAGGATTGTTCATGAAATTACTATGATACTCTTTGAACCAATTTTCTAACATCGTTCCGATCTTCGATGCTCTATCAAAAGAAATACCTTCCTACAGTTATGGACGATGGTCTTTTTAACTATTTTGGGGTACATTTGGCTGTAGAGGAAGATAAATGTTTTAGGGGATGGAGACTTCATGTCGGAGGTTTGGTCTTCCATTAGATCTAATATCTATTCGGGTGTCCATAAAAACCTTTTAAAATAAATAACTGTTAAAGCTTCCAATTTTTTTTTTTTTTTTTTAGTTTAATAAACACGGGTGAATTTCAAATCTTCAACATTTTGATCAATAATATATATCTTAATCAGATCGACTATAATACTTGGTAATAGTTTGAAAGATGTTTGGTCATTCTAAATTACTGTTATTATTAATTAGTATCTCTAATTTTTTTTTATTTTAAAACTTTCTAGCATTTTTATTTTAATTCCTAAATATTATTAGCAAATACTATTTTATTTATTTCCACTAATTTTGTAATAATTTATTTAACAAAAATCTAAAATAAGCACATATTTATTTATCCAATCTTTTACTTGGACAAATGTTTAAATCTACCAATAATATATCTAGATTAGATATTGAGTTTAAGTTCTTGTTAATGAGTGGTGAAAACTTAATGATAGGAATTAGAATATTTAAACACGAACAAAATATATGAAAGTTTAGATTTTTATTTATTTATTATTTAAAAAAAACTTGAAATGAGAATAAGATAATATATATATATATATATATATATATATAGTTTTAAGAGAGAGAACAGTCACCAACTTTTTTTTTTTTTTCATTGCCCTTACAAATAAGAGCTTTAAATGGAGAAGTGTTGTTTTCATTTTTTTTTTAAATCTTATATTAATTCTTGAACTTTCATTTTCTTAATAATATTGTTTGTGCAGAGGCGCCATGGATTCCGCTTCATCCATTAAAGAAACTCTAGGTGAACTGAAGAAGGAACCCTTCGTCCGATTACTGTTTAAGCTCATCGGCGAGACCAGATTCCTCCAGAACGCTCTACCGGAGCTGATTCCCGAAGAGGAGAGGATCATCAATAACGTCCTTGATGTTCTCCGTCCTCACAGCACCGCCAATGGCGGACCCTTGCTCATAAACCGTGTATCCTACGTTGTCAACCGTGGAAATTTGATTGTGGAGTATCCGGGGACGGTACCTGGAAAAGTAGTGTCGTTCGTCGGAAGTCACATGGATGTCGTCACCGCTGATCCTGGCGCTTGGGTATGGTTTTTCATCACAAATCTCCTTATACTTTTTTTTTTTTTAATGTTTTTCTTTAACTCCTCTACATTTGTACTGGTATCTGCAACTTCTGTGCCCCATTTGGCTTGTGTACTGTGTGATAAAGTTTGTGTATGAACTCATTTCCGAATTAATTGATAATTTGATTTGAAGTTGCCCCTGTTGTTCATAATTTATCAATCTTGTTCTGTCCTATGTTTTTTTTAATCTTCAATCTATTGCTTGCCTGATTCAGTTCATTTTCCTGCTTGTGTTCTCATCAAACGGCAGTCCAATTTTATTTTTAAGCTAGGGTACTTGTACCGTTGAATTTCTTGAATGAATTTTGGCTTTTGTGTCATTCATCAGAAGCTGAATTTCTCGAATCCTGGAGTCGTTTTGGCAAGTTTATGGCCAGGATGCAGGTTGGGTTACATTTCATATACGCGTGGATATGCGATTCATATTAAAAAAAAAAAATTCATTGTTATATATGCAGGACTTTGATCCTTTCTCATTGAGCATTGAGGGGGATCAACTTCGGGGTCTTGGGACTACTGATTGCCTGGGACATGTTGCCCTTCTAACCGAACTCCTTAAGAAGCTTGCAGAAACAAAACTAAAGTTGAAGACCTCTGTTGTGGTTATATTTACTGCCGGTGAAGAGGATTCTACATTCCATGGAGTTGGAATATATCGACTTGTGAAAGATGGATATTTTGATAAGTTAAAAGGAGGGCCTCTGTAAGTGATTGCTTTTCTTTCCGAAGAAGATCTTGATATGAGTTATTTCATCTAGTCTACGATTTTAGCATTCTTGGTAAATAGCCACTATGGAGTATGAATTCATTTTTGCAAAGTGTATTTTTTTTAATGTTCCCTAATGACCACTAGGCTAATCTATGGTGGTAGATTTACTATGAGTTATCTTTCCAATTCCAAGTTTTGGAAACTTCCACGGTACATTGTAAAGTTGTGTATATCCAATTTCCTACATAGATATTGGATTGATACAGCTGATTCACAGCCTTGTATTGGTACTGGCGGTGTGATATCCTGGACACTTATAGCAACTGGAAAACTTTTTCACGGTGGTTTCCCACACAAGGTAAATCGATATATATTATGTTTTGTGTGATAGCGTGTATGCACTTTGTTAACAAAAAGTGAATCTTATTCTGGCATTTTGAAGGAGAAATCAGTGGTTCAAAAGATTTTGGTTGTTGAATTGATAAAACTGCGCGTATTTGAGATCTTTCTATTGTGATGTGGAAGCTTCTCTATTGGTAGGATTGTAGTTTTGTACAAGTGTCCGGATCTTAAATTGAAATCCTTCCTTCAAGATTTTCATTAATGAAGTCACCTACCTTAGGAATTAGTAATTCTGATGTGTTTCCCGACACCAAATGTTGTAGGGTCAGACGGTTGCCCCGTGAAATTAGTCGAGGTGTGCGTAAGCTGGCCTAGACACTCACGAATATCAAAAAAATAAATAAATAAATAAATAAATAATGAAGTCACAAGGTTATTACTTGATCTTAAATTGAAATCCTTCCTTCAAGATTTTCATTAATGAAGTCACCTACCTTAGGAATTAGTAATTCCTATGTGTTTCCCGACACCAAATGTTGTAGGGTCAGACGGTTGCCCTGTGAGATTAGTCGAGGTCTCCGTAACCTGGCCCGGACACTCACGGATATCCAAAAAAAAAAAATAAATAAATAAATAATGAAGTCATAAGGTTATTACAACCAGGGTGTAAGTCCCTTTGCATTAGAAACTTGATCGGTAAACTTTTATTTGAATATAAGTGGTAAGGACTACTAGAAAGCAAGGCTTTGCTAGATGTACCTTGCATTTGAGACTACCTTGATAATGTGTCCATTAGTAATAGTGCATAATTTAGCGAACAAAATTTAGTTGATTGAAGTGTTCATATCTAAAAACATAAACTTGAATATTTATATACATGACTTTTTGTCCATTGATTAAATTATGCTTTAGCTCAAGACGACATATGTGCCTATCAATTTTTTATGTAGACTATTAATCCTATAGAGCTAGCCATTTTGCTTTAACGAAGATTTTCCTCCTCATCCCAAGGAAAAGGTATATGGATTTGTGACACCATCAACCATGATACCAACAGATTTCTCTAGTAAGTTCTGAGCCTCTATTCATTAATTTTAGGTAGAGAAATATGGTTTTTTAATCATGATCATTTCTTTATCTTAGCTATAGGAAGTGGTCCCAATCAAATTCCAAACCAATGTATTGTTGATGGAGTTGTCAGGTTATTACAAGTTTGAGCCTTTTTATTATTTTAGCATTTAGCATAGAATTGACATTTAATATCATTGTGAGATAGTGTCTTCCTTACTATTACTTATATATTTTGTTTTGGTTTCACTTGACAGGTTAACTCCCTTCTACAAGTAAGTAGTGTACTTCTTTTCCTAGTCAAGCAACATTACTCAGCAACCAAACTACATGCTTATTAAATAAGTTTTATAGTTTTCCTTCGTTTGTTGGGCAATATTAGAATTACCAAACACTTTATGGATGTAGTCATTTATATGTTAATACTTTTCTTCTAGTATGGACGATGTTGTAACAAAAGTCAAAAGCTATGTTGATTACATTAATGCAAACGTTGAGAAACTTGAAACGAGTGGTCCAGTTTCAAAGTACGTCCTACCAGATGAAGGCCTTAGGGGAAGGTATTTTCTCTTCCTCTATTACTTCATAACTTCCAAGGAATATGAGCATAATAATTCACATCATGAATCCCTCTCTCCCCAAGAAGAATGATGTTTTATTCAATCAAATTCTTACAATTTTTTTGTTGAAAAATAAAATAGATTACATTTTCTTTTTCGAATAATTGAAAAATAGAATACTAATGCATTGAGTTTGATGTAGAAAATTATGTATAAAATGCATTTCAGATGAACTAGTTTATTACTGCAAGCCATGCAAAATTAGTATATACTTTATATTTATAATATGTTTATTGTATATTGTATATTGCAGGTGACATTTATTTTTATGGGTTTTTTTTTTGGGTGCAGTATTGAGATAATGATGCATGAGGATGGGGATGAGGCCCCGAGATCAGGAGTTGCATGTGATCTTGATTCTCGTGGATATCAAGTTCTATATAAGGCAACAGAGGAAGTTTTGGGGTATGTTAAACCTTACTCTTTTACAGCGGCTTTGCCACTTATTCGACATCTTCAGGTAATCACGACCTCATTGCTCCATTGCTCTGCTGGTGTTTATTGTTTTCATCTGGTTTTCTCATCTTCTTGATATTATTATTATTTGTAGGATCAGGGTTATGATGTTCAGGCTGTTGGGTATGGTATGATTTTGTTGACAAGCCTTTGTTACATAAAAAGCATAACTAAATTTTCTCTTGGTTTTACTATAAATTCTGCTGTTGGGGTTGGAAATTTCCCATTAATGCATTTCCCTGATTGGAACGTGTACAACTCGTCCATGTTAGAAAGTTAGGAGATTCTACTCATCGATTGTTCAAAGCCATAAACAGAGTAATGTTTTCTCTATAGATTGCACGATTACGATGATCTGATTTACACTTCAATTATTTGCAGGTTTATTGGACGTATACCATGCCAAGAATGAGTGTTGTCTTTTTAAAGATATGAGCAATGGCTATAAGGTTTTTGCCAGCATCATCTCTCAATTAGAAGAGATGAATTCGTGACGGGGAAGTTTTTTGGAGCATTATTTTTTTGAATAAGTTCGGGGTGATTTTATTTTGAAAATAAGTTTCAAAAATTAACAACAAAAATTAAGAAAAAAACGTCCATGGGTTAATCACATCAATTAAAACAATACTTTTAGTCTGTAAAAAAGAAGTCGATATTTTGATTTTTACAAGATCAATTAGAACCGGTAGAAAGAATAAACAGGAAGTGAGAACATAAATTCTCTCTTCTATAGCATAATACTTATTGAATTTTTGGTCAATAGACATTTTGGTCCTCATGGATCTAATGATTTAGTTGATAGTATTTTAATTTGTAATGATTTAATTCATGTACTTCTAAATTGATAATAATTTAGTCCTAGATATTTTAATATGAAATAATTTAGTCCTTATAGTTTAAAGTTCGTAATGATTTAGTTCATATTATGAAATTTTTTGTTAAGCTTTTTATATATGTAGATCAATAACTCGATGAGGGACAATATGTGTTTATAAACTAAAAAGACTAAATTATTATATGACAAAAATTAACATTTAATTTTGATTAGACTTTTCACGGTGGGGATAAAATTGTTGCAAATTTTAAACTGCATGGATTAAATGTGCTTGATTCTTAATACCTTGGACTAAATCATTAACACATAGATATTGTTTTTTAACCATTTTTTAAAAAGTTTATATTTATAATTGCTTCAACAACTTATAATTAGTGACTTTAAGAAAAAGTTTCTTCCTTCCCAGTCTCTTCTTTTATACCAAGTATATACTTTATCTGACAAAGTACTTTTATTTTAAATTACGTGTATTGAATTTGATATCAGATTTTGTGAAATACAATGGCAATTACTAAAAATGAAATTTTATGCAAAGTTCAAAGATAAAACAGAATATTTGCGATAAAAAAAAAACAGAATATTTAAAAGAATACAAACAAATAAAATAAGCAACATTTCAAGTTTGTATAATAATAAAAACAATGTAAATCAAAGGCTTATAAATCAAAACAAAAGTTTAGGTCTAATGATAATATAATTCATAATTGGAAATTTTATCTTTAATAATCACATCAATCGAATTCTATGGTCTTTTGTCGAGTATTAGGTTTGTATAAATTCGGATTCATATTTGCTAATCCTATAAACAATTCTAAGTACACACAAATTCAATTTATAAAAAACGCAACTTTTATACCATGTATACTTATTTTTATAAATTATAAACTCACAACCCCAAATAATTGTAATATAAATTTAAAATTGTATACAATAAGTGTCTAAAATTTAATGTAATAGGTTAAATGTTAGTATTGAGAAAGGATTTAAATTTTCTAATGGAAATGAAAACTAACCATATGGATAGAAATAATAACTAAATTAAATATTTGACAACTAAGAGAGAAATGCAAAAACATAGATTTCTTTTAAATAATAATGAGTCGTCAAATATTTAATTGCGAGAAATCTCCTCAATAGGAGACGAGTATTTTTCAGCAACGATTTAAAAGGAAGTTGGACTTCCAATGAGGTTCCATGGCATGTTTTTCGCCTTCCATGTTTTTTCAAATTTTTTATTTTATTTTTTCTTGTGAAATTTTTAAGTGTGTATATATATATTTTCAATTTATATGTTTCTATTACATGTAATGATATTCTTTTTTATAAATTGGACATATATTTTTACTCATTTTTTCATAAAATATAAATTTTCTTGTGGATCTATGTTTTAACTTATATATTTAGAATAGTCAAAATACTAATAAAATAAATAATATTTTTGTTGTAAAATAATAAAAGACGACACAAATATATATGTATTAAAAATATTTTACACGTAAGTTATACTTATTATATGTGATGTTTTTCCTATAAATTTGACTGTTTTTTTTTTCTTATAAAATATATTTTTGTTGTTAGAGATGTAGGTATGCATGCAAATTTAAATTTATAATTTTACTTATATATTTAAAACGGTTAAACTACAAATAAAATAAATAATATTTTGTTTGTAAAATATAAATATTTTAAGAAAATCTGGTACGTTGTCATAGAAATATTTGCGTAAATGACTTCTATAAAAAGAAATCACGTATAATGTACCTGATTTCTCATGCTGATTTAGTCGTCAATATTCACCTCACACATGACGTATTGGTACTTAGATCACATCTATTTTACGCGATTTTTTACTCAGACCAACACCTAATTTATATTTATTAATAGTTTGGATATACTTTTTTATTTAAAACATATTTATTTTGTTATTAATTCTAAATTTTTGTTATTTTTTGTAATTTATTTTTAAATTTGCAATATTCTTAAAATTACCCATATGAGATGAGATAAAATTTATTTATTTATAATAACAATAGGGCTTATTAGTAAACATTGTCCAATTGTCTAATTGTATAATGACTAAATTGATACCATGTTTAAGGAAAAATTTTGTAAACTATTTTTAAGTAGGTAAACTAAAGAGTTAAAATGTTACGTTTGTATTAATTCCTTAAAAATCGAATGTAAATTGATTTGTCAATCTCAACCTAGTCTTAAGGTATCTATCTCTAACTAAAAATTGTGAATTAGAATTTTCACTCTATATATTGTATTAAAAAAGAAATTTATTTTATTTAAGAAGATTATCAATTTACTATGCACCCATAGACATCAATATGACACCAATTTGAGTATAGTTTATTGAATAAAGACACTGATTCTAGTGATATTTATCATCGTCCTATAATTTGGTGGGACAATATTCATTCTAGATCTCGAACTTTGACGGAGCATGCTTGGAATTTATTTTCATAATTGGGTAGTTTTATTTTCTACACTTGTTTTATTTTTTATTTTGTTGTCATCATTCTTGTTCACATTTGTGCTGCATTTTTACCGTCGGACTTCTTCGATTCTACGGTGCATTAATTTTATACTGTAAGATCAATTTTTTTCCTTACAATATACGAAACCTTTGTACTTTTTTTACAGCATACACAACCAGCTTTGTAAAATAATAATAATAATAAATAAATAAAAATAAAAACATTATTTACAATCTCAAATATGGATCCCAACTCGACCATGTTGAACTACAAAATTTTAATATGATTTTTATATTTTATACTTTTTAGAATATAACACATAGAAGGATATTGATGTCTTAATGTATTCAACTATGCTGATGACCTTAACTTAATGATAATTAACACACGTCTTTGTTCAGAAATGATAAGTTTGAATCTCCAATCCCCACTTGTTTGTACTAGTGTATTACCACGTGCAACGCACGTAAATTTTTTTTAATTCTAAGGTAATTTAATAATTTCACGTAAAATATTTTAAGTATAATTATTTTTAAAAATAATTAAGATTAATTTTTATATATATTTATTATTATTGACAGCTAATTACTAATAATAAAATGTACTATTTATAGTTATTTTTTAAATATACTATTTATAATTAATTGTTAATGATATATTTTGTAAATAAATAAATTAAAAGTAAAGGAAAAAATTATATATTAATAAAATAGTAAATAGGTATTTTAATATTTTTATTTTTAAATTATTTCAACCTTATTTTATTTTTTTAATATTTTGTTTGTTTATTAAATATTTGTTTAGAGCTGATATTTTGTTATAAATATAAATTATTTTATTGATTTAATTTTATATTATAATTAAAATTATTAAAGAAAAATTCTTCAAATTATATTATTAGAAAATAAAATGACCAAAAGTTTTATATTCCACCTTTTAAGATTCTATACAGATTATTGTTTATATTTAATTTATTAATTAAACATTTTTTATGTATGGACTTCTATGATTGTTTTTTTTTTCAACAATGAGAACATGAACTTGTAATTATCTATATTTTAAATAAATATTCTAAATAAAATTGCTCAAAAAATGAAACATTCCAAATAAAAAAAATACACTAAACAATAAAAAACATCAGTAACAAAAAGAAAAATCCAAATCCTAAACTAAATAAAATTGCTAAAAAAAAAACATTCCAAATAAAAAATACACTAATTAGAAAAATAACAATAGTAACAAAAAAAAATCCAAATAATTACTATACACTCATCTTTAGAGTAAATATGCTCATTCTTGAAGATTGCTTGACATATACTATTATTCAACTTTGTACAAATCCAGTATTCGAGATATGTAGATTCAATATATGCCTCCCTTGCAACTTGATGAATATGTTACAAATATCTCGAGATGTTTTAATGATTGAATCATATTTGAGAGATGTTTGAAGGAACTAAGAATAAAAAATATTGAAACTTGTGAAAAACATGTAGAAGAAAGCCTATTTTTATAGTAGTAGAAGATAAAACGTTACAAAAGCTTTTCAAATTCTAAAACTCTTGAAATTCTAGTATGAATTTTAATTAAAGAAAAAATTAATTTTATTTATATTCCATGTATTTATAGTATGGATAATTAATAATTAATTTAATATTTGTAATAATTGATATAATTTGTAATTTGTAAATTTAGTAAAAGGTAAAAGTGTCCAAAAATGTTTTTCCTGCGTCTACCTTTTTAATATAGCATAGATATAGATTAAAAAAAAAACTATGCTCAATATGATTTATGCATTGAAAATGGGATAAAATAAGTATAATATTTAAATATAAAAAAAGTTTCATTTTACACAATAAAAGATTCTTCTTAACACTTCTTCAAACTAAAAGTTAGCAAATTGATGAAATTTAGAGAATAGGGCAAAATTTTGATTTTAAGTCTGAGCGGTTTCTGTGTTGTTCGAAGCAGATTTATCAGTTATGGCTTATAGTTCTTCCATCAAAGAGATTCTGGGTGAACTGAAGAAGGAGTCGTACATCCCTTTACTTTCGAAGCTAATCGGCGAGTCCAAGTTCGTCCAGAACAATCCACCGGAGGACCTGATTCCTGAAGAGGACAGGATCGTTAATCACGTTATCGAAGTTCTCGATCCTCACAGTTCGAGGAATGGCGGACCGTTGGTGATAAACCATGTGAGCCACGTTCCTGGCCGTGGAAGTCTGATCGTGGAGTATCCGGGCACTGTGCCTGGAAAAGTAGTTTCATTCGTCGGAAGTCACATGGACGTCGTCCCTGCTGATCCTGCCACTTGGGTATTGTTTTTTCCATCTTGAATCTCCTTACCATTCTTTTAGGGTTTATGTAACTCCTCTCTACGTTTATTGCAACTTCAACTTCAACTTCAGTCCTCTACTGTGTCTAATGAAGTTTAAACTCATTTAGGGATCAATAGCGAATTTGATTGAAGTTGCCCCTGTTGTTCATAGTTTATCATAGTTCTTTTATCTTCAACCTATTGCTTGCCTTTTAGGATATCTTAAAAGGCTAAATATATATGACAGATACTTGTAGTAGAAATAGACCCATGAAAATGCACCATTTCAGAAAGTTATACTGACCGGGTGTGTAGGAAAGTATTTGTCCCATATATATTTTAATCCTTTTAACGTTTGAATGTCTTTTCAGTTTAGTATACCCTTTTCGTCCGTGGATGTTGAATGTGGCTGTTTAGGGAAACTTAGTTGTTATGAATTTAGTGGGTTGGCATCCATTTGGAGTAGGAATTAAGCCAGGTAGGATAGGAAAAGTCGAAATTTCTGCTAAATTTGGAGGAAGAACTAGAAAATTTCCTCTCTTAAATGGCTTAATTCATTTTCTAAATTGACGTCGATTCACTAAGTATCGTGTCCGGTTAATTTACTATCAGTTGTATTTAGCAACCACTAACAAAAAGGGTATAATTAGATTAAGGTTTAAATGTAAGGGACTAAATTGCTAGACTCCTGGCATTGTTTTGCCAAAGGGTGTTTCTGTTTATGTAATTTAATGTCCAGGATTCAGGTTAACCCAAACAAAATTAAGGATTAGAATTCTATCTACTCGTGGATATGATATTCATATAAAAATCACTGTTATATGCAGAAATTTTGTCCTTTCTCATTGAGTGTTGAGGGGGATCAACTTCGGGGTCGTGGGACTACTGACTGCCTGGGACATGTTGCCCTTCTTACTGAACTCCTGAAGAAGCTTGCAGAAACAAAACTACAGTTGAAGTCCTCTATTGTTGTTATATTTATTGCCTCTGAAGAGAATAATTCAATCCCAGGCGTTGGAGTAGAACAACTTGCGGAAAAAGGATACTTTGATAAGTTAAAAGGAGGGCCTTTGTAAGTGATTCCTTTTCTTTCCCAATAAGATCTTGATATGATATTTTTTTTGTTATTTGTTTGTGAGTGTTCGAGCCATCTTACACACACTTCAACTAATTTCTCAAGTTCTCTGCGTAGGGTTTTAATATTCTAAGCTGTGTATATTTCGTTTCCTACATAGATATTGGATTGATACAGCAGATTCACAACCTTGTATTGGTACTGGGGGTTCGATACCTTGGACACTTGTAATGAAAGGAAAACTTTTCCACAGTGGTTTGCCACACCAGGTAAAATGATATATATTGTATTTCGTGTGCCATTTAGTTAACTAAAAGTGAGGTTTTCTCTTGCATTTTGATGTAGAAATTTAGTAATTTAGAAAATTTTTAGTTGTTGAATCGATAAAACTGAAGGTTAGAATATGAAAGGACACATTTGAGATCTTTCTACCTATGATATGGAAGCTTCCTAATCTGTAGGATTGTAGTTTTATGCAAGTGTGAACTTAAATTTGAAATCCCATCCTGAATATTGATATTAATGAAGTTACAAGGTGTCAAACTAGGGGAAGCCCTTTTCCATTATAAACTTCACTAGTAAACTTTTACTTCAATATAAACCATAAGGACTACTGAAAGCAAAGGTTTCCATTTTTTTTTTTTTATAATTTGAAATTTAAATTTGCCTTTGATTTTAGACTACCTAGATAACTTGCCCATTAATAATCGTGCATAATTGATCTAACAAAATTTAGTTGATGTGAGTGTTGTTCTCTAATAACATAAAACTTGAATGTTTATACTCATAATTTATGCCAATTGATTAATATTTTTTTAGCTCAAGGTGACACAATTGCCTATCTCTCTTGTATACAGGCTATTAATGCTATGGAGCTAGCTATGGAAGCTCTCAAAGTGATCCAATTGCGCTTTTACGAAGATTTTCCTCCTCATCCTAAGGAAAAGATATATGGATTTGCAACTCCATCAACCATGAAACCAACACAATGGAGTTGTAAGTTCTAAGCCTTCATTAGTTAATTTTGGGTAAAGAAAAATGTTTCTTCATCGTGATCATTTTTTCATCTCAGATCCAGGAGGTGGTAACAATCAAATTCCAGGAGAATGTACTATTTCAGGAGATATCAGGTTAATACAAGTTTGGGACTTTTTATGATTTTAGCTTAAAATTGTCATATAATAATATCCTTAGTTGGTGTCTTCCTTAATCTTACTTTTTTGGTTTCATTTGGCAGGTTAACTCCCTTCTACAAGTAAGTAGTCTCCTCCCTTTCCTAATCAAGCAACATTACTTGGCAACCAAACTACTTACTTATTACCATAGTTTTACATAAGCTTTTATATTATTTTTTTTTTCTTTTGTTGCTCAATATTGGAAATATTAGACACTTTTGTGGATTTAGTCTCTAATATATTCATGTTTTTTCTTCTTAGTGTGAAAGACGTTATTTCAAAAGTCCAAAGCTATGTTGATTATATTAATAAAAACATCGAGAAACTGGATACAAGGGGTCCAGTTTCAAAATATGTCCTACCAGATGGCTACAGGGGAAGGTGTTTTCTCTTTCTCTATCACTTTAACTTCCATGGCATATAAACATAACAATCCATTTCATGAATCCCCCTCCCCAAAAGGAATGATGTTTTATTCAATCAAATTCTAACAAATTTTTTCCGTCAAAAAAATAAAATACTAATACACTGAGTATGACGTAGAAAATCATGTAGGAAATGCATGTTGGATAAATAGTAAATTGCTTTTGACCTACGTGCATCTCCATTCATTTATAGCCACTGCTTTGTTCTTTGGAATATAAAATTTTAGTTTTTTTGCAGTATTGATATCCAATTTGGTAAGGCGATGTCAGGAGTCGCATGTGATCTTGAGTCTCGTGGCTATCAATTTTTATATAAGGCAACAGAGGAAGTTGTGGGACATGTCAAACCTTACTCAATTACAGGGAGTTTGCCACTTATTCGAGACCTTCAGGTGATTCACATGTCCATTTCTCTCCTCCTCCCCCGGCTGGTGTTTTTCGTTCCGATTTGGTTTTCTCATCTTCTTGTTATTTGTAGGATAATGGCTATGATGTTCAGACTGCAGGCTATGGTATGATATTTCTTACAACATGACAAGGTTTTGTTACATAAAGCATGGTTAACTTTCTCTTGATTTTACTTCTGAATGCTCATAATATACATTCAGCTGTTTCATTTGATAACCATTTTTTTTAGTTTTCTGTTTTTGAAATTTAAACTTATAAACAGTACTTGAACGTTCTCTAAATCTAAGCCAAGTTTTGAAAACTAAAACAAAGTAGTTTTTAAAAACTTGTTTTTGTTTTTTAAATTTGACTAAGAAGTCAAATATATCTTAAGAAAAGTGAAAACATGCCAAAGAAATTATATGAAAAAACAGGCCTAATTTTTAAATTTAGAGAATTAAAAACGAAATGGTTATCAAACGAGGTAGGGTTGTGGAGTGGACAAGTCTTTTAACTTGTCAAGTCCATTGGAACCATAAAATATAGAGAGATTTTATTTTAACCCTTTCGAGGAAATCTACATGGGCAAGCATAAAGGGAGTAATTTTGCAATTGCTTTATAGATTGCTGTTTTTGAAGTTCTTATTTAGGATGGAATGCTTTTATGCAGGTTTATTGGTTACATACCATGCAGATAATGAGTACTGTCTTTTTAAAGATATGGACAATGGCTACAAGGTTTTTGCTAGCATCATCTCTCAATTAGAAGAAGATTGTACTTAAAAAACTAATCTGTGATACTACTCTTACTATGGAGTAATAAATAAAACTTGTCTGCAGAGTTTTAAATAAAATTTGTCTGCAGAGTCTGCTTTGTACTCCTGAACGTTTTAATGAAATGCAATACATTTTGTTTTGTAATTGGTAATAAATGTTTTAGTTTTAGATCGTAAATTTACCTAATAATTTGTTAGTTGGAGATCAAGCTCAATCTAACCAAACCCTTGGTTCCAATTGATAATTGCTTTGTTTTAATAGAATCATACAAATGGACTCACATTTTTATGTTTTGATTGAAGTTATAATGCTAATGATACGTCTTAGTTAAAATATATCTAAAAGATTATATATATATATTAGTTCAATAAATATGGAGTAGTGGATAAATCAATAACTGTTTTATTCGTAGTTATGTTTAGATTAGTCTCACCATCCTATATTTATGATGTAATGTAAAGAAAAGAAATAAAATATAAATATAAATGATTATACATAAATATATTACATAAAATATCAATAAAAAGGACTAAGTAAATAAAACGCTAAGACAATGAAATAAAATGTATAGAAATCAAGTTTGTATTATAGGAAAATGGGGAGTCAATGGTGGTCAAGAAATTATTACATTGTAGCAGTTAAAAAGTAAATAAAAAAAGGAAAATTTTCATAAAACTTTCTTTCTTATGATAGTATATTTCAATCGCCGGTAATGTTTTGCATTTAGAAACCGAATCTTGTAACACATAATAATAAAGTGGTATTTCCTTCAATAAATCAGAGTGGCGCAGCGGAAGCGTGGTGGGCCCATAACCCACAGGTCCCAGGATCGAAACCTGGCTCTGATATAGAGTGGCTTCCGAATTTTTTTTTCCTCCATTCCTTTAAATTTTGCCCTTTTCCCCTTTTTTGACGAAAATTTCTTTCTCCTGCGATTCCATCCCTTCGAATTCCTCAATCTCCGGTGACGATGTCGGGTAATTTCAAAATTTCCTTTGTAATTTAGTTGTCGCATGGCCGGAAGAGCGTTAAAAAAAAAAAAACCAATGGGAGTTATTGGGGTTACTCTGTAATTGGGTTTTTGGTCTTCCAATCCATTTTATGGTTGATTTTTCATCTGATTGAAGTAAAAAACGGAAGCTCGATTTCGGTTCTGGAAGAATCTTATTTGGAAAAAGAAAATTTAGGGTTTCAAATTTGATGAAAGGACTGAAGCTGAGAACAAGGAAACTGCAATTGAATAACTACGAATAGTTGGAAACAGACATTTCGTAGTTATTGGGTCTGAATGTCTGTTTTTAATTTTTCGTTGATCCATTGCACAGTTCCCTCGTTTTCAATTTGCAACTAATTGGATGAAAATTTTCAGACCCAATTGCAGTTCGATGCAGTCTCAGTGATCCACTGCACAGTTTCATTTGATGCAGTACGAAATGTCTGTTTCCCAACTCCTCTTGCATATCATGCAAATTACTCTGAAAATAGAAAAATAAACGTTGTTACACAACTGTGATGAGTGATCTGTGTTGGACTTTAGCGAGCTGGTTAGGGAAGTTCTTTCTAGCGAACTGAAACATAGGGAGCTTGACAGGGAAGACCTTTCGATCGAGTTGATGTGGAGTGTGCTGAAGAAATGAGACATGCAAAAATAGGTAGAGTACTCCGACGCGCAAATTGGTCTGAATTCGAATTGGGCAGATCAGCTTCAGACAGAAATTCTATACTTGATTTAGTAGAATGAAAGTGTATTTACAGAGGTTTGAGAGGTAGTTACCCATTCCATCAACTGTAGAACTATTTTTCATGTGAGTGAACTACTATGTGCTCCTGACAGAACCGCATGACGTCAGAGTTTGTCCCGAAGAGTTTGACAATAGATGAGCTTAGGAGCTATTCTCTGGATAAGTTTAGGAGCTCAGCAGTGAAAAAGCTTAGGAGCTCTTTATTCATAAATGAGCTTAAGAGCTCGACCATATCTCTAGTTTATTACCATGGAAATAAAAAATGTATACCACATACTCAATACGATAATAATAAGTAACCATTTGTGAAATTTAACTAAATTTTAGAGGCGAAATTGAAACTAAACTTAAAATATAGGGACCAGATTGAAATTATGCCCGGACAAGAGGGGTACTAAATTCTTAATTTACCCCATTTTTTATTTTTTCTTTATTAGCAAGAGTTTTTATTTAAAACGTACCTCTTATAATTTTCACTGACCAAACCTCACAAATAATTGAATTTGAAAGGGACAGCTTAATTATGGCAAGGCTTTAATTTTTATACATCTTAGAGTTAAAGGAAAAATTGATGGTGCAATTGCAACAACTATCCTACTCTAGAGGTGGTTTATGCAATTTTTCCTAAAACAAATAATTGATGAATGTCCACACTACCATTTAATATTTGACAACTCATCATTTTTTAAAAACAGTTTTTATTTTTACATTTCTCTTTCTTAGTTGTCAAATATTTAATAGTAGAATGGATAAGATTCCTCCTTACTAGTCGAGGGGCTAAGTATTTTCGATTTAATATTGTCAAAAAATAATGATAACTGGGGAATTATCCGTTCCGTGCCGTTTATTTTTATTTTTTTTCAAATTTTTAAAACTCGTAGCTGTTATATTTGTGCCTATATATAATGCGTTTGAGCGGTTTCTTGTTTCCAAATCTCTCTCTGTTGTTCGAAGCACAGCCATGGGTTCCTCTCCTTCCATTAAAGACATTCTCGGTGAACTGGAGAAGGACTCGTACATCCCTTTACTGTCGAAGCTCATCGGCGAGTCCAGGTACGTCCAAAACAATCCACCGGACCTGATTCCTGAAGAGGATAAGGTCATCAATCACGTTCTTGACATTCTCCTTCCTCTCCGCTTCGATAATGGCGGACCCTTGGAGATCTACCATGTGAGCTACTCTCCGGGCCGTGGAAATTTGATTGTGAAGTATCCGGGCACTGAACCTAATAGACTAGTTTCCTTCGTCGGAAGTCACTTGGACGTGGTCACTGCTGATGACAAGGACCCCGTTTGGGTACTGTTTTTCATTTTAATCCTAATAAGTTTTTCGTGACTCCTCTCCGTTTATACTGCTTCTGCAACTTCATTTCGTATGAAGTTTGTGTATGAGCTCATTTAGGGATTGTTTGAGAAATTGATTTGAAGTTGCCTGCCCCTGTTGTTCATAATTTATTAATCCGTGTTCAAATTCCTGTGTTTTGTTATCTTAAACAAATTGAAATTGTTCCTCTTTCTCTTCATTCTTTCTGCTCCTGGTTTTATTTTTAAGCTAGGTACTAGGTACAACGAGTTTTTGCTGTTGTCTTCCATCAGAAACTGAATTTCTCGACTCCTGGCGTTGTTTTGCCAATGGGTGTTTCTGTTTTTGTGATTTTGGCTAACCCAGACAAAATTAAGGATTAAATTTGATTATAAATATATTGATTGTGTTTCAATATGATATTCATATAAAAATTATTCTTGTATATCCATGCAGCAATTTGATCCTTTCTCATTGAGTATTGAGGAGGATAGACTTCAGGGTCGTGGGACTACTGACTGCCTGGGACATGTTGCCCTCCTTACTGAACTCCTCAAGAAGCTTGGAGAAACAAAACCAGAGTTGAAGAGCTCTGTTGTTGTTATATTTATTGCCTCTGAAGAGAATAATTCAATCGCAGGAATTGGAGTTGAACAACTTTGGGCAGATGGACACTTTGATGAGTTAAAAGATGGGCCTCTGTAGGTGACTGATTTTCCTTTCTAATAAGATCTTGAAATGAGGTTTTTTTTTTTCCTTTTATTTTGTAATAATAGCGAGTATCTAGGCCAATTTACGCACACTTCAACTGATTCCACAGGTCATCTACCTAAAATTTTAATATTTTAAGAGGTGAAATTTGGACAGTTGACCAAAAAGCTCTTACTTTTTTCATATGCTCCAATGACCACTGGACAACTCAGGGTAGTTAGATTAGAAATTTAGATATGAGTTGTTTTCCAATTTTGATTGTTGGTACCTTCCCCTGTACATTGCTAAGCTAAGTATATCTGGTTTCCTACCTAGATATTGGATCGATACATCTGATTCACAGCCTTGTATTGGTACTGGCGGTTCGATAACTTGGGAACTTGTAACAACCGGAAAGCTTTTCCATAGTGGTATTCCTGACAAGGTATATTGATATATATTGTATTTTGTATATATTGTATTTTGTGTGCCAGTGTATGCTCACTTAGTCAACTAAAAGTGAGACTTCTCTTGCATTTTGATGGAGAAATTTAGTAATTTGTAAGATTTTGGTCGTGGAATTAAGAAAACTTAATGTTAGAACACGAAAGTACATACATATTTGTAATCTTTCTAGCAGGAAGCTTCTCAATCTACAGGATTGTAGTTTGCTTTGTCCGAATCTTAAATTTGAAATCCAACCCTCCAGGTTAGTACAACTGGAGCTAATCCTTTTGCATGTACAATTGACCAACAAAAATTTGGTTGAACATAAACGGTAAGGATTTTACTGAAAAGAAAGGTTTTGCTAAATGTTCCTTGCATTTGAGATCACCCGGTTAACTTGTCCATTAATAATTGTACAGAATTTATTTGATGTGAGTGTTAATATCTAATAGCATAAGACTTGGATATTTATATGCTTTTAACTTTATGCCAATTGATTAAATTTTGGTGCCTACCTCTTTTTATGCAGGCTATTAATCCTTTGGAGCTCGCTTCGGAAGCTCTAAAAGTGATCCGAACGCGCTTTTATGAAGATTTTCCACGTCGTGAAGAGGAAGTGGCTTATGGATTTTCAGTACCATCAACTATGAAACCAACCGGATGGAGTTGTAAGTTCTGAACCTTCATAGATTTATTTTACGTAGAGAAATATGTTTACTTCTTTATAATCATTTCTTCTTCTTAGATCCGGGAGGTGGTCTTAATCAAATTCCAGGAGAATGTACTATTGTAGGAGATATCAGGTTAATATAAGTTTAAGCTTTGTTACGATTTTAACATAAAAATGACGTATAAAATCTTCAGTCTGTCTTTCTTAATCTTATGTATTTCATGTTGGATTCATCTTGCAGGTTAACTCCTTTCTACGAGTAAGTAGCATACTTCCTTTCCTAATTAAAGAATATAATTCTTGAGCAACCAGATTGCATACCTATTACCATGATTTTAAATAAGTTTTTATATTCCTTTTTCTTCTTTTGTCTCTGTAAATATTTCTTCCAGTGTGAACGATGTTATTACAAAACTCCAAGAATATGTTGAGTACATTAACACACACCTCGAGAGTCTTGATACAAGGGGCCCAGTTTCAAAATATATCCTACCAGATGGCACAAGGGGAAAGTAATTTCTCTTTCTCTATACCTCATAACTTCATGAATCCCCCTCCCAAAAAGGAATGATGTTTTATTCAATCAAATTCTAACAAAAACTTTTTGTTGAAAAGTAAAATTCTAGTACATTAATAACTATAACGTAGAAAATCAAAATGGATTTTAGATAAATAAATAATTACTTTTGACCTATGTGTATTTACATTCATTTATAGCTACCATTTTAGTATTTGGAATATAAAATTTGTGTCTTTTTTTATTTTTTGGCAGACTTGTTATAAAATGTGGTGAACCGATCTCGCGAGTTGCATGTGATCTTAATTCTCGTGGTTACAAAGTTTTATATAATGCAATAGAAGAAGTTATAAGTAGCTCATGTCCACCAATTGACTATAAGAGAGTAGTTCATGTTTATTATAACCCTATGTAAGGTTTCTTATTTAATCAATGTGGGATCCTTAACATGTTGGTGTTGGTGTTTGGCAAATTTCCATTGGAACCATGAAATGTAGAGGGATTTTATTTTAACCCCTTAAGGAAGTATATATGGGAAAGCATAAACAGAGTAATTTTTCTCTATGGATTGCGGGTGATTATGAAGATCTTATCGAATGCTGTAATGGTTTTATGCAGGTTTAACGGATGCATACCATGCTGAAAATGAGTACTGTCTTTATAAGGATATGGCCAATGGCTACAAGGTTTTTGCCAGCATCATCTCTCAATTGGAAGAAGATTGATTATAAATCGTTGTTGTTTTAGAGGTACTATATAAGAGAGTGAATGCAGTATAACTCTGTATTTTCATGCTCACTGCAGAGTAATAAATAAAGCTTATCTGCAGAGTATGCTTTGTAATCTTGAATGATTTTCTGGTTTCATCTGTAATTTGTATTCAATGAAGGCAATGGTAGAGCCATGGCTTGTTTATTTGTTTCCTAATTCTTTACTAATTTTAAAGGACAACCGTCTGATTTTACTATATGTGGTCATAAAAGTTGGTAAGAAATTCATTTTTAGTAACTAACTCCCCTTAGTTTCAAATCTATTCTTTTTTAGCATTTTACTTTTTTATTTTTATGGACTTAAAAAAGTAATAAAGGTATTTATTTGTTAAATTCAATATTATGGATGAAGGAAAATTAGAGACCGATGCAATAAATTGAGCTAAATCAAACTAAATCCTTGATTAGGTTAAAGAATTGCTTGGTCTTAGATGAAATTGAATAAGAATGAGTGGTATAGTTGTGGTTAATTGAACCGGTTGAAAGTTTTCGATATGCATTTGTTTCTCCTTTTCTTTTTCATTTAAGTCAGAAACAATGAAAATGAGTGTCTTGGAGGGTAAAATATGGTCTTTCACATGGACCAATTAAAATGAATGATCTCACCTCATCCATTTCATCCAATCGACAACGTACCTTCTAGTACTAAACTTCATAGCTCGATACTTGAGGGATGGTCTATTTTATAGAATATACTAAACTATATAGCTTTCTCCTCCGTAGAATGTAAATGTTGGCGCAATGGCCGAACTATGAGACGAAACTAGTTACAATCGTGTACCAACCTCTGTAACGGTTGTAACAAAACGATCTCTCCCCACTCCCATACATATCCAGTCACTCTCATACGTAGGTATGTGATTCTGTCTAGAACTAACTTATATAGATCGAATTTTAGAATGACTTCAGCGTCATAGTGTTTATTCATTGCATGTAGGTCTTTATTGCATAGCTTAATCTATGTAGCTTGGTCAAAACAAATTCACTGTGAATCTCGACTCATTCAAAAATACAACATCAATAAAGTGGTTTTATCTATGGTTGAACTGACATGTTCTCTTTTTACGCAATTATTGAAATTAAAGTGCTCATACTATACCTCATTTGTGAGTATTAAATTGAGCGAATTGTAACGTCTCTCATTTTTCTTTAAGGGACATAGATTATAATTCTCACGAATAAGGTAGTATATTTGGAAAAAATCAAGTAAAAATTAAAATTATATGAAAATATAAAGGAATATCCAAATATATATCACATAGTTACCGTACCAATAAAATGGAGAAAGTAAAATATATAACGCCAAGAAATTAAATTTTATGGAAACGAAAATGAGTATTAATAAAAAAAGAGTAGTCCAAAAATTATTAAAATAATTCACATTATTTATTTATCTGCAGTAAAAAACTTGAGTTACATTGTGGTGGTTGAAAAGTAAATAAGCTAGAGGAAAATTTTCATAAACTCTCGCCTCCATGGATCTGGCTCTCGCTCGGTCGTCGGAACAAGATCGGAAAGGATAGTGGCGGGGAGGAAGAGGGAGTGAGAGAGGAGATGCTGCGTGAGAGGGAGGAGAATGCGTGACCTGCAGAGAGAGGAGATCGGAGGAAGAGAGAGGGAACATTAAACCCTCCTAAAATACTATTTTTAGAGAGAGAAAGTGTGTTTATGGGAGATTGGAAGAAGAGAGAGAGGGAACACTAAATCAATGAAATCCTATTTTTAGAGAGAGAAAATATGTCTATGAAATTGAGTTTTTGTTTGATTTTGATAATTTTTTTAGGTTTCAAAATGAGTTTTTGCCAACATGTTTATAGAGAAAGTCAAGTTTTGTTGATGTTTTAAAAAAAAAAAAGAATCTAAAAAATGAATGGAGGGATAGTGAAAGTAAATTGACAATAAAGTGACGTCAGAACCTAGAAAACATGATTTCTAAAAAGGATGATTAAAAAACAATATTGTCTTCGTAAAAGACCTGGTCTAATTGATTTAGTTTATTTTATTTAAGGACCAAACTACCTATGAGCCCGGATTATTAAAAATGCGTCAACATTTTCATTGAAAATTTTATATGTAAAAGGCTTTGATATCAAATAACTAACTACCAAACTTTTTTTAAGACGAAACGAGCATATTTCGATGGTAGAGTTATTACTTTATCATCTTGCACAAACTTATTTACAGGTTGAAGCAAGTATCTCGTAGCTTTTTTGGTTTATCTATCTCGGTCGGATCCCATTTTTAAACCGGATGCTTGTTTGAGCGTTTTGGACTCTGATATCATATGGTTTTTCGAACGATTTCATCCTCTAATGAATAATAATTTGAATCGTGAGTAAAAGATTTAAGCTATTTAATTCAATTGTTGATTGGAACCTAACTCAATAAATAAAATATCTATTACTTCCCTTCCGGAATGAAGATTCAATCTTTCCATAACATTTAATTATTTATCTTTAAGAACTTACACGGTTTGCAGTACTTTTTTACTGAGGCTTCTAATAATATGTGTCTATTCTTTCGCATTATATTTTGCTGTTGTATGTATCCTTGAGGAAAATATGAAGGCTCCTATGATTTTAAATGCTTTAATTTAATTCTTAGAATTAAGTTAAATTTCTTCAATTTTGTTCTTATAATTCATAATTTAACAGATTTTTTTCTTTTCAATGAGAGTTTTCATTTTTTTAGTATTTAAAACGTTTTGTCATTGTCTTTTTTTTAATACTAAAAATTTGAGATATGAGAGTTCGAACCTCCAACTTTGAAGAAACAAATAGATGATAATTATCGTTGAATCATATTTATATTTACAGCATCCAGTCATTATCACTCCAAACCTACCTCACAAATAATTGAAGTTGACAGAGACGGTATGCGGCATGTTTTATCGCTGCAGCTTTTTCTTGCTAACTTTATTGCAAAAGGCAAAAATGTCAATTTACAAAATGATTTATCAAATAAATATTATGGCACGTTTTATTTTCAATTGAATTTTATTGATAAGTTCAGATTCAAGTTGCCACATAAATTTAGGATGATTATTTGCCCCCATACATTATTGGACTTCCTCGCATCTCATAATATTATTATTATTATTATTATTATTATTATTATTATTATTTTAACAACGTGTGAAAAGATCCAACTCACAACTTTTTTTTGATAATTTTAAAATTTAAAATTTAAAATTGTAGGTCAATTTTAATATAGTTGATTAACTAGATAAAACATTATGAAACTAACCAAGAGTAAAAAAAAAAAAAAAGAATAATGAGAGTTAATGAGTACAAATCAACTATTTAAAGATAAATTTAATGATTTTCTATATGTAAAGTTCGATGACAAAGGAAAAAAAAAATTAGAACTTGAAAAACCTTTAAGGACCACATTTAACTTTTTTTTTTTGAAACAAGGACCACATTTAATAAGTATAAGAATCCTATCAAAATATACTTTTAAGCATAAAGTTAATAACTTTCTTTAAATAAAATTTTTGAGCTGCATGGTGCAATGCTGGACTTAAACCCTAAACCTCTAGATTGGAAAAGCAAGAATACCACCACTATATCGAAGTAGTAATTTTGTACATTTTTGTCACATGTCGTCTCTTGAAGGGACAATATATCATAATTAAAAAAAAATACATGGCGCCAACAATGCGCCATGCAACTCGAAAATTGTGAAGTGGCATAGATCGTCTCTTGAAAAGACGAACTATAATTTTCTAAGCATTATTTTTTGAAATAGTTTGGAGGTTGATATATGGAATAAATTTAAAATAAAACATTATTATAAATAAATAAAAAAATCCTATCATCAATCTTATAATTAGAGGGTATTTAGCCCACATATTAAGTTAATGTAACTTGGGATTGATAAGTATTGAGTCTGTATTTAAGTAGTACGTGGATTTGCTAATTCTATAAAATACATCAATTCATAGTACATAAATCCAAGTTTAATATAATACAACCTTTCTTACTATATAGGTTACAGTTTATCATAAGATGTGACAAAAGAGAGGAGAGGTAGAGGGGACCAATGGAAAAGAAATTAATATAATATTGAGGTAGAGGGGACCAAAGGAAACAAAAAAGTTAATTTTTTATATTTTTAAGGAAACAAATATAGTCAAAGCGAGCATAGCTTAACGGTAATTGGCGTATACCTTCAACCAAAAAATTGTGAGTTCGAATCCCCCAACATGTTACTACTAAAAAAGAAACAAAAAAGCTAATTTTTTATATTTTTAAGTTTAGATCATCTTCTATTCATTCCATAGGGTCTTAAAGAATTCAATTCAAGAAGATTTTTAACCAGACATGTTTGGATTTAAAGAAGAACGTAGATCTTATAAAAAAGAGAAATATAAAAGTATAAATGGTCCAATCTCTTATCTCAATTAGATCGCTGCCTCAAAAGATGATAGAGTCTTGAAATATCTTCTTTTATCTTTTAATTCAACCATTTTTAAATTTTATTTCAAATCCGGGATCTATATAAGAAAAGTTTTGAGCTAGTCTTCTCATTATGCAAGTGTTTTCTTTTCCAAAAGAAGTACATTTTCAAGATATTCGATCTTGTTCTCTATCGACCATCAACAAAGCAAAAAAATCGCCTATCATTCTCAGTAAGTCCAAACTACTACTCCAAATTATGTTATTAAATCAACTAGTGTCTATCATCATTACTCATTGAGACAACTATATTGATCATTTATTTGTTTTCAAATCTATTGATAATTCTATTTTATTTGTTACTTTCCATATCATTCTTTTGTTCAGACTTCTTTATTATTTTGACAATAGTAATTACGATTTCATATATCACCCTAATTATATAGCGATCAATAATGACCCATCATTGCTAACTTAAATATACTTTAAAGGTACAAACATTTATATCTGGTTACTAAAGTTTGGAGGTTGATCAAATCTTTATCTTAATATTTGTGATGTAATATTATAAAACTAACCACGTCAAAATTTGAAGCTAAATTTTTAATGAAAAGAAAATTGGCAATCTTGTGTTTTTATCAATTCCTCCCAAAATGAATGGAGATTTTTTTTGTTTTTGACATTAGAAAATGAATGGAAATTGCTTTAGTTTATTTTATTTAAGGAGCAAACTATGAGCCCTAAAGATATTAAATACGTGTTAATATTTTCATATATTTAAGCTTCCAATATCAAAAGAAATTTTAAAATAAATTTACAACTAATTATCACGTCACATTTATTTGACGAGCCTAACTAAGTCGTCACTTTAATTTAAAAAAGGTTAGATGTTCACCTAAGATAGAGCATGGAATTTTTACAGAGAGGATAAAAATATTATAGAGCCAAATAAACTAGGATGTTATCAAAAGGAAAAACAATCAAAGGGCAAAAATTAGAAAGAAAAGAAAATGTTAAGGCTCGGTAATGTTTAATATTTCTTTGATTTGTTGTTTCTTCCTTTCTAATAAAAAAAATAGAACCGCGTTTCATAATTGTTTCTTATTCTTTTATTTTTTTATTAAAAAAAATAAAAACATATTTGATAACTATTTATTATTTGATGTCGTCTATAATTTTAAATAAAAATGTAAGAGTTTTATATTAAAAATAATTTAAATTAAATATTAAAAAATTTTCATTTTATATTTTAAAAATATTTATTATATATTTTAAGTCAAGAATATAAAATATTTCTGTTATTTATGTTTTGAAAAAAAAATTAGAAACGAGAAAAAAAAACAAGAAACTTATTTTATCATTCTCATATTTCTACATAATTTTCAAAACGTTTCTTGTTAAGAAACTAGAAACGTGTTAATTTAATATTTATTTTATTTGATCTTAAATTTTTCTTTTTGTTTTCTTGAAAAACTAAACTTTCATATTTTCACTTTCCTTTCAGTATCTCCTTACCTTTATATATATGTATATATATATATATAATCTTAACTATTGTCATCAATCTTTAATAAATTAGTTTACAAGAATTTAATATAAATCCATATTTTATCCCTTTACCTAATCTCTTTTTTTTTTTTTTTTGAGAAAGTATCCCTTTACCTAATCAATAAATAGTTATTTGAACACGTGTTTAATACCGAACATAGTAAATTAATATTAAAGTCAGCGTCAATCAAAAAATAGTTTAGTAAATACAACTTCTGTTTTTTTTAAGTACAAATAAAACTTCTGTGACTTATAAATTTAATCTCTCATGCCTTATTTATTAAACTAAAAAAAATCTTTTATCAAAAGGAAAAAAAACTAAAAAAAATGTAAATATAGGACGTGAAGGTTTAGATAACTGCCAAAAATAATCACGTGTCAAAATAAGATGTAAATTTAAAAAAAAATAATTGAGGAACATTTTAATATTGTCCCTTGTGGCGCCAAATAAAACATAATGATAATTGGGGAATTATCCGTTCCGTTCCGTTTTCTAATTTTTTCTTTTCAAATTTTTAAATATTGGTTATTGCCGTTCCAGTAACTCGTAGCTGTTATATTTGTGCCTATTATATAATGCGTTTGGGCGGTTTCTTGTTTCCAAATCTCTGTGTTGTTTGAAGCACAGCCATGGGTTCCTCTCCTTCCATTAAAGACATTCTCGGTGAACTGGAGAAGGACTTGTACATCTCTTTACTGTCGAAGCTCATCGGCGAGTCCAAGTTCGTCCAGAACAATCCACCGGACCTGGTTCCTGAAGAGGATAAAGTCGCCAATCACGTTCTTGACGTTCTCCGTCCTCTCAGCACCGAGAATGGCGGACTCTTGGAGATCACCCAAGTGTGCTACTGTGAGCACCGTGAACATTTGATTGTGAAGTATCCGGGCACTGAACCTAATAGAGTAGTTTCCTTCGTCGGAAGTCACTTCGATGTGGTCACTGCTGATGAAGAGGACCCCATTTGGGTACTGTTTTTCACTTTAATCCTGATAACGTTTTTTGTGACTCCTCTCCGTTTATACTGCTTCTGCAACTTCATTTCGTATGAAGTTTGTGTATGAGCTCATTTAGGGATTGTTTGAGAAATTGATTTGAAGTTGCCTGCCCCTGTTGTTCATAATTTATTAATCCATGTTCAAATTCATATGTTCTGTTATCTTAAACAAATTGAAATTGTTCCTCTTTCTCTTCATTTTTTCTGCTCCTGGTTTTATTTTTAAGCTCGGGTACTAGGTACAATGAGTTTTAGCTGTTGTGTCTTCCATCAGAAACTGAATTTCTCGACTCCTGACGTTGTTTTGCCAATGGGTGTTTCTGTATTTGTGATTTTGGCTAAGCCAGACAAAATTATGGATTAAATTTGATTATTAATATATTGATTGTGTTTCAATATGATATTCATATAAAAATTATTCTTGTATATCCATGCAGAAATTTGATCCTTTCTCATTGAGTATTGATGGGGATAGACTTCAGGGTCGTGGGACTACTGACTGCCTGGGACATGTTGCCCTTCTTACTGAACTCCTCAAGAAGCTTGGAGAAACAAAAATAAAGTTGAAGAACTCTGTTGTTGTTATATTTATTGCCTCTGAAGAGAATAATTCAATCCAAAACATTGGAGTTGAACAACTTTGGGCAGATGGATACTTTAAAGAGTTAAAAGATGGGCCTCTGTAAGTGACTGATTTTCCTTTCGAATAAGATCTTGATATGAGGTTTTTTTCCCCTCCTTTTATTTTGTAACAATAGTGAGCATCTAGGCTAATTTATGCACACTTACGGGTCATCCACCTAAAATTTTAATATTCTAAGAGATTGCTACCATGAGATTTGAACTCAGTAACAAAAAGCTCTTACTTTTCATATGCTCCAATGACCACTGGACAACTCAGGGTAGTTAGATTAGAAATTTAGGTATGAGTTGTTTTCCAATTTTGATTTTTGTCACCTTCCCCTGTACATTGCTAAGCTAAGTATATCTGGTTTCCTACCTAGATATTGGATCGATACATCTGATTCACAGCCTTGTATTGGTACTGGCGGTTCGATAACTTGGAAACTTGTAACAACTGGAAAGCTTTTCCATAGTGGTTTTCCTGACAAGGTAAATTGATATATTCTGTATTTTTTGTGCCAGTGTATGCTCACTTAGTTAACTAAAAGTGCTGTTTGATGGAGAAATTTAGTGATTCATAAGGTTTTGGCCGTGGAATTGAGAAAACTTAATGTTAGAATACGGAAGTACGTACTTGTAATCTTTCTAGCAAGATGCTTCTGAATCTACAGGATTGTAGTTTGCTTTGTCCGAATCTTAATTTTGAAATCCAACCCTCAAGGTTAGTACAACTAGGGCTAATCCTTCTGCATGTACACTTGACCAATAAACTTTTGGTTGAACATGAACGGTAAGGATTTTACTGAAAAGAAAGGTTTTGCTAAATGTGCCTTGCATTTGAGGTCACCCGGGTAACTTGCCCATTATAATTGTACAGAATTAAGCCAACATAATTTAGTTGATGTGAGTGTTGATTTTTAATAGCATAAGACTTGGATATTTATATGCTTAACTTTATGCCAATGATTAAATTTTGGTGCCTACCTCTTTTAATGCAGGCTATTAATCCTTTGGAGCTAGCTATGGAAGCTCTAAAAGTGATCCAAACGCGCTTTTATGAAGATTTTCCACGTCGTGAAGAGGAAGTGGTTTATAAATTTACAATACCATCAACTATGAAACCAACCGCATGGAGTTGTAAGTTCTGAACCTTCATAGATTTATTTTACGTAGAGAAATATGTTTACTTCTTCATAATCATTTCTTCTTCTTAGATCCGGGAGGTAGTCTTAATCAAATTCCAGGAGAATGTACTATTGAAGGAGATGTCAGGTTAATACAAGTTTAAGCTTTTTTATGATTTTAACATAAAATTGACGTATAAAATCTTCCGTTTGTCTTTCTTAATCTGATGTATTTCATGTTGGATTCATCTTGCAGGTTAACTCCTTTCTACGAGTAAGTAGCATACTTCCTTTCCTAATTAAAGAACATAACTCTTGAGCAACCAGATTGCATACCTATTACCATAATTTTAAATAAGTTTTTATATTCCTTTTTCTTCTTTTGTCTCTGTAAATATTTCTTCCAGTGTGAACGATGTTATTACAAAACTCCAAGAATATGTTGAGTACATTAATACACACCTCGAGACTCTTGATACAAGGGGCCCAGTTTCAAAATATATCCTACCAGATGGCACAAGGGGAAAGTAATTTCTCTCTCTCTCTACCTCATAACTTCCTGAATCCCCCTCCCAAAAAGGAATGATGTTTTATTCAATCAAATTCTAACAAACACTTTTCGTTGAAATGTAAAATTCTAGTACATTAATAACTATGACGTAGAAAATCGTGTAGAAAATGCATTTTAGATAAATAAATAAATAATTACTTTTGACCTATGTGTATTTACATTTATAGCTACCATTTTGGTATTGGAAACATAAAATTTTAGTGTCTTTTTTTTTTGGCAGACTTGTTATAGAATGTGGTGAACCGATTTCAGGAGTTGCATGTGATCTTAATTCTCGTGGTTACAAAGTTTTATATAATGCAACAGAAGAAGTTCTGGGGGTTGTCAAACCTTACTCACTTACAGGGAGTTTGCCACTGATTCGAGACCTCAAGGTGATTCACATGTCCATTTCTCTTTTCCTCTACCTGCTCTTTATCGTTCTCATTTGGTTTTCTCATCTTTCTGTTATTATTATATGTAGGATCAAGGCTATGATGTTCAGGCTATAGGCTACGGTATGATTTTTTTCTCTTGATTTTTTTACTTATAAATGCACTTGGTAACAAAATTTAGTGACTGTTGTATCAACATTCGTGGGGTTCCATCTCAAAACCAATTGGCTATGAGAGAGTAGCCCATGTCTATTATAAACCTATGTAAAGTCCCTTATTTTATCAATGTGAGAAACTTAACATGTTGGTGTTTGACAAATTTCCATCGATATGCATCTTCTTGAGTGGAACCATGAAATGTGGAGAGATTTTATTTTAATCCCTTTAAAGAAGCATATATGGGAAAGCATAAACAAAGTAATTTTTCTTCATGGATTGCGGGTGATTATGACGATCTTATCGAATGTTGTAATGGTTGTATGCAGGTTTAACGGATGCATACCATGCTGAAAATGAGTACTGTCTTTATAAGGATATGGCCAATGGCTACAAGGTTTTTGCCAGCATCATCTCTCAATTGGAAGAAGATTGATTATAAATCGTTGTTGTTTTAGAGGTACTATTTAAGAGAGTGAATGCAGTATAACTCTGTATTTTCATGCTCACTGCAGAGTAATAAATAAAGTTTATCTGCAGAGTATGCTTTGTAATCCTGAATGCTTTTCTGGTTTCATCTGTAATTTGTATTCAATAAAGGCAATGCTTGTTTATTTGTTTCCTAAGTGTTTTTTGAAAACAATTTTTTTTTTTAATATATGTGAGTGGTTGGGCCAATTTGGATGCAATTTGACTATGAATTTTATAGGACAACCGTCTCATTTTACTATATTTGGTTGTCATACAAATTGGTAAGATATTAATTTGGTTAAAAACCACTTTTAGTCAATGTACTTTCGGTAAAATAACAATTTAGTTCATAAACTTTAGTTTGTAACGATTTAGTCCCTATATTTTCAAATTGGTAACAATTTAGTCCTTGAACTTTATTATGTAATACTTTAGTTCTCCTAATTTAAAGTTGGTAACGATTTAGTCCTTAATTTTTTTTTTGTTAAGTTTCTTGTATGTATAGATTGATAAACTAAAAAATGACTAAATGTGTTTATGAATTAGAAAGACTAAATTGTTATATGATAAAATTTGACACTTAATTTTAATAAAATGCTTTACGATAGGGATTAATTGTTACAAATTTTAAACTAAAAGAACTAAATTATTACAAGTTAAAGCTTAAAGACTCAATTATTACTTTAGGGAAAGTAAATGGACTAAATCGTTACAAACTGAAGTTCATTGACTAAATTATTATTTTAATAAAACTACATACCCAAATGTATTTTTTAACTTATTAATTTTTAGGAACTAACCACTTAGTTCAAAATCTATTCTTTTTTAGCATTTTACTTTTTTTTTCTTTTTAAATTTATCCAATATTATGGATGAATAAAAATTAGTGACCGATGCAATAAATTGTGCTAAATCAAACTAAATCCTTGATTAGGTTAAAGAATTGCTTGGTCTTAGATGAAATTGAATAAGAATGAGTGGCATAGTTGTGGTTAATTTGAACGGGTTGAAAAATTTCAACATGCATTTGTTTCTTATTTTCTTTCTCATTTAAGTCGAAACAAAGAAAATGTGTGGCTTGGAGGGTAAAATATGATCTTTCACGTGGATCAATTAAAATGGATGATTTTGTTTTATCCATTTCATCCGATCTACAACTTACCTTCTAGTACGGAATAGTTCGCTCCTCCGTAGAATGTGAATCTTGGCACAATGGCCGAACTATGAGATGAAACTAGTTACAATGTGCAGAAACCTCTATAACAGTTGTAACAAAACAAGTCTCTCCTACTCCCATAAAATATCCAATCACTCTCCTACGTAGGTATGTGATTCTGTCTAGAACTAATTATATATATCGAACTTTAGAGTGACTTTTGCATGCAGATCTTTATTGCATAGTTTGCTCTGTGTAGCTTGGTTAGAACAAGTTTACTATGAATCTCGGCTCATTTAGAATCCAACATCAACAAAGTGGTTTTATCTATAGTTGAATTGACATTTTTTCTTTTTACGCAATTATTGAAATTAAAGCGTTCATGCTATGCCCCATTTATGAATACAAAATTGAGCGAATTGTAACCTCTCCAATATTTCGAAGGGATATAGATTATAACTCTCACAAATAAGGTAGTATATTTGAAAAAATCAAGTAAAAATTAAAATTAGATGAAAATATAAAGGAATACCAAAAGATATATTACAAAATTACAGCACCAATAAAATGGACCAAGTAAAGTATATAATGCCAAGAAATTAAATTTTATAGAAACCAAAATGAGTATTAATAAAAAGGAGTAGTCCGAAAATTATTAAAATAATTCACTTTATTTATTTATCTGCAGTAAAAAACTTCAGTTACATTGTGGTAGTTGAAAAGTAAATAAGCCAGAGAAAAATTTTCATAAACTATTGCCTCGATTAGCAAAATTGGCATTTTCAAAGTAAAATGTGAATAGATTATAAAAAGATGATAAATTAAACAATAAATCAGAGTGGCGCAGCGGAAGCGTGGTGGGCCCATAACCCACAGGTCCCAGGATCGAAACCTGGCTCTGATAGAGAGTGGCTTCCGAATGTATATATTTTTTTTCTTGATTTATTTTCGCGAAAAGGAAAAATATTATAATCGATTTCTGCTTTCGGTTGGGTCAACAATTCTCAGTTCTTAGTTGCAGAAGAATCATAAATCCCTTCCGAACAATTTCTCACTTCTCACCAAAATTTTCCATCTCAACTTCCCATTTTCTGCGATTACACTCCTCGAATTCCCCAGATCTCAGCCCTACCACTACCTGCTCACCTTTCTCTCGTCGTTACTCTCACAGTTTCTGACTTTTGGCGAACTCGTTCTGCGCCTTGTTACTTTGGGGCACGATCCGCTGGATCAGACATGCCGGTGGCTGCATCGGCCATTTACTTCCTCAATCTCCGGGGAGATGTTCTCATTAATCGTCTCTACCGTGACGATGTTGGGTAATTTTAGCTCTCTCGTATGAGTTGCAATCAGTATTCTGGATATTAATACAAGAGGGTTTACGGCATGTCTTTGGGATTATTAAGATTACTTTGCAGGATATTTTAGGTTGGGAAAGTCCGGAATTTTCGTTTGTCTTGTGGTTGATATGATTATATTTATTGGGTAGAGCTTACAATTTAGTTGTCGATCGCTGGAAGGGTGTTAAAACAATGAGAATTATGGAGGTTCTTCGTAGTTGAGTTTGGGATGATTAAACGAAATCGTCTATGGGCAAATTATATATGAGGAGGTTTATCTGGCAATCCCTTGGTATATCGTAGTTATGGCTGTTACTAGGTTGCTCTACTTGATGGTATGTGGTTAGTTACCGTATGACTCAATGCAGGAAACTCTTCTATCTCTTGGGAATATGGATTTATGTCATTTTGTTGTAGGGGTATTTAATGAAGTCTGTAGAGAAGTCCGTCCTAGTCAAAGTATTATAAGATCCCGCATACTTAATGAGATAAGAATGGTGGTAAGCCAAAATTATTATTACGCTTCTGAAATATGGTATGTAGTAATAGTTTGAAAGATGTTTGGTTATTCTATTGTCTCAAATATGTATCTACAGGAGGATATTATTGCGTGGAGGGAATATTTGCTTATTTCAGCCTATGGATGCAGTTTTTTATGCATCTTTGGATTTTATCGTTAAATTTTTGCTGTTTAATTTCTTACATTTAATAAAATTTTTCAGGGGAAATATGGTGGATGCTTTCCGAACACATATAATGCAAACAAAAGAGCTCGGTACCTGTCCTGTGCGGCAGATTGGTGGTTGCTCTTTCTTTTACATGAGAATTAGCAATGTATACATCGTGATTGTTGTTAGCAGCAATGCAAATGTAGCTTGTGCATTCAAGTTTGTTGTTGAGGTAGTTGGAATCTTCTTTACGGCTTGTATACTTTGGTGGAATATTCTTTTTCTTCATGAGTTAACTTTGACATTTGCTTAAACAATTATTTTCGTGTTTGTATTTACCTGCCCTTTATAGGACTTAATGAACACAATTTTGCTCGAGTAGCCAAATTTCTATGAAAATAATTAATTACCCAAATAATAAAGGTGGCATATTTATTTTTATGGAGCTTATGATTGAGTTTTGCTTACAGGCTGTTGCACTGTTCAAATCTTATTTTGGTGGGGCTTTTGATGAAGATGCAATTCGAAACAATTTTGTTCTTATTTACGAGCTTTTGGATGGTATGTGATGCCTCAACGGCAACTTCCATTCTTGTTTTCTTACTTTCTACGTATGGTTTTTTGTTGTGTAGGACAGAAGAAAACAATAAATAATTTTACCAGCCACAAGCAAAAAAAAAAAAAAAAAAAAAGAGGGAAGAAAAACAGTTATATAAATTTTATTTTGTGAAATCTGCATGCCATACGATATGACTTTAATTTTACTATTAAAAAAATAAATGAAAAGAAAAAGGAACATTATACTTTTGCACTAAGGGATATGATTGCTACTAATTGTGCCTTCCTCTTCAGATTAATATGTTGCATAGGGTTATGAAATATGTGATATGACTATGTACTGTGACAGCGAAAAGTTCCATTTTATTTTCGTGACTGAGTTTTTCAATTACTAGATTATCCAAGGATAAATACCCTTTTTTCCCTGAAGTGTTCAGCATGAGAATTTACTGTCATCTATGTTAATTATATCCTCATGCATCTTGAAGAATCAAGTCTTTGTTAATTACTTTGCTGCGTGATTCTCAGTTTCCTAGTAGAGATCCTGTTTGAATCAATTAATAAGAGGCTTAATCTCTTTGTTGTTTGAAATGTGTGTGTGTGTGTATTACTAGAATTGTATGCATATGCTTACAATCGACATGCACGACATATTTGTTTCTTTACTAAACTAGTGGTTTTTCTGTCATGGAAATGAGTGGAAGGTTGATATCTGCCTTGCAATTGCAGAAATAATGGATTTTGGTTACCCACAAAACCTCTCGCCTGAAATTCTTAAACTATATATCACACAGGAAGGAGTTCGCTCGCCTTTTTCATCCAAGGTTAGATAGTATATGTATTTTCCAAAACGGCTGGTGGGATAAGCCTGAATTTGAGCATGTTATGGGAGCTTAGCTGTAAAATTGCAGTCTCTCTCTCAATTTCTTTCACATTTCTTTCTCACCCTTTATAATTTGCTCTCCGTTTGTATTTCTTGAGAAGATTTCTCATCTAAATCAATAAAATTTTCTCTTCCAGCAAAAGAAAGAAAAGTACTTTTTTAAGAGGAATAAATGTCTGTTTGCATACTTGTGATGTTTACTGAAGTCCTTTCATTTTTCTTTTTCTGCACCGTATGGAAAAAAAGGCTACAGATAAACCTGTCCCAAATGCAACTTTGCAAGTTACAGGTGCTGTTGGTTGGCGAAGGGAAGGCCTTGTATATAAAAAGAATGAGGTGAATGACGATCTAGTCTTTTTTGCTTGCATGCGTATAGCAACCAACTGAGTTCTGGACATTCTCCCTGCAGGTCTTCTTGGATATTGTTGAAAGTGTAAACCTTCTTATGTCTTCGAAAGGTAGTTAATTGCTTTGGAAGTGTTTTCTTTATCAAAACCTCTCATGGAACCTTATAACTATTGGTGATCATAGGTAGTGTTTTGCGTTGTGATGTAACTGGGAAGATTCTTATGAAGTGCTTTCTTTCTGGAATGCCTGATTTAAAGTTGGGTTTAAACGACAAAATTGGCCTTGAGAAAGAGTCGCAGTTGAAGGCCCGTCCAACTAAAAGGTATTTTCTCATGGAAGAATTTGATGATACTATATAACCGTTTTATTTTCTGTTGATTTGTCCTGGCATCTAAAGCTACTCTTTTTTTGCCATACTTGATTATTTATTCAGAATCGTTAATTCTCTCTGTAACTCTGTTTCTTCTGGTTTTCTTTTGTCATAGATGATTATTTTTATGTATGTTTTTGTGTGGCTTAAGCTTAACTGAGTGTCTTCTATAGGTTGTTTCTGTGTTTTTCACTATCACTGTAGCAGTGAACGTAGTATGGGAGGAAGACAAATTTTTATTAGTTTATTATGTTTCTATTATAGTCTTATTTGGCTAGCAAAAACTTATGTTCTGGTTGGAATGTTTTATTTTTAAAGAAGTTTTAAGAAAAAAATTCTAATGTTGGCGTTACTGTTGCTTTTCAACGTTGCTATTTAATCAAAGTTATTTTTCATAGTCTTCTTGACAACTCAAAGTGGACTGGTCAACGTCATGTGCCTTACTGCAGTTGTATGTAGACTATCCCTCACACTCCTACTTTTGTTCTGTCAATCGTGGATAGATCATAACATATCTCTCTTAATTTCCTAACTTCGTCCAGAAGTTTCCACTTTTCATGAATACTGAGTAATTACCTCACCTTTTTGTAGGAGAGTAAATTACCATTGCACATTTCTCAATTATTCAAGTACTCATAGTGCATTCTCCCCCCCCCCCCCCCCAAATGTTTTATTTCTTTTCGTGCATCTAGAATAGGGTGGTTGGGCTAAAGAGTTTGTAATAGGACAGATTTTTTGTTATCTTCTTGGCTTTTAAGAGTGGCATTTCTTATCAAGTTTGTGTCTCTAATTCATAATAATGATAATACTAAGTACATGGATGCAGAGTTATTTTCTGATCTAGGATGAATATTAGTTTTTCATATAATAGGGGAAAATCATCATATTTTGGCGCCTTTTGATATAAATTGCAAATATATCATGAATTTTTTCTTCTCCATTCTCTGCAATTGGAATCAGTTGTGGAGAACTTTCATGTTAAACTAAGTTGTATTGTGCTATCGATTCTTGCTATTTGTTCCAACTTTCATGTTAAACTAATATTTTTGTGCTTTTTGATGAGAGCTGGTTTCTCATGCATATATATTCTATAGGCAGCAAAAGTAAAATTGTACTTCAGTTGGGTAGTTGTAGTTCCCAATTCATATATATCATTTCTTATCAATTTTGTGTCTCTAATTCATAATAATGATAATACTAAGTACATGGATGCAGAGTTATTTTCTGAACTAGGATGAATATTAGTTTTTCATATAATAAGGGAAAATCATCATATTTTGGCGCCTTTTGATATAAATTGCAAATATATCATGAATTTTTTCTTCTCCATTCTCTGCAATTGGAATCAGTTGTGGAGAACTTTCATGTTAAACTAAGTTGTATTGTGCTATCGATTCTTGCTATTTGTTCCAACTTTCATGTTAAACTAATATTTTTGTGCTTTTTGATGAGAGCTGGTTTCTCATGCATGTATATTCTATAGGCAGCAAAAGTAAAATTGTACTTCAGTTGGGTAGTTGTAGTTCCACTTTCTCATATTTGGAACTCTGGTGGTAAAGGATATCCCTGGCTTAGACCTTTCTTAATTATATGTTTCCAAGGGCTCAAAAGGATGTGGGGAATATCATAGAATTAAAGCAGAGATTTTGGTGTTCACATGTTTCTTTTTGTTGTGATGTTTCGTTGATATAGTGTTACCATAGTACAGACTATGATCACCCAGTTTAAGTTTCACTTAATAAGGTATATATTAATTTGGTTTACGATTTACTTTGCAGTGGTAAAACAATTGAGCTTGATGATGTTACTTTTCATCAATGTGTAAATTTGACGAGGTTTAACTCAGAGAAGACTGTCAGCTTTGTGCCACCCGATGGGGAATTTGAATTGATGAAGTAAGCTCAAATGTCTTTATATTTATATCTTTCTTGTATGTTATTTAAAGTTGTGATTCTTAGTAGCTTCAGTTTTCCTATTGTTAACTTAGTTCTTCTTTTTAATTTTTTTGAACATCTACCGACATTTAGTTATTACAATTATACTATCTTCATTTTGATGAATTATGGAGGTTTTCCCAAGTAATGTTGATTACATCCCTATCAGCATGTCACCCTCCAAGCATGTTATTAATGTGGGATTCACTTTGAAGGAATATAGTTCAATTGTTCTACATGGAGGTGAAAATTTATTCTACTGTCTGTTTCATCAAGTTGAAGAATTTCCAGTATTAAGGACATCCGTTTTTCTTAATATTTGATGTTGAATAGTTTTCCTTGAATGGCGCTTGCATTTTTAGATTCCACCCGAGTTAGTACTTTATGATGCAAGTTTGAGTGCTTTTGTGCTTATTCTTAAAAGGTTAATAATATTTGTTGTCCTGATGTGAGGATGAGAATGACTTGGTGTCCCACAAAATACTTTTATTACGGCTCTCGTACAAAACACTATATATATATATAAATATATATATTGTATCCATTATCTCTCACAGAGGGAAGGACAAAGGACTCTATCACATGTGAAGAAGGTAGAGAGAGGGGAAAATGGATAATTTTTTGTTTCGAGGCATACTGAGAGTTTATTCCCTTCTCATGTTATTCTCTCATAAATTGCAAGGTATATCTTCTCATATTTCTGATATATGTTTTTATGTTCCTTTGATGCAGATACCGTATTACTGAGGGTGTTAATCTTCCATTTCGAGTTCTACCGACTATTAAGGAGCTTGGTAGGACACGTATGGAAGTTAATGTTAAGGTTTGTGGTTCTCTAAGTTTCACGATCATAATCTACCGAGTTCCATAATTCACTTTAAGCCCATCTCTACTGGCCTTCAGGTGAAAAGTGTCTTCGGTGCAAAAATGTTTGCTCTTGGTGTGGTCATTAAAGTTCCTGTTCCGAAACAGACAGCTAAAACTAGTTTCCAAGTGACATCTGGTCGAGCCAAGTACAATGCCTCTATTGATTGCATCGTGTGGAAGTGAGTATCTTCTTTTGTTATTTGAAAATTTCCTTTGACATTTATGCGTATGTGGTTTTCGTTTTTAGTTTTAGATATGATCATTTAGTTTCTTGTTTTTTCTTTTGAAAAATACATGTTCATGCTTGCATTTTATATCATATATATTTGTTCTGGTAGTCATTCTTGTGAATGTGATATACATCATCTATAATTTTTCCATCGTTTATAAATGCCTTCACATTTTTGTCTTAGTTTGTTATGGTGTAATCTCCCTTCTCACATAGCTATATGGATTCTTTTTCGTTTTACTTACAGTATGCTCGTGTAGTTTCTTTCTTTTCTTTTTTCATTATACATGCTCAAGCATGCATACTCTTATATTTGTGCAATCAGGATTGAGTTATGCCATCCTGTCATATTATCTACAATTTTCTTGATAGATCCCAATTCCCAATTGATGCCTTCGAATCTGGAATTCCACCTTGAAAAATAATTAAGAGATTTAATCCTATGATTTTTCTTATGGGGCTTCTCATGTCTGGCAGGAACTTAATTCTATGTTGAACGAGTATATTATGTTAAATTGGTTGTGACAATGCAGCTAAGGCTTAAATTTTTATTTGTGTGAATTTTAGGATCAGAAAATTCCCTGGACAAACAGAACCAACTATGAGTGCAGAAGTCGAGCTGATTTCTACCATTGCTGAAAGGAAGCCTTGGACACGGCCACCAATTCAGATGGAGTTTCAGGTTCTCAAAGATTTAATTCTAGCTTACCACTTTTTGTGTGATGTTAGCTAAGCATTGGCTTATCTACTTCTGTTCTGTAGGTTTGATTTGATGGTTTCCATAGTGCTTTTCCCCATTGTTGTCTTGTTGTGGACTAGTTTTTGAAATGTTTTATAAGAACACTTGAATGCCCTTAAGTTTACGGTTAACCTGAGACTGAAATCCATGCAACCAAAAACAAATTTAAAAGATTCATCGTCCCCAAACAGGTTTTTATATTTGTTTTTACGTTGTTCCTAAATAGGAAACAGATTTTTATTCCAAAATTTGTATACCATTTTTGAAACATTTCTAAAAACGTATTATCAAGTGTACTTATTTAGAAAAGAATGGAAACAAAAAACAAGAAAGAAGATTCTAAAATGTTGCCACTAGAAACTGGTTTCCTTTTTAGATTGGGTTTAGATGTTCCTATGAAGTAGGTTGTTAATCTTTCTATTCTCTGTCATATGATTGTGTTGGAGCCTGGAGGTGAAATATATATATATTTTTTTGGATATACAGGTTCCCATGTTCACGGCATCGGGTCTACGTGTCCGTTTCCTTAAGGTATTTGTTGTTTTTTCTTACTACTTGGTTTGTTCATGCATGTCATGTATGATATGTATACATACGTCATACTGTATGATGTATATATTCTGTTAAGCATGATAATAGTTGGAAGAACAGGGAAGAAAACGTCCCTTTTGAACTTAATTTTTTTTTTAAAACAAGAAACAACTTATCAATTAATTAATGGAAAGATAATACAGAAACAAACTCTCAAAAAGAGTGAAAGAAAGAAAGCTACAAAATACAGGAAACAACAAGACAATAGATAAAAATACATCTACTGAGAATTAAGAAACACTCCCCAATTAACATTGATAAGACCAGGCGAAGAACGAAGCTAGATGATTAATATCTCAAAAAGAGTGAAAGAAAGAAAGCTACAAAATACAGGAAACAACAAGACAATAGATAAAAATACATCTACTGAGAATTAAGAAACACTCCCCAATTAACATTGATAAGACCAGGCGAAGAACGAAGCTAGATGATTAATATCTGATATGATAAAATATACATTAGTTTAAACAGTTGTATGCATTATATTTTATTCTCACTAAACGAATAGTTTAGGTGGGAGTTCAGGTGGGAGGATTCAAACATTAGACGGGCTTTCGTTTGCCAATCTGAATATCACTGGAGGGCATATAGTTTTTTACCTTTTTTTTCTTTTGTGAAATTTGAAATAACTTGTGTTTTTTTAGCATAATTGATGATCATATGAATTCGTTGCAGAAAATTAGTAGTGTGAGTGGGTTTAAGAAATGTCCGACCCAAAGTCTGATTATTTGAAAATTCTGAGTCTCAAGTCGTACCAATTCTTTTCAAAATGAAGCCTTTTTCTCAATTTGTTCTTCAGGTGTGGGAGAAGAGTGGTTACAACACAGTTGAATGGGTTCGTTACATAACTAAAGCGGGATCATACGAGATCCGGTGTTAGAATTATGGACAAGACCTTAGTCACGAAGTGTAAAAAAAGAAGAAAAAAATCAATTGAATTGATAGAGAATATGCAAAGCGTTCTCAGTCGACACTCTGGTTATTCCGAGCGTATTTAAGGGAAGCTTCATGGGAGAGACTGGTAGATTTCGATGGATCATTCGGGTTGCTTTGCTTTTGTTTTGTTTTGTTTTTCTTCCCCCTCTGAGGTTTAGCTATTTGATGTTTATACTGTTAGCTATATGTAAACCAAACTTCTACATTCTTTCCTCCCTCCTTTTTGCTTATTATTTTTTTGGAACAACATTATTTCTTGTGGCTGCCTGCTGATTTCTGTTGTAATCAAAGGTTTTGTAGTGAAAATTTTCTCTTCTTTGGATGAATTTCTTTGATCTTGGCTTGTGATTAACGTTGTGATTCTGTGAAGATTCTTTAATTTTACGATAATTTTTCTTTTAGTCCAAAATTATATTGATATTTAAAGTTATTGACGAAGTGATTTTCTTAAAGTCATTCTGGTTGATGATGAGGTATTCGGGTATTAGTGTCCTGGTGAAAATTGAAGTCTTTAATTTAGTTTTTTATTTTTGTTTTTGGAATTATTCTTAAGAGGATTAAAAATCAAATGATTGTAAGTGTTTTCATTTGAAATTATTGGTTTAGATACTATTTTTGCTTTTGTTTATTTTGGTTCATGTTTTTCAAAACATTTATTTTGATTGGTGTTTCCATGGCTAAGGCTTACTTTGGCAGATTTAAGCCTTAGCAGATTTTAGGTGAGGGTGGAGGAGTAAGATGGGAGGTGAGTGGTCGATAGTGAATGCACCAACGCATAAGTAAGAAGAGAGATAAGAGAGGTAAGGGTTGTTAGGGGACAAGCTCACCCTTTCGTATGGTTCCATGCTTGATGTGCAAAATTGCTTCGTTTAGAATGCAAGCAAGGTTGCACGTAGGCCTTCTACCTCCATGTGGTATTGCTTCGTCGGGTTTTCGCCCATTGCGAAAAATTCCCCACTGCTGCCTCCCGTAGGAGTCTGGGTCGTGTCTCAGTCCCAGTGTGGCTGATCATAAATCTTTGTTCATTTTGATTTATGTATTTTTGAAATTTTTGATGGTGAAAAACATGATCATTAACCAACATGAGCATAGTTCAACGGTAATTCACATTTATTCATTTCCTTTGATTTCCATATTTCCAATTTTGATGTATTAAAAAAAAAAAGTCAAAAGTAATAAGGCGTTCATTTAGTAGTACTTTAGGATGGCACGAAGGCCAGAAGGATAAAATTATTATTATTCAAGTAAAATAACTTCGGTTATTATTATTTTAATAGAAATTATTTCAATTATAAGTCATTTATGAAAAAAAATATATATATATATATTTAGGTCACCGCTTTTTTAAACTTGAAAGTAGTCAATTTTCCACAACGAAAACTACATTTTTTTTAACCTTTCAGAAAATAGAATAAAATAAAATAAAAATACCAGTTCCTGTTCAAAGTTTCAAACCCTAAAAAAAATTTATAATAATAATAAGAAAATAAATAAATTATAAAAAAAGGGGTAAGAAATTCAATTTTGACTTCAAAATTGGCAAAGTGTATCAAGTTTTCCTTTAAACTCTTATGTTATCAAATTCCACTCTAAACTTGGATATGTTATAATCTTTGATTTAAACTTTAAAAATATTACAATTTCTACCTTCTAATAAGTTCTCGTTTGAAGAATTATCGAAAAAAATATTTTTGTACGCACAAATAAATTATAAAATTTATATATGATATGAAATTGATAGAATTGAGATAAAAATTATAGTAGAGCTAATTTAAAAATTAATAGTAGATTTTATGCACTAATCAAACATAATTTTGTCCAAAATTTAGATTTTTAATATTATTTTTTGTATTGTAAATAGGGGGAGAATTAGTAGAAGAATGGAATAGATAGTAAAATTACAACATTTATGTAAGTTTAGAATCTGAAAAACAGCATCTTGTTTGTGTTTGAACTTTGAATCCAATTCATATATATAATGTTTTCAAAATAAAAATTGATATTTATTTTGAGCATAAAATTTAGAAGCCGTAGGGCAGTTTAGGGAGTTGGTTCAATCCATCGGCAGAAGTAAGAAAGAAAAAAGGGGGAGAAAATTCAATCGCCAACAAATCCAAAGCCAGAACAAGAAATCAGAAAACCAGACACCAAATTCCGCTCTCTTTCTTCTCAACATCTCCATCTCTCTCTGTGATTCGATCGATTCGGTCGTTGCAGTGTGGAGATGCGCTTCTTCAGGAGGATTGCAGGAATTCTAGGGTTTGCCAAGGACGATTCTCATGACCTCAAGAACGAAGACGAAGATGTTGATTCTGATAACCAGCCTTCCAATCGGGTTCATATGCAGGAAACTGGTCTTCCTCGGAGGGGCTTCAGCGTTCCGGTCCAGGTCGCTGTTAATCGGCCGCAGCCCGGCCCTATTCTTGTTCCCTCTAGTTCCGGCGATGGTGGAGTTCAGGTCCCATCCTCCTCTCGCTTTTCTGAATTCTATCACCTCTTTTTCATTTTATATGACTGCTGGATTGTTTGTGTTTCCCGATGGTTCATGAATGAATTTCGCTATTTTCTCTAAGGCAAGTCTCGAAAATCTATAATCGTCATTGTTCGTAGTAGGTCATTATGAGTTCAAAATTATCTGCTGCTTCTAACAAACGTGTTGATTGTTGGTTTCCCTGGTATTTGTCCGTGGATTCAAATTATATTTTCTTTTGAAAATGGGTTAGTGCTTTTGTTTATGTTAGCTCAGAATATTTGGAGACCGTAAATCTTTTCGAAATGGTTTCTTTTGGCATTTATGAAGTTTTGCTGACACAACCTCGTCATAATAAATGCTTTTCAACTGCATCTAACCTTTGTCCTTTTCCTTTTTCTGTTATTTTAACGATTCAACTAATTCCTATCTAAAGAAGAAGAAGAATAAGAAAAGGAAATAACGATCGTCTTGTAAATATTTTTCCTCGGGGAGGATACTGAGCAATCAAAGCCATTTAAGTTTCTGATCCTTAGCTGTTGAAGTATGTAAAAAACTTTAGTAGCTTCTTTCGAATATTATTATTATGGGTATCAATTATGTTTGGCTGATTAAATATGTCAATGAATATGTTGTTTCTATGAATACGATGTTGATGAGATGCCAAAACAGCAATAGAAGGGAAAGAAATTTGAACCATGGAGGAAATGAACTTAAGCAAATAATTCACCCATTTAATTGACTCTTAACCCCGTATGACAAGTGTGGGTTAAAGCGGGCTATGTTAAAGGTTAAATAGACTCTGTAATACCATATTTTATTAGGACTGTCTACAAGGGGCTTAGTGATTAAGAAACTCTCTAATACCTATAATTCCAATGGAAATTGGAACACATGGACGCTCTCAGCGATAGAAGGGTTATTAGTCTGCTGTACTCAACTACGTTCTAAATAAGCCGAAACTGAAAAAAAAAATTAAAACAATAACCAAACAGAATGACTTGCAGAGTATTTTCTAAAAGAAAAAGAAATACGTTCATTCAAACTTGAGGTTTTAGGTCCGAAGAAGGTTGTTTATTCTCTATTCACCAAAGTTACCTGTCAACCGAAATCATAACCAAATCCATCTGTATCAGGTTCCTCCCCTGAAAATTTTCCAGTACAAGACTCATGGTACTGAGGGACCTTATGTTGTTGAGACCTCAAATCTGGCTTTTTTTTGGTTGGTAATTGGTATGAATGCACTATCCACATGATGGGTAGTATTGAGACCTCAAGTCATTGCATGGTTTATAATATTTGCAAGTTTTCTTCCTTTGTACTCCATTGGTTATAGCACTTGTTTCTGGTGAAAGTTTGGTGGTGGTTTTTGTCATTTGCAAGGTTGGAATGATGGCATGTTTGTTAATTCTGGAATGATGGCATGTTTGTTAATTCTTGGCATATTTTTTCATATTCAGGGTTTGAAATGGTATGCTAATCGTCTCCGGGTTGATGAAGATGGAGATGTAGCTGAACAGTTCCTCGATGAAGTCTTACCTGAGATGCCAACCAGTACTACAGACCACCCCAAGTCATTTCCAAGATTTCAGGTGAATAGTAGAAATAGGCCAGCCAAAGTAGAGAACCAGGTTATATTGCAGGAGGGTAAACTTCAACAGTGTATTAAACATCAAGGTAGATTGCAATGGGTATGAAAAAAAACCCAAAAAAACGATCCCTTCAGGCGATGGTGGGTCAAGGTTCATTCTTTTAGTTTGTTACATATGGTGAATTTATGAGGACCATCTGTCTCATCTTGATGACAAAAAAAGAACATTGCTTAGAGTACAGAAGCTTGCATCAACTATAATAAAAGGGGTCTATATATTAGAGGCTTTGGTGGATAACACGGCTCTTTCCCAAGTGTTATAATTGTACTGCTGATCATTGAAAACGCCCAGATGGACACACAGGAATTCAGAAAGGGCACTAACACATTAACCATTTGAATGTTAAAACTTGAAGGTGTTGTTTAATCTCTCTCTCCCCTTCTTCTTCTTCTTCACTTGTCATTTTGGGGGGTTGCATTTATGGAGTCCCAGATTGTGTATTAGTTGTGAGTGATTGGTATTTTTTTAGTATAGTCAGCTTTTGGTGAAGTGTGAATCTATGGATATGAAGATGGAACTTTAAAGTGCACCAAAATGTTTATTATGTGTGTTGAAACAATTCAAAGTCAATTATTTGATTCTGACTTTCATTATGTTTTGTGTTTTTGGAATCAGTTTTCTTGATGATACTACCTTGTGGTTTTGTATCAGGTCCTTTTAACATTTTTGCATAACTTGAATGAAGATTTTTATGTTCATGCTTAAGTCAATTTTTTTGTTCTGATTAGTATTGTTCTCTCAGTGTGGTTTCTTGGATAATGTAGATTGAAAATAAAAACTATATAAATCTTTGTGGGTGTCTATTAAAAAAATAAACTATTTTAGTAACAAAGTTTTATTATTTATTTTTTCTTTTTTGCATTGGGGAAGGGGTAGAAAATAGACTTCGATTGCAATATATATTGCATTGTAATTTTAAAATAACTATCTAATTCGTATATAATCAATATTCTAATCGTCTATCTTATTGACAATTCAAAATTTTGATTGAAAAATGAGCAAGAAACTAAATATGTCCGAGAGGAGGAAAATAGAGTTGAAGGTCAATTTCATAAAACCTTTTCAGTTGAAGTCTCAAATTTACAAATAATGCATAATGTTCTCCTTTTTAAACCAAATTTTCTATCATTAGAGAGAACTAAAATGAATATGTAAGTCAAGAATTAAATAGCTATCAATATCAATTAATAAGCTTCCTAGTTTCAGAGGCTCATCAAAAAATTATTCACATTTATTTAGTTAATTAATCAACACTAACACTTTTGGGAGTTGAACATAGTTTAAATGGTTAAATAGTTTCAGAGACTCATTTGAATTTTGAATTAATTAAGAGTTAAATTACAAATTTAGTTTTCGAACTTTAAAGATGGTGTCAAATAGGACTTGAACTTTAAAAGTGTCAAATAGATTCTTGAACTTTTAATTTTACGTTAAATGAGTTATGCCGCTAACTCACCACTAGTGCTTATTTGCTTGTTAACTATAAAATTTAAATATTACATGGTTAGGATGTATTAAATAAAACTTTCCACATGTGATAAGTTTGATAGATCTAAAAATGGGACGAGTTCTACAGTAAATTTGGTAGAACTTATTTAACCGTTTTTAAAGTTTAAAGACTTATTTAATATCTCCGAATTAAAATTATAATTTAGCCAATAAAATATATTTTCTCTCTAAAATTTAAGTAAATATTTTAACTCCTTAAAATTATTCTAATTAAGTTTTAAAACTTAATTGACTGAGAGAGTCAACTAAATCAACGGTTGATATGGTTCTATGAATTCTACGGGTAGGCGCTAGAACACCGTATAACCGCTCCCCTCGTCCTTTTCTGCGTTACGTTATCTCATCGCTGCACCTTCACACAACTGACTCTCTCGCCGGAGCTTCACAAAGCAACCATAACATATGGACGTTCTCCTTCCCTGCACCTCCCCCCGTTCAGTAAATTGGAAGTTGGAATGCTCTCGGAGATTCCTCTCGCCAAATCGGAACCGTCGCTTTTCCGACCTCTTGAAATGCCGCCGAAAAACGACGTCGACTGAGCTCCAGGCAGCTATCGATGTCGCCGGCCGGACCGACAACGGTTCTGCTTCAATTCCGACTCATAAGGTCACCGTTCACGACAGACAGAGAGGCGTTGTTCATGAATTCGTTGTTCCTGAGGTACGCCACCAGCTTACTCAATTTTGTAGAATCGATAAGCCCGAAGTTTTGAAATCTTCTTGGTAGATAGTATTTTATTGTTTAATGGTTGTGAGGCGCGGGTAATAAATTCAAAAATGCAGGATCAGTACATATTGCACACTGCCGAAGCTCAGAGCATATCTCTTCCTTTTGCTTGCAGGCACGGTATTGTTCCCTAATTCACCAATTATTGACGAACTCTGTTCATTCTTGTTAATAATAGAATGTATGGGGCGTTGGATGAGTAATTTCACTTGTCTGTAAAATGATGTTTCATTGATTTATTTACATTAAGTGCCATGTAAAAGATTGTAGCTGCAAGTTCGTAGTAACTTTGTGAAATCATATCACACGGAGTTTTTCTTTTTCTCTATCATGTAAAAGTAAAACTATTTTTCCCCTGCTCTTCTCTCAGTTATTGCTTCCTGCAATAAAAGCCATTTTTCTAATTCTATTTGATCTACATTATTAGTACATTCCATGTTCTGAAATTACTTGTCTTATGACAGGTTGTTGCACTAGTTGTGCTGTTCGAATAAAATCAGGCGAAATTAGACAGCCTGAAGCCCTTGGAATATCTGCTGAGCTGAAATCAAAGGCAATTTATTTTACTTGATTCTAGACTTGATTTTTGAGAATAGATTGCTAGTACGTGAAGAGATTGCTATAATCAGAAATCACGTAAATTTCTACGTTGAATTTCTTAAGTATGAATACTGATTGATTTGCTGGGGAAAAACCATGAAGCAAAATGTGAGATTATGCATTAGCCATTAAGATGCTCCAGTCCAGATTTTACTGGAAACTTCTCATTATTAGACAAGAATTTTGAGCCGCGAAGTTAGATTTTACCAGGTGAGCACGGTAAACTTATTTAGTGCAAGTATGTCTAGGTATTTGATAGGAACCAAATAGCTAAAATAGATTGAAAGATAAAAGGATAGAAGGATTACAATAATCCAAGTCATTCGAGGTACTTGGACCCTTCTCTCTCTTGAGTATTCTTACACAAGTCTAAACCATACTAACCGTTACCTACCTTCATCCTTTCCCCCTCACTATATTTATAACTAAACTCCATAACCCAATTACTAATATACCCTTAATATCCTAATAATATTCTCAATTCTATTTTAATAGCAATCCTATCAGTATTCTAAAAGCAACTGCTGCTAATTGAGGATGAGATAGTGTAGTTGAGTTTGCGTTAGGGACAACGGGCCCTTCACATCTCCAGAATGGTATGATATTGTCCACTTTGGGCATAAGCCCTCATGACTTTACTTTTAGTTTCACTCAAAAGGCTTTGCACCACTGGAGATGTTGTTCCTCATTTATATACCTATGATCTTCCCCTTATCTAGTCAATGTGAAACTTTGACCACGTTTTCAACAATCCTCCCCTCTAACAAAGTACCATCAAGCCTCTCCTCAAATAGTCAATCATACGTGTTTACTCTCGAGCACATCACCTTTAACCAAGCCAACTCCTCTTTTTTGAATCACACCACCTGTCCGATAGAGCTCAACCACAAATCACCATGACTATCTCTGAGGCTCACAAATTCTTTGTTCGGCACTCGAAGCCGACATGACTAAGTTAGGGGCATGACTCTGATACCAATGAAATAACATGAGGGCTTATGTCCAAAATAAACAATATCATACCATTATGGAGATGTGAAGAGTCTGTTGTCCCTTACAATATAGCTATGATCTCTCTTATCTAGCCAATATGAGCCTTTGGTCACATTCCCAATAGTTTGTATAGCAACTTCTAAACCCCGACCTTTATCTTGTGTTTAATAAGTTCTTGAATTAAAAAATGGACCCTATTGCGCACGATTAGACACTTTTAAAGTTCAAGAATCTTTTAGACATAAAATTGAAAGTCTAATAACTTATTAGACACAATTCTAAAAGTTCAAGACTAAATTTGTAATTTAAGCTTATTATTATTTACTTGTAGGGAAGGAGTTGTAGCTATGTTTAAGCAACAAGAAGTTGCCATATGTTTGGAATTCCCTCCCTTAGAATTTACTTTTATAGAGGTGCTTACTAAAGAAGCATCCAGCGCAGTAGTTATAACCATGACAACGTTAAAGATAATAACTACATTGCTGATTGATATTCCAAATTATTCTCTACACTTCAGGGGTATGCACTTCTTTGCGTAGGTTTTCCAACCTCAGATGTTGAAGTTGAAACACAAGATGAGGATGAGGTATTGTTTCAAATCTCTGCCACTCCGTAAGTGGAATGTGGAAGCATATTTCTTTATTTTTATAATTATAAGCTTCATAAATCTATTTTTCCCTTATAGCTGTCTCAATTAGCCTAATTTGTGTGTTTCCAGTCATGAATTATTGTTGGAATTGGTTAAACCGAAGTTCTGTTTGTTTGGCCTAATTCAACATGTTGCCATGTTGGTATTTTTTTAGTGATATGGTCATTTTTTCTTGCTATTTGAAGTTCAAATTGTGAAAATGTAAAATAAGGTTTTTAGCTGTTTGTGGGAGTTCCATTTAAACAATCCTCCACTACACATGCAGGTATATTGGCTTCAATTTGGAAGATATTTCGCTCGGGGGCCAATTGTAAGTTCTTTACTTCCTTAGATCTACCAAAATTTACTGGGAGATGAAAAATATTGTAAGAGAAAGAAAAGAAGTAAATAAAAATGATCTTTCTTGAAAGTTGACAATTTACTAAATTGTCCAGGAGAGAGATGACTATGCTCTGGAGTTGGCCATGGCTGATGAGTAAACTATTGATCCTAGAGGATCTATGGACTGATTCATGAATGGTTTACCACGAATGCTGTAGAGGAGCATTACTCTGCTCAACTTCATCTTCTTCCTTCATTTATATGGTTTATGACTGTTAATATCATAGGAGAATGAAACAATTATCCCTGTTCTTTTTGATATTTCCTTTGGCCACTAAGCTTTCTCCCTTTGTTTTCCTCATTGATGGGAAGTTTGTGTACTCTTGAACACAAAAAATGGAGACGGTTTATTTTGGAGGAATGCGAAGATGTTCTGATAGGGCATTTCAGTTAGAGAGAACCCCAAATCAATAATTTAAATCTGCTAGGTTATATTCTTATCCGAAGTCAACTAACCAAACCCTCTCTTTGGTAGGTCTTTGTTACATCCTCTCCCTGTAAACACAAAACCACTACATTTTTCAGTTCAAGAAATATGTAGAAAAAAGAAAGGCCAAAAAGGGGTAAAAGTAGGAAGGAGAAGCAAAAAAACACTCCCCAATGAGGAAGATTTATAGTTGTCACATTGTGAACTCCAAATGACTGCATTTTCAATCCAAAAGAATGTAGGAATCAGCTGAAAGAGCCCAAAGTTAAAAGAGTAGAGATGCCTGCATCATTCCACCACAGGACATATTCAAAACCCATCTTTGGTGCTTGTTTTACCCATAAATTCTTTTTTGGGTATTTTATGAACAATGGACATAGTAAGATGAAAGTTTATATACAAGTTTAGAAGGCACATATATCTCACAAGTATAAATCTTTTTTTCGCCTTGAAGAACAGCTTATATAATTCTTATTAAATTCTTGGTTTGGCTGTTTTGGAGGAGAATGATAGAAAGAAAGATCTTGTCTCTTAGCTCGACAAGACAAGACTATTAGTGGCCAGATCAACTATTCAGAGCATTGACACACGACGATTATGGTAAGATTCAAGTCTTGTTACCATGAGTTAATGATTTTGATAGAAAGATTATTTGGCTAAACACATGAGAACAATGAGGATGATAAGGTTATCCATTTCCATCCTAGTCAATTGATTTTGAAGCCGAAACCAAAAGCAATAATGTATAAGACACAAGAAACAATAAAAGAGAAGGAGAACTATAGGTAAGAACTCAGCTAATTTGGTTAAACCGAATGATAAACTTCGAAAACTCCTCAAGTTCTTAGATCGGAAATTTGGCTACATAATTGAAGTTCTTTGAGCTTGTATGATGTTAAAGTAGTTCTAAATACAAGCCTTTCGGTTTTTTTTTTTTTTTTTTTTGCTCTTTGGAAAATGACTCTTTTGTTGTCAACCTCACACTTTGTTGTATTGCCCCTTAACTTCTGAGGGAGAATAAAAAAGTGGCATCTTTTCCGATCCCTTTGTATCCTCTTCCTTCTGCTTTCTAAGTTAGGTCAAATCAATGTCAGCCTGAAGAACTTCAAAGTAGAAGAGGGAAAATCAATGGAAAATAACTCAGATTCCCATTTCAACTGATTCAGGTCCCCCACTTCTTCCCCCAAATGGTTACAATGTTAGGCCTTCAAGTCTGTGGTGGCCATTGGCCATTGCAAGCTAACCTTGTTTTGTCTCCACTTAGTCCCTCCACATGTATGATTATGATCTTTTGTATACGAAGGAGACTCATATATCGTTCCATTCTAATCGAAATCAATTGCTATATATCGACGTACTGATCCATCTATTTCAAGTGAAAGATCAACTCGAACCTTTTTGACACCAAGCACAAGTCACCGAAATGAATTATGTTCCTTGTATTAAAGAGCCGATCTAAATGGAGGAGTGGTAAGACAGGACCCGCCATCCAATTTCTCTGTACAAAGTAGATAAGAAGGACTGCATAATTTAACTGAGAATTGAAGAGCTTGGCATCGGATGACCAGCTTTTAGTTAAATGAGTCCAAAGTGCTAAAGGTTAAAACTTTTGCACTCAGTTTCAAAATCTGATTTCTTCCCAGCAATTTTGTGGGGTAGAAGCAGTTTGGTTGCAGAATCAACAAGTACTGATCTGCTTAAAATTTGAAGGCAGAAAATGGACAATCAGAGCGCCCACAGGGGACCAATTTCAGCTGATGACCTGATAATTTGCACCATGTGAATGAGCACAGAGATAATGATAGTTGTTTTAGTAACTTCCTTTGGAGCTGAAGGCTAAATTTACTCGACCCCTCGTCGGGACCATCCGTCGTGCTCACTTTTCATTTTGGTCCTTGATCGTTTTTATCCTATGGTTCTCTTTTATAACTTGTCCCTACGAAGGCCTATCGTGTCAGTTTATCATTAAAGCTGGAAAATATAGTAGGGATCAATCTGACATCAAATGAATTTTAAGGACCAGAATACAACTTCAAAATCAATATGTGCGAATTAATACTTAAGATCCTGTTTTTTCGTGGTAGATTTTCTGTTTTTGAAAATTATGCTTACCTCCTCTATATTTTTTTTGCATGTTTATTCACGATTCTTACAAGTGCATTGAATGCTTAGCCAAATTTCAAAACCGAAAACAAGTTTTTAAAAACTACTTTCTTTTAGTTTTTAGAATTTGGTTTAGATTTAAAAAATAATTTTGATAACAAGCAAAAAACAGATAGGCGAGAGTAGTGTTTAAGCTAAAATTCCAAAAATAAAAAACGGAAAATAAAATAATTATCAAACGAGACTGGAATAAGTATTATTTTCGAAGCTGTAGTTTTGTCCTTCTCTCTCTTTTGGTCCCAGCTGAACAAAACTCACATGGATCAAAGTCAATTAGTATCTGAATTGACTGCAGAGCATTATGTTGTGATAATGAAGCAAAAGCAGTTGACAAGTCAAAAAGCTGATTTCTGATATGAACTTTTTCTGTGCAGTCCACCAAAGTGAAGGGTAAAAGAAGAAGAAACCAAAATCCATCTTTATCCAACAGTTATATTACACTCAGCATAGTATGAAATGTTGGCCATAGGAGGCCAAAAACTAATTAAATCATACAAATATCATTCAAGCACTGTGAAGACGACGAAAAACGCAACATTTAAAGTTCACGCGCAGAAACACAGCTCTATACAAGTGAATATCAAGAAGAACCTCCATTTGTCGAGTCGCAAACACGGTGGGAGGGCATTTTTACGAATGTTGCATAGCCGTAGTTGTTGAATTTGAGACAACCAAGATTACGATAACTTCAGATATTAGGCTTTCTGATCGATCGCGCTTGCGCTTGTCGACATCTACATAGAAAGACATTGATATTGTGAGATGCCAAAATGTATGACTTCTCTTCACACTAAAGTAAGAAATGAAAGTGGAAAGATGGAACAAAAACTAAGGCTTGTAGCAGAATCTTTGAAAAAAAAGTTAACTTTTAACATTTGGTATCAGCTCTGTTTGGTGTTTTCAGCTTTCTGATGAATTCTTATTTCTAAACCAGAATCCGCGAACTACTAATGATTTAGATCGAATGGCTTAGTTTCAAATCTGTGTTCATATCAAAAGGAGAGCAACTAATGAAAACTAACGAACAAAAATGAAGTTTTATACTGACCCCAACTGATGTCACAAAATTGCATACTGCACACTTCACCGAGCGCGCGCCATACTGATACATCAGTAGCATCCTGCAGTTCCCGCAGCTGACGTGCGCCACCTGATTCGCTGCACCAGTACACATTTGATGCTAAATTCACATGAGTTTATGCCTTAGAAAACCAAGATCCGCAGCTGCAAACTATTCTCAGAAGAACCGAAGCGAATATATGCTCTTTGGTGAATAGAGAATCAACAGTTACCTATAACATATGCAACAACATAATGCTGCTATTTATGATGGGAACTAGTTAGGAGTTGTTCTAGGCATCCCGAGCAACTTACCAAGATTTGTTCGAGATTTGTAAAGTTACTAAGATTTGTTCGAGATGACTAAGAATCGCACTCGACAATAGTTATATCTCTATACCTTCCAAAGCTAAGTTGACGGTATGGCAACAAGAACATTGTACGCTTGTAGCACCGCGGATGTACATGAGAAGAGTATGGCAGCCCCCACACACCAATTGTGCCATTTCTGTGCCTGTTTACACATAAAAGCAACTAAAACTCATAATCTTTCTTCTAAAGAAAAAGAACAGAATTCCCTACCGCACTTGTACTATTCATTTTCAGGTTGAAAGTAGAAATCCGAAAAAGGGAGACGAAGAAGAAGAAGAGGAAGAATGAATATACCGGGAGGCGGTACGGCAGTAACTGCATTACAAACTGCACAGCAAACAGAGGTTGCCCCAACTGGATAAAGCAAAAGGTTTCTGCATCCGGAGCACACCAGCTGGCTTTGTGCAGCTGAAGACCAACAAAATCCCCATTTTATAGCTTAGTTGAGTACCAATAACAGATCACTGATCTATGAAAACAAAGGCCAAGTTTGAACGGTTTAGTTTTCAGTTTTCTGTTTTTGAAAGCTTTCTCCCCCACTTCTTTGACACATTTGAATTTGTAGCCAAATTTGAAACACAAAATTAAAAATTCATTTTTTAGTTTTCAAAATTTTGCTTAGATTTTGTTTTTGAAAATGCTTCTAAAAGGTAGATAACAAAAATAAATAAACATATCGTTGGAATGCTGTTTATAAACTTAATTTAGAAAATCAGAATGGTTATAACACATAGAAAATCCAATCTAATTTTGAAAACTTGATTCTTGGAATATAAACCAGACTCTTGGAATTGACAGCTCTTATTAAACTTAATGGACTTGTTAAAATTCCATTGAGAGTGAAGAGAATGACTAAAGACTCAAGGGAGAAGGGAAACCAATAGACATCCCAACCAGGAATTTGGAAAATGGGAACGATGGGCTCTTGTGGTAACGTTTCCGTCTCTTATTTCTCGTTTTCAATTTTCTTAAAAAATCTAAATATTTTGCAACTAATTTTATTTCTCGTATCTCCTTTTTTTTTTAACATTCTCACAGTTGTATAGAAAATTTGGAAACAACCAAAATGAGTTTCTTCTCCACATTTCTAAATTGTTTCAAAACATAAATAAAAAGATTATTTTATCATACTTCAATTCATGGAGATTGGAGCCACATTTTTCTTCGTTAAAAATGAAAAAACAGAAACAATAAATAGGAACATTACCAAACAGACATTTTCTCAGCAACCAAACAAGAATGTAGTTTGGGAATGAGCAAAATACCATTAGCAGGTGGTGTATATGGTGCTGATGAAGTTGGATATGGGGCAAGAGGAACTGGTGGCATTTTGCAGCTTGAAGAAGGCAAAATCTTCTCTGTTTAACCCTCTCTCTCTCTTCCAATCAAGCTCTTGAAAAGCTCACTGCCTCAGCAACAGACAACTTTAGCTACCTTCCCATGGAAAATATATCTCTGGAGAAAGTTCACAGAAAATACAGAGAATCAAATAAGCTAACAAAAAGAGAGAGAGAGAGAGAGAGAGAAGTGTAGATTTGATAGAAAATTGCTTCATTGGTTGGGCAAAAATTTGAATGAAATGAAGGAATTTGATGAGTGACGAGTAGAACCCTCAAAAGCAGGACAGTTCATAAATGTATTACTGGAAAAGAAATATGGAACAAACCAAATATGAAGAAAACCCAGCAAAAAAGAAGCTGGAGAAGAAAAGCTTGGAAAGGCAATGGAATTTTGCTGGGCAAATGAGAAAGTGGGGCAAGTGGAAATTCATACATTTTGCAATTGCAACTTGCTGTAGAGAGAGAGAGAAAGAGAAAGAGAGAGGATGTAAAAATTTTGACATTTTTCAAAGTAACCAAGAAAGAAAGAGAGAGCAAATAGGATAACTTTTACCCTCTAGCTTTGTCTTTCTCCATTTCCTTTCTTTGACAAAGTTCTTTCCATTGGCTTCTCTCAGCACCAAAAATTGTCTAACCCCTAGAGCATGTTACCCAAACTAAAATCGAAAAAAAAAACATTCAAATCCTTTTTCACCTCAATCTAATGTAACCCATTAATCACATCTCTGTAAGTTAGAAAACACTTGTTACCCACGTCAAAATTTGAAAAACAAAACATGATCCAACAAGAAAGAAGCAAGTTAAAAGATGGGTGGGGAAATGATATTTAAAGGGAAGAAAAGGGGGAAAAAAGAGACAGAGTACTAAATTAAAGAAGAAAATGAAAAGGGTTGAGGGGTAAGAAAAGTATTGGTGAGACATCAAGATCAAGATCAAACTTTTTTTTTTAAGAAAATGGTTTTATTTAATATGTTGGCAATGGTAGAGAAGACGGGAAAGAAGGGAAAAGGCATTTGGTACACGTGAGTGGGCCAAACGCCACACGCTCCTTTCGAATGGGAACATTCATGGCTGTTGATGAGCCGCGTCACACACTCTCTCTCTCCATTTCCTATGGATTTTCACCCCTTACTCATTTGCTTTGGGTGGTCCCCAGAATTACACCAGTCCGCTATTCCTTCCATTCATTATCAATTTTACGCATTATTTACGCCAGTTTTAGTATAGCTCAACTGGTTAAAGTTTATATTTTCGATTAAAATTTTGTAGGTTCGAATCTCAACTTCACATATTGTACTAAAAAGTCGGTCGGTCGGTCCTCTAAAGTTATAATCGAGAAGATGTATGTTGCAGGAGGTAAGGGGAAAGGAGGGATTTTTGTTTCAAATGAATGTGTGTGTAAATAGTTAGCAATTAAGTGGAAAGTCAAAGTGTATTGAGTGGAAGTGAGAAACAAGCACATGCCTTGGCCAAATTCAAACACACATCTCTAAATGTGAGAGTGACACAACAAAATTCAACAACATCACTCCTCATTTTTGTGCCAAACCTTTTTATCTTTGGGTGATTTTGTTCCAAGTCCTCCAAAAAGAGGCAACTTTCCAAAATTGTATGCCAAACCAGAATCGCCGGTGGTTTTAACACTCCTATTTAGGTTGGTTTTTGAATTTTTTTACTTCACTTTCAATTTAGGGTGTAGTTGTTAGGTTTTGGTAAAATATTGGAACAGAAGTTGTCCCATATTGTAAGAGTAAACTTCAAAGGCTGGAAATTGTCTCATGTAGAAAAGATACAAGTAGGAGGTGTGTTCTAACTACTATAAAAGGAGAGCTCATATGCTTGAGTTTTAATCATTTCGATTGAAATACGTAAGTTTGGTATACCAGCTCCATTTAACTGAGCGGTATTTGCTTGACAATCATTTTTACATAGTAGATTTTTCCTTGTAGGTTGTGGTTTTTTCTCCAGTTTGAAGGTTTTTCTCGTTAATTCTTGTGTTTTTCTATTTTATTGCTTTCTTTAAATTTTTCAGTTATTTTTGTGGTAGAAATAGGAGATTTTTTCTCATCAGTAGTCTATTTCATAGAAATTTAATATTGTATAGTCCTACTATGAATAAGAAGTAATAGGAATGATAACATTCAAAATGGAGAGGCCAAATTTTGGATTTTTTGTTCTTTTTGATTATTTTTTGATACTTAGTGATCTACTTCATCTTTTAAGTTTAGTTGGAAAGCTAATCTTTTAACTATCATCTTAACATGAATACCTTGGTTTAAGAAAAGATCTTACCTCATTTATCATATATACAAATAACCTGTCACGTTGAATTTTTTATTATTGCTTATAAAGAACAATGATATTTAGTAAGTTTTAGATTTCAGATACGAATAATAATAGTATTTCTTTGAAAGCACACGGAATAAAGATTAAAGCATAGTAGCTAAAAATTAATTTAACCATCATCCCTCCAATAATTTTGATCCAGTAATTATTGAAACCCACTCTTAATAATATATGTGAAATAATTTGATGTATGCAAGTAGTAACTTGTCATATCAATCTAATTAGTTAGGTTGTGGTTCTTGATATAATCACGTTTATTTTGTTAGTGATTTGCATAGTGTATTAAATAGTACAACATACTTTGCATTATATTTGTTATATAGTCCAACGATTTAATAAATCTTATCCATTCGTATTTGATAATTCAAAAATTTTTTTCAAAGATGTACGTTAGAGATAGATAGGTTGGAGAGATATTGTTAGCAAAAGTTAAAGATGTCAAGAGAGAGAATTGAGAGAGAGAAGTTATTGGTTTCTTGTTTTGAGATGTTCTCGAACAACAAAATTAAAAAGAAAAGTAATAAAAAAGTATGATTTATATTTTTGACTTATAAAGTGTATAAGAAATATAAAATGAAAATTTTGTATATTTAATATGAAAATTTAATTTTCATATAAATCTTTTTAAAAACAAAAATATGATGGAAATGGGTGTGTTGATGCATAAATTTGACTTCCTGTGATTCTGCAAAATTCGCACCAATATTCAAGAATAAAAGAGATCGACGAGACCTGCAAAATATAATATCATTAAAGACGAGTGTGACTCTTGCCACATAGGCTCCGATGCTTAAGTCAGAATCAGAGTAGTTGAGTACAAAGTGTAAAGTGTTGTGAGCATATCTTTAGATTTAGCTTACTTTCCTATCTATAGAGGTCGAATCCTAATCCCTTAAGCCCTTTAGGATTTACATCAGTTGAATCCTAATGCACTTAGGAGATCTAGACGGGGTGAACCTCATGTTGGGTCCGTTTGTTTCATTGTGGAATTAATGTCGAATCGAGAATCGAGGCGGGATGATTCGGGATGAACCGTTAGGGTTCTTGATTGGGGGATCGAGAACTGTTCGATACTGAGGAGGTCTCAATGCCGACCACTAGTTGGTCGAGGGCCGGCTCGGGTCGTCAGGTACTGGCCCCTTTTCCTGATTCGTGCTCACTTCTTGACTTTCTTCAGTCTATCGCCTAGCTGGATCTCGCTTATTTCTTTGTAACAGTAATCTAATGTATATATGAGTTTTGTTTTTAAAGAGTAGGAAATCAAAAAAGATAGAAAAGCCTGAGGGATAAATTTGAATCCACTCCACTTATTAACTTTGAAACTGAATTGAAGCCATGGATAATTAAACCTTCATAAAATTTAAAGCCAATTGAAATTAAATGCTCACATACAAGCTTGTAAATTACAGCTGAGAGGACCACTAAGTTGTACTTTTGTTGGCCCTTTTTTTCCTTATTATTCTAAGTTGATCCCAACTGGATATTCCAATCCTCACCTCCAATAATTACAAGTTGCCAATTTATACTACATTATAAAATATGTTAACTTCTAATTAAGTATTTTCAACTCTAACATTTTTAGTCTTTTATCATATTATTCTCACTTAATTCTACTTCCATTTCTACTTTTCTAGTTCAATTCTCTACATACCTTTTTGTCATTAATCTATCTCTTTTTATATATTTTTCCTCACTAAGATCGACCTTTTTTATAGGTATACTTTTTCTCACGAACTCTTCTCCAGGATATGCATACTTTAGAAGTAATTAAAAAAAGGATAAAAAGGGTATTATGATTTAGATATTGAATAGAAAGTTGTAGTAAAAAGGGCCATGGAAGATGCAAAAACCAAAGTGAGTAGAAATTCCAAAGTGAAAGGATATATCAAGATCTATTGCTGAATGAAATGTGATATATGTATGGACCCATTGAAAACTACCTTCACTTTGTATTGTCACTCTCAACTCTTGGCATTTTCCTCTCTGCCCCTCCAATTCTAACCATTTGTAGCCCAAACATAAATTTTTATGGGGAACATGCCTCGCTATACAAACTAGAGGACCATGATGTATAACTTCAATGTACCAATTTTGAAATTGTATAATTAACGAGAGACTTGAATTTGTTCCTATATGTAATCACGCATGACCAAATTTAAAAGTTATACTAGTGTCATGGATAGACAACTCATTCGTTTTATGACAACATACTCTCTTTTCTATCCATTATCGATATATTTATGGGGAACATGAACACTATATAACAGACACGATAAATGTTAGATGTACTAATTGATCTTCGTTTAAAGGTTGTAGTTAATGAGAGAAATCAATCTAACTCTTACATCGTTTGGGACTAAGTTTGAGATAGCCTACAAGGTGGAACATAGCGTTGGAGGTCCCTCTGGGCATATTCCAAAAAGGGGCGAGGAAGGGGAGAGACAGAGAGAGCGTGTACGGCAAGCTCCCTCGAGGGGATGAGAGGAAGTTGAGTATTTGAGTTTCTAGTTGATTAATGTTGAGTTTTAGAATGGAGCCACTCTACGCCTTATGCATTGGTTTTTTCAAACAAAAGGAAGATGTTAAATAACGTACTACTAGATGGTCAATCGATTGCTAAGCTCTATCAACTATAGCATTTTTCGTATATAAATGAGGTATTTATCCTGGTGTATGACCGATCACACACATTATTCAAGAAAACTTACCAATAGGTCATCCAAGTGATATCTTAGATCTAGACAACTCATTCTTGCTATTTTAGACTTGAGCCCATATGTATAGTTATGTTTCTTCAACTCTACCTATAAGACTTCCATGCAAATTAATAAACAAATGGGGAACTTCTATATTCTAATATCAAAATTTATATTCATCAAACTAAACCTAAAATAGATTAAAAAAAAATTGTCCATAATTCATACAATATTCAATTAACAAAAGACTCAAAATTGTATCACAAAATTGCTCAAACTATATCAAGAAAATATTCAGACCTAGGCACAAAATAATCAGATTAAAACTTTTCAAACTTTGCTACAAAATGATACCAACAGAAATGGTCTCTTCTAACTATAGAAACACTCACAGGTAGACACAAATCATTAAAAATAAATAAATAAATAAATAAATAATAAAAAATAAAAAAATTCTAATTGATGGTATTAGTTCTACCATTTATTCACATGTATAGTCTTAATAAATGAATAAAAAATAAGGCTCTTCTTTACTTAGAAACTCATGATTCCACTTTTTGGCATCCTGCTCTTGAAGGGGTGGAGTATTGGAGGGTCTGTTAGAGCTCTCTTCAACCTGCTCATAGCTAGATCGATCGGTTCCACGTCAAATAGGAATAATTAGAATATTCCACATTTGGAACTGATATGAAACTTTTTTCACATCCCTGGTACTTTTCAAATTGTTAAAACTAAAAATGCAAAATGTTCCTTAATCAACACATATTACCTTCTCAAAGTTTAGAGATTCGATATCTCCTCCCTAACATTTGTTAAACTGAAAAAAAAAAAAAAGAGAGAGTTCTGTTTCCTCGAACCAAACCAAGAAAGCCAACTTGTTTACTTATTTTCCATTTCTACACAGATCTGTCACATAACATTTTCGGCAATGTCCTCTTTTTCCTCCTTTCTGAGATTTGAATATCAGTAGGTATATGGGGCCTACCAAACTCCTAATTAAAATAATCTGCTTGATTTGATCATAAGATAAGGTTGATTTTAGTCTTATTTTAAAAAATGTAAACTGTGCCACCCCCCCCCCCCCCCCCCCCCCCCCTTTCACATCATTCATTCAAATTACTATCACACTTTATTTTATCTTTAAACCAATCCACTTCTAAACAAATACATCCACTTATTTGGCCTAATTTCGATTCAAAAGGATTTCATCTTATCAAAAAACTAACCCACTTGTCTCGTCATTTTTAAGCCGATTTTTGACGTGACAAATCCATCTCAAACCCCCAATCATATATAAAGACAGATGGGAAATTTTGGAACATATCTGAAGATCAAATCTGCAAATTAACATTCAGCTGAAGTAGACAGTTTTACAAGATGACCCCCAAAAACCAAACCAAAAAGAAAAATCAAAAGCTATCTATTACAAAAGAAATGAGAATGGTCAGTCCAAGATTATGAAATGGGAAAGCTTTAGGACATGAGGGAGTTTTTGAAGCCCATTTAATCACTGAATTTGGGGAAGGCCTGGTTCCTTTAGCAACTATTTTGGGTTTATTCCTCCCCTATGCCTTAAAGGTTAAAACTAACAAATGGAAATTATCCTATAATTTCTATATCTATCAATATCTGTCATCTTCCTTATTTGACCCCCATAAAAATCACATACTAAGTATCAAATATACCTTGCAAATATAAAACATCTATGTAACATGCACAAATATAAAATCAAGTCAGTTGGAACAATTTGAATTATCGGTAGATTTTGTTAGTTTTAATTGATTCAACTTGACTATGATTGTTACGTGGTCGATTTTGTTGGGATTTGGGTTCTGATTATGGTTTAGTGGCTGGTTTTGTCCCGCGATCGATTTGGTTCTCACCTTTTTTTAGTCGATACGTCGATTTAGCACCCGCCATCTATAATTTGTCCAAAACTCTGATGTTTCTTTTGTAAGAGCATAATAAACACTTAGATGTTTTATTTCAACCCACTAATTAATTCAAAATTCATCCACTATACACGCAAACAAGACTTCTGTACAAGTTTGAGAAAAAGAGATAAATTTCTGCTATCTAACCATTCCCTATACAACAGAGAAACTGAGAAAGACCATATTTTCTATGGCAAATCAACAAATCAAAGCTGTGTTTGGGTAGATAACCTGTGTTTGGGAATATTTTTTCTTTTGGTGCAACATATTGAGCAAAACCATACCCAAAATCCCCTCTCTTGTGTTGGTTGAGATTTAAGGTCTCTTCTTTCCACTGCATTAGCCATGTACTGGACAACAGCCTAGTAAATAAAATGAACAATTGGGTCAGTTAAAACTTCTATTTAGCAGAGACAAATCCCATTAAGAAACTGTTAAAAGTAATGGCTTTACCTGAGGACCCAATTCAAGAACTTCTCTGGGTGGTTCTTCCAATGGAGTTTCATCTATTTGGAGGACTCTCAATTTTGACAAGAACCTGAAGGACTCAGGTAGGAATCGTATCTGGTTTGCACTTATATCCAACTCCTCGAGCATCTCCAGGCTCCCGATAGATCTTGGTAAGGCTGTGAGGTCTGCAAAGTTCTTGCCAACGTTCAGTTTCCGGAGGCTCACTGCAAAACAGAGATTCTCGGGGATTGCTTCCAATTCGTTGAAGCTAACATCCAGTTCCTTCAACTTGGGGAGGTTTCCCATTGTTGTTGGCAGTCCTCTGATTCTGTTGTAATGCAGGGTGAGAATCTGCAGGCATTCGAGCTTTCCGATTGCCTCAGGAAGGGCTTTGATCTCATTAAAGTCCAGCCGTAGCTCCACAAGCGACAAACATGATCCAATTGTGTAAGGTAAGTCCTCAAGCTCATTGGTTTCCACGTTCAACTTCGTTAAACTAGTCAACTTCCCAATGATTTCTGGTAAATGGGTGAATAGGTTTGAACTCAAGTCAAGAGAAATAAGATTTTTCAGGTTACCAAAAGAAGCTGGCAGCGATTTTAGCCTGTTTGCATGGAGGTCGACGTAGGTGAGATTGATGAGTTCCCCAAATGTGTCGGGAAGGTTTATTAATTGGTTTGAGTGAATGTCAAACTTCCTTAACGACCTAAGGCCACTAATACCAGGAGGAAGAGCCATGATTTTGTTTTCCGACAGGTCTAATTCAACAAGATCACATAATTTCCCAATTGAAATTGGAAGCAACTCAATCTTATCCATCAACTTCCGCTTCAGATCAAGTACAACTGAACCACTTTTAGCAATGCTTTCAATAAGAGCAGCAACTTTCATCAAACTCAATTTCCCAGTTTCTCCTTCACCTTCAACAAAGATAAAAATAGAGACTCAATAAGAAAATGAAAAGAGATGGCTAAGAAGTGAAGTTATTGACTTTTGGCATCCATAGGGAACAAATTCTGTCCAAAAGAAAGTTCAAACTGACTTAACCAACCCCAATTCGAATGGAGACGGATTTGATGTTATACCCAAGTCGTAATACTAATCCCGATTCACACTAAGTATCGGTTGGTCCTGAGTAACGAGTCATCAAAATATCTTGAATTCACAGTACCAGGGTACTAACATATCCCAGTGATGTGACTAGCATAATCCACAATTCCCTTTGAGATTTGGAATAAAGTTCTTTATGTGACTTTTATCTCTTCAATGGAAAGAACTATGTCAACAGTATATTTATGGAAGTTTGAATTTTATTCTTGCTAAACAATCTTCTATTCTATCAAATGATCTTTTCAAATGTCTATCAATTGACTTAGTCAGGATCGATTTTTCTATCCATCCAAGATGACTAAACTTCAACAGTAGCCCATGGATAAGAACTCAAATCTAAGCTAAACTTTCCAACCAACAACAAAGGAAACAGAGTGTTCTTACAACTTCTTGAATCAAAGTAAAATCAAATTGCCAATCACACAAAAATTCATATCATATAATCAGAGACAGAATTTGAGACCTACCTGAAGAAAAGGGAGCAACGAGAGAAGAACTCTTAACCAAACCCTTGCCGTCATTGCTCTCGAATTCTTCATCTTTCTTCTTGCTCTCCAAATTCTGGTCACTACTTACAGAAACTTTTTCAATTTTCTGAACTGGATCGCCCAAATTCAGAGGGCTCTGCCTCTGGGAATCACCAGAAACCAGTTCAGAAGCTCTCTGAATGAGTTCATCGAAGGTCCGCAGCATCTTATCTAGCTCGATCAAGCGAATGGCCTCTCGCCTCTGTTCGTGGCTCTCGAACAACACCATCGTCTTCCTCATCTGCTGCAGGACGGAGAAGAGCTCTTCGGGGACATTTTCGGGAACTCGCTGCTTCGAAATCTCCCCCAATTTGAAATCCTCGTCGTTCTGAACGGTATCGAGAATCGCCATGGCTGCTTCGACCTCTTCAATGGAGGGTCTCGCCGGAAGTGATCGGAAAATTCTTGTCAGCTCGTTCACTGTGTCTACGAAGGGAGGGGGAAGTGGGTCTTGGTTGGAGGTCGCAGCCATGGCGGATTTGAATTTTGGATTTTGGATTTTGGATTTTGTACCCTCCTGAAGAAGATGTTCTTGATGACTCTCTCCTTCCTGTGGGCTATGAGTTTCATTTCTTAATTCTTTTTCAAATTCATCCCACTGATTTATAGTCAGAAACAAAGTAATGGGATTTTATTTATTTATTTATTTTTGTCTAATCTTGTTTTTATTTAAAAGATGGAAGTTTCCATTGTTTTTGGGATTTTTTTTTCCTTAAAAAAGGTAATATTTGCATATTTTTCTCAAAAGAAAGTTGGGTTTTTGTCAATTTTTCACTTAAAATAAAACATTCTTCAAATCGTCTTTGTGTTCTCACACCATTTTGGTTACAAGATAAGGATGTTAAATAATGCTCTACTTGTAAGATAAGGAATTGGGTAAAATTATAAAAAAAATATCAACATTTAAATAATTCTTTATCTGTTTAATGTTTTTTTTAAGTCAACTATATTAGATTTTCATTTTTCTATTAGAACCGAAAAATATCTCAAGCATAGAAAAATAAACTTTTATTTGGTATGAGATTTTTTTAGATAGAATTTAAAACTAAAACAATGTGAGAGTTAGGTCCAAGATAAATAATATTATATTATTGTAAAGACACATCGTCTTAATAAATCAACATAAAATTATATTTATATTCTAAATATGTTTAAAGAGGTTTTTACTTGAAAGTTTATTTGACAAATTCTAACAAAGTTTATCTAATTTATTAGTATAATTTTTTCATAAAGATGTAGTATAATTTTGTAATTATTTTGATAATTGTCAGCGCATAAAACCATTTTAACTACGTGGAAACGAGACTATAACATTTTAGGAAAACAAATCCCTTTTTACCTTAATTAATAATAATCCTATGAAAATAAATTCATTAACATATTTATCATATGTTACCAAATTTTAATTGCACCTAGTGAATCAATGAGAAAACTAAAAATTAAATCAACGCTACCAAATCAATGAGAATTTGAATTTTGTTGGAGAGAAATATTAATGGAAAACAAGTTTAATAAGAAGATAAAAAAAATGATTTGATAGACTTAAACTTTTAAACTTATGTTTACTCAAAAAAAAAAAAAGAACTTTTAAAACTTATGACAAATAAAATTGTTCATATCTAAATCGAATCCCTCTTTCATCATTAACTTAATTATATGTGATGTTTTTAACTGTGACTGTAACTGAAATTATTAAGCTATTAATTTTGTAAAATAATATAATTAATATATTTTTTTAATTCCATAAATACCCACCTTTTTATTTTATCATTGAGCGGTTAGGTATATAAGAGAACATGAAAATCAAATTTTATGGCTCAAGAAGAGAATTCACTTATTAATTAATTATGTAATCCAGAAAGCAGTATTATGACAATTATGAATCTAAATCTTAGTTGTTGAACCATTGAAAGAACTAATTATTAGACTAACCAAAAAAAAAAAAGTAATAAGAGATATGATTATTTAATATTATATGGTGTTATATCAAATATTTTCAAAATATCTCCTCATCCAAACACACTTTTTTTAATTTCAAAATCGATGGGAAGTTATTTATTAAAAAATCTGTTGCAAAAATGGGAAGTTACTTACAAATTAAGTTCAAAATCAATTGAATAGGTACTCAAAATATATATATATATATATATATATTCTAGAATCTAGACTTTCACAGCTCACTCGTGATGGATGCAAAAAGGAAAAAAAAAAAAAAGTCAATTAGTATCATTTTTTGTAATTATCCTCTAAACTTGTGAGGTAATTAGCGTGCATTTTAACAATAAAAAGAGTAGAAAAATTAGTTTTTGAACTATAAAAAGTAGTTTAATTAAATATTAAATCGCCACCCTTAATCTATTTAGTTGTTGCAGTTATACCTATAACTTATAAAATTATTATAAATAAACCTTAATGATATAATTTTGTTAATATTTGAGTCTAATTGTAATAACTTTTTTTTTTTTGGAAAGGAAATATTATATTTATTAAAACAGCATAATCGTAATAACTTCTTAATTCTTGAAATGCAAGATTAGTTAACATGACATAATTAACCATACTTATAATTTAGTTTTGCAAATCGCAAATTTTCCTAAACTTAATTAGTTTAATATATTACCCTTGTAAAAAAAAAATCGATTATCTATCATTAATCGACGTGTTCGAGTTAACTACTTCTAATTGAAATTTCCTATCTTACTAATCAATTACAACATATTATTTCTAAAATAAATATCAGTCAATTTTCACTTTTGACTTTTATGTATCAAAGATTTCCTCCCCCAAAAAGAAAAAAACATTTGAAATAGTAATTGCGTATTTGAATATTTGCACCAAATAATAATAATTCCTTTTTTTAGGAGCAATAATAATAATTCTCATTGGTTTTCGTCTTTGTATTAAATGCATTTATACCCAAAAGAAAAGAAAAGAGGTGATATCATATCATATGATATGGTTTTAATGGGGTAATTAATCAACGTATATTCATTTTTGTCACAAGCTGTCCATGACCTCAACTGCCATAAAATTAAGTCCTATTTACGTGGTTTGTTTCCATCCAAATCAAACCTTAATCCTAGCCGAGCATAGCTCGGTATTGATATATATCTTAAATCAATAGGTTATTAAGTTCGATTCCTCACTTCCGCATTTGTAAACAAAAACACATTAAACTCTATTAGTTATTGTAATTTATATCTTAATTAACATTTAATTTTAGGATTTTATCAATACTTTCACATAAATAATTTCAGTTTACTGTCGTTTAAACATTCACACACTCGTAGTTTAAACATTTAAGAGATGTACTCACAAAGGAAAAAAAGTAGTTCTTAAATTAAAAGATATTTCAAACTCAACCTTCATGAGAACATTTTAAAAATCAATATTGCATTTTTAAATTTTCGTCTTGCAGAAGAACTCAAAGAAGTTACTACTAACATGAACAATAAAATAAATATCATTTCAAAGAGAGTTTACTAATTTGCAATCCATCAATCAGTTATTTTTTTTTTCAAAAAAAGAATTATACAATTTTAAATTATATGCACACGATCTTTTTTCTTTTTCCTTTTTTTTTTGACATATTATATGTGCATGATCTTCAACAACTACTAATAATAAAAGAACTAAAATTTCAGTATATAAAATATATAATTGGTGCATGATTCAATACCTACGCTAATAAGAAATATAAAAAATAATGATGTTTTTCAAAGTACTTTTCTTATTAGTAAAAGATTTAGAATATTAAATTGTAACTTTCGTTCTCACATTTAACATTTTAATTATTTTTTAAATGATATTCAGTGTTAACTGTGTATCAGAAAAAGGAAATCTTCTTCCTTCACTTCGTTGAACGTTGAAAAATGATAAGAAGAGAGAAAAATAACGAAGATATATTTAAAACCAATTTAAATTTTAAATTTTCAAACCTTCTATTTCAACTTATAATTTAATATAAAAATTGTAATAATTGTTATTGTTAACTTTTTTTAATAAATTATTTCAAAACAGATAATATAAACGTATTACTTATTTATTTATCTATCCGATGACGTGTATTAACATTATAATTCATAGGTATCATATCTACTCAAGCAGAGTTCAATAAAAGAATTCATGCATTCCGTTGTAGGGAAATAAGCGAGATCAAGCTATGCGACAGGAGATCAAAAGAAAGCTAAGAAATGGGCACGAACCAGGAAAGGGGGCTGACATCTAGCGACTCAAGCCGGCCCCCGACCGACCAGGCCTCGACATTGAGAACTTCTTGGCGCGGAGCAATTCTCGGCCCCCGGTCGAGAATCCTAACGGTTCATCCCGAATTTTTCCACCTCGACTCTTGATTTGACCTTAAGCCCACAATGAAACGAACGGGCTCAGATTTCTAGATTTCCTAGATGTATGAAGATTTGACTTCTGTAAATCCTAAAGAGATTAGAATTCGACTTATATAAATAAGAGGGTGAACCAAACCCTAGAGGTATGCTCACAATACCATACAATTTATACTCAACTACTCCGATTCTAACTTAAGAATCGGAGCCCGTGCGGCTAAAGCCACACCGGTCTTAGTGCTATCTGTTTTGCAGGTTTCATTGGTCCCTTTTATTCTAGAAGATTGGTGCGAATTTGACGAGGTCCTAGGAGGCCAAATTTCTGCATCAACAATTGGCGCCGCCTGTGGAGACGATTAAGGTCTAAAAGTCAAGACAATCAACAACAAGTTGACCGAGAACTGCTTGGATCCGAGGTGATCTCAACAAAATCGATCTAAAAGTCAAAACGATCAACAACGAGTTGATCGAGAACTGCTCAGATCCGAGGAGGTCTAGGGTGAAGCGAATCAACAAAATCCAAGATAGATCTTGAGAGAAATAAGTCGACATGAATTCGAAAGAAAGACCACAACATTCCGACGAAGGTCAGGAGAGTGACGAATGTCTAGGTGACACAAGGCGACAGATTCCAGGGCAGAAAGAGTAACGGACAGAAATTTCTGAATGGTAGGAGAGCGAATTAGCTGCTTTTAAGGTTCGAAATGTCGATGTCGATGAAAATGTTGAGGTCTTGATTTTACGGATATGTCGATGTCGACAGATATTTAAGGAAAAGTCACGAAAATTGTAAAAATTAATAAAAATTGTTTTAATTAGTAAATAAAATTTTAATTGTAGCTTAATTAAGATATAACTGATCATTTCTAACCATCATATCTAAAAATATTAGTAACTTATGAAAATGTCAATGTCGATAGAAATGTCAACATAATGAAGATGGATGAAAATAATCTAAATTAATAAATTGAAGTTCAATGTTACTGTTTTATTGATAATTGATAATTTATAATCAAATCTAGTGTTTAGTTACATAATTGAATAAGATATGAAATATTGATATATACATGTGCAAATATTAAAAATGGAATGATAGGTTTGAAAATTTTGTAATTAAATTTAAAAAGAAAAATGAGGAAAAAATCAACCAAAATAAAAATAGTTAGAATAGTAAAAATCGAAAAAAATGTATAACTTTAAATATTAATAATAGTAAAATAAAAAGAGTTGAAAAAAAAGTGGCAGCATCCCTAACAATCCCACATCGAAAAGGGATTGAGGGGGAAAGGCGCTCCCTCCCATTTTTTCTTTTCTCATCCGACGAGCGCTGGGCTCACTTATGTGGGTACGACGATTGATTTAAAAAGAACTGTTGGGCTTGTTTATGTGGTTTGGTGATACAATTAATTTTTTTTTTTTACGATATTTGATAAATGTCGTCAAAATGTTGATATATTCACGACATTTCGACGATATTATAATATATCGTCGATATCGTCGATAAAGGGGGGAAAATAAGTCGATGTCGAGTCCTTTGATACGTCGACGTGTCGAACGATATTTTGAACACTGGCCGCTTTAGAAGAGAAGATTGCAGCAATGAACTGGAGCATATCTCTCACTCTCGAGGACTTGAGCAACAAGAGAAGATGCCACCAACACTTCTCCAGGATCCACAAAAGGGCAAAGCTCCCGTGATTGGAGATGCAAAAGAATCAACGAACAACCCATTGACACAAAGTAAACTGATAATGGGAGGGAACGAGAAACCACGGAACAATGCTTTCCATCGACAGGATCCAGTAATCATGTGACCACAAAAGTTTGCGACACATAGCAGCAGAGGCAGACGGGAAACCCGACCAGGCCTCGGGAACACCATGTTCAATAAAGAAAAATCACTTAGCCGACATGAGCATACAGAAAGATTGCAGAAAGGTAGTAAGAAGCGAAAAGACAAAGGAACAATCTTGAGGAGATCGTAGAGCAAGCAGATTCACCATTTGTGGAAAAGATATGAGAGAAAAGATCCCTCCAAAGTTCAAACTCCCTACTATAAAGCAGTACGGCTCACCAGATCATATTGATCTTCTGGATGCGTATAGAGAATGGATGGATCTCTATGGGATGATAGATTGAAGGGATGTGATTCCCGGAGCGGAAGCAGATTTTCGTTGCTGATTTTCGAGATACAAAATCGAAATACAAAGAAGAAAAATACAGAGGAAACTCAAACCTTTGAAGAACGTTTCTTCAGTGAGTTCCCCTCGAACACCACCACCGGATCTTCCTCGCTATCCTCTTGGGTCTCGAGATCGTGCTTGTGGTAGCACCTTGATCGAAGAGAGGGAGAGATTGAGAGCTTGAACGAGAGAGAAGCTTGGGAGTTCTGTTCAGTAACCTCTTTTTCTCTTCTCCAACACCTTTGAACAAGAAGAAGATGGATGACGTAAGGTAACTCCCCACGTCACAAAACCTCCTACTCCCCTGCAATTTTGCAGGGGAGTTAATATTAATATATATATATATATATATAATATAATAATAATTAAAATATATATATAATAATTAATATATATAATTAATTAATCAAATTAATTAATATAATTAATTATTAATCCAATTAATAATTAATAAATATATATATATATACATAAATAATTAACACTTAATTATTTATTATAAAATTAGAATCATATTCTAAAACATTTCTCTCGTATAACTTATAGTTTTAATGTACATCTTATGCATATTATTTTTAACCTATAGTTTTAATATGAATCTCATTCATATTAATTTTATTTGAATCTCATTCAAATAATATCTCTCATAATATATAGTTTTAATTTACAATTAACTATATATATTATAATGTATCAATATACATATAATCCCTGAAGTAATTTGAACAATTCAAATTCTTCCAAAAACTAGCAAGGGGATTTAATGGACCTACAGATCAGAAGCTCCAACGATGCAAGATTAATTGGTCAAACTCATTGACCGAGTTAATCAAGATTCGTTAACTACGGGTCATTCCACTAAAGACCCGCAGTTGCACTCTTCTTACTGCAAAATGTTTTCGTGTCCATGGATATCCGACCATTAATGACGAGTCAATCCTTCACGAGTGCTCGTAACTCAAGTTGGGTCAAATTACCGTTTTACCTCTGAGTTACATCTTACTCCTTAAACACCACTGCTCCTCTAATGAACAACCTGATTATGGTCCAACCAATAACCGGAAGTCCCTCTCGGCCAATGAGAGGGTGGGGCCCCTTGTTCAAGTCCCGGAGTTAGCATTTAAGGGAACACTCATCTACTCCCCTAAAGTCGGGGAGGAGTGAATTCCATCTTGTGAAGTTATGTTCCCAGCTCCCCACTCGGTCTCGTCTCCAAAATGATAGGAATGTTGAGTCGGCGACTCGGGCCACTCTCACCCATACAGATCAAAGGACGAGCCCTCACGGGCAGGAGTCCATAACTCACTCAAGATTGAGAATGAGTTGTCTGGTCATCCTAAGAAATAACAACCTATTAGTTAACGGTGTTACATCTAAAGATTGCTTATTTCGTGGTCCGGTCTTATACAAACTCATTGTATAGGATATCCCCACTCGCATGTCTCCACACGAACGACCTGGATCGAGTCGTCTGTAACCTTTACAGAGTGAGCCGTATCCATAGTGTTGCCAGGATAAGGTACCCAGCCTTATCCATATACTATAGACCCTTTAGGTTATTCACGAAACATTATCCATTCATATATCAAGGTATATCAAATATATACCCCGTATATCAACTATAAACCCAGTATATATACTGTCCCGATTACATCACAAATAACCTTGGATGTTTAGTTTATTGGATTTTGGATAATGCAAAGCTATGATTTAACAACAAATTTATTGAATAAAACTTTATTAAATAGACATTTATTTTTACAAAACACAAACTACGAGTTTAGGGCAACACACCCAACAAGAGGCAATTAGGTGCAGAATATTATCTTTCACATTAACTGACACTGCCCGCGTCTGGTTTCGACAATTAAGAAGAAAATCAATCTTCTCCTTCAAAAAACTGATCGGGGCATTTGTCACGCAATTCATTGGAGGGTAGAATAGGAGTCAACCTGTGACCTACCTCCTAACCATAAAACAAGAATCAACTGAGAGCCTCAAAGAATATGTGGCTTGCTTCAACGAGGAAAGATTACTAGTCAAAGATCTTATCGACGGAATCTCACAACGTGGCGTAAGAGATAAAGAGCAATCATTCTCTTTTAGAAAAAGGGCTCCAACAACCTTCTCAAATGCATTAACTCGAGCTCAAAAATATATGAGCGCAAAAGAGCTACTCCATTCAAAGTGAGGTCTCAACCAAACTCAAGATCAATCAGATCAACGAGACACTCTGAAAAAATATACCCCAACGACAGTCCCACTCGAACAAGAGTCCGAGGAGAGCAATGAGTATTGCGATAATACTACCACACAACTTTAAGAGGCCACGAGACAACTCAACAAACATGCATTACAGGATAGCGTTTAGTTTCTCTCTCCCTATTTATGGTTAATGATTGAATAGGTCAGGTTTAATTCTTAATAACCGCTTATATGTTAGCATAGGACGGGTTTTCTGGTTATCGTTTGTCTTGCTTCAAATTATTTCTGATTCAATGTTTTAAAAAATATTCACTTATTTATGATTAATTGAAATTCAAGCATGTACGATCTAATTAATTCCTTATTACTTGAAAATTTATCTTTTATTCAAAATGAAAACCCCTCAAGTGGGGGCATGGGTAAGTTAATCAATAGCTGGTCAAGGAACTCGAACTGGGATAGACCTAGAAGTAGGTCAATAAGCTAGAAGCCAGTCAGTGAAACCGGAAAGGAAAATTCCAAAGGTACTGAAAAGGCATGCGTACAGGCCCAGTAAGGTTAAAACAGAAAGTAAACAAGTCAAACTAATCAATGAAACTTAAGGTTTAAAACCATTTGGCAAAAGCCAAAATAGGTTAGAAACCTAAGGACGTTGATTAAACTCAGGGTAAAAAACTGGCAGAAGCCAAATAGGTTGGAAACCCAAGGGTGCCAACAAGCTCAGGATATAAAACCATTGGCGAAACCAAATAGGTTAAAAACCCAAGAGTAAATCCTGTGGTATAAAACCATGGGCAAAAGCTAAGTAGGTTAGAAACTCAAGAGTGGTACAGCTAGCCCAGCTAAAAGTTAGATCCCAAGGCTAACAAAAAAAAAAATTAAAAGTAACTGTACGGCAGAGCCCAAGAGACTTAACTGCAGCCAACTACGACAAAAGGGTATGCGGGTTAAGACGATCAGCCCATGAGACGACAACCAACAAACGACAAGAGAATAAGGAAAAAAACTCGTTGCGCCTCTGCTTAATAGTTAGAGCATAAGTGCAAGTGCACACTGTCACAAGTAATAATATGGAAGTATTCCAAGTTTCGTTTCCTCAGGGACTAGTTTTCTTTTAAAAATGAATTTGTAAACTGCTTGAGTGAGCAATCGGGTTTGGGATAAAAATTTGGTGAATATGTTGGGAAACACGATTTAAAAACACAAGGCTTAAAAAAGTCAACCCCCTACTAAGATTTAGTTCTAAAGAGGTGAATTACACCTACCATGATTTAATCTTGCTAGGTGTAATTCACGTTTTGATAATCTAAGAATCGAATGTGGTTGAAACATTGTGAAGCTGAAACTTTCAAAGTAATTTGGTTGGCACATTCCTCTAGTAAGCTAGAAATTCTGGGCATGCGATGTGTCTGACGCATTGTGATCACCAATCTTCACTTTTCTCAAAAAAACCAACATATTTACATCAATTAACCTTCACTTACTGATAACTGAATGCCCAAGTCCTTAATCACAAAACATGCACATTTTATCTAAGATAGATGCATGATCATATACTTTTCATCCTAAATAATCCTTAACTAAGCATGCAAATCTATTTCTTTTAGACTTTAATCAAGACTTATCAAGGGGACTATTCTACAAAACAGTCATTCATGGAACGACTAATCGACAAGTACTCTCAATATAGAAGACCTAACATTTTGCCTTTTATGTTGAGAGTGGGGGCTACTGTTATAGGGAAATAAGCGAGATCTAACTATGCGACAGGAGATCGGAAGAAAGCCAAGAATGGGCACGAACTAGGAAAGGGCGCAGCACCTGGCGATCCGAGCCTACCCCCGGCCGATCAATGGTCGGCGCCGACCAGGCCTCAGTGCCAAGTAGTTCTTGGCCCCCCAGCCGAGAACCCTAACGGTTCATCCCGAACCATCCCGCCTCGACTCTTGATTCGACCTTAAGCCCATAATGAAGTGAACGGGCCCAGATATCTAGATTTCCTAGATGTATGAGGATTCAACTTCTGTAAATCCTAAAGAGATTAGGATTCGACTTCTATAAATAAGAGAGTGAACCAAACCCTAGAGGTATGCTTACAACACCCTACACGTTATACTCAACTATTCCAATTTTAACTCAAGCATCGGAGTGCGTGTGGCTAGAGCCACACCGGTCTTAGTGCTATTCTGTTTTGCAGGTCTCATCGATCCCTTTTATTCTAGAAGATTGGTGCGAATTTGGCGAGACCCTAAAAAGCCAAATTTCTACCTCAACACTTTCTATACCAATAAAAATTTTACATTCTACCATAAACATGAAATTATATTTTTTAAAAGAAAATGTCACATTTGAAAATTGGGAAACTAAAACAAAACATTTAAAAGATTAAGATATAAAAAATTGACGAACTAGATGGCAGGAATCCGATTGCTTGTCTGCTATATTAAGCTGATCCGGGGAGAAATCTCAACTTTGAGAGATGAATTAAATTGGGTGTCGGATGTGAGGACCCTAACCCTTCATTTTGCTTCTATTTCGTTCCACCACCACCTCCGAACCTGCAACGTGCAAGTTAGCTCTTTACCTAAGTCTTGCTTTACTGATTTAGCCACTTCTTTTTGGAGTTTAACTTTTCTTTCTAATTAATATTATTATTCATTTCTCCTTCAAAAACAATTTGAACAATCAGTTGGTTCGGATAAATTTTGTTGGTCTTAACCACATTCTTCCCTTCCATTCAGGAGAATTCAGACTTGATTATTCTGTATAGTTGATTTGCTCAACGTCCTCCATAAACAGGCTCCATGAGCTCTATATATGTTGGTTCAACATTGGTGTTGTTAGATTACTCAGACCCATTAAATCCAAAATCAAGAAAACCAAAACCAAACCTAAATTGGTTCAACTAAAATAAATTCTCAAGAATAGTTTTGTTTGGTTCTGTTAGGAGTGTAATCAGAGCAAAACGAGGATAGGGAGGACTGCTATCTGCTCCTGTTTCATTCCTCAGCCTACAAAACTCCACACGAAATTTTACCTAACTTTTTAGTCCATGATATAAATGCTTTAACCAGTCGAGCATGATAGAAATTTTCCATTTTTGTTTTCTTTTTATTTTTTTAGTACATATATCAATTACCGTTCTATGCTTGCTTTGACCATTACATTCACATATATATAATAAAAAATTAAACAGGTGGGGACGGTAAAAAGGGTCGGGATTCTCAAGGGAAAAAATAACACCACTCCACGCCTATACTAAAAGAAAAAAAAAATCATGGTTTAGTTATTAGTTTGGTCAAAAACAAAACTGCTCGAACTAAATACACGAAGAATCAAATTAAACCAAATGAAAAACAATGCATCGGTCCAATTAATTGGCTTTGTTATCAACTTAATTCCAATTCTTTTTCTTCAACAGAGATCAAACAAATTCATTTAAACAATACAATACAAATCGAACCGAACCCTAAACCCTAAATTCCAAACCCGACCGAACTGAATAAGAGAATTAAGAAGGGGGCAGGCTTAGGTTGGGTGGCAAAGCCCGTGAAGCTTTGCTTTTGGAGCTAAAAAGTTTTCATCTTTACAATGCTCAAAAGGACTTTTGCCTTAGCTTTTTTTCCCCTCCTTCCAATGGGTCAAACCTTACACATCTCACTCTCAACTTTAATCACCCTTCCAATTCCCATGTTCATGGTAGCAATCTTCAACTACTACTTCTAACCCTAAAAAAAAATTGAAAATGCTTCCTTTAATCTATTTTGCATAATTCCTATCTAACTTAAATTATAAATTTGGTTTAAAATTTTAAGAGTTGGGTTCATTTCAAAACTTCTAATAAGCCTCTAAACTTTCGTCCCTGAAATTTTGGTTTTATGTTTGATAGGTCTGTCTGTTGCTAATTTTTACTCTTACACCATGTCAAATGCCTCAACTTATCTGAAATCCACTTGTCCTTGTAATTTTTAAATAATATAGTTACTTAATATACCACGTGATTAATGTCGAAGCTTATGAGACACAAAATTGAAAGTTCATAAACGGCCAAACAAAACATAGCTCAGCATGTTAAGGCACATGTATCTAATTATGAGGTTGAGAGTTTGAATCTTTACTTCCGCATGTTGTACTAAAAAATGAAAGTTCATAAAACTTACTAGAAACGTTTTAAATTATAGAAACCAAAATAGATACAATGTTAAAAGTTCAACTTGAACATAACTTGACTGACTGTTAAATAGTCATATATCCTTGACTAAAAAGTCAAAAGTAAGACCTTACTCTTAAAGTTTTAAGATTAAGCTTGCAATTTAACATTCATATTATAATGTAATCTCTGTGTAACAATACTATCAATTTTGTTTTGGTTTTATGTTTGTCATACGATATACAAAAATTAATACCAAAACCCCAATTAATTGTATTTAAAAAAATTTCTACTTTTTGGTTGACATTTAGCCCTATGGAATGGCAACCTACCCTCCATTATTTGTGGACTTTATTTCACTACATGTGACTCTCTCTCTCTCTAGCTCTCTCACTCTCTTATGGGATTATAAAGTGACATAGCTACCCCAATACTGAAACTTGGGGTTCTAAGAAAAAAGAAAACACAGAAAGAACTTCCAATTTATTAACCACCACCCACTTATAGAAAAAAATATATAATATTGCCAATATTTTCATTTTCTATATTGTCATAGTTGCATTTTGATCCATCCCACTAATTTAACATTGTTTGATTATTATTATTTTGTTAAGTTTTTTTGTTGCATATTATTACATGCCAGAGTTAATCCCCAGAATTCATGCTGAGAATTGAAGGAAATGGCAGAATCAGATCATCAGAAGTTGAAAGTGAACAAAAGCCTCCAAATGAGCATGGACAAAATCAAACACTTGCCTGTTTTGTGTTGGAAGACCTCCAAGAAAGTGGGAGCTGAAGATCCCAGAAGAATTGTCCACTCTCTCAAAGTTGGTCTCTCCCTCACTCTGGTCTCTCTCTTGTACCTGGTGGAGCCATTGTTCAAAGGCATTGGAACCAATGCCATATGGGCCGTCATGACCGTCGTCGTCGTTCTAGAGTTCACCGCGGGTTCGTTCTCCACTTTAAAAAGTCGTGATCTTTAAAATCTCCGTTGTGAAAGCGAAAATTTCTGGCTCCGCCCCTGATTCTTGACATGGTTTGATGGCAGGAGCGACTTTGTGCAAAGGGCTCAATAGAGGGCTGGGGACATTGTTGGCAGGATCCTTGGCATTTCTCATTGAGGGTGTTGCCAATAGATCTGGAAGAGTTTTTAGAGCTTGTTTCATTGGAGCTGCAGTTTTTCTTATAGGTATCTTATTTATTTCATTTTCTTCCATATATCTTCTTGAAGTTCATTTTGTAATTTTGCCTTTTGTTTGATAAGAAAGTTTTTGAGATTTAGTTTTCCATTGTGCATAGCATTATAGTTCCTAAAATTTTGAGATGATAGTAAGATTTTTATGTAGTGGATGTGACTAACACTAAAAACTAATGATATTCTGACAGCTCTATTGAACAAATATTATATTGATTTATTATTTAACGTGATCTCTAGCAGTAGATGACGTACATATATAATATAACTTACTCTACTTTGAGGTAAGGTATCAAATCTCTTTTAGAGACCGTACCACTCGATCGTTGTCTAGTTGTTCATTTACATTTTGTCATTTGTTTGTCACGTTATGTCAAATTAGTCATTGTTTACCTAACAGACATATCATATCATTATTTAGTTGATTGTGCTAATGACAAAAACTTCGTTGAATGAGGAACGTAATTAGAGCTTTCTACATGCTCAAACTTTAACCTTTTTTTATATCTGTTACAGGAGGTGCAGCAACATATATGAGATTCTTTCCCAAAATAAAGAAGAACTATGATTATGGAGTGGTGATATTTCTCTTGACATTCAATCTGATAACCATATCGAGCTATCGCGTTGACAACGTGTTGAAAATCGCACACGACAGATTCTACACCATTGCCATTGGATGTGGAGTCTGCCTTCTGATGAGCCTACTGATCTTCCCAAACTGGTCTGGAGAAGAGCTCCACAATTCAACTGTGCTCAAGCTTGAAGGCCTTGCCAAATCCATTGAAGGTACACAGACAAAAGACCCTTTATTCAGTATCCTCCCATTATATATATATCCTTCTGTTTTTGTGCTATGAATGTAAGCGTTCGTTCATTACGTTTTCATTTTCTGTTTTTTGTTTCTCATTTTTTTATTACGTTGCAGCCTGTGTAAATGATTACTTCTTTGATGCTGAGATCGACGAAAACAAAGAGAGTTGTTCAAGAGACCAAATTTATAAAGGCTATAAGGCAGTTCTAGACTCAAAATCCACAGATGAAACTTTGGTGGGAAAGTCTTATTTGATATTCTTCTGAATGAGTTTAGCATGATGTGCATTTTTGATCCTATGTTTAATGTTTGTGTTGTAAACTGATCAGGCATTACAAGCAAGTTGGGAGCCAAGACACTCAAGTCACTGCTATAGAATCCCATGGCAACAGTATGTTAAATTAGGCGGCGTTCTTCGGCATTTCGGGTACACGGTCGTCGCTCTACACGGCTGTTTGCAGACCGAGATTCAGGTACAGATTGGTTCAAATCCTCTGTTTTCTCTGTTTTGTAGACAATCTAAGAGTTTGGTTGTTGGTTGTTCTGCTTTTGCCTCAAAAGACTCCGCGATCGGTTAGAGTCCTGTTCAAAGATCCTTGCAGCCGAGTAGCACGAGAAGTATCGAAAGCATTGATCGAGCTCGCAAACAGCATAAGGAACCGGCGGCATTGCTCACCGGAGATCCTGTCGGACCATCTTCACGAGGCCTTACAAGACCTGAACAAGGCGATAAAATCACAGCCGCGACTCTTCCTAGGCTCGAACAGGAACCAAGCCAGAAACATGCTAGCATTGGCAGCAGCACAAGCAGGGCAAAAACAAGAGGAAAAGGAAAAGGAAAAGCGGTCCGGGGTATCGTTGTCGAGCGTGAAAACGGACTCGTCGGCGCTGATGGAATGGAGGACGAAAAGAAGGGAGGCTGAGAGGAAGGTGTTGAGGCCACAGCTAAGCAAGATAGCAATCACAAGCCTTGAGTTCTCAGAAGCACTTCCATTTGCTGCTTTTGCTTCTCTGCTGGTTGAGACTGTGGCAAAGCTTGACATTCTGATAGATGAAGTTGAAGAGTTGGGGAGAATTGCTTGCTTCAAAGAGTTCAAAAATGGTGATGATGAACAACATATAACTGTCAAATGTGAGAAGCCAAAGATCAGTGTGTCTCAGAGTCAGCTGTCTTCAGTTAGTGCTGCAGAATGAGGGGATTGGTTTTGTTGCTGAAAATGGACTTTAAGAGGATTATTTCGGAGGGTGTGTTTTGTTTGATCATATGATTATGTGCAGGAATGGGGATTGCTTTTGGTCTTCGAATATTGGAATAAACAAAAAAAGAAAAACTCAGTTCTGTTCTACCTAGACTTTGCTACATTTTCCAAATCATGGCCTACCATTGCAAACAACTAAACTTTAAGATTTCTTTTTTCTTTTTAATTTAAAGTTTTTAGAAGATCATTACAAAAGCTAGGACAATTCAATGTTAAAGTAGGTTGGAGGTTTGATCTCCCACCTCTAGGTTGATATTTCTACACTAGTATGATTTTGCCCACTTTTAAGCCTAAGTTCGTATGATTTTGTTTTTTTTTTTTTTTTTACTTCAGGCTGGAAATGTTCCTACTTTATACCATATTGTCCTTATCTATATATCTTAGATATTTTTCACTTCTAATTGATATGGAACTATGTTTCATCTTTACAAAAGCAAAAAATAAACCAACCCGAATTTAACTCAATTATCAAGACATTAATCACATTTCCTAAAGTTTGAAAGTTCAAATCTTCTATCGCATATTTGTGTAATGACTCGAATGCCCTAACTTCTCAAAAATTGAAAACATTAGTTAGTAATTTTTCGGGGGTTAGAAGTTAAAAAGTGGGTTAAATTATAAGTATAGTTCTTGAACTTTGAAAAAGTGTCTAGTAGATTTCTAAACTTTCAAATTTGTGTCTAATAAGTCCTTCAACTTTAAAAGTATCTAAAATAGTCTCATAAACTTGTAGTTTTGTATCTTGTAAATTGTTTATGCAAAAAATGTGACGGGGTATGACCTGGTCAAGGTCGGCCATGCAGAAGAGCTCGACCTGCTCCAGGTATGACCGCGGGGAGAGCTTGACCTGCTTCAAGTATGACCGTGGGAAGAGCTTGGGTATCCTTGGAAAGCAAGGGATGACCAACTTGAAGGGTCAAGGTCGGCTGACTGGGATGAGCTAGTGTCAACAATGAGCTGAAAGGCCACTTGGCGAGGAAAGACAAGGGAACAAACACTCTGACGCTCAAGTCAGTTTTGAGTCCGACCTTAGTATGGAGACCGAGCTAGAATACGATACTTGACTGAAGAGTAAAGTGTCCTATTTATAGGTTGAGGTACCCGACAAAGAATCCGACTAGCGATTGAGCATGTCGGGACCAAGGTCGGCCTGTCGGGAGTAGCTATTCCAGTTCATACTCTTGTCATCTGGAATTTGACTAAGTATGGAAGGTCGTTCCTCCCTTGAAATGATCTTCAGGGAAGACCTTCAGATCGGCCTTTAGGGAAGGCCTCAGGTCGGCCATTAGGCAAGGCCTTCAGGTCGGCCCTCAGGGGAGCTCTTCAGGTCGGCCATCAGGCAAGGCCTTCAAGTCGGCCTTTAGGGGAGATCTTCTTGTTGGTCCTCAGTAGAGCTCTTCAGGTCGACCCTCAGTGGAGCTCTTTAGGTCGGCCACTTCAGGTCGGCCAACAAAGGAAAGACCTCCAAAGGCGATCTACAGCAGCGGCGGCACGATTTCCTCTGGCGACGTGTTCTCCGGCGAACGGCCCAGCGTTCTCCATGAACCCCGGCGGTCGAAACTCTCGCCGGTGGGGATGGGACGCTCGAGTTCGAGGCCGACCTGCAGAGGAGGGAGTTTGCCGCACCCACTGAGGAGCTCGAGCTTGTTCCTCTGCTTAGTCCCGAGAAGCAGGTAAGCATAGGACCTGTCGGTTATAGCTGGATCTATCCGATTGAGAGGTATACACCTTTATTTATATATATAGTTACAAATGATATTTAGTGATATAACTAATTAATATCACATATGTTCATAGGAGTTTGACGACAATGAAACATTGGACATTTTTCTGTCCTCCACGTGACAATACGATTTTCAACCCCCAAACATAAATGATTGATGTATTCGAAATTTTTAAAAACTAATGAATTTATCAAACATATAATTGAATTTTGTTTCTAATCGAATCTTTTAAGATTTCCATCCTTGGGGACTCAAATGGTCAAATTGCACTTACCACAACGAAGGGAATGGCAAACATTGATGTAATTTTGGTGAGAATCAGATGAATTTTAGAAGATATCAAGTGCGTCAGAGACTATAAAATACTAAATTAGATATAAAATTGAAAGTTTAGAAACATATCACGTAATTGTTAAAATTTAGAGACCTAAGAGACACAAAATTGAAAATTCATAAATTTATTAGACACAAATTTAAAAGTGTCTGAGAATAAACTTATAATTCAACCTTAAAATTAATAAAGGCACAAGAGCTTTGTCATGTGATGCTTGGATTCAATAGTTATTTATTTATTTTTTTAGTTTAGTTCACTAATATATGAGTGTGAGAATCCAAATCTATGACATTTTATAGCTGAGTTAAATTTAAATTGGGATTTATTAATGGTTGTTGAAAGGAAGGTTGAGAGTTGAAATTTCATCAATTTAATAGGTGAATATGTAGGGAAATATTATTATAAGTTCTAGTGATAATTGACATATATATCTAATTAGGCTCAATTTTTCTAACCCTACATATTTGTGCTTAAAAAAACATGTCAGACTTCATTTTTTAATTGATTAAAAAATATGTATTATTATATATATCATTTCCGGAAAGAAATTAAAAAAAAAGTTTAAAAAAGGAAAGAAAAAACGCCCCAACTTATTATATATATCTTCTTTTTTTTTTTTTTCAAAGGAACTTATTATATATCGTTTCCGAAAAAAATATATACATATTATTATATCATTTCCGGAAAAAAAATAACGAAGAGAAAGTCCCAACTTATTATATATATTATTATATCGTTTCCGGGAAAAAATAACGAAGCGAAAAAAAAAACAAAAGAAATGAAGAAAGAAGGGCCCAACCGGGGACCTCTTGATCTGCAGTCAAATGCTCTGCCACTAAGCTATGGACCCTCATGTGATAAAATAGATCTAACATTGCATTTAATAATATTAAAATTTCTTCGTTCACAATAGAGACTTTTTTCAATAGAAAAATTTTCTGAAATAATAACGTATTTTCAAATTAGGTTTTTTTTAATAATTTGTATATTGTTAATTTAAATATCTAATTTAGTAGAAAAAGAAAAATAAGTACATAAAAAGATCAAATAAATAGGAGACATTTACTTATATATAAAGTAAATATATATATATATATATAACAAAAAAAAAGCTATCTTTCTAAAAAATAGAAATTATGATATTTTTAGAATAAATACTAAATTTATGCTGTCTAGTAAAGTTTCTGGAAAAGAAATTCTGAAAGTTGTGATATATATTGATTAAATCACCATGTTTTATTTTATTTTGTTTATTCAGAATAATATGTTTAGAAACGTAAAAAAAGACGGCTGACAACAGAAATTATCTTTTATATCCTTTTTCTGTAGGATACTTCTATTTTACATATTCCTTCAAGCAAATAACTATATTTAATCTCTATTTTCGTTCCATATACCATCAAACAAATTAACCAATTTAAAATGTCGTATTTTGAGTACAACAAGTGGAGTGGGGTGGGGGATCGAACTCACAACTTCTTAGTCGGAGATTTATATCAATTATTGCTGAGGTAAATTCGTTTTGACAAATTTTCATTAAAATATTTTAATGTCATACAACAACAAATCTATCACTCTCAATAATTATATATATTTAAAATGTGTGTATATATACTTTTTAATCCATCATTGTATATTTAAATTCCTAAATAAATAATAAAGGATTAACGCTACTTTATTTGATAACAAAAGTATCGCAACAATGTAGGTAATAAATTATACTTTATTATACTTTTAATATTTCGTCAAAAATCTTAATTGTTATATTGAATAGAATACTAGATTTTGTGGCGAAGACTTTAGACAAGAAAATTTGAAAAACTAACCATATAATAGACAAACATGTTAAATAGATAAATTTGAAATTTGAAGGGAATTGGAAAAAAAAAAAGAAATTTGAATAAAAAAAGAGCATCCAAACCTTTTATTTGATCATATCATTTAATGATTATCTCATGCTCTTAATCCCTAATTATAATCCTAAAATCTTAAAAACTAGGGATACCTTTTTTCGATTAAAAGTCACAAAGTTGATGGGTTAGTTTTTAGTCAACTCGATTAGCTTCCTCTATTTCATTATAGTTGGCCGAGTGCCATTATTAGAGACATGACTTAGGAGATAATATCTCTTTTAATTAATTTTTATGATCATTGTGATCCATAATTGCATAAATTAGTAAATTTTAGGAAAAAATCTTTTTTTATTCACTTACTTAGTTAAGTGAAACTTTAATTTTACAGGTTGAATCTAGATAAGTAGTAAAATTAATATCATTTATTACGAGGTTCTATTTTTAACAAAATTTACCTAGTTAGGAAAGATTTTGTAGTTAGATAATCTTATTTTTCCAACTTAGATGTTTTTAGTTGGTCAAAACGATTATAATTCAACGATAATTGACATATATTTCTAACTAAGAGGTTCTGAATGCCGGATCGAGTATAGTTCAGCGGTAATTGGTATATACCTCCAATTAAGAGGTTTTTAATTGGATTTGGACATTTATGTTCGTGAGTATTGGTGTTTTGGGTGAATTTTATATGATTTAGTAATTTTTTACTTTGACAAAAGATAAAATTGACACTTTTTTCCCTCTAAAATTTAAGTTTGTAACAAATACTAAAATTTCAAAAACTTGAATATATTTGTGTCCAAGCTATGGGAAAATGTAACAACTAATTAACAAGATAAACTTGAATCACTTTAATTAATATATCCCCCAAGATTCAACATAGACCAATGAACCGCCCAAGAAAGAAAAAAAGGTCAAGATTTCATCATAATCAAAGATTCTTTTTGACTAAATTACATGTCTCAAGATTATAACATAGTAAAAAAGAAAAAGAAAAAAAAAAGTTCACATAGTCAACATGAGGATAATTATAATATTAAAGTATATTCGTAAAGTCATACATGGAATCAGGTGGATTTAGAAGAAATTAGATAAACACAAATCTCAAAAAGACATCGTAATTATTACTTATGTTTTAATTTTTTTGTTAATTCCAATATAGTGGCTGCTCTGCTCTGAGCTGTATTTAATTTGCAAAATGTGACCAAATTAATTATAATTATTATGGGATCTTGGGTTCAACTGCCAAAATTTGACCATAAAATATTGTATTATCTGAGACATTTTCCATAATCCAAATGCATCATCCAAATCAAAAGTGGATATTTTGTGTTACATGATCTTTGAAGACTGTTTAATTAAAATTCTGTCCAGAAAAGAAAGATTTATTTATATTAATGTCGGGAACATGTCCCATACATGAGCTTTATTATACTGTGTTTCTACTTTAATCACGTTTTAAAATAATAGTTAACTTGAGCATATATTATTAGTGATGGAAGATTGGGTAAATGTTTGAATCCAATCCAACTCTTTCTTTTTGCAGTTGTTGTTTTCCTTCTTTTTTAATAATGAAGGGAAAAGGTTGTGATGCAACCAATAAGACAAAAAAAATGTGTTATTATTGCCACCATTTTATTTTCCCAGTACAACAAAGGACGGAGGATCGAATCTTCATTCTCAAAGAAATGAATTAGATGTCTTTTAACACTGAACTAAATTTGCATGGACTTTTGTAGTGGTTTATAATTATCGCAAAGGTTATTATAATTGTTATATGGTGTTGTTATAAAATATAGTATTTTAATTTGTACCTTACATATAAATAATATGTTTTCTATAAATTATTGTACCGATACCTTTGTTTTCCTTTTATTTGAATTATCATTTTGAGATTCAATTTTCTTATTTTATATAATTTTTAATTTTAATTTTACAGAATTTAAAGAAGTCGATAATTTGGAGATGAATTATCTAAGGTACATTTTTATTAATTTTACATCATATATACTGTACATTTGACTATTTTATGTTATTTTTAACAATAATAGTTGGTAAAAAACTTGGACTAGAATATAAAATTGTCATGTTTCATTGTTTTTAACGTATAATTATTATTCTTCTTATTTTATGTTATAGCTTTTTATTTTATTTTTATTAATGTTCTTCTAGATTTAATTTAGAATCTACATAGAGAGATACTATAAAAAAAAAATTGATTGGGTCATAATCTTCAAAAGTAGTCGTAGTTCTCATAGATATAATTATTGATTACAATTCTAATATTTGAGATCAAGTTCAGAGAGCATATTTACAAAAATAATCCTTCAAGGCTCAAACTCATACTTCTATAAATTCTTGGAATATTTACTGACTTTTATGAATTCTTGAAATTACTTACTTGTGAAGTAGTATGAAGCCCGTTCAACAAAATTTATAGATTTACAGCTAATTCCGGGTAGATCTATCTAGGTGATCATAAGGACAAGTGAAAATAAGTAAAGAAATTTTGAAGAATGAGTTCGTATCTCATGACATGGGAGCGGAAAAAGGAAAAGGAGGGATGAAGTTTCTCTCGCTTTTGGCATAGGGCGGCTTGAGATGATACGGGGCCTTAGGCAAAATTTTGATCGAGAGGTCATATTGTAGAAAATATATCTAAAATTTATTTTTCTTAGTTTTGGAGATGCAAAATTATGTATTAAATTTTGATAACCTAAGCTCATACAATATGACCAATCCATTTAATTTTTCTTGTGACAAAGTTGACCTAAAATACGATTTCATTAATTTTAATTTTGAAAAACTTCTTTTAGTGGAAGCAATTGTTATCGGTATTGTTTAATAATATTCTATAAGCAATATATGCATTTGGAGAAGTGTTTACTTTTTTTTTATATATAATTTAATATTTTAATAGGACAATCAATTTGATTTTACAAGCCCTCTCTTAATATTTTTAATTCAAAAAATAAATCTAAACCGCTAATGTCAGAAAATGTATCATGTGTTAATGTATTTTCAATATGAATACCATATGTTTTTAAATTATCATCATCTTAATGGCTTTAAAATTTTCATATCAAATAAGAAGTTAAAGATATTTTCATATACGTAAAATTGTTCGAATCTATTTTTAAGTGAATAAATTGTTGGTTCTATAATATAGTAAAAGTAATCAATTCTAAAAGAATCTGGTGGTGATCGTGTTTCTTCAATATCAATATTGTCATCAAATTGTTTTTTTTTCTTCCTATTTTTTCACAAAATATTGGTTGTATTTCCACATCATTTACAATTTTCTCAGCTGAAATCGTAGTAGTGAATTCATTTTTTCTATATTTCCTCTTTAATTTTTTTTTCATGATTGGATACTTCATTTCCAATAGTCATATCATCCTCTATTATTTTTCTTTGATCTCTTATTTGTCTATACCTATCATTTCTTTTCTTAGTTTAGCATTTTTGTATTACGTTTGATTCCAATAACAAATTTATCGAGAGCAAATTCAATCAGTTTTTATACTCTTCTTTTCTTCTTAAGCTTTTTATATTCAGATTCATATTTTGCATATTGATGATCTAAGTAATCAAATCTAAACAAATCTTAGATATTAGGTTTGAGCAATCAACAATATGAAATCATTTATATATAAAAAATAATGATAAAAGAATTTGAACGAAACACCTAAAAAAAGTAATATAATTTGAACGAAAAACCTGAAACTTTGAAGTCATTAGGTTGAGTCGAGGAAATAAGAAGTTTCGATTTCTACTCCAACAATTGATAATCTTGTGTGACCACACAGAAGATCGAGATGAATATTTAAGGTTTTAGAGAAATTGAGAGTGGAAGAATGGGAGAATTCTGATAGAGAGGGGAGAGTTTAAAGTTAAATTAGTGAAACTAAGTAATATATTTAAATTAGTGTCGGTAGGCCCACACGACAGGCTATTTAGCTCTATTCTCTACGAAAAATAAGAAACGATCAATTTTTCATGCTCGTGATATGGTTAAGCGATTCATCCATCTCAAGAATAGCTATAATGTTTGAAAATCTCCTCCTTTCGTCTCGAATAAAGACCTACGAGATCATATGAGACTCTAAAGCAAGATTTAATAAGTAATAGTCAAAGATGTTAAAAAGATCTTACAATCAACTATACAGTTATTCTTTTCATATAAATATTCTTTTTGTTTTGTCATTTTTTTCGTGCTCTCTCTTTAGCATTCTTGTTTATCAATGTCAAGCACCACAGACGTTGAGCAAGCCAATTCAAATTTCAAGCACCTTCTCAACCAAACACTATCCCGAACTAGAATATTAAATTTTCATCGACACAAAAATTACCGTTGAAAAGAATTTTAGTTAATAGTATTTTCAACAAAAAAAATACTTAGTTTCATTTAGACATTTCCTTTATTTATTTTACGTGTCTAATTCAATTATTTGTTTCTAATTTCGAATTTGAATTTGAATTCTTAAATATTTCCAATGACTAGTTTCTTTTTTGGAAAGTCTTACTAATTGATCAGGTGAGAATGATGCAAATGGTGATTTAATTGAATGGAGAGATTTGTGGTTTAATTGAATTTGTGGTAAATTCACTTTTCTTCTTATCTCGATTCTTTTTGGCTATTTATGGTGTAGTCTTGGAAATGTGGAGCAAAGTTTGTTTGCTCCCTCAAATTGTTCAAGATTGTTTATATTGGTGCAATATTTTGAGAGAGAATTTTTTTATATAATTCAATAAGTGTAATTCATTGAGTTGTTTTCCTTTTGCAAGATTTCTATCAAATCTTAGGAGAAGACGTATCCATCGTTAAAAAGAGTTCAATCAGTAGTCTACAACACAAGGAGCTTGTGTTTGAAAAGATTCAAATGAGTGAGAAGTTATCAAGTATTGTGGTATGATTTAAGAAGGAAGTCCTTTTATGCATAAGTCAATATTGATTGTAAATTGTACTAACTTTAGACTATTAGTCTTAAAACGTGGTCTCGTGAAGTAGGTTGAAAAATCGAACGACGTTAAAAACGTTATTGTGTTGTCTCTCTTTACTATATTATCTTTTAAGTATCGTTACAATTCCACGTGCTTGATTGTTTTAATTTCTAAGATCCACAAAATTGAAAACTCATTAATAAAATAATATTTTACCAAGCTAATTAAAATTTTCAACCATCATAATCTAAGAGATAGAAGATGTAAAATTAGGTAAAGAAAATAAAATGTAGACACAGAAATTTCACATTTTATAGAAAATGTAAATACCAATTTACCAAACTCTTATTTAATTATATTAATAAGATATATGGATGATGTTGACACATTGGGTGAAAATAAAAATAAATTAAATAATATAAAAGATAATAAGTTGATGTCGGAGACCTGTCTGATTCACAAACCTTTGTGTGTCACGATTCTAAATGGTTAAATACATTTTTTAAGGAAAAAAAAAAAGAAAATGTATTTTATTTATTCAAAATAAAATAACCCCCAAATCATAATAGATAGAACACACAATATTTTTAATTTTTAATTTTTTAATTTTTTTGTCTTTTCTGCTTTATTTTGCAAAATAGTGTTTGATGGCGCTTGCTAACCTTAGATTTTAGACAATTTTGTGGCAATAATGGACCACTTATCGAGGAATACAAGTTGGCTTTTGATTTTAGGGACAAAATATATTAGTCATAGTTTAAATTGGATACCTATTTGGTTCACTTTGATTGAAAATTTGTTAGAAATTGTGAATTTCATCAAAAATTCAGTACAAATTTACACTAAGATTACTACGTTCTCCTACATATCGATAGACAATGAAACGCTATTAACTAGCTACTTTGCAAGAATAACGTTGACCTTAGAAATTGTTCGGATATGGATGCATGAAAACCTTTTCCTACTACAACTTCAAGATTTAGTTTGGTAGAGTAACCTTTAACGCTTTTACTTTATGTCTTTCCCATTTATGTTTGAAATGTCAAATTGGTCCTTAAGATTTCAAAATTGATACTTTTGGTTCCAATCAACTAGTAGTTGCTGCATCATTATTTTTCTCGCTAGTCAGCTAAGGGTGATTACATGAGCTTAGGGATCATTTAGAGCCCTTTCTAAAGCTTAGAGATCCACGAAGGTGTCCAAATTTGCAATCTCAATGAAAAGATAGACACGAAACCCAAATTGCAAGACTAAAGTTACTATTTTACATTAGATTTATATTATAGTTAATAAATAAGTTAATATTTTAAACATTTTTTATATAATAAAAATTAATTGCGTAAAAGAATGATGATTTAATTATATGGTTGTCAAAAAATTACCATTAAATCCTGCCCTTATAATTTTGTCAGCAGTTGAATTTAATTGTAAACACTTTTGTAAACTAATGTGTTACCACAATGTAATGCACGTATATTTTTTTAATTATAAGGTAATTTAAATTTTAAATAATTTTGGGTAAAATATTTTAAGTATAATTATTTTTAAAAATAATTAAGATTAATTTTTAGAATAATTTATAGATATATTTATTATTATTGACAGCTAATTACTAATAATAAATGTACTATTTATAATTATTCTTTCAAACATATTATTTATAATTAATTGTTAATGATATATTTTGTAAATAAATAAATTAAAAAGGAAAAGAAAAAATTATTTATACTAAAAAAAGAAAAAATATTTAAGTTTTAATGAATAGTTGATTATTTTTAATATATTAATTAAAAAACAAATAGGTATTTTAACATTTTTATTTCTAAAATATTTGATTCTATCTAATATGGGCTCTCTTTTTTTTTTTTTAATATTTTGCTTGTTTATTAAATATTTGTTTAGAGCTAACATTTTGTTATATTTTAAACTTTTTAACGGAAGATAAATTATTTTATGGATTTAATTTTATATTATAATTACAATTATTAAAGAAAGATTCTTGAAAAATGAAATGATCAAAACTTTTGTATTCCACCTTTTAAGATTTTATTACCAATTAGTGTTGATAATTAATTTATTAATTAACTATTAATTAATTAAACATTTTTTTGATATATTGACTTCTATGATTGTTTTTTTTTCCCTAACGATAAGAACATGAACTTGTAGTTGATCTATATTTTAAACAAATATTCTAAATAAAATTGTTAAAAAGGAAACCTTTCAAATAAAAGAATACACTAATTATTAAAACAACAATAAGAAAACAATAGTACCAAAAAAAAATCTAAATCCTAACTCAATAAAATTGCTCAAAAAAGAACATTCCAAATAAAAAAAAAATACACTAATTATAAAAACAACAATAAAAAAAACAGTTGTAACAAAAAAAATCCAAATACTAACTATACACTCATCTTTTAGAATAAATATGCTAATTATTAATGATTGCTTGACAAATAAACTTTATGAAATTGTGGAACGTTAATGTCACAAACCTAGTATTCGAGATATGTAGATTCAGCACGTGCATCTCTTGCAATTTGATGAATATACCACTAATATCTCGAGATGTTTTCAAGATTGAATCATTTTTAAGAGATGTTTGAAGGAACTAAAAATAAAGAAATATTGAAAAAGTGTCGTGAAAAACATGTGGAAGAAAGTCTATTTTCATAGTAGTAGAGGGTAAAATGTTAAAAAAGTTTTCAAATTTTAAAATTCATGAAATTCTAGCATGAATTATAATTAAAGAAAAAATTAATTTTACGTTGTAGGAAAAACTTTTTATATTCTAACATTTTAAATTCTATGCATTTATTAATATTGATAATTAATAATTAATAATTAATTTAATATTTATAATAATATATTAATGAGATAGTTTGTAAATTATTAAATTTAGTAAAGAATAAAAATGTCCAAAAAAAAAATATTTTTCTTACCTCTTCCATAGATTTATAAATATAATTGCAATATTTCTTTAGCGTGGAGATTACGACTAATTTAATTATATCTTTTTTTTTAAGTTAAACTAATTTAATTATATCAACTCTAATAATTCATGTGTAGTTTGAATATTTTCAGGCCTGAATTGTGTCATTATCTCACCCCACCGATGTGGGATGGAAACCAATTTGGCTGCATCCTTCTTTATATCTTTGAAATTAATGGGCTAAGCAATAATTTTGATCATGAAATGTCAATATCAACATAAATGCCAAACATATAATGATATACATAATTATACGTGTAGAAATAGTTCTCTTTTCTTTTCCTAAGTGTAGAAATAGTTCTCTTTTCTTTTCCTAAGTATAACATGTGGGATGAGAATTCAAATCAACATTCTTTTAGTCGTTGATAAGTGTCTTAATCTGTTGAACTATGTTTAGGTTGACGTAGAAATATTTTCTTCTTTTATTTTTTTTAGGAAAAAAACATTGTTTTTACTATCAATTTTAATATTTTATTGTCTTTCACAAGAATGTTGTTAGATGTTAGATCTCCCCTTATTTAAGTTAATGTGAGATTTTTGTTTTATTCTAAAAAATTTTAGATGGTTTAGTAGTGAAATTTTAGAATAAGATTTGGACCAAAAATACAACTACGCTTGAGCAACATCTATGTCTAAATTTTTAAATATTTTATTACAGTACGTTCTTGAATTTTTAAAATTATATTAATTATTCCATTATTATCATTATTTGTGAGTCATTTAGTATAAACTTGATATATCTTTTACTTATTTACCTGATGAATAAACGTCTGCATCGATAAAGCTGAGTTTGGTTAAAATGACAACAGTCAACAATGATTAAAATAGTTTTATTATACAAAATTTAAGTGCTTCGATGGTAAATTAAAATATAGAATAAAGTAATAATTTCTATGTATTTAAATTTCACAAAGACATCCAATCAGAAACCTAAAACAATTTTGGTGTGGTACTGTGGAATTGATGGATACGAGCAAGCACCAAGGGGACAAAAGCAAAGAGGTGAAAAGCAAAAAAAAACAAAGATAATGAAGCTGTGGTTTTTTCTTTTTTTTTTTCTTCTCTTTTTTTCGTTTTTTGTTTTTTCATTAATTTTCTAAAATCCCCGGCTCTCGAGTAAAGTTGGTATTAGAGTTCTGGTTATTGAAAAGGATGGAAGTGGAGTGGCGAAAAAAAAAAGAAAAAAAAAACTCCCTAATTTCTCATTATCGAAGTATTATTTTCAAAATAATAATAATAATAATAATAATTTAAAAAAATCCCTAATTTCTCGTTATTAAAGTATTCTTTTCACTTGGGTGCTACTGATAAACAAAGTCAATTTGATGATTGAGTTAGAATTGTGTTTACTAACTTTATCTCAATAGAAGTGTAAATCTTTACTATTAATATTTTAACCGGAACTTATGATGTATAGACTCAAAAAAAAAAAAACTTTAGAAATAACATTTTAGTGTTAAATTTGAAATTCATCTTCTCATCATTTTTTTTTGGAATAAATATTTTAGACTATTTATGAACATCATTAGTTTGCAGTTGTTTATCCTTATCGGTATCCAAATAAACACTAATCTGAATGTAACATAACTAGTTAAGGTATCTATGTTATCTATGTTACATAGTCGAGGATCTCATTGATGTAAGATAATTTTACATTAACAATACAAATTTATGTATTATATATATAAAGTAATAGTATAATTTTCTTTTATGATTATACCAAACACCTAAATGGAAAAAAAATAATAGAAGGGGAAGAGGGGAGAGAAAAGTTATCAAATCATTTTATATACCTTTTGCAAATGGGAAGCAAGGTATTTAGCCATATTATAAATTAATTTTAAGCTCCATAATGTATCATAAACTATATTATAAAACCATATATTATTCTTTAAAAACTTGGCTAAACTAATTAATGCCCCATAAAGGCTTCAACATTCCATTATCTTTCTATCCATGTCATAATGTATAATTTAAAAAGCATGGTCCATCGATCAAAATACCAAGATAATTAACTCCACTAAAAAGCAATATTACTTATATTTATTCACATATAATCATAAAGTAAGATTTTGGTTCAAACTCCCCCCCCCCCCCCTTTTTGCTAATATAGAAGGAAAAGGGTTGTATAACAATGGCCCTATTACTTTCTTAAATCCACCTTTCATTTCTTATTTGCCTTATCAAGTTAATTTTTAGTTTAATTCCAATGTTTATCTCTAAAAATAGATGGAAATGCTTAAAAAAAAGAAAAGAAAATATTCAAGTAATAAGTTTTCGTCAATATGTTCGCATTTTCATCAATATTTTTACATGGTAACACGAACATCAAGGGGATTGTACAAAATTGACAAAATATAACGAAAAGAAACACTATTATAAATATAATATTAATATTAATAATTTTCAACTAATTTAAAAATATAAAAATATATTAAAGCCTTTATTTTTAATTTAAATATTTATTATGAATTTTATTTTTATAATTTTTTGAGAATTATCTTTTGATATTATTCATTTACATTTTATTCGATATTTTCATAAAATTGAGATTTAAACCTTGTACGTTAATATTTAAGCTGTTTGGTAACTTTTTTTTTTCCTTTTTCCTTTTTTGGGCTTTCCTATTTTTTTATTTTATTATTATTTTTTTTTATTTTGAGGTTCTGTACTTGCAGTGTAAGTTCAGTCCACATCATTCTCTAGTCAGACAAAATAGCTTTGCCTCTTGGTAAGCTTTTGAAGCAGCGTCATTTGAAGGGCCACCCATCTCTCCAAATCACACTCCCCAAAAAGTGTTCAACAACTCCTTTTTTGGATCCTTTTTCTTTTTGTAAATCCCCAAACACCCCCTAATTAACTCCAAATTATGCAATGTTTATGAGGGTATTTATGGGACATAACCCAAAGTAACAAGCATTTGCTAGCCAACAACATAGTTCAAGTGGAGGATATTTTTAGCTATTAGGAGTATAAACTATGATAGTATTCTTCAAAACATGGTGTACTTTCTCTCATACATTCCATTTATTGGTATAAAACTAAATTCTTCGAAACCCAAAAACTATTCTATTTTATATCCAATTTTGTTCCCTCCAAATTTTGAATCCATTCTTTTAAACTCTGGTATGGGGATGTAAATTTAAATGAAAACGAGATGATTCGACGACCGCTTCCTTCCTCTCACATGGCCACTAGATTTCTCTACTCTCCCATTTGAACGGTCATCAATTCCTGAGCATTTAGTCATTCGTTAAAGTCACAATTTAAACTTAAACTTTATGTTAGAGTTGCAATAATTACAAGCAAAATCTGGTAAATCTTATAATCATTATGGACTTGTAAATGAACCTCATATCAGATAAATAGTACTCGAAGGCCATGTACTTCAAGTACCATAAGTATCTCTACAAAGTGTGATATTGTTGGCTTTGAGCATAACTTTAGTTTTGATTTCACCCAAAAGATCTCATACAAATAGAGATAATTGTCCTTATCTATATACTATGGATCATGCTCAATTCAAGAGGCGATATGTATAGCAATGCTCTGTTAAGGATAACGGTACCCCAAATATTCCAAGTATCTTCATAGTAGTATGATATTGTCCGCTTTTATAAACTTAGGATCACATCCTTTCTCAGACTTTATTTATATTTTTCCTACAAATATTGTAAATAACTTGCGTCGAAGAATATTCGAGTGAGATTTCAAACCACCAACCCTATACTTAAAAATGAGTTATGAGTGTGAAAAGGGTTGGAGTTAAAAGGAGGTGGGGCCAGCAACATTGGAATTTTTGGTGTGCTTAGGACAAGTTATCTCAAACTTTCGGCGTATCCTTTGGACTGTTTCTTCTCTCCAAGTCCAAACGCCTATTTATAAACCCCACATTTTTCCTTCTGTTTTTACACTCTTAAAACCCATCTCTCTCTAAAACTTTAGTCCATTCCATTTCTGGGAAATCTTCCCTCCTTCCCCATTTCAAAACTTCAAAACTTCACTGTTTTCGTCACAGATAGCACCACATTCCCAACCCCATTTCTGAGCTCATTTCTTCAAAATTATTGATTTGGGATTAAAGGGGGAAGGGGGATTCGTCAATTTAAGAGAACTCGCATTTTTACAGACAATGATTCTTGGACAAAACAGGTGCATCGGCCTGTGGAAGTTTGGCTCTGTTTTTGACAAGAAAATCATCGTCGATAAGAGCTTCTACTTCTGGATCTTCCAAATCTTTAATAGAAACACCTTCAATACTTAGTTCTCCATACACCAAAACCCACCTGATTTTGCCAATTCCCTCGTGTGTTGTGTTTGTTGTTTCTCGAATCGTTTTCGTTTTGTTCTTGGAGTGGCAAAACAAACAAAATGGGAGGTGGGTCGCTTCCACCAGGCTTCAGGTTCCACCCAACAGATGAAGAATTGGTGGGTTATTATCTGAAAAGGAAAATCGAAAGCCTTCCAATTGAACTCGAAGTCATTCCAGTCATTGATTTGTACAAATTCGACCCATGGGAGCTCCCAGGTACCCCATTTTAAGCCCTCTGTTCTACTCTGCTCTGTTTTTTTTTTCACTCTGTTTCTTAGTTGTTTGTTTGTGAATCTGTAACAGAGAAATCTTTCCTTCCAAAACGAGACATGGAGTGGTTCTTCTTCTGCCCACGCGATCGAAAATACCCAAATGGATCGAGAACCAACAGAGCCACCAAATCTGGGTACTGGAAAGCCACTGGCAAAGACAGGAAAATCACCTGCCAATCTTCTTCTCCTTCTTCCTCTGTAATGGGATTTCGAAAGACCCTCGTTTTCTATCGCGGCCGAGCCCCGCTTGGCGATCGAATGGACTGGGTCATGCACGAGTATCGCCTCTGCAACGATTTCTCTCAACCCACTCCAACTTTTAAGGTCATATTATTTGAGTTTTTTGAACCACCAATTGGCAATTCACAATCTTGCGCTATTCAGTTTCATACCCTCTGTTTTTGCTCTGTTCTGTTTCTTTCAGGGCGCTTTTTCTCTGTGTCGTATTGTGAAGAGGAATGAACCATCGCACAACAAGGACAACCGTCGAGAACCCAAAGGTAATGTCGTCAGTGAGGAATCTACATCCACGAGATCTCTTGTTTCGAATGAATTGTCGAATGTAATTGATTTGGATGACAATTCATCTCTCAACAATTTGTCGAGCCTGATGACGAGTGCTTACGACACGAATCCGATGTCTCGGTATGGAACCAGCATTATGGAGACTGATCCTGAGAAAATATGGATCTCACCTGATCTCATTCTTGACTCATCCAAGGTATGAAAGTGAAGTTTTTGTTCTCGTTGAGATGTTAACCGAAAAAAACAAGAAACAAAAACGCATCCAACAAACCGTAACATATGAATTTCTCAAGAAGTTGTTGGTTGGGTTGTTGCAGGATTATCCTGAAATGCAAGGAGCTATGTCAATATGTTTTCCACAGTACGAATTTTACGGGCAGTCGTATGAGCACACAGAGATATCTCCAAGTTCATCCTACTCGAATTTTACCGGCGACATTGAGCTCGAAGAAAATCTTAGAGGTTTTGACCTCAACAATTCACAAAGGTATCCAAATTGTTTCTGAACATCGTCTTGGCTCTTGTGGATGCAAAAAAGGTACCGATGAACACTTAATATTGTTTAATCTCGACGGGATCCCGAAGCCAACGCCTTTTATTGTCGGTCTTCGATGCGAGAGTAAAGGGAGTGCGATTCCAAAATGTTAAGCATAATTTATTTGGTGTAAAAGTATAATTAGTAAGCAGAGTATTAGTTTGTAGTCCCTGGTGATATCTCTTTTATTGGTTGAGCCAGAGAGGTGTTTCGTAGCATAAATGTTTTTGGTTTTCTTTCTAGAGGCTTTATGTGTGGCATATTGTAACTCTTCACTCTTGATTTCTCATCGAAGGATTTTTTTTAACTAATTTCAGTTTCAGAATTCCCTCTGGTTTTGTTGTTTGAATTCAATGTCTAAAGAAATAACCACAACCAGTTAAAAGGAGACAAAAATCTTCAAGTTAAGTACTGTACTCATTTTGAAAATTTTTAGAGCTTCGTGGCGCCTATAATTTGAAGCGTCTTCCGATTCCAGAACATCATATCACCATGTTATAAGTATAAGATCATAGGTGTTTCCTATTTATACGATGATTTTCTCTTTGCTTAGATGTGAGCTATTGATCTGCTAGTAGCCATCGGGAGAAGTGAAAGAGAGAAAAGTGCGACAATTGTTCTTTTTTGAGGTATGAGAGAGATATACAACAAAAAGAACTCAAACAACCGTTCCCTAGAGAGTCAAGTAGTCAAGTTTGGAGCGAATCGGTATAAATTTTGGTGTTAAGCTTTTCTATTTCTATATTATATTTTCTTTTGTTGCTACTGAACCATGATTTGATTCATCCTAAGTCTTAGACTGGATTGAACCAAGTTGCTCTATTTTCAAGAGAAATTTTTCCAACAGTAGCATATATTTCGATTGTGCTGAACAACACCTTACAAAAACACAGGTTTATGAAGCCTATAAGCGATCAATATACTCAAAGAACTTTCTAACAAAAACACCCGTACGAAGCAAAATTTCAAATTAACTAGAGTAAATACTAAAAAAAGGAAACTTTTAGTGGATGGTTCTGCTACAGTCTAGACAATCAATCGATTAAAAAATCTTGCTTACATACTAAATAGAAGATTTGACTTCACAATCTTATTCTAGACCTACATCATGAGACAAACATGTCTTTAATGAACGCCCGACGTCGTAATCAAAAGGGGAAAAAAGATTGTGTAAAAAAAAAAAGAAAAAGGAGAAAGACAACCTTTGAATTGTTTTAAGGTACAACTGAGTCAGCAATATTCTGCAGAAGGCATTTAGATTTAAAGGCTAAGAAGAAAAGAGCTTTTAGAGGTTTGGATAAACCATTCCATTATGAAGAAGAATCCTAATAATACTTGGTATTATTTTAACATGTCCTAAAATGTGAACACCCCAATCTGAAAACAACTTTTTCATTTCCCTTTTTCTTTTTAACCAAAATAAAGAATGCCATAAAAGAAAAAACATTGTCAAATCAAACTCTAGTAAAGCAGAAATAATACTATAGAAAGTTGGTGTGGGGCAGAGAGGAATTATAAATTTTTAGAAATGTTACAAACAATTCAGCAGTGATAATTAAGAGGGCTAATCTTTTCGTTTCTATTTTTTTAAAATAAATAGAAAAAGAATTGTGTTTGAAATTTAAATTAAATATTTAAGATTTTTATCTTATATTTATATATATTTTTATATTTATTGTGATTTTTAAGTCAATAATGATAAAATAATGCTTTTATTTATGTTTTGAAAAAAAAATAAATAAAACAAAAATAAAAAGTAAAATAATTGATTACGTTGTTTTCATAATTTATACACAAGTTTAGAAACGTTTCATGTATGAATGAAAGCAAAATTAGGACCATTATGAGTTGGTCCATTGGTCCAAAAGAGCCAAATAAATTCAAAGAATTTAGAGAGTTTGAATTCAAAATATAATAGTCACCTATCTAAAATTTAACATGATTCAATTCGTTAAGGTATCGAAATCGTTGTACCCAACAAAATTTAAGATTTGAAAATACTAAAAATGAAGCGGTAAGTGGTGAGTGGTGGTAGGAATATGAGTAAATGGTTAAATTTGGATCAGATTCTTGAGACAGCCCAAAGGCCCAAATCAAACACAGAGACCGAAACTGGATGATTAGCAGCAGCAAATCAAATGGAGCCGATGAGTCTCAGTATTGGAAGCACAAGCTTCTCTCATGGCTACCTTCACATTCACTCCCCATATTGGGAGGCTCCCATCTCCCTCAATTCCCACTTCTTCAAAACGCAAATTCAAATTCAATTCAGCTTCCAGCCCCAAAGTCTCTCTTCAAGCCTCCCCATCTACGTTCTCCGACCCCTTCGTCCTCCAACTCGCCGAATCTCTCGAAGACTCGCTCCCTTCCTCTTCTTCTTCCTCCCCGCCATTCCCTCTCCAGAAACTCAGGGAATCGTCCGCCGAGACTCTTCTTTCGACCCCATGGCCGTCTCGCCGGGACGAGCCCTTCCGTTTCACGGATGTTTCTTTCATAAAGCAGTCCCAAATCCACCCAATTTCGAATCCGCCGCAGTCCTCCCAGATATCGAGCATCCCTGTAGAAACCCAATTCGCCAATATCGTAATCGTTGATGGTCATTTCATCCATTCGATTTCCAATTTGGCAGAATTGCCAAATGGGGTTTTCGTGGGCAGCTTGCTTGACCTCCCTCCGGAGAGTGTAGCGAATAGGGTTTCTCAGTTTGTTGGTGGGAAGTTCGTCGGGGACCTGTTTTGGTCCATTAATGGCGTGGGAGCTCCAGATTTGACTGTGGTGTATGTCCCTGCTGGGTGTAAGGTGGAGAATCCGATCCATTTGAGGTATTTTTCGATTAATGGGGGGGAGGAGGGGTCGAAGGACTTGGCTGTTTCGAATCCGAGAGTGTTGGTTTTGGTGGAGAATGGGGGGGAGATTGAGATCGTTGAGGAGTTTTTGAGTGTGGATGAGAGTAAGTACTACTGGGCAAATCCTGTTCTGGAAGTAGTGATTGGAAGTGGTGGAAAAGTTCAGCATTCTTATATTCAGAACCAGTCTTTAGATGCTGCACATATCAAATGGACTTCTGTTCAGCAGGTATGTCTTATTCCATTACCTATATTTAGTTGGTAGTTTTGCTAATCGCGTTGTTGGGTGCTCCGCTCCCTCATGACTTCGCATATCTCAGCTTCCAGAGAGTTGGAGACAATGTTTTAAGTTATTAAGGTCCCCATTTAGTAACATTTTACTTTTAGTTTCTGTTTTTAAAAATTAAGCTTAGGAACACCACGGTATCTTGTTTTGTTACACAATCTAAGTTGGGTTTTGAAAACTGAAAAAAGTAGTTTCTGAAAATTTGTTTTATTTTTTAAATTTAGCTAAGAATTCAAATGTGTGTTTAAGGAAAGTGAAAAAACATACAAAGGGTTAGATGGAATTATGTGAGATCAAGAATAACTTTTAAAACATAAAACTAAGAATGAAATGATTATCAAATGGCTCTAAGTTTTTTGAGTCTGGGACTTGAATCGAGATGGAATCTCAAGCTCTGAACTGGTAAATTCTGTCGGTAGTTGAACTTGAAATGCAGAGAGAAATCAGGAGTATATTTCCCAATTTTTACAACCTTGTTTGGGAATCTTACTCCTAATGTTGGATTTACTTTGATGGTCAGCGATCCTACGTAGGTTAGCATCTTTTAGGAGTAATCTTTGCTTATATCAAGTGCAAAACAGTAGACAGTAGTTATAGCATTGTTTTGTTGAAGATATTGGTCTTTCGATTGTATTGGTTGCTGTTTCTCCTCCCCTTATGATGAAAAGTTCTAGGACTTCTTTTGAGCTAGTAGCTTACGAGTTTAGCCAATAAGTAACTTAGATGTAGTTGGCAAGACTTTTGGGATAGTAGATTATGAGTTTGAAGCCTCTTCTCTTTCCGTCTTCCGAGCTTAACTTCTGCTGATGTAACTTAGTTTATATGTTCATTTTTCTCCACTTAAACCTGAGTTTTTTTCTCCTTCGAAAAAGTTAAAAGTACATACACCACGAGGGCAAAAGCCAGATAGTAAAGCTCATCTTGTTGACATCTCTTGTCCGTCATGAGTGATTTGTCGAATGTGTATAAAGATAGGTAGGCTATCTCATCTCTTTCCGTAGAGTAGTGGGTCGAACTTCGATTATGTCACGAGAAGGGGATTCAGTTGGTTTCCCTAGCCCAAATCGGACAGCTTATCACTTACTAGTGAAATTTTCTTGATTTTCATGTCAATTTGTTATATACTTTAAAACTTACTTAAAGAACCTCCATTGGAATTTTATGTCTCTTGCTCTTATGCATCTATGATAATCGAGAGAGAGATTTACACATGCCCTTTTAACCATTAGGATGCTGCTTGATCTGATTGTTATTTGCTGTCTGACGTTTTATGTCTTATACTCTGGCCCTCGAAAGTTCGAGTGTGGCACATGAATGATTATCTGAGTAATTACAGGATGCAACCAGTTCCTACGAGCTTGTCGAGATAAGCACAGGTGGAAAATTAAGTAGACACAATGTGCATATCCAGCAATTAGGACCAGAAACTACAACAGAATTGTCAACTCTGCACTTATCAGTTGGCAATCAAACACAAGATCTACATAGTAGCTTAGTGCTCGACCATCCACGAGGATATTCTCGACAACTTCACAAATGTATCGTCGCCAATCCCCTAGGACAAGCTGTATTTGATGGTAATGTAAAAGTCAACAGGTACTTCTTTGTTTCTTTCTCCCCTTCTTAGATGAAAATAAGCAGTTCTGTTCCCCAGTCCCTTGGTTTTTTTTTTTTTGTTTTTTGAAGGGTACCATAAACTTGTTCATCATAGATTGAATTACCTCCACGCAAGTTCGTCATCTATCGTATAATTACGCATAATCCATTGTCCATTCTACTTCACTTCATGATCGAAAATCTCTCTAAGACGTAGATAAGACCAAGAAGAAAAGACAATATCTTTCTTTAACTGATGAATTCCACCAGGAAAGTTGACAGGGAAGTTGGTTTAACTTTAGCATAATTTAGAAGTTTTCTTCTGTTATAAGATGAGATGACGAAAAATGTCTGAAAAGTTTCTGGGATGTAAGTACCGAGTAGTAGAATCTGTTCTCTGTCACCATAATCAATCATGGGAAAAGTTTAGTAATATGAGAACGATTGTATTCATAGTTCGTTTCTTGTCTTCCATTTGGGGTTCTGCTTTGCTCGTTTTCATTCTCATATTGCTAACTACTGGATGATGGTCTTGTCACTTTTTCGACAAATGTTTTGTTCCCTAATCCTAGAACTTGAATTTTCTAGATACGCTCAACAGACGGATGCAGGACAACTAACAAGGAGTCTTCTTCTCGAGCCTCGAGCAACCGTGAACGTGAAACCGAATCTTCAAATCATTGCTGATGATGTCAAGTGTTCGCATGGGGCTGCTATAAGCGACCTGGAGGAGACCCAACTCTTCTACTTCCAGGCTCGTGGCATCGACCTAGAGACCGCGAGGAAGGCTCTGATATTGTCTTTTGGAGCCGAGGTGATTGAGCGGCTGCCCTCCCCTTCGGTCCGCAAGAGAGTTGAGAATCACATGAAGGAATTGTTGAACCCCTCACTTGAAAGATCTTAATCCTGATCACTAGGGAATAAATGCAGGCCTTGAAAATCAAGAATTGTTAGCACATTCGATGGTAGTTGTTTTATATTGACCCAATTCTTGTTGTAATGTATTTATTGTAACAAAACTCAGTCTGGCTCTTCAAAGTCCCAAAAAATTCTAAAAAAAATAAGATAAAAGAAAAAACATGAAACTGTTTAGGGCTCGTTTCCCAAATGAATCCTTCATTTTTTAATCTTTTTTTTCTCCCACTATTTAGAAACTGGCCTGCCTGTATAATATTGATTTCCAAAATTGGCTTAGCCAAACATTAGTTCACTAAATATTTAGAAACAGGAAAAAAAAAAAAAAGATGAGCTACATGTAAACGAAGACATTTTTTTTTTTTTTAATAACTTTGTAAAACTATCGAAACTAAAAAATGTTAAAAATATTGGCATGAAATGAAAAACATTTTAAACATAAGCAACAAAACTTAACGATACTGTAATTTTAGACTCGAGCGATGTGTTTATGTCAGCCGTTAATTTGAGTAATAAACGTTTATTTTTCTAAAAAGGAAATTTACAAAGAATATATAAAATTAGGAAAAAAAAAAGTGGCGAATAATAAAATGCTCCACTCCACAATCCCACATCGGAAGATTTACACAACACAAGGCCCAATATAATAAAACGCCACCGTTTTACAAGTTGTGTTCGATTAAAGGAGAGATGGTTGGCATCTCCCCTGACAGGGTCGGGAACAGCCTTCGGGCTTCCCTGTTAACACATCGGTTAAGGCTACCTACCTCTTGCAGGTGGATCTATAACCCAATTTTTTTCTTCATTTTTTAGAATTTTTTTTTATTATTTAGAATTTTCGATTTTGTATCTAATAAACATCTCAACACAACTATATTGTGTCAGATAGATCAACTTAAAACTTATGAGGTACAATCATATTTGTCTTATAAATACAAATAAAAAATTGGTAAATATGACTCTTTGGAGAACTTAATTACATAAATAACTTAAATCTTAATAATTTATAGATTTGTCAAAATAGAGCATGGGTACACGTAAAAATTACCAAGCTATCCATGGTCATATAAATGTAATAAATAAATAGAGAAATTACCAATAAGGAAAAAACTCAATTTTTAGGCCATATTCATTATATGATTTTCAGATTTTACATCCCAAATTCTTTTGAAACCTAACACGACCCATCTTCTTCCTTGCGAGCAGCGAATGGCAGCACCCTTTATTAGCTTAGACATTTTCGAGTCTTCAAACTGCGATGAACCATGACGCTCTAGCGATCCTCCATGAGCGGCAGTCTATGGCAGAATGGTAAAGAAAACTTAGGATTTCTTTTTCTTTTTCTTTTTTCCAAAGAGAAAGCATATGTTAGGTATATTTTTAGGTATGTGTGGAGTCTCTCTTGGGTACATGTTTTGTTTAATAAAATCAAGTATATGCATCATATGTTGGGTTATCTTATTGAGTATATATTGGATGTATGTAATACATTAGGGGATATTATTATCATAGTGTAAGTTCAATAAAAAAAACATATATTTATAACCTATTAGTGTAGTGTATAATAATGAAAAGTATATATTATATAATCTTGGAATGAGTCTATGTTTATCATTAGGTATATTAGAAGATTAAAATGAAAAATAAAAACCGTTGAAATAGATGATATAATCTAATAGTTTAGTATATACCAACAAAAAGTACATATTATATAATATTTTCGATGAGTATATATTTATCATATTATTGAAAAAAAAGTGTAAAAAAAATGCGTGGAAGAAGATGGTTAAAATATGAAAATAATATTTTGAGGAATATATGTTTACTATACTATTAAAAATAAGACGCCGAAAAAAGGACGCTATAAACAACGTCGGAAAATTCGAACAAGAATCATCGAAAAATTAAGAGAGTAAATTTTGGAAATATAAAATCTTTTAACAAATATAGGAATGTTTGCCTTAATTGAAAAAAATTAAAAGTATCAATAAAAATACACATAATAAATGTAGCTTGTTGAAATAAAAAAGGAGTAATATGGTCACAAAAAAATTCTGTAAATTTAATAAGTGAAAATTTTCATCCAAATAGACATTTGTGAAAATTTGGCTGTGAAACAATCTAGAGACAATTTTTTATTTAAAAATTAAAAAATTTATTAGAAACTTTCTAAATTACAATTACAAGTACTTAATAGATTCAATTATACAAGTTCTTTTTTATTCTGTTTTATATGCTCGATATATCTTACAGCTTTTTTCAAAATTTCTTCATTCTCTACGAGGTTTTGAGTATTGATGTCGATGGAAATGTCGAGGTTTCAATTCCATGGAAATATGGATAGAAATATTGATGAAGTAAAAGTTAGAAAAATTAAAAAATCGTAAAAAATATTTAAATTAACAAATAAACATTTTCCTATTTCTAAATTAGTTAAAAATAATTAATATTAATATTGTGTAGATATCGTTGATATTTTTCATATTTTGGTCGATTTTCTTGTACTATAATGAAAATCGATATCGAACCCATGAAAACATATGTTGATAGAAACGTCGACAAAACCATCACATCCTTTGTGTAGGGAGAGTTTTATTGGTTGCCATAACAAGAGATTATTGCCCATCCATGATAGAATCGTCAAGAGACATCAACAACTTCTTCCCAAAAGACGAGAGGTTTGAATTCATGTACCATTTGAATTGTGAATACACCAAGTAATTTCAATTCAATTTTGCAATATCTTTGCTTTTGGATTTGGAAAATTGTTTAATTTATAACTTGATTGTGGAGTTGACTTTGTTAATGCTTTCTTCAAGTTTTAATTTTAATTTTTTTTTTGAGAAAAAGTTTTAATATATTTTCATTTACTTAATGTGATTGGAATGCAAGTTAACCATAGATTTAGTTTTCCTTAATTTTTGATGGATTTTATGGCTTTCTTCATGGAATTTTATCTGATTTGATTCTTTAGGTGCCAGAAAAATAAGGTTGGTTGATGATTTATTCTATATCTAGATTCTAAATTTTCAAAGAGCTTTTTGAAATTGTAAAGTAATTCTATTTAAAAAATAAAAAATTCTTAAAATTAGTACATGCTTTTGGTTTGAAATTTTTAGTTTACCTAAAAGGTTAAAGACTTGGGAGGAAACAACAAAGGTAGGGGTAGCTATTGAGCCTCAAAGTTTATGTTTTTATGTGATGGCAGCATCAAAAAGAAAGTCTAAATTTTCCACGGAAGCCGGCTCGAAATATTTAATCTTGGGTGCATTTTCCTCTGGAATCTTACCGTTTGGGTACGACCGGACAACTACCGATATCTAAAAATATCCTTTCTTAGAATATTGGTTGTGATATTGATCTCACGGGGGGAACGAAATCTAAGTATATATATACAACGTTAGACCCTCTATGTAGTTGTCGAGATAGGGCGATCGATCTACATCTTTGTCCATAGCCCTGGGGCAGTGTCTCGATCTCCTACGTGCAAAATCAGAGGGACTAGTTCCTATGGAGATTCCCCTTGGTCTAATTCCACGCCTTATGACGAAAGGGGAGTCGGCGTGGCATAAAGTGAAGATTGAGGGAAGTACAGGATCTCCCGCTCTATGTTAAGATGAATAAACCACCACCCAACCTCAACTTAAAAGCTTAAGTTAGGAATTGGGTAAATTTAATTCTTTTATTATATCTCAACACCAACTTGCGTTTATCCATCTAGATTTTTTAACAGTCTAATTTACTAAATTTAATATTTAGATCATGTTTCAAATAATTGAAAAAAGTAAGATCCTTTAGAGAGATTACGAAGAGGTTTAGGTTCACACAATATTCATTATAAGTTGGAATTTGCAACAAGTTACTATTAAACAAAATTGTGTAAAATAATAATCCAATCTCTCCTCTTTCTTTCCCCTAATCTCACCAAATCTTTTCCTTAGGGGCAAAAAGGAATCAATGAATATGATGAACACAGAAAAAAGAGAAGTAGAAATTCAACCCATTAAAGAAATTGCACTAGTGGAGATTGTCCAAGGATTTCATAATTAGAAGTTGAGAATTTTAGAGAAAGTTTGCTTAATTCGAGGGATTCAACAACACATGTCTTTCAAAATTAGTATCCATTAGATGGATTTGGAGTTCAAGTAATTCAACATGGTATCTTAAGGTCGACAATTTTAGATTTATATCCTTTACTCTCCGTTTTGCGTCAAGAGTAAATTAAATATTGTCGTTTGGATGTTCGCTGGAATGGAAAAGAAAATAAAAACTTTATTGATTTGGACTTTTAATCTAAATTTATTATTTAGAAATTAAAAAATGATAGGTTAAATTTGTAAATTACTTTGAAATTCTATGAAATCCTTAACGAATCGAACCATTTTGATCTAGAAATTTTTTACATAAAAACTGGATTAAAACTGGATTAATCCGTGCAACGGTGGAATTCATTTAAAATCCATCATGATTTTGAAATCCCTCAAAATCTGGGATACCAAAAAGGGCATCAATGTTTTCTATATATATATTTTGTTAAAAGCAAACATAACTCAACAATAATTGACATATCTCCAGTCAAAACGAGCATAAGTCAGTCGTAATTGGTATATATAGGTTGTCTGTTCGATTACCTATCCCCACATGTTCCCCACATGTTAGTACTAAAAATTTTTTTTGTATATATATTACATATTTTCATTTTCGTTCTTACCCAATTTCGTCATGGGACTAATTCTACCATCATCATTCGTGTACTTTAGTTTGAAAACAAGCATATTTTAAAATTAGTTTTGAAGGCCACATTACATTTTTTTATTTTTAAAATCCCATGTTAATATTTGTTCCAACTTTGGACACACACTTCCATCATAATCCCATGTTTGTACTTTTGTTGTTCATTAAAGAAAAAGAAACAAAACAACAAAATATGTTGTCACACATGCAAAACTTTGAACTGACTCTCACTACCAGACATTCAAATCTTTGTATTATGTAATTATTTTTATAACCTAGCTCTCACATTAAATCCTCATACCTAACATTATTGTCATCAACCATAAAGTCCTTCCTCATCCCTATACTTTTTCGTATATATACGCTTCTAATTTCTATATACATTCGTTACCGTTTTTTTTCTCAACCTCTCTGGAGAAAAATAGTATATCTAAGAAATATAAATGATTTCGAAGAAGTACTAATCTTCTTCTAGAAAGTCATTTTTCAATTTTCATATTTTAAAGGATACAAACAGTTTAGAAGAGGAATGGTAGAATGGATAAAATAAGCAATCTTAACAACCTATAGAGCTAATGTTAATTGTGTTCTAATAGTTTATAATAGTTTTTAAAGATAGCCAACCAACGTATAACTCAACAGGTTAAGGCCCAAGTATCCAATTATGAAGTTGAGAATTCAAATATCCACTTCTACGTATTGAATTAAAAAAAAAAGAGTTTGTAAAGATCAAATGACTCTCTAAAAGAACATTATAAATGACTGAAGTTTGATGTTTTTAAAGACGTGTGAGAATGTACCAACCAAGTTCATTTATACAACGGTTGACGAGTTTAGAAGTTAATTAATTAACCATATGATAATTAATTGGTCCATCATCGTATATCATTTGAAAGACTAAATCTAAAATGGTTTGCTTGAAGGAATAGAAGAATGATATGAATGCACGTAGAGAACAATATTAAGTTGAAATCTTTTGGAATTTAAAATTCAGTTTTTTCTTCTTCTTTCATTTTTTTCTTCTTTTTTGGATGAAAATTTTAAAATTCAGCTAATCAACTTATTTTAGTGTTTCCATCATGATTGGGATATATGGGTAGGTAAAGACTTTTTCTTTTTTCATTTTTTTTGTTGGAAAAATCTATTATTTTTATGTTAGGATCATTATATATTTTTTTTAATATTTGTTTTAATGAACTTAAATAAAGGTTGTTTAGAAAAAAAGGAAAAAAAAACTTAAGTAAAGGTTGATTTCATAAGGTGCCCATTTGTACTTGACATATGAATACAAGCACATGTGGTTGTGTCCTCTATTTTGAATAGGTGAGATAGGAGGAAGATTTTAAATGTCGATATCAAGTGAAGTATTGATAAAATATTGAAGCTAATAGATATTTTTGAAAAAATTCATAAAAATATTTAAATTACTCTTTCGCTCTTTTTAAATAAGTTAAAAATTATTAATATTGATATTATGTTTATATTCGTAATAGTTTGTTGATATTTTTTATAGTTTGTCATTTTTTTTACGATATTATGGAAATGTTGATTGACTCTCCTATGTCTATTCGAACTCATAAGCATACGAAAAATGTAGATGTAAATATTGATATATGGATGGAAACTTAATACTCTAGTTACAAGAGTTGTTTAGATAAAGACTATGGACCAACGATACGTGTTAATGTGCATTAAGGTTAGACGATCTAATTAGACAATTGCTCTCTAGGTTCGAGATCGAAAATAAGAGATACAAGTACTCATAAAGAACTAGCTTGCAACGTGGTAAAATTTGAGAATAGTTTTGATTTAGAAAGAAAAAAGGTATTTATTTTTCGTTTCAAACTTAATTATTGTACATTTTATTCTTTAAATATTTAAATATATTTTTTAGTACAGGTAAGAGATTGATGTTTATTTTCTGAATCAGAAAAATAGCTACCAATTACGACTCAGCAGCTCTTGTTAGTTTAATTCTTTAAATACTTTAAAGCAAAAGTGAAGGAAAAATAAATCATGGGTAGGCATTATTAGACGTGGATTTCACTGTCCATTAGATTAACAAATAAGAAATTAATTGCACAAAACAGATTCAATGCCTCTCCTTCGACCCATTCAAGAACCCAAAACTTAGATTATTAGAAATTGAGACTAATTAAGTCCATATATATATATCTATATATATATATATTATTTTTCTTGGAAATAAATAACGAAGCTTTATTTATTGGAGAAACGATATATGGAACCTTCATAAATAGTTTGTTTAGATATCAATTTAGTGGGATTGATATATGTATGTTATTGTACCTTATATTAATTATTCATTCAAGTTCATCTACTTGTGCATATATTAATTATTCTTCCATCTTCATACTTGCAGCCCAAAATATAAAACTAATGGAAGAAACATTTTTTTCAATAGTTGTAATCATTCCTTAAATATATTTTCTCACATAATAATTATCATTAAGAAATTATAATGATTTAAAAGAATAAACAATGTAAAAACATTTAGAGAGAGAAAAAAATATTTTGCTGCGCTTTTGAAATATTTTTATACAATGATGAACTATATCTTTACATATATGCTTCATAAATTTATAATAATCTCTACATATTCTCCAATTTATTATTTTGTTTTGGATTAAATTACTAAGTTGGTCTTCGTAATTTAGAATTTGTTTCAATTTGAATTCTTAGGACTTTAAGGTTTTCGTTTGTTTTTACTGTTTATTTGTGCCAATAAGTTTAGTTTATACTATTTGGCCGTATTAGAATTATGTAAGGCTAAATTAAAAAGAAAATTAGGAGAAAATAAGCGAGTTTCAAGTGGGGTAAAAAGAAATGAAAAGACTTGGCTACTTAAAAGTTAAGAGGAACTTCCAACTTAACACCATATTGACAAATAAGAGAAACTTTAGAGTGTGATTTGGATGAGGATCAGAAAACAGAAATCTGAAAATCAAGCGATTCAATAATGGAAAGTAGGTGGGAAGGAAGAAAATGTCACGTTCCATTAATGAAATCTCAACGGCCAAAGTTTAATATTTTTATTTGTTTGTGAGAATGAAAAGAAAATCATGTTGAAATTCTGTCTCAAAAAAAATTAATAATAATAATAATAATAATGTTGAAATTTGCACGTCGAAAATTGAAGGATAAATATGTCTTTTAAGCATCATCAACATACAATATGAATTATACCTCTATCAAAAAAGAAAAAAAAATTACAATATGAATTGGTATCTTTTCTCTTAATTTAATTAGTTGACTTATTATTTTCCATTAACTTAACATAGTTGACTTACATTACATACATGTTGCAAATATTAGAACAGGTAAAGATGAATTCCAAAAAAATCTATAATATAATAGTGCCACTATTTAATTAATCTTTTAAATAATTTTATTGTCTCCAAACCAATCTAAACATAGCTAATTGTTATTCAAATATATAAATACAATAATTGGTGGCGGTTTCTATTCATATGTGAATTAAAAAATTGATTAGTTAAGATATATATCACTAGATCAAAGGATCAAATATGAATCTTTATATTTGAATTTGTAACATGTAAAAATGAAATAGTTCGCATAATATAAATATAATATGTATTTTTAAAAATGTCACATTTTTTTTTCAAATATGGATAAGTGTGACTTTTTTTTTTTTGGTGCATTTTAACATTATAGATTTCTAATTTGAATTATGCTACTCTAATAAAATTTCATAACTTTATGCTAGTATTTGAATATCCAATCTGGACAATAAGAATATTTGACTAGAATTTGAATGTTAGGTACCTCCCATACATGCTCAACTTAGAATTTAAACGTCAATACACATTTGCAAAGTCATCTGTCAAATAAATGACGACAAAAAATAATTGTGATCAAGTAATTAGTTTTAAATTTAAGAATTAAAATATGTTTTTTTAAATGTTTAGTAACCAAATAAAAAAAAGTAATTAACGTATTAATAATATATATGAAAAAGAGCCAATACTTGAGCTTAGTTCAGTTGACATATGTCTCGATAATGCATTCGAATCTTTCACTTCCACTTGTTATACTAAAATAGTATTGGTGGAGAAGGAAAAAATGAGCTTCGTTTTCAAATCCCCTTTAGGCACAAGAAATTTTATTTAGTTTTATGCCAAAGGAATTTTATGTCTCGCTTTGCCAAAGTCTCAAAAACCTTAAAACCTGTTGCATGTCAAAAAAAAAAAAGCGAATTAGGTGATAATATTTTAGTATAAAGTATTGATTTTGTTAACTAATTTCTTCTAAAATTCACTGTCGCACATCATATTTTATTTAATGAACAACGGTCAAAAACAGACATTAATGTTGAGACCTTCTAAGATCGGTATTTTAGCAGTGATAATTCTCTCCCCACAAAGGTTCGGCCGTCGGGTATTTCCCACTTTGCTAATTGTAATAATTATTAAAAATTTGCAATTAAATTACGACATTTTTAATCCTAGGATGTGCTTGGTTTCAATATAATCTATTTAGAAGATAAATTACGTTGCATTTGATCATTTATTTATTAATATCTTTAACACTCCCTCTCGTTGAAATTAGTCACAAGGCACAACAACTGAAATTATCAAACATTAATATTAATTAGAGAGGAAATGAGATTAAAGTTTGAATACAAGAACATTAAATGTGTTACAAAAATTTTAATATTTCTATTGATAGTGTGATACTTTCTTGTTTAAGCTCAAAGTCATGTATTTGCTTCTAGTTTAACTCAAAAAATCCAATAATAATAAAGATATTGTCTTTACTTATATATTATAAATCACCCTATAGAATATTCAATCTAGAAAGTTCAAATATACCCCTAGTTAAATTTCTATTTTGTATGGGCAATGAGCAAATAAGATAAAATCAAATGAGACTATTCCTGCACATATTGGTTTCTGTAACCATGGTTATATAATTATTTTAATTAGCTTGATCAATAACTATTTTTGTTGTTGAGTTTTGAACTTTTTTTTTTTGAAACATAAATCACTTTCCTTTTAATTAATAATGTTTGTTAAATTAAAAAATTAGATAATAATTTTGGAAACCAATTATAATTAAATTTCTTCGGTAAAAATTACTCATTCACTCCTAAACACACGCTGGATTATAGTATTTTGGTGATTGGGGTTGGAAATTTCTTTGACATGATATTTTATTATTATTATTTTTTTAGTACACGTAATGTTTTTTGTTACTTGAAAATGTAGACAAAAAAGGGAGTTGGTAAAGTAAAGAGAGAGAAGTCCACCCATTATTATTATTATTACTGTTATAAATACGTCCCCACCTGCAAAATCCTTTCATTCATTCTGAGAGCCATACCCGAAGCAGCAAAATTCATGGAGGATTTGTGGGTATGGCTGATCGGTGCTGTGGTCGGCGGCTATATCTTTGTATTCGGTATTCTCAGAAACTTTAACCAATGGCTCTTCATCACGCGCCACCGTGGCCGCTACCACCTCCCCCCCGGCGACATGGGCTGGCCCATCATCGGAACCCTCCTCCCCTTCCTCCGAGCCTTCCGCTCGGGTCGACCCGATTCCTTCATCAACCATTTCGTCTCCAAGTAATCTTTTATATATTTATATGAAATATGTCACCTATTTTTTCTTTTTAAATAGCACAAATTTTTCATTTATTGGAGTAGTATATGGTATATTCAGAGACTCATATTTCAGATACAGTTACTATTTTGCCAATTTACTAAATATTTTTGCCATATAATCAGGTATGGTAAAATAGGGATGTACAAGACGCATTTATTCGGGAGCCCAAGCGTGATAGTGTGCGTGCCGGAGGTGTGCCGGCACGTGCTGATGAACGACGAGCAGTTCGTGTTCGGGTACTCGAAAGCGACCAGAATCCTGACCGGAAGCAAGGCCCTGAACACGGTCCCGAAGGCGGAGCACCGTCGTCTGCGGCGGCTGATCGCGTCTCTGATAAGCGGGCACGACGCGCTGTCGCTGTACATCGGGCACGTGGAGGGGATCGTGGTCACGTGCCTGGAGGAGTGGGGAAGCATGAAGAAGCCGGTGGAGTTCCTGACGGAGATGAAAACGGTGGCGTTTAAGGTTCTCCTCCACATCTTCATCGGATCCACGTCAGCTGCTTTCATCGACAAGATGGAGAAGCTGTACACTGATTTTCACTTGGGATTCATGGCCTCTCCCATTGATCTTCCTGGTACCACCTTCAGCAGGGCTCTTAAGGTCATTTCACCAACGTTCCCCTCACCCCTCACATTTTTCCCTATTTTAATTCTTAAATTTTCATTTTCCATAAATTTTTACCATCTTTTTAACATTAAACTCTATGCTGCATTAATTTTATCCACAAATTCTATAATACTTTACTATTTTAAATTTTGTATTTTAACCTACCTGTATATGTATCAGTTGATAATATTATATTCTATTTTAAAATAAATAACGTAGATTTCATGTCTATCAAAACTTAAATATACATGAATCAATCTACAACTTGGGTATGGAAATAAAACACTTCAAATAATAATAATAATAATAATAATAATATATATACCTACAAATTAATTTATTAGTCGAGGTGCACATGATCCAAACGAAAAGTAAGGTGTAAATTAAAATTAGGCACATGAAGCCCTAAACTTAAAACTGAAGTGTGCTTTATTATAAGTAAACAAAGTTAGAAAGAAACGTAACAATGGCAACAATTCTTGGAAACAAATTATTTAATTTATTACAAATTTATTTTTGAGAAATATTTAATTTATTACATGTTTAAAAATGGTAGGTTTTATATATACTTCACCCAACATGATAAAACCTTGATACATTACACCCAAAATAGAGAGAAGCCATCACATCACCTCTTGGTCAAAACTCTAAATTGAAAAAAAAAAGAACAAAATTTTGTGGGATTCCACAAACCATAATTGGTCAACTACTTTTCTTGTCAAACTAGGCAAAGAAATAAAGAAATAAATAACCTTATTATTATAAGATGAAGGATTAATGAATTTTTATTTTGTGGAAATTCAGGCCAGAAAGGAGCTGATAAAGATATTTGAAAATGTATTGAAAGAGAAGAAGGCAAATTTGGGGAGCAAAGAAGTAGAAAAGAGAAAGAAAGATATGACTGATTTATTATTGGAAGTTAGAGATGAAGATGGGCAAGGCTTGGATGATGGCTGCATTATTGATTTGTTGATTGGGTTTTTCTTTGCTGGCCATGAAACTTCTGCTCATAGTATCATGAGAGCTATCATGTTTCTATCCGAAAATCCCGAAACCCTTCTCAAAGCCAAGGTTCGTTTCTCGCCCTACATTTTCAACTTTTCCTTTTACCTAAAACTAAAGTTGTTATGATCAAGCTAGTTTTAGGATTTTAAAGGACTGGTTTGATGACGTTCATGTTTTTTGTTTTTTTGGAGAAATATGAACGTTTATTAACTGTTCATGTTTCTCGTTTCTCATTTTTAAGAAACGTTTTCAAAATTGCGTAGAAATTTTAGAAACAACAAAATTAAATTTTTGTTTTTTGAAACTGTTTTTTTCATAACATGGATAAAAGTATTATTTTATCATTCTTTGAAATGCATAATAAATATTTTAAAAAATAAATAAAATATAAAATTTTGAATATTTAATTTTAAAAATTAATTTTCATATAAAATTTGAACCTTTTTTTTTAAATACGGTAAAGAATAAGAAACAAGAAATGGTTACCGCACATGTTTATGAATCTTTTTTCAATAAATAATAAACAGTTCTCAAACGCATGCAGTTATGTTTTTCTTTATTAACAAAAAAAAAAACGAGAAACAATGAACAAGAAATGAAAAACGAGAAACAATTAACATGAGCATTACCACATGCATCCACAATAAATAGAGATTACTGATATAATAAATAGAGATTACTGATATACGGTCTCGACCTTACAGCTGTTATCTAATTAGAGGAAAAAAATTGGAATGGTTCCAAGAAAGATTAGAACATGTAGTTGTGACATTGAAAATGACACATTTGAAAAGTATGCTTCACTAATTAAACAATTAATCCAAATTAATAATATAAAGAGTTTACTTATGGGCAAAGATTTGAAAAGTTGAAAACACTAATTTTCTTTAAAATAAAAAATATATTATATATATTGTGCAGGCTGAGCAAGAGAAAATTGTGAAGGCCAGGGCAGATGCCCAACAAAAGGGCTTGACCATGAAGGAAATCAAACAAATGGATTATCTTTCTAAGGTACCCCTCTGTTCTTCTCTATTTGCTTTCCAAATATTATAAATTTAGCCCCATATTTTTATTAATTTTATTTGTTTGACCCTACAATTTGTGTTATTATTTTATGAAGAATGGCATGTGAAATGACATAAACAAAACAGATAAACAAACTTCAACTCCTCTTCATACACCTACTACCAAATACACACTTTTAATTATCATTTTAATTCTTTAGATAATGAGTAAGAATCCCCCTGTCCATTTGAACAATCTCCTTATCATTTCAAATATCGCTTTTTTAATTATTTTTTTGCGGCTTAGGTGATCGATGAAACGTTGAGGAAGACAAGTTTGGCATTTACGCTTTCGAGAGAGACAAAAGTTGACGTTAACTTAAATGGTTAGTTTGAGGGGTTAAATTTTTGTATTTCGTAACTCAAAATATGACTTTAACGTGTTTTGTTTGTCAGGCTATACAATACCAAAGGGATGGAAAATCCTTGTTTGGACGAGAGCTGTTCATATGGATCCGGAAATCTATGAAAACCCACAAAAATTCGACCCATCTAGATGGGACGTAAGAATTTTCAATTAACTCCTAATCCTTGCAAAATTATATATAAAAGAATATAGTTTTTTTATATTAATTTCCTCTTTGGTTTCAGAATCCAAAACGTAGAGCTGGGTCTTTCATTCCCTTTGGAGCAGGAATGAGACTTTGTCCTGGGATTGATCTTTCCAAACTCGAGATCGCCATTTTCCTTCACTATTTTATCCATGGTGGCTTCAGGTAAGATCGTGTTAAAGTATCTATAAATGATTAAATTTATGATAATCCATCTGCTTAAAATTTTTAATATTTATAATTTAACATGGTATCCAAGCAAGAAGCTAAACTCTCTCTTTTCTTTTTCAGACTCGAGAGAGTAAATCCAAACTGCCCAGAGAATCATCTGCCTTTGCCAAGGCCTACAGACAACTGCCTTGCAAGAGTTGTTAGAGATTCATAAATATTGAAATAAAGGAGATCAGAAAATGGGCTCTCAAATTTCCACCTTTTAACTCCAAAAATATAATATATAGTTTTAGTAGGAAGATTTCAATACTCTCCCTCACTGCTTTTATACATATACATGTCTTTGTATGGGCTTATAAATAACTCATCTCACTTTCGTACCAGAGATGAAGCCTGATTTAGTTCTACTACACTTGTTGAATTACCCTCAGCAATGTTTACCAACCCCATTCAATGTACTAAATTTTCATCGATATTTTTATGCGTACATAAGTTCAATATCGATATAAGGGATGAATCGACATTTCTATAGTATCATAGACAAACGAACTAACATATAAAAGATTAAATAATATAATAAAAAAAATATCCTAAAGTTATTGCATGATCAATGATATTTTAGAGAGACGGTACAAAATTGAAAATATTTATTTCAACACATTCAAACGAAACAACTAAGAGCACTTTCGGTATCTTTAATGGGAAATATTTGAGAAAGCACTCGACTATAAACATAATTTTCAAAAAGTTGTCTCAAGCATGTCATTTATTTAGATCCTATTTGCATGGTAATAATTTGTTGTTAAAAGTTAAAACTTTTACTCATATATAATTCAAATCGTCAACACGTTCAGAGAAAATCAAGTTCAAGAATCAATAACTAAAAATATGGCATAGAATTTCAATAAGTTGCAGCAAATGGGATGAACATTCAAGGATGGATGATGGTAGTTCAGAGATGCTTAGGCAGATTTCAACTCACATATTGAACTTGTAAATTTTTTGCTCTATTTCTCCACAGAAATAGAATACCTTCTGAAAGCCTAAGCTCTGTTTGGATACACATTTTTTGGTCAGCTCTAATGGGCTGCATCATCTTCCTCACAAAACTTTGTATATTCCTTTGGACCAAACAAGGAATCTAGTTCACCTGGGTTGCTTGGCTTCACTTTTATCATCCATCCCCCTTCATATGGACTTGAATTGATCTGAAGTAAATAAAACAATATACTTCAATCTCGTGTTTCGTTTTAGTCTCTATGCTTTTGTAAATGTAATAATAACAATCTATTACATTGTAACTAAGAAGCTGAAGTGGCATCACATTAATGTTGACTTAGTACGTTTTCGATTTAAAAACTCTTTTTAAGAACAAGTGATTGAAACTCTTGTAATTTAAGTATTTGAGAGATGCTTACTAAAAAAAACAGTACAAAAAAAGTGCTTAAACGAAAATATATGTCAAACTCACGCTCACCCTAATTTCTTCCAAAAGTGTTTATATAATAGGTTCTTGCTGAAAAACACTTTTTTCCAAAAGGTATCCCAAACTCATGCAAAAACGAAACAAGTGAACGCCCGAGAATGATAATGCTAAAGTTAGCACAATACAGGAACTCGAACCAACAACAACAAAAAATTATCAAACCAAATACAGAGTCCAAAGAGATTAGCAAATAATTGAGGAGTTGAAATTTTACCAAACCAGGTGAGTCCTCGAGCTGTGAGTTCACTTCAACAACCTCACCAGAGATTGGGGAGTTGATATCACTGGTGGCTTTCACACTCTCCACTGCTCCAAAGCTCTTTCCTTGAGAAACCGGAGCACCCGATTTTGGCAGTTCCACAAAAACCACTTCTCCCAGATGGTCCTGTCAATACCCATGAAAAGCGCTTCCAACCCAAGTTTAATTTGAATACCAACTATAGACCAGATATTTCAATACCAAACTTGTTCTAATAAAAGATTGAGTCAGTTTCCATGATTCCACTAGCAGCAAAATGAATTGCAACCATAAGTTTTCTTATCCAAACATCACTCAAAGGAATAAGATTTGGGCAGTAAATTATAACTTTGGTTCTTAAAAGGTGATTTGGTAATATTCTTGTTTCTTGTTTATTGTTACCTGTGTTTCTAGAAACACATTTATTTGGAAACACAAGATTTTGGCTATAAATTATAACTTTGGTTCCTAGAAAAACAAGTGTTGGGTAACTGTGTGTATTTCTATCTATTTAGTGTTTTGTACCCTAAGAAGTTTCTAATATGTCCTTTTAAGCTTTCAGGGTTATGTCTATTAACTCTTATAACTTGAAAGTTTTCACTAATAGTCACAAAATAAAAAGTCAAACTTAATTAGAAACTTTTTAATGTACAAGAACTAAATAGGCAAGCCATAAAAGTGTAGGGACCTATTAGAAACTCTTTAAAGTATATGGACTAAATAAACACAACACTAAATGTTCAGGACCGAAATTATAATTTAACCCAAAATATATGCAAACAAGAGTTACATTGTTCAAAAAATGATCTGTTTGGTGGTCACCTGAGCATGGTCAGTGATTCCAATGGTAGCAACAGGGCCCTCATGCTTCACCCACTCATGTGAAGAAGCATACTTCAGCCCATCCAAAACTGCAAATTCAACCAATATTGCTTCATATTCAACTAAGAAATTGCCACTCTTTTATCTTACCCAGATAAATAAATAAAAAAAACTAATCATAATTGAGAATTAATCAAACAACATTACAGAATGGAAATGGGATCCAACCAAAAGAAAAAAGAAAAACAAAAAGCTCTAACTTCACAGAAGCATTTACACAAACAGTTTGCAGGCAATGGAGGGAATAGGAAAAATTACCAGTGGAAAAGCATCTGGCGAGAGAGAATAATGGAGGAGAGAAATGGGTTTTGGATGCAGAAGACAATTTGAGCGACTTGGCAGTAGAAGAAGCCCACATTCTGAGAGCCATAGATTCTTTCCCTTTTTTTCTATTCGTTTATTTTGCTCTCTGTTTTTCTTCTTCCTCTTCTTCTTCCTCTGTTTTTTAGAGAAACTACTGAAAACTTCTGTTTTACAACATCGCTTTATCTTCGACGGATGGTGGGCAGTGACTGCCTCATCTAAAGACTGCCTTTTTTTTTCTTTTTTTTTTTCTGAGTGATTTTCCCTCTTTTTCATATCCTCATCTGATAAGTTATGGCCCGACAATGACCAGTTGGTGACGATATCTCTGAAACCAAAGTTTTAAGTATTTATTCAATAAAAATGTTAGAGATTTAATTTTATGGAGACGTGGATAGAAATATTAATATAATATAATATTTTTAAAAGTATTATAAAAATAAAAAATTTACAAAATATATTTAAATTAACTAATAAATATTTAACTTTTAATATATCATGTCCATGTTAATGATATTTTATATATTTTGTCTCGTAGAATAATAATCATTATTATCTTTTTAAGTATAATATGTGGGGTGATGATCGAATTCACATCGGTAATATATAGTAATTATCGTTGACCTGGCATGAAAAAGATAATTAAATAATGAAAATAATTTTTTAGACATATTTTAAAACAATAGAAACATTGAAAGACAAAATAATAAATAAGCAAGGAAGAAAGCAATTGGAAGAACCGTCAGTGGGTTGTCATGTCCACACACGGCTGACTACTAATTACACTTTTTTTAAAAAAAAAATGTTTTACAAATGCGGAAAAGTGAGATTAAAAGTTTAAAACAGTGAAAAGGAAAAATAAATAATAATAGTAATAATAAAACATAGTTCAAATCAAATCCACCGTTATTAGCACTCCAACATTAAAAGTCCTTTGATATATAGAATATATAATTCCTTTGTAATTTAACATTCCTTTTGGCTTTTACCTTGTAACATAGGCATGTTTGGTTTTAGATTAAAAAATAGATTTTTAATCTTATGTTTTTACGAAAATAACGATTTAATTTTTTAACTTTCAAAACTAACGATTCATGTCTTTAAAATTCATGTTCAGAAAACAAAGTAAAAACTAAAAGCCATTGAAGATTTCAAGAAACAAAATCATTATGTTGGAAGAGAATAAAAACCATTTCACTCACGTTATTAATCCACCAATGTAGTGATTACTTTTTAATTTTTTTAATCAGTTCATGTATCACTTAGCTGACATAATATTGATTTTCTATTCATATTTAACCTAATATTTAACGCGGTGGATTAGATCGTTATCAAAGATAAAATTTAGAAATTAAATTGTTAATTTGGAACTTCAAGAATTAAAAGTTTTTGTTTCATAATCATTTTAGTTTTTTGTTTTTTGTTTTTTGTTTTCAAAAAACAAAAGTCATATGGATTTGATAACTGGTTTTTGTTTATAAAAAACAAAAATACCTAAATTTTACTACACATCATGCACGAGAATTGGTTTTTGAAAAAATATGTTTAATTATTGAAAAAACAGCACTTCTGCTGGGTGAAAATCATTTATTTTTTCGATGTATGACAAATTAAAAAATTAATTTTAGAAAAGTCTAAAATCACTTTAAATTGATTTTCAAAGTATCTCTTGAATGATGATTTTGAAAAATTAACTATCTTTTGTTGGCGGTCAAAAATGAAAAACATGTAAGCATATACTCAGTTCAAGTCAACCCAATCACAACAAATAGACCATCAGAACTCAACGAGCTCCTTTGCATTGAGCTAAAATGAAGAAAAGACATTACCCGACCTAAGGACTCCGGTCTTAGGTCCGACCACCAACCTGGGGTCCAACAGCCGTAACGGCATGTCGTAACCAATCTAATGGTATTATCTCCCCCCACCTGCCTATAAAAGGGACACTCCCTCCATTAACCAGGTAAGCAATTCTATCTGAGAACGACTTAAGACTTTGCGCTCACACTGACTTAGACGTCGGAATGTTTGTTCCTTGTGCAGGTTTCACTTGTGAGCACCTCAACTACTCATCCACGTTAGCTCCCTCCGACATTGGAAATCAGCATTAACATCTTTAAATCTCTTTTTTAAAAATCACTAATTCTACCACTACTTCCAAATACACCCTAAAACAACAACCGTGTTTAAAACATACTCCAAACTTAAAAAACAACACGAACAAACATAAATTTATTGTCATCAACTTGACATAACATAGTTGAGTAGTAAAAAATAAGTTCGTGTTTCATTCTAGATCGTAAATTCGAATCCAAAATATAAATCTCCAACGGAAACAACTAATAACTTTGGAGTTTAGTTATTTTGGTGAGACAATTGTCAACCGGTGCAGGAACAGGAATGTTGCTGAGTGGAGCTTTTGGATTGACTCTTTCCCATCTACAACACAAATATTAGAAATTGTTATGCACAACCTATTTATATCAGACATTTAAAGGTTACTAATTTATTTATAAAAAAAACTACAAGTTAATTAAATATAATCCCCTTCTTGCAACACATTCATTTTAATCAGAGGTATTCTCTTTCCATTGTTATTAAATTAAATCTAATCATGATTTTGTTAAGACAAGTTTTCTCATGTCTTAGCTGTCATTTGTATAAGGACAAAAGCAAAAGCTATTTAAATTCTATTAAAAAATTAAGCATGCATTTTACTGCCGATCTAAAATAAAAAAATTTTAAATAAGAGATTCAAATAAAAAAAACTATAATATCTATCGAAGTTTTTATCTTTATTTTTTTTATGTAATTACGCTTTTAAAGTTCTAAATCTAAAATATTAAAAATATTAAAAACATAAAAATGTTGTTATAAGAATTATTTTCGTTTACATAACTCAAAAATAGTTTTCAAATCGATAAACAAGAAACAAAATTCAAATTACATACGTCGTCGAGAAACTCACCTGTAGCCAAGGAGAAAATGGTGAAGCAAAATGCAAATTTCAAGTCTTGCAAGTTCATTTCCAGGACAATACCTACTTCCCAATCCAAATGGGATAAACTCCCCTGGTTTTGGAACATAGTTCTGCACAATAATTTACAAAAATAAAATACAAATGTTAATATTAAAATCCCGTTCTATAACCATCATCATTATTTTTATATATGCTTATAAATTCATACTCATTTACTGGCATTTTTTCTTAATTTTATAATTCACATATAAAACCCTTTTTGGAATTATCAAAATTACCTTAAAATGGAAAAACCAAAACAAAAAAAATATAAAGATTTATAAGATTAACTTAAAAAGAAAATAATAATAAATAAAATGAATTGATTGAGATCTTAAAACATACATCCCATCTTGAAGGATCAAATTCCAATGGATTTTGATATATTTCAGGATCCATATGGACGCCTCTATTCCATATTGGTACAGCCCATCCTTTTGGTATAATATAACCTACAACAAAATACAGAAGAAAGATAGTAGAGTAAATCATTAATATTAGCTAATTATGAATTACTTACAAAAAAAAAAAAAACTATTGACCTAGATCCCCACCCCATATTTATTAAACAAAAGAAAAAGTATATAAATGACAATAATGGAAAAATCAAATCACTTACCATTGACATTTACATCTGTGGTTGCCACGCGGAAAGTTGTAAAAACAATGTTATTCAATCTTAGCATCTCATTAATGACCTGAAAACAATTGTTGAAGAAAAAAAAACCTTTAATAGATGTTCTTCCATTTCTGCCTTTCCAACCTCGAAAAAAGATAACTTACTTCATATTACAGTAATTCATATTTCATATCTTCAAAACGGGCCGACTTAACTACTTATGGTAATTTTATTTTCTCAAACACATTTATGTACTTCCTCTGCAAAAAGTAATTGCTTAATTCTAAAAGTCTTCGCTCTGCGTATTGACCAATTTTGGTAATCTTTTATTAACACACTAAATGATATTTAATAACACACCTTTCTTTTCAACCCTATACTTTTTCAGCCATTTCTATGTCAACCATTGAATATCCATAGATGAATTAAATTTATCCTAACTTATGAATTTAAACTTTTAGATTTTTCAGTAGTTTATCCATGTTTAAGATGGTATAAGAACGGGAGGTCCAACATATTATATATTTATATATACGATCAAACACATACCTTTGTGGCGTACTTCATTTGTTTAATTTCTTTAAAATTCAATCCCTTTTGTGTAGAGGGTCTTTGCTTGATGATCATCTCTTGTTCTTCCTGTAAAAAAACCATCACCAATTCATGAGCAACTTGTCAATATATATGATTATCAAGTGTTTAATTAATTTGGGAGACCAAATTATGAGACCTTGGCCTTTTGGTAGACATCCGGGTTTTCTGAAACATGAACCATTGTCCATTGAGCACCATGAGCTGAGGTATGATAACCAGCATATAGAAGTCCAAGAAGCATGCAAAAAATTGCATTGTCATTGAATATTTTCTCCCCATTCTTATCTGTGGCCTTAATTACTGCGTCCATTTGACATGTCTCTTCTAATTCTTCGTTCTCTTCTAATATTCTTCTCCTCCTTTCTATCACAGGTCGGACTATATTTTCTACCTTACTCCTCGCCTACAAAAATATAGGTATATAACTCAACCACCGACTTATCCAAACGAGAGTATAGTTAATGCATGTATATCCTCGATCAAAAGGTTCGAGATTCGAATCTATGTATTTTCACATGTTGATGGATGTGGGATTTCCAAAGGGAAATTTGAAAAGAATTATCTTCCATTCATTATTTTTGTTTTGTTAATAATTTCTCAATTAAAGAAAAATTTCTTAAACTACGTAAACAGAAATAATATAATATATTACTTTAGTGCAATTATCTATACACTACATATGAATATTAAAATGTAAACGTATGTGACAATAAGTTTAAAATATATTAATAAAAAAATTTCGAAAAGTAAAATTTAAAACTAATATAATATATATATATATATTTATTATATAACAGGCGGGTCGCGTGGGAGAGATGAAAAGAGAGTATTAAAAAGAAAAAGAAAAAAAAAGATGAGTGGATATAGAACCGCCACGTGGGTGAGAGAAATCAACAATCACGTGAATCTGGGTTGAATGAAGTGGGCTTGTTGATTCCTAAATTTGTTTTTTTTTTTTAAATTTTTCTCAAACAAATCGATTGGCGAGTCAGTTTGCTTTAGCAGTTTTTCTTTTTCTTTTTTAATTTATAGTTTACATTAATTTTATGCTGCATTTTTTACTCTATTATATTTAGTTGCAAAAAAATTTACTTTTAAATTAGATGAGTCAAATGTCGGACAAATTAATTTTTCAAAGTAGAAAATCGACAGCATCTTTTAAATCAATCGATTGATACCCACTCAATCGAATAAACTTTTCATCTATGCTTAATCATTCCTATCTATATATTCGATATTATTTTTTAAAATAAAAAAATAACAATTATCAAAATGGTAGGTGGTGGGAAGATTCCAACCGACTAATTAAGGGGTAAAAAGTACATGTATATATTTTCATGTTTGATATGAAAAAGATCATTGAACTGTACTGAAAAAAATAGATATATATATATATATATATATATATATATATATATATACTCAAATCTTATACTAGAAAACAAATTTAAAGTGTGTTTGAAGGGATAGTAAAATTAATGATTTTAGAAAAAAATATTTTAATACAGTTGATTTGTTAAAATTATCATCTCAGTTTAAGTGATTTTAAAACTAATCAATTTTCTAATTTGAAATGATTTTGACAAAGACAAAATTGATTTGAGTTCGGTATTTGTCTCCTTGCCCATCCAATTTTCTCCTAGCTACAACCTACAAAACAGATTTTCATTTATTATTTTCTTTTATCAAGAAGAAAATGATAAAAAAAAATCGATCTCTAATCAAAAAATTGAACTAGCTAAGGGTCAATATTGAAATTGAAATCTGGGAAGAAAACAACAATAAACTGTGGATTCTCACGGTCTCACCAGTCGCCAAGCAGAGCACACCCAAAAAACAAGAAGAATAGAGCAACGACAAGAAATTAGGCGTACCTTGAGAGCTCGGCGGTAACTAAATCCAGGCAAGTCATAAGGGAAAATGGACAAGATTGCGAGCCCAATCTCTGCATACAAATTCTCAAGCTGAGCAATTTCGGAGTCTGTGAAAGCAGGCCCCAAAAAAACCCCTGTAATCACTTTGAATGTGAGGCGTTTGAATTCAAGGAGCAGCTCCACCGGCCCCTTCACGCTGCCCCATTCCTCCAGCCCCTTCACCACGGCTTCCTCAATGAACCCCATATACTTGGACAACGCCTCGCTCCCATTTATGGGAGCTGCCATCAGCCTGTGCACTATTTTGTAGTCTATCTTCAGCAGTGAACGATCGCCTTGCAATATGTTCACTGACTTTGGATAGCTCAGCTTGAAGCGCTCGTCGTCTAAGTATACACGTCGGCACACTTCTGGATCTGTCACGATAATCACCGGGCTCCCGTAGAGGTGGCTTTTGTACATCCTAACTCTTCCGTATCTGTCAAAACAGGGAAAGAAATGGTGTTTGATTTAGTCATTTATTCATATTCTCGGATCGAGATCGGGAGAGATGGATACCGGGAAACGAGATGGTTGATGATGGAATTGGGGTCGCCGCCGATTTTAAATGCTTTGTAGAACGACAGAGAGGAGCCGAGAAGAGGCCAACCCATGTGGCCGGGAGGGAGGGCATTGTAGATCTTGCCTCCCAACCTGAGAAAGTACCATAGCTCATTGAAGTTCCTTAGGAATCCAAATACAAAGAAATATAGCCCTATAGAAGCTCCCAAGAGAGCCCAAAAATTGTTCAGTATTTCCATTTTCTATGGACTTGTTGGCGAATCAAAGAAGCTAGGAGTAGTATTTATAGTGCTAATAGATGGCAATTCATTCCGTCGTGAAAAGCATGGCCTCCACAAGAAAATGTAGATGAACAAAAAAGGGAGGAAAAAAAAGACAAAGAAAAGGGGGAAAAATAGTCCATTTTTTGAACGGTGGTTTAAGAAACCTTGAAACAATATTTTAGGACCTCAGCCGGCACATGATTCCATACTTAGTATTATATATATTTTAATAAGATTCTTTAATCTATTGTATATTTTAGAAGTAATAAGGAATAGGGAACAAAGTAAAAAACATATATGAGGTTTGTAATGGGTTTCTATTTGCTTTTTGTCTCTAAGATTTAGATTTCATAGTGTCCAAAATGTCTTTTGAAGGTGCTAACCACTCTTCTTACAGGTATGATCCTTCCACGAATGGGGAGCGAAATGGAGAAGATAGGATGTCTTCTCCATCTTCCCCTTCTTATCGTAACGTTGCTAGTTCAGAGAAGCACTGCGTATTTGTGTTTCGGGAGGCAATGTAGGCATTGAAAGGAAAGTTCTAGTCCATGCAACTCAGGCTGGTAGTCGAGAGGCCACTTTGAAAAAGGGCACTATATGAAAACCTTGAACTAATGGCAGAGAGTTGTACCCTCACAGTCCAAATGTTTGAGTTAGAGGAGGCCCTAGACAACAACGCCAAGATTCTTGAAATAGTGTCATGGGGCTTGAAGCGCAAAGTCAGAAAGAAGTTTTTCTTCCCCCGTTTTGTTTTGTTATTACTAGCTCCATGATACTCACTAATGACATCATGACATTATCGCACCAATATATCTATTATAAAACTTTGTCAGGTACCGTATCTTTTCAATGTGTGATCTTTAACATGCTCCTTCAAGGATTCTCCAATCTTGGTTGGATCCCATTTTTAATGGGATGCTCATTTGATAATAGGAGTAGTCCATGTCTCTATTATAAATCCTTGTTACATCCCTTAATTTTCTAATGTGGGAATTTTAACATACACTTTCAAGATGACATCTCTTTTGAGTTCACCAATTTTGATTGGATCGCATTTTTGGATCAGATACTCGTTTGAGTTTTTGGGCTTTGATACTATATAAATATTCATAGGTTTCCATCTCAAAACCAATTGACAATGAGAGGAGTAACCTATATCTATTATAAACCCTTATTAGGTCCGTTATCTTTTCAATGTGGGGGTCTTACACAAGGAACTTAGAGAAGAGATTTTCAAGACTCTGCGTCATAGAAATTGGCTTAGGGACGGTCAATCAACATAAAATAATTAGTTTCCTCATTTCTCCTGCTTTTTCTAGTTTTGCTATCGAACTTGAGTTGGAAGTTTATTGTTTTTATTTTAATATTTTTAGCTATAGAACTTAAGTGAGGAGCTTGCTACGGAACTTGGCTCATTGGTCGAAAGGGGCTAAAGTAAATAAAAAAGATTTAAAGGGAATATGAGTTCAAACCTCATGATAACCACCTACCTATACTTTTCCTTGGCGACCAAATGAAGTAGGATCAAGCAGTTATCCCATGAGATTAATCGTGGTGCGCCCAACCCAAGTTGGCCCCGACACTCATAGATATAATTCTTTTTTTTTTGTTTAACGTGTAGCTAAACTCTGTCTCAGGGAGTGATATATAGTCATTAAATTTTATGGACTGATTATCTAGAATATTAAGAAGAGTTAGCTCTCACTGCAAGTTGAGAATTAGAGTTTAGAAATACAGCCAAAACTCAAATAGTTGAGTCAATTAATGTCCTACATGAAAAGAAACGTTGTCCATATGAACTTTAGAAAGAAAACGAAACTACATTGAAAAAGGAATTCATAAGAAAAAGAAAAGAGGCTGAAAATTAATTAAAGCCTAATCAATCTCCCCATTGACAGTGTTTTCTTTTAACTATTCTTTCGTCGTGAAAAGCATGTTATGGACTATGGAGAACACAATAGATTAATAAAAAAATTAAAAAAATTTAAAGAGGCCCACAAAAATCTTAAAGCACACAACTCAAAACCCTATCCCGTGAATGACACTTTTTTTTTAATGTTATTTTATTAATATTATATATTTTAAAAAGATTTTTAAAACTATAATATCTTTCCACAAAAAAGAATATATTTTTTACTATAAACTTGGTGTAAATTTAGATAAATGTTGTAACTTCTTTTTTTTTTTTTTTTTCTCATTCAATTTTTACCAATTCATCCACAAATTTTAACATAGATTAATAGTGTATAAGGCTCAAAAACTAATTAGTTTAATTTAAATCAAAATTTACATTAAATTAAAATTTGATTAAGACACAAAATTAACTATTAAATAACTCTATGTCAAGACTTACAAATTTGGAAAAATAGAAAATCAATTTAAGTGCCGTTTTTATTTGAAGTATATATCAATTTCATACTAAATATATGTTTTATAATTCATTAGACGTTCACGAAAATACTTTTTTCAATAATTCTTTAAACGAAAACTTAGAAGAAGAATTGTAGTTAAAAAAAAAAATTATCATAAGTTAAAAATTAAAATATTTTTTTTAAAGTGGAGGTGACTACAACATTATCAAAATTTAAGATACAATCGATGAAATTCAAAGTTTAGGATAAAAATTGATGCATCCTACCAAATTTGGTATAAAAATTGACATTCTCCCTAGGAGTGTATACACCGATTGACTTGGATCAAGTCGAGAAGGGGAGAAAGACGAGGGAGGGAGGGGGGGGGAGATCATCGGAGGGCAAGGGTTAGGTGAGAGAGGTAGGAAGATGATCGAAAGGCGAGGGGCAGACGAGAGAAGGAGGGAGACGATCGGAGGAAAGTGCAGACGAAAGATGGAGGGGAGGGAGACGAAGCAATGGGGAAGGAGGCAAGATGAGGGAGGGATAGGTGGCTGCAAAAAGTGCAAAACTGCAAAAAGAGCCATGTATGATCTGTAAACATGTAAATACTCACTTCTAGAATTAGAGAAAATACGAGATTACTCTGAGATTTTGAGGAGAAATTAGAGCTGGAACCTTTGTAAACAGTGCCTCGTGAGTGTGAATCTCTCTCTACCTTTACTCTCCTGATTTTGTCTTCATTACTAATTGAAGGAGGCTGATTGCTGCATATGGAAGATAAAAAAATTAACAGATGAGAGTTTAATCCATGGTCTACAATAAATAACATAATAAAATTTGTGTTTGGAAAGTTGGAACCATAGTATGAGTTGATCAACTACTTTAATACGATTCAAAAAAGCATGCATTTCTTTTCATGTATAATCGTTATTGACGTTAGTTAATTATATGCAGACCTTTGTTTAAATAGTTAATCTGTTGTGATGACATTTTTGCTTAGGTTGCAATGATATATACTTGTCTATTTCATTTACCGTTTTGTCCTACCCAGCATAAAAGGGTAGCGTTGATGCAGAATTTAAGTCGTTCTTCGAGATTCCACCAAATTTGCAGCAATTAATAATGAAACGGGAACAAATGTTTACCTGCAAAACAAATAATACTTACACCGGTGTGGTGCTAGTCACATAGACTCTGATGCTTAAGTTAGAATTGAAAGTTGTTGAATATTGAGAGTAGAGTTATTTAGCGTACCTTTAGGGTTCAGCCTTCCGTTATATTTATAGAGGTCGAATCTTCATACCTTTAGAAAATCTAGCCGTCTGGGCTTGAGCACTTCATGCGTCAGATGTCGAATTAAGGAGTTGTTTTGCCCTTTATGGGATTTCACCAAGACTGGGCAGGTTCAGGCTTACCTTTGAACCTTTGGAGAGATCTCTCCAGAGTTCTCGGCCGACGTCAACTCGTTGTCGATGTTGACCCTAGATCGACTTCGACAAATCTAGGCTGTTTGTCCTCCGTGTTGTCGGACTCTGCTTCCCTTCTTGGTTTCTACACCTGGTCGGTCGAGACCTTGTTGTGCCCCGGACCTAGTCACACCCTAGATCTAGTCATGGTTTAGGCCTTGGACCTGATCACGCCCTAGATCTGATCATACTTTAAGCCTTTGACCTATGATATTGTTCGCTTGTCGGGTCTAGTTTCGTCTTCCCATAATAGATAGCATTTTTTTACTATTTTATATAAGTCTTAGCTAATCAAAGTTCTGGACATCTCTTAATAGTAGCACATGTTTAGATCCTTTCAATTAATCATAAATAAATATGGTAATGGTTGGATTAACATTAACCATAAATATTATAGGTATGAAACTTTGTATATAGGGTTAAAACAACCATATTTAAGAAATATACCAAACTTGATAAACAACACAAAGTAACATGAATTTTATTATCATCAACTAATTGACATAATAACATAGGAAAGTAGCTAGTGAAAACAGATGCTTCATTCTAGATTATAGATCCAAATGCAAAACATAAATCTCTCATAACAACTACTAATAACTTGGGAGCTTAGTTATGTTGGTGAGACATTCGTCAACAAGCGCGGGAATTGGGATGTTGCTGACTAGAGCTTTTCGATTCACTCTTTCCCATCTACAACACAAATATTAGAAATTGTCATGCTATGACCTTATTATATCAACTATTTAAGGTTTAAATACTATTTTCTTTGATTCATTTTAGTTCACTACTATCAAAACGTTCCCCTAAGTGACCACTTTGATCTCTATTTTCAATCTCATTTTTGCTATCACAATTTGAACACGACACAACATCGTAATCAAAAGAACAACTACATCAATCAATCAATTATCTTCTATTAAATTCACCAAAAAATTGATGGAAAGAAACTCACCTGTAGCCCAGAAGAAAATGGTGAAGCAAAACGGTCATTTCAAGCTTTGCAAGTTCATTTCCAGGGCAAAACCTGCTTCCAATTCCAAATGGGATATACTCTCCTGGTTTTGGAGTATAGTTCTGCACAATCATTTACAAAAACAGAAAATTAAACATCACTGAAGCAGACATAATTTTCAAATAAATGAATTCATATATATATTGAATGGGATCTTAAGACTTACATCCCATCTTGAAGGATTAAATTCCAATGGATTTTCATATATTTTATCGTCCATGTGTACGCCTCTAATCCACATTGCTGCAATCCATCCTTTTGGTATAGTATAACCTATGATAAGTAAAGAAGAAAGAAAACAGTAATTAAAAAAAAATTATTATCAATGAGTAAATAATTAATTCAATCTGACAGTGAGCTAATTATATATACAATAATTCAATAGTTAATGTTGGCTCCTTAATGGTGAGGAGCAATCTTGTCGTTACCATCCTTAAATATTTGACCATGAAGATGGAGAAATGTAAAAACAGTAATTTTTTTTTATAAAAATGAATGAGTTGTCAATTTTTTAATGGTTGTGAGGTCTCTCACCGTTAAGGAGCAAAGTATTTTCCATATATAAATGATAATAATGGCATAAATAGAATCACTTACCATTGACATTTACGTCTTTGGTTGCCATGCGAAAATTTGTGAACACAATGTTATTGAGTCTTAATACTTCATTGATGATCTGAAAACAAAAATTGATAATTAAAAAAGTAATAATAAAAGTTGAATGGTATATATTTCACTCAAATAAAAGTAATAAAGATGGAATGAGATGTTTAGCTCTTCTTATTTGTTACCAAACTCTTAATTCAAGCTTTAACGGATGGTCAAAACATCATTTTAGATGCATTTGAAGAGGTACCAAACTACTAATCTATCTCATGTTATGTTTTATTTGATTGAATATTTTTTGAGATCGTTGTCATCTAGTTTGACTCAAACTTTTTTATCCTAATCATATCTTCTCAAGATTCATACCATCGACTATGAGAAATAATCTTCTATACACCTTTAAAACATACTTCTTAATTTCTACTACCTACCTACTCAACTAACTTTTTTGAATATTTATTGGCATATCCGATCCGACGTACTCTAATTATCGCCCTTCCCAAATTCTTTCAGATATATTGAAATTTAGTTTCAAAGAAATATTTTTACAATTACATATGAACCGAAGATGTACATCAACGTTACATATGATATGAACAAGCATGTGTACCTTTGCGGTGTACTTCATTTGTTTAATTTCCTTAAAATTCAATCCTTTTTGATTAGGTGGTCTTTGCTTGATGATCATCTCTTGCTCTTCCTGTAAAAAACCATCACCAAATCATGAGCAACTTGTTAATTATATTATATTATCAAGTGTTTAATTTGGGAGATCAAATGATGAGACCTTGGCCTTTTGGTAGACATCTGGGTTTTCTGAAACATGAACCATTGTCCACTGAGCACCATGAGCTGAGGTATGATAACCAGCATATAGCAGTCCAAGTAGCATGCAAATAATTGCGTTGTCATTGAATACTCTCTCCCCATTCTTATCCGTTGCCTTAATCACTGCGTCCAATTGACATGTCTCTTCCAAATCTACATTGTTTTCTAATGCCTTTTTTCTATTTTGTATCACGGGTCGGACGATATTTTCCACCTTGATCCTTGCCTGCAAAAATACATGTTACATATTAAGAATCCCACATTAAAATAGGATAAATTAGCTTTATTGGATTTGTAAAGAGAGCGCAAACAAAACCTTACATTGGGTAGAAAAAAGAGAATGATTCATGGTATATAAGAGAATACAATTATTTCCATTGGTACGACGCCTTTTGGGTGGAACCAAAAGCAAAGCGGTGAGGACTTTAATATCAATTGTTAAGGACAACGGTATCCCAGATATCTAAGGTATCTCCACAATGGTATATTCCCTTCTAGATTTTGAGATGAAACCTCATGAATATTGATAGTAGATAAGTAATTACTGATGAAACCTCGTGAATATTGATAGTAGATAAGTAATTACTATTAACTATATATAATATGTAGATTATTTATGAGGGGTAGAGTTAATGGATGATGTACTTTGAGTGCTCGACGGTAACTGAATCCTGGCAAGTTATAAGGGAAAATGGACATGATTGCTGGTCCGATCTCTGCGTACAAACTCTCAAGTTCTGCTACTTCAGAATCAGTGAAAACAGGCCCCAAGAAAACCCCTATAATGATCTTGAAGGTGAGGCGTTTGAATTCATGAAGCAACGGCACTGGGCCTTTCATGCTGCCCCATTCCTCCAAACCCTCCACCACCGCATCTTCGATGAACTCGACATACCGAGACAACGCCTCGACACCGTTTATCGGAGCTGCCATCAAGCGATGCACAATTTTGTAGTCGACCTTCAATAGTGAACCATCTGCTTGTAATAGTTTCACTGACTTTGGATAGTTCAACTTGAAATGTTCGTCGTCTAAGTATATGCGTCGGCATACTTCTGGATCTGTCACGATGATTACTGGAAAACCGTACAGGTGACTTTTGTACATCCTAACTCTTCCAAATCTGTCATCAGGAACAAACATGTATTTAAATATGTATGTTAAAGTTAACATGAACCTAGCTTAGGATTAATTGACACATATACTTGAAAAACAACTTAAATTTAATAGGCTTAAGGAACATTTAGTAATTTAGTAAGCATAAGTATTTGTAATTAAAAAGGAAATGACATTACATGTATTCAAACACACAACCTCAACCACGTTAAATTATAACAGCTGAGTTCAATAACTTAAATCGAAAGGTTATAGATATTGAATTATATGTTAATATTCTTATGACGTACTCTATCTTATTTCTTGGTAATTAGGAAGGAAATAACTTCAGGAAAGTTTTAATTTTATAAAATTGCTGCTAAACTAAAAAGCTTACAAATTACAAATTTAATTAATTGTTCATAATTCTAATTGCTCTGTTTCGTTGTGAGACTCCAACAAGTAGCTATTTTTGCAAATTACACCTTTAAATTTAAAAAGTAGAAATTTGTACCTTCTAATAGATTTTCATTTGAAAAATGGTTGACAGACTTTTAATGTATTGACATACCTTCAAAGTCTTGACATACATTCAAGTTTATAAGGTTTTAAGGAGTTATTCTATAGTCGATTTTGTACATTAATTAAATTTAATTTTGTGCAAAATTGAATTTTCATTAAAGTGTTAAGTTTTTAGAGTTTTTTTTACGTATTAGAAAAAAAAAAATATAAAAAATTAGAGTGGTAACTTTGTAATAGTTATTAAAATTTATGACCAAATTAAAAAAGTTTTGAGTTAAGTTGACATAACTTATAGAGGTATTTTCTTCCAAAATTTTACAACCGACCAACATCTTGACTTTTAAAAAAAAAAAAAAATTAATACAACCGCATAATGAACAAAAAAATTAAAAAAAAATAAAAATAAAAATAAAAAAGCATGCTCAGCCGCTTAAGAAAAACCAGCGGCAGCCGCCGGCCGCCGGCCGCCAAGCCGTAGCTTTCATTATCTTGAACAATTAACTTTGTTTTTCTATGATACATTAATTTCTTTCATAGCCCTGCCTTTTAGAAGTGATTCTAAACGGGTTCAGTAATTTGTTGAGATTTAATAGAATCACTATTAAAGCAACAAATAGTTAGATTTAGAATTCTAATCATTTCATTTACAATCTTATCCATAAAAAGAAAGAAGTCAAAGAGAGACGTACCTAGAAATGAGATTATCCATAACAGCGTTAGGGTCGCCACCGATTTTAAATGCTTGGTAGAACGATAGAGAGGAACCAACAAGAGGCCATCCCATATCACCGGGAGGGAGGGCATTGTAAACATTCTTTCCCAACTTAAAACGATACCATATGTCGTTGAATTTCCTTAGGAATCCAAAGACAAGGATGTATAACCCTAAAAGAGCTCCCAAAATGGCCCCAAAATTGCTCAAAAGTTCCATCTTTTTGCACTTGTGTTGAATCCCTAAAGACTAAGAGAAGCACTATTTATTGGAGATTCTAGTGGCTTACAAAGCAGTGTCACAGTATCCACCCATCCACAATTATTTCTACTCTTTCGTCGTGAAAAACATGTTATGTGGTAAAAAAAACTTCTAAACATCTCTCAAAATGACGTCGCATTAAAGATTGTGTCTTGTTTGATAATTTATAGAATTTGTTCATCCATTGTTCTATACAATCTATTTAATGATTTCGTCCTTCTAAGACTAATTAAATGAAATTCTTTATTGGAATTAATTTAATAATTAGTTTATATGTTGATAACAAATTAAAGAGTAATTTATATTTGAGCTATTTATGAAGCATATGAGTGATTTCCGTTGAGTGATGTGACTTGCTGAGTAGAAATTAGTCCATTATGAGAAACTCTAGGATTAACCTATAAATATATGATTATGGTCTCCAATACACTATGTTTCTTGAGCCTCATGTTTCCCATCAAACAGAGAGTATTGCTTATATTTTGTCTCTATTGCATATTTGAGAAAGACCACAAACCACAACTTTTTGCAGATCATGGTCAATCTATCTAATGGTTTCAGGTAATTCTCATTTATTTATACATTTTGATTTTCTTCCCTACTTAGATTCTTGGTATTGATTGTTCTGGAATTTTTCAAGATTCTTGACTATTATATTAAAAACTTGACCCGAGCTCACCTGGAATTTAAAGTAAGCATAGGATATGGTATTTTAAGTCGATTAAGAAAAAAAAAAGGAGATATTTAAGTAGATTAGAATATAGGAAATCCCTACTCTATATTTAAGTCCAGATTTAAGAGGTGGTAATCTCACCCTAAATGCTGCTCGTAGAAAACAAAACAAAGCAACTAACGAGGTTTTTCTTTCTATTTTCTAATTTTAGTTTTTTGAACATGTAATATTCTATTATTATTTAATTTATTGAATCGTGTCAGAGAAGATAATTCTAAAATGACATTTCACTCCATTTAAAAAGGAAAAGTATGTGGACAATAGACACGAACGTGATTCACGTGAATACCATCACTTTAATTTATTTCATAACCCGACAGAGAGATAAAAGGACAAAATCCAAATGCACGGCGGGAAATGAACATGTAATAATACTGGCTACGGAGGGGACAATGACGAATACATTTATATTTTCTAGAAATATCGCAAAATGAAAATGATTTAATTTACGTGATAACTAAACGAGTATAACTCAGTGGTAATTAACATATATTTCCATTCCTATGTGTTGTAAAAAAAAAAAAATGCAGTCAACAATCGTTTATATGGATTTATTTGGACTGGATATATTCGATTTTTGTTCCTCTAAATAGAAGTAGTTTGTGATGGAGAGAGATGGTTGGTTGAGATTTGAAATAAATTCTCAGGACTTTTTTTTCATCATTTTTGTCTTTATTTTAGTGCATATTTATTTGTTTTAATTTTGGTTCTCTAAATAAATTGAGCGATGATTGTATTTATGATACTTGGGTGAGCTAGAAGCCAATCCAAATGTATTCACCTACCAAATATATTAAAACTTGACTCGTACACTTGAAGTAAGTAATTTCTACTGTAACAATATTATATATTTTATAATATATTATATTTTACATTTTTTTTTAATTTCAACAAAAGTGAAATGAGTTTACAGCATGATATAATATATTTATCTAAGTTTTTATCTAAATCTACATTTTAAAGTTTCAAATTCATAATCTGAAAGACATAAAAATGTTGTTTTTAGAATTTTCACGGTTTGGATCACAAATTTTGAAAACAAGTCTACCAAACACATACTCACTCAATTCATTTTATTTGTGTGGGTATTTTTGCTTCAGAAGCATTGGGTATTCTATTTTGATATATAGATTATTTATGATCCCAAGAGTTTAACCGTACGAGTAATCAATTTGTCTTGGGTTATAAAAATCTATGATAATTTAGGTGTTTTCTGATAAAGAATAATGATTACTTTAGTTTGTGGGTCTTCGTGGTATTTAGATGGTTTATGTTCTGCAATCTGCAGACACGTCGGCTTAATCCTTGACAACGTAGCAATGCATTATTAATAATAATAATAATAATCATCGTCACAATTTTTACTCTCCGCAAAAACTCAAATTCACATGGACCTAGACTCTGCCGGTGAGAGATAAAATAGAGAAAAGAAGAAACGTGGACGAGAAAATAAAGTAAAATACATTTATTTATTTTTTTTCCATTTGAAGGGTTTTATTTTTCTACCCTTCAAAATTTTAAAATTGTAATTTTCTCACTTATAAAAATTTGAGGAAGGTTTAATCTTTTACTACTAAATTTTTAACTGTCCAATTTTTTCATTTATAAAAATTTTTAATTTTTATTATTGAAAAATTAGAAGTATAATTATAAGAATCACCATATTATTAGAAGTGATTTTGGAATGAGAACAAAAGGACGTGATTCACGTGAGGAACCATCACATCACGTTATTTCATACCACACAGATATAAGGTTACAGGAGACGGAGGAGATGAATGCAGCGTGAAAAATATTGAAATATTAGAAGGGGTAAATTAGTCTTTTACTTCTATGAATTTTTATATATTACTTTTCTTTTGTTCTTTCAATAAAATAAAAAATAAAAAGAAAACCCTCTACATGAAGAAAAAATTAATCCAATATCTTATTCAAAATTTCCCTCTCCCACCGGGAACCATCACGCAACTTTTGACTGTCACGTCATTTATCATCCATAAATATATTATTGAATTACCATAATTTCAAATCTAACCATTTATATGGGACATCATTTTAACTTAGTCAACTATCAATTAAAGGACTTAAAAAAGTGATTTAAAATAATTTCTCAAACCTCCATCACCAAAAGTGTCTATTTTAAAAATAAAGGATAATTAATTATTCAATAAAATTGAAACTGAATTTAAACATGTTAATGAAATTAATAATTGTTTTATATAACATCATTTATTGGACTTTATTTCTAAATTAGAAGTGGGAAAGTTACTTAATAATTACCTACTATAGTTCTCACCTATTTTTATCTATACCGACCCAATATTATCATATGTAGCTCAACTATAAACTTCAGCTAATAACAAAGCCCGACTACAAGGATTTTGTATTTCTAAACATAAATGCACAAATTATAGAAACCTATTTTTCTCTCCTCTCCCTTCACGCGTGTATCGTCTTTCACTATATGTCGTCTTCTTCTATCTAGTGCCGCTACTGTCTCAACAGCTTTCTCCTTCTGGCTCGCCACTACCGTTCCCTCTCTAATTTAGAAACAACATTTTGCGACCTAGACTATAACTGTTATGCCCTTTGTCTTCCCTGTAACGACTTCTACTATGCCCTTTGGTTAAGTATGATGATAATGAAAATATCACTTTCTCGCAAGTTTTTTAGTGCTCTCCCCTTTGCATTTTGTATTTATCTCACCCACTATGTATATATATATCTCTCGAAAAGATGAAGAAGATGAAAGAATTTTTAGAAATTAAATGGAATAAAGATAATGGAGCATTAATGATCTTCTAATTATAGTCTTGATTCATAGTATATGGCAAAATTGAAATAGGAAGATGAAACACTAAAAGGTATTATGGCATAAATGAAGGAAGAGGGGAATTTAGAGGGGTGGGATCGTGAGGGAGAGAAGAGAGAAAAATTGTATTTAATTACGCAATTACAATCAAAAGAACAGTGAAAATAGTTAAAACGAGATGGTAAAAATGGAATACAAACTTTCTCCTAATAGTGGCTTTTATATATACTATAGATATCTCATGGTCCATATATGAACGGAGCCTGTATTTCAAATTTGTATGGCTTATCCTTTGGATATAACATAGCTTTAAAACAAATAATTAAACAATAGATGAAATACTAATTTCAAGTCCAAGGATCGAGGGTTTGCACCTCAATCCTTCTAAGGCCGCATTGACTATCAATGTTTTGATTCCGAGCTGAACAAGAGCCGACCCTATGAAAGATACATCCCGACCACCATTCTGATCTGAGAGATTCTTTTGAATATTGAAGAAATCGGGATGGATAAGTTGATCAAGCATCCCGGTAAGCTTACAGGGGATCTCGATAAGCGAGATTGAGGAAAATATTACCGTTTCCATTGAGATCATGGCCATCATACTTAGGCCTGTTTTGAACTTAAGTGATAAACTGAAGATCTGATCCAGGACAACTACTTTAAAAAGTATGTTGGCAAGGTCAGATCAGAGTCCTCTCAGAGAAAGGACGAGCGAAGGCGTTCAAGGATGCCTCCCAAGAGAGATGACAGATGATAACTCTCCATGTGAGAGTTATTCTAGTGTCTATTGGGGTGATTTTATGCAAATAATTGTTAAAGTGTGTCGGTTTTGGTGCATAATTAGTATAAAAAAGAGTAGAAAATAGAATCTGAGCTAAAAAGCTCAGGTCTTGAATGTTGTAGCTAAATATTGCACTAAATGCTCTTATTTTTGGTGTAAATGCACAGGTTTGGAAGTAGAAGACTAAACACTAAGGGAGTGCTAAATCCAGAAAATAATGAGCAAGGTATTTTCAAGCCATAGTAGATAAAAGCTGGAGCATGGATTCACTGCGCAGTAACAGCCCTAACACGGGATTTACCGTGTCCGTACAATTTTTAGCTGGGTGCCCTAATAACGGAACCCGATATAAAAGGGGTGTGTTGCCCTAGCCGCCACATACAGATCCCAATAGAAGCATATTTTGGAGAGCTGAAGCAACAAGGAGGACGGCTCTCTCCATTTTCGGGCCAGAAAGCCGACGACAGAAAGGATTTTCCACAGTAGTCTCGATCTGTCAACTTCTTCTTCTTCGATTTTCTGTTTTCTCCCTAAGATGGATTGTCTTCTTCTTCTACCCATTGTATTTTCTTCTTCATTTATGAGCTAAACCTCATTTCGGGAGAGATTCCCATGCTGTAACTGCTGTAAAACTGAACCTCTAGCTACTATATTCATTTTTAAATGAAGCTATGTTTATTTCTTATATCTTATTGAGCATTGTTGGCCACTTTGTTCTGTATGCTAGCTTCAGTATTGATCCGGGAGGGTTAGCGGTTTTCGATTTGCTTCATTTGTGATTAGTACTATTTTGTGGATTCTCAAGAATGAGGTCCCCTAATCGTGCCTAGAACTTACTTTGATTGCTTGGAAACTTAGCAACGGGAGTTGTGGGTTTCCATGTTTGGGTGTCTCGGAAGGGAATCAAGTCGAGTTGGGCATTAGTGAATGTTGTTAGCTAGAGGTTAGGTTGATAGGTTTGTGAATACATGTGAGTCTCCCCCACTTTTCCAGATCTATTATCTCTTCGTTTTCATATTCTGTGCTAGTTCTTCTTCTTGTTATCAGCTTTACGAAGTGTGTCTGCTGTTGGGATTTGTTTATTACTTTGTTTATTTCATGTTTACTTATTTGAGTTACGAAACAACATCTATATTTCTTTATTTACGCTTTTGGTATCTGTGAACACCGTTTAAAATATCATCCGAAGTCCCTCTGGATTCGACCTCGTTTCGTACTACAATCGACATTTTGTGTATACTTGCACGTGATGTCAACAACGGACCTGCCGTCATCAATACCATCTTTGGAGGCCCAAGTGGTAGGCTATTTTGGAAACAAGAGGAAGGAATTGGCAAGAGAGGCTAAACATGAAGTGTATGCCTCACGTATGAAGAGGCTGACCTGCACGATCTCATTCTCGGATGCCGACCTAAAGGGCATCTACTCCCTTCATAATGACGCCCTGATCATCTCACCAATGATTGACCACGTCCAGATCAGAAAGGTGCTTATTGACGAAGGAGCATCCGCTAATATTCTGTCCTTAACAACATATGTAGCCTTGGGATGGACCATGACACAATTGAAGAAGAGTCTGACTCCCATGATCAGATTTTCTGGAGAAACAGTCACTCTAACAGGCTGCATTGATCTCCCTATCACTATTGGACAGAGTGACACCCCAGTCACAAAAATTGTTGAATTCATATTGGTGGATGGCGAGTCCGCCTATAATGTTATCTTTGGCCAACCTTCATCCACGCACTTCAAGTCATACCCTCAACCCTCAACCGTACACTAGACCCTGGGGTTGGCAGATACATACCTATGCCAATCCCATTTCGCATATGTATATGTATACATATATATACATATATATGTATCATGTGTATACATATGTATACATATGTATATATCATGTATATATATGTATCTGTATATATGTGTATATATGTATACGTAGACACACACATACATATATATGAATACATATATATTTATTTGTATATATGCCAAACCCATTTGGTATATATGTATATACAAATAAATATATACACACGCAAACATATATATGCATGTATACATATGTATATATTGTAGATATATGTATATGTGTGTATATATGTATATGTATATATAGACACACACATACATATATATGAATATATATAATAGAACCGTGAATTGAACTAGGAGACCTATGTTTTACGAAGAAAAATATTTATAGTCCTACTGTGAGTTTTCCATAAGGATTAGAATATTGCTTCTTGTAAATTAGGATATTGATTCCTATAAACCTAACTTTTTCCTATTCCGATCTCTTACTCCTTTTATTATTGTTACTTGTTTATCTAATTTTTAACCTGTGTAACGAAAAATCAAATAGGTTCTATTTTTTTTTCCAACAAAATTCAACTTAAGTAGAAAGAAGATTACTTGTGAAACGACCCAATGGTCTAGTCTTTGCTATATTTTCTTCTCCATGTATGATTTGTAAACACATAAATACTCACTTAACGAGAGGAAGTGTGAGATTTTGAGAGAGAAATTAGAGCTGGAACCTTCGTAAACAGTGTCTTGTGAGTGTGAATTTCTCTCTACTTTTACTCTCCTAATTTTGCATTGAAAGAGGTTGATTGCTGCATATGGAATATAAAATTAACATATGAGAGTTTAATTCATGGTCTACAGCAAATAACACATAATAAAATTTGTGTTTGGAAAGTTAGAGCCAGAAGATGAGTTGGATCAACTACTTTAGCACGATTCAAAAAAGCATGCATTTCTTTTCGTGTATAATCGTTATTGATGTTAGTTATATGCAAACCGTTGTTTAAATAGTTTATTTGTTGTGATGATATTTTTGCTTAGGTTGACAACGATATATGATATATACTTGTCAAATTTAGGTTCTTCAGTATTCCACCAAATTTATACCAATTAATAAAGAAATGGGAATGAATGTTAACCAACAAAACAAATAATAGTGAACACCAATGTGGATTGTGTGTCCACATTGGTTAGGAGAGCGCAAACAAAGTTTCACATTGGTTAGGAAAAAGAGAATGATCCATGGTATATAAGAGATGACAACTATTTCCATTGGTATGAGACCTTTTGGGTGGAACAAAAAACAAAGCTGTGGGAGCTTTAATATCAATTGTTAAGGACAACGGTACCCCAGATATCCAAAGTATCTCCACAATGATATGATATGATCTGCTTTGAGCATATATCCTTCACGGCTTTGCTTCTCCTCTCTTATATACCCACGATCATTCACTTCTAGATTTCGAGATGAAACCTCATGAATATTGATAGCAGATAAGTAATTACTATTAACTATATATAATATGTAGATTATTTATGAGGGGCAGAGTTAATGGATGATGTACTTTGAGTGCTCGACGGTAACTGAATCCTGGCAAGTTATAAGGGAAAATGGACATGATTGCTGGTCCGATCTCTGCGTACAAACTCTCAAGTTCTGCTACTTCAGAGTCAGTGAAAACAGACCCCAAGAAAACCCCTATAATGATCTTGAAGGTGAGGCGTTTGAATTCATGAAGCAACGGCACTGGGCCTTTCATGCTGCCCCATTCCTCCAAACCCTCCACCACCGCATCTTCGATGAACTCGACATACCGAGACAACGCCTCGACGCCGTTTATCGGAGCTGCCATCAAGCGGTGCACAATTTTGTAGTCGACCTTCAATAGTGAACCATCTGCTTGTAATAGTTTCACTGACTTTGGATAGTTCAACTTGAAATGTTCGTCGTCTAAGTATATGCGTCGGCATACTTCTGGATCTGTCACGATGATCACTGGAAAACCGTACAGGTGACTTTTGTACATCCTAACTCTTCCAAATCTGTCATTAGGAACAAACATGTATTTAAACATGTATATTAAAGTTAACATGAACCTAGCTTAGAATTAATTGACACCTATACTTGAAAAAAAAAAACTTAAATTTAATAGGCTAAGGTACATTTAGTAATTTAGTAACCATAAATATTAGTAATTAGGTGCTAAACTAAAAAGCTTACAAATTACAAATTTAATTAATTGTTCATAATTCTAATTGCTCTGTTTCGTTGTGAGACTCCAACAAGTAGCTATTAAGTTCATGAAGAAGGACTTTAAATTCGGGAAAAAAAAATTAACATTACAAATAATTCAAATGTTGTATAAACAAAAAAAACCTAAGATGGCTGCAGTATATTTAATCAATTGTTTATATTATTAACAAGTTATTTCAAGGCGGATCTAAGAATTTATGTCAAAAGGGGGCACAATGTTATGTATTCATTTCCAAGATATTATATAAATCAAAGAAAAACAAAGTCAAGAAATAATATTTTCTGAATGGAATTAATGAGAAGCAAACTAATAGCACTAAACCTAAGATAAGCTGTACCACTTTTTTGTTTTTTTTTTTTGAAAATATCAATTTCTATTGTAATAGTTTATATCATTGAAAAAGGGTCGAAAGACTCTAAGTTGTTGCAAATTACATCTTTAATTTAAAAAGTATTGAAATTTTTACCTTCTAATAAATTTTCTTTTGAAAAATAGTTGAGTGGCTTTTAATGTATTGATATACGTTAAAATTTATAAAATTTTAGGGAGTTATTTAATAGTCGATTGTGTACATTTAAATTTAATTTTGAGTAAAACTTGATTTTCATTAAAGTGGTAAGATTTTACAGTTTTTTTTACGTATTAGGAAAAAAATTAATAAAAAATGAAAGTGGTAAATTGTAATAGTAATTAAAATTTAGGAACAAATAACTCGGACCTGTATCCCCTTCACATTGATAGGGAAATGCACGCACTTGTAGTCGTTTCAAGGCAAGCTTGTAGACTATTGAATTCCAACTTCAAGCTCTTTTGGTCTACGTACCGGAACGGATAACATTCGAGATTATTCAAGATTATACACAAAATCTACTATTAAATAATTCTGTCAAAATTTTCAAATTTAGAACAATTCTAATGTTGATTTTGTCTAAATTGAAAATCTAGCCGTAACTTTCATTATTTCCTCACAAAATGGAAAGTTCAATTTTTTTTTTAAATACAACATTTGAGGGTGTGAGATCGAACTCAGAATCTCTCGGTATGAAGTATATGTCAATCACTGCTGAGTTATGTTCGTTTTTGGCAATGAAATTTTATTTAACAATATTAACTTTGTTTTTTCTATGATACTTTAATTTCTTTTGTAGCCCTACCTTTTAGAAGTGATTCTAAACTGATTAATGGAACATCATTTTAAAATCATTATTAGTAATTTGACATCTACAGAATCACGGCTAAAGCAACAAACAAACTTATAATTAAAATCGCTTTCCCATGTTGTTCAATTCCACTGTAGATTGTTTGGCAAAGCCTGATCGAATCTGTACTTTGGGGATTGACTTTTTTACCCCTTGGCTTTGTAAAGCTGTGGCCGATTCAGCCCTCAAAAGTTACCCAATTGGTTTAGTTTCCTTGATGAAAGCGTAATTCTCACCAAAAAAAAAAAAAAAAAAAAATTAATCACTTTTAATATAACGTAACTAGCCACACAAATATTTAAATTAAAACCACAAATTGAAAGGAATATCAAACTCAAAATTAATGGGTAGATTTACCGTACATACCTAGTCATTTCATTTACGATCTTATCCATAAAAAAAGGAAGAAGTCAATGAGAGACGATACCTAGAAATGAGATTATCCATAACAGAGTTAGGGTCGCCACCGATTTTAAATGCTTGGTAGAACGATAAAGAAGAACCAACAAGAGGCCATCCCATATCCCCTGGAGGGAGGGCATTGTAAACCAAAAAACTTCTAGACATCTCTCAGAATACCCAACAAATGATGTGGCATCAATGATTGTGTCTTGTTTAATAGTCTATAGAATTTGTGCATCCATTATTCTATTATACAATCTATTTAATAATTTCATCTTTAATACCAATTAACTAGGATTCTCGACTATTATATTAAAACTCCACCAGGGCTCACCCGAAATTTAAGGTAAATATAAGATATAGTATTTCAAGCCGATTAAGAAAAAAAAAAAAGGGATTTTTTTCTTGGGAAATTAATAGCCTTGATAATTTTCCCTACCGATAGAAGTCTATTGAGTTAATAGATTTTTATCCTATACTATTATACAAAAAGACATATCACATATAAGATAAATAATCTCAACACGCTCCTTAGATTTATTTATGGCCTTCAAGGAGCCGTATGAGGTGAAAATCTCATGTACGGTTCTGTAATAGCGATTAGAACAATGATGTTATTGCCGACTATGATTATCTAACAATTCGCGAGTACAGATGATATAGTTGATGCTCAATCAAAATATGGTTTTTGGGGGTGGAATTTGTGGCGTCAACCTATAGGGTTTGTTACTTTTTTAATTTCTCCCTTAGCAGAATGCGAGAGATTACCTTTTGATTTACCGAAATATCACACATACACCACAATATGCAAATAAGGAAGAAAACTATAAAACACAAGAAAAAACAACAAAACAAAATTATACTGGTTCACCATTAAGGGCTATGTCTAATCTTTCACTCAGATATGGTAATTCACTAATAATGTTAAGGATTGGATTACATATTTTTCCTTCTTTTTATGTTCCATTGTTTTGTTTCCAATTCCAACAATTTTAAGAAAGAAAAAGGAAAAAAAATCGTACTTCAAATTCTTAAACCGTGTTGCTCCTAAAACCCCACGTTCCTTTTTGCCTCGCTGCTTCTGTCGCTTCCCATTTTTTGTTCTGTTTCTTTATTCACAGGCTATCGAAACCTAAAAGTAGTGACACACATTCATTAAATAATAAAATTATTATTGAAAATGTTACTAAAATATTTTAAAGGGTATATAATAAACATCAATAAACAAAATGTAATTAGAAGCACAAATACCCAAAACAATGTAGTTAGAAACAAAAATACTAAGACCCAAAACAAATAGATGGACAGAGGAACAAATAACAAATACCGCGAACATAGGAACAAATACGGTGAACATTTAATAAAAAATGTGAACAAATAAGGTTAATATATAATGTAAGAAATAAGGTATATTTTTGTGAACAATTAATACAAAAAATATAAAGCACTCTACTATACACAATATATCTCTCCTCCGTCACCCGCCACCCCACTTGCAATTAGCTCTACCACCCACCGTGTTGTCTCACCGTTGTTCCCTCGTTGGATTTCCGCTGTCTCCCTTTCTCCCCTCTCTCTCCCTTCATCAACTCCCACGCCGATTGTTTCTCTCTTTGATTGTCTCTACTCACTGGTCTTCTTAGTGTCATGTCTCTTAAATTTGGTGAGTTCTATCTCTACGTATATATTAAACAATAATGGTTAGAAAAAAAAACTAGAATGAAATAGAATCTAGGAAATACAATGGAACCAAATAAAAAGGTTAGAAGTGTCCAAATCAAACTTGTAAAACAATAAAAAAAAAAAATACAAATTGATATTTTTCATCGTCAAATATCATTTGACAATTTTTCAAAACCAAACCATAAACAGGATCACCTATGGTAGATTCTCTAACTATTTGGATCTAAAAAATCAAAGATCCACTCCAATAATTGTTAAATTTAAAAATAAAAAATATTGGACAATAGAAATTCACGTGATTCACGCGAGGACCCATCACTTTCACTTATTTCAGACCACGATATAATGTTATAAACCAGACAGAGGGATAAAAGGACAAATGCAAATGGAGGGTGTAAAATAAACATGAAATACTACCTAGGGAGGGGGACACAACGGATTTGTATGTGCTAGAAATATTGCAAACTGGTGATGTTTAATTCAACGTGGACAACTAAGATTAAGGATCCCACGTTAAAAAATAATAATAATAACAACAAACAACCTAATCCCACCAAGCACTACAACAATAATTTGAAGCTTTCGTTATGCTAATGAACAGAAAAAAGACGTGAAATTGACACAAATAATCTAATAAAGTTTTCACTTTGCTCCAATAATCAAACCTTTTTCTGACCCAAATCAATTACAAACGGGGATTGAGATATAATTTTAACCTCCAATGACATTTTTTTTATTTGGGTTTGTTGAAATTAAAATAAACATAAATTTCTGACTTGAATACCAACTAAGATTAAATAAATCTCGCCCCCTTTATTTTTTTTTTTAATTTGGGTCCGTTAAAATTAAATGATATTAAATCTTGAGCATGAATCTGAGCTAGGCTTCATGCAAACTCGCTCAAGTTTTTTATTATTTGGGTTCGTTGATTTTTTTCTTTTTTGGGTAGGATTTGTTGAAATTGGGTGGGCATAAATGAATTTATGCGATTTCAGTTCGAGTTCTTCGTTGACTACAAAAAATTGAGAATCATTCACAACAAGAATCAAACTAGAGTAAAAATGACCACAAATCCTATAATAAAACTTGGACAGCAATCCGAGTAGTCTTCGATCCAATTTACCACAAAACTCGAACAAACTTTGTTCGAGTGTTTGGATTTCTGTAAAAAAAATTTGGACAAACTCAGGCGAGGTTGTGGCTGGATTTTCATTTTCGCTCTAAGGATCCATTTTGAGAGTTTTGAAAAAAAAAAAAATTATTTGCAAAAACCCGGGCGGCTTCATAAAAAAACCCGCCCGGGTTAGCCCAAGTTTTCATTTCTCCGGGCTGAGTTATGTAATTCTTGGGCAAGGTTAATTATCACATAAACATATTGCATACTTTCTCTTGTTATTTTGCTTGTTGGCTTAATACATCCCTTTCCTCCCTCGTGTCTAAAGTTCGAATCTAACAGATGTCAATTGTAGTTTCGTTGTTATTTTTCCATAATTGACCAAAAAATATATATATAAACATAGACCTTGCGCGAGTACCAAATAAATTTCGTAAAAACTCGGGCAGGTTTGAGGTCTGCTTCAGACTTTCGAAAACTTTTTAGGTCATAGGTCAATTTTCCAAAAAAAAACCTTGGAAATAAAAAAAACGTCATAAATTATAAAATTCACATTTTTTTTGGGAAAAATAGTTTTTGGGATACTTTTCGTAGCATTTTTTAACTATCACAAAAAATTGGAAAAAATACATTTTTTCTTGACAGTTAAGAAAGTCACGAAATGTTATGTTATGGGAAAATAAAATATTTTCCAAGTTTTTTGGGTTTTGCGTTGACGGAAGGAAGCTGAAGTTACCCAAATCTCAAGGATATTCCTCGAAGTCCCAAGCCATCCAAGCTACCTTTTGAGGATGTCAATAGTTTTGGAATTTGTCATATTTTAGATTTATATTATTTTATTTACATTTTTTTTAATTTTAGTTTGTAATCTACCTTAAATTTATAATTTATTTTTAAAATTACATTATTTGTGAAATTAGCGATTTTCATATTATCTAGTATTTATGACGCTTATTAAACATCGAGAAAGCACAAAAAATAAAGATTTAAATGTCCCGAAAGATTTCACGCATATGTGTTTTCAATTTTCGAAATACTTTATTTCGACCATTTTGCTTGTGTATATTGTGAGTTTTTCATGTGTTTTGGTTGTTATTATTAGATTTTACTAATTGGATGACCTTAAATTAATCTCCTATGTCTTCCCTGCCCGTTTTCAACGTAGACTACTTCAGCATTTATTTAGTTTTAGTTTTGTTTTGTTCATTTAGGTAAATTAAATTTAAGGATTTGGGAAAGAGATTTTGATTTAAATGTTAACAATCAAACTATTGAAAATTTTATTATTCTCTTTTTGATTTTATCTATGCATGTATAAATCAAAATCCTACATTGATTTTTTTGGTTTCAATCGAAAATTATTTAACTAAGACTTAAAAATTGGAAAGCTTAGATTAGTTAAAAATTTGAATTTGCAAAAAAAGAATTTTATGATTAAATCTCAAAAGTAAGGTTTTGAAAATTGAGTTTTCATTAGCTTATGTAAAATCCAAATTTATAGATTGCTTTGAAATTGATCTGTGACGTTTAGAAAAATATCATAAAATATATAATTAAATCTCAAATGTAAGGTTTTGAAATGGTAGCTCCTTTTCACTATCTCTTCGATCCCTTCCTCTCACACAATCTCGCTCCACTTTGGCGGCGCCTCTAATAAGCAAACGTGCAGAAGATCTCACGGCGGCGTCTTAATTTTACAGAAAATTGTTCAAGGTATTTAGTATTATATTTGTAAAACAGTGAGAATTATCAACGAAATATTTAGTTATATCTAAAATAATATTAATTGATTTATCAACGCATATGTTATAAATTTTGTAGAATTATTATTTTACAATTGATAGTATATAACGTGAGTTACATTTTATGATATTTATATTTGAATTATTTGTTAGTTTTCGTTTCTTTATGACTGATTTATGCCTATAAAGTTATATTTTTCAAGAATGAATAGTCACGAGGAAACGAGACATAAATGAATCAAATTGAGAGTATAATCATAGCCCAAGTGAGCAACAAAGATATTACAAAACTTTTTGGACCCTAAGTATCCAAGAGAACAGTGTCGGGCACCTGAAAAGACAACACAACACTTGCAACAAAGAAAGACGAAATTAGAAATTTGGCTCGAGACAAGTGCCTAAGCGCTACATCACAGCGCCTAGGAACCGGCCCAAGCGTCACGGCGCGCCAAACTTTTCTTCCGCCCCGCCTTTTTCCACTGCAGCACCATGACGCTCATTTATGGCGCCATGGCACTGTCGCGACAGTTTTTTTTATAAAATTAGGTTTTTTAGTTGCTTTCAGGAATCTTTGACACTTTTTGAAGAGAGACATGAGATAACTTGAAAATAGAGGGAAAATAAGCATCAATGAGCTTAGAGAAGAAATTTTCAAGGCTCGGAATCATGGAGATTAGTCAGAGCGATCAATCCACACAACAGATTTAGTTTTATTTCTTTTCTCTTTATTTTTGTAGTTTGCTATGGAACTTTCTTTGAGACGTTATTGTTTTACATTGAACATGAATAGCTAAGTTCATTTGTCTTAGAGATTGATGTTGTCATTGAACTTGGATTGATTGTTTAAGTCTCTTGATTGAATCATTATGAATGTTCTATTTATGTACCTATATGCTTAATGCCTTTAATCTACTGACTATAGATCGATTGATTTTGGACTTAAAATCTTACGCTCAGGAGAGGTGATTTGGTGTTAGAATTGGGATGCATAACTAAAGGGGGTTTTAAGATCGGGAGATTTAGAAGTCTTTTAGTGATCGTTAAAAGACTTATTCAATAAAGATTTTACTTGTTATAGAAACTAGATAGGGATATTAGTTGGTTTCTTAATAAGTAAGGAGAATTAGCTTGCACTCGGGAGATCGTGCAATTAAGATTTGAGAGTTCTTGGTCTATAGACTTAATAGTTCATTCATTCTTGGGAAATTAAGTAATTGGTTCATAGAATCAATATGTTAAATCAATTCCCTACGATGTTTCTCCCAATTGTTTTATCTTTATTTTAGTGCATGTTTATTTGCTTTGATTCTATTCTCATATCTGATTTTGGTTCTCTAAATAAAATTGAACGATTGTATGTTTGGTACTTGAGTGAGCTAGAAACTCAATCTAGAGGATAATATCGATATTCACTCACCAACTATATTAAAATTTGACCTACACTTGCAGTAAGCAATTTTTGCTACAATGATATTATATATTTTACATTTTTTTAGTTTTAACAAAAATGAAATGAGTTTATTGTTGGGTTTGGTGCCTTTAACTCGTATATTTGTAATTTATGAACAAATTATTTTTTCAATAAAGAGTTATCTTTATCGTTTCTTTGCATTACTCGTAGTCCAATAAATTAATATCCAATGTTAGTTAATGTAATTGGAACAGTATATATTATACAATGTATATATTTGATATACAGTATGTATTTAATATACACAATATATATTTGATGTGTACATTGTATATTTAACGTACAGTGTATATTTTTGATATACAGTATATATTCGATGCACATGTGAATAATGTTCCAGTATTAACCTAAATGGTCGATAGTACCTGAATAAGGTTGGTACCTTATCCTGGTAACACTATGGATACAGCCTACTTGCAATAGTTACAAACGACTTTATTCAGGTTGTTCATATATAGACATGCGAGTAAGGGTATCCTATACAATGAGTTTGTATAAGACTAGACCTAGAAATAATTAATAATCGGTTCTAACATCGTTAGTTAATAGATTGTTGTCTCATAGGATGACCATGTAACTCGATCTTAATCCTGAGCGAGTTATGGACTCCTACCTACAAGGAATCATCCTCTGATGTGTATGGGTGAGAGTGGCCCGAGCTGCCGACTCAATAATCCTACCATTCTAGGGACGAGACCGAGTGGGGAGCTGGGAACATAACTACGCAAGATGGAATTTACTCATTTATGACTTTAGGGGAGTATGTGAGTGTTCCCTTTAGTGCTGACTCCGGAACTTAAACAAAGGGCCCCACCCTCTCACTGGCTGGAGAGGGACTTCTGGTTACTGGTCGGACCATAACCGGGTTGATCATTGGAGGATCAACGGTACTTAAGATACAAGATGTTACACAAGGGTAAAACAGTAATTTGACATGTCTGTGGTTACGAACACTCGTGAAAGATTGACTTGCCATTAATGGTCGTACATCCGTAGACACGAAATATTATGCAGTGAGAAAAGTGTAGCTGCAGGTCTTTAGTGGAGTGACCCGCAGCAAACCAATGTTGGTTAATTTGATTAATGAGTTTAATTAATTAGTCTCGTATTGTTGAAGCTTCTAATATGTAAGTCCATTAGATCTCTTTGCTAACTCACAACTAGTAAAACGAGAATCAAGATTTTGAGAGAATTTGAAATGTTCAAATTATATACCAGGGAATGTATATAATGTAATATACATTATAGAGTTTACTTTTTAATAAATATTCTTATGAGAGAAATATTTGAATATGATTCAAGTAATTAATATGAATTGGATTCATATTAAAATTATAGGTCACACGAGAGAGATGCAGTTGGAGATGCAATTGAATATGATTCAAATATATAGTTTTAATTATATATGTGATATTTAATTAAAAGTTAAATAATTCATTGTTAATTATTTATTTACTTTATTAATATTTTGATTTAAATTAATTAATTATTAATTAGATTAGTAATTATTAATTAAATTAATTAATTATAAATTAGATTTATAATTATTTATCATGTATGATGCATTCTGATTATAATATAGAGAAAAATATTGATTCTAAATTAATTGATTTATTGGTAGAAAAAGATCCCATTAGATAAATTTATTTAATTTTTCCAAAAGATGAAAATTATACATTTTTCTAATATTCATTATACTCAAAAAGTTATGTAATGTATGCGAAAAACATGATATAAATTGACTAGTTTACTCTAAGGGTTTTGATAAAGTTTATTGTTTTTGTTGTAAGTTATTTGATACTAAATCTAATACAGGTCAATTAGGGGATGAAGGAGTTATAATCTTAGTTCTTGATATAGAAATCATGAATCTAATAACGAACACGTGTAACATATGAATGTTTAGGTTGATTTACAAATTAAGATTACCACAAAATAAAGCAATTGCCAAAGATCTTCAAGAATTAATTAATAAAGAAAAAGAACATTGAAATAAAGTATTAACCAGCATTGATGGATTGAAAATCTTGATATATTAAGGTCTCACTTTTAGATGCCAATTTGCTACTTATTTAATTATTATGCTATGAATGTATGTTTAATTAAATATTTCATGCTTAAAGTTTTTCATTTATATTAAATTCCCACCATAGGTTAAAGCATGATCATGCATTGTATTAATATAAGTGTTTTATTATACGAAGCATGATGTATTTTTTTTTTTGTAATTAATGTAATTGTTATGTTAGTTAATGAAAAAATGAGTTGCATTGAGCATGAAATTTCTTTAGTAAAGATAATGGTTATATTTTTATGAATGTGATTTGATGCATGCCTATAAACTTTAATCATATGTATAATTGTTATATGTATGTTTAAAGTTTAGTATTGCAGGTTTAAGGTCAATTAATTTGTTTTAAAAAAAGCTTTTAAAATTAATTAATTAAATCTTAGGTTGAATTTTTTTTTTCTAATAAGATTACAGTTTTTTTTTTCTTAAAAGAAACTTAATTATAAAATATTGCCAAGGGAACCTGTAGGTTTTGTCTAGGTTGAGGTATTTAAACTAATCGTTTAGGGAACACCTCTAACTTGGAATCGAGGTCGGGGTTGGCCGAACCACTATAAATCTCTTGCGTGACATTCTCTCTATCTCAATACTTTTTATTTATTGCAATTTAATTTTTAAGCATCTCCTATTGCAAATATATGTTGTGCTCATCTTGAACATTTGTTTTATGATATTTTGAGTTAGTATAAATGATGCCTAAATTGTTTTTGTTTAAAAAGTTGACTTGGTTATTTGACTTATACTTAAAATCGAAAAAATTTAGTAAATTGATGTTCAACACTAGTATTGTTATACCGATCCAACATAACCTTTACTACTTAAGATTTATGGGTTACATCTCAAAACCAATTGATATTGATAGTGAGAGGAATAGCTTATGTTTATTACCTTTGTCAGGTCCCTTATCCTTTCCCTATTAAAGATCGTGGTTCTTTTGGCTCAAATGCTCACTTGAATGTTATGGGCTTTGATACCATGTCAAGATTTATGGAGAAGCTTTTTGGGTTGAGTGATAGTTTATTTATCCTTAAAATGGTATTAGAGCGGGAGGTCTTGTGTTCAAATCCCTGCATTGTTATTTCTTCCTATTTATAACGATTTCCACTTGTTGGGCCTTATGCAATTATCCAAGCTCACAAGTGAGAGGAGTGCTAGATTTTATTCCTCTTAAATACTACTAAAAATTGAGAGGTCCAATTTTTCATATATAAAAGTTAAAGATTTAATTTTCACTGTTGAAAAATTAGACGTTACTATCATTGTTGATGTAGAAATTAGACGTATGATCATAATAACTATCATTGTTGATGTAGAAATTTGGCCTCTTCCTAAATTCGCATCACCTGTAAAACAGAGTAACCCTTGAACCGATGTGGCTTTAACCACACGGGCTCCAATGCCTAAATTAGAATCGAAGAAGTAGAGTATAAGATCTCGGGTGCTCAGAGCCTACCTCTAGTGTTCAGTGCATCTCCCTTTTATAACAGTCCCATATGAATCTTAGTAACTCTCAATCTTCAGCTTCGTTATGGGCATAACTACTAAACGGTCGGGTGGGCCACCCGGCCAAGAACTGCTCAGCGTCGAGGAGGTTTTGGCGCATGGTCGGTTGAGGTTGACCAGGGTTGGTTTGGGTCGACGTTATTCAGTGCTTACTTGGCTCATGCGCTTCTTCCCCAGTCTAATTTTTGCTTTTGCGACTTAGCCAATTCCACTGTGATCATCCTATAATAGTAGCACTCGCTCTCAAAGTAGAAGCCAAAAGGATGTTAAGGCTTCTATATTGAGAGTACTTAGTTGTTCCATGGATAACAATTTTTTGGGGAATACCCCTTCGTCGTCGTTTTCGTTTGTCGAGAACAGTTTTCAAATTGTTTATTTCTTGTCGAAGCTTTAAATTAAGTCTCTTGGGCACTACTATCCGGCTTAATTTACCGTTAGTTTTTTCGTTGGCCTTAAGGTCTAACTTTAGCTGGGCTAGTTTGCTCGCTTTCAACACTCATGAGTTTTTAACCTTTTTTGGCTTTTTGCCAATGGTTTTGTACCTTTGAGTTTGTTGCTTGGCTTGGCTCGTTCGTCCTGCTTTTGTTTTAACCTTAGCTAGGCTCATTTGCTTGCTATTTCAACATCTCTAGAATTTCTTGTTATGGTTGGATCTTCTTGGTTTACTGAACGGATAGCTCGTTGGCCTGCTTACGGCTCGGCCTGGTTCGAATTTCTTAACTAGCTTTTACCGTCGACTGTATTTCCTAAGCCCCACTTGAGAAACTTATACAAAGATAGTTGCTCAATTAAAATAGATAATTAATTCCTTAAATTCGTGTGACTTTATTAAACAAGAAAAGATAATAGAAAATATTCCTGAAAACATAAATTATCAAAATTTGAAAGGAGTATGCAATTATACGAAAATTCTAACCTATGATGCCTAAACATGCCGTTGCTAGTAACATATGAACCTTTCCAATAGTTGAAAAATTCCATATAGAAGTTAAATAATATTGCCCTGCAAGTTTTATCAACATTTTCACGTTGACTCAGCCTCCCTGGGGTTGGCCTTTCTTTTTTTTTGCCAGGTTCTCCTCCTGCAGGTTATCCTAATATCATTCTTATTTCCCTAACAGATGACTTGTCGTCCTGGTCGCTATTCAAGGTTGCTTCGATATATCCTTTGAGATAACCCCTCTTGATGAGGTCCTCAACTTCTTCTTTAAGATCGAAGCAGTCTCGTGTAGTGTGGCCATGGTCTCGATGAAAGAGGCAGTATCTTTCTTTACTCCTCTTGTTGGAATGTGCTTTCATCTTTTCAGGCCACTTGAATAGTCTTTGGTCCTTTATCTTCATCAGAACCTGTTAAAGTGGAACTATAGTCGGGGTGAATTTTTCAAATTCCCTTTGGGAATCTCGTTGAACTGATTGCTCTCGTTTGCTGTCTCATCTCGACCAGTGTTGCTTTTCTTCTAATCTCTCCTTCTTCGTGTTATGCTCTGTATGCCTACTATCAGGATCTCGTTTTTAGTGGATTAATTCTCCAGCATTCATATACTTCTGTGCACGACTTAGTGCTTCCGAGAAAGTACTTGGAGTCTTTTTCCCAAAGGAGAATAAGAGTCGCTTGTCTTTCACCCCGATCATAAGGGCTAAAAGTGATACCGCATCTGTAAGGCCTTCGGCTTGAAGCTTTTCCTCGTTGAACCGAGCCACATAGTTTTTAAGGCTCTCTGTCGACCTTTGCTTTATAGAGAGGAGGTACGCCACAGGTTTGCTCTTGTTTCGTCCTCCAACAAATTGGTGATAAATGCTCTCGCCAATTCTTTAAAGCTCGAGATCGATTTTCTTTTCAACTGTCCAAACCAGATATGAGTCGAGCTGATCTAGGTGAGAAAGAACACTATGTATCTAATAGCCTCAGTTATGCTGTAGATGTCCATCCATTCTCGGTATGCATCGAGGTGGTCGATAGGGTCTGTCGATCCATCATACTGTTTGATGGATGGTAGCTTGAATTTTGGAGGAACTTTCTCCCTCATAATCTCTTCTGTAAATGGAGAGTCCGCTTGGTCAATCATCTCTTCAAGGTCGAGTTCTTTGTATTTTCATTTTTTGGGTAACCTCTCCGACTGCTAGGTCGGCCTGATGGTCTTCTTTTGTCGGGAGTAGTACGTCCGAGTTGTGCTTGGTTATTTTTGCTTCTGTTATGCTCCACGGACTTATGTTGTCGCGTAGTTGCTTGCTGACCTAGCCGACCAAAAACATTGGTCCTAATCCTGTCGTTTCCTCCTATCTTCAGCTTGCTCTGAGCGTTATTGGTCGACTCTTCAACTTCTTTGACTTCTGGGTTTTTGCCTTTTCGGAGATCTAGGACGAGCGGGGGTGGTCTTACTTCTTGTTGCTCAAGTCGTTGAAGTAGCAGGGACATGTTTTGACGCACTCCCTCGACCTTTTCTTCCAAGGCGGCCATCTTGCATTGATCTGGAATTTGTCTGCCCGTCTCTCCTCGATCCTGCCCGGGAATTTATCGATTCGCTTATCGTCAATTCTTTCAGTCGAAGGCACACCCTGTTTTGCTTTCCTTCTCAGGTGGCATTCCTCGTGAGATTATCATGGACTCCTCCCATAATTCATGATGATGATTTGCTTCTTCTTTGGATTCTGTCTCATCTAGACTACCTAGGATCCGAGCTGTGCTCGGCCAATCTGATCATTCTGACTTTGATCTTAGTCGTTCCCCACAGACGGCATGCCAATTGTTGACGTAGAAATTTGGCCTCTTAGGATCTTCCCAAATTCACACCAATCTTCAAAAATCAAAGGATCGATGTAACTTGGAAAACAGAGTAACCCTTGGATCGATGTGGCTTTAGCCACACCGGCTCCGATGACTAAATCAAAATCGGTGAAGTAGAGTATAAGATCTCGAGTGTTCAAGGCCTACCTCTAGGGTTCAGTCCATCTCCCTTTTATAGCAGTCCCATATGAATCTTAGTAACTCTCAATCTTCAGATTCATTACGGGCGTAACTGCGAAACGGTCGCAACTGCGAAACGGGGGTACTGCAAAACGGTCAGGTGGGCCGTTATAGTTCTCGACCGGGGGCTGAAAATTTCTCTGCGTCGAGCTGCTTGGTCGGCTGAGGTCGACTTGGGTTGGCCCGGATCGACGTTTTTCGGCGCTTACTTGGCCCGTGCGCTTCTTCCCGATCTCATCTTTGCTTTTGCAGCTTAGTCGATTCCACTGTGATCATCCTATAACAGGGGGATTTATTCAATGTGTTAAACAATAGACATAAACTATGTGGAGTGAGAAGACTAGACATGAACGTGATTCACATATTTAGATCGAGGAGATAAAAAAGGACAAATATAAATGTAGCATGGGAAATATTAAAAAAAAAATTTAGTACATAAATATTGAAAAAAAAAAATTAGTACAACATGTAAGGGTATGAGATCAAACTCACAACCTCTTTGTTGGAAATATATACCAATTACCGTCCAGCTGTGTTCGCTTCAATTAGAAATATTAAAATATTAGAAATGGTAAATTAGTATTTCAAGTCTATGAATTTTTACATATTACTTTTCTTTGTTCTCTCAATAAAATTTCAAAACTCCTCTCCCGACCATCATGCAACTTTTGGCTACCAGCTCATAAACGTCCATAAATATATTATTAAATTATGATATTTTTATCATATCCCATCATCAATTTAACTACCATGTCATTTTAACGTTAGTCAGCTAAAGGTCAAAGGATCTCAATGACCTTGTTTCTCAACCCTTAGTAACCAAAAGTGTCAATTTTAAAACTCCAAGACCAAATAATTATCTACTTCAACCTTAGAGACAAAAAATGTATTTTTCCTTAATAATAACTAAGTTATATTATTTGTAAGGCGCATGCATATCATAAATCAATTTTGGACAAATCACAAAGGACCATGTCATTATTTAAATTTATGGCCAATTGCAAATTAATGTCTCTAAATTAAAGTGAAAGACCAAAAATGACAAATCTCAAGTAATATCGCACATGTTTTATTGGGCTTTATGGATTGCATTTAATTGGTTGAATTGGATCATGCAAAAATTGGGTCCAAAATCGAATAAGTCCAAAAAATCTATTAGATGCTAATTTGGCCCAAAATCCAAATTATCTCAAGACCATTATAATGGATGGATAATAGACTTGATTAATTTTAGGGGCAACTAGAGAAATGACTATATTAAATAGTTTGATTTGAAAAATGGCCAAAATAATCAAATATCACGAAAATGGCTAAAAAGCAGTTAGAGTTGAACAACACATTGTATGTGGACAAATTTACCCTCCAATCAAAATAGGTAAATTTATCTTGACACTATCCCTATAAAATTGTGATGAAAATACCCGTCATCAAAATCTTTAGTACACCTAAATTCTAGGAAACAAGATAGTAAATCAAAATTATACCGTTCAAAAATTTTAAATAACATCTAGATTTAGAAATTTAAAAAAATGTAAGATAAAATCTGTTGAATGCATACTTTGAAATAAAATAAAAAAAGATTGAATCAAAGTGTAAAATAGACTAAAAAAACGTAAAATCAAATTAGAAAAGTGGAAAAATAAAGATTAAAGCTGTAAAGTCCTGTTTTTTAAAATATAGATGGAGTAGTTGAAGATTAATACCAAGTTAGGATCCATTAGATTCCCACTTTTGCCCTTAACTCCTTCTTCCCACACTTGCCTTAACTCTTCCTTCTTAAAAATAAATAAAATTTGATTCAATCAAGTCTCAAGCCCCTCAAGCCTCGTGTGCCTCAAGCTTTCGGTGTCCCTCTTCGGCATACACAATTTTCGGCATCCCTCTTCCCACTCTTGCCAGAACCTAAAGAACCTCCTTCGGATAAGCTTTAGGAATATAATATGTGGTACTAATTGATACTCATTAGGAACTAATTAATTTTAACAATATTAGGAATATGCATTCTTATTTGTTGGTTCTACCGGACGAATTTTTTTTGGGCTTGATTCAATGGTTGAATCTTGTGGAGTTTTCTTTTTTCATTAATAATCTAATTTTCTAAGAACTGGGTTTGCTGCAATAGGAAGATTCTTTCGAGTAATGTTTCAATAACTCGATGACTAATTCTCATGTATCAAGAATTAAAATGCAGCTTCTTAGAATGTAATAATCATGGCATATTAGTCATGAATGTTGATGGACAAGGATAACCCAGTCAAAATGGCCATCTACTCTATAGAATCCTATATCTTCCGTCTTTTCGTCTTCTTAGTGTTCTCCGTTTTCTGTCATTATCGTCTCTGACAACCTGTTTCCAATTTGCTCGCTTTTCACAATTGTTTTCGATATCCCGTTTTCTGCCGTTCACGTTTTGAATATTCTAGGTTTGTTTTTTTATTTCAAATTTTGGGTGTTTGATTTTGGAGTACTAAAAAAGTATTTGATGGTATCGTTATATATATTTGATTATGTAGGTTATTTGATTTGTTTTTAATTGTAGAGGGATATAGTCGTATATGCTTTAGAGTTTATATATAAATTATAGTTTATAGCCAGATATAGTTTATATCTCTATATAAGTGTATGTTATAATGGCTATAGTTTATAATCAAATATAGTTTGTTTATATCTCTATATAAATGAAAATGTAGTATGTATATATATGTGTATATATATATATCAAACGAAAATGATGAAGTTGCAATATTAGTGAGATTGAGCTAAATGGAACAAAAATGATGAAGTGGCAGTATTAGTGAGATTGAGTTAAATGAAATGTGTTGAAATTGAGCCAAAAATTGAAAGGAAATGAAAAAAATTTTATAATAAATTTCATTCTCTAGTACAGTATATAAGGTGTAAATTAAGGGATCATGATAATAATTGCTTTGGATCCCACAATAATTTAATAATTTAATGTTGACAAAATCAAATTTGGAACCTTAAATATTTTATATTTAAATAAAAAATTTAATTATAATAAATATAAATGCCATATATAAGGACAAATTTGACATTTATGAAAAGTTTTAAATCCAGAAATCTAAAAATGTAAAATTTGTAAACATAAATATTTGTAAAAATAAATTTTCAAAACAGCTCGTCCCAGATTTTTTTTTTTTTTTTCGGTTCCCTTTTCATTAAGCTTAGTCACCACCTTTCTTTTTACCTACCTATAATGAGGCTTTTGATTAAGAAAATTAATCTCACTTAAATTAAATATTTAAAAATGTTTAATAAGTTATGCAATTAATACCCTATTTGATTATTTTTTTGTTGGAAAAGTGGAGACATTGGGTCATGAGTTTTGGGCTTAATACCTAAATCTTCTCGGAAATTTTAAGTAAGTGGTTAAATTTCGACGGCCACTTAAAAAAATGATCTTCATAATTTTGCAAAAATTGTTAATAGATGTTTTTGGAATTTTACATTTTTTAGTTTTTCTCCAGAGTGTCTTTGCTATGTTTTTTGAATTTACAAGTATTTAACCACCCAACAAGAACGAACTTTTCAATTCAAATTTTGTTTCCTACCTTCAAGGGATTTTCCCTTAATTATTTTAATTATTTTATTACGAATTTTAATTAATTTAAACATAGTGTTTCACGGTCCTCATCTTATCATTCTACCATTCTAATATATCTCGTGTTTTTAAGCTCCTTCTTCTTTCTTTGCAACAATGGAGAATGTAGTAATCAATTATATATGATGGTACGTGGAATGAAAAAATGGGTACAACAATTTTGACAGCACTCAAATGTTAGTCCGGAAGGACTGTACGTTCTCACACCTTATCAAAGGCATTAGGAAGAATATTCATTGGGAAAAAGTTTCATCCATATGGTTGGTCAAGAATGATAGTCACAAGTCTCTTATTATAAGACTAGCTGAAGATAGGGATGTCACATGGTTTTTAACTGTATTGTCGAATGAGTTAAGGACAGAGTACTGCATTGTCGTCGATACTATGGATACTCGTATTGACTCCATAGATGGTAGTGGGAAACCATTCCGGACGAATGTAAATAACAACATTTACCCTAGTTATGAGAGTTCGACACAAGTGCAGTCTACACTAGATAGCATTGTTGTCCCATTGACCCCATGAATGGAAGTGAGACTTCAGTACAAACGTCCCACCATAAAGGCAATGAACTCATACTTATGGATCCGAATCAAATTCATGGTTTCCCGTCCAACTTTATATTGAAAAAAGATAGTGTTTTTCTAAGCAAGGAAGAATTGAATAATACAGTTTACTCTGTAGCCTTAAAGGGTAGTTTTCAGTTCAAAACACTAAAATCCAACAAAAAACAGTTGGTATTAAAGTGCCTATACGAATCATGCAATTGGTACCTCCGCTCTTCTCGTTACTTAGATGGTAAAATATTGGATTATTAGGAAATTTGTAGACGAACATAGTTATTCTATTGATGTTGTAAGAATGATCATAGGCAAGCGACCTCAATGATGGTTAGTTAGTGTGCAAAAACAATCATGGACATGAAAAGTAGTTGTAGTCCTCGGGACATTAATAATTACACTCGAAAGAATCATGGTGTTTGTTTGGGGGAAAGAATACCCTGGACACGTGGAGGACAGCCATTGGTGCTCCAAGGTGACCCATGAGTCATGCCCCAGCTCGAACCGCCGAGATTACCACTAGCGTTGACAGATTCTAAGTATGAGGGCCGAGGTGCGACCTGGCTAAGGTCCGATCTACCGGAAAGCTCGGTAGGGGCCGATGTGAGCTACTGTCAGCGGCGTGATTATCGGGTGTAACCGTCGGTCCCGAGATTACCGGGTGTAACTGTCGCGAGATTAGCGGGACTACCACCTATAAGTAGAGGACCTCACTCCACGATCAGGTACGATGATTTGTGACCTCGAACTAAACTGAGAATCCGACTTGTACTAACTTGATCGTCGGAGTGCTCACCCTTTTGTGCAGGTCCGCCCAAGTATCTGGAGGCCGAGTTCGAGCTGCAATCAGAAACACACTGTTGTGCATAACCTTGCATAAATAGTGTTAATATTAGTTACTATAAGGCTTGGAGAAGAAAAGAGAACGCATTGGAATCAATTATGTGGTAAGTCGAAGAGTCGTACGCACTTATTCCGTCGTTTGTATCAAAGTTGATCGAGAAAAATCCAGGTAATGTATATATACTTATTGATATTGTAGATATGTTGTATATATGTATATGTACCAAACGTTATCATTACCGTATATTTTTTTTTATTGATTCTTCAATTTGAGTGTATATGTGTATGACCCAACAATTATTATGCAGGGATATATACAACTCATGAGGTCGACGTTATAGATAGATTCATCTAAAAGGTAAGAGTCAAATTTTATTTTTTATCTAGTAATAATTATATTTACTATCTTATTTGGAAAATTTATATTTTAAATAGGTAAAAATTTTCAAAATCTACCTCAATATATTCTTATAAATTTTTTATTTAAATCTACTTTTCAATGATTATTTGAATTTCATTTATTTTTTATTATTATTTTATTGAAATCTTTCTCTCCAGTAATAATTATATTTACTATCTTATTTGGAAATTTTATATTTAAGATGAGTAAATTCCAAAATCTACCTCAATTATTATCAATTTCTTTAGATGGACTTTCAAATTGTAATTAGTCATTTTAAATTAGATTTAAAATGATTATTTGAATTCCATTTATTTGTTATCAGATACAGTTGATTTGGTAACTTAAGGCCCTAAAATGATGTGTACATACCTAATTGGTTACAGGACTATATTTGTCCAAATATTTTCTCAGTATTTCAAAAAAAAATATATCATTTAACTATTATTGCAATATGTCATACGTTTAGTCATTTTTTAAAATGTGTTATTTATTTTGGCCATGCAGTTGTCCACTTTTAATTTGTACACATGCATCATAGTTTGTAACCACCTCATATTTCTGTTAAATTCTAACATAATTTTCAGCAATAGAGACTAAATTGTTACTAATTTTAAATTACATGAACTAAAATGTTACTTTTAAAAATTTAGGGACTAAATCGTTACTATAGAAACTAAATGTGTTTTTTAACCAAAAATATATATCATATATGAAACGGAAATTCAACTTCAGCCTTGTTGGTGCAGGTGCATGGGTGCAACTCAAATATAGCTTTTTGGTATTTGATTCGATTCTCAATAGTAACACGATTCTATTTATTTTATATACTTTTTATTTGATAAAATATTTTCAATTTTTTTCATTTTTGAAAATCATACTTGTTTACCAACCTTTTTTTCTTTTTTATCCTGTTATATTTAAAAATTGGGAGCTCGAGCCACACTGGCGAAATTATAATTTTCTTGTTATAGAGACTTATTTAAATTCAGTAAAAATAAATTACAAATACATCATTTCAAGAATTTGTAAAAGTTCATAAATGAAATCAACTATATAATTTAATACACAGTACAATTATCCTCTATAATAATTTAATACATCATTTTAGTTATGGGTTTTCTCTTATTTTTTAAATCATATTTATTTTCCTTTTTTTTTTAATATTACCACTATCAAATGAGTCTTGAAATTTAAAATTAAATGCATTTTTTTTAAAAAAAAAAGCTAAGATCTAAAAAGACACGTGTCCATCCAAAAGGATCAAATGTTTGGAATTTAAATATATCCCATAGTCCATAAATGAACACAGCCTGTATTTCAAATTTGTATAGCTTAAATATGTAGGTTTCAATAGTTATCACATAAAAGAAAAACACACTAACCGAATCAACCAATTATCTTTCTTTTTAAAACAACATAAAAATATGTATATAGTTATCTACTTATCTTCTTTAAAGAAGTAACATTATTTATAATTGTTTTTATGAAAATATATAATTTTGTAATCATCTTGGTGACCAGATACCAACTTGTTTAGGATGCACAAATGCATGCTTAACTGAAGTCAAAAAAAATAATAATAATGGTTGATGTGGATTTCTTTGCAAACGTCACATATATATGTGCTATGAAGATGTCATGTACGTCTTTGTCTCCTAGTTTGAGTTACTTGCACACATAAATCTAACATTGTCGTGCTCTACCGAATGCATCTTGATGCCTAAGTTAGAACTTAATTGAGAATAAATAGGTATGGAGTAAGTAGAGTAGATGAGTAATAATCTCAAGTGAAAGTTTGCTTGAGAGTGCTTACTAAATTTTCACAGGAAATTGTGTAGGAAAATAAGGATTGCCTAGATTTGAGTTTTTCTTCTCTTTATGTAGAGGGAGAGGAAGGTCGATAGAGTGGGAAGCAGACACAGAAGATGAATGTAGCACAAAGGGTTATGGTGACTACCGACGTTCTCCATTCCCTCTATGCTCTGTAGAAAACGGGGGCATAGTAATGTTTTAGACAGTTCTCTTGAATGTATCACAGTTCAAGCATAGGGTGTCAACATCCTGACCGTTGGCTGTCTCTAGTACGAGTTGTCTAGGTGTGCTCGACCTCTCAAACTGGTACATTCGAAATCAGGCCTCGTGCAACTCAATCTTTGCCCGACTATTATTGACCTAGATTGGAGTACGAACTTGTGTCACTTTAGATTTACCCGGTAATAATAATAATAACAACGCAAAAAAATATATATTTGCCTATATATTAAACTTACCGCTTTTTTACAAAATTACCAGGAGATCAAAGTACAAGCAATAAAATTTTATTTCGAGCAATTATCAATTCAAGAAACTTAATACACATGAGCCTATAATTTGAAATCAAGGAACAAACAAACTTAACAAATATTTGATTATGACTACTTTATACTTTGATATCATACTAAATCATATCTAATAAATTCAAAAGTTTAGGTTGTTAGGTTAGAATAAATTTATTTTATTAATATATTCTCAATAGAATATCCTAAATTTTGATCTTGAGTGATTAAATAAAATAGTATGTAGAATGATAAGGGGAAAGATGTTCATTTAAATTTATACTCATGATATACCCAACTTTTTTTATATTTTCTTTCTCACTCCTTTTCATTTTCAAATTTAAAATTTTTAAGTGCCGATATGAGCCAAAGCGAGCATAGTTCAATGGTAATCGACATACATCTCCAACCAAGAGGCGGTAATAAGTTCGATCTCTCATCTCCATTGTTGTATTAAAAAAAATGGTCGATGCGAACCTAACTTAAAATTCTATTATAGATCTAGAGGTGCTTGAGCCCTTCAACCTTGAAACATTCTTTCTTATATATTAGATAATGTAAAAATGTTATCGGAATTCTACTTAACAGAATTTTCTATGACTCCACTTATGTAAGAATTTTCTTAGTACTTAAAACGTTTGAATACATAACTTTTTAATAGCGTTATATGTCTTAACTGGATAAACTAGGCTCAGGTCGGTCACTCATAAAATTTTTAACTTCGAATGACTACTTAAGAGTTAGTTTTTTAAGTGTAAATCTATCTATAAAAGAGAAAAATGCAACAAAAGTCAAAAGTCAAAAAAAATTGACAAGCACAGGAGTCAAATTATATGACTAAAAATGTGTTTTCACTTAAAAAATGGTTTGGGAATTAAGGGGCAGTTTGATAAGTGATCTGAAAACGGGTTTTTTTATTATACAGGAATCGGCATAAGGATATTTCTTGAAGCCTTAAGCCACCCAGCTATCTTGGTTCATCCCCAAACCATATGTATCGTATTGGGAGAGGTTCCACTCTTATACCATTTATGATGCCCCAAGTCTAGAATTCGAAATCTGGATTCAGAACTGGTTTGCCGCAACATTCCTCTGCACCCCCTGCAACTTGGCTACACCATCGTCTAGTATAAGTAGTAACCATCAATTCTTTTAAGCATTTCCTTAACCCATTCTATGATCTCATAATCCCTCTCATTCGGATGTGGTACCAGTTCATTCATGTACATTTCCTCTCTAGTCGAGCGTCACATTGACAAAAATGAAATGAGTTTATAACATGAAATAGTATATTAATAAAAAAATTTATCTTTTTAAATATAACTATACATTTTAAAATTTTGAATTCAAAATCTAAAAACACTAAAAACATGAAAAGTACGTCGTTCTAAAAAATTCTACTATTTGGATTAAAAAATTCGAAAACAACTGTGTCAAACAAATATTCATTGAATTCATTTAATTTAATGAATCTGAAAACAAGGACAGACCTATTGTAACTTCAGACATCAATACATCAAGAGAGAGATAACCAAACATAAAAATAAATAAATAAACAAATAGGGCAGTTTTTGGACCAGACATAAAGATTAAAGATTAAAGAAAGTTTATTTCGGTTGTGGGATGACCTAATTAATTGATCATAAGACTTTACAACAGTACCTTAGTGACTTGTAGGTCAATGTCTACCATTAGTTTAGTGCTAAAATCTTTCATATATAATACAATATATTTTTAAAAATACTTAACAAAACATGTAATCATGGATTCATGTCAAAAGCTTGATAATTGCTTGAATGCATCATCAAATTGTGTATCTTGTCCTCAATTCCATAAACATATCGATACGGCCAAAAAGGATATATCCTACCCATCTAATAGGGTATAAGATACGCAAAATTCATGGAATATGGTTAATGTTCACGATAATTTTTTAACTCTAGCAAGCATGGAAACTTTAGAATAGGAACGGTAGTAGACTTTATTCTCTCATAATAAAATGAAATATGTCGAAAATTTCTTTTTCGAAAATTATTGTAATCCAAAATAAATGTTGGATGGAAAAACAAGTGACTTCATTAATATTGCATTTAAGAAAGTATTAGAACTAAAAATAGTGATAGAAATTATTATAACGAGAAATTTTATATTTGGTGAACATTTAGCATGAAATCAAAAAGTAAAAGATATATGTCATTCCTAAAACTTGTTTTCTTAGAAAGAAAGTGTGAAAATGTTTTACGTTCAAACAAATACTAAACCAAAGTTTAACAATTTGAAAAGAACCCACCAAAAATTTTTCCATGAAGATATTCTAGCTCTATTATTATCAGACCCTTCAACTTAATTTTCGTCCATGTGTGTTTAGTTCAACAAATGTATGGGATGAGAGATCAAATCTCCAATCTTGTGGAATATAATAGATATCTTATCCGATCCACTAAATTATAACCAGATTGAAATTTTTATCAATGCTAAATCATCGATCACTTAATAGATTTAAAAGTTTAAGCATAACTAAAAAAATTTTCAGCACTTGATATTTCTTGGTTTGATATCACAATAAATAAATCAGTACATCATTTAAATCAGAAGCTTAAAATGATAGGTTTAGGGTAAATATCATACTTTTATTCTCAACTTTTTTGTTTTAAGCTCATGCAAGGTGTATGGTGGAGCTATGAACTTATTCTTAATGGTTAAACACACTTTTTTCCTTTTTTTTCTTTTTAGTTTAGTTTCAACAATATAAATACATGTCAAATCTTTAATTTATCATTCACTCAAACTCCATTTTAATAAATAAATAATTACATAAATACTCCCATGAAACTAATTATATTACATTTAATATAAAATTGAATTCCCACTAAAAATTTTGATCAGCTGCTAAAAATATAGCACATCATAAAGTGTTAACGGTTAAATAAGGTCGAGTCACGAGTGCGTACGTAGACAAGTAAAATTTTCCCATATTCAGCACTCAAATAGCAATTAACCTCAATCCCAAACCATTTCCAACATATTTTAGTTGGTAAAAATATCTCATTTCACAAAGTTGAAAAGAAGAAGAAAGGGGGGAAAAATGTCAACATCTACCTAATTGATCTCCATCTGTTGGTGGGTACAATGCTTTGTTGACTTTACAGTAAAAATAAAATTGAAAAAAAAAAAAAGGACAATAGATAAGTGGAACTGAAGATTGAGAGACAGATAAACAGTATAAACAAAAAATATGGTCTCTAATATAGAAAATAAAGACAAAACAAAGAGAAGAAACATCAATTTTCTGCTTTTTTTTTTCACCAATTGGGCCACCAAATTAAGTTCATCATCATAATTCGAGTAAACCAATAAGCTTCAATTCATTTGCTTTAATTTTACAATAATAAAAATAAAAAAAAAAACAGGTCAGTGTCTGCCTCAATCTGGATGATGATCACTTTTTTGTTCATATGGTGATTAAATTTGGTTTCGAAAGAGACATTTTGGAGCTCTGCAACACTTGTGAGTTGAATCTGACTCAGAAGATCCAAACAAACTGTTTAAAATTAAACTGTGAATCAGCCCAAAATCAAGACCATAAGAGACCAACAAATTAAATAAAGTAAGAAATTGCAGATTTACATAGCCATCTTTTTTGCATATTGAAACCAACCCATTGGCGGCGGATTTAGAAATTTGATTGGAGGGCACAATACATATAGATAAGATAATTGGATTAGCATGCGATTCAATTTTTTAAAATATTCATAAGTTCATATATAAGTTTAGAATGGTAATCATACATTTTAGTTCTTAGACCCGAGATGTAATTCTCTTGAATTTACTACTCTATCAGATCTATCCTAATTAGTATTACTATTGGACATAATAATCGAGGTGTTGTTTTTCTTTTATAATATTTTTCGTTTTGATTCCAATTTAAATGCACAAAAATATTAATTGAAAATTATTTAAGACCTAAAACATAAATTAAACAATAATAATATTTCAAAAAAGTTAAACAATAATAAAAACTGAAACTAAAAGTCTAAAAATAATTTGAATTTTATTTACCAATTGTATTTTCAGACTAAAACTCGACCTTTTAGTTTGATTCTAAAATAGATTAAAAATAATCAATCTCGTGAATAGAAAGAAAAATATATATATAGTTTTATTTATCTATAATTCTTGTACTTTGACTAAAGTAATGATTTAGTCCATAAACTTTAGTTTGTAACGATTTAGTTCCTATAGTTTAAATTTTGTAACAATTTAAGTCCTTATCATGAAAAATCTTACTAAAATCAAGTGTCAAGTTTTATCATATAACAATTTAATCTTTTTAATTTATAAACATATTTGATCACTCATTGGTTTATCAATCGATAAATATAAGAAACTTAACAAAAAAACTCATGATGAGGACTAAATCGTTACAAACTTTAAAATACAATGACTAAACTGTTATATAATAAAGTATGGGGACTAAGTTGTTACAAATTTGAAAGTACATGGACTAAATCGTTACAAATTAAAATTCATGGTTAAATCGTAACTTTAACAAAAGTACAATGATCAAAAGTGTTTTTTAACCTAAAATTTATATACATATAGGGGCATGGGTGGAGTCGAACTTTGGTCATCGGCACTAATAGCAATAGAAGGAACAAATTAAAAAATAAAAAAAATAATAAAAAAGAAGTAAAGAGGCAATTGCAGCAGCGGACAGATCAAAGACCAATTATTTCTAACATTCGACTGACTATAAATTATTGTCAATACGAACTTAACTTAATGCTAATTGACACATATCTTTTAGTAAGAGATCATGAGTTCGAATCTCTATTCATTTTACTAAAAAGTGAATATATATTATGGAATCAAAATTAGAGTCCTGCGTTGCCCTGGATCCATCACTGTACCCACCACCTTTTTTAGGGTTTAGAAAAATGGGTTTGTATTAATCCAACTTAATATTCATTTCCAAACATTTACATAATAATGATAATATAAAATAAATGCAAAAATTTATTCTCAAATATAGCGAGAGGTTTGAAAATTTACCAAAATAGTATAATTCAAATCAAGGTACAACTAAAGGTAACTTAACACATTAAGAAAAATCACATTTATATTATATTTGAAAGAAATGAAAAGTTGTGACGTTGAATATATACATGTTAATAAATTTTATGTCAAGTTGGTAAAATTTCTCTTCTTTTTTTTCTTTTTTTTTTTTTTTTGATTTTCCGAGTTGATAAGGCAAAGATATATTCATATAGCCATCTTTTTGTCTATTTAAACCAAACCTACCACCTCTTTTAGGATTTGGAAAAATGGGTTTGTATTAGTCTAAACTTAATTTGTTTTTTAATTTGTTGGGTTGGTAAGGCAAAGATGTATATTAGATTTTAATATTCATATAGGGTTCTCAAAATTAATTGATAATAAACTTTTTAGGTTCTGATATTCAAAATCAAAATCAAATTAGAGGTAATATATTTATAATCCTTATTAAGTCTCTTGATCCTTTCAATCTGGGATCCTTTATTATTATTATTTCTTTTTTTTTTTTTAGAGTTCTGAAAAATGGATTTGTATTAATCCAACTTAATTTGTTGTGTACTTAATAAGCCATTGTGTTTCATGCTTGGAAAGATTTGGATTCGAAATCCCAAAGTTAACCAACCAAAATACAAAATATGCATGGAGTATATTTTGACACAGAATATAATGAGATGAACAAATTGCTTTTTGACAACATTTGTATTTGTATGTATTTAATTTTACCTAAATATTTATATAAGTGCTTTTCTTGTCTAAAAGAAATATATATTTTATAAAGAAAGTTTGTTTTGTTTAAGAACATTATTTCTAAAGCATTCTAGACAAACATGCGTCTCCAAGTGCTTTTTTTTTTTTTTGCAAAGTTTCCAAGTGCTTTTGAGTGGTTTATCAAACATTGTTTTATTATAAAATATTTTAATAATAAAACACTTAATTTGTTGCTTGGTTATCACTTATAGTATTTGAAAAGTGCTTTTAATTTGGTTAAAGAGTGTCATTTAATAATTAATGTATACGAAAAAGATATTTCTAGAATTGATAAAATATTAAAATGAAAACAATTAAAGTTACAAATTCAATGAATGACAGAAAGTGTGTAAAAATTAGTTAAAAGTATATCAAGTGTATGTATTAGAAAAATACCAAATAATAAAATGTAGTTAGGAAAGGAGATTGATATTAATGAAAAAAAAAATATATGTATGTATATACTTGAAGTTAGGAACAAACCTATAGGACGAGAATTCGAACTTCTTATTTTTTTATCGAGAATATATATCTTAACTGACTTGAGCAGCACAACTCAATTTCGCATGCACATCCATGTAAAAGGAAAAGTTATCAAGAACAGGAACATTTTAGGTATAAAGTATTTTTCGTTTCACCAATTTATTACATAAAAATATTTTTTAAGATGGCTAATAAAGCATTTTCAATATAATATATCTCCAAATTAAGATGAAGTTGGTTGTCTTGACCTAAATGAATGGCTTGTATGTCTAAAACAAGGCATGAAAGGCCATTCAGATGGGAGAGTTTATATAAAACGTTAACATTTATAAACATATGATATTTGCCTTTTCACACTTTTTAGTTCCTTGTTGATATCATGCTTAACAGTTGTATTCCCTTACATTTATATTTATATAATATATATATATATATATATAAATAAAGGGTTTTTCTTTTCTTTTGTTATCTTTATGTGTAAAAGGAAATGGATTAAGACCTGTTTTCAAGTTTGATGCTTTAACACAACATTTTGAATATCTCTAATGTGTTTGGGCATTTAACAAAATAATTAATTGTTGTTTGTCAAACAGGTGTGCACATAATAGTTTTTGTCTTTAGTTTTTCCTTCTTTTTAAAGTTTGCTTTTTAGAAAAATACAAAATGTTTAGCCAAGTAGACTCATAATTAATTATCCTTAAACGAAGGACGACATGTAGGGTGGGAGATCCAACTCACAACCTCTTAATTGGAGATATACGTCAATTATCGCTAGGCTATGTTCGCTTTGGCACTCTAACTCTAACTTTAGTATAGCTAGCCTGGTATGGAAATAAAATTAATTATCATATATTTAAATTCATACAATGGCACACCTTCTCTATATAATGATAGTATTTTTTTAAGTACAATATATAGGGGCATATTCAAACTCGCGATCTTTCCATCGGAGATAGATGTCATAACTTGTTATCTTTACTCAGGTTGGGAATACATAATGATAGCTACTTATTAAATCTCGAGTTGATTTTGAGTATTAAATATACTCACCTCTATATATTGAGTAGATTTCTCGAGATTCTTTCAACCCACAAAAACACCATTTGAAACATATATAGGCTTCCAATTATGCAATAAACCAACCCTTTTATGGACAGTTTTAGATTCTTTTTATGACACACATTGCCACTATAATGTGTTAGGGTTGGCCTAATTATATGGTCTTCTTTATGTATAAATGTTTCAATGCTTCCTTTCTTCTTTTTCAACTTTTAGGTTTGATTGTGAGTTTTATTGTGGCCTGCTGGATCTCACTCTTGTTTTATTAAAATGAAAGGGAAAAGAGGGAGAAAAGGAATTAAAACCATTGTTGGTCTGCTTAGAGAAACTATTTTCAAATCTGTATAGTGATTGAGTGACTTGTAAAAGTTAATATTATTAAATACATTAAAGTCTCGATTCGCAAACCGTGATTTCGAAATGAAAATCGAATTTTTTTTTAAGTATAACATATGAGGGTGAGGGATCAAACTCACAACCTCATGGTTGATAGTATATGTCAAGCTATGCTCGCTTTGGCAATCGAACTTTTTCTTTTGTTTTAAAGTTTGAGTCTTTCTACATAGCTAGCTAGCCAATAAAAATGCACATATTTACTAGTTTTGGAAAATATATTTTTATGCACATCATTAATTATCATCGTAAACATAAACTTTGTGATTGTTGGTAGAAATCATCATAAATATTGATAGAAAGAGTTTTTTTTTTTTTCCTACGCGTTAGATTGAGATCTATCAATTTTCTCGAGAGAGTTGCAATTTTTAAAATATGTCACGCAGGAAAAGAGAGATTTGATTGAATAATATTTCAATTGTCATGCTACCATCCGTTATTCAATTTAAGTAATGTTATTAAATATAAATTTATTTGGAAGAAACCATATAATAGTTAGTTAGCTTGAAAAAGAATAAGATTATAGCTTTGGAAACATATGCTTTTCTTTGAAAGACAGCCTAACACTAACACATTATTAATTTGGAAGGAAATAAATTTAACCCTAAATTTTGGGAGATAAGATCCTAACTTAGACCGTACGTATAATATATATATATATATAATTAATTAAGTTCATTATAGTTATTTCTTGTATAATGCCATTTGGCTCTTTCAATTTATTTCTGATTTGTATATGTTTGCCTTTTCAACTTTCTCACTTGCCCAACACTTAATACCATAATCTGTTTCTCCATCTTGCCTAAAAATGTTAGGAAACAATTGATTTACCTAACAACTTCATAAGCAATAGGAACATATCATTTTCATTATGTAATCGATTTTTCAATATTCCACCATTTTCCATAAGTGTCAAATTATAAATCTTGTATGGTTGGTGTGGTAATTAACATAAATACTAGATGGGGAGAATCTCTAGGCTCTATCAAATATGTGTTCACAGAACTGGAGGAAAAATTTTGAGGGACGCAAATATTTCTTTTCATTTTCGAATTGCTAAATAAGGTTAGGTCGACTGGTGGTGGTACCATGGAAAAGAGTTTCGAGTATTTATTCAACATTGATCCAGCCTGGTTGTATATGATAGAAAACATGTTTCAATTGCATTCGACACCAGAGATTCAAAGGTTTTGACGTTACAGGCCAAAACAAATAAATTAAAACTTGAAGGGTTTTTTTCTTTTTTGGACAAAACTTTGCATAAATTATTGCCAAAACATGGGATTAACGCAAAAGCAACTTCTCAATTGGCACATAACTTCCATTAGTTGAGAACAAAATTAAGTATACAAATCCAAACGAACATTTAATATAAATATATATCCCTGTTGTTAACGATGTACAAAAAATATATATACATAAACACGGTTGATAAACTTTAATTCTTTTGTAGAAGGTTCTCATCATTTATTTGGAAAAATTATTTTTTAAAAAAAGGATTAAAAAGCATCGATTATAACCTAATTCATGTGTGAAATGGATGGATGCACAGTATAATAGAATCATATCCTGTATAATAATACAGCAATATTTGATAATCAAATCGATTATTATTCGAAATATTTGTTAATAGAATCACCAATTCTCTTTCAATTAAGTCTCCTAAGAGAATATTTTCATAAAAATGTATAAGATTTGAGTAGTTATGTGATTTCTAAGCTTGGATATTTATGTCGTAGTAATGCAAACTTTTATTGAATAACTACTAATGTGCTTCACATTCTCTTTTTTCTTTATGTGTAGAGAGAGAATATTGAGGCAAGCTGCATATATATTCTAAACACTTTTAAAGGAAGTGCCAATGATCTTGAAGTAGCAAGATATGAAGAGTAAAATGTTTATGAGAATATTACGGTTTTATATTATCTTCTTCTTGTGTGTTGGGCCGTCCGATCGTGTGGGTAAAGAATGTCGTTAGAAAAGATAGGTCCAAACTAAGTTTTGAGGGAGCAATCTCGAGTTTTGATCCTAGGTAATGTATCAAAACTTCATATTCTCTTCATCTTGTTTTTTTTAGTGCATCCAATCTTTCCCTTTTTAGCTTTGTCTCATTGTCGAGATCCTAATCATTCGATTCTGACCCTATTCAACTAAAAAAAGACAAACTAACTCCTCCTTTCTACTCCTTCTTTCTAATCCTTCATCGTCGTCTATCCTTTTGATGTTGCATTCTCGGCTGTCTATTCATAAAGGATATCTTTTGAAGAGATAAATCCAAATGGGCTAAGTTTTGAGAGAGCGAATCTCAGAGTTTGATCATGAGATCATGGGTAATGTGTTGGAGGACTATTTTGTATTCTCTCCTATCAGTTGTAGACCTCTCATTATCTATCCTAAGATAAGAGATTTTGAGCTCAACTCAAATCCGATAGAGTATCGAATACAATATAATTGTCACTTACCATTAGAGCATAAAAAAACAAAGAAGTTAAAACATTAAAACATTAAAGAAAACTTGTAACTATATATGTAATGATCATGTGCCATGTGGCAGCCAATTTCAGAATTTACTTCATTTCTATGGTGTCCATGTCAAAAATATATGAGCACTAAGTGAGGCAAAGTGGATATTACAACAGCCTCATTAATTAAAACAAGACTAATCAAAAGAATCTATGTCATATCTCTTTCAATCTAATATAAAAATGTTTAAAGATAAAATAAGAACCACTTATATTCATTTACTACAAATTATCAGAATATAACATCTAGAAACATCAAGGAGCCAAAGTTTTATCCTAACAAATAAGAACACAACCCAACCCCCCTCTTTTTTTCTGAAATTCTTAGGAAGCCAAAAGAAATAGAATAATAGATTAAAGTAACATCTACATCCCAAGAGTGTGATCCATATTGTAAAAAGAAGAAAATAAAAAGAAATTATATGATTTTGGACATTTGGGTGACCCCACATTTCTCTCTCTAAATCTCTACCGTTGAACCCAACCTTGGCTTCTCTATTTATACACACTTCCCATCTTGTTTCAAGTCCCATGCTTGTGTCCTCTCACTTCTGCAACTCAACTATCATCAGAGCATTAATACTCACCAACTTCCCCTGCTCTGTTCTGTTCTGCTCTGCTCTACTTCATATTTCTAACATAATCCATTCATCAATGGCGGCTTGCTTGGAGATTTGCAATGAGGTCTGTTATCAAATGAAATCTTTTGTGTGTCTCTCTCTCTGTCTTTTGAAAATGAATAAGAAGAAGCACATTTTGGAGTGTAATTTGTGTTTTTTTGGGTACAGAATTTGCAGGGTGGTGAGAGGAAAGGAGAGAGAGAAGTTTGCACTCTTGATGGGACTGTTGATTGGCATGGCCACCCTGCAATCAGATCAAAATCTGGAGGATGGTTTGCTGGAACCATCATACTCTGTAAGCCCCCCAAAATTTCTCTCTCTCTGTTCCACAATTTCAAGTTTAACTTCTTTCATCTATCTACTGATCTTATTTGTCATTTCTTCTCAAAGTGGAAGCCTTTGTTGGTAAAATCTTCCACATTGAACACTTTCTACCTAGATTTTCTCTCAACTTGTTTTCTTAATAACCTTGTGTGTGAGAGAGAGAGAGAGGAAAAAGGAGGTTATGGGGGGAATGGTTTCAGAATAGTGGGGGTGAGAGAGAAGTGTCAGTTAAAATTTTGTTTGGATTTGGGAAAAAGATAAGTGGAAGTGCATACTAGAGATGTGAAAGAGCTTCTCACCTGATTTCTTAAATGCAGAAAAGGATGGAACCATGAGGAGAGAAATAGGAATGGCTTTATTGCTTAACATTTGGCACTACACAACCAGCCAAGTGTTGTAGTCTCCTTGCATGCGGCTCTCTCCTCCACCTAATTTCAGGCAATACTAAAATCTGAATTAATAATCGTCACAGAGAGAGAGAGAGAGAGACCAAAATAACATTAACTGTAGAGAGAGGCAACAACCCAAAAATGATGAGAGAGAGATTTCTTAAGGACTGTGCTTTATTACCTCATTTGACTCTTTGAGAGCTGGACGACAAGACAGAAAGAGAAGGTGAGAAATGCATGCATCAACAAGAGATGTGTCTGACACGTAATCAACTCTTTTTTGCATAGCATGACGTGGATTTTCCACGCGTTGTCTCTAATCCCTAGAAGAATTTACTTACAGGTAGAAATTAGTCTCAGTTCATGGCCCTGAACCCTCCAGCATTTTACTTTTTGTATTTCTCTCCTGTTTTCCCCTTTCAGTCACTTGTTAAAACTATCATCATAATAAGAAGATAATCAGTAAAAAGAGCTCTACAACCTTTTCTATGAGAAACCAAAACAGAGGGATTGCATGAAACTGAAGAGCAGTGATAGAATGGGATCTATAACTGAATTGTTTGAAATTCAAAAGCTCACATGAAATTCTGACATCAGAAATATTCCTTCTAGAAATATTGAAAGGGAAAGGAACTATAAAGCATGTTGCTTTACATTCCTCCAATATCATCGAAGTAAAATGTGTCATAACTTATAAGTTGGTTAATAGTGGGAAAAGGACATTAGGGAAACACGACTCTTTTCAGTGGAAAATACCAAAAAGGAAAGACCTTTTTCCTTCAACCAAGGGTCCAAAGCTATGTTCTAACAGTGAAATTCATAATGGGAATGCTTTTATCCTTTACACAATTACCATTTTTGTGGGTCTTACAGTAGAGAGGGAGAGAGAGAAGATAACAAGCTTCCTTATATACCCTCATCAGAGCATAACTTTCAATGATTTGTAGAGAGAGAAACTCCATATGAGATTTTTTGAAGTTAGTTCACATAATGACAACTCACTCTTGAGCAATTTGGATCTTAGTCCTCATAGATAACTACAAGTATTGTGGTTCTGAATTGGAATCTGATCTGCCTTACTTTCTTTTTGCACTTCTCAAAGCAATTTCAACACTCGAAATAAACAACAATATGGTGAGAAAAGGCAACCACTAAGGAAATCCCACTTAATTGGACAGATTTGTCATGAATTCACCACCAAATGAAGAACAAACCTAACATTTATTGTCCAGTCCCTGACTTCCTTCTCCCCCAATAAAACAGTAAATCAAGGTCTTGCAACTCTTGCGTTCTTCGGGGTTGGTGTGAACTTGGTGTTGTTCCTGACAAGGGTTTTGCAACAAAATAATGCCGACGCAGCAAACAGCGTAAGCAAATGGACCGGGACGGTGTACATCTTCTCTCTTGTTGGGGCTTTCCTCAGTGATTCATACTGGGGAAGGTACAAAACTTGTGCGGTTTTTCAGATCATCTTTGTCATTGTGAGTACAGTGTACCAAACCTTAACGATTCCAGCACTACTGGCTTTTCTTCTCCAACTGCTTCCTGACATTTCTTTATTGCAGGGCCTGGTTTCACTGTCCCTAACATCGCAGCTCTTCCTGATAAAACCAAAAGGTTGTGGGGATGAAGACACTCCATGCGAGTCACATTCAAGATTGGGGAATGCATTGTTTTACCTCTCCATTTACCTTATTGCACTGGGAAACGGGGGATATCAACCCAACATTGCCACACTGGGAGCAGACCAATTTGATGAAGAGGACTCCACAGAGGGGCAATCCAAAGTGGCATTCTTTAGCTACTTTTATTTGGCACTCAACTTGGGTTCCCTCTTCTCAAACACCATTTTAGGGTACTTCGAAGATGGAGGACTGTGGGCTCTAGGCTTCTGGGTGTCCACTGGCTCAGCTTTTGCAGCACTGATTTTGTTTCTTTCTGGAACTCCAAGGTACAGGCACTTCAAGCCAAGTGGTAACCCTCTCTCCAGATTCTGCCAAGTCATTGTTGCTGCAGCTAAGAAATCAACAGTCAAGATGCCACCTGGTGAAGATGAACTATACACTGTTGATGGCAAGGACAGTTCCATGAATCGTGGTAGAAAGATACTTCACACACATGGATTCAAGTAAGGACATTTACATTTCAGCTTCATTTCTTTGAACAAAGTCTGACAAACAGATTCGTATTTCACATTTCGGATTTTCTGGTAGAGCTTGAAATAGTATCATGTCTTGTTTCCACTTTCCGAATCATTCGAAATCCTTTTCTGAATTGTAAAAGAAAATTCTGGAGAAATCCTACATCGGTAACTTCTAACAAGCTCACACAAGCTCTTAGTTCAGCTGCAATTGTAGTCTGCATATAATAAACTCATGATTGCTCTTCTATATATTGTAGGTTTTTGGACAGGGCAGCATATATAACATCAAGAGATTTGGATAACCAAGGACAAGGCATTGACAATCCGTGGCGCCTCTGTCCCATCACACAAGTGGAAGAGGTCAAGTGCATTTTAAGATTACTTCCTATTTGGCTCTGCACCATAATCTACTCCGTAGTCTTCACTCAAATGGCTTCCCTCTTTGTCGAGCAAGGCGCTGCAATGAAAACTACTGTTTCAAGCTTCCACATCCCACCTGCAAGCATGTCGAGCTTCGACATTCTCAGCGTGGCAGTTTTCATCTTCCTTTACCGGCGAGTCCTAGACCCACTTGTAGGAAAACTTAGAAAATCAGATTCTAAAGGGCTTACCGAACTTCAGAGAATGGGAATTGGTCTCATCATAGCAGTGATGGCAATGGTTTCAGCAGGGATTGTTGAGTGTTATAGGCTAAAATACGCCAAAGGCAACTGCACACACTGTGAAGGCTCAAGCTCCTTGAGCATCTTTTGGCAAATTCCACAGTATGCATTTATAGGAGCTTCTGAGGTCTTTATGTACGTGGGCCAATTGGAGTTCTTCAATGCACAAACCCCAGACGGGTTAAAAAGCTTTGGCAGTGCACTTTGTATGACATCAATCTCTTTGGGGAATTATGTCAGTAGCCTTCTGGTCACTATGGTTATGAAGATATCAACAGAGGATCACATGCCAGGATGGATTCCAGGAAACCTGAACAGAGGCCATCTAGACAGATTTTACTTCCTCCTAGCTGGATTGACAGCAATCGACTTTGCAGTGTATATTCTCTGTGCTAGATGGTACAAATGTATCAAACTGGAGGGTAAGTGTGAAAAAAATGAAGACCAGGACGACATCAAGGTCTGATTTGAAGAAATATATAAACAAAACCAAGACATGTTTGATGCATATTCTATCAGCTTGTATAAGAAGAATAAAAGGAATGGGGCCCTAAAGAGTCAGAAACCTAATTTTGGCTTAACTCTGTGTACCCAATTCTTTCCCCTTTCTATTACATCTGACCAAATAATTTCAAGCCATATTGTTGTAAGAGCAAGGGTGACATGTTATGATCCCGTAGATTTCTCGTGCAAGGCCTTCCATGTTCCCACCTCGTAAATTTCTTCGCTTTATTCATTAGAGGACTTTGACACATCTTTTCACTTTTCCTTTTCTATATGGGGAAGCTGGGCCAATCACTGAGCCACCTTTGTTCTCTGTCAAGTTGCGGATGGAAATGAAGCACCCTCATTTGTCTTCTGCCTTGTTTTTTCTTATGCTTCGGCCTCTTTTTTTTTATCATTTGACGACTACTTTTCGTATCTTGTCGCATGTCCTCAAAGTTATAATTCAGTACCCTTGGGATCAGTCTGACTTGATTAATACATAAATAAACAGATAGTGGTTCAAGCTATAGAAATGTATATTACCAATCTGAATCATCAAGAAATGTCTAATAAATAGGCCAATTTTGTCATAACATTACAAAACTATTACTTATCTTATGCAGAATAACGTCCAAAAATGAGAAAGAACAAAACAACAAAGCCTCCTTTTACTAGCAAAATCAACCTTGGATCCTACGTACTTGAATATGGTGAGTAGATTCTTTCCGCCAGATTGGTTGAGCTCCACTTTGGACAAGGGTAACGTGGTCTCCTTCTATCACGTGACCCTTATCCTGCAAACGAGGGAAATTTTAAACCATTTAACCCCCAAAAATCGTTGACAAATCCTTAGAGAATCTTTAAAAAAACGCAAGGAAATAAACAATAAAGAAAAACTAACCAGCAATTGGTTGAGTGCTCTGGAGAACGTCTCTTCTGCATCATTTGAAAACTTCATGTAGATGGGCATGACCCCATGAAAAAGCACCAGCCTCTGTTTAATTCTTTCGCTGCATCAGACAATAGTTAATTAAGAAATGATTCGATTACAGTCATAACTCATAAGATATACTCTTCAAGTCATCAAAAAGAAAAACCAAGACGGTGAAAAACATATATGCTAATACTAGTGTGAACTACACCCGATTCAAAGAAAGAAAGATCCGAGACTTCACATAAATGGCATATTAAATAGTGTTTTTCGAGCAAAAGCAGAAACATTTATAATTTTGACCATGCTGTAAGTCATGCACCTTGCATTGTGTTAGACTGTTATCTCTATCTATAGCTACAAATAGAAAATATTTTAGGGGTTCCAACCTGGTTCCATAGAGCTACTACATCGCCAACTAATATTCACGGCTACACAACTATTAGAAGTTAGACATAAAAGCATAAAAAAAATAGCATACTCTACATTTACATTGCAAAGTATTCATACCCGACACCTTATATATAAAGACCCCTTAACATGAAAAGGCTCAATGGTATGAGCTATATAAATTGGAGTGCTGAAAATATGCAAATCATATATGAAATGCAAGGAAATTGCAAAAGATTTAACAGTGCTTCTGAACTTACTCGTCAGTGAAGGCAAAGATAGTAGAGCAAGGCCTGTAATGACTTAAGAGTATAGACATGGAGCCCGTTCTTGTAAAGACGATGATAGGAGTATTAAGTGTATTGGCCATGGTGGTTGCGTGAAAGGCAAACATTTCTCCCATCTGGCTCTGTCAAAGAATACGATGCCCATCAGATTTTTTATATATATAAAATAAATCTTTTTTAGCTTTAAATTTAAATTCTGTGTTATTATAAGATTTTAAACCCAATCAGAAAGAAACCAATTGCCTTCACCCCATGCCCCAACAACATCGTTGAAGGAACATTGAAGATACACTAAATTAGAAAACACAATGTTAACGTCACGTCACTGTAAATAACACAAACCTTGTGGACACTCAATTGGTTTGGAGCAGTAGAACCAATCGGTAAACTAGATTCAGTCCTCAATGCCACAGAATGCATCACTTTCACAGCCTTCAATGGATACCTAATGATGTTACCCTTATGGATCAAAAAATCAATTTGATATAAAAATGACGAAATCAAGAAGGAACTGAGGTAATTTTCTTAGTATGGGAAAGCAGAAAAGAATAAAAAACGTCAAAAACATATTCATCTTTATTGCTCTTATACTTCAAGGGGCTCATTCCTACCCAAAAGTCTGAAAGGGGACTAAATGAGTTTTTGAGTGAACATTTCCAGTCGAGATATATATATATATAAATGACTGCCACAATAAGATGCCCAGATAATGGACCAAGATGCATACTTTCCATGAGCAGTTTCTCCTGAAAGCATGACTGCATCAGCACCTTCTCGTACTGCAATAGCAATATCAGATACCTCGGCTCTGGTTGGTGTGGGATGATCAATCATGCTTTCCAGCATGTTCGTTGCTACAATAACTGGTTTCTGCATGCTACGACACCTTTTAATAATTTCTTCCTGACAGAAAAGCAATGTGAAGCACTGTTATATGATGAAGTATGATAGAATGTTTATCCTATTATTTTACATTTCTTGATTATAATGCTCTTATTTTTGGTAATTGATGAAAATTTTGTTTCTTGCCCAAAAAAGATTATAATGCTTTTATTTCCTTTGAATATTAATGTTCTTGAATCATGTCGCATCTACACCAATTTATTCAATTCTGGATTGTACTCCTTTCCAAGGAAACTTCATAATTTGGAGGTAGATGGATTCATATCTTTGTGAATTAACATTCAAAATGAAAAAGTATAGCCCTTGTGAAAACCAACAATCTTAAACTTTGGAATCTAGCAGCGAATTCTTGGTTAAAAAAAATCTTAGTACTTAAAACAAATATTCCTTCCTGGCCAAATTTTGATTCCAGTTATCTTTGTTTCCATGAGAAACTTCTAAGACTTATCCAATCCTTACAGTTTAGGCATTCGATAGAATCATAGATTCCAATTCTCTGCAGAGGACACGACCACATTGCTATTTATCTCCTTGGAAAGTTTCAATAAATATAAAAAAGGAATACCAAAAAAAAACATGAAGAAACTTGGATTTCATCTAAAAAAAGATTGATGTATCCCTTCTTTATATTTATCAAGACTTTCCACTTTTCAAAATATTTTTTAACACCTTTGGGTTTATTTTTGGCTTGTTTTAGTATTCCACTAACTGAGTTCAAAGGAATTAGCCAATGGATCACTTTTCCCCACTGGTATATTACGTGCAAAAATCTCCTTGGAGGACCAGGCTCACCTTTTCTTTTCACTACCTTTTTGCCTGCAATTGTTGAATCAAGCTGCTCGGTTGCTTCAGTTTGCATTAGTGTTTTGGCGTAAAAGTGGTGGACCCTTACTCCAATGACTTTGTGGACATAGGTCTTCGAAGAAAAATCTTAAACTCTCCGTTCCAGCTGTCAAGGGCATTTTTTTGTGAGATTGGGGTAGAGAGAAATCAGGCTTGGAAGGTGTGATGAAAGAGATCTTGAGGATGTTTGGATGCTAGCTTTGGCTTTCAATTGGTGTACTCTTATGAGAATTTTGTACAATAATCATTACTTTATGATCAAGGCCAATCATAGTCTTTCTTTTGTCAACTCCCTCAGCATTTTAGTAGATGGTTTATCTACTCTTCTCTGTAATCCCCTTTAGAATGAAATTCCGTTACTCATCTTTAATCAAGAGAGCAATAGAGAGATATAACTCCCCAAAATAGCAAATTTCTTCCTGACAATGACAATCATGCTTAATGTTTCCATCTTGGAATATCCTTTTTAACTACAGGAGTTTTACATTAGCCCCTCATTGCCATGCTTGATTCTAATAGGGGGAAGATGTACGCCCTAAATAGAAAACAAATGCATAAATGCAGTCTGTTATTATCTTTGTTTTTTTTTTTTTAAATAAGAAAGAAAACATATTCATTGAAAGAAAGGAAAGTGCACAAAAGAAAAGAAAAGATATCCACGGGAAGCTTGCCAAAAAAAAAAAAACCAATCGGCATTATCTTTCTTGCCATTGAATCCAAAATTGCTTTCTCCTAGGTCAGGTGAAGACACTAACCATTTAAGTCATTAATGAAGTTAATCTGGAACTAATGCTGCAGAATGGAAGAATGATGAATGAGATAGTACTAATAATGGAAGAGTTTTACCTGCAATAAAGGGACTTCCTCGATTGGAAGTTCAGCCCCAAGGTCTCCACGAGCAACCATTGCCTAAAAAGTCAAGTAAACTAGTTAAGTTGCAACTCAAAATGGAATGAAGACTGATGAGCCTGAACAGTAACATGTGACACAAATACATGAGACGAAGTAAGAACATGTTAGCATAAATGAACAGTAATATTCTATCTTTTCCTTGGAGCCACCATCCTAAAAGCAACTCATAGAGCCAATCTGTAGTATCCTCTGGAAGACAACAATTAAGCCTAAAAAATAAAAATCAATTTTGGTTCTAAAACTACATGACATATAAATAATATGTTGAGTCTTGCTGATAAACCAATTGTCATTTGCATTCTAATGGTAAAGTTACTGGTGTATTCGGTTAGAAGTATTAAATCAAGGAACTAGAAAGCTAACCCCATCTGACGCTGAAAGTATTGAATGAAGATTCGGTATTGAGTCCGCACTTTCAATTTTTACAATCACATAAATATCTGCATTACAGCCTACAAAAAAAAAAGATAATATATATTTGCCGTGAGAATGAGAGGAAGCATAGATGTGCTAAATTGGGAATATAATGGGCAATTGATTAAAATTTTTAAAATTGTACTTTTCAGATAGTCCTTCAGCTCATGGACCACTCTAGCATCCTTTACAAAAGAAACAGCATAAAAATCAACCTGATTATCCACCCCAAACTTTATATCTTCCCAGTCCTTGTCTGCACCATGAAATATTTCATAGATTAAGAGCTGGCAATAGATGGTATGTGTGTGTGTGTGTGTATAGATAGATGAAGATATCTAGGTTATATTATTATTATAGTCCGCACACTTCACCACTTTTAACATTTTGGTCTCCCTCCTTCAATTTGTTTCATTTCAGCACATGTACTTCTATATGCACATATCAACTTAGTCCCTCAAGTTAATTATCCACTTAAATAGTAACAAACATATGGCATAGCATCATGTGCATCCTGACATGTTGCCACCTCCACTTTTTGTGTATGTACAACCATACAATACATCCAGTTATCACTTCAACTTCCACATTGTGTCATGCCAATTTATGTAATAACTAGTTAACAAGATAATTAACGTTAGGACTAAGCGGATATGTTTATAAGGTATATAGACTAAAATGAAAATAAAGGAAGACAAACATTAAAAGAGAGACTAGAATTGTAATTTAACCTAAATTATTATTAATGCAACATTGATATTAAATACCGAACTTACCTGTTATAGAAGGTAATGTTGCACTTTTTCCACGGACATTCAAATGACGCCTCGATTTGAGTTCGCCACCATCAATGACTACACATTTAACCAAATCCTTTGTCTTCGACTTAACAGCCAATGACATCATTCCACCTAGAATATGGAAAATAAATTTTTGCTTTGAGACACTAGAATAGGCAACTATAAGATCTATAACTCATCAGCCCAAAGAGAAAAATAACTAATATTTCAACTAGTCAAGCATATAAGTTTGAACGAAGCTGTGATCTGTTCAAGTCATATCAGTAGGTGAGTAGGTAAATATAAATCATGGGGAATCATATATAAAATTTTCAATGCAATTGAAGGGCAAATTAATTATTCAGAGAGGAAGATTTTATTCTTTTGGTCTAAGGAATAGGTCTAAGTTGTGTTGTGCATTTGAAGCAGAAAACCACATGAATAAAAGATCAGATCTCTACTACAAAAATGTTAACAGCTAATGGTCTGGTTGTAATGGAAAAAAAAATATCATCATCAAGTAAGCCTTTATTGATCAATCCAATAGTTAAGAGTCAATCTGCAAAGCCACCTCGTTATCAGATTAGTACAAATATTTGACACACCAACCATCAGAGTCACGGATCAAGACCATAAAACTTGTATTTCTAACTGAAATAAAAAGTCATCTTGAAGTGCCTCCTCACCAACCTGCATGCCACGAGAATAATACTTTGAAGTGACTGCATAATCAGTTATCAATTTTTATAGCCAGCTAGAGTTTTTTCTCTTCTCCCATTGTCTGACTATTACACAAAACAAGTCGCTTATCGAGAAAGGGTGAATCATAAATTTTCAGCACTAATGTGGAACAAACTAAAGCAGTATACTCACCATCGACAAGTAAGATATCTCCAACTTCGACATCATTCACAAAGTCATCATAGTTAACACTAACAGTGTCTTCTGTGCTGACTCCTCTTTTGATTGTGAAGTTAAATTCTTGCCCCTCTTTGAGCAAGATTGGTTGAGGTACATCTCCACTTCGAACCTCAGGGCCCTGAGTGAAACAAACAGAAATATAATGCGGTAATTATAATATCAATAAGATAATAACATATATCATTAATTCAGAATTCCTAAAGCATACAACCGAGAAATAAACTGAAGATACAACTAATTTTTTGTACCAGAACACAAAAAAAATACATATATAAATGATGAAAACTTCCGTAAAGTATCAAATTCGTAAATATATCAAATTTTGACTTTTAAACTTCAAAAAACAAAATCCCGATGTACAGAATCTCGAATAATAGGTACTACAAACTTGCATGTTCAGATAACGTATAGTGAAAACTTTAAGATGAATCAGAAGTTCTAATTTTGCTCTGGACTAGTTATAGTCTAGCATTCAATGAACATACAGAGGGCATAAAACATACCTTCGTGTCAAGCATAATGGCAATAACTTTGTCTTTAAATTGAGCGTTATATTCCTTAACCAAATCAATGGTTTTCTGGTGGGAAGAATGATCTCCATGGGACATGTTTAAACGTGCCACGTTCATCCCAGTCTCTGCCAATTTCCATATCATTTCGCGTGAACTTGTGGAAGGACCAATGGTGCAGACTATCTTAGTTTTCCTTCGAGAATTTGTCGTTAATTTCGTCCTGCTAAGAGGAAATCCATTGGACTGAAGCTTGATGGGAGAGTTCGAAACGTCCTGATCCTGAAGCAAACAGAAGTCTCTCTCTCTTAGAGGTGTCATGCTTCACAAAAATAACAGTGAAAAAAATAAAACATTCCATTTTAGTTCAACTAGGGGAAAAAACATTCAATACCAGAATCTAAGATACATATGTTTCTCCTGTGCAATCCAAATATAGCTTACAAAAATTATACGAACTCGAACTGTGGAAGAGACATCAATCTTACAATATCCATAATTCAATCCCCGTAGAGCTTAAATATTTAGTCCTCACCAAGGTAATGGAGAGGAACCAGTACATTTCCAGTAACCAAACAGAGAAGCATCAACATCAGCCAAGAACGAGCCTCAAACTACCGAAGTGTAAGTATCGGGAAAACAAACAAAACGGTAAGAAAGTAAACAAACTCACCGTATCAAGAGAACCATCACACGTTTCAACTTCCCGCTGCTCAGCAATGCTCCTGCATCTAATCGGAGAGATTTTCGATTGCAAACACATCCTTCCATTCTTCGGTTCAAGAGCAAAAGCATCGGCAACTGTTCTACAGGAGGCAAGGCGGTCGGAGACTCTGGCAGAATCTGATCTCAATATGGGCACTCCAGTAGAGAGATTAAACGTCGCCATTCAAGAAAACCTTTAACAGAGCGACAGCGAGAGAGAGGCAGAGAGGTCGGCGGAGAAAAGTTGAACAATCCTGAAAGAGAAGGAAGAAGCTCCTGTCTGTTATGACTGCAAACTCCGCCGGCGAGAGGTGCGGCGGCAAGCTTAGGGAGAGGCGGCTGCGGCGGCGGCGGTGGCGGTGGCGGTGGCGGCGGCGCAGAGGGAGTCTCGTTAGACAGAGACAGAGGAAGAAAGGGCCACACAGATTTTGAGGGACGGTTAGGGGTCTGACTCTCTCCTCACTTCTCTTTCACATATTTTATAACTCCTCTCCCTCACGCGCTTCAATTCCCAAGTGTTTCACACTCTCCTTAGTCGCCATTTTCTTTATTTTTTAATAAATATCACAATTTTTTTTAATATCACATCACAAGTGGAGTAGGAGATTCCCTCAGTTATTTTTAATGGGTGAACTAAAAAAAAAAATAGTACAGAAAATAATATGTATTTTTATATATGGTATTAGAATTAAAATATTACAAAAATGACATAAATTATAAATTTATATAATTACACGAGACCAACTAAAAATTACTTTCTGTGACATTTAAAAAAACAAAAAGTAATGATATTTTTATAAATAGATATTTATTTTATGTCATTTGGTATTATTTTTCCTTTTTTATTAAAATATGGTGCTTACGTGGTAAACAGTAAATAGAAGAAATATCCATACTCTCGTGGTACTAGAAATATTCTTCAAGTAAAAACGCTTTAATCGTGAAGCTAAGTTCAAAATATCAAAGATAAATTAGCCTTTTTGTGTAAAAAAAAATCTAGTATTGTAATAGTAAGTACAACTTTTAGTACTAGCACGTTAACTTCATTTAAGAATGATGCGAGATTCATAAAATAAAATGATATATGTATCAAATGCTAAATAGAAAGAGGCATAGTATTAGAAATTTTCCTCTTTTTTAGTACAACATGTGACCGGGTGGGGGATCGAACTTACAACCTCTTGATTGAAGATATATGTCAATTACCATTAAACTATGCTCTATTTGACTGAAATAATTAAGTATTAAAACATAAATCATGTCATATTTTTCTTTTATTGTAGAATTCGAACTCGCCTTTTTAATCAAAGATAGATAGTTTAATCAGTTAAACTATGCTCAGATCGGCAAATTAATATAGTTCTACCATCATAATCACCCTAAATATATCGTGAATTAAATTTACTAACGTTGTCTTATTTCCTACATTTTTTCTTACATATGTTATCATCTCAGAGGTCGCGATCGCTTCATCTTTCCTCTATAAGTATTAAACTCTCTATGGGTATATGAATTGGTCCGCAGATGAGCTAAATATTTTTGCACCTTATTTAATTTTTTTTTATTTTTTTTACTTTAGAATAGCACCTTATTTTTACTTTTTAGTACGTTTTTTGTTTTAAGAAATGAAAAAAAAAACGGTATGTTTTGGCGGTGAAATGTACGCGCCATTAAGCGAGTATAGCGCCAAAGAGAAAGATCTTTTCTATTAGAATAAGGACTACCATGTCGTGTACGGTTTCGAAGATTCTTTAGAAATTAAATCAGATACCGTGGGATATTTTTCTGATCGGGCTTTACTTTTGCCACGTGTCAGTGTGGATCATCCAACGGTCCACAAATTAGTATACTTGGGCATGTACACCAAGAGTCGTGGGGATTTTTTCCTTTTTAAACTTTTAAAAAATAACTATTTTAATTATTGTTGTATCGTTTTACCACTTAACATCCGTCTATCAAATACTTATCTTTAACTTATATAGTTTGAATGCGTGTTTTTTTTATAAATACGTTAGTATACATATTTAAAGTCATATTGTAAACTAGTTACAAGCAAGATGTAAGGTAAATATCAAACTAATTAATTTTTAAAAATCCAGAGAATTAAAATAAATAATTTGAAAGTTCAATCATCAAAATAAAGCAAACTTGAAAGTTGAAATTAAAGGGACGTTTTAAACGTTTTAAGATTCAAAATGAAATAAATTTAAAAGCTCATGACCATGACGATATTTACTCTTAAATGTAGGCATGTGAAAACAAAATAATAGTTACCTCTTAAACGGTTAGTAAGAATCTTTATACTGACTATTACTAAAAATTTGATGTTAAAACCAAAAATTCTCTTTGCTCTCCATTCGTCTCTCCTATTTGTCAAGAACATAACACCGTCAACTTGAGATTTTGACCAACGAATCAACAGCTATAAGCATGCTTCATCGAACTTTTTGATAGGAAAAAGGTGAAGCTCATCTCGAAGAAAAAGATAGAAAAAATAAAATTTGGTCGATTTACTCTATTTTTATATAAACTGACTGCATGTGTCTATCCCATGTTAATGTTATAAATGTACAAGTAATTGTCATATTTACAAGGAGGACAATGGAAAAAGTTTGGAATATTGGCTAGCAGCTACCTAGAGAAGAAAAAGACACTTATTCAATAGTAACTAAATACGTAAATATTAAACCTATCACAATTACATTATTTTTTTTTATATAATTTAAGGAAATCATAAGTATCATGATTATTTATTTGGTTAAGCTTTGTTTTAGGGGTAAAATAAAGCCTCATTAAATACCACAAAGGGTTACATTTGAGATATGACATCCATTATTAACAGCACTTAAGAGCCATGATGAGAAACACATGTCCCAAAGGACCGAAAGACAAGAAGAAATAGCATGTTTTGCCAAAAAATTTACTTGCGTATTCATTCTAGAAATATACTTTGTTGAACTCTAAGTCTGAGACCTTGGTTGATGAGGTTGGTTTCTCCAGAACAATTAGAGATTTATCAAAAAAATCCAATGGCCAGTTTGATCCACAACTCGAGGGAACACTAAAAAGAAGAGATTTCTTTCCAAACTCTCGATCGAAAAAGCTTCTTCCATATGCCAAGCAAGCTTCAGAACCTTCCTAAAGACCTCGCTGGAAGTGAAACGTTTCAAAAGAGTATTACCCACAAGACTAGACTCAAATCTCATGATCGTTAGAATTGCAGTAGAACCATCTTCTTCTGAGGTCAAGGTAAGTTTCTGCCAATTCTCAATGAACAACTCCTTGGAACCCGTCCTTTATGAATTCGAGAGGGAACACAAAAAATTCAAGACGGAAACACCAAACAGCGGTGACGAACAGTCAAAGACTGAGAGAAAAGGATGATGAGCTACATTTTGTCTTCGAGTTGTTGTGTTGGTTTTGTTTATAAAATATGACGTGTTTCTTTTGATGTTTGTCTACAAAGAAGAGTGAGTCATTGTGGGAGGATTTTGGAATTATTTGGTTAAACTTTCGTAATTATCGATAAATTTAAATCTCGAACTTTTATATTTATTACATTTGAAATGACTATTTTGACCCTAAATTTTCATAGGTATATTTTAGTCTTCGAACTTAAAAAAAAAAATGTTCTTATTTTATTTTGACTTTAACAAATTAACAATACAGCTTCGAGTATGTAAACCAACGTGGTTATATTGTATTAATTTTCACTGTAAACTTTCAAAAAGTAAAGCTTTAATGTCTTTTTTCTTCTTCTTTTCTTTTTTTCTAAATTTCTCAATTTGATACCAAGTATATGCTTCATATGTATGCTTTTCTTAATAATTCTCAAAGCAAGAAATTATGACAAGGTTAAAATTACATCAAAAAGTTAAGATGCAATTCGATGAAACTAAAAATTTACGATAAAAAGTAATGGAATGAAGATTGATTTTTCCACGTATAATGTAACCAAAACCTTGCTCCATTATCCCCTTAATTTCTTCCTTCTTCCTCTTCTAATCTTTTGGTCGTTCATATTATCTCGCTCTAAAGATCCAAAACTTCCATTGAATTATAAAATGCTAAATTGAATATATATATTTATTATGAATTTTTTCCTCTATTTCAAAAATACATCTATCCTTTTTAACTTTTCAATATTATTATTGACATTTCATGTTTAAAAAAAATGACAGTTTGATTCCTAACATTTAAAAAGTAATTTTAAAAAGTCCCTTATAATAAACTCCAACAAACAGAAGGTTGATGTTGCAAGGTGAGTTATATGCTGATGTGGCTTTAAATAATATGACTTTTTTTTTTTCATTTTTCTCTCATCTTTCTCCGAAATGAAATATGGGATTAAAATTTCAACCTTCAATTTCAATCTCAAATTTCATCTTCAAACCCATCTCAGAGGACCAAAGTCTCCTCTGCCTCCCAAGAAGCCATAAATCATGGCATCGCCATCGGAAGAACTTGGACCTTCAGCGATGGCAGATATAACATCTACAGTACTCTCTGGCCAATACACTGAACAGATGTTCATTCCTTCGATTTTCTCTCTCTCTCTTTTTTAATTGCAAATGCTCTGTTTAGGGGTTGGATTTTATGATATCGAAAGCAAGAAAACATGGGATTAAACTGATCCTGAGTTTGGTGAACAATTACGAAAATATGGGAGGGAAGAATGTGGAGTAGGCGAGGAACCAGGGCCAGACTATTTCATTTGAGGATTGAAATATAAGGTCCAAAGAGAAACTTAGACTTCTTTCAAGTTCAAGGACTAAAAAGTGTATTTCACCCAAAAATCAATTATACCTAAATTTGTCCTAATCTTCTTTTAATAAGGATAACTTTTTCCACATTTTTTTTTCCTTGAGATACCACATTTTATCTTTTTAAAACTTAAGCTAAGTTGTCACGTTCCAAATTTTGTTGCTATTTTTTAGAAGTATTGGAATTAAAAGAGGATGTGAATATTTTTTAACAAACAAAGTTCAGGCGTATTTTTCCTAATCTAGCCGATTATAAAAACATAAAACAATACTACAATTTTTTTTTTTCGAAATACTACAAAAGTATCAGTGCTCTGTTCTTGGCATACAAAAATCTCTCATCAGTTCTACATATTGCGAACATGATGGAAGCGATAAAGTTAATCAATCGAATTAGTAATGTAAGAACGTTAAAGAAACTCAAATACAATAAATGCAGGCAAAACGGAACTGAAACCCAAGCGTCAAAAACATCTAATCTAATTCATTGAACGCAAAATTAAATCGATTAACTAAAAGCTGTATTAAATTACGCACAAAAGAAACCGAAGCCTTAAATGAAATTCAGATTTCTGGCAAGAAAATGGTGTCACTCTCTGTAGATCTATATATAAATAGCGAATCGAAGACGTACCAGTGCAATTGAGAATCAGCGAAGGGGAAAGAGAAGAGGAGATCGAGCAAAGGATGTCGAAATCGGTTCGATTTTTCGGCTTCCTTCTCTTTGCCCTAGCGGTTTCATCGTCAATTCAATCGGCCTTCTCCCTCAGGAAGATTCCGGAGCCGGAGGCGATTGATTCGGACGATTGGTCGGCGGCGGCGTGTTGGGACGCGATAAACGCGGTGGAAGGGTGCCAGAATGAGATCGACATGTCGTTGAAGAGCGGTGAGATCGAGGTGAGTTTCGATTGCTGCAAAGTGATATTACATGGCCTGCCGCTCAAATGCAGCGGCGTGATTTTTTCGTCCGGCGGAGAGTTCTCGCCGGAGTTCAGCGGCGCCGTTAACGAATATTGCGACGGGATGGGAATTACTCCGCCGGTGCTTGAGCCGGAGGATAAAACTGAAGAAACTTGAATGCCAACTTCTTCAATGAAATTTTCTCCCTCTACTTCGTGTGTTTTTTTTTCCTTACTTTTATGTTAAAATAAAATGTAATTTATAAACTCAAGAGGGAGTTTTTCGAAGATCGTAAACTCGAGAGTGTGATAAATTTGAAAGTTGATGGAAAGATGTTACATAAATAAGTCTTCAAATTCCTTTTTTCTTTTTACTTTCCAGTTGATTGGCCAATTCCAATTTAAATGGAAATAATTAGTTTCTCACGTGAAATAAAATAGAATAAGATTGATGAGTTTTTTCCTTTAAGATTCGAACTCACACAATTGAGCTTTAGTCCGACCAGGATAAAATGTTTTTTTTGTCCTAAAGATATACATAAAATGTTAAAAATTTAATTCATGTTAAACACGTTTTTTAAAGCCGTCAATATATAAATATAATCTTTTTAGAAGAAATTCTCCGTATTTTATTAGTTGATAAGAATCAATATTCGTCAGTCCAATTGGCAAGTAAGCTTCAAAACGACTCGGCATAAAGGACACATAGGCAGTGAGTCAACTCTCAAAACTCCACATCGGTTTTGTTTTAAGGTTTAGAAATAACCTAACAACAAAACGTGAAAGTAAAAATTCGAACCTCTGATTAAAAAATATGCATTAGCCTAAAGCAAAAGAAAGTTAGGACTGCCAACCCTTCTAAATTTTAGTATTTTCTTGATAACAAAAACTCTTACAAATCATTTAATTGGTTAAAATCAAATTATAAGTTTAGTCCCTTCACTTCCACTTTTAAGATCATGTCTACAAATTCTAAAACCTTACATGTTACAAATGTCTAAAAAGTTCCAAAAATTCTTATAATTTAACCCATTTATCACTATGAATGTTTAAAAAAAAAAAAAAAAAAATCATCAAAGAATTTGAATCTCCGCCCAATATACCTTCGGTCTGTTAAAGAACAGGGGGAAAAGAAAAACCTGGGTATAAATTTCAAGCTAAACAAAACACTTAAATCATGTGGTTATCACTCCAACCCTCTGGTGCTACCCTACTACTCCCCTTCATTGTTTGTCACATTTGATTTCGGGTACACAAAATAAAAATAATAAATTACCTAATAAATTATCAAATTGTGAATGGAAAGAGTAGATACTTCCGCAGCACCAGAAATTTTTCCAAGAGAAATCTAGCTAATTACAGAGCTTATATAGGCTAGAAACGGAAAAAAAAAAAAAAAAAAAAAAAAAAAGGAAAGAAAAAGAAAAAGGCTTATGTAGGCTCAAAATTGCAAATGCTTATAATTAAAGACAACGAAAATGAGACTCGGATATATTTATACATTCAAGGAAGCTGCTGAATGACAGAAACCTTGATTTAGGGTCCACCCAAAAACCCACTTTCAATTCTGAAAGACAGTATTTCATGAGCTAACTAATCTATTATATGGAACCTGCCATAAGATTGGCAACCTATTCTCTTGTAAACATGACACTTTCAGTCAGGGAGGGCCTTAGTTTCATTTTTTTGGGGTCACGAAGAAGGGAACTAACTATATGCCAAGGATAAAATAAGCTGGCTTCATAACCTCCATAAATAAATGGGGCAGTAACTGAAGTTCTGTGATTCCGTTGGGGGGGTTTATTGAAAAATGCTACTGACCGAACAGTCATCGTGAACGCGCCAAATGGTTTCGCCCATCAAGTTGGCGACTGAGAGGACTGTCAACTGAGGGAAGTGAGTTTTAGGGGCTGGAATTGTGTTTGTAACTATCACCTCTTGAAAGAAGCCACTGGACAACCTCTCAATGGCAGGGGGGCTGCAAAAGCAGGCCACAATTGGAGAAAGAAACTTTGTCAAGTGTTGCACAAGGTGTTTTATACATACTGAATACTTCTTAAGACTAGTTTATTAGTAGCAATGGAGAAACACTCTCAAATTGAAGTGGTGAACCGATGACATATGATTATGCAATTACAAACAGCCAACAGGTAAAAATTCCAAACAGTCAACTAAGTAATTCTATCGGATTCTTATGCAATATGGAGATACAGTCCAGTTTAAGTTGCTAGCAAAAGCTAGAACGTTCAAGCTTTTGATATGTCAATGGAATGTTTGATGGTCTGCATCTTTTGGTCCTCCAAAAACTAACAAGTTTCAGGAGTTACACTCATTTAGGTTTTGTTAGAAAATAATTTTGTTTTTTAAATATGCTGGCTTCCTTACAATTTCTTCGGTGAAACACATTTGAATTCTTGACCAAATTTCAAAATCAAAACCAAGTTTTTAAGCTTAGATTTTGAAATTATTTAAAAGAAGTAGATAACAAAGCAAAGAAACATAGATGAAGTAATATTTATAAGCTAAATTTAAAATTCTTAAAAAAATAAAAAACAAATAAAATAGTTATAAAGCCAGTCTCAATGAATTTGACAAGCATGGGGATCTTCACCCTCAATCAAGATATTGATATTACACAACTTCAGAATTATTTATTTGCATTTTGTGGTTTTAATTGATATAAGAAAATTGAATGGAAAAGATTATTTGAGAAGTTATGGTTAGTCCCATCCCTATACGAGTCAAAAGCATTCAGGGTATGGGAGGAAAATACTGAACATCAAAAAGACGTAAATACCTGAAAACAGCATGGGTGCAACAAGCATAAACTTCTCGGGCTCCCTCTTGATGGAGCAGTTCAGCTCCTTTCGTAATAGTTCCTACAACTCACAAATAACTTATAAGACATGTTACATAAGAAGAACCATTTTGCAATATACCATCATTTTGAGCTAAACGAAAAAGGTAAAATAAAAGAGTAAAAAATTTAGCAAACAAGATATCTTTGAGGAAGTGGGATAAGATAGACGGCAATTATTTACCACATAGAGTATGGACGTTACTGACATTAGCAATTAAGAGTTCCCCCTTCTCTTATGACCTATTATTAGAGCTTAATACCTGATCATGTTTACCGTTTTCTTTTAAGTCATCAGTTTCATCTGGCTACTTCTATAAATTTGTCTAATTACTCCATTAACAGGAATATATTGTAAGAACTTGATATTGGATTTCTTAACCCACCAGCTGTGTCAATCATGTCATCGACCATAACTGCAACCTTTCCTTTCACGTCACCAATCAGGTTCATTACCTGTAAAAACATTGCATAAACTTAAAGTTTTAGCTATAAGCAAATTTAACTGAATCTCTAGTCCAGAATAGCTTTTCCTCTATCCATTAACATCCGATTAATTTTCCAAGAGAGGAAAGAAAGCCACCCTATTGAACATTCATTACTTGAAAACTAAACGATGCATGCAGTTGATGATATCAGCCTCGTCCAATAGGTTAGTAACAACTAAAAAGCAGGTTAGTCAACAAATTGCTTTGTGAAAGAAGTCCAATATGCTTCAGCATCACCATAGTTTTATATACAAGATGACCTAGTCACTCTTTAACTTCAAATGCATCAATAACCCAGATCATTTACCCTCTTATTTCTTTTGTTAAGGGGTTAACTTCTGAAGAAATAGGGGAAGCTCTGGTGTTTCAACAGAGCAGTCTACATATTGTTGATCAAAAAACAATAAGTAAAATTCCGTTAATGAACCCAACAAAACATCAGAATATCAATTCCCTGTATGGAGAATCGATTATGGCACATTTCTTCCAAATTATGTGAATCAGATAATGGATTTCAGTTCAAATAGTTTTGGTGCATATTTTACTGAGTTCACGAGAGAATACATCTGAAAATAAAATAACATTGTAGCCACAGATAGTATTATGAAACTACCTCAGCAACGTTGTGACCATGGCGCCTTTTGTCCACTATAGCTAAAGGTGCATCAGACAGCTTTTTAGCAAAAGCACGTGCTCTGGCAACTCCTCCAACATCAGGAGAAACCACTACCAAATCACTAGAACAAATCCTCTTGCTGGCAAGATAGTCGAGAATCACAGGCTATAAAGTAGATGAAAACAACACAAAATTTAGCAAAGATCCAATATTTCCAATTAGTGGTAGTGGCAATGAAAACTAGAATGAACCTACATGGCAATTTACATGATCCACAGGAATATCGAAGTAACCCATGGATTGCCCAGAATGAAGATCACAAGCAAGAACACGATTTGCACCAGCTTCCGTAATGATGTTGGCAACAAGCTTGGCCGCAATGGATTCACGCCCTTGAGTCTGATGAAAAATTTTAAATACAGTTGAACATCAAATACTGGAACCAATTTTGTGCAATAATACTCCGAATCAATCCAATGTAAATGAGTATGTGCTCATTATTTCTCTTCTATTCAAACTTTAAAAAAATCAGAAGAATCGAACTGCCAAATACCTTAAACATGGGTTATAAAGATATGCAGCTGAAAAGATTACCTTTCTATCCGCTCTAGCATATCCAAAATATGGAATCACAGCAGTAATATTTTTGGCTGAGGCTCTCCTACAAGCATCTATCATAATTAAAAGCTCCATGAGATTCTCATTGGCTGGGGGGCAGGTGGGCTGTACTAGGAATACATCACATCCTCTAACACTCTCTTGCAATTGAACATATATTTCACCATCAGCAAACCGCTTAATGTTGATCTTTCCAAGTTCCAGCCCCATGTAACAGGCAATTTCCTGAGAAGTAAACAACTCAATTTGGCAAACAAAGATTGGCCTCCAAAAAAAGATAGATCCATGTTTGCATGCTGCTAAGGATGTTTTTCAATCCGAAGACCTTGATAGACAAAACCACTCAACCTTGTCAGACACTTTAATTGAAAACAAAACACAACATTGATGCTCCGAATGTATAAATATAAAAATCTCTCTATCATTCCACCTTCCCACAAGTTCAACCAAATCATCAAAAAATTTTGTAGGAGAATAAACTGAATTCATTGAATGCCGACTGAAAATCATTTGCACCATTATGAAAATGTGATGATATACTTAAATAAGCAACATCAAGTGTAAAGATCAATCATATCTAGACAATTAAAGAGTATTGGCTAAAAGTAAAGGCAACTAAAATATAGAATGTAAAGTCAAATCTTGCTCACGAATTAAGTAAGTTAAGTGATTAGACAATAGCCAGTGAAAATTTCACTTCGAGTAAACCAACAAGACGAAAAGTATGACCAGCCATTGACCAAGACATAATTATTAAAACCTTTCAAACCCCCTCCATCCAAAGACTTGAAAACAAACAAGAATCAGATTAGCAATCGAGAAAAAGAAAACCCCACCACAAATTACGCCAGCTTGTTGGTGACTAATGAACAGTCATTTGAAAAGTTATAATATACATAAAACTTCCATTCCATTGTAGAGTGAAAAACGTTTCACGAGTACACTAGAAAAGGCTAAACCTGTGAAAGTAAACGATTTGCAGAGCCAGAAAACAATTTCAAGCGCGTACTACTTCTATTAACTCTTTTCTCCATGCGAGCCGACTCCAAGAACTTGGGCAGCGTCCGTTCACTAACAACTGGAATTGTTGGTTTCCCATTCACATGCTTCAGAGACTCGGGCAGATCAAATCTCTGGCAGAATTAAGTTAAAAAGGGAAAAGAAACGAACATTAGAGTACATGCAATAGACTTAGATAGTGACAACTTTTACCAGAAAAAGCTATTAGAACCAGAACTATTAGAAACAACGGAGGAGAAAAAACAAAACCACAAAAGTTTCCCCTCTAGTAATTATCATCGAAAACGAAACATAGTATAAGTACAACTCACTACAAACAATGAAAAACAAAAACAAGAAATAAAAACAATTATATTTAACATTTCCAATCATCCATCTCGTTTTTCCACTCCCAAAAGCATCTCAAATTCTTACCAAATCCAACAGAAAACCAAAAGAAATCCAGAATCAAGCGCAACATCACGAATCACCGGCATTGCATTAAACTCACAGAGTTGAAAGTCCACACCCAAACAAACAACATGCATCTCAAAAAGAAAAGACAGAGTGAGAGGAGGCATACAACTCCGCCACTGGAACACATTCGCGAGCGATACTGATTAGACACAAACGCTCTGTGGTCGAGAGAGGCAGCAGCGGACAGAGACGACAACGACGAAGAAGAAGAAGGCAGAGTCAACGCCACAGAAGCCATCTCCGTTTCAGCGAGAGCTCGTTAGGGTTAAGCCCCGCAGAAAAGGCAAGGATTGAGCAGCTTCAGTGGATGACGAAGAAGCAACGCCTTCTGAGCTCCTTCTATATATATATATATATATATATATCAATGGCGGCACTGCGGAAAATTTATCTTTTCTCGCAGCGGCTCGCTAATTAGGAAATTTTGGCATCTTATTCCGGCGAAGAAGGGTCACATCAGGCACCCGATACGACGTCGTTAAACGCGAAGTTATTCGCTTTTTCCTTTCTTTTTTTTTTCCCTCTCTTGTAAAAAATGACTTCCATCCTCATCTATTTATAACGAATTAATTACTTAAACTTTTGTAAAAGAAATTCGTTAAGATTTATTAAAGTACATATGATAAATTGAGCAAGTGTGTTTATAAATTATAAAAACATAATAATTATTATTATATTATAAAAATCGACGCTTCACATTGGACACTAAATCGTTAAAAATTTTATATTACAATTAGGGATGACAACGGGATGGACGTGATCGGAGTGAGGGACCCATCCCGATAAAGTGGGGGTTTTCCTTTTTATATATATATATAATGTACTTACCTTAATATGATGCGCGGATAATCCTCGAGGAAAAAGGTCTACAAAAATATTTGTTTTTCTGTTCATTAATTTAATGTGTATCAAAGTCTGTGCCCTCATTTCTAGACTTTCAATGGCCTATCAAAATATGAAAGGGAAGGTTGGTAGATTTATTAAACAATTTAAATTTTAATGGCACATTTAAATGCCACGTTGAAATTCACGAATTTATTGGATACTTTCAAAATGTAAAGAGACTTGTTGGAACAAATCTCAAATTTCAAGGGTATTTATTAGTAAGTTTGAACATTTTGAAAAAAAAAATTTATCCAGTAAAAGATAAATAACCTAACAAATGTTTCTGATGTACATGTTAGTATTTTTATTTGGTCGATTGGTTTTGAGATGAAACTTCATGAATATTAAATATGGTATCAAAAGTTAAATAAGTTCAAACAAGCATCAATTCATAATATATACACCGAGATGAAACCCCGTAAATATAATAATATTCCATATTTAAGTTTGTAAACTACCTATGATTTATTTGAAGTAAAATATATATTTTTAATTAATTCTGGATTTCTGCACCATTAGAGACAAGAGAAATTTCATTTGGATATGCATTCTTAAAAATCGTCATGATTTTTAATTTTTTGTCAGATGTAGTATATGTGTAGCTATACATTACATTTTGAATTTAGGCTTTTATTTAGATTATGATATTTATGTAAATGCCTCTTAAAATAACTCCGACCTAGGTGTTACACTTATATGTGTTTTAGTCATAGTCACAAATTATTCTAAATAGCATCCCATGGTAGTGAGGTAGCTTTACTTCGTCGATGGTCAATATGCAATGGAATCAATACCGTATGAGTGGAAGACTTACAACCGACTAGATTCTAAATAAGTTTGTTAAAAAAGTAATGATCGACTAATAAGTATAACACGTACGTAGGTTTAAGATGCTCATCATCGAATAAAATTAAAAATTTGATATTCGTTAAGCTATATATCATCGATCCAAAACGATATTCATGATAAGCTTATCATCATTTTTTTCCATGTGCGTCTTAATCTATATTGCTATCATCTTTCTTCATTTCCACAGAATATTAAAGTTAATTTAAATATTGAATATTGATTAAATTACTTAATTATGACCCTCAATAAAAATTTAGTTAGGTTGGATGATTTTTATTATGGAAATTTTATTGGGTAGCTAAACTTTTATATATATTTACAAAAATGTCAACCAGTTTTGTGTTTTGCAAATATGGTAAAATATTTGAATTTTATTTTTGGAATTTGTATTATTCCAGTTTTACCCTCATGATATCTGATATACGTCCGTTGGATGTATATAGGATATACGTCCGATGGATTTATATCTGATATACTTTCGATCTACAGATGTACATCTGATCTTTCTCTGATATACATCAAATGTAGATCACAGATGCATCAATGTTAGATATCAGTAGATATCATGGTTATATCAATGGTAAATTAGAGACATATTAAGTATATATCATAGATGTATCAAATTTATATTAGTGTTAAATCATATAATCATATGAGAAGTTATTTTAGTAAATATCATAATTGTATTAGTGGTAAATTAAAGACATATCAAATATATATTACAGATATAACATATATCAGCATGGTAAATCAATGGTAAATTATATAATTATATAAGAACTTATATCAGTAAAAATCATAGTTATATCATACGTATATCAGTGGTATACCATATTAGAAGTTATATTGGTAGATATCATAGATATATCAGAAGTAAATCAATTGTATATCAGTATTATATCAGTGGTATATCAATAATATATTACACATAATATTAATGGTAAATCAATAAATAGTAAATAATATAATCATATAAGAAGTTATATTAGTAGACATTATAGTTATATTAATGATATATCAGTTGAATATCAATAGTAAATAAGATATATATCAATATATATATATATATATATATATATATATATATATATATATATATATATATTTCTCAGTGTTATATCAATAGTATATCAATGCTACGAGGGTAAATTTGACATTTTATTATTGGACCTCCGTTTTTTCTAAATTTTTTTTTGCTATATTTGCAAATCTAAAATGTAGATGCTAAATTTGTTATTTTGTTAAATTTTTTTGTCTTATTTATAACTGCGCATTTTTATTAATTATTGAAACAGTAATGATATATTCCTAATAATTAGTTCACATAAATAAATGTTAATTGGGTAATTATAAACCATTCATACACACTAACTAATTTGGTAAAGAAATCTATAGGATTTCATTTCGATAAATTTGTTCATATTTGATTATCAATGGCCAACAAAAGTTGTATAAAACATATATATAATATTCTTAGATAGCTTATATCCTCCACTATCATTTAAATCATAAATCAAACTTTTCTGAAGGAACGGATAAGTTCCAACGGCCGGCAGAAATTATCAGATGACCGTAACAACAATATTTTTTTTTATTATTAATGAAGGTAGTAGAAAAAGGCTAATTATTCCTTTAAAATAATAGAACCAAATTTTATGCATATGATAAAAATAAATAAATTAAAAAGAAGAGGGAAATAAGGAAAAAGATGACTGGATCTATCACTTATCTTTTTTAGTTGAGCTGGCTATCTTTAAAAAACTATAAAAAAAATTAATTAAAATTTTGTCTTTATTTGTTTTAGGGTAAACTAAAGACTAAATTACCAAAAAAAGAAAAAAAAACCAAATTTTATCCCTGGTTCAATACTACCTTAACCTTCCATAAATGTTTAAAAAATACCATAAATGTATAAAAAATATATATCCTTAACAAAATTTAGAACATAATAATTAATAATTTATAAACACTTTTGTAATGGTAAAGACGTCTTTGAAACAATAAACAAAGTTTAAGGACTTTTTTTTTTTTTTTTTGGTAATTCAACTTAAACTAAAATTAAAATTGCATTGGAAACTTAATTTTAAAATATTTGATTCAGAAGCATGCGTCATGGCTTTTTGGGAGAGTTGAAATGGGTTGAATAAAATTGTCAGATGTCATTATTAGAATGAGAATAAATATTTAAAAAATGAAAAAGAAAGAAAATTCATTGGAAACGTGATAGGGCAGAGAGATGGAAATGAGAGATGAGTTTGATTTTTTTTGCTACAATAGAAGCCGTCCACGTCAGCACCTTTTTCTTTTTCTTTTTTTAATTTTGTTTACGAAACTTTCACAAATTTGAATTCATCAACTCACTTTCCCACGTTCGAAATTGTTGGCAATCTCATCTCTCTCTCTCTCTTTCTGACATTACCATTCTTATCTGTATACTAATATTTAATCTTAAAAAATAAACTTTCATATAAAACTTTTTACTTTTACATAATTTAAAAATTTTAGGGAAAAAAAAGGGATTGATATCAAATAGATTTTTTACTCTTTTTTCAATAGAAAATAAAGAAAAAAAAAACAAGAAACTGACACAATTCTCACCATTCTGTTTTTTTATTATAGAAAAAGAAAAAAATAAAAATATGAAAGTTTTGAAACGACTATATCTGTGATGTAATATTAAAAACTTCCTAACTTCCCTCCTGAATTATTGTATGGTCCAATAGTATATAGACAATCATTTTTTTTTATTTTGCATAATTCTTGCATGGTCCACTACAAATGCATTTAAATAAAATAGAAAAAAAGAAGTAACTAATTAAAAACAGTTTTCAAATGATTATAACATTTAACTAGATGACAAAAATAATAATAATAACACTATTAAATGTGTTTTTTAAATTAAACACGATTATGTGTTTTTTTTTTCCAGTTAAATGTGTTACTCTCAAGTCTCAAGAGTTATCCAAAACTCAAAACTCACCATAGTTCACTTTGATGCAACACGTAATCGTCAGTTCACACTTAAACAAATTGGTCTGCATCAAATTATTAAACAAAACACAAAAGAATTTATCAGTAGACATCCTTTCAAAAACAAAGATGAGATTGGTTTCCAGGTCACATCCAGTGAACATACGAAACATACTTTAATTATGAATGATTGCCATATGGTCCTATCATATATATGATTGCAACAAATCAAACAAATTCCCACAAAAGCATCAAAGATGGAGGGAGAAGCAAATTCTTACAAGGATTTGAGGTACTCTGAAATTTAAGGAACCCCATCATTCTGTTCAACCAAAAAACAAAAAGATAAAAGGACATGTGGCATTTACACTATCTTTTCTTTACATAGTTAGCAACATGGTTTAGAATGCATTTAGAACCAACTTTTTGATTCGTGTCGTGCAGTGGTGAAGAGGAAAAAGTTAAACAAATGAAATTGAGACAACAAACATATAAGACCATCCCTTCAGACAAAGGACAAGAAGATAAACGGTTAGAGATGGTCTTATCTTTACATGTAGGTGACACGTTTAAGAAGCACAGAACTGTCAGTCCACATCTTTCAGTTGATGAGGAGACTCGATTTCCTGGAAGAGAAAGAGATAAACATCAGAAATTGAGCAACAAACTACTATATGACAAGACAACCCAAGGAAATAGAGGGTGAAGGGAGAGGAGTTGAACTTCTTGAGGGTGTTGGATTTGAGAGAGAGATTTCAGCTGGCAGCTTTCCATGTTTGCAAGTAATTGCACAACAGTCTGCAAACGAGGAATGCTGCAAACAGTTGAAATTAAGTAAATCAATACAGAAGCCAAACTGATCAGTAGAAATAGAACTGGTTCTTACGAAGGCACGACTAAAATGAGTAGAAGTAATTTGGTGGATGGATAAACCAAAGAGTAACAACAAAGCAGTAATACATTTACATACAATATTGTGAAATATCTGCCCAATGGATAACTTAAACCTCTGCGCGTAAGTGCAAAAAAAAAATAGATGACTTAGGATGTCATTCATTGATATCAATTTCTTGGGATCAACCAAAAGAATGTCATCAATTTCTAAAGTAGCACAAGAATTGTAGCTTAAATTCATTTATTTGGCATTAGCAGAATTCCATAATTCAAAGATTTTTGGGATTTCGTGGTTTATCCAGTTTGTATGTGGCTGGTGGGGGGAACTGTACTGACCGGTTCAATTATCTAGTTTGATTCAGTTTCAGGATTTTCTTCCCCTACTGTCTCAGTTCAAATCGAACCAATTTAACTCAGTCCGATCAAAAGTGTTCTGAATGGTCTACAAAGATATATTAGGTGAATATTTTAAAATAAAACCAAACCAGACCACTCATATTCAGATTGTTTGGAAATGAATCAAACAAAATTAGACTGAAGATTGAAGAACCAAATTAAACAGAACCATTGGTTAAACTGAAATTCCTTCAGAAAAATCTTTAAACAGAGTAGAACAAGACCATTTCCTAATAAGTAGATTGATTACAATTTCAAAAATGTTGATTATCACAACATATGGAAATCAAATCATTTAATAATGTGCGTTAATAATTGTCATCAACTTTAGCAGAAATTATGGGTGTGTTCAGCCAAGAAATAACGCATGAGATTGTACATTTAAAAATATAATTAGAATTAGTTCCATCAATGCATGTTAAAGGACAATAAGAACCTTTCTAGTCCCTTCTCTACATATGCATCTAAGGATGAAACCACCTTCGGCATCTGCTCTAAGATCTGCATCACAGGAAGAAATGAAAGTGCTTTCAGAAGTTTCATAAAAAATAAATAAACAAAATAAGAACTTGTCCAGGTTATTAACCGAATCTACATACTTTCCCAGTATTTTTTATAGCAGGCGCTTTCGCCAAAAGGTTCTTTGGCAACTTAATTAACTGAGCCTGCAGACAAGACGACACTATATGAGAAACTGAATTGAATGCAATGCAATAAGAGAAAATACCAAATAAAGTTCCATTTCAGCAATAAGACTAGAACTTGAGTTGAATCCATCTCACGTCGACAAAATTCGAAGAGAATAATCAGAGCTAAATTTCAATTCCATTGTCCAAGGTAGGGATAATTGAAATCATGACTGCGATGCAAACAATACTCGCACGGTAAAATATCAGTACAGTATTATAAAATTTTATTTATAATATCATATGATATCTCAATGAATTTAATCTAAATGTTGTAGAAAGATACAATGAACAGTAAATTTAGGAAGTTCAATCATCAATTCATACAATTCAAGATTTCCATCAACTTTCCTCAAAATTCGAAAATAGAAGGAAGAGGAACCTCAAGAAACATAAATCGAAAAAAATTCAGCTATCATCTATCAAAACTACTCATCAGAGCACCATTTGAACGAACTTGTAAAGCTTCGGAAATCAAATACGAGAGAGAGAGAGAGAGAGAGAGAGAGGGGCCGTGCCTGGGCCGGAGACGATTGCTGCATCAGGTGAAGGAGATTTGAAGTGGATCGTACCGACTGAGAAATGTGATCGGCCACCATGGCCTTGGCCGTACCATCTCTGCCGCTTCGAGCTGACGCGGAAGCCGTCGCCATTCGCCTCTTCGCCTGAGGATTTTCCGACGGAACCAGATTCCACCGTTTCTTGGATCGCCCGACCCGCGAGAAAAATCATCGCGTGGGCCTCTGAACCGACTCTTGAGCCCATTTCACAATTTTTAATTTTAAAAAAAAAATCTATATTTTTTTAACCGCATTCGTAATTATTGATTTTGAAAACATTCGGCTCTTCACTAATCACCATTGAAAAATTAACGTAGTTGTTGAAAAAAGTTTCATTTTTGCATTTCTCCCGGCTGTGAAACATTTAATGATGATTTGTAGTTCTGATTACGAGAAACCAAGTATTTTTCTTTTCATAACTAATTTAAGCTAGATATCGATTTAAAATATTTTGACAATCAATGATCTACTAAGGTTGCACGGTAGGGGAGAAGACTTTGTCAATAAAGAAGACAAAGGATGTTTGACTATTTAAGCTATGTTCAAATCGGTAATCGATACACGTGACTTCATGTCACATATATCAAGTTTTTTTTATTTTATTTTGCATAATTCTTACGTGGTCCACTTGTCTATATGTTACTAGACAACGCAGGAGCCTCTTGAATCTTCGGGAGGAAAGTTTTTTCCTATTGACAATCAATAATCTATGAAAGTTGTACTTGTAATTATATTTATAATATATTTTTTTTAAAAAATTGTTATTCATGCAAAATACCACGTAGGGAAAGAAGACTCCGCCAGTACTAATTAGGAAGACAAAAGATGTTTGACTATTTAAGCTAGGTTGAAATCGGTGTTTTATGGCTTATTATCATCTCACACATGTATCAATTCTGTAAAAACTACCAACAAAGATGAGTAGGATATGAAAATTTACAAATAATGCACGTAGTAATCATTCAAAATCCATTTTCAGGATATGATATACACAATACGCAAATTACAAAAGGAATAAACTTCAAATGAGAGATTGAAATATCCACTGTAGATGAATCGAAGAGAAACCTTAGTAATTGGTAACCCTACAATTCTTCCTTACTTCACCTTGATGGGCAGTGAGGACATTGATGTTCCCCATCTTGACAATGGACTTAACAAAGGAAGCAAAGAAAAGGGTTTGGTCAGAGGCATAGCTCCAAACTTGTCTTCTTATGTCACCTTCATAGTCTTGGGTTATGAGCACATTGTCAGACCCCAAAAGCCCTTTGCCTTGAAGAATGCTGAGGAAGTAGTGGTTGTCAAATCTTGCTGGTGTCCCAAAATCTAAGGGTGCAATCCTCTGGTCTTGCCCTGTTTTAGGGCATATGGACCTTAAAACTCTTCTGTATGTGTTGTGCCCCTTGTATCTGTCATGTTCTTCCTCTGGGTTCTTTTGGTATACTCTTTGTCTGAAGCTCAAGCATCTTGCTTTTCCTATGGTGTGGCTTCCTTCTCACAGTTCCAAGCCCTTTTAGGTGTTAGTGTATTGCAATAAGTGGATGGAAATTTACGTCTTTTTAAGGTTGAGTTACTCTCTTAATTTGGATGATTTAACAGGGGTCAATTAGTTCTATCGTGGGTGAGTTGTAATAGAAGTACAACGTAATAAGTTATTTATGGGTGTGATTGAATGAGCTTTATGATGTGATATTTTGTTTTGAAAAAAGTACTCATTTAGATTGGATTTTGAAACATAAATTTGGTTGAGAAGTAGAATGAGAGCTAAAGTTAGCCTATTATAGATTTATATCTAGTGAGCTTTAATCCACGAGAAACTGACCTGAAAGAGCAACCAAGTCTCCCACATCAAGGCCTTGTTGTTGAAAATTGGCAATGAGGGTCTCAAGAGAGGCATTTGGAGAAGGGATGTATTTGTTGGCTCCATCAAAGCTTGCTTTCAAAGAGTCTTTCCTTCCTAGCAAAACTTCCCATCCAGGTCCTCCTCTCTTCTCAAACAAAACAATAGTAATTCAACATACTATTGCTTAGGAAAAAGGAAAAAAAAAAAAGGTAAAATTGATGTATTCATTTTGATATAGTATAGGAAGTTAAGAGTTTAACCCATATGTCGTACTAGGAATATTGCTGAGTATAGTAAAAAGATTATTAGATTTATACTAACCTATGAAAATAAGTTTTTGAATCTAGTCGTAATTTTAATGACGAGTGAAAATAGCATTTACATAGAAGGAAGGAGAAAAGATAAGAAAAGAAATAGCAGAGAGATTATGTACGAGCAAGACAGCATCACGTGCTGCAATGGTCAAAATATCAGCACACGAAACAATACGAGGACAAGCTTCTTCCAGTATGTACTTGATCTCATCAATGACGTTAAACCCGCGCAGAGAGTTAAGGTTCGGAGCCGCTTGTTTTTCGCTCACCATCTCCTCATTGCTATCCAGAAGAATTGATGCATCACACCCCTAATAACAACGATTTTAAGTCTAATAATCTATATTTCTCTTTCAAAAACAAGAGAGAGGTATACCATAACAAAACAATCATGGAAATGCAAGCGGAGGAGTGAAGCAGCCATTCGAGGATCTCTGAGCACAGCAATCTCGACCTGTCGCCGAACAATATCTTCGACGAAAGGGCATGTTTCTTTGTAATAGTCAAAAACTAGATGTTCTCCATCGCCTAAACTTTCAATTCCACACAAAACCACACCAAATATTACAACCGCCAAAATCTTCAGAATCTCCATAGATAATGTTTTGAAAGTGAGGTTATGGAGATGAAAGACAAATGGAATGCACCCTGAAAGTCTTCTTTATAACCAATGAGAGTGACAGTTTCTTGTACCCATTTTTTCCCTTGAAAATTTCCCATTTGAAGAAGTTGATCAAAGTTGATGCAACCAACCCTACCCAACTCCACCTGTTTTACAGCCTTTTCTGCATCACTTTATTCAAGCAATCCCATTTAACCATGAGAAGAACATAGGCTGATTCCACTTCATCAACCCATTGGAAAATTGTTGCTAATCAGAAAATCCGATAGCTTGAGAATAACAAACTTATAGTATCGAACCCAACTACGAACGAACTCAAACACCCGCAGAGGGCTCTATTAGCCTCTTGTAAACATCTTTAGTAAAAATGGTGGTTGAAGTTCTCATTCTTTGTACACAGAATAAATCAGAAACAGAGCTCCAAAGAGTGGCCTAATAGATGATTTAAAGCTGAGGAAGCAAGATATTGAATAAAAATCAAGACGTCCCACAAGGTTGAAAGGACTCGAGGAGAGCAGAGGCTATAACAACGAAAAATACTACTTGGACCAAAAACACAATGAAAAGTAAATTCAAGAAAGCAGTCATTTCCCAAGTGCGACGGAGCTTACAATCATTTTCTTAGGTCCTATGCTGACCCATCCATCTTGAACAAAAAGAAAATTCAAACGTAGGAGAATGGTTTTCACACAACAGATAGTCACAACTTTTTTTCTTATGAAAAGTTCAGGTTACACAAGTACAGACTCCGAAAAAACCTCTTGGTTATACACATGCGGAACAAACAACCGACCCGCTAAAACACTACAGTCGAGCGAGAAACAAATAATACAAGACATACTTTGTCACATGATGGTGCAGCGGCTCTTTTCTTCAACTGGCTGTGCGGCAACTTGCTGAAACCTGTGAGATTCAGACGGGTTGTATGTAAACTCGGTAGTATCCAGCCCATACTGTTTTCCAACAGGAAAAGAACAGCAACATCAGAATCAAAATTTATGTAGAAGTTACAAACATCACATCAAATGCATATTGACAAAAGAATATGCCCATCAGATCATACATGAAGTAGTTCATGGTCTGTGACAGAAGTTACCAACACAAAACTCCTCCAAATAAGAGCTCTAAACATATTTCAGAAGATTGGTAGAACAGTTGATGAGTCACTACTTGACCATGATATGTTGTAAAAGTATGGCACAAATAAAATACTAGAAACTTTGGTCTCAAATCTAAAGTCTGAATTTCATTACTAACTACTAAGGGAAGAATTAAAACATGCAAGACGAGAAATACCTTCCCAAGCAGGAAGCTAGACAAATGTCTAAATACGATATGCATAACATCTAAAGATCGAAAGTTGAATTAATCATTCAGATAAGTTGGGCTCCGCTGTCTTTAGCTCGATATCAACCAATAATGACATCAAAATATTGCAGAGAACTTAAAATCAAGAAGTCAACTGTTTTTAGTTTTGATCAGCGTGAGTGGTAAGCACAAAGATATCACTTAAAATTCTAAGAGGAACAAAAAGACTAGTCAAGTTGATTCTGTAGTAATAAGATCAGATCAGCTAAGCTTTATTGGGCCACTTCAAGAGCAACAACAATGTATACACATAATCATATGAGCTATGCATACATCTTCCAAGAGAATGTTTAATTAAATACAGACCATGATAAAGAGTCATGAAAAGCCCTAGTATCAGTTTTTTATTATAAATGCAAGAATAAAAGGAAAGGAAGAGCCAAGATGAGCCTAGCTCAGCGGTAAATGACAACTACTCCATACTACTCCTTGTGAGGTTAGAAGTCCAAATCTCTATTTGTTGTACTAAAAAAAGGAAAGGAAAGGAAAAGGACGGCACAGGTGCCTCTAGTAGAGCAAAGCTCCGATTCCCAATTATCAAGAAAATAAATAAAAGACTTATTGTCCTGCTCATTATCTTCAGTGGCAAAATTCTACCTAGAAAACATCCATACCTTTTCCCTCATTCGTGCACTCCAAGCATCATTTCGGCTTGGTCGCTGATCAAGTGTCCCAGCAACAGGCACACCTGTCGCAGGAGCCACAGGCCTATTGATCAATGGTTGTCGGATTTGTTGCCTTGGAGCAATGTACTCATCATCACTGTCATAGTCTACAGGTCTGTTTGCAGCACGAACCACAAGAGCAAACAGGAAAAGGAGAGCCTGAAAATACAATGGAAAATTAATATTACAGGGTGGAAAATTTTGTTATCATTGAGAGAGATTTATAATCAGTGCAGAGCAAAACCCATGGCTATCTCATTGTGTAAATGGGAGTTTGAACCTAAGTGGCTTAGGGAAAGTAGACGGTTATTAAATCAATTGGGATCTCATTAAATTTAATACTTCTTTACGGGGCTCTGTTTCTAAGGCCTTTTGTAATTATCCGTTAGGTCTCATTCTTTTGGATTGGAGTCTGTTTCTATAAGGGACTCCTCTCGGGGTAGGCCCCTTTGGTTTCTTTTGTTTCTCTTTTTATTCTTCTCAATGAAAGTATCGTCTCTTATATAAAAAAAAATAAATAAATCAACAAAGCGAAAATATTAAAATGAATTTTTTACGCAAATCGCAAATCTGGGTTAAAAAAACCTATCAACCGCATGTTAAACACGTGCTGTAATCCAAAATTCAAGAGAGATTAAAATAATAATAAGTCAGATCTCTACAATTTGATGAAGGGTGTAAAAGTACACATTCTTGCTGACAGAACTTCGGGAGCAAGCAACATGTCAATCTGTTTCATAAAAAGCAAGATGTATGGTGTTTGATGCATACTAACATCGGCACATAGGCAGTACGCACTATTACCAATGATGTCCAAATTCCATGCTGGTCTCAGATTCAAATACTGCAAGAAAAAGATTCACCTACCTCAAAAGTGACAGCTCCCAATGCAACCCATCTGATCATATCCCAATTGTCGTCCAGGAATTCATAGATCTTATCAAAGTTTCCTGTTTTGTCTCTAGGAATTTCCTATAGAATAAAAAAGAATAAGCAAATGAACTAAAAAATGTTCAGGTTTAGTTTGTGAACACTCACATCTCTCCAGTGTTTGTCAAAGAATATGAAGGCTGCACCTCCTAGTTGCAACAAAATCAGTAGAAGCACCAAAACTGAATACTGTGATCATTAAGGATACAGTAACAGAGAAATCAAATAAAGATTAGTGCCAACTTTTTAAGATTCAACTGTATGTATCGTATGTTGTGTTATATTTATGGTCACCATCTCATGATGGACAGAGTGTAATATCCCAAAGAAAACGTGTTGTTCACTGGTGGCCTAGTTATATCATTGTTAATTCATAAATCAAACAACTCTGCAGGCGAATAGGATACACAACTTAAACAGCATCCATTACGTGTTGTAGCTCCAATACACCCAAAACAAGAGACAACAAAGAGAATTACTCCAACAGCAATGAACAAGTATATGAACCTGCAAAAAAATTAAAAGAAAGAAACTGATTGAGCAGATGCCACAAATATCCATATTCATCTATGGCTGCTAAAATGGAATTTGCTTGCCTGAAGGTTGAGGAATAGAATCCTTTCAAATAAACATATTAGATAGAGTGTAAAGAAGACACGGATGTCACATGACTCACATCTAGTACTTCTGAAGATAGCATGCCATTTTTCCATATCAAGTAATTGTATTCCGGGCAATACTTACATTGCATTCTAAGTAGACTGTAAATCAACATGTATACCAGTTCCTATATTTGGATGAGACTTTCAATAAACTGGCTCAAGTTCACGTTAGCAATAAAAAATATTAAAATCTATTGAAGCAATAATCCAGCAATTTCGTATGTTCAATGCTTTCTAAACTCCAAAACGTTTAACCATCTACCTCCCATTCCTATCACGTGACAATCGAGGGAGGATTAAATGTCCGTTATGTGTGTGTGTGTTTTGTATTCTTAAAGGTACCCGCCATCCGGCTTTCATTGAGATGAAAATGAAAGAATAGATGAGGGGCAACAAAAAAAGCCCAAGCAAAAGGAGCCAACCAAACCTAGATAGAGGGGCTCCAATCTAACAAAATACGACCTACTGGATTGTATATTTTTTTAAAGCCAACTTACACCACAAAATGGGAGAAAGGGGGGATTATGGGGCTCAAGCTCCTCGCCTAGAGGGATAACACATGATCACCAAACCAATGAGCTACTTATGAAAGCTCAATGTCCTTCATTATTTACTACCCAGAATACATGTGCTGACTACAGTGCAGTCAGCCATAATAAGCAACAAGAGGCATTGTGTTTATACCTAAAACGAAAAGTCATACCATGCTTTTGGAAGGTTATCAAAGACGTTAGAGGACAGAGACACAGCCATTAGCATTGGTCGACCAAGCTGTACCAGATCATGATCACCGCTCAACGGAGGACTTGGAATATCACTGGAAGATCTCGAGTACTCAACCAACAAGTAAATCCCATAGCCCACCATCGCAAGACCCAGAAGGGACAAGAGGAAGTTCAGGAGCTTCAATAGGCACTCGAAGCACCCTCTGCAGGCCATCGTTTATATATGTCCAATCCCTAAAACAACATTTGTAATGTGCATCACATATGCATCAGAGCGCTCATTATGTCCAACAAATAAACAATAAGTTTGCTACACATGCAGCTGCTTGTTGCTATTGCTAAAAAATCAAAATCTTGAAGAAAGTAAAACAAATTACAACTCTTTAGTTATATCCATAGCCAGACGTTTAACAATCCCATGCACAAAAAATTTCCGTTCGGAAAAACAAATTTGCATGGATCCCCATCTATTCAGCTAGGATGACTTCCAATCTCCAACAGACCTGAACTAAAATCCTTGTGACCTCCAATCTGCGTTGCAGTTTCTCAGCAACCAAAGAAAATACTTCCCCATATTTCCTCCATCAAAGAGGAATTGTGATCGAAACCAGCACAATTTTTTTTTCCTTTCGATATCCCTATTCTCTCAATTTAGTCCGTGCTTTAGCTTTAGATTGAAATCACGCAAAACTTTCTCAATAGAATCAAAGCAAATAAGCTCGTGGACGTAATCTAGCTGAAAAAATCAACAGGATCAAAGAAGAAATCGGAGAACTTACGAATTCAGGGACGACGATTATCTGATTGCTCGCTTTCTCGGACCGTGAAATGAGAGAGAGAGATAGAGGAGAGAAAGAGAGAGAGAGAGAGAGAAATTGGAAATCGAAAGACGGTCCGGTTCTCCCACGGCCAGTTGGCATTTGGAGTTGCGCCCTAGTGGCTTTTTTAAGTTGAAGACATTTCTGTCCTGGCCTTACGCTCGTGTCTCCTTATATTACGGGGACAATATGGTCAATTTCAGATGACGACATTTGGTCAAGAGAATTTGCTATTTGCCCCCTCAATAAATATTTATTTACACAACCGGCTTCTTTGAAATCTAAATTTATATCCGTCTCCACTACAAAAAAAAAAAAAAAAAAAAAAGAACGAAACTACATTACCGTCCATTGATTCGAGAAAAATAAGACAATATTTTTTCTTTTAGAATAAATTATTTGAGGATCGAAATTATATCTCTTGATATGAGATATATATACTAATTACTGCTAAGTTAGGTTCGTTTTAGCAACAGATTCTTTAATTCTCTCTTTTTTTTTAATTAGTATAATTCTCTCTTTTTTCTACGACATAGTCTAGTGATTTAAGATATCTTGTTTCTTATCAAGGAGTGGGAGTTCCTCCTATATTTGATATACTCTTTTTTTTTAGACTTTTAGATTCAACTCACGAGTAAATTCTTTTCTATTTAACTGGAAAAAAAAAAGCTTTTTGAATAAAAAAAATTGAGACAATTACATGAATAATATAAAATAGATATGGATTTTTAAATATAGCATAATGTTTAAATTAAAAATATATATCATTACTATATCAATGCTACAAGGGTAAATTTGACATTTTATAATTAGACCTCCATTTTTTTCTAAAAATGTTGCTATATTACAAATCTAAAATATAGATGTTAAATTTGTTATTTCTTTGAATTTTTTTACCATATTTGTAACTACCCCAAAGTATATTAAAGTTACGTTGAGCGAACTTCTTTTTTGTTTTTCCGCAAAGCCAAATTGGGTTTTTAGATTCTCTTCCCTATGGAACTTACAAATTTCTTAAAAACAAAAATATTATTAACAATATGCTAATTGTGTAATAAAAAACAACCACGGTCCATTCAATAAATATGATACAATATTGAATATTGTATTTTTACTAGAGGAGAATTTTACCAAATAGCTCCTTCAATAATATTGTATTTTACTCAATAAATAAATAAATATTGTACAAAAAAGAAAAGTCAATAACGTAAACAATTTAACTAGTTTTGCTAAAAACATTGCAGTAAATTTAAGAGAACCACGAAACCGTTTTGTGATTAAATTGAAAACAAAGAGATTTTTTTTTTAAAACGAAAACAAATAGTTAAAACTTAGAAAAAATAAGTATTAAATAAAGTAATAAATCCTCATGAAATAGTAATAGTAACTGAACTAATGTTAATATCACTATAAAACAAATATTAATTTCAAAAAAATCCAAAAAATTATTTAAATTAATTAATAAATATTTTATTTATTTTTAGTACAACCGTATAGGAGGGAGATTTTGAACTCATCTTATAGTACGAAATATATGTGTTATGCTTTGATTAATTAAAAAAATGTTATTAGTTAATACTAATCTTCACATGCAGACACATATTAGTACATCTCCATCTATGGATATTATTTTGTTGACAATGACATCTTACATATTTATGAATATTATAGCGCCTTAATTGATTGAAACATATTATTAAATATCAGTAGTTGGGAGAAAAATCAATGTAGGATGTAGTGAAAACAATAAATCAAATAATTAAAACTATCCTTAAAAAAAAAAAAATATATATATATATATATAACCATTCAAAGCCAACTCATTTAGAATCCAACTCTCTTGAGACGATTGGACTTTTTCAATCGATAGCAAATAGACCTAACATAAATCATCTAGCGTATCGAAGAAGTAATTCTCATAGACGAAGTATTCAATGTAGTCTCAATTGATCATATTGCAAGAGCAGCTCACACTATGTCGTATAGAACAATGAGGAAGCCACAAGACAATGGAAGAACAGAGTTCACACGCTTCTAATGGACTATAAACTCTAGTTCATAATGAATTTATGTTGAGTTAGTGTATACCTGAATGATTATTTAATGCATTATTATAAACTCTACTTCATAATGAATATGTGTTGAATTAACGTATACCTAAATGCTTATTTTTATTATTATTTTTTTTAGTGCATGATTAACAAACTTTACCTGGGATATTTTATAAATTGTAGATTAATGAAAACTGTACTTGGATTTCATCAGCATTACTCTCTAATCATTATCAATGTTTTAGAATACTAATAGCATATTGGCATCATTACATGATACCAATAAAGTTAATTTTGAGTTTGATTTCAATGGAAGATAGTACATCAAACTATAAGTGTGTATATATATATTTAAGAAAAAGATATTATTCCCTTCCAAAAGAAGTATTACTATTTAATAAACATTATACAGACAGAGGGTGTGGGGTCAGGGAGGTCTGGAGCCGTTGATGTGAGGAGGGACGGTGGAGATTCCCTGTCTGGAAAGCTCTGAGAGAACACTCTCTGTAGAAGGAGGTTTCAGCCCCAATGGAAGGGGCGACCATGGCTTCCTCATCGCCTCCTTTACAACCTTGTCAATCATCTCCTCATCCTACAAACAAATAAAATTATTTAATTATTTATTTAATCCCGTATAACTATTTCGGTTTCGGTTTTATATTTAAAAAGTAAACATATTTTCTCGTGAATCTACTATTTAAATTTGCCAACATATTAACTCGTTGGTTAAGACATATATATTCTACCAAAAAAGTCGAAAGTTATAATTTCTCTTAAAAAAAAACTTCAAATTCTAACAAAATTACAAACTTTTAAAAACTAAAATGATATTTTTAACTAAAGAAAAAAAAAGATAAAAATTTCAAAGTATTTTAACTGAAAAAATGAAAAACAGAACAAAGAAGTTCGGAATAAAAGCTTATTATTATTATTTTTAAATGAAATCATAATAAAGACCTTAATATCTTTTTTTTTTCTCCCGTAGTTCCACTTGATACAAAACACATCAAATAACAACACTTGAATTTGTATTTTATAACAAAAATGTCATATGAATATGGCATCAAATAAATATTATTAAATTTTTGCTCAAATTAATTATAAAAAATAGCAGATTTTGCATCTAAGAAGTTACATAATGTAAAGAAAAGGAGGTATATATTACTGGTTGAAGATCAAATGACCTCTGAGGCATGCCATGGCTCTTATTTACTGTATACAAATTGTGAGGTGCTGAAACATGCTGCAAATGGCCAAAAAAGAAAACTGTCATAATTACTCCAAATCAAAAGTTAATCTCAATTAAATCTGGGTAAAAAGAATAGGCTAAATAAACCAGATGGTCCCTAATATTTTAAGTAATTTTCAAATTGGTGCTTAGTCCTTAAAAATTCTCAATTATACTTTAATGTATTGATATTTTCAAATTAGATTGATATAAGTTGTATTTCGCGATATGCCACATCACTTAAGTGGCATGTCCATATTACAAATATACTAATAAAAGAACAATTTAATCAACTTTTTTTTTAACTATTTTTTATTATTATTATTATTCTTCTTTTAGGACAGCATATTGGGAGAATTCGAACTCGCAACATTGTGGTTGGAGGTATATGTCAATTACCGCTGAACTATGCTCGTTTTGGCTAACCATTTTTTTTTATTAAAGGACATAGGTGAGAATTTTTAATACACTAAGGTAAGATTAAGAAATTTAAAAAAAAAATGAAGGATCAAAATCAGAATTATCCAAAAAAATTAGGAAAAAAAAATACATACTCACATGAGGATTTGAAAAGTATGGAGCATGAGAAGGCAGCATCACAGGGCAACCCCATGCATCAGCTTGCACCTAAAACAATAAGTTTGAGCAACTATTAGCAGATTCATCTTTTCACCCCATTATATTATTTTGTTTGTTCTCGAAGGACAGTATCTTTAAACGTTTATTACATCAAAGTTTATATAGTATAAAAAAAAACTGTGTGAATTTTTGCGGTTATTCGTTTCTTGTTTCTTGTTTTTCTAATGTAGCACAAAGTTTAATTTGGGTGTCTGTGGTGGCAATCTCATTAATTTACAGTATATTTTAAAAGTGTGTTGAGAATGATAGTAGAATAAGTGATTTTGAAAAAAATAGATTTAAATATCACTATTTAAATGTTATATTAAAGTTATTTAAACTTTCTTAAAATCAATTTTTTAATTTGTCAAACACGATCAATAGAAAGGAGAGTGATTTTGACAACGACAGAAATAATTTCAACCATGCTAAAATCACTCTCAAACATTCCGTAAGAGTAGAAAACATTACCCCAGTGTAGGAATTCCATGGCTGAATTCCGGGTTGCGGCCAATGGCGATAACCAGGTGGACCCCACATGTGGACATTAGCTGGATGGCCATTGGTCTGTCTCCATGTTGGATAAACAGCGGACACTGATAATCCACAGTTAGGATGAGAAGAAGGGTAAGCCATGATAGGTTTCAAGTGATTGAATTGCATTGAACATCTTGGATGGGGCCACCTTGGAATTTCCTCTCTGTGAATGACATGTCTCTTTTGCATCCTGTACTTCTGCACGAACAGAGATAACAGAAAGCGCTAAATATATTAAATGATTCAGAATCAGTTAGGTTTTTCTCAATTTCCTCGGTAATTAATCTTTTGAAGTTCTCGATTTTACCCCTAATATATTAAAATTTCTCAATTAAGCTCTTCCACGTGAAAATATATTAAAATTTGTTGATAGAATGTTGATATCTCATTAAATTACTATATCGTTCACATATTTTGACACATAGACACGTGGCTTGGAAGAAATGAATTTTGTTGGGTGATGATGAATGGGTCGAATTCTGTGGAGTTGGACTTTATGAATTAGGTAGCATTCGAATGAGATATTATGTATCCAAATATGTTAATAATATAATATAGTAATTTAATGATATATCAACCTTTTGTTAACCAATTTCTAACCATTTTTTCATAGGACCTATAATGCGCGAGGATTTGAGATATTCAACCTATTAGAAAAAGTTCTGAAAAATGTGATCTCAATTTCGCGAGTTAATAAAGCAATTAAAAGGTGAAGTGAAGAAGAAAGTCAGGTGGGAACCTGGAGATGACTTGCAACATTGTGCCTTGTCAGACCTTCAACTTTCATCAGCTCAAGTATTTTGGAAGGAATTGCATGATCTATGCCCAACTGTTCAACTGCCTGAACGAACTTTCTATGAAGATCCGGGGTCCAGTCCACCTAACGAACAATATTAGCCAACAACAATACGCTTCTGAATCTTGAATTAGAAATCACAGTCAAACTCAAGTTTGGCATGGAATTGTAAATGTTATTATGCATTCCTTTGTAGGCAATGTTCATTAGAGAGAAACTAGAACATTTTGCCTGTTTACGTGTTTAATAAAATTTTCAATGTGAATGAAGTGACATGCTTGGATGCTAAACATACTTCCACAGAAAAGAGCCCAGCTTCAGCATGATGAAATTAGGCATTCTTTTGAAAGCAAAATTGATACGAGATCTTTTAAGACACTCCACTTTCGTTGATAGTATTTCAGACCTAAAATAAAGAACGAGTTTTCTAATCTATTGGTCATTGACCAGTAATCCAATTTTAACCTTTCCTTTGATTTGATATTGTATTGTTTCGGGGTTTCTGGGTTTGTGATCTCGGGGTTCCGCTTCAGTTCACAAAGGTTTCCATAACAGAAATGCAAAGTAATCTTTTTATTATTTATAAGCACGGCAGCATTCCAAGCTTTGGATGAAATTTCTACTCTACATATATGAACTTAGAGTAAGCAGACAGAAGAAACTTTTCAAAATTTTGCGTTTTTGAGCCGGATTACCTTTGTTTTCTTCACTTTCAGTCCAGCAGAATGGTTCACATCAGATCCTTGGATTGAGTGCTCAGCAACCGAAGGACTACTTTTGACACCAGATTTATTCTGCAAGAAATGATAAACGTCACTCTCTGCATTTTGACCAACTGCAAAGTTCTTGTATTCTTCGACCACTACCTTCCCAGATAATTGAGGTTGGCTGTCGCTCTCCGAAAGATGCTCTTCACAAACCAAATCATGTGAAGTAGTTTTGACGAGTTTAGACTGCGTTTCTTTGTCCCTGCAACCTGTTTCCCTTGAATCGTTCATTTGATCTTGGCTTTCCCAACTACATATCAACGATGCTCCCTGGTTCAGTTGTGACTTTTCACTTTCTTCCGATTGCTCCCACACAATATCCTGAACCCATGAAAGAATTTCCATATCTTCTGGAACTCCATTCTTGTCTTCATTCTCTAATTGGAGCTGCATCAAGGATGCTACGGATTCTTCATCAGGCTTTGAAGGATTGGAGAATGCCTTCTCAAAATATTGTTGGTCAATATTTTTGTCATTATATTCGGTGTTTCTGTTGCAAAACAAATGTTTCCAGTGTTGAGAAATACCTTATGAATGACATGCTGCCAAATATTCCTGAGTTTTTCCTCTGAGAGTGGTTTCAGCAAGAACTCAACTGCACCAAGCTGAACGTAAATTGTAAATCTAGGTGCATTTACTGACAATAATGCAAAAGTATAGCTATGATCTGAGCATCAATTTCTGCTGGAAATAAAACGAAGATTACATACACTAGCTTTGTTTCGAAAACTGGTTTCTCAGACAAACAAGAAAACTGGGAACTGAAACCAGTTATAGGAAAACATGTCGTGTTTTTCAGTCAATGGAATGCTTTTGGCATTTAGTCAATCTACAAAAAGTGAATCCGTATGCTGAACTAAGGATTCGTTTTAGAATTTCCAAGAGAACAGTTGACAGATTAGACTAGAATTCTTACTGCAATGCACTTCATCATGGTACTTAGGCAATGAACATCCGAAGTCACTGTGCCATATAACAACATAGTCTCAGTGTCAGAAACTGTAAAATTCCTTGAAGGAAGCTTTCAAAAACTTCCTACAATATGCTATTTGAAGCTGTTTTTTTTTTTCCCTTTTCAGACGAAACCAGTTTTGGTTGTTAACTTACTTATGATTGGTAAGTCCTTGGAAATTTCAAGCAACTTAAAACTCTCATCATAATTTCCTGTGCACACCTGTGACCAGAGATGGATCAATAATTTTAAAGATGAATATTACTACAAGAACATACGAGGAACTATCATTTCAACATAATTAGAGAACTGAAGCAGGATTTAATTTAGTCAGTTGAAAGAAACAAGCAAAAGCAATGATATTGTTGCACTAAAATGGTCCAATCATCGTGATAACTGGATATTATCAAGGAAGCAAACTTATGGAGTCAGCTTAAGGCCTAAATGCATAGTTCTATTCTGAGAGTCATCATCCATACCTCCAGAATTGCAACATGAAAGTTTCCAGGCGTGTTCAAAATTGCTGACAAAGCTTCCTTCTCATCACAGCAGGAATAAACTGAAATATGACGTGATAATTATCGAGGGAGCATTACACAGCACAGAAGTATAATCTCCATATCATAGAAAAGAAACCAAAAAGGAATAGAAAACATGGGAAAGGGATCCCAACAGTGAGAATTCAGAACCTCAGCAAATTAATTTTTTGGGAACACATACATTTGTGGAAGAGATGATGAAACTCTAAACTCTAAAGTCCTCAATGAAACTTGGAATGAGTGCATTTTCCATCTGTTTATAATACCAACTCAACCACTATAAATTTGATTGGAGGGCTTATATATAGTTTTAGTACTTGAACTTTCACTAATTTACATTTTGGTACCAAAACATTTGAAAATTTGATTTTGGTCCTCAACTTTTACCGGCAATCTAATTTGGTCCTTCAACTGATAAAATCTCAATTTTAGTCCTCAAACCTTATTAAATTCCACATTTAGTCCCTACCAAAAAACTATTATGTCTAATTTATTAAAAATGTGATGTGATTTTTCATTCATGATATTTATAATCATTCTTCCTATAGATACTAAATGTGAGATTTGAAAGGAAAAAAAATTTAAGGACAGAAAATTCCAAAAGTTGAGGAACCAAAATGAAACCATGGATAAAAGCTCAAGGATAAAATTATATCGTCTAAACTAAGAAGCTAAAGGCAGCTGAGTTCTAGATAAATATATACATGTTATTAACATCCAAAGATAAGCAAATATATTTAAAAGTGGAAGAAGATAGCAAGAAAGAAAGAAAAAGGATTTGTAGCAAAATACATTTTAGCAGGATAAAAAGCAGCGTTTGAAATGACTCACCAACATACTCCATTTCCTCAAGCCTCGATCTTATCTCAGTCGTGGAACGGCTGTCCCGATCAAGAAGAAGAACCCTTAGACCCTTGGGAAAGTCTTTCCATCCTTGTAAATCATCGGCAGTGCAAACCATAGCTGGCTTGGCATGTTTCTTCAGATCACTGCTCATCAGCAAAAACTCAAACATCTTCAAATCATTCTTGTTTGGTATGGAAATTTCGAAACACATATATAATAAACAACGAACATCAATTGAAATTTAGGACACAGTAAAAGAAATGCGTAAGGACATCTCGCTCATGAGATTGCTCGTGAAAACGATTATACATTTGAAAAAAAAAACGGCACACACATTCACCAACATTCTGATCTAGATTAACGAAGTATACTACTATTATGACGGCTAAATCCTCAGAGGAACTTGTTTTCCCAATCGGATAAGCCTCAGAAAACAACAAAACGAAAAAGGAGATAGAGAGAGCTTCAAGAACCACTTCGAAAATCAAACTCGTCACAGTCACAAGGCCAACAACACAACGCATTCGAAAAACTCTCCAACACTGACGATTTGAAATGCTAAAAGAAGTATGAGAAGACGTTTTGGAGATTACCAGGGTCATGTTTTCGCCTCTTCTTGGAACCGAGTGGTGCTTTCTGCATCTGCATAAATAAAGCAAGAAATAAAGAGGGAGAGAGAGAGAGAGAGATTGGAAGAGTACGGATGCTTACTCTGCCTCAAAGTCCATGGAAATCAATAAAACTATCTTATCTCAGTTGAGTTCCGGAAGATTACAAGAATTCTGAATAGAAGGAATGAAGAAAAAGGGAAGACGAAAGCTTACGATGAAGAATGCCGGAATTAGCCGTGCGTGAGGAACATTCTACGTAGATGAAAAAAAAATTTTCCCCCGTCCAACGATCCTCTATTTGTGGGGTTCCTTTTTCCTTTTCTCAAAAATTATGTTTCAGTTTATCAGTTTTCTTTTTGTAGCTCCTACTTTTTGTACCCCGTTCATCCAATACACACATGTAATGTTTTCTTATATATGAAAGGACACTTTTTTATTCTTTTTTTCAAATTTTTGTAATGACTTTGGCTCCGTTTTACACGATTATTTTATTTTTGGTTTGGTAATTTCAAATTTTGCACTATACTTTCGTGTTTTTTTTTTTCCGTCTGGGTGGAATTGAATCCAAATAGAACTGGTAAAATAAGTTGAGCTTTGATATTTGAGTGACTTATCATCATACTCCGCACATACCTAAGGGTAGAGTTACCTCTATTAGTTATTGGTGAACATTAATTGGGACTATATTGTTCAACCACATAAGGCAGCTACCTCTTCTAATTTGGAGTTGTAGTTAGTGGAAAGGTTAAGGTGATTATCCATCAAAGTTAGACCTCATAATGTATCTATACTTTAGATACAATGTTCAAAGTATTATGCATGAATTATCAATACGTGGCATGTTGATAGTCACCCTCCAACATGTTTGTTTTGATTCTTTATATTATTTATTAGTATGATTTTTTCAACTATAACTTCAACGCAACATAGTACTAGGTAAATTTATCGAAATCTTATCTTAATTTTGTATTAAAAGATTTATATTGGGTATAGAATTTGAGTTAGAATTATATATATATATGTCGAAATTAAAATAGACCGACGTAAAAAAAATCAAAATTAAAATATAAAAATTAAAAATGACCCTTATATAAATATAGAGAATAAAATAGACAGAAAAATTAAAATTAAAATGATACGACTCATTCGATAATATAGTCGTACGACTCGTACCCAACACTGTGGGTCGTGACCAGTGACCACCTCTGCCTTTCGGCTTTTCCAAGCCCTTCAAAATTGAACCATGTGATTTTATCTTCAGTTTTGTTTTTTTTCCCATAAATGTATTAAATTCTTTATTTTTATTTTTAAACAGTATTAAATTTATTTACTTGTGTTGCTCTTCACTTTTTTCCCCTTAAATATTATTGAATTTTTACTTTAAAAAGAAAACCACAAAAGTGGATTCATGTTTTTAGAGAAAAATTTTTAAGGCTAAATATATGGTTTAGTTTTTAATATTTAAGTTGTTTTTCAATTTGGTATTTAATGTTTTAATTCTTTAATTAATTTTTAAATAATCAGATATTAAAAGAACGACGATGTATAAATTTTAAAATAGTTATTTTTATGAGTTTATCGAGTGCTAACATTCTAATGTGTTCATATTTTATAAGAATGATAAATTACTCCAAGTCAGTCAAAACGAGCATAGTTTGGTGGTAATTGACATAACTGATGACATTTTATGAAGTAAATAAAATATTTTTGCTATCCACCATAATTGTTATTTGATAAATGTATATTATACTAAAATTATCTCTATACGGGATATACTTGATTTATTGCATAATCTTGATGTGTATCAGTATTGTCACATAAGTTAATACGTTGTATCGTATTACATTATCAATTATTAATTTTTTAATAAATTTTAAACTAGCATTCTAATATAACTTTCAATTATATTTAAACAGATATATCTGGTATAATATTTGAAAGTAATGAAGAATATGCACATTAAATTAACTATTAAATCTCGTTATTCCTTTACTTTTTTTTTTAACTAAAAAACTCATCTCTTTTTTTATTTACAAATTTGAAAAAGAATATATTACCAGTGATTTTTATTAGAAATCCAACCTAATGGAAACTCAACTGATAAAATTGACCAAAGTCAAAAACCTATAAAATTTATCCAAACCAAACGGATCGATTATTTATCATTTTATTATTTAAAAAATCGAGGCTATTTAATGTAGTTTAAACTTATTATCATTGATTCATTCTAGTAATAAAAAAATAGTTACCATTAAAGATGAGAGTAATATAATTTTTTTTTTCAACGTCTATGTACTTGGGCCAGTTCACATGTACCTTAATTACATAATAATCTTCTAATTCTACCCTATTTAATTGTCAGAAAAATTTGTAGAAATTCTCAGTAGGTGACCTATTTAAACTAATTTTCATGTAATATCATTTTTATCTTTATTTAAAAAAATAGGCTATTTTTCAATCAGAAAATTTTAATTAAAGAGAAGGAAAAGCTGCTATTAGTTCTGAGAGAGAGAGAGAGAAAAAACAACTTGCTGTTTGAATAATTCACTGTCGAACTTTAAAAAAAAAAAGATTTAATCATTGCCGGTTAAAAAAAGTTAATGTTTCTGATAGGACATCTCCTTTTTCTGAAAATTTTATGACCTTATATTAGAAAGCTAAATGTTTTTTAATTGTTATTTTATTATTTTACTTTTCCAAAAACAAACCAAAAGGCAAAACACAAAAACAAATTTTAGTTGTTTTATTAAGGTAATTAAATAGGACTTTGATTATGTTTGATGTGCCAACCGATGATGGCCATACCTTTTCCATTTTCATAATTTGAAAATTTAATTTCAAGGATAAAATAGACTTAATATAAAATTTTCTAAATTCTTATTTGTTTCATTCAATCAATAATTACAGAATCTAATAATTACTAAATAATTGTGTAAATCTAAACTTAACTCAACTAGTTAATACAACTTATGTAAAATTATTTATACTCTTCTATATGCAATTTAAAGTGATGTTTTCTTGATATATGAATAATTCACCGATCAAGTTAAACCCTCCCTCATTTCTTTGATTCCAACTATTATTGTAATCTTCCAAATTTCACCTTTTAGAAAAGTTATTAATTATTTAACTAGCTGAATTATAGTAACATTGACAGAAAGAAAAAAAAAACACTCCACAAACCTACATAAATGTGAAGTGAGAAAGGAAGAGTTGACCACCCTCAATTCTTAAATTAAAAATTATATAAAAATGTTAAAATTTTTAAGATTTTCTCTCTGATTCGGCCCTTTAAATTTTTATAATTATATATATATATAGTCCCTTATGAAAATTTTCATTCTATCTAAAATTTTAATTTCCAGATCTCAAATTTATGTAAATGTTAATGAAATATCCATAAAATATTAATATCAATAAATATTTTAAAAAATTTATAAAAAAAAGTCATAAAACATATTTAAATTAACAAATAAACATTTCACATTTTTTAAATAAGTTGAAAATGGAAATTATCAATATTATGTCTACATTAATAATATTTTATTTATGTGTGTGTATATATATATTATCGATTTTTTTACAATACTATGAAAATGTCAATGCAATCCTTGTATCAATGTCGACTCAAGGACAAATAGACACGTCGATGAAAATTTAATACTCTCATTATACTTCTAGAACTATAACTATACATATCAATAACCTTTAGTAATTAGCTCATGTGATAAGAACCTAGCGAACTTGACTTTACATATTCAAACGTTGATGTGAGAACAAAAAAGAAAAGAAAAGAGATTTGTAAAATTTAAATTTGAATATTGAAATTTAATATATCGTTATGCATACATATTTTGATGGGTCCTTACTGAGTTGGACTGTACAATGTCCATTCACATGTGCTTCTAATATCTAAGGCATAGGTCCAATGTGTAGTTATAAATGTTTACTACTATAAGAAAAAAAGAGATGCATTTAATGCCTTCTTCAATGAGCAAAGCAAAACTCTCTTTCATATCAAAGCTCACCCAACAACTTTAGGGAATTGTATCGGGAGTTTCATTACTTTTATGGTATCTACTCCCTCCATTCGTATCGTACTTTTGTTGTTAGAATTTGATTTAAATGTTGCTGATTCTGTTTTGGTTCCTTTGAACTTTTAAGATCGATTCATTTTTGTCCGTGAACTTTCAATACTTTTATTGTAGTCCTTAAATTTTATCGTGGTTTCTGAACTTTCAAAAGATTTATTTCAATATCTAAAAATTTTAAAAATATTCATTGAGAATAATTAAGTTAGCTTCCAGCGTATGCTTTAGCTTGCTAGTAGTATAATCACATAGGCTAGTTGAGACAATTATTTTAGGTGTGAGTGGATCGCAAAAGATCATCAAAATAATTATTTAATCTTTTAGTAAAATTGAACCTTAAACTTCGAATTCTCATTGGACCAAACTTTAACACAACCTTTTAAAAAATTAACTAATAAATTAATTAAAAAATAATAAACAAAATGCCCAAAATCTAACCACATAATTATATTAAAAAAAAAACGAAAGCCAAGTAACAAAAATGACAAAACCAAATCCTGCACGTACACATTAAAATAGGTTAAATTACAAGTTTGATCATTATAATTTAGACAGATTTTGAATCTAAGAGATGGAGACCATTTACGTAGGCATCAATTACAATTTTGGTCCTTATATATAGTTTGAACAAATTTTGAATAGGGTCCCTATAATTTTACAAGTTTTCATGATTTGAGTTTAACTTCGACCTGGTTACTATGATTTAAAAGTTTTAATTTGATTCTCCTGATTAGTTAAATCTTTATAAGTCATTCTTAAATTGTGTTTTACTAACTCGAAAAAGACCTACTATTTTCTATTATTTCTTTTACAAGTTGAAACCCTAATAAACTCAAACAATATGATTATTTAAATAAAAGATTGCTACATATATACATCCATATATGTGTGTGTGATAACGTACGAAGTTGGACTAAAACTATAACTAAATTTAAATCATAAAAAACTAAATTCAAAATTTTAAAATTACAGATCAAATTAATCCAAATTTGCGCCAATTTACAAAGTAACCTCAAAACATTTTGGAGTTGGACAACACTTTAATTAATTGAAGTGACAACATGTACACTTACATAGGGAGAAAAGCATAGTATGTGTGGGGAGTTGACTGATAAGATTGGCATCGCGGGGCAATTAAGTCAAGTCAAATTTTTTAAGATTGATTAATACAGTTTTAAAATAATTAAAAATAATTAAAGGTGGGGGTATTCCACATTTCCTATCTCAAGGATTTGATTGGAAAAAGAAAAAAAAAAATCTCCATTATTTCTTACCCCCACTCATTTTAGCATTTCTTTTCCTCCTCAGTTCATCTCATTTTGATTTCTTATTTTTAATTTTTTTAAATATTAGAGTTTGGTATTTGTTTCTATTTCTGGTTTCTTTATTTTTTTTAGAAATGTTTTCAAAATTACAACAAAATCGAGTTTCTTGTTTTTTTTTTTTTATATTTCCTGTAATATATATACAAACATTATTTTATTTTTTTTACTTACAAAATATGTAATAAATATAACATAAACACTTGAATATTTAATTTGAAAAATTAATTTTCACATGAAAATTTTATTTTTTTAATTGAAAATTTTATAGAACTTCAATAAAAATTGAAAAAAAAAAAACAAGAAACAGTTAATTTAAAACAAAAAATAAGAATAGAAATGTTGGCCTTTATTAACTCGTTCTTAGAGTGCGTCTATCATCATAGCCTATGAAATATATTAACAAGAAAAGATGTATTTAGAAAAATATAAAATTTGTAGTTATTTTAATGTGATTGGAATTTGGATAAATGATAGAACTTTTTCACCTAGTTAACGTTGATTCTAAATCTTTGACACGAAATGATTAGATGACCAAAAAAAAAAAAGTTTATTCAAGTTCAATAATTATTCACATTAATCTTTTTTAATAAATAAAAAAAATTAATGTTCTCTCTTAAAAAAACATTAATGTAAATAATTATTAATCTTTTGTTTTCTTTATTTTCAAAAAAATAAGTGATTAAATATATATATATATATATATATATATATATATATATATAATCACATTAAATATAACTACTTAAAAATTTATATTATTCAAGCTCGACAACCATAATTCAATACTCAATTATTTCATTGACACACCATGATTTAAAACTTCTTAAAAAAAATATTTAAAGTCAACAAAATAATATTTTTTGAAAGAAGAAATATATCCTCCAACAAATCTGGGCACACACAATACATCTCTATGCTAATTCTAACACACTCCGATACTTATATCGAACAAAACGTTCAATCCGAAGTAGCCAAAAGTCGAGCTGTAGAAGGTATCTAGCACCCACGTCTCTCTCTTATCATTTATAGACAAGTCTTTTCGGGTTGGTTTGAATGAATCGGCTTGATTGAATAATTCAGCCTAACGTGATTAGATTTAGTTTGGATAATTTCACTCATAACATTATGGACAAGGCGCATAGATGCGCCGTATCTTTTGGATGAAAAATGAGCCAATAGGAGATTTTCAAAATTCTATCATCTTGTTTAGCTATTTAAAAATAAACATTGGGATCTGTTTTGATCAACCATCCCCTCTCTTACTCTTTTTCCCTTCCATTTTATTTATTTATTTTTTCCTTTTTCCTTTGAATTTAATGCTATCAACATTACCCTCTTGTTTTCTTTTCCCATTTCCCATGTCAAAAGAAAAAGGTGGAGAAAGCTACATTTGGTTTTGTTATTATTTGATCAATAGTGTATGATGCCAAACATTTCTAATATTATTTGGTTTTAATTTTGTCTTCGCGTTTTGAAATTTTGGTTCTACCCTCCATCATTTAATTTTTATTTTTCATGTTTTAATGAAAATTGTTAAGGGAGGATTTTTATTAAAAGAAAAAAAAATTATAAGATAGGGCTAGAATTGGAACTTTGAAAATTTCAAGGATGGCACACATGTATAAGGTATTTTGCATAATTTAGTCATTTTGAGAAAATCATAAATAATGTATCATGTCCAATTTTCTTACACATGTTAAAGTTTTTTTTTTTTCCTAATTGCTACTAAATGGAAAATTTGACATAATACTTTCTATGCAAGTAAAAGGATGGCATAGAAGACTCGTTTGGCAACGTTTTGTTTATTATTTTTTGTTTCTACTTTTTAGAAAGGTAATTAAGTATTTAGTAACTATTCATTGTTTCTCATTTCTCATTTTTAAAATTGTGTAGAATTTTTGGAAACAATAAAATCAAGTTTATTGTCTCTGACCTCTTTGTTTCTATTTTCAAAAGTTTCCAAAATATAAATAAAAGTATTTTTTTTTGTTATTCTTAACCTATAAAATGTATAATAAATTTTTAAAAAATAATTAATTAAAATTTTATTTATTTTAATTTAAAAGTTTATAGAACGAGAAACAAGAAAGGATTCCCATGTATGTTTTTATTTTTTTAATAAAAAAAATAATAATAAACAGTGACAAAACGTAATTATACTTTTATTTAATAAAAAAATCAATAAGAAACAAGACATAAAAATGAGAAAAAAAGACACATTACCAATGTCCGGAAAATAAGGAGTGACATTGTAAATTTTACACATTTGAAAATGACTTCATAAATAGTAATAACAAATTATTGTATAAAACAATATCTGGTAGTTACTATAGAAATATTTCAGGGAATCTAAAATAAATGGTTATCCAATAAAGATTAATTCGACTGTATTAATGTTATATCACCGTTGTATCACCAATTCTTTTTCGAAGGAAAAAAGAACTTTATATCAACTATTCATGTTATCTCATGATATTATTTTTTTTTTAATATAGATGAAGATTCAAACGCACGACTTTTGGTCGAAGATAAGAACTTTATTGAGTTGAGAGCTATATCATCATGTTGGCAATAATTAAAATAAAAAGTATGCTTGTTTTTTATTATTTCGTGGTAAGTTTTCACCTTTCTTACAAGCATATATTTAAATTCTCTTAGCTACATTTCAAAAATAAAATAATTTTTTAAAATCTTTTTTTTTAGTTTTTAAAATTTGGTTAAGATTTTGAAAACATTTATAAAAATTATTTAACAAAATAAAAGTAATATTTATAAACTTAATTATTAAAGTAAGAAAATTAAAAATGAAATGATGGGTAAAACAACGGTGTGATTTTTTTCCCTTTTAACTTCCAACCCTCGCAAGAAAAAGTAAAGCCTACTTTTGAAATAGTTTCTCCCCATTAAATTGATATAGTATTGTAAGAAATAATGAAATATCATTTCTTTCCAAACTGGATACGTGGTTGAAAAGTCCAAATTAAACAAAAAGAAAAAAAAATTGCAAACCTCTACATTTTTTTTAAAGAAATATTAGTACTAAATTAATTATGAAGGGCCTGTTTGTTGTTTGTATGTGTGTGTATATATATATATCTTTTTGAGCTGTTTCTCATTTTAAAATAACAAAATGATTCGTGTTTTTTTCTATCCTAACATAAATAAAATGCATAATAAATGAATATTTAATTTAAAAATTAAATCTGATATAGAAAATTAAATTTTTAATTAGGAAATTTTAAGTAATGAGAAAGTAAATGTGTTTATTTCAACTATTTTTCTAATAATAAAAAGAAAAACAAGAAATAACCAACATATTTACAAGCCGCAGTTATATTTTCATTTATTAAAAAAGAATAAACGAGAAAGAAGAAATAGAGACATTACCCAACAGACTTCAATTTATCATAATTCAGTACAAATAATGAGTACCAATATATGTTAAAAAAATCGAAAAGATCCAAGATCTAAAACTCTTAGGTCGGTTTAAATAACATCATATATTAACATCATATATTAATTATATCGATACATCAACTCTAATATTAAATTGATACGATAGAACATTAAAGAATCAAAACAAAGTTGACTGACAAGACAAAAATGACAAAAATTATTTCTAAATCAAGAGAAAAGGGGCTGATATCAGAATTGAAATATAAATGTTTCAAAGTACTTTTTGTTGCATTGTTTTCTTTTTGGTAGTTTGGAATTATTTGGATGTTATTGTTAGGTCAAAATCATGGCTTATACATTATTTACAAGAAATTAACAATAATATGAGGCTACCAAGGCATTGAAATAGAGAGAATATTCACCTTGGTGGTGGCAAGTTTTTAATCGGCGCTACTATGTATAGTATAGCCAAACAAGTTCAATTAATTGAAAATATAGTCAAAAAGAAAAAAACAATTGAGTCCAAATCTGTTCAGGTAAGATATTAAAATAACTTTGAAATGTCTATTAACTTATCAATTATAGACTATGGTGCTGTGTGAAGAATCAAATATCCACAAATGAAAAAATAAACTAAAATAAACAAGGTGATTGTAGGACTTACCTACAAAAGAAAAAAACCAAGTTTTGACGCTCAAGTGGCTAGAATTAGAGGTGTGTTCTCTAGACGAGCAATTCAAAATGTTGCGTACCTTGGTACAAAGGTTACTTTCCTATTTATACTAATCACAAGTGTAGTCCACCTGGTGGTTATTAGACATTGGCATGAGAATTTCAGGCATATAAGTTCCTCGATCTCAATTGGTGCCTTAGATTTCCTCATTTTTCTCTTCTCGTGCCATGTGAAGGTCGCCTTATTATGCTACCCAATAGATTATATTGATAGACATAGATCGATGATATAGTATAGACATCTATTTATTGATATAGTGTATCATTGATAGATGTAAATGAGTATTATATTACAAGGACAAAAAGAAAAATACCTAAAAATATCTCATTAGGGGCATACAATATTTAAAAAAAAGGTGTTATATTTACAAAAACATAATCTTTGTGCAATATTTATAAATATAATTTTCAACCGGTTTTGAATTTCTTCTTCTTCCACACGTGGTTTTGAATCTTCCTTTTAGGCACATAGTTTGGCAGCCCACAGGTTTAATCTAGTGGCTTTCAATATTTTCATTAAAATAAATAGGAAAAAAAATCTTTTATTTTGATTTCTAATCCCGTAATTCCTATTTTTGGTTTTTGGTTCTTTTGATTTTGTTTTTGATTTTCTGTTTTTAAAAAGCAAAAACCTTCAATAACCATTTTTTGTTTTTAAAAAACAGAGATCCAAACATATTTGGTAACTATTTTTAGTTTTCTGTTTTTAAAAAAGTTAGAAAATTGAAAATAGAGAGAAAATTTTATGTAGAGTAGAGATGACAATGATGTAGGTGGGAGTAAGGATGCTCTCGTGAAAATTTTTAGTCTCCGTCTCCACCTCGTTTTTCAGTCCGAGAGATGTTCTCAAGAAAAATTACCGATTGTATAATTAATTTGTTTAATTATTTTTAGAATTTAAAAAATAAAAAGTGTAATAAATATGTATATTAATTATTTAAAATTTCGAACCAGGCACGAGGTCGGGACATGCATTTCCTATTCTTGGAGTAGGGCCCAATCCTTCAGAAATTTTTATCATTCCTAATGTAAAGATATGAAAATGCAAGTTTAGAGAGATATAAATAAACTTTTGGAAGATAAATTTTAAAGAGAAAAATAAAATGATTTGGAAAAAAAATTAGTAAAAGAAAAGTTAATGACAAAAAGAGAAAAATTTAAGAGGAAAAAAAAATTAAAGTTGAAAGGAAAATATACGTTAAAGTAGAAAAAAAAATAGAAAGAAAGAGAAAAATTATAGTAGAAAAAAATTTAGAGGTAAAAACAAGATTCAAAATATAATTCTTAGAGAAAATAAATAAATACAAAGAGGAATAAAAGTTACAATGAGAGAAAATTGAACGAGAAAAGAAATTATAATTTTCAGATGAAAAATAGATTATGAAAAGAAAGAAAAGTTATAAAAGACGAGATTTTAGAGAGAGAAAAATTCGAAAAAATATTAAATTTTTAGACAGGAACTGTTAGAAAAAAATAATAAAAAATTATAGAGATGAAAAATTTGGAGGGAGAGACAAGTAATAATAAATATTCAAAATATGAAAATTTTAAAGAGAAAAAAATAAATTTTATAGAGAGAAATTTAGAAAAAAAAATTTAGAGTGAGAAAGAAAAAAGTTTAGTATTACGTGGAAAAAAATAAGATTTTGAAAAATAACAATGTGGTTTAGTATTACGTGGAAAAAAATAAGATTTTAAAAAATAACAATGTGTTTTTGAAATTTTTGAAAAACAGAAAATTGAATTAGATATCAAATCACCTTATTTTTAAAAAATAAAAAACAAAAAACTAAAAGTAAAACAAATGGTAAACGGACCCTAAAATAGTCCTTTTTTAATGTAGAAAGGCTTAAATAAACTTTTCAAAATTAAAATTATTTACACAGAATAAAATAAAATAAAATTAAGTACAAGAACCAAAATAAAACAAAATCAAAGTATGCTAACTAAAAGAGTATCTAAATCTAAGGGCACGTTTGATAACGATTTCTATTTTTATTTTTATTTTTTGGATTCTGTGTTTTTAGTTTTTGGTTTTTGTTTAAATAACAAAAAATATATATGTTTCGTAACCATTTTTTGTTTTTTCATTTTTAAAAATAGAAAACCAAACATGTTGGTAACCATTTCTAGTTTTCTATTTTCAAAAAGTTAAACAATTGAAAATATATATTAGAGAGAGAAAAATCTATGTAAAGTAAGGAATGACAATGCTGTGGGTGTGAGTGACGATGTTCTCTCCCATTTTCGTGCTCGTGAAAATTTTTAATCCCTCCTCGGTCCAAAAGATGTTTTCCAATTTTATAATTAATTTTAATTATTTTAGAATTTAAAAAATAAAAAGTGCAATAAATATATATATTATTATTTAAAAATGGAATTGGGGATGGGGTCGGGACATCCATTTCCTATTTTTGGAGCGGGGCCCGATCCTACATAAATTTTTGTCATCATTAAAGATATGAAAATACAGGTTTAGACAAATGTAAATAAAATTTGGAAGATAAATTTTAGAGAGATAAATAAATAAATTTAAAAAAAAAAAATTAGTGAAAGAAAAGTTAAGGAAAAAAGAGAAAAATTTTAGAGAAAAAAAAAGTAAAGTTGGGAGGAAAAGATATGTTTAATAAAATAAAAAAGAAATTAGAAAGAAAGAGAAAAATTACGGTGGAAAAAAAATTTAGAGATAAAAATAAAATTCAAAATATACTTTTTAGAAAAAGTAAATAAATATAGAGAGAAATAAAAGTTAAAATTAAACCTGGAAAGAATATAAAATTTTTAGAGGAAAAATAGACTAGGGAGAGAGAAAAGTTGTAAAAGACAAAAGTTTAGAGAGAAAAAAGTTTGGAAAAATGTTAAATTTTTGGAGAGAGAAATGAAAATGATCTGTTAAAATAAAAAATAAAAATAAAATTATATAGAGATGACAAATTTGAAGAGAGACCGATAATAATAAATATTCAAATTATAAAAATTTTAGAGAGATAAAATAAATTTTGTTGAGAGAAATTTAGGATGGAAAAAAATTTAGAATGAGAAAAGAATTTTTTTAGAGATAAATATGAGAAAGAAAAAAAAAGTTGAGTATTAGAAGAAAAAATTAAATTTGAAAAACAAAAAACTGAAAATTGAATGTGCTATCGAACAATTTAAAAAAAACAAAAATAAAAAATAGAAAACGAAATGGTTATCTATTTCGTTTTATTTTTATCTTTTTTTTTAATCATATTTTTAACATGAAACTTCTATCTTAAAATTGTATAGTCATAAATTTATATTAAATTATTTTGTTTGTGTCTAAAATTTAAAAACTTGGCAAACATGAATCAATTCAAACTTTTTAAGAGTACAAGCACCAAAACAGACACTTTGAAAGTACAATATTAAAAAAAAAAAAAATTTAAAAGTAGAACAACAAAATATATGTTTTAAAAGTACAAAGACAAAAATGAACCAAAACTGAAAGTCTATTATTTGAGTTGAAAAAAAATGAGTCATCGAACGGGAATTTTTCAGCCACATTAAGCATGTGTGTGCGTGGTTAAATTTCTTCCATGGATTTACTACCAATCACATTAAACATGTTTGTGCGTGGTTAAATTTTTTCCATGGATTTACTATCAATGTCATGTCGAGGATACAATATCTTAGATTCGAAGGAATCAAAAATCATTTTCATCAACTTCATATTCAAATCATCATTCAATTATTTGATTCTAATGACAAACTAAGTCAAGTTGGTTACCTATATTTTTCCTTCTTAAACTTTTGCCATGCTTTTTCTAGTGAAAATTGTTGCATCAAATAATATGACTTTCAAGTTGGATAGTACCAAATGACAAGTGACGTGTCAAAGCGAGTATAGCTCATCGATAATTGGTATGCAATGACATAGTACACCCTAATAATAGGACCATACTACTCACGAAAATGAAATTCAACTCAAAATAGAGAAAATTAGAAATAAAAGAGAGTTCGAATGTCATACTCACCTCTCGAAAGGCCATGTGCACATCCTTGCTTCCCATTCATGACTTAAAAGTCGTCTAGAAGAATTTATTTGTACTAAAAAAAACTTGAAAGTGAGTTAGTAATACCTTAACCATATTTATGTTAAAGGTTTGACTTACTATTTTTATTTTAGTCTCTAAAGTTTTTAATTAATCTTGGTCTCTAAAATTTAATTCATTTGGTAACCACTCAACCCAACCAATCTCATGTTTAGTTTTTAGGTAAGAGGGACTAATTTCATAAATAATGTAATTTAAAAAATAAATTAAAAAAAATATAAATAAAATAATATAAATTTGAAGGGTATGTTAAAAAACTATTGACTTATGGTCAAAGTCAAAATTTGTGGGCAATGTACTCGAGTTACACGTGTCCGCTTGAATTTGATGTGGTAGGTGAAGACTAATTGGAAATTATAAATCGTGTACGTTGTACGCGATTTGAGGGAAACCATATTATACACGATTTACCTTGAAAACATGTACATCGTACGCGAATTCTCTCAAATAGTGTACAATGTACACGTTTTCCAAGTAAATTGTGTACATTGTACACTATTTGAGAGAACTCGCGTACGATGTACATGTTTTCAAGGTAATATATACGAGTTTTCTCTGTACACGTTTTCACCAATAGTGGTTATCTATTGTAGTCAAGTGGGAATCTTATTCATCAAAATAAGTATAACTTAGCAGTAATTAACATATATCTCAAATTAAGAGATTGTGAGTAGATCCCTCACCCATACATATTTTTACTTTTACTTTGTGCAATTATATGAGTAGTTAGTTTATGTCTTGCATAATTTTTTTTTTTTATATAAGGAAAAAAATGCTGAAATAAAGTTGAAGTGTACTATGATGTTGGAGTGGTAATTTCGAAGTACTATTAGTAGTTAAATTAAAATTGATTTGGTTGTTATGTGTGTCAAGAACACTCCAAAGTGTTCTCATCATTAAAGCAAATCCACTTATCCAATTTAAATCAAATAAAAATAATTCAAGAGTTCAAATTTTTAATCATGGAGTTGGCTTTTAGCAAATGTTGTTACTCATCTCATGGTATGGTTTCTCCAATGATTTCAAATATCCATTTTAGAGATCACATTATTATATTTATTTAGAGATCGCATTATTATATTTATTTTAATTGTGAGCTTAAGCATTCCTCAGTTGCATGATTCATTATCATTATTATTTTTACTCTCACAAAAAATATTGTTATTCAAACTAGTTATACAACCAAAGTGAATGTTTTTTTTTTCTATTTTTGGTTTAGTAAATTGTGACTAAGATAATTACTTAAATTTGTAAGATGGTTTGAGTCTCCATCTTCGTAATAGTAATATTCTACTCTTAAAAAGAATCAACCTTGTGAAATAAAATATGAAAAAAGAAAGCTAACTAAAATTATACCGTAAACCGGTCAAAAAATCGAAAAATGTTTTCCAACTTCTAATTCTAGCGAACTAGTGGACAATTCCAAAAGAACTGTAAGAAAATTAAATGATACAATAAATAATTACTAACAAAAAAATTTTTAATACGGCGAAATACCATACTCTCTTTCTCATTACTTGTCACATGAATATTGTATTAAAAATAAGGTGAGATCTATTTTTTCTATTTATTGTATAAACAAAAAAGAACATCCTATTAGAACATAGCTTAATTGATCAAAATATCAAACTATGAGATCCGGAGTTTGAATGTCCACATAAATTTTCGAGGTACGTGAAGGTTTGATTTCATTGGTCCAGCGTGGCAACTTGGTAAAGCTTTCTGCCACAAGTGGGACCCAGAAAGATCACAGACAGGTAAACGTATCTTTGTCAACAGTGTCCGGTGATGAAGCATTTGTCATCTTCCTTCTCAAACTCTTCTGCTGATTGCAAAATGCTCAAACCATCCAACTTTTGGCTCACACCAAATCCAACTTTCTTGTCTAAAGCTTGC